>NC_090927.1:964202909-965588409 GCF_040938575.1 Ambystoma mexicanum
CTGCATAAAAAAATAAAAGAAGGACAAAACATTACATTTTTTGATGCTATTTTAAAAAAAGTGCTCCGGTCCAGTCCCAAAGCATGGAATTTCCCACAAGTATGGAGGAAAGGGGACTATGGACTAGGAGGAAGGTAGTCACTACGGTGAGTAACTTTGTCAAAATATACCAAGTCTCGAGGTCATCAGTATCTTTAACACTCAAATCCTCATTCCCATCTCCGGTGACTACTATCATGACTCTTTCAAGCTAAACTGCATTTACGAAACCATTCAAGTCTGGATGGCCTCCAAACGTCTCTGTCTTTAGGACTACAAAACGGAACTCTTACTCGTCTGAACCCCGGCCATCTTTCAAAACTCAACCCAGCCTTCCAAGCATTGCACAACGATGGCCACACTATCACTGTATCCTCAGCTGTGAAAACACTGGGCATCAATCTAGACGCTACCCTTAGCATGATGGCCAGATGAATCACATTGCTTCCCCTGCAGCCTATGCCACCAAACTCATCAATGCCAGCAAACCATTCCTCTCCATTGACAATTGCCTCACAATTGCTTGTGCCATCATTGGCTCAAAACTAGTCTATTGTTAATGCGCGCCTATGCATCACTTCTGACAGGTACCTTAACAAGCCCCAAGCCATACAAAACAATGCACTCCGTGCTGCCCTCAACCTTGGCAAGCATGACAACATCTTGGACGCAAGAAGGAAAGTCCTTTGACTCCCCATTAGAGAAAGGATCAAATTCAAAGTTCTCTCCATCACCCACAGATGTCTTGCGAACAGAGCCCCACCCTAACTTTCACAGAGAACCTACAGATACAGTGCCTCCAGACCTCTGCTCACGACCCACAGCCACTGACTCACTGACCCCAGTTGAAGCGCAAAAAAGAGCCGCAGGATCAAGCTTTCTAGTCTCTGTCGCCACTCTCTGGAACTCGATACCTCTCTCACTACGATCTGAACTCTCCTACCATGCCTTCAAGAAACAGCTTAAAGTTGGCTCTGCAACTAACTGTTCTCTTATTTCCATTATCTCCCACCACTAACTGCGGTCTATGTAACCAGCACCTAGATGCCCTTGGGCTTTGCAGGCTTCTACAAATGCAAAAAATAAGTACAATTAAAATAATAGGGACATAGTGGCACTTTAATGTAAAACTGTGTACACGCCTAAACGTTAGGTCGTATTTAGATCTCCCAGACTCACTCATATGTATGTGGCAGACACACATTTACATACTATTGTGAATTAAAGTGCAATACAGTATACACTGAGATAGCCCACAATATTCTACACCATGTCAGCTCTTGTTGTGGAGCTCTATCCTGGCAGTCACCACAACAAGAGGTGCTCATCGGGAGACTCCAATAGTTGTGGGGCCTCTTCTCCGACTTCGGTCAGCTATCATAGTGGCAGCAGCATCAGCCGATCATTGATTGGAAACAGCAGCTGTCTGGCAGAGGGTGCAAAGGCAGAGGGTGCAAAATAGCTGCGGGGACCATTGTCTAGCCCCCAACAGGCGCGCTAGGCAGTAGTCCTAGGAAAGATGCCCAGAAGGGCTAGCTCATTATCATACCTTGAGCACCAGGGGTGTATAAAAATTCACAGCAGCAGGTGAACAATGGAGATAATGTTCTGAAACATTGACAGCATCTCCAAATGTAGGACAGACTAACCAGCCAATTAACAATTGTTAGTCCCCTGGCCCTATTTACATGTGGGCCATCTTTAGAAATTAGGGCACTGTTTGCTAAATCGCCCTTATGATCATTTTAGGTTTCTGTCCTCGGTCATCCTAGCATCTCCATCATTATCTACAAATTGCCTCCAATGAAATATAATTCTTCAAAGGCCTCTGCTTCTGAAGTCTCTCAGCCCACCAGAGCTAAACATATAAATACCATTTGCTGAAGCATTACAAACATCTCAAAGACATCACAAGTTTGGTAGTAACGGTAAGAGTCGAAACAGATTGAAAACACATGCCTTGTTTCCTCATTCAGTTTCGAAATGAATGCACAAATTCTTCATGCTGTTGCATGAAGAATATACTGCATGCAGTGTATCTTGAAAATCTACAGGTTGAATTTCTGTGCCTAATTATGATTTGTGAAACAGCTTGAACACCACCAAAAACGCCTGCAAAAATGTTATCCAGCCAAAACTTGGTTGTAATGGCTTCCACGTGAGACAAAATGTTACAACAGACAGAATCAGGGCATCCCTTAATTGTAAAGGTTAAGCACTCATAAGAAATCAACAACGGGCTGCAACATACTGGGGATACCTTAAAAGCGCCACATTTCTACTTATGGTGTACAGGTGTAATATGATGAAGTCACAGAGGCACAGAGATGAAGACGAGCAAACTCTGAAGCCAGTGATTGGCAGGATAAACCAAACATGGGGCAGGTGCAGGCATTCCCACCAAAAAGGGTATGACGGCCAGGAGCACCCAACAAACACTCAATGAAGCAACATGTCTGAGGCTGGTCTCGTCTGAGGCTGGTCTCATCAGCAGGCACGTGCAGGAGCTGATGAGGAACTTTGAGCGAGTTGTGGTAGACTGAAGGGAGGTGAGAGGAGACAACTTGCCCAGAGGAGGCAGACGGAGTCCCTGTTTCAAGGACAAGACATCATCCTGGCAGGGCATCAATGAGAAAATACAGACCTTACCAAGGCTGGCAGGGAATCCATTTTAAGCATTGACAGCTCTCTTAAAGAAAGCTGCATCTGCAGACAGACTGCTATACCCTCTCTACAAATGCTGCTGGCAGTCCTGCACTTGTGTGTAGAGGACAATCCAACATACCAGTGGACTGCTTCGTGTAATTTGGTAGTCCACCATCTCCATAGCACTCATCCGGGTCCTGTATGCCCTCATACCCCATAGGCAATGTTACAGCTAACTCTGAAACACACAAGCCGTCTTCAAAAGCACCAGAGCCTCTTTGCCATCGCTGGCTTCTTTAATGGGCTCAGGAGCACTGGACTAACCTTTCATACCATTGGTCCATCAACAGCAAACTCACTACACCTAGATGATCTGGGGTTCACGCTCTGCTACCCCAGATCAACCTCTGATGCTCTGATCTTGCCGAATAGCACCTTTTCCACTTTGATCAATAGGCATCCTTGCAATCGAGGAAAGAACTAGATCAGTCTCTATCCTGTGTCTGGGCGACAATGAAGTTTGATTTGTGGAGTCACTTTTCCTTGACGAGGAATGAAAGGCAATGTGCATAGGAATGGAGGTTAGTATGTGGCGTAGCATGTAAATCACAAGTGTAGTCCTTTGCTCTCTCCCTACGTGTGGGGCACCAAACCCTCATGGACTACATATATGGGAATGTCTACCCATCCTTGATGACATGTAGTCATGTAAGTCATGACAGAGCAGGTATAATCCCCAAAACATGTAATTGTACATGGCCATTAATCCTAACCGTGCAACGGAACAAGACGTGTGAGGTCCTTCTTTGCATCATGGAGTCATTGTTGTTGACATAAGGTTGCATGCCCCGGGAGGATAGCACAGCGGCAACGTGCGTGCCTTGGAAGCAAGATGACACAAAGCAACACAGGTTCGATCCCCGGCTCTGCGCATAGAAACCTCTGGGTGTTTAAGCGCGTTATAAATACGCAACTAAGAGAAAAACAACTGCTCAACTACAAAACAAACAATTCCTGTAACAGCGCCTCGATGCCTGCAGGCTGTGTGAGCGCTTTAAAAAAAAATGAATATACTCTGGCTAAGGGAATTACAGTACCTCACCATTTTAGTAACCCGTTTTGCCAAAGAGAATTACTGACATGTTCCTGATGGCAATATATGCGTATAGTGGTGGTCTCAAACATTTGCTATTTTCAATACAGATGTTGTAAGGCAGAACGAACCATGTGAAGGGCCAGGCATGCCACCCTTGCAAGGGGACGGTGAGCCACTGGAGGTGGTAGGCACTACTCCAGTCTCGAGGGGGAGGGGGTGATGCAGGTGTAGAGCTCATGTGACATCAGTGTCACATCACCCACCCTTCCCAGTACTCAGCAAGGCACACCACCTAGATGACCAGACATAATTGCGCACACGAACAGGGCAAACACAGTCCCTTACACCACTTGGCAGGAAGAGATGTGCCAACATCAAGTCCTGGTGTGCACCCAGCTAACCCACATCAGGAGCAACCCGGGTAAGGGCCTACTTGGTACGTCATGGGACAGAGGAGAGGCCAGGCAGGCTATGCACCTGGAATCTCAGGCAGCCCAGAAGGAATTGGGAGAAATGCAATCGATCCTGCAGTGCATGACATGGATATAAATATGCCTCCAATTAAATCGACATGATGGGAGCATGGATGCAGCTAATAGAATAGCTTCGGTTATAGAGTTGGTTTCTATGGTCACAGTTTCAATGTGCAGCACAACTCAGTGTTTCATCAATGGACCAACACACAATGGCCCATGTAGAATGCTCGCCACATCGCCCGTGCATCCTGCAAGAAGGAAAGGCCAAGAATAGGATTCTACATCCCTGTGGAGGACCAGGTGCTATGTGCATACGTGATTGATAGTATGAGCCAGACAAGGTGCTAGATAGTTTTTTTTTCCAGTTTGTGTGTGTTATTTGGGGCTTTCCCATTTTATTATGTTTCATATACACACATGTGCTTCAATAAAGGCACAAAAGACAGGTGTAAAGGGTTTTCGCCTAGCTTCACACATTCATTACCCCTCTGGGGCATGTTTGTTGTTTTTGAAGGTGGAAGGTCAGGTGTGGACTGGGAACCAAAAGAGGCCCTGGAAATCATTTTCAAAGTGGCCCCATCTTACCCATCTTAAGCAAGCCCAACCCTTTTCCTATGAGAGAATGTGAACATGAAATACACAAGAGGCACAGAGTGCAGAGGCCCACCAGGAATTCTCCAGAGTACCCTCTAAGCCAGTCCAGCGCTGTGGAGGGTGGAGGAGGCACAGGAGTTATGCTTCCGCTTCCTTTCTACCCTTTGCCATCAAAAACGACTTGGTTCACACTAGCGTGACATTTTCAATCGTGCGTAAAACCAATGATTTTTTTTTTAATGTTTTATTGGTTAAATAAATTTTCAACCTTTAACAAAGACACAAGAAATAGTCAATGTCCTTTTCCAGGCCCCACCATCCTTACGAAGGTTCAACCTCCTCTTCAACTTCATCATTACCCTCGAGACCTTTTAAGATTGATTATATGAATCGTAGTGCTTCCAGGGTCGGACCAAGTTTTTGCACCGTCAGAACTCGTTCCCAATAATCCTCATCTGTCAATGTATTTATGTTATCCACCCAATCTCCTAGGTATAAGTTCCTTCGGGCGATTAAGGCTGGACAGGAAAGTGTCCAATGTTTTACTGATTCCAATATGTCCGGAGCATTGCAGAAACGGCGACTAGCATCTTCCATTAGAATTTGTTTCCTTAAATATTGCACTTCTCTTGTTGGCAGGATGTTAAATCTGACTCTCATCAAGAGATCCCTATATTTTGAAGAGGGAAATCTTCGGAGATAAGGTGGAGGATCATTCAGTGCCTTGCGCTCCCAGATGATATAAATAACATTTTGTGTTCTCCCTCTTTAGATTGTCAGTGGCTATCCATTCATTTTCTCGTATTTTTTTCTTTGTTTTCTCGGGATTATCTTGTAGCGTGTCCAATTTGATATGATGATGTTCCAGAATTTCAAAGCAGTTCTGTTTCCAAGCATTAAAATGCGGATCTGCATTGATTACCTCTTTATTCACCAGTAATTCGAATGAAATGGGAGGTTTATCAAGGATACATTTTCGAAATAGCGAGAGGGTCTTCCACAGCACTATTGACTCTATTGATTGTAATCTCAACTCATGTCTTATTATCGATGCAGGGAGACAGTTCAGAAGCCTAAGTACCCTTCTCCAGAAAAAAGCCTCTAAAACCGCCCACGTTTTCCAGTGAAGATTTAACAATGATTCAGCTCCATATGTTATGCTTGCCACTACCTTTTGCTTGTAGAATAAGATTAGTGGCATCATTGAAAAGGTTCTGTAGCGTCGCTGCAGGGCTCGAGCTTGATTAGAGAGTTTCATCAGCTTTTCTTTGATAAAATTTAGTTGGCCCTTCTCATTGATGTTTTTGTTTATTCTGACCCCCAGGTAAACTGTTGAGTCAACTATTTCCAGAGGTTGATTGTCCAATGACCATGTAAAACCCTTTTTATTTTTCCCGATTTTAGGACCTCGTGCCGACTGCATTATTAGGACCATGGATTTTTTTACGTTGACCGACAGATGGTTTTTGCTTAAATAAGACTTGAATTCCACCATGCGTCTTTGCAGACCTATGGGAGTTTGGTCCATAAATACCACGTCGTCCGCATAAATGATCCATGAGAGGGCTTCCTCCTGAAATACTGGGGGGAATGCACGGATGTGTTCATGTGATTCTTTCATGTCTGCTAGGTACAAAACAAACAGGAAAGGTGCCAGGGCACACCCTTGCTTTATGCCCTTGGTGGTTAAGATTTTCTCTGTCGGATCTCCTCCTTTTGAGACCACTATCTGAACTGAGGTGTTGGTGTACAGTTCCTGAATGGCCTCTAGCAGATCTTGCGGGCCATTCCATTTCCTGAGTTTGGACCAAAGCAGTTCTCTACAGATCCCATCAAAGGCCTGTTCGAGATCAAAGAAGCCCAGGTAAATATTCCTTTTTTGTTTTAGTGCCCGCATCTTTAGCATATTCAAGATGAATAAATTCAATGATGTTCCGACGCCACTCATGAAAGCTGTTTGTCTTTTGTCTAGGATCCCTTCCCTAATTGCCCACTTTTTAAGATCTCTTAGCAGGATGGAACAAAACAGTTTTCCTATGGAATCTAGGGGGGCGATGGGCCTGTAATTCCTTGGATTGTTACGGTCTCCTTTTTTATATATGGGTACAATTAGGGCCTCTTTCCAAGAGTGTGGGATTGATCTTGTTTTTAATATCTGCTGGAATAGTACCAGGATAAAATCCGCCCACTCTTCCTTGTTTTCCTTCAGCATCGAATTCGAGATCCCGTCTGGACCGGCAGCTCGCGATGAGCTCAATTTTTGAATTCTTGTTAGAATGTCACCCCTGTCGATATCAATACGCCATTCGTTCCCTGAACTTTTCTCGGTCTTTATTGGGCCTTTCTCCTGAAAGAGATCACTGTAAAACTTTAGCCAGTCCTTTTTTGAGATGTTACTGGATGTCAGGGCTGACTGAAAATCATCCCCTTTATTGATTATCTCCCACAGGGACCTAGAGTTAGATGTAGTTATTGCTGCCATCATTTTCTTGGCATCCGCTTGTGCTTGCCAAATCCTAGTGGATTTTAGCCAATTTTTATAAGGCTGTTTACAGTGTCTTATACGTTCCTCTTTGTTAGTGTGGCTGCTTTACTGGAGATGTCTCAAATCTGCACGATGTTCCCTTCTTTTTTCCACCAGGATTTTGCTGTATGCGTGATTCCTCGTAAAATCTTTTTTTTGTTTAATCTCAAACTCCTTTAGTAGGCAGCCATATTCCGCTTCAAAGTTATGAGTAAGCCGCACTGCTAGTTGAGGGATTGTCCTTGCTTTGATTTTCAGCCTGTTACGTCCCCATGATAGTTCCATTTCGGGGATGTTTTGATGTTCCGGCTCTTCCGTTTTCCAGAGTAATTCAATTTCAAGGAGCGCATGGTCGCTACGAGTCTGTGAGACAACTTTAAAGGAGTTTATCCAAGGCAATGTATTTCTTGCGACAAAGCAATAATCCAAGCAGGCTTTCGTTGAGTTCGCAAACCAGGTGTCCGCTCCCGGAATATCACCTGCTGTTTGGCCATTCAACATTGACAAGTCTCGAATGTCCATTTCTGCCAGCCAGCGTTTTTCATTGTTCGGGAGATTGTGTCTTCTTTGCAACAAGCAATTTTTATCCAGCAATTTGATATCCAGGTCCCGCATATGATAATCAGTTGGTCCTTGTCTTCTAGCATTGAGGCGTCAAGAGCCACCGTCAACTCCGATAGATATTTTTCCGTAGCTAGTTCTGAGACATTCCAGTATGTATTTATTAACAGGAGTCTCTTTTCATACCGTCCTCTGTTTTTCACTATTTTAAGTATTTGGAGAAGCGGATTTGGCGTCAGATGTACTAAGACTTGGAGTTGACAGTCATCCTTCACTAAGGTTATAAGCCCCGCCCGGGGTCTTCCCAAAAGTCCTTTCTGTGCCGGATTTATATAGACCAAATAACCTTCACATACCTAATCCAGCTCTCTTGTATGCAAATTAGTTCATATTTCTCAAGGAAGTTACTTTCTCCCGAATATAGATGGCCGAATCCCCGTGTGTTCCATGAGGCCAAGAGGGATTTGGTTCCTACACCGATATGGGTGGTCTATTGTCGCTTTTTTTCTGGGTTGATACTGGGCGTATGTCCTCGTCTCTCCACTTTTGTCACTGTCTGATTACTGACTCCTGCCCGTTTTGTCTTCTTACTTAAGTTATCAACCGTAAATCTCAGATTTGTTAGTTGGTTATCTGTTGGCCTCCGGGAGCTGTTTATTTTGCTCACTGGTTCTGAGCTATGGTCCCTTGTATCCAGGTGATCTTGCCTGGTACTTGACTTCTCTTCTTGTCGTGTGTTAATGGGTTTCCTTTCTAGGGTTTTTATTATTTTTTCCACCCTATCATCGACAGGTCTGGGGGCATTTGCCACTCTCCGGGTACTTTTATTGTCTGGGTCTGTAAGTCTATATCCCCAAGACTCCAGGTTATTCTTTACATCCAGTAAGCTATCTTTCAATCTTCTTGTTGTCAAGTGTAGTAGGACCAGGTCCGGCTTTTCTTCATCAATGAATTCCACAATTGCCACATCATCAGTGTGGATTTTCCGACTTGCTGGTAGATCTTTAAGTATTGACATCACCCTGTTCCTATTCAGCACTATCCTTTGTCTGTCTCTCCAGGTACGTTCCAGTTTTAGTGTGTGGAAATGTCCTTACTCACCCGGGGTATCCCATCTCATCCCTTGCTGATCTTTTGTCGTTGACTTTATAGGACTCCTGTATCTTGGGGTTTTTCTCGGCAGATTCCCTGTGCTTGTTTGACGTCTAGCCATTCGTCTGGCTTCTAGTTGTTTTAATAAGTCCCTGCTTTTTATTGCATTATTCGGGCTCCTTTTCTTGTCCCGTGAGATTGATCGTAGTTGTTGGGTTTTAGTGTCAATCTTTTTTCCTTTGAGATCTTTTGCCCTTTTGTCACGGGATTCACACGGCAATTTAGACCATCAATGGGATCGATTTTCTCGGTACTTGTCCCGTGGCCTCCTTTTAGTGTTTCCCTTCTCATCTTTTGGGACGTGGTCTCTGTGTTCTGACCATCGATGGGATCTACTTGCTTGATGCCTGTCCCGTGTAATCCTTATGGCATTCCGATGTTCGTCTTTGAGATAATGAGAACGGTCCTGTCTTTGTTTACCGACTTCGTTTTTCCTTATTTTCCGAGTGAGCTTATTCACTCGCTGATCTTCCTCTGTTCTTAGTTCTTTTCCTGTCGGGACATCATCTAACTGCTTATCAATTTCTTGCCATTCTGATAAGCTGATGTCGTCCCACATCTCCTCCTCTCTGGTTTCCTCAATTATTTCAATGAGATCACTCAGACAGGCACTTGTGTCCCGGTCGTTTTTCTTTTGCAGGACCGAATCCCCATCTTGAGGCATCTTCTGCACAACTTTTTCCTTCGATACACTTAACAAGTTAATTTCTCTCCTGGGCTTCTTAGGTAACGGCTCTTCCGGCTCCTCAATAGGCAAGTTGATGTTTCTTAAGAAGGCTCTTGATCCATTAGCCTTGCGCTTGCATGCCTGTTTTTTTGCTTTCTTTTGACCTGTTTCTTTCTGGTCTTTGTGGGGAGGGTCTTTTGCGCTAGTGTTCTTTTTTCCCGATTGCTGTGGGGGTTCTTTGAAGATCGCAAAGCTTGATTTTACCGCCTCATCCTCTACTATCAAGATGCAGTCCGGATTAGTAGGTTTAGACATCTTTATGCCCTTCCCTAATACTAAGGGACCACCAACTTTTTCCTTTATCTTGGCCATTTCCGGGTCTGTCCTTCTACGGTGTTCCAGGTCTTTCCTCCTAGGATCTACCGGGTTCCGGTCCCTTATAGGGCTTCGCTTTGGGTCTGATCTTAAGGCGGATTGCTGATTTAATTTTCTTATCCATTTATGATCATCCAGTATGGCTTCCATCAGTAGTTGCTTATCATTGGACTCCTGATGCGCCAAATCACATAAGCGATTTTGCCATTGATGTGAGAGGTCCGACTCTTTTTGTAATCTCATATCCAATTGCTTCGGGAAACTAACTATTTCACCCATCCCTTCCTCAGTTTTTACTGTTCACAGGTGTAATAACTGCAAGGTTTCATTCAGAGTCTCGTAAAGTTTCAAAAAAGGAGCAAGCGTAAGGTTTAGTGATGCCATCACCACATTTTGAATATGAGCTAGGTCATCCTACCTCCCCTTCAAGCACAGATCACTTATTTTTTCAAGGGCGATGTCATCTATGCCCAGCTTGTGGGCCTTTTTCGCCTCCCCTTGGGGGGCTTGGCTTCTGTAATCCCTCTATCTAATTCCTGGGTTTTGATGTAAATTACCCCCTATTTGTGAGGAGTTCGAAGGAAACTGATCTGCTGGATCCACTTCATCATCAATCGCAGGTAGTTTATCCTTGATGAACGATAAACCTCTCCTTTTTTCTCTCACTATTTTGCCCGTAAGGTTTGAGATATCCTGGATTAATTTGGAAGCGAGGCTTGAATTACTAAGGGTTTCATAGGCCCTGTCCATGCCAGCACTTTGAGGGTAGGTTTCCTGCGAAGATCCAGGCCTGTGCTCCCCGCAGTCACCGACACTTAGATCTATATCGGTGAAACTACTTCCAGAGCTTATATGGATTTGTCGTGGGCTGGGAGATTTCTCCAGAGTGGCAGGATACATCGGAGGCAGATCATTCTCTGTAGTTGGAAATTCTGTGATCACTTCCTTCTGAGTTGGTATAATATCCAGATTTTTCCTAATTTTCTCTGATTGTATGCTGGGGAGTACAGACCCTTGTTGATCATTCAGGTCTTCCTTGTTCATGGGTGGGACTGCATCATAAAAATCTGACCCTTGTACCTTTGCTCCCATAGCCATACCTGTTGGGGCCACAGCATAGGACTGTTCCGCAACCAGGTTCTAATTGTGTGTGTCTAGCCCCCCTTCCGAGGATTCTGCCCCACCGGGCTTTCCAGGCAATGAGACCCGTGCGGGGATGACCCAGCCTCTAAAGGGTTTTGCGGGTATATTTTGTCCCCTGGGTCGGCAGGGTGTGCTGACTCTGTTCCTCCTGGGACCTATCCGCCACAGGTAGGATCTGTTCTAGGTCTGAGTTGAGTAAGGCCTCCGTCAGTGTATTGCCAGAATCCCCTTCATCGTGTACCAAGTTAATGGAAGTAATTTCTTCTATGGCCGGTGCTTGGGGCTGGTCCTTCACCTGGGCTTTTTTTGCTAAAAAGACAAGGCGGCTTTGTCTCCAAGGCAACAGACCTTTGTTAGGGCCGCCCGCAATCGGTGACAATCCACCGGCCGAAGCCGGATCAGAAGCAACACGCTGCCTTACCTGTTGCCTGGTTTTCACTCGCTCTTCCGCCCCTGAATCTGAGTTCTCACTTTTGAAGCGGCCCATCGTTGTGCAGCTCCTCTCAAGCTGGTCTCTGAGAGAGGGAAGCTATATCCTCGGTGTAGGCACCTCCAGCGCCAAACAGCTGCACAACAGCCAGCGGCCTTTACTCCTTCGGGCTTAACCCCGCAAGGGTGTGCTGAGCTCTGTTTTGTGTCCCTGGATAGGTCAGGTGAGCAGTCACGTGACGGCACAGCGCTCCGCCTCCTACTGGAAGCGAGCGAGCAGGCAAGTTGAAAATGCGAAATGAGCGAGTTCTTAGAACTCCCAGCGCACGTTGACAAAATGCAGCAGCAGCAGCAAGAAAGTGTCCTCTCCTCACGGGAATTGCACACGCCGCTCGGCTGTGCTGAGCTCTGTTTTGTGTGCCTGGATAGGTCAGGTGAGCAGTCACGTGACGGCACAGAGCTCCGCCTCCTCCTCGAAGCGAGCGAGCAGGCAAGTTGAAAATGCAAAATGAGCGAGTTCTTAGAACTCCCAGCACACGTTGACAAAATGCAGCAGCAGCAGCAAGAAAGTGTCCTCTCCTCACGGGAATTGCACATGCCGCTCGGCTGTGCTGAGCTCTGTTTTGTGTGCCTGGATAGGTCAGGTGAGCAGTCACGTGACGGCACAGCGCTCCGCCTCCTCCTGGAAGCGAGCGAGCAGGCGAGTTGAAAATGCGAAATGCGCGAGTTCTTAGAACTCCCAGCACACGTTGACAAAATGCAGCAGCAGCAGCAAGAAAGTGTCCTCTCCTCACGGGAATTGCACACGCCGCTCGGCTGTGCTGAGCTCTGTTTTGTGTGCCTGGATAGGTCAGGTGAGCAGTCACGTGACGGCACAGCGCTCCGCCTCCTCCTGGAAGCGAGCGAGCAGGCGAGTTGAAAATGCGAAATGCGCGAGTTCTTAGAACTCCCAGCGCACGTTGACAAAATGCAGCAGCAGCAGCAAGAAAGTGTCCTCTCCTCACGGGAATTGCACACCGCATCACGGGAAATGATTTTCCAAAATGCAGGCCAATGCCATGCGTAAATGGCAGGGGAGGTTCACTCATTTTGCACTGTTGAGTGCAAAAGAGGGGCGTGAACATGCTTCTGCCCCCACTTTACACTTTCCCTTTGCACTCTGCAATGCGCATGACGAAATGGCTCAGAATGGACCTATTTGCCTTTAAGTGCAAACATAAAAGACCCCTGCAAGAGGAAGGTGAGATGGGGGGCGAGGGTGTGAGTTGGGTGATAAGGGTTTCTTAAACTGATTAGTGTGGAGGGGGCTTGGCATAAACATGGCATAACTGGGGATTGGCCCCAAAGGGAGTACTGCAATGCAGGCTTGTGTCATTAGTGCACGTCCACGTTCATAGCCTCCTGATTGCCCGGTACAAATCCCCGGGATGCTAGTAAAGCAAACATTGCTGTGAGCGAGTATGAACCTCATGAGATCTGTGATGTTGATGATTGGGGTGTCTGTTTTGATGGTCACATTTTGGAGGAAGTATTGACCTGCATCTATTTTATCTTCATGCAGATTGTTGGAGTAAAGTGAGGTAACATCTAACGTGGACGGGAGTGATTTTGGTGGTAGACATTCTACCTCTTAAATCTTCATGAGTAAATATGCTGTGTCCTGTACAGAACCGTTTGGGTCTATCACCAGATGTTTTGGAATGCATTCAGCATAATCATATATGCCTCTGGTCAATGTATTGACACCAGAAATGACCCGAGCGGCCTGGACTTCATGGTTTGTGGATCTTTGGAAGCATATAGAATATCCCAGAAGTTGGTTTGTTTGGTATCAGATGACGGAGGTGCTCCTCAATGCTGCTTGGCCTGGACTTGATGATTTGTTCCCCAGTGTTTTTGTGGTCTATGCTGAGGTCATCACTCGCTTTGTTCTGTGATTACCGTCTAATGAAGAAATCTTCAGGAATTTGAAAGCTAATGCATTTTATGCATATGAACAAGGCATTTAAAATTAAAACCATGACTTGCCCGATGCAGGATTCCAATACCTCAGCATCTCAGAAAGAGATATTTGGAAATACACACAAGCAGGAGTGCCACCTAACAAAGAGATATTTCAAAGACATATTTCATGCTGGATACCTGAGTCTTAATATCTGTAGCATCTGGGAAAGAGACATTTGAAAGCATCCTTGCATGCAGGATAGTAGTCAAAACTCCTTTACCAACTAAACCAGGGACTAAAATACCAAATATAAACAAGTGACAAGTTGACATTAAAAAGAAGGTCAAACCCTGGCAAAAATATAAATGTATTGAAAATAACCTTGATCAGTTTAGCTCAAAGTTCAGTCTTCATTATCTTGAGTCTGTCACACTGCTACTCAGTCACAGGTTGACCTGGCTGCTAGGCATGTGCAAGGGGCTCAACATGTGTTCCTTTGCATACCTACACACCATGCCTTCCACACACTTCCACACTCCCTCCACGCCACCCTTTAACATCCGTACAGATCTTTCCTTCCCCACATTTTCACTTCCCTATACCCTTCATATGTATGCTTGTATGTGATTTATAAAAAGCTAAGTGAGCAGGGAATAGTGGAGCACTGTACAAGGGATTGCACCCAGGGGTTACAAGTAGGGTGCTGGGGTAGAGGAGGAGCTGGGGGTGTAGTGAAAGCAGGGGAGGGGGGAATGCCAGAGGGGGAGAAAGGGTTGAGTGGAGCGATTAGTGATGGGAGGGATGCTCTTTGAAGAGTAAGTTCTTCAGGTTCACTCACCTTCTTCTCCATCCTCACCACTACCTTCACAATATGATGGCTAACCTCCACTTTTCTATATGCCACCTGCTCTTGGCATCCTGTATTTCCCCCACTTTGCACTACCTGGATTTCATAGCAAGAGACAAGGCCTTTATCAGTGCTGGGTCAGATCTGTCCCACCCCTGCAGGTGGTAGTGTGAAGCATCAGCAAGGTCCCTCCACGATCATCCCCAGTGTCTCTTGTAATGGGGCTCAAACACTCAGGATGACAACACAGGAGATACTCAGAGTCCTGCTCTCTTAGATGGGACTGGCATGCACATATGCTTACTCCACCACAGCAAACTACACTGGCACAGCCCACCGAAGAAGCATATGACTGAGCTCATCATCTGTGACTGCCAGTGGGGTCAGGAATGCAGGAGCGACAGGCTAGAGGTTGGGAAATACCCTGTTTTGTTCAAGTTTAAAAGGGAACCAACACCGTTTTAATCTAGCTTAAAGGGGACTCAACCTGACCCTACACTGTTCAGGTTCAAAGGGGATTTAGCCTGAAGAACGTGTAAATATTCTGATGTTCAGACAGGCCCAATCAAGCTAACATCACTACCTGGAGATCTACAACTTGTTGCCTTTGTTTGAAAGATGTTTGATATACACCTCTAGTATGTTTTTTAGGCAAGAAGATGGATGTTTGAAGATTTATGTGTTTATAGACATTAGTTTTTTAGTGTTAAAAACATAACCATTGTCACTTTACAATAACCTGTCCTCTATATGTTTCTGATATTGAATACATTAGATTTATTTTCCTAAATGCATGTCTTTCTATTATGTCACATGGTCCTATCAATATAATTAAATGCATGTTGTGTTGCTCATACAGATCACTTTTGCTGTACATGTAAATAATTGAGTAAAATATAAATGCTAAATAGCCAACATGAACACTGTTGTGTATTCAAAGAGGTTGGAAATGGCCAGGGCATCTCTGGTAGGTTGTTTTGAAGGTCCAAAGCTGTAACATACTCTCAGGATACCATACTTGGCTTGTGTAGAAGGAATGGGGGTGGCGACAAAGCCTGTAGTGATTGTGTTGCTGTCAAGAGTGGTGACCGTGGAACATATGCTTGTGGCTATACTTCAATTTGTGGCAAAGGCAGAGGTGGCTGGCATGGTACAGGTGGTATGCTGGGCCTTGATGCCAGCTATGGATTCCCTTTCCCAATTAGAACTTGTCCCAGCAATATCACTGCAAAGGGTGAACCCTGTTTTGGACTGCATATGGCCAACAGTTAGAGACTATACATACATGGTCTTGAGTGTGCTAGACACTGAATGAATTTGCAGGCATCTCAGCCTGTCATGGCAATTGAACAATCGGGCCTGCATGACTAGTATTCATGTCATGTGAGAGACCATCCTATTACATTACTTTTTCATTAGTTGCCAGGTTCAGTGCACTGTGCTCATCATAGCTGTTCCTTTTTTGGTGAGAGCTGCACTTCAACTAATGTGGTGCTTGAGACCAGGTGCATCAGAGAGGATGATAACATTGTGATCGATCATAAACTCCAGACTGAAAGGGTTTAGCTGAAAACTAAATTGAAGGATGTCTGTTTTGGACTCAGACACTTTTGCAAGTTTAACAAAAAGTAGTTTTTTTCTCCTAACATATCTAAACTATCAACAGTTCGATGTTTTGGGGATTTGCAATGGATATCCCTACCAGGTTTGCATACATGCGTTTAAACTGCATTTTACTGGGCATTGCTAGAGTTGTAGGCCTGTAATTTGTTTTGGCTTTACATGTCCCTGTATGTTATCGCTGAACATGTGTCACAGGTTTGGCCTCAGTAGCTGATTGCAGCTTATGGCAATGTTGGGCATGCCAGCACTATTGCTCTCCAGACAACATGTGATCAAACGCATTTGTTTTTACTGCTTGTACAAGTGAAAAGGGACACACATGTAATTGTTCTGCCCACCAGCTGCAGGTGGTCTGAACCCTACATCATGGCTCCCAATATCGCCATGACTGTTCTGTTTCTTCTTTGATGGTATCGGGTGGATAGAGCTGATGACTGGTTTTACCTGATGGCTTACCAGAGCACGGGTTGCCTCCAGAAAGGGCTGTGAGCCTAAATACACTGATCCACCAAGGTAACTCCTTGGTAATCTCCTCTGCCAGGATCTCCTACTGCACATCTGAAATTGCATAGCCACTCATGGTTGATTGATTGCTGCTGGAATTGAAGGATTCAGAGTGGAGCGTCATTATGGTTTTTCCACATGGGGAAAATACTGTTCCTGCAATGCCAGCAGCAAAGGTGAAATCGAAATTCAGAGCTTTACATCATGTACAATTAATTACCTCATGCATACATTATTCCTTACATACCTGCCAGACTCACAATCAGAGCCTTAAAACATAAAATATATTCCTTGATATTTTTTGCAGGGATCCTATCATATATGCACATTTTGATGAACTTGTGCAGTTCAATAATGTGTTCCCGTGAAGTGAGCCATTTATAACTTTGACTACTTATAAAAGTGCCAAGTTGAAGTTTAATAAATTTAGAAAGGCTAAATCTGTCTTTTTGCAAAAAAAAACGAAAAAATGCATAAGATGAATATAAATCCGCGTTCGATGGCAGAATAAATGTGTAGCGCAGCATGCTTGAGAGGCACGTGACTAGAACATAAATGTCCGGGGCTTCACTTATAAAGGGCAGTACTAGCGAGAAAGACATTTTATGTTCAGTGGGATTCATCTAGCTACATGCACGATCATACATCCTAACGGTTTACAGTGATAAAGTCGAAAGTCATGTCTAAACAAAAAGTCGAAAAAAAATGTCAAATTTCATTTTTTGGTTGCTTTTTGTTCGAAATGGGGGGTTCCCCCCAAACCCTCTTTTTTGTAATTTCTTTTTGCTTTGCCCCTTTTTTTTACCTCTGGAACCCAAAAAAAACCAAATAAATTTAAAAATAAAGCATTCGACTTTTTTTTCGACATATATTTTTCTACATTATGTCTTTTGACATAATGTTTTCGACTTATTCACTGCCTACCCATCCTAACTGTGCTTGCACGTGCATTGAATATATTGACAATTCATTATTGAGTGATTCATCCAAAACAGGATTTAAAGACCACTGATTTCGAGAAAATTCCTAAGAAAATAGAACTTAATGTAAACTATTGTGCATGTCACTATGATTTCTCGACAAAGAGCATAAAAACAATGAACAAACAACACATATAATTAATAGTCACAGTGGAAAATAAATGATGGAACAAATACATAGACACCCCACAAAAGACAATAGTACCACAAGCAGTTTTTACATTTAATCAAGTCTCTAGATAAATGAGAGGACAGCTGCAAAACATGCATCCACTCATTCAAATAAGAACAGCCGACTATTTGCAATGGAACTCCTCTGAATTTAGTGGAAACCCCTTCACCGACACATCTTAATGATATATTAATCTCTGAAACAACCAATAGGACATTTAAATCAGTTCAAATACGCAGAAATAATTTAATCTGGCAAATGAAAGAATCTGTTGAAATCAAATGCATTGCCACATTGTTATTCAGGCACAGGTATATGATAAAATGTTCCTCCTAAAAGCACGAGGGAGTATAAAGTATAAACGTGAACATGCATTCAAGGAGCATGAGTGCATAGGAATTGGAGGTGAGAAATAGCCTAGGGCAAAACATACTGACTGGGAGGTATTATCGAAATCCAGTAACAAAATCCTAAAGTTCTGGGATACATATTACAATGACATAAAAGAAAATATTTAGGCTGCATGTTCTACTCAGTTATTGAAGGCGTGCCCATCTTTGCAAAACCAGTATACTTTCATTTTCAAACCAAAAAGAGAGAATCATAAAATAGGGGAACTGGATGCATACTAATTCCCCATTTTATCCATTCCCGAAGAAAGCTTGTCAAATAGAATTGCAGAGAGAGATTTCACTACCCACAGTAACAATGCTTAAAGACCATGCTGCAACAGCAGTTAACCCCCATAGCTGGGCACACCATATTGAAACCTCGGGAGTCCATAGTCATGGTAACACTTATGCATTTTAGCATCCCAAACCACTGAAGTGATGGAAACAAGATTGGAATCCATCCTAACCACTATCACGGCATGTTTTTTCAGTGTGCTGTGCCATAATAGAAATAAATATGTCAATCCGCCTGGTCCCAGTAGAGTCTGAACTACTAGTTCACATCAGCAGTAGGGTGGGATAACTTTCATCAAGCGTTTCAGTTGACAGGTGGACCCTCCCCTTTACCATGCCCCTGAACGCCTATAGATGTAATGATCCCCCAGAAATGTGTATGCACATTTTACATAAATGCGATAAGAGCCCTGCTATAGTGTATATAACATTTGATAGAGATGGATGCATCTCAACCCCTAGACATTTAATTGAACCCCAATAAATGTGATGACCCCCACATTAATGTATATACATTTTATATGAATTTTATATACATTGAATTAGAATTGCAATGAGTTTCATATACAAATGTGATAAAGATTAAACTCAACCCCAATAAATTGAATTGAACCCGAATACATTTTTTATATATTTATTGGAAATGTATATACATCTGATATGAAACCCAAACATTGTTATTTACATTTTATATACATTTAGTAAAACCCCCAATAAATTCTGATGACCCCCAGAAATGTTGATGTAAATTCAGTATACATTTGATTGAACCCCAATACATTTGATGACAACCAAATATGTTTTATATAAATTGCTATCAATTTGATGGAACCCCTATCGTGTTAATAACCCCCCAAAAATGTTATATAAATTTGATATAAATTGATTGAACCCCAATTAATTTGATGAGCTCCAAAATGTTTTATATGAATTTGATAACCCCCAGAAATGTTGATGTAAATTCAATATACATTTGATTGAACCCCAATACATTTGATGACACCCAAATATGTTTTATATAAATGTGATATAAATTTGATAAGAACACCAATGAATGTCATATAAAAATACAACTTTGAGAGTGATCCCATCGGTTTGAGATCATAATATAAAATAAAAAAAAGCAGACATGTAAGACATAATATTGATATCATCTGACACATTTCACTGCAGTGCTTAGGTATTTGGTTGCCAGCCACCACTTTCAGGATGCTATACATATTTGTGCAGACTCCATAGAACATCGTACAGCTGTAATTATGTTTTTCACAATAGATCAATACTCTTTATAGCAATCCTAGATCCATTAAAAGAAGTCATAGAGTACCATATATTCCACCTGCAGTGTAGAGAATGCTGCAGCAGATAGGCCTTGCTTTTCTGCATCATCAGGGGGCCTTGGAACCAGGCTGCCTGCAATGGATCAGAGGGCCTTTTCAATAGCGACTGATCTGCATCATGGGGACGCTTCAGGTCGCAGCCTTGCTTAATCAAAGGCCACTGGAACTGGGCCCCTTACAAAGCCACAGGATGTCTTTATGGCAAGCACTGCTCAGTGTCCTAAAATCAAAATACCCAATCATTGTAGATGGAAAAGTTCCTTTGCACGTGCAACCCAGTACTGGATGTGTGGGATTGGGACTGCTTATAATGTATGTGCCATTATGCAGGATGTGCACATCGTTTGGGCTTAAAACAACCCTTCAAGAGCATTCAACAAACTCAGATGAGACTGGAGCTGAAGCACGAGTTCGGGTGTGTAGATACAAAAGTTGTTTTAACTGAAAACTCTCACAGAGACAAAAGCCTCAAGCCCCAGTACAGAACAATGTTACACATGAACATTTTGTTGAAGTACGGGCAAGGTATAAAGGGGCACGCTTAAGCCATAAAAGAAATAAGCATTCGCCTAACAGTGGGACAGGGGATTTTATGCTGGCAATCAGCATTGCTATCGCCTATACAGATGCACGCGGTCGTTAGGCTATAGCAACAACAGATGGCTGCTATTGCCAGGTGGCAAATCCTCATGATCAACAGGGTGATGACAGGCTAAGCTGTGGTAATCATCGACAATTATGACACTGTGATAGCATGTAACACCCTCATTGCTAAAACACAGTCTACGCTGTTAACTAATGGGCACAGTGTAACAGGTATTGGTTGTGAATTAGAAAATAATATAGGTAACTGTAAAGATCACATTATTGCAAATACTCTTGTCGGTGCCCCAATGAACCCATCCAATAACACCACCAGACCCCAGGGCGATCATTCTCCAAAACATATAGGATCAATTCACATGTATGAGCCTGATCTCCATCTGTATGAAAAGATCAGCCCATGGGAGGGCAAAGGTGTATTTGTTGAGGCTTGTTAGACCTGTTAATGAGGTTGTGGAGATTGATTGTATAGATGCAGGCTGATGAGTTACACCCATGTATTAATATACCCACTCAGGAGGTTTGTGAAATGGCTTACAATCCCTTCCAAATAACTCCTGGAACATTTGTTGATGTTGTGTGTACAAGCACTAGACACGCAAGCGCACATGTTGATCACAATGTTGAAACTCAAAAGAACAGTGACAATGATTCAGATTATGTGTGCCAAATCCCCCTTGCTGCCCCCACTGACATTCAAGATGGTGGGGCTGTCAGTATCACCATTGTAAATGACGCAAGCGCATGCATTGATTGTGATGTTAAAACGTGGAAGAGCAGTGTTCATGTTGTGGAGCAAGTGTGTTATAATCACCAGATGGGCACTGCTAACATTCAAAACAGCTGTAATGCTAGTATCATCGCTCTAGACGACACAGCGGATGTATAGATATATACATATGTCACATGTGCCGGCCCCAGTAGAGTACAAAACCCCCCAACTCCAGAGCAAAAGAACAGATAAAAACATAGAGAAATCCACACTTTAAAACAGAGCTATACAAAAATTATAGGTGTTGTGAAAACTTTTAAGCCCTATTGTAAAGGTTAATTCAGGGAACCTGATATCAGGGGTTATTTTCAATATGTGGAGCAGGTTGTTTCTACATTAATAACACAGCTGGATGATAGCACTGCAGCCTTAGTGGCAGAGCAGTGTGGAGCATTCATGGTAAGCCAGCTCAACTATCCTAATAGCTCCAAATGCGTAACAGAGCATACCAGTGGCTTGAAAACCATAACATATCTTCTATACCACTGATACCCACTGAAAATGATGGTGTAGTGATACATAGCCCTAGTACAGTTGCTACTCCGCCAATATCCATTGAAGGGACATCACAATCATCAGATGTAATAGGGGCTAACAACGGTAAATGCTTTTGATTAGTAAAAAGCTCACACTTGAAAAATGAAATGGCCCATTACAAAACAGGCAAGTCTTTTAAACAGCCTGCAAACCGCTCAAGCATGGTCACATTTAACGAGTGCCCGATGTAACAGCAGTGATCTAACGTGTGAAGTTGAAAACACAGGCACTGTTACAGCCGATATGTCTCTACAGAACTTGGTAGATACCTAATTCAAAGCGACCATAAAGACAATGGTGTAGATCCAGAGGCCAGAGGCGGCAGTTATTTAAAATGTGTAATCTTGGATCAGTGTGGTCCTTGGGACACAGCCTAACTGTTATAACAGAAGCTGTCCAAACACTGGTCAGGCCTATATTACAACCTGTTGGACCCAACTAGCCAGATACGTATGGGATGCTGATGGGTTAACCAGGTCAATATTTACAAGGGGAGCCACGAGCGATGTCGTCTGCATTTTACAATTTCTGGAAAATCTGAGGAGGCTCATGCAGAGTAAAACCGAAATTGTGTGTTTTGGAGCATTAAAAATGGTTGCAGTAGTTGTCAGGCCCCGCTCCGGAGGTCTTTATAAAGCTTTTGAGAAAGGCATTCTTAGCCATATTATAAAATCTAAAAGCAGAAGGTTATTAAATTTCAATCATGGGCCATTAAATCAGTGTCTGGTGTCCAAATCCTATATATTTAATCGAACCACAGAGCTGTACAGATGCAGGTATACGTGACAAAGTATTGAAAGTCCATAAAGAGCAAAATATTTCGACTGACACACCTGTAAGCTTTGGACAGTTGGTTCTCTTTGAGCAGTATTTCCTAGAGCCTTTAACATTCTGTACTTCAACAGAGGTGTTGTCATGATCTCTGCTTCCAAAAGGCCAGGACTTACCCAACTCCCTTGGAAGCAGACCCATAACCCAGGTTCCGAGTGCCAGCCAGTCCCAATTGGGACCTTTTGGACCCTGTCCTGGCGCCAGTGGCGCCAGGCTCATAAATATGCCCAGTCCCAGCGCTGTTACCCGCATCAGGGGCAAATCTTCCTTCAACATCCCCTATGAATCCAGTGCAGATCAACCTACCTGGGAATGTACCTCTGGCTCCGCCCGAACGATTTTCTGGTGACCCAAAGAGGTTTGCAGTATTTATCAATCAGTGCCGGTTGCATTTTTTATGCCGGCCAGCAGCCTTTCCAACTGATCAAGCTAAAGTAGCTTTTGTGCTTTCGTACCTTAGTGGCAATGCGCAGACTGGTCGATCCCTCTAGTTAATCAAGATGATCCGGTTCTCCATGATTTTCAAGCCTTTCAGCTTAGTATGGAAAAACTGTTCGCAAGACATTCACAGGGGCAGGCCTTGGACAATGAGCTTCTTTCGTTGCGACAGGGTAATCAAGACCTTGTGGCTTATATTGCATCTTTCAACAGACTAATAGTGGAAACTCAATGGCCTGAGGACAAAAGGATTACGCTGTTTTATAGAGGTCTACGTGGAGAGCTCAAAGACGTTTTAGCCCAAGTAGTGAATCCCCCACAAGTCTGTTCGGATTATATAGACTTAGTCGTTCAAATAGATCACAGACTGCAGAACAGGAAGGCCGATCGTTCCAAGTTTGATGCTCGAGTATTTTCCAAACCACCAACTCCTTCCAAAGGAGTAGACTCCGGGGAACCCATGCAAATAGGGGGCCTGAAAGGACCACTAACACAAAAGGAGCGGGAAAGGAGAAAACAGTTGCAATTATGCCTCTATTGCGGAAACTCAGGGCACTTTCTTCGAGACTGTCCGGTGAAACCAGCCAAGAAGGCGGTAGGAGCTGCAGTTACCAAGGTCACAAACTCTGAGCAGGGAAACGACCTCGCCCGACAAGAATAGAGGTCCTCTTGCCGAGCGTTAAAACCAGTTCCGTGACCTCGCATTTCGTGATACCTATGGTCCTCATTAGTCCTGATCATCCGGATCGATTACATGCGATTGAAGCTTACGTCGACAGCGGTGCCATCGGCAATTATGTGGATCAGGAAATGGTTTTGAGGATGAATCTAACTCTTTGTCCCAAGGCTGTAAAGGACGTCATTACTACGGTGGATGGTACGGAGATAGCCTCCGGACCAGTAACGCATACCACTCAAGAAGTGACGCTAGTAAGTCAAGATGGACACCATGAGAAGATCGTGTTCGATGTGATCAAGGTCCCTCAGTTCCAGATTATTCTAGGGATACCTTGGTTAGAGAAACACAATCCTCGGATCGATTGGCGAGCAAGAACGGTTCAGTTCCCAGAATGTGTCTCTACTTGTCACCCTCCACCTGGTGTTGCTCTAGCAGCAATTTCTTCGGAGACTCCCCAGTTACCTCCCGAATACCTAGAATTCCAAGATGTTTTCCGGAAGGATCAGGCTAACTCTCTACCTCCTCATAGGTCCTATGACTGCCAGATAGACCTGATACCTGGATCTACTCCTCCGTGTAGCAGAATTTATGCCCTCACCGAGCCTGAGAACCTTCACCTCCGACAATACCTGGATCAATACCTAGCGAATGGGTTTATTCGTCCTTCTAAGTCCCCTGCTTCTTCAGCTTTGTTCTTCGTTCCAAAAAAAGAAGGGGACCTTAGAACTTGTATAGATTACCGCGCCCTGAACCAGATCACCGTTAAGAATAGATATCCGTTACCTTTAATCCCTGAACTCCTGGACCAAGTCAGAAGAGCATGCATATATACAAAGCTGGATCTTAGAGGAGCCTACCACTTGGTACGAGTAAAAGAGGGCGATGAATGGAAGACGGCCTTCGGCACCAAGTATGGGCTATTTGAATATCAGGTCATGCCCTTCGGGCTTTGCAATGCCCCGGCCGCCTTTCAATATTTTATGAACGATGTCCTCAGAGAACTCATAGATGTATGTGTTGTCGTTTACATTGACGACATCCTCGTTTATTCTTCATCGGAATCTGAACATCGGAAACACGTGAAAATGGTCCTCGAGAGGTTGCGTCAACACAGACTTTTCGCTAAGTTGGAAAAATGTGTTTTCAACGTGACTGAAGTTGAATTCTTGGGATTCATATTATCACCTAGCGGAGTGCGTATGGATTCAAGGAAGGTCGATGCAATTCTCAAATGGCCATCACCATCCTCCGTAAAAGGGGTTCAAAGCATGTTAGGCTTCGCCAACTTTTACCGCAGGTTTATCCCCGAATTCTCTCGAATAGTCCAGCCCATCACCGCCTTGTTAAAGAAAAACAAACGTTTTGAATGGTCTACCGAGGCGGAACAAGCTTTCCAGAATTTGAAGACAAAATTTATCTCTGCACCAATTCTAAAACATCCTCACCCTGAACTCCCCTACATCGTTGAAACTGATGCTTCGAGCCTTGCCATGGGGGCAGTTCTATCACAGAAGGACCCAGTAACCAATCAGTTACATCCTGTGGCATTCTGGTCTCGCAAATTCTCGCCTCCTGAGATCAATTACACTATTACTGATAAGGAACTTCTGGATATCAAGTCTGCCTTTAAGGCTTGGCGGCATTATCTTCTGGGGGCCCGACACACCGTTACTGTGATTACGGATCACCGAAACCTGCAATATTTGAAAACCGCAAAAGCCCAATCCTCTAGACAACTCCGTTGGGCACTATTCTTTGCCGAGTTTGACTTCATAATTACCTATCGACCTGGTACAAAAAAGGTAAAGCTGATGCCCTTTCTCGGATGGGAGTGGAGGAACACTTGACCAACCCTAAACCTGTACCTATCATTCCCGAACAAAGAATTCTGGGTGTAATAACCACACAATCCATAGAGGAAATTAAGGATAAAACCAGGCAACTTATAACTCCAGCAGAAATACAGAATTGGCATCTGCAGGGAAAGGACTTTGCAGTAAAGGACAACTTATTGTATTTCCAAGAACGATTATACCTGCCCAGCACAGATTTACAGAAAAAGGTGATCTCTTGTTATCACGAGTCTCTAATGGAAGGACATCCCGGTATGGCCAAAACCTCAGAAAAGATCAAGCGCTACTTCTGGTGGCCGTCTTGGAAAAAAGATATCAGAGACTTTATAATGTCCTGTGGAGTATGCGCCCAAAACAAGAGTCAAAAGGAAAGACCAGCCGGCCTCTTACGCCCTATTGACATCCCACCTCGCCCTTGGCATACGCTTTCTATGGACTTCATCACCGACCTACCTCCATGCTCCGGATACAATACGATCCTGGTAATCGTGGACTTATTCTCCAAGATGGCGCATTTCATTCCACTCAAAGGCTTGCCAACAGCAACAACTCTGGCCCGAGAATTTCTCGAAAACATCGTCCAACTGCACGGTTTTCCTTCAGTGCTAATTTCGGATCGAGGTAGTCAATTTATTTCTCATTTTTGGCGAAGTTGTTGTCGGTCGGCTCAAATTGATGTGAGATTATCGACCAGTCACCACCCTCAAACCGACGGACAAACCGAGAGGACCAATCAAACTCTGGAACAGTATTTACGCTGCATGCTGCAACAAACTGAAAAAACTTGGAAAGATATCCTTTGGATAGCCGAATATGCCTACAACAACTCTGTCCACTCAGGAACTGGAAAAACCCCGTTTTTTCTTTTATACGGCTGTCACCCTCGAACCTCAGAGTTGGATCAACCCCAAGATCTTGGAACACCAGCAGTAGACTACCTGCACTCTACAATCACCCAAGCTTTTAAGGAAGCCGTTTCTCACCTTCAAAGAGCTAAGGAACAATACAAGGAAGGAGCAGATCAACATCGGAAGGAAGCCCCCCAATATCAAGTAGGAGATCAAGTCTGGTTATCCACCAAATATCTACCTCTAAAAGGACCACGCACATTCAACCCAAGATACCTTGGTCCCTATTCCATCACTACCATAGTAAACCCAGTAGCGGTCAAGTTGGACTTGCCCCCTCACATGAAGATACATCCGGTCTTCCACGTCTCTCTTTTAAAACCCGTGCAACCTCAAACCCGACTAACTAAATCCCCAAAACCTATCCTAGTTGATGGAGAACTCAATTTGAAGTCAAAAGCATCCTGGACTCCAAGATCTCCAAATCTAAGCTATTTTACCTAATTGACTGGAAAGGCTACGGCCCTCAAGAAAGATCCTGGGAACCTGCAGAATATGTCCACGCTCCTCGTCTAATCAAAAGATTTCATCAAACATTTCCTGACAAGCCAAAACCCCCGGGGAAGCCCGGTTTGGGAGGGGCCTTGAGGGGGGGTACTGTCATGATCTCTGCTTCCAAAAGGCCAGGACTTACCCAACTCCCTTGGAAGCAGACCCATAACCCAGGTTCCGAGTGCCAGCCAGTCCCAATTGGGACCTTTTGGACCCTGTCCTGGCGCCAGTGGCGCCAGGCTCACAAATATGCCCAGTCCCAGCGCTGCAAGCGCCGGGCTCATAATGCTTGGGTGGACTTACCTGCAGCAGACCATGCTGCTTACTTACCTGCCAGTTGAACCCCTGATTCCCTTCTGTTTGGGACTACTTTTCCTGTTGGGTGGGGCAGGAGCCACTCCCTAGGTTCAGAACACTGGAACTCTTCTGGAAGGCAGGAACTCTTTTCTTACCTAGGCGTGGCTGTGAAAGGAGACACCTAAGCACGACAGGAGGCTATTTAAACCACACCCGATGGATGAATCTTGCTTTGCGTTATTCTGCATCCTCTGCAGCAGAACGCTCATCGTGTCTTCTGCATCTGATCCTGGGCCTAAAGGAAAAAGGCTTATCATCCTGAATCCAGTCTTCAGCAACATCTATAAAGACAAGAAAGAACAGGTTAGCACTACGGTCTTCAGTGACAGCGCATCTCTTACCTGGTCCATCGGCTGTCATCAACACCTCGCGCAGCATTCCTGCATCTGAAAGACAAAGGCTTACCTACTCTTCACGCGCTCCGGAGGTCATCGGCGCTGCATCCCGCATCTGTAAGACAGAAGAAGGTGCGTTTAAAGACATTGGGTAACGTTAAATACTCACGTGCCATTACTCCATCCACGCCGAACTCAGTGGGCATTCCGGCATCCTTCAGCAGCTCCGAACTGGTACCTGCAAAATAAAAGGACAGTTAGTGCGCATCGTGAAGCAAGCAACAAGCGCTTACTTACGCGCTTCCAGGCGCTTCTATTCCGCATACGGGTCCATCCTCAACTCACTTCAGCCAGTCAACCGCCATCGCCGGAACCCTGCAAAATAAGAGACAGCATTACAAAAGACTTTTAAAGACATTAGAAATATTCGGAACTCACCGTTCGTGAAGTAAACGACGGACAGCAGTCCTCTGAAGTCAAGAGGCCTGCGCTACCTATCCAGTGAAGAAACTGGTTACAGCACCCTGCCCCGAGGCAGATGGAGAGCTCAGCGTTCACTTACCTAAGGTGAGAGCGTTAACCTTTGGGGTTCTACAGGAGAGGAGAAAAGGAAAGAGATAGGGACACCCCAATAACCCCAGTTCATTAATCCCATATTTTCTATCTGCAGACATCTTACTCTTCGAGTCAGGCATACAGTGCACAGAGGTCCAGCCCAAACAGCCAACCGGGTGGTGCACATCACTTTTGAAGATACGGTAGTCGCCCAGTCAAGACCGGCGCCTCTGCGAGAATCAGGTGAGCGTTACAGGTGTATGGTGATACATACCGCTAATGGTTAAAACAGCAAAAATGATATATGTTTTACATCACAATGACCATTTCTATGGTATAACAAATCTGCAGAAACTTCCTAGGGGCTAAAAATCTCTGTAAGCATTATCACCATATTTTCCACAACAACAAAAAAAACACAGCTGTCAGTATCATTGTCGCTTGTGGAAAGCGCTTAAGGAGAGACCTTCAAACTGTCTGCAATGTCACACCTTTGTTAGATAATGTGTTTGTCTAAACATTCACATTGAGAAAAGGCCAGAGGGCTGTCGTGTGTACACCACGTGTTGACTGTCCCATGTGCAGAGAATTTACCACCAAATTTTATAAGTGTAATGCTTTAATTTGCACGGTAGGCAAAAGGCCTGTTGTCGGTATGGCTGAGCACCTGTGTTATAGGACACCTGCTAGACCTAGAAAAGTGCTGATTATATTGTGTATGACTTGCAAGCCACATTGGAGGATATAACGCGCCAGCCAAACTACATGTATGCCAGACATTTAACAGGTGATAGTTGTTGGGAGTTCAAGGGTGATTCATGGGTGAGTGATTTTGTTAGCTCATTTGTAACAACTAAGTTCACAGTTTACATGTATTTAGCTCAAAATGTCAGAGGGTACGACAGATAATGTATGCTCAAACAATTGGTGAAGGAGCGAATTAGAGTGAAACCTACCATACAGGGTGCTGCACTCATGTCAAGGCTTGTGGTAATGTTGCAAATACATTTTATCGACTCCTTGAAATTCCTACCCATGAAACTCAGTAAACTTCCAAAAGCTTTTAGTTTTCCTGGTTCAAAGGTCTTCTTTCCACATCTTTTCAACATGGCGGTTAATCAAAACTATCTAGGCCCCATCCAAGCCCCCAATCAATATGGCGTTCAGTACATGCTGCCTAACGAGAAAGACCAGCTCAAGACATGCAATAAGGCAAATTAGCACATCTTATTTGACTTTTGTCAGAAGTTAAGGGCCTAATGTAAAGAAGATGTCAACATTTTAAGACTTGTAATTTATTCAGGGACAAGATCCTTCAAATGACCTGTGGTGAAACACCAATACAGGGTGGCTTACATGTGTCATACGTCGATCCTTTTAAATGTGTCACGCTGGCTAGTTGCTGTATGCACATCGACAAACAATTGTACCTAAAGCCTAAAACAATTGCACTGCTGCCCCAGGATTCATACCACGAGTGCCAAACATGTTATTCCACAGTGGCCATTCATACAACATGGCCTAACTGGTTGTGGTGGGAAACACTATGGTGGGCTGGACGGATATGCTTTTGTTCAGGGTGTGGAAACAGCCTACAAATTCAACAGTTGTTTTTATTACGTGTCCTGAATGTTATCCCACCTTGGCTTTCAAGGTACTACTCACAAACAGTTGCATAGATGCATCCTGTTGAAAATGATGTTCCTATCTAGTCAGGAAGTTTGTGTTGTCAGTCTCTGGGATCATGAGTGCCGAGCAATGGTACAAACAACCAAAAGTGGGTCATTTTCTTAAAGAGAAGAAACTGCCAGACCACATACAACCCCGAGATGCACTGTACGGAGGTCATACGAATGCTTTAAAATTACACTGAATGATTTAAAGTTACTCAGAAGGTGATAAAATGCACTATTTAACATACTGCGAACAATGAAAAGCCATATGCTCTAGGACACCCCAAGATCATTTCTGGAGATCTAGACCAGTATTTTGGTTTGATCAGGTGCAAGGTCTATCCACCCGTGTCCTTTACTTGCCTGCATTGCCCTTTATATGTTTTGGCAATCTAATGTTCCTGCTTTGTCAAAAATGTGTCGAGACAAAACAGGCCAGGTGTAAACACACGGATGAACAATCTAGTTACAGACCGCTTTAAAATGTGGCTATCAACAGGGGTTCATGCACGAGATATGGCATTTTTTTAAATAATCACCCTATCGCTCTTCTGTGAATACATTCAAATGATCCTCCAGTAAATACAAGAGGCCTCAGGCTTTCCGGCATTGTGTGTGGACGATGAGACAAAACACGTTCATGTGGATGATTATTACAGACATCATAGCATGGGTTTGTGTATGGGACACATCAAGGACAAACCCGATCGGCAGCTGTTACCAAAACTATGGGCCTCATTCGGAGATTGGTGGTAGTCATGGCGCTATTTGCGCCATGACTGCCACCAATAATGGGTCCGGCACCGGTCTAGTTCAATGGGGACTTACCGGTGTAATCCCAACTTTGCGTAACCGGTAAGTCCCCATTGAAAATGCCATTCCCCATTCCCAATCGAGCCCCCATAGGGATCAATGGGAATGGGGAGGGTGCAAATAACTGGCTTGCGCATGTCAAGCCCATTATTTGCGGCCTGGTCCCTTAGCAGGTCCCGTCCATAACGCCTGGTCAGACCAGGCGTTACTGGAGGGACCCGCTAAGTGATCTTGTAGTAGGGCCGTAAGGGATTATCGGCACCGGTCTCCTTACCGGTGCCTGGTATCCCTTACCGCCCCACTCATAATGACCCCCTATGTCTTAATTTGCTATGGGGCAAGTGTGCACAAAGAAGTATATTGTTAAACATGGTCATCATCACAGAGCCCAATGAGCTTCATGCCTATTTATTCGTTAATTCCTATGACATGAGAAACAGCTTGTTTGTGCTAGCGATATGCTGAGGAATAACCAAAAACTTCCGACAATTCCAATATATTGATAGCACTCATTCACAACATGCTTGATTGAACCTGTATGGTGTGATGGAGCAATTGCAAGAAAGGGTTCTGTATCATGATACTGATAGTGTTATCTTTGTCAGAACCCCTGTGGATGTCAATCAAGCCACCAGCGATTACGTAGTGGATCTAACTTCAGAGCTAGCCCCCGGAGACTACATTGTCGAGTTCTTATTTGCAGGGTCTAAAGCATAAGTCTATCGACATTACTAGGGACTGTCAGTATGAAAGTGAAAGGCATAGTGCTGAATGTTAACAAAACAGCTGAGATACATTTTCACACTTTGACCGATCTTGTGCAGTTATGACAATCCTAGGGCTATTACTCTTGCATAGCTGTATATTGTACACGATAATGAGTATTGGGAAATTAACACAAGTACTCTACAGAAGACTCTCAGTATCGGGCTTGATAAATGGGCATTAGCACCAGAAGGTTTGACACATCCCTTTGGCTATTGATTACCAGTTGTTATGGATACCAAACAACAACACCTTTTTATGAGTGTCCCTACCAGCTGCAGCAAGAGTTATTTTGTCAGACAACTTCTAGAAAATACACACACAGCAACGTCCCATAACCCATTGTATATTCTATGGCTGTACAGATGTTGGCAGCCTCTCTATACAACTTTACAACACCAGTTTAAACACCTCTGATTTGTAGGTGGTGTACTGGACCATCTCAATGATGATCAGATACTACCACCGAGCATGGTGAATATGTTCATTGTCGATGATTCAATGACAGTGGGTGTTCAGAGTGCTGAACTAGAAAAATGATTTACTCAGTATTCACATCACCTCATTCTAAGCATTTGTTATATCGTGCAGAACTTGTTCAACAACGGTAAGAGAAAAAGATATATAACACTAAACGCTAGTGTTATTTAAAAAAAACCTTGATGAACAACAACTAGCCATGATAGCTCAACAGATGTATCCACTCGCAAGGCATTTCTTCATGGTTGAAAACGCCACAAATAAACCCTATGGATATCTGTTGGTTGATTTAAAAACAACCAATCTAGAGGTTTATAGATTGGGCACCGATATATTCCCAAGCCGGTGTACCCGCTGTCTGCACCAATAAAAGGGCATCTAAAACATCTGGAAAACACCCTTGGATACAGTACTGCTCAAACTTTCAACACGTCGGCATGCATACAGAGAAAGGTTGCGCTGCTCAAAATGTTTGTACATGTCAGCACAGAGTAATGCAATTGCATTCTAGCTATGGCCTCTGACCATCTTGTGGACACTATTTCTGAGTTGTCCTAAAACACTTGAAAGGGACACCTCCCCCTAACACAACATCATCTAAGTGTGTTAAAAAAGAAGGGCATCATCAAGAAACTGATTAATAAGTGAGTATCCATACAGGTTAAAAGAAAAGTGGTCTCTCAGGCTGGTGGATTAATAAGATGTCTCTTAGGGATAGCCATCTCGCTAATCACCAGATTGCTCAGGGTTCAGTGATGGAGAACACTCACAAAATGTATTTGGTATACAAATATCAGTTGGAAAGCATGGCACCTGCACCCACAGAGTATTGGGATATATGGAAAGTGGCAACCATTTTCTGCACAAATACTTAAATACTTAAATCAAGGTAGGCACAGTGATGCAGAAAAGAACAAATTAACACACATGCCACCCGGGGAATCTAACAGTGTAAAGGTTCCACAGGTAGTAGACAGGTTGTGGCGGACATGGTGAATACGCTTAGCCAGCCTTATCAACCTAATGCAGAACTACTGCTACATAAAATGGACCGTGAAAAGAATGTGGTGGGGTAGGCCTACATGAAAGAATATATCTATAGAGGTAAGATTATAAGGGACTGGAGCCTGCACAATCTAGTACAGGGTATTACACGTCGACAGCCAACTTCTATACAAAAAGCCCCCATTGGCTGGAAGAAGTTTATGCAGTTGATTGCTTTAAATATCTCAATATCTTTTCTAGGTAAAGTTACCCAACAACGGCTTCTGGAGCGGCTACCCAGCAACAACACAGTCCTTTAAATACATCCAGGCAAACCACCATTATAAACAGATCCCTATTGGCCAGTCCTGAAACGAGGTGGCACACCTTAGGCTTTAAAGACTCTTTACCCACCACATCACGATAATATGATGACCCTGTCATCTACACCTCTGAAGTGACTAAGCCTCACAGAAGACATATACGCCTGAGTCGGTTGTCTAACTAATGTGAACAACCCGTTGTTTGGATGTATTAATGTAATATATAATGTAGTAAGAGTGGGGATGTGTGCTTGTCTGCATTGGGCTGCTGCTCTAGTAGGAGCCTCAAGGTATCCCCATACCTTCTGATTAACATATATTCCACAGTTACACCTCTAATTAGTGCTAGTCCACACAGTCCTTAATAGCAAGTAAATTGTGGTTTTAATGACTAAGGTCATTCGTCAATCAATAAGAGTCACTGCCTTATGTGTCTGATTATGTCTTTAATGCCGGTTAACACATGCCCAATTGCCAATATGTTTTTCGACCATTCCCTTGTCCTTCTCAAGGCTGAGTTGTTTACATACAATCATTTCAAAACAATGATCAACATAACAAGTGCCAAACATAATAAGTGTGTGTAATCAATTGTCAGTTCTAACATATTGCATCATTCTGCTGCTCACCTTATTTCCTGACACAGACCTCTACAGGAAAGTTCCCCTGCATAATAATGATAATAATAATAATAATAATAATAATAATAATAATAATAATAATAATAATAATAATAATAATAATATGGATTCATAAAAATGGTGATGCCCTGTGGCTGTGGAGTAAAGGATATAGGGCTTCATTACAAGTTTGGCGGTCTGGAAATAAGACCAGAAGGACCCAAAACCATTACTGCAGTTTTTGGCTACTCAATTAAAACAAACATGATCAGAAGAGAAATCCTTAAGCTTTGGCCGATTCTCATTGTGGGGGCCATCAGTCTCCCACCCCCCAGGTTCGCTATAATAAAAATAAAGAACCTTGGAGACACTTTAGTCCACTCTTACCAAGAGCTGAATGATAATACGCAACAAACCACATTGTGGGACACCATGCCCACAGTGGGACACTCTCCTTGCGGACATTGTAATGTCTGCACTCTGACTACACGCACAAAAATGTTGGAATTGGGTCTCTGAACACCATGGAGACAAAATTTGCAGACGAATTGCGACACAGCAAATGTCATCTACGTGATTAAATGCCCCTGTATCTATATAGGGATGACCAGCAGATCCGTAAAGAAACAGTTACAAGAACATATGTCCTGCATAAGGACTAAAAGGGAGAATTCCCCGCTAGTTGCACATTTCCTACAAGAAAAACATACAACAAAGGAAATAAGATGGAACATTATTGAACAGGTTAAATGTCACAGGAGAGGAGGAGATGTTGCCAGTATGTTGTTGAAACGTGAACAGAATTGGATTTTTCATCTAGAAACAGACAGCCTAGACCTTAATGAATCCATTGCCTGTCAAGCACTGTCTGTTATTGAATAGACCCAACCCTTGCCTCACACAAAAGGTGGACATCATTTGACATATTGACACTTGACAGACAGTGCCATATAGGCAGCCTGGATCATAGGCTATGGACACAGCAGATAATTTATGGCAGACATCCATTTGGGCCTTTTCTAAATAATAAAGAACAAAACAAAAAATAAAAAATGATGTGATGAGCTAAAACATATGATGGGCTTTTTACAACCTGCTTTCAAATGTATGTACATAACTGCTATACCTAATTGGATTGTTCTCCGAATGGATGTCAGCCTAAAGACATCTTGATGTGGATAGTTACAATCAATATTCATTACACATTAGAAACTCGAGTGTCATCAGTACGTCGCCGGTGATGCCTGACTTGCCTGACTAACTGCAGTCTGTTAATACAGAGCGCACTGAGACCGCAGTCATCCGCTCCATAATTACACCTCTGACATCACTACGGCCACCAAGTCAAGCCAGGACACGCAACAGGTACACGTGACCTATCCGGAACAGCCGACTGTGGGTATATTATTACGGGATGCGCCCGCGAACGGCTGCTGCTACTGTGAGGGACCGGCTATTCTTTACATCAAAGTAAGTACTGCACTGTGGCTGCGATACACAGATCGTGCTGCCCTCCCTCCCTTACGACTAAAAAAGCATAAGTAATTAGGATACGCTGCGAGAAAAGAAGGTGGAATTTATCATTAACAGTGGGTTTGGGGCCATGACTTATGCTGTTCCGTCCACTGGCATATTCTACTTAACAACCTACCCCCTAGGATCTAGGATTACATTAAGGCCCATTATGGAATGAAAGCGGGCCTGCTGTATCTATAGACAACGATATTGTAATATACACATGCCACATTAAAAGGAGATGAAAGCACAGGCCCATGTATTTACCAATTAGGACCTGCTCCCTCCTCTATTTAGACACACAATCACTCAACAAGATTTAGGGGTACCTACATTCACCCGCACTACATTTTTAGTGATGCAAATTGGTGTCTCCACAGTAACAATACTCTGAGGTTGTCGTGAACACACGTGGACAACAGTCAGGTTCAACACTAGACATTGCCATCTCCTCTGACCAACAACATATGGAAGGTGAGTACATACCAACACCATTTGTGTTTGTGATACCCTTGTTTGCATGATGAGGCATATAATAAGAATATGCATGTAACAGCTTTGCTTTCTTTCACTATTGTATTAAGATGTTTATTATACTGATGTCTTGCACACCCACTGTACTAATTAAAGGCACACAATAGATACTGTATCCTCTATAAGCAATTTAGCCTGGCGCAGTAACTGAGAAGTGACCATGGACTTATTTTGTTTGTCCCCAGGTTCCTTCCTCAAACTTCCTAGTCCATGGCAATAAGAAGTGGGGTAAAGTATATTCCCCATGGCAATGCTGGTGATCAATTGTCTGAATTTGCCAGTTTTTTAGAAGACTGTCGTGAAGAAAGTGGTCATATCCACACTTGTACCACTGAAACCGGTAGACAGTGGTTGTGACATGGTGGAGGCAAAAATAAACCTACCCACACTCTGAACAACCCTCTTTTTAAACTTTCCCATACTCTGTCTAGTATCAAGCATCTAAAGACAGATGATGTGGGTCATTATATGTTTGCCTTTATTTTATAAGCTCATCTAGATAGGTAGTGCCAGTTACTCTTCTCTGCCATTTCCTTCCTAGTTTGAACTATCAGCTCTTAACTAAAGTTACCCTAGAACTACTCAGCCTCTCTATGGGATATTAAATTACTACGCACCCACAGTAGAAGGCTGAGAATTCGCCATAGGTGTTAACCTTTTAAACACTTCTTCATTGATCCTTACCCATTGGGTACCAGTGACCTGGGACAGACAAGGTTGTAACAATCATTAGATTGTCAGTTTATTCAAAAATGATTTCTCTTTACCCCCTTTTTCTGTCCCTTTTAGATAAGCGGCCCATCAGCGCTTTCTAGTGAGATTTTGGGACTAGGCAGGGGTAGTGAGCAATACCTTCTATCCTTCTGTCTTCAATAATAACCTTGTAACTCCCAGGCCACCCCCCCTTTGGGATCTGTTTGGCATGTGGAAGATTTACTGTATTGTAGAATCATTTTACACAGTTGTGTTCTGCCTTCTCTTTGTGATAAAAAAAAACCTACCTGTTAGGGCATTACCCTGTATACTGTCTTTTCAGTGCCCCCCAGTTCTTGTGACTACCCTGGAAATAAGGCTGTGAGTAGTAACATACTGCAACCCTTTCTGGATTGCCAAAATGAGAGTATGCTGGTAGGGGCACAGAACTTCCGACACTAAGTTGGTGTATCATTTCCATCTAAAAAGCCCCTTATTATTATTAATGTAAGCCTTATGTAAAAGATTATCATGGCATGTCATTCAATCCTATCAATTGCACTATGATTGTCAAATAAATACGTTTTTTGATGTTTCTACTTTGCATTGGTAGCAGAGAATACGTTCCTTGTAATACACATAAGACTATTCAAAGTGATGTTGCACATAAAGATGATAGACACGTCCCTGTGTTACTGAAGGACTTCCCGCTGTGTTGACATCAGGCATGCTATTAGATGCGGGTGCCATTTTATTTATGTTCATTTATACTAATAAACATTTTGACATCACAAGCATACAATCTCTCGTAAAGTTACAGGTTGCAAACCTAACTAGTGGCAGTGTTTGCGTACTCATAAAAGACGTACCACTTCTCAATGCCGTCATACAATAATTATGTATTGTAGGAGAATGACACAACCTCAACATCTGATATTAGGCAACATGCTTATTTTAAAATGATATCAAATCCTACAATGAGTTTCTGTTAAATGTTGTTGCGCCACACCTCTCCAGTATTGCAGGGGTGACTCAAAGCAGATGGCATACTCAATGGGCTTAAGGTGTGCCCATTGTTAATATGCTAGTTTTATACCTATTTCCTTTTTTGTCTCCCAACCCTTATTACCACTTTCTTTGCCAAACCTTGTTATCCTTCTTTTTTCTTATTTTATGTTTTTGATTACTTTGTTGATTTTGATTGTATCATGTGATAATTTTAACATTATATATGAATACATGTTGTTTGGTTCTTGCTATGTTGTTTTGAAATTATTGTATGCAAACATTCCAGCCTTGATAAGGACCGGGGCACGCTCGAAACAAGTGTTGGCAATTGGGCATGTGTTAACTGGCATTAAAGACATAATAAGACACATAAGGGAGTGACTCCAATTGAGAAAAGAATTACCTTTGGTATTTTGACAATGATTTACTTACGATTAAGGACTCTATGGGCTAACGCTAATTAGAGGTGTCATTGTGGAATAACAAAATATACATACAACTGTTTTAGGTATAACTGATGCCTTTTATCCTATATTTATTAAAAAGACAGTTTTAAGTATAACTGATGCCTTTTATCCTCATTGTATTAAAATTATTATTTGTGCTATGACTGCCTCCAATAACAGTACCGGCCCCGGTCTCGTTCAATCGGGATTTACCGGTGTAGTCTGACCTTTGCGGGACCGGTAAATCCCCATTGAAAAAAACATTCCCCATTCCCATTTGAGCCCCCATAGGGCTCAATGGGAATGGCGAAGTAGCTAATAACGGTACTGCAATTTGCGGTACCATTACTAGCTCTGAAGTCCCTTGGCGGGTCCCGTTCATAACGCCTGGTGAAACCAGGCGTTGAAGGAGGGACCCGCTAAAAGGAACTCGTAGTAGGGCGGTAAGGATTACCGGCACTGGTCTCCTTAACGGTGCCCAGTATCCCTTACCGCCCTACTCGTAATGAGGCCCATTGTCTCCTTTCTGTATTAAATATATCTTTTATGAATACATATTTTTACAAGTAACAACATTGACTAGTTGTTCATTATGCTACATAATATGTGTATAATAACGTGTGTGTCCCTGGAGAAAAAATGCGGGGTAGTTAGGAAATATATGTCTATACATGGTAATGGTTCTATAACTCCGGCATTGGAGATTTATAAAGCAAAAGCCATTTCATCTGCTATTTATGGAGCTGAAACTTGGGGTTATTCCAACTGTCAATCCATGTAAGTTATTGAGAACAAATTCTTGAAAATGCTAATCCGGTTGCCAAATAGCTTTCCAAACGCTCGCCTTCATTTGGAGCTTGGAGTATGCCCAATACTGGATTTGTTCCTGCTTAGGCCAGTGCTGCTCTGGTAAAGAACCTAGGCAACCCCTAAATTGTTTAGGTTTAAGGAAGCCCTTGGCCACTGAGGAGGATACTCCCTCCCATGACTAATACAAGTTAAGAGGTGCCTGTTGACCCCTGATTTGGAGGTTTTGGGTAATGCCCGCACTACTATTCACAGTAGAAGCAAACTTGTATGTGCAAAGCTGCAAAACAGCTTTCATATCAAGGGCTGGGAGAGAACTGCCCCTGTTTGAGTACAGGCTATATATATCTATTGAGCAAGCAAACCTGTGGTTTTGAACCATATCTCAATACAATTGCTCCCCCTTTGGCCTATTCTGTTTTCCTCTAATGTAGGGCAAATACTTTGGGCATAGCATAGTTTAAAAGCAGTTGGTCTGTTTCTAATTCTCACATCTGTCCTCTGTGTGGTGAAGCAGAGAAGGTGTTTCTACACTTATTATTGTTTTGCAAGTGCTAATAATGTAATACTGATGTTTAAGCTTTTTAATGTTCACTCTAGAGCTGAGACCGTGACATTTTGCAGATCGATTGTTGATGTAAATGTCTCTTATTTTACTTTCATCCACCGAGTATGGTGATTCGTAACCAGTCAGTTAGATTTTGATATTAACATTGATATTATTTGTTTTATCTAGCACTTTCTCAATGTATTATATGTTTTACTTGGATTGGTTGCAGTTTTGATGATTATATTATGTCATTGTACTGTTTGCAACACTGCGCTATAGACGTATGTCGAATAAAACTGGATTGAACTAAATGTAATAACACACAACACTTGTTGATTTGAAAAAGTTAATTTATTCATACAAGATAACATGATGTAGAACCCACATGCGCGATCTATACACACTTTGTAATGTCTTATTATTATTAACACATGGCACCATTTCTTTGTTTTGCTTGCGATTGCTTGAGAACTTTTTTCAGAACAGTCGCCAGCGATCGCCTTTTCGACATTTGACTGATAAAGAATATACAGTGTTGTCTACATTTAATAGCTTCAGAGTCTTGGACCGGCACAGTGGCATAACATAAATACTTTGCAATGCTTTTAACATAAACCATGGCTCACTGGTGTATATGGGGTGTTGAGGAAAGTGTGCCAAGCTGTCAAACATGGGTAGCATATCCCCCTCCAGTCACAAAGCTATCGAATGCATTTCATCCCTGGCCTGCGGATCAGTGTTCACCAAACTAACAAGGCGACTGTGTGGTAGTTGTGTGGGGAATGTATCACTGGTATGCACTGCGTAAAATGTTGTCCTGGCATTTCTATTGTTACTCAGGAATACTTTTATCTGTAGACTATCCAATATCAAAGATTATGTTTCGATGCACGTTAATCTGACGAACGCTATCAAAAATGTTCCACACTAGAAGCGAGTGCATAGCTGCTAGGTGTCCCTCAAACCTTATATCAGCTCATAAGTTCCCACTCCTCATTAAGTTGAAATGGCCAGATGATGCATTGTCGGGTCTTGGATCGAAAGTCAGAAGCTTATAGTCATGGGCATATTCATTGCTTGGGAATACAACTGCTGCATCACGCATGTACTTACCCGTAATAGACACCAGCCCCATGTAATCCTGATTATTTTTGGAAATCCAGAGTTAATTGGGTATGCTTTGGCAGATATCAAGACACCATCCTTGCTGCAGAGCTGCACAGTTCATGTTACAGTGTTTGAAGTCAAAAGGGTTTTGAGCATGTGTCCCTGTGAGTGACGCTTTTTCAATAATCCCCATGATAATTATTTTTGGGCATTGCCCCAGGAACAGGTTGTCTTAACTGGTCAACGCCATTGATCAACAGTTTATCCTGGAAGAAAAGGTCTGAATTTAGACATCTTATTAAATTAAATATTCTGTTGAGCTTGGCATAGCGGGCTCTCTTCACAAACACTGTGTTGTGACCATCCAGAGCAGTGGCGTCAAACTGCCCAGCAGGGACTCGGTGAAAGAGACTGTCCGAGTGCCGTTTTTCCAAGGCATAGGGACATCATTTAATATGCTCTCTAGCTAGGCCCTGGAGGCGTACATATTATCACTCTGTGTTATCATTCAATCGTCTAGAGTTACGTCCACCTGGTTGAACATTGTGGCTATGGGGTATTCATTCATAGCCACTCATGTGCCAGCCTCAATGATGTTGCCGTCGGCATTTGTTATTTTGCAAGTTAGATGCAGCAATGTGTTGTTCAAATCCAGGTACATGTCGGTCATCCCCGATACAAAGAATTCTATGGGGACTAGCAGTGATAGCACTGTCTGAGCTGACACCTGAAAACAGTTCTCAATGCTGATTTGCATGGTTGGTATGCTGAAGAGATCAAGGCCACTGTTTTTAGAAGATATCCCGCCCATGTGTATTTTAGGGCTAAAACGCTTCCTCTTAGTTTGATGTCTGCGTTAGGCCCTTGAGCTTCTTTTCTTAGTGGGTTTTGGAGGGCTGCATAGATGTGATGTGGACCTCTTCCTCTTTACTCTCCGATGAGGCCGATAAATGAAGCCTGATCTGTCCTGCCCCTCCTTTTTCTGTTTGGTGAGACGAATGGCAACTGCTGTTGTCACACTCCCCATGACGTCTTTTGCAATACTGGTATTCCATGGTTCACGTATGGTTTAGCTAATTTGAAGCCGCAGCATGGAATGGCATTGCGCATCTAAATATAATTCTAAAAATACCACTGAGCCCCACTCCATACATTGCAGGGCTCCCACTAAAGAATGGCTGAAAACGGTAGCCAGCCTGGGTCCTATTATTCTTATGAATTTAATTGTAATGCATGGCACCAAAAAAGCCAAAACAAGATCACAAGTCAGGAGATGAAAGCACAGCAGGGATCAATAAGAAGAGAATACTAACAACCAAAGAGCAATGTCTGGAGCCTTTTCTTAAAGGTTGGTAACTCTGTAATAAGCCTTAATTCAAGAGGGCACTGATTCCATAAATGTGGTGCTAGAACGTCAAAAGAATGACCTCTGTGGCACGGCAACTTAAAGCGTGGAGTCTGTAAAAGCACTTTGGTAGAGGAGCACAATTGCCTTGTTAGGTCTAAAAAGAGTAATACAATCCTTCACGTACTGTGGGGCACTGCCGTACATATTCATGGATGGTGGTCAACACTTTGTTTTATTTGTGCTGCAACTGGAAGCCAATGCAATTTTCTTAAGGTCAGCAAAATGTGCTAGTGCTGAGGCGTGTTAGCAACCAACGGGGGAGCAGTGTTTGGCACCACCTTAAACATTTGATATCTGTCTTACTGGCCCCTACAAGCAGATCGTTACCATAGACAATGTTGGAATGGATGGTTGCCCTTGCAATAGTGGCCCAATGACGGTCAGACAGCAATTGGGACAAGCCTAATGTAGTACTTGCAGTAGCTAATGGCGGCATGTATATGTCCAACCATAGACAGATTTGTATCAAGAGTAAGTCCAAGTGATTTAGCTTAACGCATAGTTTTAATATAGCAATCAACATCCATAAAAGAGTCATAGGTTGTGTTAAATTGTTTTGTCTTGGCAGCAGAGAAAAGTAGGAGTCTCCACTATTAAGACACATTCTATATTGCATATAGGCCATGTGGTCTCTATAGTTCCTCACCATGGCCATTGTAACACTGTTATATTAGACTTTGAGCTGGAGCATTCTGAAGAGCTACCACAGCCAGCATTTTCCACATTTATATGATACAAACTGCCCTGGATCATCTCTTATATTAATGTTGATTGTGTCGAAATGTTTTTTACACATGGGGATGTAATCAGGTTTTCTGTATTGAATGTACACACTGTAATTGTTGTTACCTCTGATCGCCACGATTCTAAATAATGGTGCAAAGCTATGCCCCACCCTTTGATACTCCACTATATTGCTGTAAATCAGTAAACTGTAAAACTCCCCATTAATACCAGCTCGACTCTTGTCCCGCGGTTCTCTACATCCAATGTGTTGCATGTTTCCCAGTATTGTACGCAGTCTCCCCATCGTTGAAAGCCTGACAGACGCATCCGGTCCCTATAGAAATAATTTCCTTTGGTGCGGGTCTAGATTAACACTGTGTCACCATACTCATGCTTTTGAAGATGACTCTGACAAGAACATGTATATTTGGGTGGTAATCCTTGACAAACAGTCCTGATGAAAGTCTCAGAGGGTTTGATCATTTTATGATAAACATGGCGTCCCGCTGCCTAAAGTATCCCAAAATTGGATGTAATTGAACTTCTGTGAGTGCCAAAGTCCACTATCCTTCCAAATGTATGGGTTTGGGCAGCTTCACAGTGAAGTTGGATATTTTGTTCCCTGGGAATGTTTCTGCGGGGCATTGTGGGGGAGCATAATGTAAAAAATGTGTAGACTCCATGACTTTACCTCTATAGACCCATGGCCTCTAGAGAGCTGGTGTCGACCCAACTGTTGAATTTCACAAGCCACCCCAGCCCTGCTACTAGTAATGACTTGTTCTATTCTATTAACTTTGTGATGTTTTTTGCTGGCTTTTTGGCTATCCTCCCTATAAAAACAGGTTGAACCACTTCCCCTAAGTAATCAATTAACCTGTATATGTAAAGACCTTCCAGGAGAGCCACTCATTCATGATAAAGATCTCATCACTGTAGTTCTGCTCATACTCCTTTGTAAAGATGGCATTGAGTTCTGAGATCTGCACATGATCACCTTTTATAAGGGGTGTTGGTGTATCCTCTTCAAACAGTCTTTTTGCATACAGGTTTTTCCAGACCTCCAACGAATTCTGGGGTATTACAGCTATGGGGTAGTTTTAATAGATCTATGATGTGTTTTGTTGCGCGACCTCTCGTACGACCGGGCCAGGCTTTCGACTGATCCTGCTGTTGCATGCCACACTGCTATCTGTGCTTCCCAGCATCAGAACAACTCCAAAAGTGGATCAAGTGTGCCCCAGACCCTCTTCTCGGGGTGGGAAGGCAAATTCCAGATCAGCACTTTGGGGCGGGGGTAAAGGAGGAGCTCACTGCCCCTGTACGTCCTTCAGTCCGGGAGCATGGGGAATAGATAGCTTTCCTCTGTTCATCCCCTGGTGGCCTCTATTTCTTACACTCTTAATACACTTTTTTGGACCTTTTTATTGGTTTAATGGTCTAGTTAACAATCTTACTTTTCCTTCCCCCCACTAGCCGCTTTGTTATTTGCTTTCTGAGTTTGTCTATAAAACATCTCCAGACTGGCTGTGAGTCTTTTTAAGAAGCCAAAACGGCTAATCTCCAGCCATCATTAAAGTTTTACTGTACAGATAATTTTTAAGACCTAGAAAATATTATCAAAAAACGTCTGGTCAAATAGGGTTAGCGAGGTAATGTGTTGCAGATTAAAATGCAGCTACAGAATTGCATCACCTGCCTCCACCCAACTTTCACATTTCCTCTCTGCTATTATTATTTCTAATCACAAAGAAATGCAACACCCAGTAGCTGTCACAGAATGATAATAACCTGCCTGCCTTCAATCATGTCTGGCATTTTTACCTTCCCTGGTAACTGAATCTTTTTTTTTCCATGTGTGTCTGGTATAAACGATGATCTCTGGGGGTCTCTCCCCTCTAGATATGCCTACAAGCAGATGGCATGTGTGATGCACACTCAGTTACAGCAAGTGAATGTAATCTTCTGCCTGAAACCAACTATTCGATATTTGCTTTGCTTGCCTTCTTTCTCATCACAGAAACATGTCTCACCCCAGTCCAAGAGAAAATTTCCCAGGCATGTCAAAATGGAATCTACTCTAATTGTTCCCGTAGCAATAATACATTAATTCTATAGGATATGACACAAAAAGCATTGCACTCCATCAGTGTTTGTGCGTTTCAAGACATTAGGAAACCTGCCATGCGTTAGTTCCTTATGGCAGTCCAGGAATTTCTTCTAGAGGCAGAAACATAAAAAAAACTCTAGCAATTAACACCAAATGAGTAATTGTACATCAATAATTTAGTTCAGGCATCATGAAAATGCTAGCTGACGAAGCTCCTGCTTAGAACCTGGCAACCCTTAGTGATTTGGTCTTAATAATATAGTGCATGCATATGCTCGTTCTCACCTTTCGCTTAGTTTTGCCAATATAGAGCAAATTACAGTGGCACCATAAAGCATACATCACATAAGTACTGTTACAATTGATCATTTATGTTGGGTGCAGGGCCACTGTAGACCTTCATCTTTTTTTTTTAACTTTTTTTTTATTGTATATGGTTACAGAAGAAAAAAATATAACCTTTCACAAGTTTCAAATTAAGTACATAATTTAGCAAAACAAAAAAGAAGAGAAGAAGAAAAAATAATACAGTTAATAAACAAAGCATTCACATCCAGACCAATTCCAACACAATTTACACAATCTTTAAAAGAATTTTACAGTTCTATTTTACAGTCCTCAAGCATCTTCACTACAGCAATCGTCTTTTGGTGTGAGTGACCATCAATCAAGCTTTCCGAAGAGCAGTCGTGTGCCCAGTATGTTGCATCGGACATGAATCTACTGAGAAATTGATGTCTAGAATTTCTCGTTCCCGCACACTCCGTCATCAGATGTTTGATTGATTGGTTTTCAGGCTTGGTGCATGACTGACAAAGGCTTATTGCAGAAGCTCCCAGGCCTCTTCTCGCCAATATTTCCCCCACATATAAGATGTTCAATCACAGTCTGAAAAACGTATTCCTTGTTCTCCAGTCTGGAAATTTTATTAGATATTTGCTGAGGAAACCCAATTTCCTTTCCGCTCTTTGTAGGGGATTTGGATAGGACCCTGATCTTATATTCTCAATGGTCCTAATCCAGTCCATTTCCTCCCATTCTTTTTTGGCCTTTAATGGATTTTCCTTGAGCAGTTTTGGGTCTATTTTCGCCCACTCCTGCCAAACCTTCGCCAGTGAATCAAGTCTGTCCAACTGGAAAGAATTGCCAACCTCATGATGTTTTCTCATATCTGTATAAAGGGATTGGTCTTGTGATGACATAATGCGGTGATGCAGGATCAACAGTTTCCAATATACTTGAGATTTTAATGATCTTAGGCCCAATTCAAACCTGATATTGTCCATCGATAAACTCATTGGTAGTCCCAAGGCATGTTTCCACACCAGGCCTTCCCATTTTTGCCAGGATGTGTTCCACAGTTGAGGTTTGGCTTCTAGCCCATATAATAGAACAGGAACGATTTTAGCCTGATAAAACTTGAGGATAGGTATGAATGAAAATTTACCGTATTTCCAAAGGATTCTTTTCAACTGAGCTGCAAGGGGTTTTATGTTTATCTCAAGGTCAGACTCTGCTTTACTTGATGCCGGTGTGGCATAGATTTTATAGCCCAGGTAAACCAAATCTTCTACCCTTTTGATAGCCTCCCCCCCCATCGACCAACCTGGAAATACAATTTTTTTATTCCTTTGCCTAAATACCAACACCCTTGATTTATTAGGATTCAGGGAGAGCCCGTTTACGGCTGCATAGTTGTGAATACCATTGAGTAGATGTTGTAATCCAATGGCTGTTTTATCTAAAACTACCACATCATCGGCGTAAGCCAGCCAGTGTATTTTCTTACCATTTAGGGAAGGACTGGCCAATGCCACAGTTGCTAGAAACTCCCCCATGTCCGAAGTATACAGGTTGAAGAATAACGGGGCCCCAAGACAACCCTGTCTGACCCCCCAGTTCACCAGTTAGACCTTCATCAACTTCATTAGATTTACAAGTGAATTTGCGAAAAGAACAATGTCCACGCGAAAAATGTCCAGTAATGAGTGGTAACCCACATGCTGAAGTGATACTACCACCAGGTTGACTGGCAGAACCCAACTTACTAATGTCTCTTTTAATAACCCTGCTATTAGTTGTCTGGTCATTTTTTAATGCAAAACGGGACATGAACGCTGGTTGTCCCCTCTTTTCAAAATCTTTGTTTACAATCAAAAGTATCTGCATTTAGAAGGTACTCGAAGTGCTGATAGACACTAACTGTTCATTCCTAGTACTCTTTATGCGTTATTCAAGTAGGATTTACAGTTTACTATTTAAGGCTTCTTTCTTTGCTTTTCTAAGCAATCTCACAGGATAAACTTTCTCTTCTAACTTTTTTGACAGCTTTTAAGAAACTTTCTCAAACTCAATTCTATCCGTGCTATTCATGTGGCATCTCAGAAACTCTCCAAAAGGCAGAAATTGAAGAAAATTGAACAGAGCATTTTTATCCATAGCTTTATTGTAAGTCTGATTAGCCTTGCCCAATGACACCTACACAATTGATGAGATTTAGAGTGGCGTGGCCCACAGTCTGCAGCAACACAGTCATAAGAAGACAACTAAACAAAGAATAAATCATAATCATAGGCATATGTTTACAAGCTTTGCTGTTTCGCATGTCGTGGCATTTGTGAACGCGTGGTGGTTGGGGTAAGTGCCCCTTCTATCTTGGGGACCGCATTGTAATTTTGCTTAATTTGGATATTTCAGTGGGCTAGTGCACCACAGCTTATCTCAGGGCTCCTAGGAAAACCGATTCCCAGCTTCTTCCCTTGGTGTCCTCCCGCCCGCCCACCGCAGCTGATTGGCCGCATAGGCCCTCTATAGACACTCACTCAGGGCAGCCTCTGCCTGGGCAGCCTTGGCTAATGGCCCAGAGGAAAGGGCAGCTCCTGCAGAAGCCGCTCCAGATCATATTTGGCAGTGTTCGCCAGTGGAGCCTGCAGCGCACCCATCAACCATCAGTGGCTGACAAGGTAAGCAAGGTCTGGGCAGGGGAAGAGCCATTAGTGCTCCCCATTAAATTGTCCCACCCCTGTTATTATCTAAAAGCTTGTAATCTGCTGCACGTAGCCCATGGTTGCATAGTAGTCATGTCTGGCATTTAAGCCAAGTGTTTTAGTGATCCATATCTGGCATCTAGGCCTATTTTGTTAGTTAGCCATATGGTATCTGGACCAGTTGGTTAGTTAGCCATATCTGGCATTTAGGCCTCTATCCAAGAATCTCGAATCTGGGTGTTTTGCATTTTCTGTTGTGCTTGACATTTAGGCATGTTGTTCCCCCCCAATACAGGAATCTCGAAAACAGGTGTTTTCCTTTTGCTGTTATATTTGAAATATAGGTGTTTTCCCCCTTTCTAGGAATCTAGGTGTGTTGCATTTGCTTTTGTGTTTGAAATGTAGGCATTATTCCCTCTGTCCAGGAATCTCAGATCTAGGTGTTATGCATTTGGTGTTATGTTTGAAATGTAGGCATTTTTCCCTCTGTCTGGGAATCTCGAAAATGGGTGTTTTGCATTTGCTGTTGTGTTAGCAATATAGGCATTTACTCCCTCTATCCAAGAATCTCGAATCTATGGGCCTCATTATGAGAATCCTGCTAAAAACAGGCCCATTACCGGCATGGAGTAAGTAGCAGGTCCATGCTCGTTTGATGCCGCTAATAGCGGCTGATTACAAGTGCGCGAGCACGCGCGAACCCCCATGCCGGTAATGGCCATACCGCCATGCTGCTAAAGGATATCCAACCCCCCGATAGCAGCATCACGGGACCCGCCGATACCTCCTCCGTCTAGGAGGCACCCTTTAATACCGACCCAGTAATAACATCATGCTAATACCGGGCTCGTAATACCGGACCCGGAAATAACGTCATTGCGACGGGACATGAACGTGCGGCCATCTTTAAAAACACAATCCATTGCAATCCTCCCAAACCACCAGTGTTGCACAAGAGGGACCAGGGCCTTTGAAAACAACATGTCTAAGGCAACCCGAAAATCCAACCCCCGCCTGCGCAAGAAGCGTTTCTCTGATGAGGAACTTAACATGTTGGCAGACACCCTTGCTGCACATGCTGATGAGATCAACACCCATAACCTCAAAAGGGAGGCGCACCAGAGGAAGGAGATAGGGGAGGAGGTAGCCCGCAAGGTGTCTGCAGTCGGCACCACCCCACGCACAGTCAAAGACTGCAAGAAAAGGTGGGATGACCTCCACCTTAGGGTCCGCAACATCCTGGCCAGCAATCAGAGGGAGTCCATGGCCACAGGCGGGGGTGCCCACTCCCCGATCAAACTAATGCACTGGGAGGAGACATGCAGTGCCACCATCGAGATGGAGTCTATCGAGGGCATTGGGGAGATGGAGACGGGTGCCGCAATTTCTGGAGATGGAGGTGAGTGACCCTGCAGACCCCAGTAGGGCAAACCATGATGTAGCACAAGTGATCTGGTATAGAGCCTAGGCAAGGCAATGCATGTCCCAACACACACACATCAACATATCCATGTCCAGATGGAGGCCCAAACCCTGCCACACTGAAATGCATGCTGAGTGCCAATCCCATTACCAACAGACAGCCAACACACAGGGACCATTCCCATGTCATACATCAAACAAACCCCAATACAACGGCATGCCACCTGGCATGCAGCATTGCCGAATTGAGACGTCACGGTTAATGCCAAAGTGCCCCCTTCAAACTACCCTGTGTGACACACCTGTAAGATATGAATGCATGATGAATGAAAAACTCCACAGCACCATCTAATGCATCTTGCATGTAACACCATCACTGATGCTCTGCATCTCTTCTCCCCCCCAGGCACCGATGGAGAAGATGGCAGTGAAGACCCAGCCACAAGGCCATCCAAGTCCCGGGCCAAACCACCTGCCACTGGCAAAACCACCTCCGGGGCAGCCTCGCGGCCATCCGTACAAGCCAGGGCGAGTGCACAGGCCAGGCCGGCCCATGAGGCACATGAGGGCCCCACAGCTACGGATGAGACTGGAATCACAGAGCTGCCAACAACTGTGGAAGGAGAGGCCAGTGGCACCCATTCTGCTGCAACAAGTTCCGTGGGTGAGGCAGCATCCACAGCCTCACTGAGTGACATTGACAAAAGGGCGGAGGAGTACGTGGACCAAGAAGGCTTAATCCATGTGGCATGTCCACACACCCCAAGCCCCCTTCCTCCTCCCAACCCCACACTCAGGCCACATTCTCCAGCCCCATTGCGGATCCTGCACTGCACAGTTCCGACCTCAGCACCACCCCCCAAGCCTGCCCTGCAATTGCACGCCCAGCCGCCGCTGTCAAGGATGGAGGCAAGGCAGGACTCCATGCTGGAACTTGTTCGCCAATATGTGGCTGACGGAGAGGACACAAGGCAAGAGATTGCGCAAGCTATTGCAGGGAACACTGCAGCCATAAATGCCTCTGCGGCCATGATGCGTGACAGTCTGGGGCCGTCACGCAGGTCCTGACCGCCATACTGCAACACATGCAGCAGCAACAACCGGCGCCAGCTGTGCCAATCAACATGCTAATACCGGGCTCGTAATACCGGACCCGGAAATAACGTCATTGCGACGGAACGGGACATGAACGTGCGGCCATCTTTAAAAACACAATCCATTGCAATCCTCCCAAACCACCAGTGTTGCACAAGAGGGACCAGGGCCTTTGAAAACAACATGTCTAAGGCAACCCGAAAATCCAACCCCCGCCTGCGCAAGAAGCGTTTCTCTGATGAGGAACTTAACATGTTGGCAGACACCCTTGCTGCACATGCTGATGAGATCAACACCCATAACCTCAAAAGGGAGGCGCACCAGAGGAAGGAGATAGGGGAGGAGGTAGCCCGCAAGGTGTCTGCAGTCGGCACCACCCCACGCACAGTCAAAGACTGCAAGAAAAGGTGGGATGACCTCCACCTTAGGGTCCGCAACATCCTGGCCAGCAATCAGAGGGAGTCCATGGCCACAGGCGGGGGTGCCCACTCCCCGATCAAACTAATGCACTGGGAGGAGACATGCAGTGCCACCATCGAGATGGAGTCTATCGAGGGCATTGGGGAGATGGAGACGGGTGCCGCAATTTCTGGAGATGGAGGTGAGTGACCCTGCAGACCCCAGTAGGGCAAACCATGATGTAGCACAAGTGATCTGGTATAGAGCCTAGGCAAGGCAATGCATGTCCCAACACACACATATACACCCCATCCTCCACACCCGCATCCTCTGCACCCTCCAGCCCGGTGTGACTAACAAGGCGGAGTGCGAGGCAGTCCGAAATGCTGCCCCCGGACACAAAGAAAGCACGAAAATAGTGTGGGTCAACAATGGGAGTGGGGGAGATGGTGTTGGTGGTGTATAGGTGGATAAGGGGGTGTTCATTGGGGGTATGGGGAGTTCATTGGGGGTATGGGGAGTTTATTGGGGGGTATCGGGAGTTTTGGTGTGTTGGGGGGAGGTGGGAGGGGGAGGGCATGTGAGTGGTTGAGGGGTGAGGCACTTTTCTGTAGTTTACATTAATACACCCGTTGTGTAAAAAATCATTTAATGCCCGGACATTTTTCATTTTGTATGTATTCATTTCAACTCCACACATACCCTGTGTGCATGTCGACATGGACCCAGTGCTCAGTGTAGCACTGACACATATCCATCAACGTTCCTGTGGTTCAGAAGTATTCGTAAATCCGTGATTGGCGTACAGCACGGCCATCTTGTGCCTCACGTACTGGCAGGGGTGCTGCTTCTCCTCCATCTTCATCCTCATCATCCTCACCCGGTGCATGCATGTCAATGGGCCTCATTACGACCCAGGCGGTAAGTTACCGCCTGGGTCGTACCTTTACCACCATGGCGTAAACTACGTTTACGCCATGGTGGTTGGCGGACTTACCGCCCCATTCCGAGGTCGGCGGGGCGGTAAGTCCCCAATCCCCATTTACCCTTCCCCATTCCCAATTTTGCCCCATAGGGCATAATGGGAGTGGGGAAGGCGTTAATTACGCCACCGTAAATTACGGTGGCGTAATTAACAACATGGTCCCTTAGCGCCATGGATTTTAACACCTGCTAAAAGCAGGTGTTAAATCCGCCATGGCGCTAAGGGACCTCGGAATAAGGCGGTAAGGGTCGGCGCTGTTTACGCTGCCGTAAACCCCTTACCGCCTGAGTCTTAATGAGGCCCAATGTCAGGTGGCAGTGGTACATTTCTCCGGATACACATGTTGTACAGCATGACACAGGCCAAGGTGATTTTTGCCACCTTCTCAGGCCTATAAAGGAGTGCTCTACCAGACCTGCTTAGGTGTCGGAACCGCACCTTCAACAGGCCAAAGTCCTGCTCAATCACGACACCGGTACGGGTATGAACCCGATTGTACTCCTCTTCATGGCTGTTATGCGGGTTCCGCACAGGGGTAAGTAGCCACGTCTTCAAGGGATATCCTCCATCACCTGCATGGGAGTACAAAGAGGTCTGTGTGAGTCATTCTGAGCTGCCACCTTCAGAATTCACAGCCATGGCCGTAACATTTTGCTGTTGACATGCACATGTCCCTGAACGTATGCGCAAAGATTATTTGGATGCATTGTGTACTGTATTATGGTCTACTAGTCTGGATGGCGTTGTACAGATGATGCAGGGTGATTACTTGCATGCTGATGCGGATGTACTGTGGATGCAGAACAATGTCTTGCCTCCCATGATTGCAGTGTATGCTACTCTGTGCATAATCACACTAGCCACAATGGCACAGTTGCAATCATGTTTGTTCATGCACTGCTTGACATACCCATGGTGGCCTGGTTGTGCGTCTTACATGTTGTCATTGATGTACGGCATTGGTCCAATGTGTGGCAGTGATGTGTCATGTTCGGGTTGGGAGGTTCAGGTCAGAAGTGTTTAGCTCTGATTGCATTGTCCACTCACCGCCCATTCCCACCCAGGTGGAGTATGCATCCCCCCCACATCACAACCCCAATGCACTGCCATGGGCCAGTCAGGCAACTCACCAAGCAGCCAGGCACGTCGTCCAGCATGTCGCTCCATGTGACGGGGTAGCGTGGAGTTACGCAGCACCATGGCATCATGTGTCGATCCGGGATATCGGGCGCAACAATGTGTGATGATCTTGCTGGAGTCACATACCATCTGCACATTGATGGAGTGGTATTGCTTGCGATTGCGGTGCACAGCCTCTATGGCATGAAGGACGACCAATTCGACATGGGTGCAGTCCAGGGCACCGACACAATTGGGCATGCCTGCCAGTGCATGGAAGCCTACTTTGGCAATCTCCTGGGCAGTCCGTGGTAGGGATTTGTGGGTGCTAGCGTGCTTCAGGAGGGCATCCAGCACTTGGGTCAGCATGCATGAAAAGAGTGGTTGTGATATACCATGCAGCTGGCCCACTGTGTGCTGGTAGGTGCCTGTGGCCAGGAAGTGGAGCACAGATACCACCTTTAGTAGTGGGGGGATGGCAGTGCGTATTTCAATGAGGCTGTAGATGTCATCATGTATCATGTCCACAATGGCGGTGATGGTGTCCCGTCCAACCGGTACAGGGTGTGGATCTGCTCAGTGGTTAGATTGAATGGACTGGGTCTGATGTGAGGGATTGGTGGCTGCCTATGAGGTACTACTGGCTGCACAGGTGGTAATTGCTGGGCCTGTCTCACCCTCCTTCTCCTCCTGCGTCTCCTCTGTGCTGCCTGTTGTTGTGGCTGTGGTTGTTGTTGTAGTTGGTGTTGTTGCTGTAGTGTAGCAGTATAGGTATGTCCTCCAGCCCCATGATTGCAACAGCTATTGGTATCATTTTGGTGTGGGAAGGGGTGTGGTGTGTGGCTGTACTCTTTTTATACTGGGACAGGCTCCATTGACTCCACCTGTGGTGATTGTGTGCACCTGTGGCAGTTGCCTTCACTGCAGGTTGCTGTTTATGGGTGGTCTGCGATGCCTGTATGGCCGCCGTAGTGCAGGCCCTATTTACTGCCTTTGGGATGCCGGTGTGTGCATGCCCGCGTAACTTGTGATGTCCTCCTATTACCGGCATCCCGGTATTTCCTCTGCGAAGGGGCGCGTGTACGCGCGTAAGCCGATATGAAGGGGCACGGTACGGGCAGTGGCGCTATTGGCAGGTTGTCGTGTCATAATGGCCCAGACCCGTTAACGATGCTGGTAATACCATTCCGCCTTCATATTTTCATTACCTCCATTCTCGTAATGAGGCCCAATGTGTTTTTTGCATTTACTTTTGTGATTGAAATGTAGGCATTTTTATCTCAATCCAGGAATCTCGAATCTGGGTTATTTGCATTTGCTGTTGTGCTAGCAATTTTGGCATTTAGAAGTGAGCCAAGTAGCCCTTCTGTGAAAATGGCATTTAGAAGTGTGACCAATTAGCCTCACTGTGAAAAACTGAATTTAGAAGTGTGCCCAATACCCCTTCTGGGAAAGTTGCATTTAGAAGTGTGCCCTGTAGCCCTTCTGTGAAAATGGCATTTAGAAGTGTGCCCAATTAGCCTTACTGTGAAAAACTGAATTTAGAAGTGTGCCCAATAGCCTCACTGTGAACATTGAATTTAGAAGTGTGACCAATTAGCCTCACTGTGAACAGTGAGGCCCAACAGCCTCACTATGAAAATTGAATTTAGAAGTGTGACCAATTAGCCTCACTGTGAAAATTGAATTAGCCTCACTGTGAAAATTGAATAGAGAAGTGTAACCAATAGCCTCACTGTGAAACTTGCAGTTAGAAGTGTGCCCAATAACCTGTGTGAAAGTTGCAATTAGAAGTGTGTCCAATAGCCTCGCTGTGAAAGCTGCTTCTAGAAGTGCGCTCAATAGCCCGTCTGGGAAAGTTGATTAATAAAGTGTGCCCAATAACCTCTCTGTGAAAGCTGCATTCAGAAGTGTGCCCAATAGCCTCTCCTGAAAGTTACATTTAGAAGTGTGCCCAATATCCTGTGAAAGTTGATTATAGAAGCATGCCCAATAGCCTCTCCGGGTAAGTTGCATTTAGAAGTGTGTCCAGTATTATCTGAGAAAGGTGCATTTAGAAGTGTGCCCAATAGTCACTCTGTGAATGTTGATTTTAGAAGTGTGCTTAATAGACTCTCTGAAAGTTGAATTAGAAGTGCACACAACATACCCTGTGGAAAGTTGCATCCAGTAATGTACCGAGTAGCCTCCCTGTGAAAGTTGCAACCAGAAATGTGCCCAATAGCTCTTCTGTGACAGTTGAATTTAGAAGTATGCCCAGTAGCCTCCCAGTGAAAGTTGCATTTAGAAAAGTGCTCAATAGCCTCTGTGCAAGAAGTTTATAGAAGTGTGCCCAAAGCCTCTCCGTGAAAGCTGATTATAGCCACTCTCACCCAGTGATATCACTGAATTTATAAAGTCCAATAAACCATAAGTCACACTTGAAACTACACCTAACAACTACTAAGTGACTCCATAGTTCGCCTTCGCTGAACTCTTTGATTCCTGGTTCCCAGACCCTCGCTTCCTCCCTCAATCTTTCCTTCCTCCTTATCCTGTCTTGAATCCCGGATCCCGTGTAACAAATACTAAGCATGAGTGCACCTACTCCACCAAAGTCTGTTGGAAACGAGCACCATGGACCTCCCCCACTTCCCGATCTGCCTTCCCTCCCGTCCCACCCCCCCCACCCATATCAACCCACCCTCCTTCGCATTCCCTACCATTCCCCTCTCCAAACACCAAGCCAGAGGGGCACGATGGCGTGCCAACCACCCTAAGACCACTCCTCCCCCGAACCCCACCACCGACCAGCCAAGGATAACCATGCCCGCTCCCATCACTATCATACCGGAGACATCCCGCCCTGCAAACATCCACCCTAACAACACTCCCCCTATGACACACTCTCTGGTTGATGGTTTAGACGCGATGAACCTCCAACCCCACATAAATGGCCCAACTCGCTATAAAGGACACACTCTTGATGCCATCTTTAGCTCCAACACCCGGATTCATTTAAACCCACCCACCCCTATCATCTGGTCCGATCACTTCATTCTCTCTTTCACCATTCACTCACCTGACCCCCTTCCCGTACTTGAATCCGAACCTCCGAATCGACGGAAATGCTGGAAAAAACTAATAATCGTGCTGGACCTAGCCGACGCCCTCTTCCAATCTCCACCACCTACCTGCCAACTCAATAAACAACTAACCCCTGACGCCTTCGACTTGTGGCTCAACGCATCTCTGATGCGGCTCACACCATCTTGCAAACCATCAACACTCCTTGGCCTTTTCCCCAAATGGTTCACTCCGGAGCTGAAGACCACTAAACAACTATATAAATACCTAGAACGTAAATGGCAGAATAACAAAACCCAGGAGAGCAAGGCCACCTTGGCCCGGCACCTCTATCAGTACAAGGCCGAAATCCGGAAAGCAAAAAAAGCCCACTACAATCCTAAACTGCAAATATCCAAGCAAAGAACTCCACAAAATCATCTCCGAATTCTCCAAACCCGCTTGCACCATGACCATCCCGACCGCCTCCCAATCACTGTGCGACTCACTCTCCCTCCACTTTTACACCACAGCTCTCGAAAGAACAAATACTCTAGCCACCAAACTAGCTCTCTTACACCCACCAGACAATACTCCCCACATACCGCCCAGTCCATCGGCTGCGACCTTGTAATAGTTTAGTTAAATGAACTTGAAGGACAAAAGAGTCTTAGCCAGAAAGTAGTTTGTTTGGACTAAAAGACAGCCCAATTCTTTTATTAACTGTTTCTCAATTTTTTTTCTTTTCTTTAGGTATACTGAAAAGGATACGTCTTTAGATTGTCTTTGAAAGTTCAAGGGAGAGGGTTTTCTTTGATGGCTGCAGGAAAACCACAGGTAAGTTCTTTATAGTCTTGAAATTGTTTATATTGTTCTTTGCTTTTTCTTTTCCCTTTTCTTCTTATTCTGAAATTCCTGTCAACCTCAGTTCTTCTCTATCCTTTCTTTAATAAAGATATTGTTTCCACTCTGTTAGTTTGTCACAAACGTTCATTCATTTGTCTCTAGAGTAGTTAGCCCTCTCCTGCAGCTTTCTGGGATTTTCTCTAATCCTGAACAAGATATTCTGTTGTGGAACATCAGCATTACTTGCCTCTGATTGCACGTTAATAAATGTTCAGAGAAGGTAATTCAACTTTTCCCTGTTAAATATGACATCCTTTAAATATACATTTTGTTCCATCCCTCGGTTTCAGCATCAAATTTCACTTCGGCCGTACACTCCATAAGTGTGGGTCTTACACCCTTAACAGTCTTTAGCTCAGAGCACTTTTTACTCCGTTTCTGAACAGTTGAGAGAAAACCCCGCTCCTACCTTCCTGTTCACTCGGTAACACATTGCAGGCGTTTTTCAGCGGCTAACCGGGTCCCGCTGTGATGCTGGTTTCAGCCTTACTTCTGGGGTAACTTCGCTTGGATGTACGGCGCAACAGCGCTGCTGCTTCCAAACCTCATAAAGACGTGCACGGTCGTCTTATATGTTTCGCGTTTCCTCTCGTCATGGAGCGCAACGGCGCCAGCTCCTCATTAAACTCACAGGGCAACAACGGTCACCTCTTCTCTTCCGACGTCCGGCTGAGTGCAACGGCGCTGCCGCTCCGGATACATACACGGCGACAACGTTCGCCTTTGTTGTTCTCACAGGACAACCTTCCTCAAAAAGCACAACGGCGCAACTCCCACAACGATGTCGGTTTACTCCTCACCCTTCGCTTCCATCAATACGCCCACATCAAACCGTCTTCTCCGGACTCCTCCTCCTCCGCCTCCTAGCAACGAGATAAACATCAACAAAGGACCGTCAACAACCGTAACTCTTTCAGGGATTGGTCAATTAACCTGTCAGTCTTTCTCTCTAGCCGGCAAGCAAACTTAACCCTTTGTTGCCCTGTTTGACCTGATATTGCCAGAGCCCTTGCCTGATTGCATCTCTGCTGTTTCCTTTACATCAGATTTGTCACAGACCTCTACACAACCAACGTTTGAATCCTTTAACCCAATATCCCCAGAGCAATTTCTCAAACTTCTATCCGCCCGCAAACCATCTGGCTCTCCGCTGAACCCTTGCCCAGCCACAACCCTCAAAGAAATTTTCGCTTCCACCTGCGCAGGAGAACATGCAAGATCCATTATAAATGCCTCCGTATCCTCTGGTATCTTTCCCGACGCATTCAAAACGGTTCATGTCAAACCTCTAATTAAAAAACCTTTGCTCGACCCTCTCGAGCCCAAAAACTACCGCCCCATCTCAAACACCAGGTACCTTGCCAAACTCATTGACCGAACCGCCTACTCCCAACTAAATGCCTTTGTCGAAGCCAACAACCTCCTTCATCCCACACAATCAGGTTTCAGAGCCCGTCACGGAACTGAAACCACCCTAACCTCAATCTGGGGTGACCTTAAAATGAGAGTAGTCTCCGCGGGATGCGCTGCACTAATCCTTCTTGACCTATCCGCTGCCTTTGACACAATCAATCACTCAATCCTCCTAGACCGCCTCCACTCCCTAGGATACCGTGGAACCGCTCTTAAGTGGATAGCTTCATTTCTCAAAGATAGGTACCAAATAACGACTCTCCACCTATTCCTCCCAAGCCAGACCAGTTGACACAGGAATCCCACAAGGAGCATGCCTATCAGCTCTCCTATTCAATCTCTACTTGACCACCCTCCCACCGATAATTTGTTCACACAACATCCTGTGCTACAACTACCCTGACGACACTCAACTTTTTTTAAAACTCCTGAACTCGAAACCCAACTCCCGACCTGGCCTCCTGCCTCCTTGACACAGAACTCTGGATGTCCCAAAGCCACCTCTTGCTAAACCCCTCCAAAACGGAAATCATGGTATGTGGCAACTTCTTCCGCACCCGCTTCCCTGGCCATCCGCCATGGGCAACTCACCGACCCCCTCCAACTCAGTGAAAAATCTTGGATACACCCTTGACTCTGATCTAACACTCTCGCGCCAAGTCAACAACATCTCAAAGTCCTGCCACTACCACCTTAAAACCCTTAGGCGCATCTTTCCATATCTCTCCTTTCCCAACAGACTCTCCGCAGTCCAATCATTCGTTATATCAAGACTGGACTACGCAAACCCCCCATACCTCGGAGTCCACGCGTACCAACTGAATAAACTCCAAAGGGCACAACATTTGGCTGCCAAATTGCTACTTTCGCTCGGCATGAGAGACCACATCTCCCCAGCTCTTAAAATGCTGCACTGGCTTCCAGTAGCCCGAAGGGTGACCTTCAAAACCTTATGCATCTCCCATCGAGCAATGCAAAAAACCGGTCCTCAATATCTTCAAGACAAGCTAAAACCCTACCAACCCCCTCGCACCCTAAGATCAAGCTCAGCCGGCCTCCTAGTCATACCTAAGACAAACTCAGACAGGTTAGGAGGATCATCTTTCTCAACCTTGGCCCCCACGCTGTGGAACTCACTCCCACCCCACATCCGCCTAACGGAGGATTTAGCGTCTTTCTGCAAACTGCTGAAAACCTGGCTCTTCCCCTAAAACCTACCGGGAACCTACCGGGAACCAAACTAACCCAAACAGACTCACAGCATCTCAATGACACCAATCCAACAAACAGCTAATAACCCCTAATATAAACTAGAAGGACAAACAGAATTAAACAAAGTAGATAATAGCAGTGAAATGGCTAGAAAGTGTAAATCATACGGAATCCGTAACAAAAATTAAACTCCTAAAATAGACAGAATGCATGTGGAGTGAATGAAGTGAATAGCGTGGATGAAATAATTAGAATGGATGAAGCAGGTCGAACAGATGAATGCACTGAGTGGAAGAATGTATGAATAGAAGAACAGATAACTATATAGTTCAAATGAGTGTGGAAATTGAATGAATATGAATGAATTGAATGAATATGTAGATCGGATGAGTGTATAGAATGGATAATCATGTTTAATGGATACGTATGTAGAGCGGACGAGCGTGTAGCGCAGACGAGTGCGTAAATACAGAGAAGCGAGTAGAACGCAGGAATGCATAAACCTGATGAATGTGCAGAACCGATGAGCATAATCCAGATGAGTGTGTACAACAGATGAGTATGTGGAGCGGATGAGTATGTAGAGCGCACGAGTGTGGATAGCGGATGAATACGGTAGTGCGGAAGAGTGTAGACTACCGGAGCAGATGAATGTACAGACCAGGCGAACGTATAGAACGGATGGGTGCATAGAGCACATGAGTGTATAAGGCCGATAAGTGTATAAGGCCGATGAGTGTATAGAGCGAGGTGTGTATATGGAGCGGAGGTGTGTATATGGAGCGGAGGTGTGTATATAGAGCGGAGGGGTGCATGGAGCGCAGGGGTGTATGGAGCGGAGGGGTGTATGGAGCGGAGGAGTTTATGAAGAGGATGAATATGCAGAGCAGATGAAGGTCTAGAACAGATGAGTGTAGAGATGAATATATAGAACAGGATATTACTGTTGGAAGCGTGAAAAACACAAGTACCTAAAACGGATGAGCGCGTGGAGGGGATGAGCGCGTGGAGGGGATGAGCGTGTAGAGGGGATGAGTGCGTAGAGGGGGTGTGTGCGTAGAGGGGGTGAGCGCGTATAACAGGTGAATGCATAGTAAAGCAAAGGAGTACCTGGAGCGAACGAGTGCTTGGAGCGATCGTATAGACTGAGTGAACTGACGTGTTGTGTAGATCAGATGAGTACGTAGAACGAACGAGCACAGATGCATCCAGTACTGATGAGTACATAGAATGGATGAATACATAGAGCTACTGAATGCATAGACCAAGAAGCAGACAGGAGTGCATGTGTGGGGCAGACAAGACTGCATGTGTGGGGCAGACAAGACTGCATGTGTGGGGCAGACAAGACTGCATGTGTGGGGCGGACAAGACTGCATGTGTGGGGCGGACAAGACTGCATGCGTGGGGTGGACAGGATGGCATGTGTGGGGCGGACAGTAGGGCATGCGTGGGGCGGACAGTAGGGCATGCGTGGGGCAGACAGTAGGGCATGCGTGGGGCGGACAAGAGCGCATGCGCGGGGCAGACTAGAGCATGCGGGGCAGACTAGAGCATGCGGGGCAGACCGGAGTATTGGACCAGACTGGAGTGTACGAGTGGATAGGAGTGCACGCTACGGACTGGAGCACATAGAATTGCGTGATGTATATAGTATGGTCTGGAATGCAGAGAACGTTGAATGAGCATATAACCCATCATATCACACCACCACGTTTACTCTCTCCTTTACATCACCACTCAACTAGAACACAGAGATACTATGACACCATTCGGTATAACTGTTCTCATACCAACACTGCTGGTTTCACACCCCCCAGCCAGGCGTTCTCCTCAGGCCTAGCGCAGCCACAACCGCTCTGGATAAAAACCTACGAGAACGAACACATTCTCCTGATGATCTCTCAACCACCACACCTACCGCTAAGAAGCAGCTATTACACGAATACCGCATGAGCTGCACACATACCCGGTGCTCACATGCACCTTTGACTCTCTCTACTCTCTCTACTGATCTGAACTTCGGTCCCAAGGGCGTTCAACCTACCAGTGCCTTCAGACCATACCAATGGTATTTAAGGCGCTATATAAGTGCAAAATAACATAACATAACATTCTTCCCTCCATCAAATAATCTAGACATCCTCCCCTCCATCCAGTACCATGCTCCTGGCTCCAGGTGCTCCACCACCTCTGCTGGGTTTAGTTCGAGCTGCTCCCTAGCATTACAACTGTGCTCTGAGTGAAACAACAGCAGAACCAAGTCTCTGCACAGTAGGAGAGCGCAACCTAAGGTGTTCCGCCACCCCACAAAACTCAAAATATAGGGGTAGCTAGGGATTGTTAGCGGGAAGGAGAAAGGCAGCCACAAATTGGCAGCATTCTACTAAACCAAGGACCGTAGACCTCATTTAGAAAGCCCAAAGGATAAGGACACCTAAGGTGTGCACCCAGGAAGCACCCTCCACCTCTGCCTTAAATTCCCCACCCTACCCAATATGCTAGCTGTTAGACAGTAAGAGCCCCCCCCACCCATGCCGCCACAACCATAACCACAGACCAAAAAACCCACAAAGAAACTAAAAGATGACTACAACCCCAATGAAACTCAGGAAAGTGTTGCCGACGGGCAAGAACCCCTGCGACCCAAACACAATAATGCAAACTCATTAAACTAGAAGAATTCCCAATGACCACAATATGCCATGACACCGAACAGCACATTGCAAATGAAAACTAGAAGAAAGAATAATTCAAATGGGACCACACCATAGCACTACACCAAACAAACACAGACACAGAAACAGACACACATTGGTTAACACCATACCATGCAATGGAGTACCCACCAGAATAACTTAAGACCACCAACAATGCTACACCCTCCAGCAAGATACCAGGACTGCAAAGGAAAAGACCAGAAACATCCAGAAGAAATAAGAGGGAAAAAGCCACCCTCACTCCATATATCACCAAACTCTAAGGCACCAATAGCAGCGGCAACGAGATACACAAGAGGAACCAGAAGAAGTCAGGAACCCAATACGAAACCTAGCCCATCTACTCAATGACGAAACAGATCCTACTGAACACACCTCACATCTGGAGAGTAACAAAGAAACTCGCTAACAAGACCACCATAAGAAGAAACCAAGAACAAAACAAAGCAATATTAAGAAAATACAGTTCAATCTAATCAACACAAGATCAATGTCCAAACATGCTACAGAGATCTACGATCATCTCTACGATGGTGGAATAGACATCTTTTTTTTTATTTATTTGTTTTGGTTTTAAAAATCAAAACCTTTACAAAATACAACATCAAAAGATATCCGCAAAAGGGTAGAAAGCAAAAGAAAAGGAAAAGAAAAAAAGAAAAAAGCAAAAGGAAAAAGAAATATAAAAATATGAAAAAAAGCAAGAAGCAGAAAAGAATGGAAACCAGAGGGCCACGGGGGGAAACAGTCAACATAACAGCAGTCTTTTCATGATGCAGCTGTCTTCTTTTACATTATGATGGAGCTTATTTTCAAGACTTGTACTGTTGTTGCTGTTAGCATAGTCTCTTGTCTGGCTATCATTCTGTCCCAAAAAAACTGTGATATTAAGCTCTCCTTTTTAGCCGGAAATCTCCTAAATAACAACAATATGTCATCCCAGGTCCTATCGCACTCCATTAGTAAGTGTCTTATTGATTGTTTACTGGGAGATTCGCATTGTCCACAGAGTTTTTTTGCCTGGTCCCCCTGGTTCCTTCTTGCCAATATTTCACCGATGTTAGCGACATTTAGTCTAGTCTCAAAACGTTATCTTTTTTAGCAACTTTAATAATAGATTTGGGGGATTAAGGGATCTCACGCTGGCAATTGTGTCTATCCAGTCCCATGATTCTAGTGATTTTTTCACTTTCAAGGGGTTTGACACTAGGGTTTCCGAGCTCAACTCGAGCCTATTTAGGATTCCTCTCGTTTTCTTCTCCAAACTCAGAAGTATCTGGGATCTCGAGTTTTTAAGGTGCTCATTCACCTCAAAGAAAGAGGAATCCTTCTCTGCCGTGATGATTTCACAATATAATGGGATTAGCTTCCAATCTGCTTGGCACCCTAATGAAACTAGACCCAGTTCAAAACGTAGGCTCGAGATTGGGGTGCACATTGGGAGAGCCAAAGTTTTTTTCCAAAGTAGTCCCTCTAGTTTGTTCCAATTTGTGTGCCATAATAGTGGTTTTGCTTCTAAGCCATAAAGTAGAACTGGGACTGCTTTAGCCATGTAAAATCTAATTAGGGGTAAGATGGAGAATTTGCAATACTTTTCATTCAGTTTTTTCATTTGCAGTATTGTTTGTACAACTTTCTCCATGATTTCCCTGTTAACTTTATTATTTGCAGGAGAGGCACAACTCTTGTAATCCAGATATATGAGTTCTTCGACACGGGGGATGGTTTTCCCGTCCAAAAACCAATTTCCATATCCAAATTTCTTTTTGGATGTTTAAAGATTAGGATTTTGGATTTCGAGGGGTTCATTGTAAGCCCATTTAGGCTGGCATACTCCCCGAGCTTATCTAGGAGACATTGAAGGCCCACTGCAGACCTATCCAGTAACACAATGTCATCAGCGTAGGCCAGCCAGTGCAACCTCCTTCCATTTATCACTGGACTAACCAACGCTGAAGAGAACAGAAAGTATCCTAGGTCTGAAAGAAAGAGGTTAAAGAACAACAGTGCACCCATGCAGCCTTGCCTTACTCCTCTAAAGACCTGTATTAATTCGGACAGATGACCTTGTTCGTCCAGCCGCAGTCTTAAGGTGGTGTTTCTATGCAGATCAATTAACATTGCTAACAGGGAGTCTGGAATCCCCCAGCTGTGTACTTTTCGCCAGAGCAGGGATCTATCCACGTGATCGAAAGATTTGCATAGATCTCCTCAAGCCCCATAAAGAGGTGTGTCCAATTTCTCCTTTGTCTTTTCGCTTAGCAGATTTAAGATTAAGCCATGGAGATTAGTGGGCAATCCTTTTCGACACCCTGTTTGATAGCATGATCGGATCTGCCTTGACTCCACCCAGTGTGTTAACTCTCTCAGAAGTAGCTGCATGAAGAGCCTGCTGGCAATGTCAAGGAGGGCAATTGGGTGATAGTTCTCAGGGCTTAGCAGGTCGCCCCCCTTGAAGAATGGAATGACAAGCGCATTCTTCCACGAAGGAGGAAATATGCGGGTCTTCAAAATTTCTCGAAAGAGGAGGTTCAGGATCTCTGCCCAAAGTTTAGATTGTTTCTCAAAACCTGGTAGGTTAAACCATTTGGGCCTGCAGCTTTAGATGTGAATATTAGTTCGAGAATATCGTTTTCATCGAAAGAAAGAGACCAGGGAGAATCCCTGACCATAAGAAATTCCGATGACCCTTGAGGTTTGAAGTTTTCAGAAAGATATTCCACCCATTCTGATTCCTGGACTAGATTACACAGAGAGCTGTTAATACCTGTTTCTAGTTGACCCAACACTGCCCAGAAATTTCTGGAGTTATTTGCATTTAGAAGATGCAACATTTGTTCTCCATCTTGTTGCATCCTTAGGTGCCTCTGATTTCTTGACCAGTTCCTATAGGACTGCTTTGCCTTTTTTAACTCATAATAGAGGGTGAACTGGTCGCTAATCTCTTTTTTTAAATTGCGCATGGTGCATCTAAGTTCCCTTTTTTTCCTTTGGGTTTCTTCATTAAAGATGTGAAGATGTTCTTGTTTCGGGATTGCACCTATCTTGCTTGGTGGATGAATAGACCAGATGAATATTCCAAATTTCTCTGGGTGAGATTCTTCCTTCCAGGTTGTGCTCGAGATTTCTCCTAGTTTTTTATTTAGGGTTCCCCTGCTTGCTTATATTTTATCACTTTTTTATCACAGTTTGTCTCCGCTCCTAATTTTAGGATTATTTGAGAGATGATCTTGGGGAGTTTTGACATACGATTTACATTTATGCTTGCGCTTTGAACAGAGCTTAAATCTGGCTTTTGTGTTTCACCAACTGGGCCCCCTATATTGACACCTTCCCTTTCCACAAGACTTCTCATATTTGGGGAATTTCTTGGTTGATCGTCTTCCATAGTATCAAAAACCATGAGGCCTACCAGGCCCAATTCATTCCTGTTGTTAAGGATTGCTTGCTTTGCTCTTCGCGACTTCAGGCCAATTTCCACAAAATGTCGGTCTTTTTTAAGTGGAAATTTTACATATTTAATATCTTCACTTGCAAAAAGATACAAATTTAGGACCTTGTTAAGGTAAGATAATATCACTATTCTGCAGAGAGATTTATTTTTGCTGTTACAGGCCTGCGTTAGCCAGACTTTTGGTATTGTATAGTCTGCCACTTCTAAGATCTTTGTTTCTGCCAATGCTTTACTGATGATTGGTTCTGGCTCCTCCATTGGGCTCCTTCCACATATAATCTCCAGTTCTCTGCATTTTCCCAAGCCATTCCATGTGTCCTTGGCCTTCTTGTGTAGTTTGTTTGGGGAGGCTGATACCAGAAAGGGGTGCAGTTTTCTCAATCTGTTTTAAGAAGATTGGTGCCAGTTTCATAGGTATCTTTGAGGTCTCCCTTACAGTTTCCAGTTCTGGGAGTATTTTTTGATCCCTGATTTGTTTTTTTTCTAAAAATATTGGGGCTATTTTGATACTTGCTTGACCTTTCCCGCAGTTTTGTTTGCTTATGATCTTTGGGGAGGAGTCCAGCGGGTCAGTTTGAAGGCCAATATTGATCTTTGGATCTTCTTTTTTTTTGGGGGGCCTGCTATTTTCCTCGTTTGGTGGGTCTTTTTCCCAGTTTTTTTAGATGGAAGCTCGTTTGGCCTTATTTTGAATGTTGTTTATTGTTATTTCATAGTAAGATGCAGTTAAAGTATTGATGGTTATAGAATGTGGTATGAGAATGTTTAGAGAACTCTAGAATGAAGGGTTACTCACTTGGTGAAGATATGGTTGACATATGCCTGGCTCTGGAGTATTTAATGAGAAATTGACATGACTATAACAAATTTCACCCGCGCTCTGGGGAGGTTCTGATGGAACAGAAACTGGAGAAGTAGCTTCAACAGGCTCGCTTCCACTGGTAATGACAGTTTTTTTCAAAAACAGGTTTACTCCTGTTTTCTTTACACAGTGATCATTTTGCTTTTTTGGCTTTTTCTGCAACCTTTTTACTTGTGGGAGGGGTGTTCTTGACCGGGTTCTGCCTGCTTTTTTCCGTTTTGTCCTTCTTCTACCTTTATAGTTTTGACAGGATGTTGAAATCCAGGTACCATCTGTGGGAACAGTCACTTGGATGGTTTTTTCCTCACTCAACACAGGTTTATCTATGACCACCACATCGTCCTCAACAACCACATTTGCTAGCCTCCAAAATTCTTATAATATTGATTCAGATAAAGGAGTGTCATCAAATGAAGGGTTGGCATCTAAACCCTCTTCACTAGGAGTATGTCTGGGGTTTGATGATTGTTGGACATTCACTGAGAGTTCTTTGATAAGCTTGTGTGTGGTGCCATTGTCCTTTTTCCCTGCCTTGAGTAGATGGTAAATGTGGGTGATGTCAAGCCCTTGTTTCACCCCTTCCAGTTGAGTTTCCTTGAGGGTGGGAATCAGGATACTTTTCATTACAGTGCTAAGGCCCACTATTGCTGATTCACTTTTGGCTGTCTCATTTGTTAATTCTAACAGGACGTCAGCTTTTGCTTGCACTTCCATTTTTAGTAGTTTGAATACTGAGACTGGTGAATTTAGCACAAAACATAGTGCCAACAGTGTGCTTTCACTCGCTTGCTGAAGAGTGCTTTGTGGGCCTTCGGAGGGTCGGTCTTGAGGGTCTTGTGTTATAGTCAAAAACGCCTCTCTTTTATTGTTTGATTCTATGGCAGTATTTTCTCTATTGTCCATATGCAGAGATAAGACCCTTTCTTCTCTCTCTTGTGTGCATTCTGTGGTTTGCCACACTCTGTCTTCAAGATCTTCTGCATCGTTTAGACTTTTATTTCTTTTCTTGAGAAAGTGATCTTTGATTCTACTCTGTATTTTTGTTGTTGTTATAGTGTATTCCGAGCCCCGCTTCCACCCTTTTCTCAATGACGTGAGTGTATCTTCAATCCCAACTATTTGTGGAGTATGGGTGTGGACAAGAGCGCAGATCGGCATAGGAGCGTTCTGTTGTGGAGATGGAATAGTTAGTACCGATGACCCAGTTCCCTCCCCTCACCCCTGTATTTGATCCAGGTAAGAGCCATCCTGGTCAAATGTACTCACCAGGGTTGGGGTGCTGCAAAGTCTCATTTAAAAAGGAGGCTTTTTCTAATCAGATGAAACGGGGAACTGTCAAGAGAGAATAGCAAAGTTAGTAGATGACTAAACCCTTTATTTTTTAGGGGGTAGGGCTAATGCTCCTTTAAATATCCAGTGTGGCGCACTCAGGTGCTAATGTGTTTGCGCTGGATCTAACCACCAGTATCAGATTTAGACGTGTACAAGAGGAGAGACGTGGGAGGCCGATTGATATTTAGAAAGTCTGAAAAGTGTGCCACTATACCGCCCGCTTGCCACACTTCTTTGGTCACACTTGGCGTTACTGTTCCATTAATTGCAATATGCAACAAAGGGTCTATATGGTCTTATGGAACCTTTAAAAATAAACAACAATACTTCAAAATAGCTTTTTAAATGTCCACTCTCCGAAATTACCTTCTATAGACACTCCTTTCTTGAGGGAAAATTGAGGTTTTGTAGAGCACACGCACGCCTGCCTCTGCTGCACGCCAACCACGAAAGAGCAGATAGGGGGCTGAGGGGCTCTATTTCGGCACCACTGCAAAGTTACTGATCCCCCGAGCCACCAGAGCCAAACAGCGGCTAAACAGCGCAGGATGCACAAAAAAGCACCGCCCTTTACTACGCGGCCGGGCTTCATGCTGCAAGGGTTCGGTGCTCTGCCTTTTGCTTCCTGCTCCAGGGGGGTGTGGCTTCCTGCTCTGTGTGCCTTAAAGGCAAAGGTACTAATTTCCTAAGCTGTAGTACCCATGAAATTCAGCAGTTCAAACACAGGGAGATCGTGTAGAAAGGCAGCAGCTCAGCACACAATGGTTTCAATGGTCCAACAGTCCACACCAGAGCCACAGCGGCTAAACAGAGCAGGATACACAAAAAAGCACCGCCCTTTACTCCATGGCCGGGCTTGGATAGACATCTAATTCATCACAGAAACCTGGTTAGATAACAACTACAAAGTCACACTACACAGCTGTCTACCTGACAACTTCAAATACACACAGGTAAACAGAAAAGGAAAAAGAGGAGCAGGACTTGCAATAGCCTACAAAGAGCACCTAAAAATAAAAACAGATGACCTCCTAAAAATCCGAAACTGTGAATCCCTGGTCCTTCACCTGACAGTGAACTCAAAAACAAACCTCACATTCATACTCATCTATAGACCGCTGACCTACGACACATCCTTCGTAGACACCTTCATAGAAACCATCCCAAAACTGGCTATCAAACAAGATCATCTGATAATCCTTGGGCACTTCAACATATGGTTTGAGGGGGTGTGGCCAGCAACGGGACGATGAGGACGTGAGTTCCTGGTGCTCCGGCGGCCGCAGCAAATAGCCTGAATAAATAGCCTGCTACGAGTGGCAAATCTTCCCAAAACGCATACCCTCCTGAAGGCAAGCGCCCCCGGCACACATGGAGAAAATTCCAGGCGAAAACGCATCGCTTTGAGCGAGTTCAGGGCAGCGGGAAGGAGGTGAGGCGCTTGCGGCATCGCACAATCAAAATGGCCGCACTCACCGGAGTGAAGCAGGACGGCGGGAAGTCGCGTTGAGGGAGATCCGCGACTAACCCCCCACGGACCGCAACACAAACGATCTGTCCACTGCACCTGCATAAATCAACGGAGCTGTTGGGCGGCATCTCCTATGTGATCTGCGGAGGGCTTTGGCTGGTGAGGCGAGACAGGCGGGAAACGCACCACACACCCCGCGCGGGGTCGGTGAAGAGGAGCCCATGATCTGGCTAGGGAGACAAGGCGAGCGGGTCGCCCACCACACATCGCGGTGAACGAAAGGAAACAGCCCCCCCGAGTACGGGTCGGCCCCCGCACGACAGAGCCGGGAAGGAGCTGCGCTGGGTGGAGCACAGAGGAGGTGAGGGGAGCCTGCGACATCAAAAGAACCGCCGCCAACCCCGCTATGGCAGCCCGGACTGGCATTCAAATGGGCAAAGACAAATCCAAAAGATTGATATCCCAGAGCAGGATAGATCAATTTACCACGCCGACAACTAACGGCCAACCAGAGCAAGAACAAGACCAAACAGACACCATGGCGGGAACGGAGGGCACGATATCACTGAAGGCCATCATGGCGGCCATAGCCGACTCGCGTGCCTCCATGGAGCAGAAAATGGATGGCATCAGCATGGACGTTTCACTCCTGCGACATGAGCTCCAGAAGCTGACATCGCGCACTGGCGTGGCAGAACAACGCATCTCCGGCGCGGAAGATGGGATAAGGAACATAGAACAGCTGTCCAGAGTCACAACACGTTTAAAAACCATGGAGGAGGGAATGGATGAGAGCGAGGGAAGGTCCAGGCGTAATAACGTTAGGATCCTGGGACTGCCGGAGAAAGAGGAGGGCCCACATATGGAGCTATTTCTGGAACAGTGGCTTACGGACATGTTGGTAGAAAACACATTCTCCAATTTCTTCTCCATTGAACGACCCCAAAGTGTGCCGACGGGTCGTGCAATCCCGGGCGCCCCGCCTCGTAAAATGATCGCCAAACTATTGAACTATCGTGATCGTGATGCACTGATCCAGTCCGCAAGGGCGAAAGGCACCCTCACCTATAATGGATCCAAAATAGCATTCTTCCCAGACTACACCAGGGAAGTGCAGAAGGCTAGACAATCGTTTGATCCACTGAAAAAACAACTACAATCCCTCAAGGTGAAATACGGCCTGACGCCCAACTTAAAATTTACCATGGAGGCACAACAGTCCACTTCACCGACCCCAGAGAGCCGTGGAGATGGGCGGAACAACACATTGAGGGAGACTGGACGGCAACGAGGGGCAACAGAAACAGAAACAGAATACCCCGTGCCCTACCAGGTCCCGAACCGCCAGACCAGCAACCACCTGCACCCGGAATCGCACCACAGCTGCAGGAATGAGAGCACAGACTCCTGAAATATATGCGAACAGAAACTCTCGAGACCCTACCATACAGTGTTTATGGTACTGTATACTATCCTAATGCTGAACATGTATACAGATTGGTCACGAAGAGACACACAGCCAAGCGGCCAGCCCAGACGGAAGCCCCCCTTCCCCTGGTGTGCCACCCTGTGACATCGCACTGGGGTACCTCCGGAGCCTACACACAGGGATACATCCCCGAATAGTTTACTTGTTAGCGGGCTTACTCAGCTACGGTTAGCTGAGGTTTGTTGTTGAATGTTCGGGCGACAGATGCTTCGAGTTAGAAGGAGTATAGGGTGGGGGATGGGAAGTTTGTTTAACGACGGTTTTGTTAAGAAAAGGGTCCAAAGTTCAAATCTAGAATGCTTCGCCACAACACTACCAGCAGACGACATGTGCACATGGTGCTATGAGCCAGTGACTAACCCGCACTCTTCACCGAATGGCCTCCACTAACACAGATATCAGGACCCTACAACTCCTAACCTGGAATGTTAATGGGATGGGAGGTGGAATCAAGAGACGGCTTATCACACAACTCCTAAATCGACACACACCAGACGTAGCCCTCCTAACTGAGACCCACTTAGCAGGCACTACATGTACCTTATTCAAACGCACCAACTATAGAATTGCAATACATGCTGGGTTCACCACAGGCTCTCGTGGGGTGCTTATATTAATACACAAACGGTTGCCCCTGACCATGACACGGGTGACCCAAGACACTGGCGGCAGGTACACACTTATTACAGGGACACTATGCAACCAGACGATAGCCCTCCTCAGGATCTACTCGCCACCGACACTGCTCACCACCCTGCTACAGGACATTACACCTCTGATCTCGGGAGATAACTCAGACCTACTGATAATTGGGGGTGACTTCAACAAAGTTATGGTGGACCGCTCACACTTAAGAGGGAGAAACCTCACTGTCCGACCCAAACTAGCAACGTTCACCACAGCAATGGGACTGCGGGATGTGTGACGTGACCTACACCCAGACGCGAGGGAATACCCCTTCCACTCAGGGGTACACGCCTCCCTATCGCGATTAGATTACTTCTTTCTGTCTGGGCCAGAGACTCACAGGGCCACAAAGGCAACTCTACTGCCACGTGGCATATCAGATCACTCCCCCCTGCTAATAGAGCTTAACATGGCTAGACCACGTCCGCCCCCCTAGTGGCGCTTAAATAACTACTAGCTAGGCCTCCCAGATTTTCTGGAGCAAATACAACAAATGACAAAAACTTACTTTGAGTTAAACACGATGATCCGGGGATCCTGTGGGAGGCACTCAAACCGGTGCTGAGGGGTGAGATTTTGTCAAGGTCTACTGCACAACGAAAGAAACACCAACAGAAATTGGTAGAAGCCGAAGAGCAAGTGACCCAGGCTAAACTAAACCACCTGGCACTAGACCAACCGGAAACAAATCGAGCACTAGCACTCGCCCAAAAACGCTTACAGAACATTGCGCTAGACAACACTAGGCAGGCACATATGACGATGAGAGCTAGAATATATGAGACCGGTGATAAAGCCGCCAAAATGCTGGCATAGTTAGAAAAACGCGAAATAGGCAGAGGCCAGGTCAGAGCGATAAGATCAGAAGGAGCTGAACCCTTACTGACCGACCGCGACATAGCCGAGGGCTTCGCAGCTTACTATACAGAGCTCTACAGGTCACCCACATCGCCTATCAATAGATCGGTACTAGACGACATAACCCTCCCCACTGTAAGCGCTGAACAGTAGGCTCTACTTGAGAAAGATATCACAGAGGAGGAACTGATAGCGGCCATGTCGGAACTCCAGACGGGAAAGACACCAGGGCCAAACGGCTTCCCTATTTGAGATGTGGCGTAAACTAGGTACGGATGAAATTGCCCCCCACTTACTGCGAATGTTCCTACAGTCCAAGGAGAGAGGACGTCTACCGGCAGACCTCCGGAAAGCCACGTTCATAGTGATTCCCAAAGCAGACAAACCGCCAGACCTCTGCAGTTCATATCGACCAATTTCACTTATTAATAGCGAGACCAAAATACTAGCAAAAGCACTGGCCAACCGCTTACAAAAGGTCATCACGACATTAATTCACCCCGACCAGTGTGGATTCATGCCGAAACGGTCGACCCGCATGAACATTCATAGGCTACATACTGTAATAGAGAATGCACCCACCACCCGAGGCCCCCTGGCTGTACTGGCGTTTGATTTTTAAAAGGCTTTCGACTCGGTGTACTGGGAGGCAATTTGGGAAATAATGCGTCGGATGGGGTTTGGTCCCCAGTTTCTGAGCTGGGTGCAACTCTTATATGAATCCCCCGAGGCACAAATGAGTGAATGGGTGGCCATCGCAAACCTTTAAGCTTGGGAAGGGAACTAGACAGGGGTGCCCATTATCCGCCATGATATTTGCCCTGGCTGTGGAACCGTTAGCAGAGGCATTGAGAACGTCACCGGCCTGGTGTGGTATTCAGTGGGAAGACGGGCAAGAGGATAGAGTCTCCCTGTACGCGGATGACTTGCTTCTTTACTTAAAAGACCCACACCACGCCTGCTCCACGATTGTATACATACTAGACAACAACGGTACTTTCAGCGGGCTAAGAGTAAACTGGCCCAAATCGATACTGTTCCCAATAGGCACCACAACTTTTATACCGCCACCCAACTGTCCCTTTCGCTTAGAAACAGTGGCGTAACTGGGGCCCCCGCAGACCCCGCGGTGCGGGGGAGCCCAGCCCCACGCAAAGGTACTGAGGGAGACGGGCGGGGCTCGCGGCCGCCCTCAGCAACATCGCTGATTGTGGCACACAGAGCTTGAAGCGCTGACTGGTATTTGTGCTTTTCTTTGGATGTCAAATAAAGATATTGCATGCCTGGAAGAAAGGCATTAGCTGCGGTAACTGACATGGGCATGGCAATAACATTTGGTACAATGTTTGCACGACTCGAGGCCACTGAGCACCGCGCTTATTGTAAAATACATTTTTTTTTAAGTCATCTACCCTTCTGACACCAGTCCTGTGCTGTCCCCTGGATGACCTGGGTCTGGATGGGAAGTCGCATGAAGCAGCCCGCAGAGCTAGAGTAGATGGCAAAGAGTGATCGCGCGAGACTGCGGCTCACTTGCCAGGACAGATTCTGTCCTGCTGCTACAGGTTCTGTCCTGAATGACCTCCTCGGATCACGAGAAACAAAATGCAGGAGGTAATTGCTATTCATTTCTAACTGTTTTGCTGTATGATCAAAAAACAATGGCATACATTCAATATTGCACTAACTGCAAGGCTGCATTACACCCACAAAAAAACGTACATCACGTATCTTTTAAATTGTTCTTGAAAAACGGAATAGTGCCCTGTAGTTTTTTCAATCTGTGTAGGCATTAGATACAGAGGCTTATGGGGTAAAATGGGGAAGCAATACTAGGGCATATCTTGATTAAGGACTTGTCTCAAAATGATGGGGTAGGAGGATGGGAGTAAAAACGTTGAACAATGCCTTACAACAGTGAAAGACATGTTTTCTTTTCCATTTAAGAAATATTAAAAACACTCTTTTTTCAACAACTAATGTGGCAGGGTGGGTCATTTACAGTCTGCCCAGTGGACTCGACAGGTTCTGCTTCAAATGTTATGATTGTAGCTCAGTCAGTTTAACAGATATCGCTGAATTCTGTGCACCCAGCAGAGCACAGGTTAGAATCCAAACTGGGCCGTCTCAAACGTTCATTGTAACAAGTGCAGAAAAAGTGAATCAAGTAGATCATTAATAGCAGCACCTGTGAATAATAGCTAATTCTCCAGTAAATTGCACGAGTATATTGGGAGTCGCATTGCACCAGCTGCAAATGTTTTCCTATTACGCCCTTTCAAGGATTTAAAACAAAATAATGTAATCTCTAACTCTAAGGTAGATTTGACAATGTTTTGCTACATCTCAATGTAAACATGTGCATTAAAGTGCCATTCCTGGTAGAAGAGGATAGTTCACACCTTCACTTCTTACCTTGTTGGCAAGAAAATGTCTTTCATGCAACAACTGACCATTGAGTGTATCAAATGTAGTCCTGCATCTGCTTCAAACTGTATCCCCCAAGTGGATGTGCAATGCCTTTCCTTTCCAACAATGCTGTGTGTCACGGGTTTAATACCCCTGGTCAATGCGACTCAGCCCTTTGGCCCTTTGCCCCTCAATCCTGCCACCCCCATCCCCAGCTATTACCATGATTAGTAGCTGGCAGAATCCAGCATGAAGTGCTATATGATATAAGTCATTTATAACGTGCCTGCACACAAGTGTTTCTAGGCACGACAAGACTAGGAAGGGAAGACAAAAGGAGGACAAAACAACGATCTTACAAGGCCTTGTGTCATTCAGCTCGCATATGTGTGAGGGGGACAGTGGGGGAGAAGTGCCAGGGGGTACAGGGAGGGGAGAGAGCAAAGGAATTCATAATTTCTGCCAGGGAGGAGGCTCATAATTGAAGATAGTTAGGGGACTGTAGGGTTGCAGGTACAGTCCCTAAGTGTTTGGAAGTCCTGGAGGCAGTGCAAGGGGCTAATGGTAGTGTAGCCGTAGATTCAGTGGGTGGCCAGCTAACCACAATGCACAGCAGACAGGGACATCTGCAAGGGAGAGGGAGAGAGAAAGCAAAAGCGAAAAGAAAGGTCTTGAGGGTGCTGTTCAAACATTAGCATCAGGGCCCTCTGTGCCCAAGTCTCTTTGCCTTTCAAAGTCTCTTCTTTCAGAGGGCCTGATGAGACAAACAAACAATAAGTTCCTTTCCTCTTAGGATTTCACACATACTTAATTTCTCAGGTGATTCACGGTTCACCCTCGATCCCCCTCAGCCGGGCTCACATATGTTTCAACACAATGTTCAATCAAACCCCCTCCGCCGGGCTTGGACCAATTTTAATTCACTTTAACAAAAACTTGCTTCAACCCAAAGTTTTCAATTGATCTCCCTCGTTCTGGCTCCGACCAACTTTATCTACTTTGTCATCAACTTTCAGTACTTCATCAACATTGAAGATTTTCGATTGTGCACAGGATTTTGCTTGACCCCATTGCAGGACCACCTCGATTCACAATCCTTTGCCACTCTTTCACTTTTGCCACCTCACCAGATGTAAGGTGCATAGTTGAAGTGCTGTTTCTCTGTGCAGCAGTGTAGAGCCAGCGACCAATGATTGCAATATTCTCAGTGACCCTGACAGCTGCATTAGTAAAGAAGCATTGATTTTCCAATGAACAAGCCGATCATACAGATGCTGAACCGAAGAAGAAGTGTCATTGGCCCTTCCAGATACGTGGGTACACCTTGAAAAAAAGTTTTTAGACATAACGTCTTACACCCTAATTGTTTTTTTTGTCCTAAAGAAAGCCTTACACTTGTGACCAAATTGTTGTTGAAAAAGTGTTAAAGGCCACTGTTTGTCCAATAAGAAGGCTGGAAACAGATACATCCTGTCGACATAACAAATTGGGAACTTGTTCAAGACGTGTAAAAAAAATCTCTGAAATAAGTCACCTATAGAGTACTAACATCACTGTTTCTTATGTTTAGTTGGACATATTAATATAGCTAAAGGATACCACTACTGAATTACCAGACTATGTTTTTGTGGTGAAAAACTGTCTTTTATGTTTCTTTTGTTTTGATTTGTTTATGTGACCAAGAGGTCCTCTTTTTTAAAATTGGTTTTGTATTAACTAAATCTTGATATATATTTGCTATACCTGACCATTTCATCTTTAACATATGTTGATTAAGATGTTGTGTAAATCTTGCCTGGGTTCATGTTAAGTCTACAACTTATAGTGCTATGTCAGCCATAGGGTAGCTTGTTGTGGAATCCGCTTTTTTCCGTTCAGTTGGATACGTTAGAGACCTTCGAATGAGCATGCACATGGTGCTGGACATTGTTTCAAAGTTCTATTACTCATCCGTTGTTCAGTTTTACTCGTGTTGGTTATCACATGCGTTTTAGACACTATTTGCATCAGTGCTTGCCATACAATGTTGCTGCTTGCAACCTTGGCTTCAGCACAGACCAGTCTGGTACCAGCCTCCCCAACTCACCGGCTGTGTGGATTTCACTGGTGCTGCTTTGTTGTGGGAGCCAAGGACAGTACCACAGCAGCAGGTGATTTTCCCTGCCTTGATTATCGACGCAGTAGGGCCGAGTTACCTCCGACACACAATACAGGATTCTTCAGCTTGGTTTCCTGGTCTTACGCTTCCTATTCTCGAGGTTTTGTGAAAGTAACAGTTCCTTGTCCAAAAGGTCCTTGTGTTAAACTGCCATCTTGGAACTGCTGTTTCCTTGTGTGCTTTGCCTTGCTCAGAGTGTGCTCTCGTGCTCCGCATTTAATCCATGTGGGGAAGAGTAATGGAAGTCAGTTGTGCGTGATGGTCAGTAATTGCCTGACCCTGCCTGACCATTGTATTGGGACATGTCAGGTAAACGACTCGGGTGTTAGTCCGTTTTCTCTCATAGCAAGCTGTCTGTGAGAAGGTGTCCATGTTGTGAGGGGGGGGAGTTGAGTTCCTAAGTATCCTACCTGGTAGGATGGGGTAAAGGTGTTACAGGGAAGGGGATACCGCATCTCCACTCCCACTCCCCGAAGACCCCTCACCCAGGTGATCCTCCCACACTGGTCCACACCCAGGAACTGGATCCAAAAGCGATGGCCGTTTCCTGGCCACCTGGATGAGAGATCCCCAGGGACTAGTGGGTGAGACACCTTCATGTTTCTCACATGGGCCAGAGAAGCAGCAGTGGGTGCCAGAGAGGTGGCGGAGGAAGGTGGCGGCAGAGGGGCCAGAGAGGGGTGGTTAGGAGTAGCAGGAGAGGGAAGGAAGTTGATAAGACGTGTGAAGCGTCTATCGAAAAGGAGGATATTGGCCTGACGGCCCTGGACCAAGACGGTGCCATTTAAGTAGACATTTATGATGATCTTGGAGGAGTGGAAGAGGGCCACGAGGGCCTCTCACCAGGTGCCACCATTAATGGGATAGGAGAGAGAACAGAGACCATATGTGGAGTCCATTGGCCTGGAGAGGGAACGACAAAGAGTATGTTGTGGGGTCTGTCTGGAAGAAGCACTGGTGTAGTTATCAGTGATAGGGAGGCCTGGGTTGGAGACCAGGATGTCCCTTTTGAGCTTCTTTCTACCAGACTTAGTGAGAGGGATGGGATAGTCGATAGAATAGGAGTAAGAGAATATAGGGGGGACAGAAAGCACCATAGATGGTGCGTGCAGAGAGTAAGGGTAGGGGGGGCATACAAATCACCAACTTGTTATTAATTGGGTTCTCTAGGTTTCAACACCTTTACAATCTTAAACCGGTAAGATAGATCAGCGGGTAGAGCGCTCGTTGCTGCAGATCTATGTGTGATCAGCAGTCACAGATTTGGGTCCTGGCAAGATCAACTCAGCCTTTCATCTTTCTGGGGTCGATAAATGAGTACCAACTTCGGTTGGGATGTTCTATGCACACCTCTTTGGTGAAAGCTCTATAAATAGCAAATCATTAAGATCGCTGCATGCAATAATACCTCGTTTGAAGCCTGATGTAGCTTATATATTTTTTGTATATACAATATATTTGTATACCCATTTTCGAGATAAAAAAGCAGGCAAACAATGTTCTATTAAAGTTGCATTGGATACATTAGTCCACCGAGCCACATACCCAGGTTAAAAACTTATGGAATTCTTTCTAGATATCATTTCATGCATCATTTTTTATTTGTCTCGGCTTAGTGTCAGGGGGGTATCCAGCAATGCAAACGTGGGGTGGCGAGCCACAAAACAAATCCTGCTACTTTCCCACCAAATGCAGTGCGCTGCACGATCCATACAGTCTCATTCGGACCCCCCCCTTTCCCTAACTACTTTTTTGGTAACATTAGTCGTATATGGCATATGGCATTTTAACACATACCTTTAAGAAAAATAAATTCAAATCCAGGACAATTACAGATGCAGGAAACTCATCTATTAGAGCTCCGCCGTGCAGTCTCTGTGGGGATAAATACATGCAAACCTCCAAATTTCCATATGGATTGCACCGACAAAAGTGAGTTCCCAGAAAAGGACATTGCAAGGAGCATCATCCATCTTTGATACTCAGAGGCACCATCGAAGTGACTGTAGAATAAGTTGCCATAAGTAAGCCATAGCAAATAACTTTGTGGTGCAAAATACCTAAATTGCACTATTATTATACATGGAGCAACTCTATAGTCACTAGTCTTTTTTTTATATAACAGCATGATATATTAACATAAACTGTGAAGTGAATCACTCAAAGAGTTGCAGAAAAAACACAGTGTGGTTAAATGATTTGCCCACGATCACACACTTTGGTTAAATGGTGAAATCGGGATGGGGACAATTTAAGCAACTTGGCTTGTTATCTTTATCACTTCTTTATTTATGTTTGCTCTTTGTGTATGTTTCATAGGATAACATAAGTATTGCATTATATTCTGACTGTATTATGTATTAGATACAATACATTATACATGAATTGGTAGCAATGTTTACAAAATAAAAGTAACTATGTTGTACTTGAGTGCAGATGCTTGTCGAGTATGAGTGGGATGAACGGCTTTGGGTATGAGTTGAGCTTAAATGTAAGAGTGGAGCAAATTTGTATGGGTGGGGCATATGGTGGTAGGCATGGTCTAATTTGGTGGGCGGGGCATAACTATGTTGGGGCAGAGCTTGGGGGGCCCCATCAGGAGATCTCGCAGGGGCTGAGCAAATATGTGACCAATAACCTCCACCCGATAACAACCAGATTCACAGAAGATGCCAGGCACTGAGTCTCTCTCCCATTGAACCTACTAGGAAGGGCAGCATTATTCAAAATGATGGCTCTTCCACGCTTCTTATACATACTGCAAATCACCCCACTACAGATCCCAGGGAAAGAATTCAAAAAGATAGACAACGCACTAAGGAAACTCCTCTGGAACAACGGACATCCACGTATTGCGCTGGGCACTCTGCAGCGCTCCATTTGGGAGGGTGGGATAGGGCTCCCCTGCCTACAGTCCTACTACTGGGCTAGCCAAATGGCAGTGGTCAACGACTTACTGCATTGGGACACCACGTTGCCACACAATAGACTGGGGAGTGCCAGAGGACGCGCTAGACCTCAAACTGAACTCCTTTACAAAGCGATTCGTAACTCAACCCCACAGTCTATGCTATCACACATTGCCCGAGTATGGAAAGACACACACAAGTTCCTGGGATGGGAAGTGAAAATCACCCCACTACAACCACTGTGGAACAACAGGAATCTACCTGAGGTAAACACGCTTCCGAGATGGCGTACATGGTTACAACGTGATATCAGTACAGTGAGCGATATCGTAAAAGGGGGCAGACTGGTGTCCTTTGAAACCCTAGAGTCCAGATTTCACCTCCCAGGCAATGAAAGGTTCCAATACGTGCAGATGCAGCATGCCCTACAAGCCCACCTCCCAGCACTTGAAGACATGGCCGAAAGCACTCCCCTCGAAAGAAACATAGTTGAGGCAAAGATAGAGACTAAAGTAACGTCCACCATGTATAATGTAATCACTTCCTTTGCCACCACTGAACTAACCAGCCTGAGAGGCAAATGGGAAAGAGACATAGGACTTATACAACCGGAGGACTGGTTGGGGGCCTTCATGTACCCTCGGGAGGTGGCCATTTTGGCCAGACTTAGACTTATCCAGCTTAAAATACTGCACAGGATTTACTACCCAAGGGTGGCATTATATCGCTGGGGGAAAACATCTGACCCACACTGTCTTCGGTGCAAGAGGGAGGAGGGAACCTTCCACATACTATGGGACTGTAAACATATACAACAGTACTGGGTACTGGGTACTGGGGAGAACGATACACAGAGACCCGAAGCTACTCCTGCTTGGGATACAGGAGGAGGGAGAAGCATCTAAATACGAGAAGCTGCTTCTATCGACGACCTCGGCAATAATTAAAAGGAACATTGCACAATTATGGGGTTCGGAAACAACACCGCAGTACGAACAATGGGTGACGGACGTCAACATATGCATTGCAATGGAACGGAGAGTATATACAGCCAGGGGGTGTCCGAGGAAAGCAGACAAAATATGGAACAAATGGGAGGAAGCCCAATGACTGTACCAACCTGAACAATGGAGGATAAGGCACAATGTGCAGAAGTAATCCAATCTGGCATATAGCATGAGAAATAACAGACATTGCAAGACCCTTTTCTTTTCTTTTCTTTCTTCTTTTCTTTCTTGGTTTCTTTTCACCTGACCAGGGACCGTTCCACTGGTCATATAGGTTGAATGTTTATATGAAGAATGTATGTTTTGTGATGTTAAGATGAAAAAAAACAATAAAATGTGTTATTAAAAAAAACATATGATTTGAAGACGGGAACGCAAACTCACAAAAGTCACTAATCAAGCAGCTGGAGACAATGAAATACTGACAATTGGTCAAAGGAGCAACACACAGCAGGATACACTCTCAAAGCAATCTTGGCCAACAAAGAAATGATCTCAACTGTGCCATCAATACAAATACTATGGAGCGACCAACTCATCATACCGTGCATGATCCAACTACCAGCTAAAGCACCAGAGCAACCCCAAAAACTCCCCATGATCGGGAAAAGAAACTGGAATGCAATCAAAAGCAGTAACTTAAAAAAACAACTGGATTCCTCGAAACAATCAACTGCAACCACGGACGGAACTGGCCTAGACGAAAAAGCAGACGTAGTCCAGAAATGGATCACCGAAACAATAGACAGCATCTCTTCAGAAAAATCCTTTGTCCCATCACAAAAGAAAGCAGTGGCAAGATGGTTTACACCCCAATACATGAAAACTTGAACAAGAATGGGTGAAAAACTACGACCAGGCAAAAAGAAAAAATCTATCAAAAACAAATCCGAGCAAACAAAAAGGAAATTCTCAAAGCCAAAAAGAAATACCACGACAACTGAATCACAAAAGTCACCAACACACAGAAATAACTATTAAACATTGTAAATGAGATGAGAAATCGACCTGGATGCAACAACACACTGGTACCTTCACAAAAACAATGCAGTGATCTCTCAGACAACTTTAAAAATAAAATCACCAACATACATTGTATCATACAAAGCAGACCAATTAACAAGATCGTTTACTATGCCCCACTCAAAAATCACAGAAAAAGCTGCAAATCTTCACCCAAATATCAGGAGAGGAATTCCTCAAGCTGGTGAGAAAAGCAACAAAGCAGGCTCCCCAATGGACCCCTGCCCACCAGACGTCTATAAATCAGTCCTCACACAGGGCACACCATTTGAATGCCACAGAAAGCTCTTCAACAAATCGCTCTCACTTGGGAGAGTACAGTGGGTTTTCAAATCTGCGTACATCAAACCACTCCTCAAGGATACAATGGGCGATGTGGAAGACGTCTCCATCTACACATCAATATCAAACATTCCCTATCCAGCAAAACTACTAGAGATCTAGGTATACGAACAAACAGTGTGGAACATGTAGAAAACCACAAACTATTGTACCAGGCAAAAGTCGGCTTCAGACCCATGAGAGGGACAGAAACTGAACTTTTCTCTATCTGGGATGACCTAAAGGCCAACCCAGATCCCAACACAAACTCGGCACTGATACTACTCGACCTTTCCACAGTGTTCGACACAGTCAGCCACAACATCCTCATTAAGAGACTGGAAGAAATAGGGATCATCGACACAGCGCTGCTATGGATTAAATCTTTCCTATCTGAAAGAACAAATACAGTATGGATAAAACCATTCAAATCCACACTGTGCGACACCAACCTGCAGAGTACCACAAGAATCCTCCATATCCCCACTCCTCTTCAACATCTACATGATTCCACTAATCAACCTCATCAAAAGGCACAGCCTCACCTGCTGCAACTATGCAGATGATACCCAAATCATCTACAAAATTGAAGATGTACAAGAGGAGAACACAATGCTAATAAACTGTCTCAAAGAAATCGACTAATGGATGAACACAAACAGCCTCAAAGTCAACCCGGGCAAGACGGAATCATGATTATATCCAAAAACAAGGAAGCAATCAATTCATCCCATGGCCCACAGAACTAGGAACAGTGCCCATGCCATCCAAATTTGTCAAACACCTTGGAATCCAAATGAACATCAAGCTAACCGTAGAACCACAAGTAAACACAAGATCCTACCTATCCCCACTCCTCTTCAACATGTAAATGTCTCCACTAATCCGCCTCACCAAAAGGCACAGCCTCACCTGCTACAACTATGCAGATGACACCCAAATCATCTACAAAATCAAAGAGGAGCACCCATGCCATCCAACATTGTCAGAAACCTTGGAAACCTAATGGATAATTAGCAAACCCTAGAGCCAAAAGAAAATGCAATAATCAAGAAACGCTTCTTCTACCTGCACACAATCAAAAATATTCTACCATTCCTCTCTTTCACACACAAAACACTGGCAATCATCTCCCTCATAATGTCCATGACAGACCACAGCAACAGCCTATACCTCGGAAGGCCAGACTATCTGCTGAAGAAACTACACAGTATACAGAACGTAGCGGCCAGACTTCTCCTCAAACTCTCATGAAGGGACCACATCATTCCAGCGCTGAAGATGCTACATTGGCTGGCAGCCAAAAAACGAATTACATTCAAAACAATATGCCTGACACAGCGAGCAATCCACGGCCAAGGAACAGAATTCTTATAAAAGATAATCCCCATTTACCAGCTGACCAGAACACTCAGATCCAGCAAAGACATCGGCCTGGAACCTAAACCATACAAAAGGAAAAAACTCAGTGGATCAGCATTCTCTTGCCTAGCCGCAAACTTTTGGAACTCCCTCCTGAGAGAAATACGAAACATGAAGCACCATCCAAAATACAGAAAACTCCTAAAAACCTGGCTCTTCAACTTAGAACCGGACACATACGAATGAGCAACAACCATACCCCATGGAATGAATACCCAAATGGCAAGATGGGAGACTAGGCCAGACCACAACAAAGTGCAGGGAAGTAGAGAGACCTCTGAATGGAAGGGAGACCCAGGTGCACCCGTTCCCTTAGAGGGCCCTACCAGAAACTAAGGAGGGATATAGGAACGTCTTAAGCTGAACCACAGACAGAGGGCATTAAAATTAAACGGAAAAGAGTGGTGACCGAACAGATAAACCACAGGGCCCAGGGAGCTCAAGGGCACAGGCAAGAGGTCTACCCCCCAAGGGACCCAGGGAGGCGAGGGTGGCTGCACACCAGGATATCAGGATATGCCAAGTGTCAAAGCGGTGTAGACATCCACTAATCTGAACACAAGGGGGGCGGAGGAGATATCATCACCAAATAATCCTGATAACAACCCACAGCTCTGCACAGAATATAGGAGGGAGACCCCTAGCACACCATGCATGACACTGGCAAGGATATGTGCCACAGGTGGCTAAAACGGAGGGGGTACGATAAAGTATCACCACTAACCAACCTCATTAAAAATGCATCCCTCTCATTACACCTCCCAAACTCTAAATAAACCAAAACCAAACCTCTATAGCACAACAAACCGCACACACTTCACTACAATACAACAATGAAACAAACCACACATAGCCTCACACAACAGCACATGATTACTACTGACCGAAGATTCACACCCACGCACAGGGAACGGTGTAAACCGAACTGAAGCTGCCAACAGCACATCACAGCTCTCTTGGGCTTTTGTCCTGCTCAGTCCTACTAACTTACCATACCTTCTTGCTTTTCAGAACTGCCTGAGCACCAGTGGACCACTCAGATGGTGATAGTGCATGGTATAAATATCCTTTAACATAATATAACATAACATAACATCTCATTTCATGAAAATTGAACAGGTAAGGCAACCTGGATACAAAAACTGAAAACAGCTCAATAAAACAGTTTTGCAAGTGTAAACATGCAATGCGAAAGAATGAAGCTAGACATATAAAAAGCATAGCCTCTGGTATAGAGAAACGTAGTGCACATATCAGTGCATAAGCATGACACACAGCATTCACCCCAAGCAGTCCCATCCTCCAGTTTTGCTCACTAAAAGCGGGCAGCATGTGCTACACTATACAGTATTTGGGCAATGACAATGCACTTGATTTGGAAATTAAAGATTCATGGAGCAAACAGAACTCAGCTGTCATAAAAACAATGAAAGTGTTGCCCAGATACAATTGTCAGAATTGAGAGGCACCAACTGTTTAGCAGGTGCAAGAATAGAGTTGGCACAATTGCAGAATAGTGCTTTTGGAATAGCAGTGGGAATTGCCTTTAAATGGCCCAGAATATCCAGTGTGCTACCAAATCAGAATGGTGTCAATGCAACAGAAAGGTTTTTTAAACATGAGAAGGATTCACAGAAAGATGAACATTAGACTGGTTGGATGGTTGTCATATTTACCACCTGTCCCGTTTGATGAACAATAGCATACAATATTGAGGAAAGGGTTGTAGATTCCTGGGATCAGCCATGCACCAGATTAATGCACATAGCTGCTTGATACAAGGACTTCCTAATACAATTACTTTGAGATTGAGCATGTGTGAGAACATAAGAAAACCATAATTTAGGTTAATGGGACCACAAAAATGGGTCTGGAGGTAGATGTACACATGCACGCACATACAAACACAGACAAGCACACACAGCTGGCATTTCCCACCCCAATTGAAGAGATATCACATGTAATGTGATGCTATGTAAAGTTGTCTGCATTAAGGTACAAGTTAATTCATATGCCTTTGCCCTATTGGTGGACAGAGATACTAACTTTAAAGGCTGCTCATTAAAGGTCTTAAGGGTACCATCTACAAGGAAGCATGGAGAGAGAAGCTGATAGCAGCCAAACCTTGTAAGTGATTTATTTTTGGCGTGATATCCAATCTTCAAAGTTTATTCACCATGCCTTGAGAATGAAAATACAATCCTGATCTATTTGATCCATTTAAAGTGATGTGCCATCGACTACTGGTGGACTCAAGTTCTAAAAGGTTTGATGACCAGACTAAACAGCATAGGGAATAGTATAGCTCCAAGTGGAACTCTGAATATTATTGGAAATGTTGAGGGCTCGAGTCCTGCCTTTAGATGGGCTATGTAATGTAATGGAATGTTGAGCAGGTCCTTTTGTTCTACTGATTTGAATGCTGGCATGTGGGGAGGAAGGAGCGCAAGGCTGCCACCATAGCTCCCCATTATGTTGAGTGGGTCATTATCTACTGCAGGGCACCTTCCTTACTACACACTGGCCAGTAAATGTGTTGGTGCTCCTCCAACGATCACTGTTGGCCACAACGTTCCGTGGTTAGCTACACGTTTTCCCTACTTGCTGCAACCTACAGATGCATGTTGAGTAAATATGTCATTATGCATATAATGCATCCCTTGGCCCTCTTCCTGCTCCTACCTGCAAGGCAAAAAACCTCGGGGTCATCTTCGACTCCACACTCTCTTTCTCTCCTCACCTAGCTGACGTCTCTAAGAAGTCACACTACCAGCTACACCTCCTCAGAGGTATTCTTCCTTTCCTCTCCTTCCCCCAGAAGCTCACTGTCTCCAGAGCCCTGGTTCTCTCGAAGCTGGACTACTGTAACAGCCTCTATCTAAATCTTCCTGCCTCTACTCTCCGCCCTTTGCAACTCATCCAGAACAGGACTGCGAGACTTGTCCTTGGCCTCAAGCCCAGGGACCGTATCTCTCCAGGACTGAAATCGCTACACTGGCTACCAGTGGCCGCGAGGATTAAGTTCAAAACCCTCTGCATTGTCCACAAGGCCTTCTGGGGCCTTGGGCCAAAATACCTTCAACTCTCTCTTCCTGAATATCTTCCTTCTCGAGCTCTTCGCTCATCCACCTCCAACTGCCTCAGCCGCTTCTCCAAGCAACGAGCTGGGGGTAGATCTCTCTCCGCAGCAGGGGCCTCCCTCTGGAACAGCCTTCCTGCCTCCCTGAAACTTGAGGAGAACCATCTCCGGTTCCGGAAGCACCTCAAAACCTTCCTCTTTGCCTCCGCTTTCTCTCCCTCTCTCCCCTGCTAAAATCACTGAACCTGCACTGAATCTGAAACTGGCCACTCACCGATCTCGGTCCTTGGCCCTGCCACTCTTCCCTGCACTGCCTACCTGCACTACAGGACTGTCTCTGTATCCTACAGCCCCTTCTCCCGGCACTTACCTTGCACTTGCCACCAGCTGGCCCTATTATTTATCTTGTATTCTACTAACCTTGTACTGCACTCTCCTTGCACTAGCCACCAGCTGGCCCTATTACTTATCTTGTATTCTACTAACCATGTACTGCACTTCCCCTCTCCCCTTGCACTTTTCCCAGTCCCCCTACCCTTGCACTTGCGCGATCTGAATGAAACCTGGCCTAGTAGGATCGTTGTCTGTTCTCCCCTTGTTCCCCCCCCCGCCTCATCGCGCCTTGAAACACTTGTGTATAGGCGCGTTACAAATGCCATATCATATCATATCATCATATCATATCATATAATGAGGCACGTCCCCTTGCACCGTGTAGGAGAGTGAAATAGGGTGCTCTCTGTCGTTCTACTGCTCTACAACTGTTAAGAGTATAAAGAAAAGCAGGTTATTGGCCAGTTTGGGAAGCATCACATTGACAATTTCTTTCAGATTTCCAGGCTCCTTTGACTTTTGGCCAGGCATGATGTCAAAGGGAATGGTATATGCCCTTTGCAGGGAATTGTATAGGGGTGATGAAGTTGAACTTCCATCCTGTCCCTATCAGTTTACATTTGTTTTTACCATTGCATATTTGAAAACTGTTGATAAGCAGGAGGACTCTAAGGGCCTAATTTACAACAAAAAGTCTTAAGTCTGTGCTAAGTAATTAGCACAAGCAAGAACATTGTGCAGACAAAATGTATGGAGCTGGGAGTTGATTCATGGAATTAAGTGCCTGCAGAAACCTGCAGCGCAAAGAGAAGCGAGTAGCGTCCAGAACACCCACAACACACTCCCATGGCAAACAGAACATAGCCATGTTGAACAAATTTTGTGCCAGACCCATTTAAAAAGTAATCCAGAATTACTTACCAGCAATCACCATTACTTCAACTCCCCTCCTGCGACCAACAAGTCAGTGTCTATGTGCCCCACTGATCTGCACCCCAATCCCCTAATGTTAGGCAGCATACAAAAGACACCCATGGGCCAGTTCAATGTGGAGCACCCCCAGTAACCTGCGCCGCAACCCCCTAACTTAAGGTAGCACCCACAAGTCCACCCTCCTCCCAGTACCCCCACTAAACTGCACCTCACCCCCCTTAACGTAAGGCAGCAAACCAAAGACACCAACGGCCCAATTCAATGTGGAGCAGTTACCTGCCTCAGCTCCTCTGTCCTGTATCTACCATAAAGCACATCTGCCAGGCATCTTCCTCCAACACAATCACTTGGAAGCAGTGCTGTTGAATCCAGGACAGTCCCCTCTTCTGGGGATTTCCCTTGTATCACACTAAATTGCACAACAACAGCCAGATTATGTTACTGCAGCTACAATTTGGTCCCATGATCTACAGGTGGCATAGTCCACAAGTGATGTGTGTAGCCCCGTGATCCAGAACGAGGCCACATACCATCTCGTCATTCCCAATGGCAATAAACCATACCTGTTTTCAAAGTGTGAGCACATCCACACAGGCACGCAAGTGCCTAAGGAACAGCTAAACAACAGTGGTACCAGAAAGGAACACAAAAGACAATAAACTGAACCCTCGAGAAGTGAATGGGCAGAGATGAATGAACTGTCAGCTGATATCACAAACATCTCTACTCTGTGGAACACCTGGCAAGGCACATGATTAAGAGACACAAAACACCATCATAAAACATCTCACTCATCACCAAATGTATCCCCATATTGGCACCATTTATTTCTATTTTATTTATTTATTGTATTTGTTGATTGCGCCAAGGCCCAGGGGTATCACCATTAGACACACAATCAAAAAACATACTCAACCAACACTGAGACATCAACACCAAACATGCAGTGCTCCTGCACAAGGCATGGCATCAGACAACCATGCCTTGCCAACACCAGAATTGTGGCGGTCCCTTCCCTAAATGTGAAACATATGTCCACATGGCCATATGGGCAAGTCAATCAAAGTAATGCAACTATGCCTACTTCAAATAACACCCAACATTACTCAACACCCATACACATATTCACAAAAGAAGTGCCATATCAACTACAGCATACATGTATCACACATGTATATAATGGCCCAACATGCCTGTACTGCAAAGCATGGAAGTAGGCAAACAACAGATGTGCATTACAAATATGTGAAACATGTGATTCTCAAAACATGCCAGCTCCACAGATCTACAATAGGCCCACATATGCACAATGACCATGAATGCATCATACTAACCATCAAGCACAAATGAAGCATGCACACATGTCCACCAGCAAACAGCCACAAACGAACATTACCTACAGAGTGTCCCCTTAACTCACATGACAGCCATAGGGCATACTTAAACGAAGATCCTGTTCGAACAAACGATGCACATGGACAAAGAGATGTCAAACAGGTTGGTTTTATCATCAATGAAAAAGTATTAAAGACAAACTATGTACAAACATGGAAAGATAATTATTGTCCATTAAAAAAAAAAGAATAAATAAAGGAAACCTACAACTAGTGAAATATATACATGATGTCACGACTCGCTCCCTTCGCTCCCGTTCCCGCCACTTGGGGGCATGTTTTGGGGCTTATTCCTTCCTGGACATTTCCTCCGAACCTAATGCCACAGTGCTGTAATGAATTGGGAGCGCAAGATCCCTATTTTCCAAACTACTTCCCTTCCGGATCCATTCCAGGTCTTTGGCAGCCAGCATGCTTCTTTAACCAAATGACTGTGTTTCCCAGAATGCCTGGCCCCCTGCTCCACCTCCACCCTTGCAGGACTAGGTTGGGTGGAGGATAAGCAACACCTGTGGCTGCAGGTGCAGCAGTCAGCACACCTGAGGCGTGTGCTCGTTTAGCAGCTTTAAAAGCCACAGACTCACTTCAGTCCAGCGCTGGTCATCGTTTGCAGTGTTCCTGTTTTTGACTAGTCCCTTGTTCACTGTTCCTTGCCCTTTTACCTAGGTCCTGGTTCCTGTTTTCTTGTTCCCTCCGCCCTGAATCTCTGATTCATGCTCTAATTGATTTCTGCACCTTTGTTTCCCTTTTTTCCTTCCTCTGTTTACAGGCAGCATTTCTCAGTGCTTTCCCTTTTCTAATGCAGACCAGTTGGTATTTCTTTGACTCTGTCCTTTGCTGCTGTTAACCCGTATGCCTTAGCCTTCCTCTTTAGCTTCCTGTCTTTTCCTTGGAAGGATAGGGAGAAGTTTGCATTGGTTATTTAGCTTTTTCCCTGCTCCTGATCCTTACTTCTTTTGGGATCCATTCCAGGTTTTCCTTAGCACTTCTGCATTTATTATCCCATTTGATTTTAGGTGTGGTGTGCGGTTGTTAGCTAGCTCCTGTGTGAATGCTTATGTTTTCCTCACTATTTGTTATCACTATTTCAACTTAGGTATTTAGTTTTCTGCAGCGGATCACTCTCGGCTGCCTTCCAGCCTTCACCCTTGCCCTGTCGGGCTCCCCACATAACAGCGGATCACGCTCTGCTGCATTCCAGCCTCCGCCCTTGTCCTCTGGGCTCCCTGCCCTGCAGCCTGCCTCGCTCCGGCTGCCTTCAGCCCTTGTCCTCTTGGGCCCCCTGTTCTACAGTCTACCTCTCCCTGGCAACCTACAGCCCGTGCCCTCTGGACCTTCCTACTTCTCCCATTGCTGTTCTAGCCTCTCGGGGTCCCAGTTCATCAACAGGATTCATGGGCTAGCTGACGTTCAAGAGGTTTATTCTCGTCCTTGTGAGTACAGTTCTTTAGTTCCCTTATTTGATACCATCAGAGTGTTAGTTCACAGATCCTGTCATTGCTTGCCCTCTACGTGGGTTTAGCGCTGTCAGTACCTGTAACAGCAATTGGGGGTAGGGCGCTTGCCGACTTTCCTCGCGGTCAGGTGCTTACCCCACATCCCTTTTCACATATTGGGTTTAATATCACACTCTGTTTGCACTCCTGGCTTCTAGCATACATGAGTCGTTGTTCCTATGTGCACATTTCCCTTGCCATATTCGCTGCCTTAGTATTCGCAGGACTAATCCTGACAGAATGACCAGCCCAAAATTCCCATTGAATATGGCAAGTTTAAGAAAGAAAGGCAGCAAGGCCTCTAACAAGTTTGTACAGAAAGCTTCCCCTACATTTACCTGTGACAATCAAATCACTAGTCTTGGTTTAAATGAACTCCTTGTCACAAATGGGCATTTACGAGCAGAGTACTTTTCCCATAGGATGGCTCATCCTACATTGCCTGATCCTAGTTCGATCTTTTGTTCTGATCCCGATTCTATGTCAGCGCAAGCCTTAACCGTAGAAAACAACACACTGTCAGACTTATTAGACAAGAGTACCTCGGTTGTTGAAACCCATGATTTCAGTTGTGCTTCACCTCAGATAGAACAGTTTCATGGTACAAACATAAAGAATGGAGGGGTTCCTTGCATAACTTCTGTTTTCTACCCTCAGTCCAAACACTTCTTTGCACAAGTACATACGGTAGTCCCTAATGTCAAGAGGTCTAAGGTCAATAGTTTGCTTAAGGGTAACACAGACCAAGTTAGTATGAGAAAGTATAAATCTCAGAACCTGAAAGCAGTAGAGGACAGTGCACAATCGGTGCACATCCAGATTGCTAGTGCAGGATCCAGCCCTGATGCTACTATGCCTCCCCCTGTGCCTACTGATAGTGATGTACAGTTAATGCAGGGCATACTAAGAGCCAAGCTTGAGGAGTTAACACAAGAATTCATTTCTTTACAAGAGGAGAATAAGATCTTGCACGCATTCCTGAATACACCTCAGACTTTATCCATTGATGTTGATGAAGTGAACACAGTTCAGCCCCTGAGTGCAGAGACTTTGGTAAATCATGATAATTGCCAATATGTTAGATTTATGGGAAGTGAAAGTCTTTCTTCTAGCACAGCGCTCAACCTGGGCACAGTTTCTAACAATTGTTCTGCTGATTATCAGGGATTGCAGTTAGCTGAAGATTTACAAGCCACTCCTTTACCTAAAGTTTCCTGTGTAGCAGTCTGTCATAATTCTGAGCTAGCACACATACAAGCTTCTGATCTCCAAACACAATACACAAAGGTGGCATACACAGATTCAGTCACTACACTAGGCTTAGGTCCTGCTCTTGATACAGCTGCTGAGACTGAAGTAGAGTTTAAAGCTGATGTGGAAGACAATCTTACCTCTGGGTTCACTCTTCCTTCTGCCAATTCTGATCAATACAAACAGTCAGAGACTGTACAGATTGCATGTTCTGATGAACTCATTCCACAGTATACAGAACCAAAAGACCAGCAGGCGAATCCTGAACTGTTGATTGTTAATCTGCCTCTTTCAGAAGCTAAGACAGAGGAATGGACAATTGACGAAATCCTGATTAACAGAGACTTTACTATGGTGATTCCACTGGTTGATTTTGACTTCCACAAAGAAAGAGACTCTGTGTCACCCACTAAAGAAAAGGACCGCAAGGGTACAGTTCAGTCCTTGGTTACTGGAGCCAAGGAGTCTAATGCCCTAAAGGTGCCCTCCATTCCTGAGACACCAATGTGTCTATCAACTTCTGAGACTTCTGTGTGTCCTCCTACAACCATTGACTCTTCGATGATCCAATCCACAGCCCTGCAGTCATCTTTGGTACACGTGTCTTCAACCAATGAACCACTGCCATGTCTGACATTTCATCAAGAGCCTCCACCATGCACGGGGTTAGTCCCAAAGACCCTGACATGTTTGGATTCAGCTACCGAGATGGCTCCAACTTGCATGCCTTCCGCTTCAAAGCTTCCTCTGGCCTGCCTGTCTACAGTGACTCATCCAGAAGATCATCCTTCAGCCAGAGAGCCTCCGGTAGTCCATCATATGTGCATGTCTTCAGTTCCAGAGTCTATTGCTTGTTTGCCTTCAGTTCATGATACACCGGTATCCTGCTTAGCTTCGCTTCCAACATCAGAGGTATACCTGTCTACACCATCAGATCCTGCTGTATTTTCTACTGCTCCAGACAGTCCTCCTGAATCCCAAACATTTACTGTCGATGAACGTTTAGAATGCCTTTCTTTTGCTTCAGGAGGAGCATCAGAATGCCAGCCTTTTCCACAAGACGATTCTCCCAACTGCTTCACTTTAGCATCAGAGCCTCCAAAAGATGCAGCATCAGATTTTGAGACTTTTGCCAGCTCCCGCTTCAGAGTCATCAAGCTGGACCAAGTGGTGAGTCAGAACCACTCACCTGGGTGTGCACAGGGGGTGGTGCAGACCGGCGTATTACCTACAGAACTTGTGCAACAGAATTCCGCCAAGAAGCACCAGTTGGGTGCTAGTAGCCAAAGGAAGGGAATGACTGCTGCAGTTCAAGATGTGTCTGTTATTGCTCCTTCTGCGAGTGTGCCTGAAATACCAAGTACTGTGTCTATCACTCCTATCAGTATGCCAAACGTCCCTGCTGTTGTATCCAACGTGCAACAAAGTGGCTACACGACTGTCACCAGGAGCACCAGCCTCGTACAACCCATGGGACTTCCAGGCATCCAAGGCGTAGAATATGTGCAGTCAAACCTTAATCTTTTTCAACCCCAAGCCTTTTCCCAGATGGATGACAGAAAAAGATCTGAACCTCTACCTCAGCCGCCACCTTCTCTAATGGCTGAACATGAACATTTCCTGAAGCCAGCAACTTCCTTACCTTCCGCATGTGCGCTCTCGGCAGAAAGGCTGACAGAACTTCTACCATTGTCTAAGGCAAGTTGCACCAGCCTGCCTCCCTCCTCAAAGACTTACAAGGGTCCACTCCCAGTGACTGAGCTTCCTGGACCTTTCAACTTTGCTTCAGGTCTTGCAAGTCCTTCATGCCTTTCTTCAAACCATGAGTCTCTTCCTCACCAGAAGCCATCGATTCCAGCAGTATCACTTCCAAAGACAAAGCACTCCTATCATGGAAGCCCATCTGCCTTTGCCCACAAGCCACCATTTCCATCAGTGCCACCTCCAAAGAAAAGGCACTCCCATCATGGAAAGAAGAAGTCTCGTGCGGGTGGCGGGCACCCGAAGAGGGCCGTAGGAGGGGGTATACTGTCACGACTCGCTCCCTTCGCTCCCGTTCCCGCCACTTGGGGGCATGTTTTGGGGCTTATTCCTTGCTGGACATTTCCTCCGAACCTAATGCCACAGTGCTGTAATGAATTGGGAGCGCAAGATCCCTATTTTCCAAACTACTTCCCTTCCGGATCCATTCCAGGTCTTTGGCAGCCAGCATGCTTCTTTAACCAAATGACTGTGTTTCCCAGAATGCCTGGCCCCCTGCTCCACCTCCACCCTTGCAGGACTAGGTTGGGTGGAGGATAAGCAACACCTGTGGCTGCAGGTGCAGCAGTCAGCACACCTGAGGCGTGTGCTCGTTTAGCAGCTTTAAAAGCCACAGACTCACTTCAGTCCAGCGCTGGTCATCGTTTGCAGTGTTCCTGTTTTTGACTAGTCCCTTGTTCACTGTTCCTTGCCCTTTTACCTAGGTCCTGGTTCCTGTTTTCTTGTTCCCTCCGCCCTGAATCTCTGATTCATGCTCTAATTGATTTCTGCACCTTTGTTTCCCTTTTTTCCTTCCTCTGTTTACAGGCAGCATTTCTCAGTGCTTTCCCTTTTCTAATGCAGACCAGTTGGTATTTCTTTGACTCTGTCCTTTGCTGCTGTTAACCCGTATGCCTTAGCCTTCCTCTTTAGCTTCCTGTCTTTTCCTTGGAAGGATAGGGAGAAGTTTGCATTGGTTATTTAGCTTTTTCCCTGCTCCTGATCCTTACTTCTTTTGGGATCCATTCCAGGTTTTCCTTAGCACTTCTGCATTTATTATCCCATTTGATTTTAGGTGTGGTGTGCGGTTGTTAGCTAGCTCCTGTGTGAATGCTTATGTTTTCCTCACTATTTGTTATCACTATTTCAACTTAGGTATTTAGTTTTCTGCAGCGGATCACTCTCGGCTGCCTTCCAGCCTTCACCCTTGCCCTGTCGGGCTCCCCACATAACAGCGGATCACGCTCTGCTGCATTCCAGCCTCCGCCCTTGTCCTCTGGGCTCCCTGCCCTGCAGCCTGCCTCGCTCCGGCTGCCTTCAGCCCTTGTCCTCTTGGGCCCCCTGTTCTACAGTCTACCTCTCCCTGGCAACCTACAGCCCGTGCCCTCTGGACCTTCCTACTTCTCCCATTGCTGTTCTAGCCTCTCGGGGTCCCAGTTCATCAACAGGATTCATGGGCTAGCTGACGTTCAAGAGGTTTATTCTCGTCCTTGTGAGTACAGTTCTTTAGTTCCCTTATTTGATACCATCAGAGTGTTAGTTCACAGATCCTGTCATTGCTTGCCCTCTACGTGGGTTTAGCGCTGTCAGTACCTGTAACAGCAATTGGGGGTAAGGCGCTTGCCGACTTTCCTCGCGGTCAGGTGCTTACCCCACATCCCTTTTCACATATTGGGTTTAATATCACACTCTGTTTGCACTCCTGGCTTCTAGCATACATGAGTCGTTGTTCCTATGTGCACATTTCCCTTGCCATATTCGCTGCCTTAGTATTCGCAGGACTAATCCTGACACATGAATCAGCAGGCTAGCCAATGGAAAAGTCTGACAATGCCTCAGCCAAAGCCACTCACCCTCCACATCTGCCTCCATTGTGTCCTGGAGGGCTTGCAGGAGTTCCCTCATCCGAGACTCAATCCCCTCCGCTGCCCTGCAAGAATCCTCCAGGATGGCAGCCCACCCCTGCACCAACCTCTCTGCCACCTCGGCCCTCATTTTCCCACTGACTTCCACCTCCACCAGGGTCACAGACATATCCAGACTGGCTGATGGCAGGATAGGGGCACATGTGGCCATGGTAGCAGTTGGCATGGAGGCCTCAGTTCAGGTTGGCGGGGTCACAGATGAGGAGGAGGAGGGAGTTAGTGCAGTGGCCTGTCCAAAGTGGCCACCGGAAAGCAGTGCTGCTGCAAGTTGGGACAAGAGGCGGCCCATCTGCCTGTGATGCTCTAAAAGCAGTTTGCGAGTTGCTTGCACAGCATCACACATATGCCTGCCGCTTCATGCCACCCATCATCAATCAAAGTGCTGCAACCCGGATGGTCATATTGGCTGGAAGTGTGGGCTCTATCTGGGTGGAGGCATCAGTGAAGGTGGGCAGTGCTGCAGAAAATGGCCCTAGGACAGGCTCTTGTGCTGACCCTTCTATGGTGGACTGCACAGCCTCCTGTCTCAGGGCCAGGTGTGCACCTGACACTGTGGACATCCTGCAATGGCCTCCTCCTCCTCCTCCTCCATCAACCCAGACACCTCCAATGAGGTCGCCATGCGTTGGAGCCCCTGTGTGTCAATGTCACTACTACCACCATGTCCCTCTACTGCTGAGGTGTCCGCCATGACGATAGGACCCTGGGACTCCCCCTCAACAGTACTGCCATCAGAATGAGGCACTTGCACAGGCACATCACCCTCAGAGGAGGTGAATCCAACAAGGCTTGCCCGAGGTATCTGCCTGCATCTGGAGGCCTTGCCCCTGGGATGCAGCTCCACAGAATTGGTTGTTCCCTCTTCTTCCGCCGCTGCAACTGTGGAAAAGGGAAAACCAAAATTAGGTATCTATCATTAGTGCCAATTCATTTATTTTATTTTCAAATGTGTTTATTGGCATTTTCAATAATATCAAACAAGTGCCTTACTTAAATAGCAATAGCCATGTGTATAACTTAACGTCAAGAAAATACAAATACAAAACAAAACAACCATAACTGTCTCCATATTCTGTTCGTATCATATAGCGCCATCTGCTACGGGGGACGGTGGGAGCAAGGTGAACCATCTGGTAACTTCGAAGGGGGAGGACTTCCGAAAGGTCTCTATCGTCTGCAGCACTTCAGCTGCTGCTGTCTTTATAGTAGGTCCCTCATGGGCCTAGTTTGAGTTCCAATTCAGGGGGGTTTGTCATCCGAAGGGTGGAACATGTGTCTGGTGAGTTCCTTCCATGCCTCGAGTGTCATACTGGAGTCATCCGTGGATCTGGCCACACAGTCCTCCCATGCCACGGTCTCAGCTAGCACCCATCGTTCAGTCTCTTTGTGCCATAGCTTGAACTGAGGGCCCATAGGTTTTTTCCAAGCCATTGCGATAGTTCTTTTGGCCAGTATGCACGATATGTCCATGAGTCTTGTTGCATGCCTGAGTTTGGTTGGTCTGGGGTAGGTTCCCAAGAGGCACTCATCGGGTGTCCAGTTATATTTGCTCAGGCCTGCTTTTTCGCAGGTTTGTTGAACTTTCTCCCACAGAGACCTTGTTTTGGGGCATTCCCATAGCATGTGGATCGGATCCGCTTTTTCCCCCATGCACCAGTTGCAGGTCGATTGTGCCTGGGGATTGAAGGTGGCTATGCGGCACGGGGTCAGGTAAGTTCTATGCAGAATGGTTACCTGAATCTGTCTGAATCTATGATTCCTGGATGCCGCTTTGGGGAATGTAAGAGCTCTGTTCCATTCCCCTTCAGACATTTCCCGGCCTATGTCCACCTCCCATTTGATTTTCATTTCCATACTCCGAGGATTTGGCATGTCGATCAGGTGGCCATATATTTGCGATATGGGTCTACCGCCCTCTCCTAAGTTGTACATCAGAGTGAGGAATGGGTCTGTAGCTGGTTCTTTAGGCCACGAGTCCCATTTACGTCGGGCCACAGTACGGGTTCTTTGATACCATAGAAATTGGCCGATATGTATGCCCTCCGTCTCCTGTAGCGAGGTGAACTCCCTAAAAGTGCTCTCGTCATACAGGTCTCCCCAGGTGTAGACCCCTTCCCTCTCCCAAAGCCTGATGTGTTTCAAGTCAGAAATTGTTGTGCATAAGTCTGCGATCAGGGGAACTTCTGGGGCATAGGGGTTCCGTGAGTTAGTGAGCGTATTCACCCTGCGCCAAATTTTTCTCCCTTGGTCAGCCAAAAAGGGCAAAGTTCCCAGCAGTTTGGACGGCGCCCAGAGCAGCTCTTTCAGATGCAATTGGGGCAGCATGGCCTGTAGCAGTGGTGTTTCAGATGTGGGTTCATCATCTAGCCATTTGGTCACAAAACTAAGCTGTGCTGCTAATTAGTACCTTTCCAGATTCGGAAGTTGAATACCGCCTTGATTATATGGTAGGGTTAGCAACTGCAACGCTATCCTGTGCCTTCCTTTCCCCCATAAGAACTCTCGCAGTATGGTCTCAAGCAGTCGGAAGAAGAGTTTGTGTATATAGTAGTGTACATTTTGGAACCCATAAAGGAATCGTGGGAGAGCGATCATTTTGATTATCGAAGCTCTGCCCATCATTGAAAGGGGGAGTTTCGCCCAAAACGTCATTGATTTGCATAGAGCTGGGAGTGCTGCCTTTGTGTTGCGTTCGTGCATTAACTCGGGGATATGCAGTATGTGTACTCCAAGTTAGCGGAATGATGTATTCTGCCACTGGATCCCCACCTCCGGGAGTGCCTCCAAATTCACATCTTTCGGGGCTGCCAGGGGGAACATACAGGACTTATTAGTGCCAATTCATGTGTACTCTCAGCAATTCTATCAGTAGCATGCTGTCAGCACAAATCAACAAGCAACTGTCTCACACACAGGCTCATGCTCTGAAAAATGATTGAATCCAGTCTCGCACTAAAAGCAAAATGATATGTCACAATGATGAGACATGCACATGTGAACATAGCACATTGACGTGTGGCCACATACACATGACGATGACTCGTTAAACAGCACCCTCACAATGAAGCAATGACCCAACTATATCCTACAGCATTGCCCATGGAAAGTGTTAACACAAAAAAATGGGGAGGCAAACCCAACACCAACAAGGAACCTTTCACACTTGTAATTGGTTATTTATAACCCTCTTAAACCCAAAGGTTTCTAAGCACGAGTCCAGGGATCGAACCTGTGTTGCTCCTTGGTGTCTTGCTTCCAAGGAGAGCGTGTTGCCCCTGAGCTATCCTCCCGGGACACTTAGCAGTACACTTAGCAACCTCACTGTATTTTAGCAATTTAGAGAAGCAATATTAAACCACTGTACAGGCATTAGGGGCCCTGGGATATTTTTCGAGTTGTGCAGGGCACAACAAATAGGACAGAGAAAAACTCTTCTCTCCCTACCTCAGCTAAAGATATCCTTAGTCTGCGCTTATGAGCTGCCTATCTATGAGTGGATAAAAAAAGAGCAAAGGTATTTGTTTTTTCACCACTAGGACAAAGGATCTCATACTTCATTTTACAAAATGCCACTGTCCAAAAACAGCTTTCAACAAACATCATTCAAAACTAATTGAATTGAAAAAATGTTTGTATTGGGTTTTAAAAAAAAAAAGGGAGGGAATAGATCACCCAGTTACATATTTATGGTAAACAATTACTTTATTAGACAATACTCTTCCTATCTAACCCTAATTAAAATGTAATAGTCCACTTTGATAGCTAAGAAGACCTACCAGTGAGAGGAGTAATGTAATAACCGCTCTATTCGTCTAGTATGGCATAGTACGTGGCAGGCATTCCCTGGCCATCACTACATGCATGTCTACTGGTTTCATTGGCTATCTACCTTCTTCAGGCCATGGACAGACCACCTGCATCTGTAGGACCATATCCACATCTACATCAAACCAAATCTAGCACATGCACCCCTGACAGTCTAGCATGAAAGCATGCAACACATACATGCACCTGTTTCTGAGAATCAAGCAGCAATGGTCTTGTTCCCAACAGAATCAAATGTCTTGATGACATACCATGTATTCCCCCTCACTCGGGGACCTGACAGGACCCAATGTTGTTTTGGATAGTCAGCTGCACTGAAATGACATGACCACACATTCATACTCGTGTGACTGACTCTAGATGATACTATCATCATTTACAACTGAACAACAAACCATAGAGGAGCCTGCATTAATGTGCCTCATGGCTTCAACATCTCAATATGACAACCGTTTCCGTCAGAGGCCTTGCTCTCCACATCACACAGTACATGCACACAAGTACTTTTTTGTCCCCAAAAGCTGTTAGTGCCCATACCTACACATGTCCACATCAGAGAATTGTGCCATCTCATACTTACATCGTTCGGCAAGAGCCAGCCTGCCAGTGAAGTATTGTGCAACACACTTGCTGTGAAAAGCATTAACTAGCATAAGTCATACATACCCATGCAGGACTTACAAATGTCTGTGGGAATGTGTGGCCTGTGAGTACTCGCAGCAGCTTGGAAGCTCAAGAACCTGGGCATGGATTGCTGGGATGATCCTCTCTAGGAACTAGAGAAGAAGGGGTGACAACTGATGGCAGCCTGCATGGTACATCTCCACAGATGCACCTGACTCAGCCGCCTTCTCCTGGCTCTGGATTCTGAGGGTGTTCCAGTGCTTCTTTGCGTTGTCCACTTTACGGATTGCCATCCTCTTTGCATTGATGCAGCTGTGATGTTCACTCAGATCTTCTGATGGCCACATGTCACAACCTGCTTCTCCGGAACAAAGAGGGCATCATAATTAACCAGGACATGTTCATCCAAGATGCCAACTTCTCCAGCTACGAAGTTGAGAGCCCTCAGCCTCACCTTAGGGTTGCTGGGTGATGTTCCGGACATGGCGTACCAGAGGCTGGTGGGGTGAAGCTGGTCCCATACTGTGGAGCTGTGGTGGCGGATTAGAGTAGTGGAAGTCTTTATATGGCAGATGAGGTGGTAACAGAAACTGACAAGAGTTGCACAGAAGAGGAGGCTGTGGGGAACAGGAAGCACTGCATCACAGGCAGCCCAAGGAAGTGCTAGTGGTCAGAAGCCAGTGACACACTACCAGGCAGCAGGGGATCATGTGGTATGGATGCAAAATAAGGCTGCAAGAGGCAAGATATGGCATAAGGCAGGAGATACAGCAAGGCATAGGTGTGCAAACTCCAAAATCAGAGGAGGTCCCTGTGCCTGCAATTTCCGTGGTGCGTGCTTACATGCATAATGCTGTATATGACATGCCCTCCCTTGTGTGTGGAGGCAGAGATATTTAGGGGGTGCACTCTGGATTTCCTAGCATGCGTGGAGGTGGTAATATTTAGGGGATACACCAGGGATGTCCTGGCGTGCATGGATGCGGTGATATTTAGCGGTACACTGCAGATTTCCTAGAATGCATGGATGTGGCAATATTCAGAGAGTACAACATGGAGATGATGCCAAATTGCGGGTACCTTGCTGTGAACACTGCTTGCACTATGAGTGGGAAGGCTGCGTGGAGAGGGAGGGAACAAGAATGGGAAAGAGGGCAGAAGAAGGGTCCACCTGATAAATGTGGTGCTGATTCTACAAGTGCCCATGCACCACCAAGGCCCACTAGGGCTAAGAGGGGGCAGCCTGTAGAGCAGGAACAGGTAGCACCCCATGAACAGGCACATGTCAAGGAGAAGGGGCCACCAAGAAAAAGGCAATGTACAAATGAGGAGCTAACAATCCTCACTGATTACATCAAAAAACAAGTCAACCTGTATCCTTGGGCTGGCAGTACCATTCCTTTGACCCAGCAGGGGAGAATGTGCAGGAGGTCACTGATCACATCAGTGCCTTTGGTGTGGAGGGGTGCACTCTAGAAAAGGTCCACAAGAGGATGGGGGACCTCATATGATGGGCTATGGAGATGCTCAGCAGCAATGTGGCCTCTGCTCAGGCTAATGTAGGTGGATCACCACATATGGATGAGCTGACTCCATTTGAAGAGGTTGCCAATGATCTCATCAGCGGTGAGCAGGTGGTTGGCATGGGAGACATGGACATGCCATGTGTGCATGTTACATATGCTTTCATCTACACATGATATGCTAACAAACGTTGTGGTACAGTTGGTCGGGGTACTTTTCACCCATCCATGAGTACTACAGTAATGCATGCATGGTCAATTCCATTACATGTTGTGCATACTAGAAGGTGGATGGTTGAACTCTGTTTGCAGTTGACGTTAATCTTACAGTAAACATTACTGTATAGGGAATTCTTTAGAAATGTGAATACATCTGTATGTGGCAATGGCCTGCAAGACACATGTCAATGGATACGCTCATGGAATAATCCAAAATGACTGAGTTAAAATGACCGAATGGGAGATTTGGCTGAATTTCGGCTGTTCAAAAATACAGAACGGCCGAAAAGTTCGACCAAATCCCCCATTCGGGGGTAGGGGCTGCGGGGGTCTCCCCTGTACCCTTTATCACTATATTGTGAGGGGAGGTTGTGTGGTCCCGAAAAAAAAAGGAAAGGACCCTGCAGCGCCGGTTTGTGATCATGGAAGTGAAAGGAATCAGGTGTCACAGGGACACAGCGAGTCGGCAGCAAGGTAAGTAGGGGAGTGAGTGTGGGGGTGGGGGTGGAGGTGGGGGTGGGGCCAAGTCGGAAATGTTCAGGAGAGAAAAGACTGATGGTTATTTCCGAAAAATAATCTTCGTTCTTTTCTCCCTCGAACATTTCCATCTCATCTCGGGCTTTCAACCTCAAGCCACGCTCACAGTTTCATGCTATGACTCACATTGAATGACACCAAGTTGTGGACGACATCAGAGTTATCCATTGGACATGGATAAGAGACATTGTCAATGAGAGGTTGCATGAGGGTGTGTTCCAGACACGAGTTGCAGTGGTAGGCCAGAAGATGTTTGCGTGGTATTCATTCCACATTTGGAGTGTCAATTGTTCAGTGGTCACACAAGTGCACACTGGCCATATCCATAATCCACTGCCTCATGCATAGTTGAAATGCATGTGAGCATGGGTAATCACAAATCTGTCCTTGGCCAATACGGGGAAGAGGGTGATGGGGATTTTGGCAACACAAATGTCTACATGCAGGTTTGGTCAGCAGGGGAAAATGTGAAACGTCCACATGTTGCAAGTAGGCATGGTTGAACTAGAGAAGGGACTCAGCAATCAAGCACAGACCTTCATCCATCTACTGTTAGACCTTCCACTCTCATACATGTATGAATGTATGGTCGTCTACTCCCCTAATCCATGGCTTGATGCAGGGCCTAATAAGCATTCAATTGTAGTCACCTGTGCGTTTCACATTTCAGAATTCTCAGTTTTGTTACGTGATGTATGTGTCGCTGGCCCTATTCTGTCTACATGCATTAGAATTCACATTTGCATGTTCATCCAGGTAGGTAGGCCTCTGAATATTGTTGTCTGACTTTGTTTATGTGAGGATGTGGTGGATGTGGAGGAGGAAGAGGAGTAGAAGGAGGTGGATGAGGCACAACCATCCACCAGTGCAGCCCGGGGTGCTGTGACTATTTGGGATTGAATCTATGTGATCACTGCGCCACTCATAATGTCGACTATTAAATTGCTGACTCGCATTATGGCACAGTGCAGTGATCACATAGATCACTGTGCCCTGCATCACCATAACCGCCTCCCCCTATCCACCTACCATTTCAGCAGCACACCGTGAAGTGTGCTGCCATTTCTCCTCCGACCCTGCAGCATCAGTTCTCGCCCTCTGACTTGGGTCTGAACTGGCATCGGAGGGTCCTTTTCTATTTAACTTTGTACTTTTATTTTCTTTACTGGCCCCCACTACCATCTAATGGAACTATGGACTTCCCCAAAGCCCCGACCCCACTGCACCGACAAAGGGGAGCGGGACACACACCCCCAACCGCCGCTCCCATTAGTCGGTGTAGTGGGGGTCAGCATGATATTACTGCGCAAAGGCTCACTAATGAACAAGTCTCAATTTGCAGCACAACAGTTTGGTATTATTCCCTCTTAATACCCTTGTGTCGCAGGCCATTTTCAACAGGCCTGCTGACTCTTCCGATGATGCTGCTGAATCCTGTGTGGTGGACGTACTGAGGGACACCAATGGGTAGTCCAGATGCCATGGAGCTCCTTGAGTTCCTTGAGACTTCTGAGTTGGAGGAGGAGAGCAAGGACAGTTAAAGGGTTGTAGACCTCCAGCCAATGACAGTGCACTCACTGCGACGGGTCCAGGCTTCAGCTCCCGGCTTGGTAGGCCTGCACATGTGGTGGACGTGTGCCTGCCCGACACTGGAAGTGGGAGGTGGAATTGCTGCGTGCAAGTGCCCAATGGAGCAAGGTCGTGAAGGAGATGCCAGGGATATCTATCACCTGGCAGAAAATGTCATCTCCTCTAATGCTGCACACACTGCTGAACTCTACCTATTGCAGCTGGACAGGAGAGAGGACATTGCGATGATGTTTTGGCTTTGAGATTATCCCTGCATGTTGAGTTATTGGACTCAAGGGTCTACCAGTGTAAGGAGATGGACACCTCCATGGAAAACCTGCATGTGCATATGTTAGCCTCACGGTAATCCCGCCGTCAAGACGCAGATTTCTTGAGGCAATCTCTGCAGGATGAAATGTTTGCCACAAGGGATATCCACCACCAAGAGACAATCTCTCATCATGCAGTTGAAGATGCCAAGGGTCAGCATGCATAATGATTCTTTGGCCACTCACAACAGCCATCATTCAGACCTTGTAGCAATTGCAATTTACATCCTCATGTATCCCTCTCATGAGTGGCCATAGCCAATCAGGGCCAGGCTTTGGCATTGCGTGGTCAGAGTGCACTGTTCCAGGATCCACTACAAGTGAGCCATGCAATTGATGCCATTGGCCATGTCCCCACACACCCCTGTTCTCTTGCCAATATCACCCTTCCTTCATGCACCATAGTATACATGAGCCAATGGAGGGGGCATGGATTTGTTCCTTGTTTCTTTTTTTTACACCCCAGGGTGGACATTAGTGGCATGGACGGCACACATAGGTTTGCATGAATAATGTAATATGGTGATGTTTGGGTGATGGTCACTGTCCAAGAAATGTGAGTTGTCCTACATAATTGTGTGTGTGCATGTCTCCTTGATCAGCTATGCATGTGCTTTGTGTTACTGGTTACACTTCCACCTCTTACTGCTTGGAGTCAGTCTCCTTGGGATGTAACTGTACACATGTTTTTGGTGAGGACTGATGCAGTAGCTTCTTTTTTGTGTGGCATTATTTTGGATTCCTGTCATGTCAGGCTTGCATGCCATCTCATGACATATGTCATGTCAACTAGCCACTTCATAATCAGGGGTGGAATGGCCTATAAGGATGTCTGGTAATTTCCCAGTGGGCTTCTGCACCCTGGGCCCCTTTTGTGTGGTATTTCCACATTTCTAATGGGAAAAGGGTTTGGGTTGTTGTGGAAGTGTTATATGGGGCCCCTTTGTGAATTATTTCCAGTGCCTCTTTGGGTTCCCAGTCCACCCATGTCCATGATGCATGGGCATGTAAACCAACAGACTCTCACAATCCACGTAGGTGGATGATCCAGATGATAAGTGTGCTTTTGGGTGAAGAGTGAAGTATGCAGTGCATTGCTGGTGAGGTGTGGGTGTCACGGGCCTAAATGTCTTTCTCATGAGTCAATTGTAATGTTGCTTCTTTGTCCCCATTGATATGACAAAGTAGTGTTGATAGTGAGGGGTGTGTAACTTTGCACCATGATTTCTTTGTGTATCCTGTGAGTGGCTAGAAAGCTTTCTGGTAGGTTTGGTGTGCATCTTCATGATAGGAAAAGGGAAATGTTGAGGAATCGGACACATGGCGGTGCGTGGGCAGCTGTTGATTTTCCACATTGCCTGAGCACGTACATGGCAGTGGTGAGAGGTGATAAATTTTGAGGATGTGACATAGATCATTTTCTTCCAACTTGTCATGAGTGTGGCCGTGGTTTGTGCACTTCATTTCAAGGATATCATTGAGTTTGCAGTGTACTTCTAATGTTATGGGGCACACACCATGTGGCATTGCAAGAGGCACACTGACAGGGTGTTGTTATGGCAAAGCTGGATTAGCACGATTGCATCATTGAATGCCATCAGGGATGTGGCTTTACTGTGTGTGTTCCACAGAGGTTTGCATTCATGTGAAGAAGGTTTGTACTACCTGGTTTTGTGTGTCCTGTCCCTGTGAGTGGTGTCTGAGGATGAGGGCTGAAGCCCTCCAGCTCCTCTGCTGCTATGCCATGACATGTGACAATATTATGCAGGACACAAAATGCCAGAATAATTTTGCATAATACATGGGGTGCATATAGCTATACTCCATCTGAGTGGTCAAAGAAGCGGAAGCGTGACTTGAGGAATCCGAAGGTGTGTTCCATAATGCCCCTAGTGGCTATGCGTGCTGCGTTGTAGTGCGCCTCACCTGGGGTGGATGGGTTCCTGATTGATGTCAAAAGGAATATTGAGAGCAGGTAGGCACTGTCCCTTTCTATGGAGATAATGGTTTATTGCATGTATTGTCATGACTTGTGTTTCTGTTTGTCATGTGACTGCTAGATGTCTGTGATAGTCGATACTCACCCACAAGCCAGGTGTTTCCACATGTTCCTGATTCAGGGCCTGGTATATGGGGGAATGTGGGAAGATATAGCTATGATGCGTGAATCCTGGGTAATTGGCATTCATGTGCATGATGTGTCCCTTGGCATCACAGATCACCTGCACACTGATTGAATGCCAATGTTTCCTGTTGCGATAAACATGCTCTATTTCCCGGTAGGGGGCGTTGCAGCACTACATGGGTGCAGTCGATGGCTCCCAGGACCCGGGGAAAGTGTGCAAATGCATAGAATTCCTCACACAATCTTTGCCTTGCCTGCAGTATGTGTGGCATATCAATGTGCCTATGCACATGCACTAGGATGCAGCGCAGGACCTGGTGGCGGCACCTTGATTCTGCTGGCTGGGATATACCCCCCACAGAGGCTGTGGTGTGCTTGAATGATCCTGTGGCCAGGACAGGAAGTACAGAGCTGATAGCACTTTGACCAGGGGTGGCACATGTGGTGATACCAGGTCATTCTCCCACTCACTGTCCACAAATAGTATCTTCCATGCACCTCCTCGCTTGGCATCCCAAAAAATGTTGTTTGTGGATGGAATTTTCTAACCTTCTTCCTAATCCTCCTCCTCTCCCTTCCATGTAGTAATATCAGTGCTAGCAATGCAGTATCCGGCATTGTGGCAATTGTATGTTCATTTGGGTTGCATTGTGATGTTATGGGTGAACTTTCATTGTCTTTGTGCTTTGCGACGGGTGGCGGCAAGATCGCGGGATGATAGTTCTCCTTTGGAGTGAAAATTATTGCACGTAAGCATCTGTGAATAGTGTTTACTTAGCATTTGATGGGGTGTATTTGTTGTTTGCACGGTGCCTCGATCCCCACACCCATGTTCTTCCTCATTTTTCTCATTTAATGAAGATTTTGCATGTTCCGCCCCCTTTATATTCTTTGCGCTGGCCCTTTGTGCTCCGCCGGTGCAAAGCGCTTGCACACATCGCTAAGTGGGAAGGGCCAGAGCAAAGTCCGTTCTGTAAATCGGTAATTGGTTTTTAGCGCAGCGCAAAGTGTACTTGTACGGTGCAAAGTCACTTTGTGCCACGATAAGCATTTTATAAATGAGGCCCTAAGTCTCTATAACACAACCTCTGAATGGGGACATGCCAGAGGTCTGGGTAAAGAGGCAAGGGGAAAATATTGCTTACAATATCCACTTACCAAGCAAATAAGTACATGAAGGAGACTTTATTTTACCCTGCTTTGTGGATTTCCTCAAGGAGAACATTTTAGGGAAGAACAGTGGAGTGGAATGGTTAAGGTGTAAGAGTTGCAGCTAAGTATCCAGTGCAGTTGGTAAACTCGGCTCTGTGATTAACTATTTACCTCTCTCTCTCTCTCTCTCTCGCTCGCTCTCTCTCTCTCTCTCTCTCTCTCTCTCTCTCTTTTTCCCTTCTCTATTTTTCTCTGCCTCTCTCATTCTCCCTTTCTCTCTGTCTGTGATAACCCACTAAAATCAGATGGCATCTAAATTAGAGATAAAACTGCTGCCCCTCTCCAGTACAATTAGGACCACTGACTCATAAAACCAATGTCTGCCTGCGTGAAATAGATTGGTTTCCACCATGTATTGGCCGACAGAGATGGTAATGTGGGCTCTGGCCAACCTGGGCCCCTTATTCACAAGGAGCTAGGATCCAAGCTTTTCTGTCAACAGTCAACGAGAAAAAGGCAAGAGATACAATGAGAATCACAATAGGAGGTCCCTGAGAGAATCGAGAGCCAGGATGTGGGAAATCAAACCACTCGCCCCCCAAAGAGAGACATGAATTGCAAGGCAGCTGTGACAGTGTCTAATTCTCATTTCCTGATCCAGGCGGTAGGGGGGGAGTTCCTATTCAGACCCCCAATATCGATAGAGAGATTTGGGTGCACAGTAGGGCTCTATACAAGAACCATTTTCTCTAATTTGGAGATAATACAACAACATATCTATATTAGAACCCTGTCTTGATATGCCTAAATAAAGACTAGAGCATGTTTTCCTCTCTGTAGATAATCAAGAAATGTGTGGAAATCTGGCTTTATCCGCCATTTGAAGCCTTCATTCCATGTTTCCCTTTTCCTCGTCTCTTTTTTTCCAGCTCTCTAGCCAATGAATTAACCAGGAATGAAGACTTTAAACACCTGTAAAGGAGTCAAGGGTGGCCTCCTGCCGGAGTTACCGGATCTGGCGTGGTGATCCATTGCAACAAAGTGCTGTCAGACGAGTTCCCTTTGCGATGCGAGAAATCGGCTTGACAAAACCTTAGGAATATGATACCTAGTGTTGCCAAACCAACTCCCCACACCACGCAGATACCTCCCCTGTATGCTTGTGTTGTAGGGACAGTGCAAACATTGCCAGGGGAGGCGCAGCGAGCGTAGCAGAATCCAATAGCAGGATACTTCAAGGCAAAGTCCACCGGAGCTGAAGCAGGGGATATCCGTGGCCAGGTAAGGATATGTTAGTAGGTAGGCAAACAGGCAGGCAGGCTATCAGGCAGGCAAAGGAAGATAATGGCAAGCAGGCAAGAAGAAAACAGGCAATGGGCGGCAAGTTGGCAAGCTGGTAGGCAGGTAGGCAGGATAATAGTAGTCAATGGATGGCAGGCAGGCAGAGAAGGAGCAAGGAGGAAGGAAAAGGCAGGACAGGAGCAACAGGAAGCTGGAGCAAAGCAACGCAGGGCAAAAAACAGGGGAAACAGCAGCAACCTAGTTGCCTGCTGGAGCGCAATAAGACGCTCATGACAGCTGTGACTGGGGGTTTAAATAATTCCACGGCACGAAAGAACGGCTTCCTTGTGCCTGGTTGGCAATTTTGCCAACCCGCACCATTTTCACCACAACGCACATGCGCTGAACCCAGGATCTGGGCCACAGTGCATGGGCGGCAACGGGGACATGGCTGCACACACCGGAACGTGACCCCCAAGACCGGGGAAGGCCACTCTATGCCCAGGGTACCAACACCAATGGGGATACAGGCGCCATGAAAGAAGACGCCGGGAGGTGAGTGGAGGCGGTGTGCGTGGCTCAGGAGGGAGGCTATAGGGCGCAGTGGCATGTGTCTGGCGTGGACGTTTGACAAAAGGTTGCATTCCAATCTTCCCTTTGTGATGTGCACACAGTGGCCAAGGAAACAAGGACTAGCTCTGTCAATCGAAGCCCAAGGTGGGGCATCCCTTTTTATTCCATACAAGCTCCTATAGTTTTAGAGCCCTTATTAGCTGTCCCCATTGTGTGCTCGGTGACCGTGGCCCTCGTTACCACCCCTTGCCTTTGGCTCAAGACCTCTAACTCGGCCAATACATTAGCAATATAGGCATTAGCAAATATACATTTTTAAAAAAACATACTAAAAGGGAAAGATGGGCACCTTGCTCTTGATCATGGCTCCTTTTTCCGTTCCCTTTCTACATATGATTGCAGAAAGAATGATGTTTTCTTTCCTGCATGTAAGCTGAAGGTCATGCTGTGAAAGAGTTTCTGAGAAATGTGTACCTCACAGAGTAAACACAAAGGCAGTAATTGGTGCTGCAACTCACTTGTGGAGTCGCATACGTCGAGCGCGTTCCCATTGTTCAATTACTGAAACTGCTGCCTGAGTGTGTGTGAACTCAGATGCTTTCTTACTGGCAAAAATCAAAATGTCAAAGTCTAGTTTGATTTCCAAGAGAAAAACATGTGCATCTCCTTTGTTATACATTTCATCCATGCAATAATTTCTCTTAGGAAACTTTCTAAGAGAAATATTGTGACACTTGAGTTTATCCACTGTCAGCACTTTCTTTTGAGCGGCAAATTGCAGCAGTCCAGAGCCCTTCCATTTGACCTATACTCAACACCTAGAGTGTCATGGCAGCGGTTACTTCCAGCTTTGTCTAATGGGTGCATACATCTACCCCCAACTAGACGATTGGCTGATTCTGGCTGGCACTCTAGTCAGGGGAGTTGCTAGGTCTGGAAAAGACCCGGGGCTAAGATGATGTCGGAACTGTTGGGACTGGGGGCTAGCTAGTCTTTTGGCTGTAGCTCCTGAGATTCTATCCGGGGCTACAACCAATAGATCAGGGGCTACAGCCCCCTTAGCCCCCCCTAGAAACGCCCCTGACTCTAGTGAAGGCACAGATAGCACGTTGGGCTTCGCTAGACACACTCTCTGCACTACGCCTATTCATTAAAAAGAATAAGGTCCTTCCCGCTCTTCTCTCAAATGTTGACTTTTATTTTCTATGTCAGCAACACAAAGAGAAAAGTGTCTTCCCCATGCAAGAAAACAGTGACCAACTCCAGCCAGTGGATTACCACTTGCTTGGCCATGAAGGTATGCCAGCCCAGTGTTTTCAGCAGATCCTCGGCTTGGTGGCTTCTTGCACTGGCAATGCATCTACAAAGCTCAAGAGGAGGTGCTGGCAGTTGCAGTTCTCAGCTCATTGGAATCAGACTCTTCTGCCCCAGCCACCAGTGTCTAAGGACCCAGCAGACTGTGCAGGACATTTGCTGGTGGTGCGCCTAGGTGTCCGACTACTTGGCGAGTGCACCTTTTCAACAAATGGGCCCCTTTAACATGATCATGGCACACTTGTCCCAGTTTGGCTGGGGGGCGGGGTTGCTGGTAAATTTGAGAGTGCACACATTGGGTATTTCAATGGACAAGGAAACACATATAAACATGCTGGCACTCAAAGTGATGTTCTGATTTCAAACTCAAAAGTGTTGATGCGCGTCATCTTACCACAGCAAATGTTTCCTCAGCCACTGGTTTTCACATACCTTTTCTCTACATGCCACATACCAAGCTTACTTACTGGCCACCTTGTCAAAAACGATGCCTCACGCTCGCTGCGCATCTGTGCCCATTTCGGTGCACTTCCAGTAGCTCCTGGTGTCCTCCCTGCCTGCTCCTCTCTCTTGATTTACTCTATATTTTCAAGGGGGAACCGCTGTTGCTCCTTCCCTGTCCAATCCCCCACACGGGCTTAACCCGTACCCCGGCCGCCCTCTCCATCTGGGATGCACTTGCATCATGGAACCAAGGAATGGCCATGTTGTGAGGCAAAGCTACTTGTTTGCCGTCAGTGGAAGAGGAATGTGGGAGGCCAGTAATTACCATTTCATTTAGATTCCATGAGGGCTGATTTATAATGCGTTTTTCGATTGGATTGCGCCATTGTAAAACACTTTTGTAAATCAGACCCCATGCCTTGACGATGGGGGAGGGGGGACCGCAGAGACGCAGAGAGCGGCGGGGCCACAGGCGCACCCTATGGAATAAGCCCTCTGCAGCCTACACCGGCTACCCACACTGCCGGCACCGGCCGTGTCACTCGGTCCCGAGCGTTTCTTCCGACCCTGCCGTGTGCGCAGGTATCTTCGTCCGCCCGCCGTGAGCATCCAATGGCGGGCGCGACTCTCGTCGCCAGTGTTGTGGGCTGCCTCCGGTCTCCGGGGCAGCCCACCGATGGTGTCGGGATCACCCGACACGAGAGGCGAGCCAGGTAGCAGCCGGCAAACCTCGCGTAGGGTAGCACCCTACAGCGCCCGGTACCACCGGGCGCAAGACTCATGGTGCGAGGGTGTCACCCCCAGTTGTCTCAGCCGCGGCTCCGAGGACACTCGGGCCGCGACACACAATAGGCCACGTCCACGTGGCAGGCCCACACACACAGAAACACAGACACGAGTTGCCACTTCCTGGGGCACTGCTGCTCTGCCCTCGCAGGGCCAGCAGAGCCCCTTTTATTAACGGAGCATGTGAGCGTCATGACACAAGCACGGCGCTCACGTTACCCAAACAACTAGACCTCCACACAACAGTGAACACGATACAACATTTCGCACTCTGCAACCCCCAAACTTTGTCTGCCTCACAAATACTGCACTCATGTTCCCAGCTGTCTGGCAGCTCCAGCGCCAACATGATATTTAAACTCGCATTCAATTATGGTCAGAGTTGCTCCACTTGTGAACTGATGGCAAATCTACCTCCTTCACCGGGGAAAGCTTGCCAGCCGGAGCCCACCGTATTTGAAAGGAAGTCACAGTAAGATAAGATGTGACAATGCTATCTGGCAGCATCCTTCTTGCTTTACCACAAGCATCTCCTCAGTCGGTTGCCCCTCATTGAAGACTCAGAGCCTGGGACTTCTCCTTTGAGGGTGGGCAGCTGCATAACACGCAATGAAATGAAAAGAGCAGTACTGTTTCGATGGAACTTTGCAATTTTGAAATGTGCATCACATTCATATTTGTATTTGTATTTTGTTTATCTATATAGCGCACCTGGCCCAATGGCATCTGGGCGCATTTCTTGTGGTTACACTGACATAGTATAAGGCAAACATATAACAACATATCAATCAAAGAATTAAGCCATTAAGCCGCCACAGGCAGAAAGTACACCAATTGGATACAAACGCAGAGTGAGAGGCATAAAACTAGAGCACATCTGAAGACAACCCACCATTTAATTGCACCAAGAAAACTAAAGAATACCTGCAGCTACTTACAGCCCAAAACCGATACAATTAAAAAAGCAGAACAAAGAAAACTCAGTAAATGATATCTGACATCAAACCTAAAATCTAAAATTAACCATATGACGCAGGCTATGTATAGGTCAAAGAATAGGGTCACACAAGTGAAAACCATGGTGGGAATAGTCACCATTTTACCTAAACAAAAATAAAAAAAAATAAACTATGGAGGCAGGCCATGCACTCTAGAAGGAATAAACATGCATAAAGTGGGACATGATCACCCACCTGACATTAGTTACTATAGGCATACACATAAATAAAACCAACGTTAAACACAAGCGAGTGAATATGTGGCATTGGCACGCACACTCATCTGAATAGAATGGGTCGTATGGGATACACTGCCATTAAACCTCTCTGGCATTAAATGGCGAATTTGCCAGAAAAGGTAGCACAAAGAACAAAAACACAGAACTAATTTCTGAATTGCACATTCCTATAAACACATTGGGCCTCATTACGACATTGGCGCTAAGTGAAAAACGATGGCGGTAAATGGTTACCGCCATCGTTTTCCGCCAGGTCCGATCATGACCCGTGACCGTTAACTACGATGCCATTAGCGGCATCGTAGTTAACGCTGCCGCTAACTGCGCTAAGGGTGCACGCATGCAACCGCCCACACCGTACTTAGCGCCATGGCGGAAAGGTACGCAAATGCCGACCCAAGCGGACATGCACCTAACGCCATCACCCAGCCCGTTAAGTACCTTACCGCCATGGTGCTAATAACGCCATCGCGAACCAACCGTAAAGGGCCATGTTAAGTGAATGCAGCTGCCACAGGTGCACAGAAACAGCACAGGTGAAGGCAATACAGACTCAGGAAGTACAAAAAGAGCACACCCCACCCCTTCCCACACCCAGTCACACTCCACAATGATACCAATACGACTAGCAATGTTGGGGCTGGAGGACCTGATAGCAATGCATGTGCTACAACAGCAACTACAACAACAACAACAACAACAACAACAGGCAGCACAGAGGAGACGCAGGAGGAGAAGGAGGGCAAGGCAGGCCCAGCAAGCCCCACCAGCACAGCCAGTGCCACCATGCAGGCAGCCCCCAATCCCACGCATCAGAGCCAATCCATTCAACCTCACTGCTGAGCAGATCCACACCCTGTACCGTTTGGACCGGGACACCATCACCGTCATCGTAGACATGACACACAACGACATCGTCAGCATGATAGAAACTCCAACCGCCATCCCCCCCCTACTGAAGGTAGTGTCTGTACTCCACTTCCTGGCCACAGGCACCTACCAGCACACAGTGGGGCACCTGCATGGCATTTCACAACCATTATTCTCACGAACACTCATCCAAGTGCTCGATGCCCTCCTCAAGCACACAGACGACCACATCTCATTACCACGGACTGGCCAGGAGATTGCAAACACCAAAGTGGGTTTCCATGCACTAGCCGGCATACCCGGTTGCATTGGTGCCATCGACTGCACCCATGTGGAATTGGTGGTTCCACGTGCCATGGAGGTACCGTACCGCAACCGGAAACAGTTCCACTCAATCAACGTGCAAATGGTCTGTGACTCCAACAAGATCATCACACATTGTTGTGCCCGATTCCCCGGATCAACCCATGATTCTATGGTCCTGAGGAACTCCACAATACCACGCTACATGGAGCGACATGCAGGGCCAAGATCCTGGCTACTCGGTGAGTCCAATGTCATGGAAGTGGGCAGGTGAATGACGTACCGATGCATACTCCACCTGGCTGAAGGGGGGGGGATGCATACTCCACCTGGCTGAAAGGGGGGGGGTGCATACTCCACCTGGCTGAAAGGGGGGGGATGCATACTCCACCTGGCTGAAAGGGGGGGGGATGCATACTCCACCTGGCTGAAAGGGGGGGGATGCATACTCCACCTGGCTGAAAGGGGGGGGGGTGCATATTCCACCTGGCTGAAAGGGGGGGATGCATACTCCACCTGGCTGAAAGGGGGGGGGTGCATACGCCACCTGGCTGAAAGGGGGGGGGTGCATACTCCACCTGGCTGAAAGGGGGGGATGCATACTCCACCTGGCTGAAAGGGGGGGGGGTGCATACTCCACCTGGCTGTGAGTAACACAGAGAACGGAGACAGAGGACGGGCACTCACAATGCACACAACCCCTCTGCATACATTGGGTGATGGCATGCAAAACAGGCCATGGGAGCCATGAGCATATACTGGTAGCATTGTGTGAATCAATTAGTGCATGTAGAAGTGAGCCAAAGTAACAGTTGGATGCAAGCCATGGTGGAACATCATGTTCTTGATCAGACAACATGACTGACACATACATTCTCGCCTACATACAGGTGATGCAGGCTATCCCCTGAAGAGGTGGCTCCTTACACCAGTCCGGAACCCGCAGAACCAGCACGAGGAGGACTTCAACCGTGCACATACACGTACTCGTGTGGTCATAGAGCAGACATTCGGCCTATTGAAGGCACGGTTCCGAAGCCTCAGCAGGTCTGGTGGGGCACTCCTGTATGGCCATGAGAAGGTGGCAAAGATCGTCATGGCATGTGTCATGCTACACAATATGTGCATCAGACGGAATGTGCCCCTGCCCCCTGACGCAGAACTGCAACCACCTGACGATGAGGATGAGGAGGGTGCAGATGGGGCGGCACCCCATGGAGGAGGCGATGCACAGGAGGGGCGTGCAATGCGCCAAAGTATCATCGACCACTGCTTCTAGCACACACGGCTGGTGTGTATCACATGGTGACTGCACTTGGGGCACTGTGTGGCTCTGGGACATGCACACTGTGGACTGTACACCAATAAAGCACACATACGCAATGAAAATGTCCACACAATTCTTTTTCGGAAAGAAAAAAGTGTATTCAAACTATGAAACGTCGTGACACACCCCCTCCCACCTCCCCCCTGCACACCCCAACACACCCCCCCACCTCCCCCCTGCACACCCCAACACACCCCCCCACCTCCCCCTGCACACCCCAACACACCCCCCCACCTCCCCCCTGCACACCCCAACACACCCCCCCACCTCCCCCCTGCACACCCCAACACACCCCATGTAGGTGTCAACAGATGCCTGTGACAGTGGCCACAGGCTGTTACAAGCCCCCTCTCCCGGCCCCCGGGGCACCCCTGGCTGTGGAGCGCAGGTTACGTCCGGAACGTCGCACGGGGCTGCTCTGTGCAGAACTGGCAGTGGAGGATGTCCCTGCCTGCCCCCGTGCATGCACGTCCTGTAGGGTGTGGGTGTGCTCAGTGAGCGCACGACGCAAGCCGGCAAGTTCAGCACAGATGTCCCTGGACATGGCCTGCATGGCATCCCTCAGGGTGGCAGTGCTCTGCGCTACTTCGGCCCTTAGGGTCTCCGTGGCCTGTTCAATGGTTGCCCTAGCCCCCACACATTCCACGGCATGCTCAGTCAGCATCGTGGACAGTTGTTGCTGCCGTTCTGTGATGTCCTCGAGGGACTGCTGCCCCTGCTGGCCCATGGCCAGTGCTGGTGGTGTGATGGAGGGGCTGCTCCCCTCCTGTGGAGTGAGGACTGGGCATGGGGTGGAAGGCCACTCCTCTACCTCTGTGTGCCCCTGTGTGTGATCCTCATGGGGGCTGGCGTCTGAGAAACAGGGGGAATGTAGTAGGTCAGTGGGGCTTCTGACCTCGTGCTCCATGTCTGAGTCTGAACATGCAGCTATTGCAGCTGTCTCACCGATGTTGCTGCTGGCTGCTGACCCGGTGCCTTCTGTGGCAGGCAATGTCGGTAGAGGTGGAGCAGCTGCTGCTGGCCTGCTGCCTACAGGGGTGCTTGCCGGTGGGACGTCCGGTATGCTCGCAGTGGGTCCTGCTTGTTGTGGGGTCTGCCTCACTGCAGCTGAGGTTGAGGGTGCGGGGACGGTATTGATGGCCTTCTTGGCTCTCTTCGTCGCAGGGGTGTCCTGGTCCTCGGGGTGTGAATCTGTGCCTGTGGTGGAGCAAAGGAGGGAGGGCGTTATTGATGGGTCTGCGGACTTTGGAATGACAATGATTGACATTATTCTGGTCAGTAGATGAGGCAGATTTCAGGCAGGGCCATGCAGGTTGTCTCCTTTTAGTGTGGAATGTGGATGCAGGTATGCGGGTGCCAGCAGTGTATACAGGGTGGTGCTCGCATGTGGCTATGGGCAGTGTTGAAATGTGTTGCATTTACACTGTAGGGCAACCTTGTGCTACACATGAATGGACTGCAGTGACTATGGCATGTCTTGTTTGAGGCACCTACCTTCATCGCCTGATGTCGGAGCTCCCCTTTCCATCCCTCCAACGCCTTCAATGGATTCCATGCCAATCGTGGTTGCACAGATCTCCTCCCACGGTTGGAGTTTTAGTGGGGATTCCGACCCTCCACCGGTACCCAGGGCAAGGTTGCGGTTTGCAGAGATGACGGCTCTGACCCATATGCGTAGGTCATCCCAGCGCTTCCTGCACTGCTGTGGGGTGCGGGGTACGGTCCCCACCGCGCTGACGCGCTCGGCCACCAGGGCCCAGATGGCCTTCTTCTTCGCTATCGCTGTCCTGGTCATTTCCGGGGAGAAAACGACACCTGCGTTGTCTTGCAGGGTCTCCGCAAGCATGCAGAGTTCCTCCCGGCTGAATCTCTCCTGGCGCTGGCGGTCACATGCCTTCTTTACAACTTTTGGCATTTTCGGGTACTTGGATGGGTGGCTGATTGGTTGGGACAGGTGTCAGGGTTGGGTCTGGTGTTGTTCGGTAGGATGGCAATGGATTGTGTTTTTAAAGATGGCCGACGTGCTGTTTCCCGTTCCGGCGCGATGACGCTATTTCCGGTTCAGCTTTTTACGGCCACCACAAATTACGGTGACCGCTAATTACGGTGGCCGCTAATTACGGTGGTGGAAGTGCACCTTGCTTGCTTTACGATGCCGGTAGGGGCCTTTTCCGCCATGGCGTTAATTGCATTACCGCCATGGCGTAATGCTCGTGCGCGATGGGTCGTAATGTGGCGCTCTTTACGCCATCGGCCCACGGCGTAAACGCACTTTATGCCATGGCGGTAATGACGGAAGATTACCGCCTGGGTCGTAATGAGGCCCATTATGACAAGAAAAGGCTAAGCAATAGGGTTTCATGGCAATTATAACCCTCAAAAACAGAATAAAAATACTAAACCTAAGTTTTAGCATGCATCATTTGAAATTTAGCACATGTATCAATCCACATGTGTACTTTTATCCAATGCACCCAAAAGTAGTTTAAAAATGCTGTAAATCACTACTAAAGCAGTTCAACAAAGTAGGCCGATTAGTGAAAAACGATGAAGCAGACATTTGGTTTCTAGATTTAAAGTACATTGAAGACTGGCATTCAAACCAACCTTTCTAATCAGTCAAACCTATGTAAACCGTCTGTTTAGAAGGCTTCAACTGAAGGTACTACCTCACAAAGTTAGGTTATGGGGAGAAAATAAAAATCATTTCATAGATTTTTCATAAACTGTTCGACATAAATAAAGGGATGGTAGCACAGTTTTGGGTAGCAATGCGTATAAGGACATGATCACTATGGAGATTCCTAATAATCCTTCAGAACAAAACCATGAAGAGGAAAAAACGGCTGAAGAGCTATCAGGATTGCACAACAGAAAACAGACAAATAATAACTGTCAACACCTCTAAAAAAAAAGCAGACTGTCCAAGAACACATTAAAACTAAAAATGAAAAAATGATCTTCATACTTGGGAGTCCATATAAAGGACTCAACAGAATGTCTTCATTCCCAGAGTAAAATTCCCCCAAGCTCACATGTACATGCATTGCAAACAGATGCTAAGTGTACACTGTTCAATAAACCCCAAAAACATGCTTTAATAACATTATGAAGGGGGCAATAACCCAGTCCTTTGGATATATGAAACCCATGTGAAAAGGAATGAAAGCACCTGTAAAGAAAAAAAAAAACACTGACAAATGGTAAAACAAGAAGTCAGATCTAATAAACTCCTCCTTCCCTTAAATAAACTTCAAAAGCAAATCTGCAGGAAAAATAAATATGGAGAAAATAAATGAAAAGTAATACAAAAACCAGGACAAAGAAGAAAACCCACAAATCAACCCTCCCATCAAAAATGAATCTAAAAGGCAATATATTAAATTGGGTCCAAAGCCCTCCCATGTCACTTGGAACCCAAAATAGCAAAACAAAACTCAACAAAATTAATTACAAAGAATTTTAAACTAAAATAAACCACTAAAAATCAACCACAAATATAAAAAAAGTAAATTATACACAGAGAAGATGTCTGCCATTGCAGCAGAGTACCACTCAAAGTGACGTCACAACACTTTTAACATCATTTCTGTGAGCTTTGTGTTATGCTTTCATGAGGTATGCATACATTTCTCGCTAAGCAATGCTTGAACTCATTTTAGATAATTTCAAGTGCACATGTAATTAAGATTTTTAGGAATTGTTCAATGCCCGGTGCCCTTTTTTGCAGGATACAAATATAGTACTTTGCCCTGTTTTAAGAGGTGTGATTAGAAAAGCTTGCTGAATTTCATTTAGAAAAGTATATTTTATGTGAAAACTTAATGTTTGCTTGATTTTAAGAACAGGGCTTGAAAAGTCGTTGTACTAATATCACCCATAAAGAAGAACTGATGTAGTTATGCATACTTTAGATAAATCATTTTATCCCATAGGATGTCGAGCTCTTGTTTGACTGATTTCAAATGATTGGTGATACATCATATTTATTTTACTTGCAAAGATGACTTCAAGATTAAGGGAACATACATGGGGGCAACTTTTCACATCTTCATTGAAAAACATTACAACAATCATATCTATTTCCTCTAAGACCTCAATCCATAGCATACCCATATCTTATTTTAGAAAAGGTATTTTGATGCATTTTTAAAGTTTCCATATTTGCAGACAACGGCCTCCTCCTGATTGCCTAGCAAGAGTAGTTGACTTGAAAACTGATGAACCTTTTGAAAAACCTTCAGAATGCCTCTGGTATTAGATTATTTTTATATATAGGACGAAAACATGAATCTTGCAATGAGTGCAGCCCAATTCATCACCGCGGCTAGAATGTCTCCCTTTAAAGTTGCACTCTCTACATTTACATATCTAGGGATTCACTTCACAAACTTACTTCCTACAATGCTTTGCCTCACTGAGGGGGATTTCAATTCATGGAGGATATTGAGGGCCTCTAGGTTTGGGAAAATTGTTTCAGTAAACATGAACATTTTACATATATTATGATACATGTTCAAACTTTGCCAATTATTTTCTCACTAAAATATTTGAAAGCTGACCAGAATGATAGGAATGTGGATGTGAATTCACTTTCCAGAAGTTTTTGAATAGCAAAATGTAATCTTTTAATCAGTTCAAGGAATAGGTTGTGGTGGAGGAAAGGTTGGTTTCACTACTCTCACATTAGGCACTGGTTCCTACATCCCTTAGGAAAGCTGCAACTAGACCCCTTTCCAACTTCGAAAAACTAATTTTCTCACAACCAGAATGTAAAGGCCTTACCTCTAGATTATATATGGAATTCAATATGACCAGAAGAAATGAAGCCCTTGGGTATTTGAAAGCCTGGTAAAAGGTTTTGGGGTAGTTTGGCACAGAGAGAAATGGAGGAGGATTTGGACTAGGGCAGAGACGTCTTACAGCTGCACATAAAGAAAAGTATGCTTAAATAATGTTTCATTTTCATTGGTATCGGGAGCAAGAGACTTTGAAACATTACATGAGGGGAGAAAGGGCCTATGCAGGACAGGCAGGTACCTTCTTACACATATTTGCGTAGTACCCTAAGCTAACTAAATTATAGGATAAAATATTTGAGGAGATTAGTAAGATCAGTGGCTACCCGTTCACAAAAGGCCTGAGTTTATTGAGCTCCCCAAGGAAGAGGATTTTTCTTTTAGATAAAAGATGCAAACTGGAAATATCAAAAGCGTTCTTTGCAGCAAGGCTAGCGATTAGGGGACGCTGGAGGTCCAGGCGACACCTGTTAGAAAAGTGATATGGTAAAATGTGGAAAGTACTTATTAATAGGAAACTGACCTATGCCAGTTTTCTTGAACATGTGAAATAGCATAAGAAAGTTTCAGGGCCTTGTGACTTGTTGCCATTTATTAGGCGGTTAATCTCAACTTTGGGAGTTCCTTTCCCCCAAAGCAAGGTGGTGTGCACCAAAAGTGCTGATACAGATTCAACTTTTATGAGGCCTCCAACCTCTTTCGCAACACCCCAGTGAATACCTTCTGTTCCACCAATGAGCTAGGAACCAGGCTGGTGTATAGTAAGAATACATATTTTTATTTAAGGTATGACAAATAATAATAGCAACCAAGATGTCAACCACCAACGCCGTGGCACAACACAATGCCACAATTTCAAATTACTTGAACCAATTGACAGACTTGTATTTCTGATGAACGTACAGGTACTACAACAGGTACAACAGGTAAAAATTAGACACTGTACATCGAACACACACAGAGGATTTCTTGCACATTAACAATGATGAAATTTGAACAGCCCCGAGTGGTTACTTGGGTTATTACAATGCTCTTCCCTCCCAGCAACCCCCACACCCAGGCATCAGCTATATATGATCCCTTAATTTGAAGGAAAGGTACAGGGAGTGGGACTTCCGTAGCAAAATCGTTTTGGCTTTTTATTAAAAGGCAGGGTTTGACAAATAGTTTGCAAAGGTAGCGGGCGCCCCTCTCTCGACAGAACAAGGCCTGATAACCTGTTCAGTGGTTATTAACCACTTGAGAGTTCGCAGCCACTGCTTTTACTCACTGTGCCTTTCACAGATGGGAAATATCCATTTGCATATCAGTCTTTGTCCTGCCCAGGGGCAGTCCAGCACCGAAATGCAATGGCAATTCCAACCTGAACGAGAGTACCACCAGCAACCCCATACACGTGTTTCACCCTTGTTGGGGATCATCAGTGAGGTGAAGCTGATGCCTCTCTAAGCACAGTGAGAGGGCGACCACGTCTGGTTGCCCCCAGGAGACCTAGGGTTACCAATCCCAGGTTCCTTGAAATTTAGTTTGCAAAGGTAGCGGGCGCCCCTCTCTCGACAGAACAAGGCCTGATAACCTGTTCAGTGGTTATTAACCACTTGAGAGTTCGCAGCCACTGCTTTTACTCACTGTGCCTTTCACAGATGGGAAATATCCATTTGCATATCAGTCTTTGTCCTGCCCAGGGTTTGACAAATAGACACAATTGAAAAAATCATTTTTAAAATTTTTTATTTGAAAGCTAAAGTCAGGAAAGCAACTCAATGGGAAAATCGTTGTGGGCTTTTTAATTGCATGTAACAGAGGACATTTGGAAAATCGTTTTGCAAGTAAATACATGGGAAATTTCATTTTGAACACTCTACATTCACTTGAATGGGAGTGTTTTTAGAGTTCCTCATTTTGGATTATGGACACCCCCCTTCTGTAAAGAAGACAGGGTTTCAGAAAGGGAGAATCACCCAAGTACCTTATTGTCTATTCTGGCTCTAACACACTGGGCATGAACTGTGATAGTTTCAAACTCTAAATATGGGAATTCATTGATTTAACTTCAATTCTACATAGCTTCCCCCCTCACCACCATTTAATGGAAAAGATTAAGGCAGGCAGTTCCAAACGCAATTCAATTTAAATCGGTAGGGTGATTTTCTATAGTGGAATTAATTTGAGTTGGATTTAATCAAATGTGCCAAGGGTCTCCTCCAGTTCCACTCCCCTGCCCGCTATTCAAGGTCGAGATTAAGGCTGGTAGATTCCCCCCAAACATGTGTTGACATTTGGACTAATCTACTTACATGTGAGGGCTTGGTTACGGGGCATCTGAGGACAGCACAGATCTGGTAAAAGGCTTCGGTCAAGGGTAGTCTGCAGCACCCAGACTTCCTCTGTCTCCTCAAATGGCAGGCCCAGCTAGCTTCTAGATTTCACAGTCTTTGCCTCCCCCACAATGTTTAATGCCCAGCAATAGAGTGGGAAAGTCACAGAAAAAATCAAAAGTCCAAAGAAAGGTCCCAAGAGTCGAAAAGTCATTGAAAGATCATCAAGTCTATCTCAGATTGCAAACTGATCTCTTATAGAGCTGGTTACACTCCACTATTATCATACTTCTCTTGCTACGGATTGGCCAGCTCTCTCCCTCTCCGTCTCCCCAAAACACCCACCGCCTGCTAATAGGACAAGGAGTTAGTGGGTGTGAATGATGGAGGCTGAGGGAGGAGAAAGATTCATCATCCCAAAATGACAAGTGGGTGTAACTTTTTCAGTGACCTAAAAATCTAACAACATGGCAGGTCGCCTCATTTTTCAGATAACTGGAGGAACATATATATTTTTGAGTTCTATATTTTATGGCGAGTCAGAAAATACTAATCAAATCTCGGCACGCTTTTTATTATCGATTTGCTCCTGAGCCAAAATAGTCACAAATCTGCCCCTTCCTGATTCAAACCTTACTTCCAAAACTTGTCATGACACCAACTTTCTGTTCCCTCAGAATTATGAGAAGGCCAGAATCATAATTTTCTTTATAACTCAACTCTTGTATCCATCACCCAAAACCTGTTTTTACATGGTCCCGACTGGCTTCTGATCCACTTTAATACCAACCCAGGATGCACTCAGTGGAACACACGTTGCACTTTCTATTCAAGACAATGTATTCAATGTTGGTCAATGGCAAGGCACCACAAGTGTCCCTGAGTTTCACACCAGCCCCCACCATTTGTTAGGTTTCTTTTCTATTCTGTGAACTGATTAGGACATGCATGTGATCATGCCCTCCCCTCCTGGGCTTCAAAGGTTATTTGTTTGAAGCTAATGCACAGTTAATGGGGAGGCCTGTCCTTATCTGCCACCTCCACAATTCTGATCTACTCCTCTGTATTGTTTAGCATTTAAAACTGAAAACCAGACCTTCTTCTCCTAGAGATCCTCAGCCAAAGGACTTGAGGTCAACGTTTCAGAGGCCCAGACCTTCCAGTTCAATGGGGAAAACAAGCTACATACATAATCCTAAAAGAATAGCATTTTACAGTGACAAAATCTGTAACATTTTGCATTACACCTAGGCCTGCTGTTCATAAATACAGTCTTTCTTTTCTACTATATTAGAACAGAGGCAGATTCATTATTAATCTTATGCACACAGATAGACCACAGTAAACATAGGAAACTAGTGTTCAATTTTACAAAAATGAAAAAGTCCTTTCTCTTTACATGCTGTGATGTTATATGATGAAAATGAAGTCTCTTTATTCCTGATAACTCAATCTGTCACTTTTTTTATTTCTTAAATGTCAGGAATCATTCATCCTTTTGATCTTCCAATGTGCTGTATTTGAAAAGCATCTTTTCGAATGGACTGTGTCCTCCCACGTATTCCTCATCTTATATGTATCATTACCTTCAGCTTTGCTGCTTCGGAAAAAATGTTTCTCTCCACCAGAGGGTGCTCTACTCGAGGCTGCGACGTTGATGTCACTCAGCGGCATCCGTCGAGCGCTGATGTCATCCACTGTATAAATGCCTCGAGCCGCGCCCATTGGCCTCAATTCTGTTTTTCCGTTAGTTTTGCTTCGGATTGAGAAAACGGCACTTCAGTTCATGAAAATGTCATCATCAAATCCTCCCACGCTGAAGACTGGATTTAAAAAATGCCAGAAATGTGGGAGGAAGATGTCGCTGACCGATTCCATCAGAATTGCCTCTGGTGCCTCGGTTATAACTACCGTATAGACGAGTGCGGCTCCTGTCAATCGATGACCCATAAAGCATTATAGGAACAGAGAGATAAACTGGCGCTAAGGGAGGCGTCCTCGAAGTTTTCTTCGAGGGGGGGAAAGAGACATGGCTGAGTCTTCTTTGAGATGTCACAAACCCAAAAAGTGTAGGTCGATGAGTAGATCCAGGAAGTCCTCTTCTTCTTCCTCAAAAAAGACAAAGGGCCTCATTACACGTTGTGCGCTAAAAACCGCAAATTAGTGGCATGGCGCTATTAACGTGTCCGCCCTCGCAAGAGGGCGCTAATGGCGTACCATTACGAGTATGCGGACACGAGCATAGCGCCATGCCGTTAATGACCCTACCGCCATGCTGCTAAAGTCCCCAAAAAGTCATTTACCGCCTTCCGCGAAAGTGCAGATAGCACCTCCGCCCTCGCGCCATTAGCGGTCACCGCTATTAGCGGTGACTGTTAAATTGCGGAACCGGAAATAGCGTCATCGCACAGGAACGGGAAAGAGCACGGCGGCCATCTTTAAAAACACAATCCATTGCCATCCTCTGCACCCTGGACCTGTTTTGAGTTGGGAGCTGTGCAAATTTATCTGGGACACCTGCATCATGCCCAAGGCTTTGAAGAAAACCAGTGACAGGCAGCGCAAGGAAAAATATACCAATGAGGAATTGGTCATGTTAACACAGACCCTTGCAGAGCATGCGGAGGTAGTCTTTGCAAATGACATGCGCCGGCCAACCTTGCTGAAGAAAAAAGCCATCTGGGAGGAGGTAGCCCTCAAAGTCAGTGCTGTGGGCACCAGCACGCGCACCGTGCGCGAATGCAAGAAGAGGTGGGACGACCTCAGGCTGCGGGTGAGGGGCATCCTGGCTGAGAACCACCGCATTGCCAGTGCCGGTGGAGATGGCTCATCAATCCTGATGAAGGAATGGGAGGAGACATGTGCAAACATGATTGCCGTTGAATCCATTGAGGGAGTGGGCAGCATGGAGATCGGCGTGGCTACCACTTCAGATGGAGGTGAGTGTACACATGACAGGATGCGGAGTGAATGTACTGTTACCCCCATATGTGAGCACAGAATCCTCTCATGCATGGACACACATCCACACATGCATCCATCCCTCACCATGTCAGTGTCAGACCCAAACACACACACATGCACACATCACCAGAGACAAGTCCCAAACACAACCATGCATGGATGAGGCACTGAACTGGCACATCACCTGCATCCACAACCACTGAGTCCCAATGGCCACAACTGCATCATTCATGTAATCTTCCTTAAGTAAATTGAATCGCAACCAATGATATCCCCCTTCTCGTCCCTGACAGGCTCACATACAGATGGGGAGGATGCCGCTGATGCATCAAAGGCACCAGCTACATGCAAGAGGCCAAGGGCACAGGAGCCGGAGGATACCCCAACAACATCCAGGGGCAAGGGGGGAAGGGCACACCTGACGAGTAGGAAACATCGTCATAGTGCCACTGCCAGGGCAGTAGTAGCTGCACCACCAACTGCGGCCCCACCACCGGAGGTGAACCCACTGGCACCAATGTCAGCCACCGAGGCCCACCATCAGCTGCGGCTAGCTCCGCTGGTGAGGCAGCCGCCACTGCCCCCCTATCCGATCCGGAGGACACCCTAGGCCAGCACATGGAGATGCACACCCCAAGCCCCCCTGGATTCCCAGCGCCTGTGCCATTCCAGACCCCTGGGTCTGATGGGACTGTTGAGGACACCAACCCTGCAATCATGTCCCCCATGTTACCATCACCTGCTGCAGTGGATGCATCGGAGGGCACAGCATCCAGTGCACGGTCACCCAGCACTGCCCCCCAACTCACCACCATCCTGCAGCGCCAAAACGAGCTGACTGTGCTGGTCGGCCAGCATGTTGAGGAGGCTGCCAATCTCAGAGAGAACATTGTCGAGGCTGCGAGGCACTGCACTGAGCGGATGGACGCCAACACCGACAGGCTATGCAATGAGATAGCAAGGCTCAGGGAGGTCCTTGTCCGCATGGCTGACACCATGGACCGCCACTTTTCCCAACAAGGCCAGTCTGCCCCGTCCTCATCTTCCGGGTTGAGACAAACAAGCACCCTCTGGCGCTCATCGCGCACCACCAGGCGCACGTCTGGCAACCCTCAAGATCCTTTCAAGGACAATGGAAAAAAGGGGGTTGATGGAGATTCCTCTGTATGCATTGTCCAGGGAATACATGGCAGACACATGAGGGACTGTTGTGGGGGGTGGTGGGAAGGGTGTTATGGGTCTGTTGTGGGGGGTGGTGGGAAGGGCGTTATGGGTCGGTATGGGGGGTTGTGGGAAGGGTGTTATGGGTCTGTTGTGGGGGGTGGTGGGAAGGGTGTTATGGGTCTGTTGTTGGGGGTGGTGGGAAGGGTGTTATGGGTTTGTTGTGGGGGGGGTGAGAAGGGTGATGGGATGTTTTGGGGCTTGCACTTCTACACCTTTATGTCACTCAATACACTGGTTTCTGATCAAAGCACAGGCTTGGACATCTTCATTGTGTGTGTGTACTTTATTGGCGACAGGGTCCATTGCGTGCTTCCAAACATACACCAGTGCATTACCCCCCATATCCATGCGACAGTACGGAAACATGTCCCTCAGAATATTTGGTTGATCAGATGCTGTCTCACAGCACGTGCCTCCTGGCCATCCCCTCTTGCAACACCTGCATCCCCTTCACCTCCGTCCTCATCACCATCCTCATCCTCATCAGGTGCTTCTATTTCAACGTCAGGGGGCAGTGGCACATTCCGTCTGATACACATATTGTGCAGCATGACACATGCCATGGTGATCTTGCCGACCTTCTCATGTCCATACAGCAGAGCACCACCAGATCTGCTAATGCACCTAAAACGTGACTTCAAAAGTCCAAAAGTCTGCTCGATCACGATGCGGGTACGGGTATGTGCACAATTGTATTCCTCCTCGTGCCTGTTCTGTGGGTTCCGTACAGGTGTGAGGAGCCAGGTCTTCAGGGGATAGCCCGCATCACCTGTATGGGGGAATGAACGGGGTCCTGTTACTGTTCACCTCAAGATCGGCCTGTTCACATCACACAAATTGACATTGCATTGTGATTCAAGTACTGAATTGACAGCATACATGCAGATTGTCTGCGTGACATCAACGTGCAAGTTGGAGTATGGATCCCCCCCCCATTCACACCCAGTTGGAGTATGGATCTCCCCCCCCAAATCACGCTGCCATGTGCTTGCCCTGCTACACACCAAGTAGCCACGAACGTTGTCCGGTGTGTCGCTCCATGTAGCGTGGGATAGTTGAGTTCCGCAGAACCATGGAATCATGTGTTGATCCTGGGAATCTGGCACAGCAATGTGTGATTATCTTGTTGGCGTCACGTACCATTTGGACATTGATAGAGTGGAATTGCTTCCTGTTTCGGTACTCTACTTCATTGTGATGTGGGACCACCAATTCCACATGGGTACAGTCGATGGCCCCGATGCAACTTGGAATGCCTGCCAGTGAATAGAAGCAAACTTTTGTGTTTACAATCTCCTGGGCAGTCTGTGGCATGGATATGTGTTCGGGTGCATGCTTCAGGAGTGCATCGAGTACCTGGTTCAGCGTGCGTGAGAATACTGGTTGTGAGATGCCATGCATCTGTCCCACTTTATGCTGATAGGTGCCTGTGCCCAGGAAGTGGAGCACACTCACCACCTTCAGTAGCGGTGGGATGGCAGTTCTGATGTCTATGAGGCTCACAATGTCATTGTGGATCATGTCCACGATGATGGTGATGGTAGCCCTGTCCAGACGGTACAGGGTGTGTATCTGCTCAGGGGTCAGGTTGAATGGACTGGCTCTGATCGTGGGTTTAATTTAGTTTAGTTTCTTTATTTATACCGCGCGCCGAACCCTGGGGTAACTGGGCGCCGGAGACTTAGATGCAATTACAACATGGCAAGACTTAGATGCAGTTACAACATGTCAGGAATATACAATATACAATAATACAGGACTGTGAAATAACAGCAATAAGTGTGGGAGACCAGGTTATGGAAGACTAGGTTACAGGATGGTCGACAGGGACATGCGGAGAGGAAGTACATTAGGCAGAGTTTCTGTTGGAAAGCCAAGTTTTAGTTTTGGCTCTAAAAGTCCAAAAGGAGGGTTCTGTTCTGAGGGTTAGCGGCATAGCGTTCCATAGTTTGGCAGCTAGGACCGGGAAGCTAGCGCCGCCGGCTTTTTTTAGGGCAAATTTGGGAACGGAGAGGCAGTGTGAGTATGGCGTTCTGGTTGGTCTAGTTAAAGTGTAGTTGTGGAACTTGTCTGCCTGGTATTTGGGTGCATCATTGGAGCGGCATTTATGGACAATGACGAGGGATCTGAGGGTGATTCTGTCTCGTACCGGAAGCCAGTGAGCCTCTTGCCTGATGCTGGAGATGTGGGCGTGTCGTGGGATACTGAGGGCGGCTCTGAGGGCATTATTTTGAAGCACCTGTAGTTTGTTCAGGTTGCGTTCTGACGTGCCGAGAAAGAGTGTATTGCAGTAGTCAATTTTTGAGAGCACTGGTGCTCTGGCTAGTGTAATGCAGCTGGAGGCAGAAAGGAAGGGTTTGCAGGCGTTGATAATCTTATTTGTGTAAACTGTGGATGAGGCTGTGGCATTTACCTGTCTTTTGAGCGAGAGAGTGGAGTCTAGATAAACCCCAAGGGTTTTAATTTCTTTGGCAACTGTGATTTGGTTACCGTCTATGTTGATGGATGCGTAACAGGGGTCTAGTTTGTTTAGCCGTGGTTGGGAGCCGACAAGAAGGAGCTCAGTTTTCTCATCGTTGAAGCATAGCCCGTGCTCTTCCATCCAGGCTTGGATCTCCAAGTATAGATTGTTGATTCTGGTGGAGTCCTCGTCATAGCACCCTGATAGGGTGATGAGAACCTGGGTGTCGTCAGCATAGTTTGTGTATGTGACACCCAGGTTGTCTAGGCAGTCAAACAATAGCTTCGTGAAGATATTGTATAGGGTCGGCGAGACGCACGAGCCTTGAGGGATGCCGCATGTGATGGGGACAGGGAGTGCTGAGGCCCCCGGGGAGAAGACCCGGGTGGTTCGGTTGGTTAGGAAGGACTAGATCCAGGCAGTCGCCTGATTAGAGAAGGCCGCCAACGTCATCAGATGTTCCGTGAGGATCTGATGGTCGACGAGGTCGAAGGCTGCTGATAGATCTAGTAACAAGAGAATGGCTAGATTACCCTTGTCCTTTACCTTGTCCATCTGGATTTTTAGGTCCAGTAGGGCTGACTCTGTTCCGTGCCTTGGCCTGAAACCAGATTGTCTGAGACCCAGGAGGTTGTTGTCTTCCAGGTGCTTCTGTATTTGCAGGTAGGCCACTCTGTCTAAGATCTTTAGGATGTAGGGAACGGTGGTGATTGGCCTGTAGTTGGTTGCGTTATTGGGGTCTAGACTAGGTTTTTTTAGCAGTGGCATGACCCAGGCCTCCTTGAGGGTGCTAGGCACTGAGCTTGATTTGAAGGATGCGTTGATAAGGGCTGTTATGAAGGGGGCCAGCATGTTGGCGCCTTCCTGGATGATGGGAGCTGGGCATGAGTCCCCTTGGCATCTAGAGGGTTTGAGGTCCTTAATGATGCTTTCTACTTCTTTAGTGGATACTGGTGAGAAGGAGAAGGGGGGGCAGGTAGGTGTTTTGGGAGTAGTGGACGGTAGATGGTTTGTTTTTTTGGTTAGGTTAAGTTTTTTCTGTTCGATTTTGGATTGTAACATGGTGATTTTGTCTGCTAGTGCTTTTTGAATCCTCTCACACCAGTCTGCATCTTTCACGCAGGTTTCTGCCAGAGTGGGGGGGGATTTGAGTTCTCTGAGGATATTGAAAAGCTCTTTTGTTTTGGATTTGGCGCTCTCAATTCTGTAGTCATATGTCTCTTTTTTGGCCTTGAGGATGGCACTTTTGTAGGTGGTGGCTGCTATTGAGAGTTGTGTTTTGTTGGAGGGGTTGGGCGTTTTTCTCCAGATGGCTTCTGCGGCTCGTTTGGAGTTTCAGAGGATTTTTAGCTCTGGTGTGAACCATTTGTTCATGTGGGCTGCCGGTTTGGCTTTGGTGAGTTTGAGTGGGGCGATGGTGTCAACTGCTGATTCAAGTGTTTTGTTGTATAGGTCAGCAAGTTTCTCCGCATCTAGGTTGACATAGTTTGTGGGGGTAAGGATGTTGTCTAAGAGTGGGCTGAGGTTTTGTAAGGTAATGTTGCGGTTATTTCTGCTGAGGGCTTGGGGGATGATGGGGGTAGGAGTGTTTGGTTGTGGTTTCCCTTGGATGGAGAAGGAGATGGCGTGGTGGTCAGACCATGCAGTTTGCTCGTTTTTTGTGATGGTCTTAGAGCAGTTGAGATCCGCTAGCCAGACCAGGGTCCTGCCTTTGTTGTGGGTGGGGTCTGTGATTCTGAGCTTGAACCCTAGTTGGGAGATGGTGCTTTCCAGGGAGAGTGCATTGGCATCGTTTGGGTCACCGAGGCCGAGGTTGAGGTCACCAAGGAGGATGATTTGCGATCCTGTTTTGGTGTTGGTGGTCAGGAGGTCAGATATCTCTTCCTCGAATGTGGTGATGGGGCCTGGGGGTCTGTAGAGGAGGTGTAATAATACGGTTTGAGTAGCTGAGAGTTGAAGCTTGGCTGACAGAAGTTCTGCAGACCGGAAGCTAGGCGGTGGGGTTAATCTGAGGCCAAGGGATGTTTTGGCGATGAAGGCTACTCCTCCTCCTTTGCCTATGTCCCGGTCTTTCCTCAGTATTGAGTAGCCTTCTGGGATGGCGAGGGAAAGCGCTGGGCCTGCTGCTTGGTGCAGCCAGGTTTCAGTGATAGCCAGGAAGTGCAGGTTGTTAGCAGAGGTGAAGTCTGCAATATCTAGCGCATGGGCGACCAGGGAGCGGGCATTGATGAGGGCGCCCTTGATCAGCGGCTGTTTGGATGTGCTGAGTGGGGCTGTTTGGGTGATGTTCAAGATTTGGGCGGCGTTAGCTAGATTGTGCGCGGGAAGAGGGGAGTGTTTTTTGGTGAGTGTCGTAGGGGTTATGAACCGAGAGCCGAGTCTCAGGTTTCTGTCTTTCAATGTGCATGGGTTCCAGGGAGAGGGAGGAGCAGCAAATCGGCGGATCCATTCTATGGGGCTGAGGGTGCCGATAGGCTGGTCAGTGTGTTGGGTCTCGAAGAAACCCATAGTCGAGGTGTATGGAGGATGTTGGGTTGGGTGTGATTGTGGTCGAGGTTTGTGGCAGGTGATGTTGTTGTGGTAGAGCAAGGCGAGTGTGGCCGTTAGGGTGAGAGTGGTTAAGAGGAGGTTTGCCATGGATGGTCAGTGTGCGACCTGGATATGGTGTGGTGAGGTCGACTAGATGGCAATAGAGTGGGTTGCGGTGGATAGGGAGCCGCCTGGGTCGGGATGGGTGGGGAGGCAAGTAGTTGGAGTAGCGGGGTAATGGGCAGGCACAGTGACACAATAGATTAAGGCACAATGGCTAGCAAGTAGACTGTCCTTAAATGCACCTAGGGTTGTCTGTCCCAGAACACACTAAAATGCATATGTGCCAGAGGGCACCTAGAAATGACAGGTACAGGTTATATGAAAATTGCCAGAAAATCATCAGATACAGGCATGCAAAGTGGCCCCTAGATTTAGAGTAGCGCAGATGTGCAGATTAGCAATTAGGATCAAAAATATCAAGCGTTTGAAGTTAGCACAGCAGTAGATCTGAAGGCCTCAGTGCCTCTGTGGTATGATTAGGTGCCGTTGTGGTGCTTGCTGTGCCTGTCTTTCCCTTCTCCTCCTCCTCCTGCGTCTCCTTTGTGCTGCCTGTTGTTGTAGCAGCTGCGCTGCAATGAGGTCCTCCAGGCCATGTAATGCTGCCAGTATTGGAACCATCTTGGTGTGGGAAGGGGTGTGGGAAGGGGTGTGGTGTGCTCCTTTTGAGCTGCCACAGTCTCCATTGCCTCCACCTGTGCTGATTTGGTCCACCTGTGGCAGGTGGGAACACTGCTCATCCGCGATGCCGGTATTAGCACTATGGCGGTAAGGGGCTTGGGGGGATTTACCATGCCGTTATTAGCATGTGCACTGGCTTGTGATGCTGTGCTAATAGCGGCATAGCGTAATTAACGGGATGGAGGGTCGCGCGCACGCGGCCTGCCCGCTATTAGTGGCACCGTAATTAGCGGTGCCGCTAATAGCGGTGTGCCGGGTCGTGATCCACATGGGGATTTAACGTTACCGGTAATGCATTACCGGTAACGTTAAATCCCTACCGCCATCCGTGTAATGAGGCCCAAAGAAAAGACGACACCAGTCTCCCTCTTCCTCAACGTCCTCTGAGGAAGTTATCAGATGTCCATCAAAACATGATTCTACAAAAAAGTGGGAAGCCTTCAGAAAATCTATGCTAAAGATGTTTGAGAATGCAGCCCAGACCCCCTCAAAAAACATGAGCGAAGGTCATGCCCCTGCTCATACAAAAAGCGACAGGGGAAGATCTAAGACAAGAAAATCCAATGAGAAATCATCAAGGGTATCGTCCAGGGAATCTTCCACGACGCCTCATAAAAAAAGCCTACCGGTTAAAATATCGGGGTAGTACTCAATAAAATGTAATTGGATACTCATCCGCCATCAAAATCCTTGTCGAAGACTTCCTCGAAGTCTCTGTCGAAGGCGATTGAGGACAAGGTGTCGACAAACCATTCCAAGAAGGTTACGTCGAGTGCAAAGTCGACAGTGTCAAAGGCTCCTTTGACGGTAAGAACGGCGTCGACAATTCCTTCGACGCTGTTGACAAGTCCTTCAAAAGTGTCCAAGGTTACCTTGATGGTATCGAAGGTGATGCCTATAACATTGACGTCATTGACACCCTTATCGACGTCTTCGTTCATTCCTGTTGCAAAATCGACATCTTTGTCAAAGTCTATACCACCTGAGAAATTATTTCATCCTGAAAGTAGGGAGGATTTCTTTAGAACCATGTCCTCTATCTATGAGGGAAGTTCATCAAAAGAGGAAGATGTTTCACCAGCTGGTGTGAAATTTGGAACAAAACAGGTCCCTGAGGAGTTGATTGACCCACAATCTAAGATGGCAGACTTATATGAGTGCTTGCAGTCAGAAAGTGATCTGGACACATCTCCAGAATATGTATTTGAGAAGCCTGACCCGGTTGAGCATGCTGATGCAGGATACAGAATATTAATGAACAGGGTAACTGAATTTATGGGGTGGAGCAGAAATTCACCTATTTAACAGGAGGATCATATGACTGACATCCTTTCGGGGGGACCTCTACAAGACCCCATACTTCCTTTTCACGTAGCTCTACAAAGGAAGGTGAACACTGAATGGGAAAACCCTGAGTCTACTCCGGCAGTAAATAAAAAATACCTTTCAAAATGCAGACCCTGTTCTTCAGATCCTGAATATTTGAGTAAACACCCATCACCTGAGAGTCTTCTAGTTCAGGCGGCTACTTCTACTAGGAATGCGGCCTATCCTACAATTCCACCAAATAGGGATTATAAGAAGATCGATGCATGGTCCCAAATGATTTTTTCTTCGGGGAGCATGGCATTAAAATCTACAAATGTAACTTGCACCCTTGCAAGATTTACATACACCCTGTAGGACTGTATGACAGCGGCAGCTGAACACATCTCTGAAGGTGAACAACGGGAAGGTTTCCTGTCCATAGTAAGGGATTGAAAGGAGGCTTTGGGGGAATGCCTTCAATCAGGTTTGGACACGGCTGACAGCATCAGTAGGTCCATGGCGTCTAGTACAATGCTCCATAGGTTTGCGTAGCCGAGGAAGTCAGGTTTTGCACCGGATGTGCAGGCAAGACTTTTCAGTATGCCATTTGACGGCTCAAGGTTGTTCGGCAGCAAGGTGGATTAAAGTTTGGAGAAGCTGCAGATCTCCAAAGCGGCAGCAAAATCACTCAGCGCCGCTATACGACAACCTCAACAACGCCCCTACACAGGCTCATCTTCCTGGAGGGGTCGTCCCTTTCAATTTTATTCCTCATTTGGAAAAGGAAGGGGACAGACCAGTCAAAGGAGACAAAGGAAATTTCTTCGGGGGTGAGGAAAAGGTACTAGATCTGCCCCAGCAATGGCAACTGTGCCTTCAGCCGCTGCTGCAGCTGCTGCAAAGCCACTATGATGTTTTGACCCACAAGACCCCAGTGGAAGGCAGGATCTTGCAGAATCTGGAAAAATGGCAGGGCATTACTTCAGATACTTGGGCACTGGAAAAAGTATCCCAAGGTTATTGCCTTCCTTTTCAAAAGAACCTCCGAATCACCCGCCGGGATACAACTCTGCCAAACATCCAGATCTGCTCCTGTTGCAGGAAGTCTTAACCCTGCTACAGAAAGGTGTAATAGAACATGTACCTGTAGTGGAGAGGAACAAGGGTTGGTATTCCCCATATTTCCTTATACCAAAGAAGGACGGAGGATTGAGACCCATCTTGGACTTGAGAAACTTGAACAAGTTCCTCAGGAAGGACAAGTTCAAGATGGTCACACTCCCTCAGATCCTTCAGGCTCTCCAGTTCTAAGACTGGTTGGTATCTTTGGACCTTCAGGATGCTTACTTTCATGTGCCAATACATCTCAAACACAGGAAGAACCTGAGGTTCGCGATTGGCAATTCTCACTATCCATTTCGAGTTCTGCCTTTCGGGTTGACCTCCGCCCCAAGAGTTTTCACAAAGTTGATGGCGTTAGTGGCAGCGAGTCTCAGGAGAGGGGGGATTCACGTCTACCCCTACCTGAACAATTGGATGATCAGGGCACGTTCCCCCGAACAAGCACAGGAGCATCTAACCAAGACCTCCCACTTCCTTCACAGACTGGGTTTTTCTCTGAACTTAAAAAAGTCAAACATGATACCATCACAGAAACTCCAGTTTATCGGAGCAGTCCTAGAAACTTGCTCAGGAAAAACCTCGCCTCCCGAAGAGAGAGCTCGCCACATTCTGCAGATGGTAAAAAAATCCAAAATGCCCAGCATCTACCAGCCTTCGATGTCTTATAGCTTCCTGCATTTTTCTGGTGCCAGAAGCCAGATTGAGGATGAGATCCCTATAGTGGGCCCTCACGACTCAATGGTCCCAATTTTCAGGAGAAATTTCAGATCTTTTGCAAGTTCCAGACAAAGTAGCACATGATCTTCAATGGTGGGCTTGCAATGACAATATCCTCAAGGGAGAATCTGTTTGGCAACCATGGTCAGAGATAACAGAAGTGATGGACGCCTGACTTACAGGGTGGGGAGCTCATACCAACGATTTGATGATCAGCGGTCGTTGGTCTCCATCGGAGTCCAAACTACACATCAACCTATTGGAGCTCAGGGCAATCAGACTAGCGCTGAAGGCCTTTCTGCCCTCTGTGCAGGGAAAGAATGTCCTAATAATGACAGACAATACAGTGGCCATGTACTACCTCAACAAGAGCAGAGGAGTAGGGTCACTATCACTGTGCAGAGAGGCAATGCCGCTCTGGTTCTGTTCAATACAAGAAGGGATCTCTCTGTCGGAAGTTCATTAACCGGAGAGCAAAACACAGCGGCGGACACCCTGAGCAGGCAGAGCACAGTCTCCCACAAATGGGAACTAGCTCAAAAGATCTTCGCCCTTTGGGGAACCCCTCAAGTGGATCTGTTTGCGACCAGGGTCAACAGGAAGTGCAAACTGTACTGCTCAAGGGAATTTCCTCCAAGAGGATCTCTAGGAGACACGTTTGGTGTGGACTTGGAATTTCCGCTTCTGTACGCGTTTCCTCCAGGCCCTGTAATCCCTCAAGTAATAAGGAGGCTAAGAAGGTTCAGCAAAACCATGATCCTAATTGCCCCCAATTGGGCCAGGAGATCTTGTTACCCGGACCTTGTGGCCATGTCCATCTGCCCTCCAATACGTCTCCCACAAAGGGAGCACCTGCTCTCACGAGAGGAAGGTTGAGTTCTCCATCCAGAGGTCAGAACATTCAACCTTCACGCATGGGTTCTGAGAGGCTGGGATACAAGGATTGGTACCTTCCGGATGAGGTTATGGAGATTTTGCTTTCAGCTAGAAGACCAGCAGCTAAATCTCTGTACCGTGTCGTTGGAACAAGTTCAGTAACTGGTGCAGAGATAAGAATGTGGACCATTTTCAGTGTAATATTCCCACGATATTGTCTTTTCTGCTACACTTGGCCAATCTGGGGCTTCAGGTTGGCACAATAAAGTGTTATTTAGCAGCGCCATCCATTTTTAAGCGCTCCTCAGAGGAAGAATCTTATTTAAAAAAAACCTTGATTACACAATTCTTAAAAGGTCTTAATAATGTGATTCCTCCAATACCTTTTCAAGTACCTGTGTGGGACTTTAACTTAGTATTAAAGTTCCTCACATGTAACCCATTTGAGCCTTTACATTCATGTCCGTTAAGGCTCCTTACTTTAAAAACCATACTTCTAGTGGCAATTACATCAGCCCGTAGGGTGAGTGAGTTGCAGGCAAGTTCTAGCAGATCTCCTCACACCATCTTTTACAAGGATAAGGTTGTTCTTAGGGCCAAACCTTCTTTTTTGCCAAAAATTGTCTCTCATTTTCAACTGTCACAAAAATAACACTGCCTGCTTTTTACCCTCCCCCTCACGCAAGTAAGGAGGAGGAATGACTACACAGATTAGACCCTAGCAGGGCTCTTAGTTTCTATATTTCAAGACTAGCAAAATTACGTCAGTGTGATCAACTCTTTGTGGGATACACTGGCTGTAAATTGGAGCTGGCAGTGACTAAGCAAACTTTGTCCAGTTGCATAATTTTGGTTATAACTGAATTTTATAAATTGGTTGGGAAAGATCCTCCAGATGGGCTGAGTTCATTCAACCAGGTGCATGGCAGCTTCAACAGCACTTCAAAGGGGTGTCCCAGTGCAAGATATTTGCGCAGCAGCCTCCTGGTCATCCATGCACACATTTATAAAACACTATGCCCTAGATTAGACTTCTTCATAGGGAGTTCTCTTTGCTAAATCAGTACTTCCCTCTGTACATGAAAGATAGCTCTGTACTACCTCCTCCAATACAAAACTGCTTTGGGAGTCTATCTAAGATGAGGAATACGTGGGAGGACACAATCCATTTGAAGAACAAGTTACTTAACAACTGTTACATTCTTTCATTTGGATGTTCCTCCCACGTATTCCTCATCAACCCTCCCAGCCTACCCCACAGTACAGTTAACGTGGTTTACACTCAAAGTTCCTTTAAGGCTTGGGTCAAAAGAGGCATGCCATTACCTGCAATCCATTGGCTACAATATACGAAAAAACAGAACTGAGGCCAACCGGCGTGGCATTTTTTACAGCAGATGACGTCGGCGCTCGACGGATGCAGCAGTGGGACATCGATGCCGCAGCCTCGAGTAGAGCGCCCTCTGGTGGAGAGAAACATTTTTTCCAAAGTAGCAAAGCTGAAGGCAAGGATATATCTAAGATGAGGAATACGTGGGAGGAACATCCAATCGACAGAACGTTACAGTTGGTTAGTAACTTGTTCTTTTCACATGCATGCTGCGATTTTAAATCTGTCAAAGGTGCCTTTTCCCAATTTACACAAAGCCAGCATCTGCAGCACCACCTGTTTCTTGGTGTTTGACTCCATTGGGCACAGTTAACTATGTTACAGATCCAAGGCACACTCTCCTTCACCTCTATGTCTTTGAATTTAACTAAAGTTGAAATATGCCCATTTGTGTTCATTCACCAGGCCTTATGTGGAAAATCACTGTGTTTTACTGGCTTTTATATTTCAATGGAACTCCACAATAGTCAGCATCACTCGCACAGCAGAACCTAACATGCCCTCTCCATCTCTGTCACTCTGTTACTGTCTTTTCACCCCATATACTACTGAACATCTGATATAAGCCAGTAGAGGGCTTAACAGGAAGAATTTGGGGAATAAGACAAAACATATACCCTTTACCGACTTTTGGAAATTTCTAATGATGTGTTTGACATGATATTGCCAGAACACCATTATTTCTGGTGTACAGTGTTAACTACTAGATGTTGCCTAGATTTTGTTCTTGGGTTTCATACTGGAGAAAGGAAGGCAAGCAGGTGTGGGGGATTGCATTTGATGTATAAATAGCAGGGTATTGGTTTGCTTTATACAAATGGAAAATCTCAGAAGGTACTTTCTGGTTATGTAGAAACACTAAAATAAAGATCATAATAAAAATAAACAAGCAACTAGTACAGATTGTTCAATCCTCCCAAAGGTCTGTGCAAACAATAATTATAGGATTGTTTGTTTCACGACATACTGTCTCTGAGGCATAAAATAAAACAGTATGGGTGGGAACTTGCTTGTCCTTATGGACAGCCTGCGGTTCAAAAGGGTCCTCTTATTTGCTTTTATTAAAGGAAAACCCTACACCAAAATGTGGTAGAAACATGCAAATAACCTAACACAAGATCGCTCAAGCAAATGTGTAGGTAATTACCTGTCTGGTTGCGTCATGTGTACTGCCTGTGACACAAGTCCAAAATGTGCCGCTTTTTTGTGAGGTAGAACTAAGTGGCAAAGATAATGTAATTTATTGTTTAGAGTACTCTTGTAGTCACGAGCACCAGTAACTGGTCATGATGATCAGAAAATGTTTTATTAGATTTAGTGGACACTATTTAAGGGTAGGTGTCTATCCATCTTAATTTGTACTACAACACCCTAAAGTAAACCTAAAGTCAGGGATATGACCTGAACCATCCTTGTCTTGGAAAAAGTCAGCTATCCTGGAGACACACGAATTTGGCACATAATCTCAGAAAACACAAACAATTGTGGATGAATAATCTGCATTGCATACTAGAGTGGTTAAATGATTATGAGGACATGCACATATTCTCAATCTTATTAAACGTGTTTAATCAGGCTTTGCCTTGGGCCATAAATTGGGGAAGGGTAATTATCCCAAGCGATAATCACCTCTCCTGAGGTGAATAAGGTTATTAGCACATAGAGGTAATAGATATACATGTTTGGAGTTTTCGTAGTGAAGTAAAAACGTTAATTTAATAGTGATTGAAACAAATAGACATATCAAGTTAATAAAGTACATGTTTTGTATTTTCTAGTATTTATTTTCTAGTATTTAAATAAGGTTGTCTTTATAATAAAATTATTTAAACTTGGTTATAATGGAGAGGGTTCAACATGAGCATTTATTAGGATTCATGTAAACGTAGTAATACAGTCAAAGCATTTTCAATGCTCTAGCTGCATTCTTATTTTCTTAAATAAGATGCTGTAGCCAAGATAGGGCTCCTGCCAGTGACAAAGTGCCTTGTCTTCAAAAACCATGACTGAAAATTGCATTGTTGTTTCCCTGTCTACTTCTGAAGACAGAATACTCAGAATGTAGTCAGTACCAATAGTTATTGACTGCACACTGAACATTCTGATTGGCTGAGAGGAGGTCAATAATGATCTCTATGTGCTAATAGTAATTTCATCCCACTACAATGGTGACATGTTACATGATAACTTTGATGAATGTACTTCTCTAGAGCTCAACCATTGTGCCTTATGGACTTTCAAGTTAGCATGTTTTAATCTTACCATGTCTAACCAGCCTCTATTTAAGGGGGGCTATTCGCAACTTTGTTAATTGTAAGGTGCTTACTTCGTCAGCTGTGATAGGGGCTTCTCAACTCTAAGGAGGCACAGCTTGTTATTTTAAATGATACTGTAAACATACCTGATTATGTAAGAACCCATGTCTCTTGTCTCTATTCTGCATCCTTCTGTTGGGAATAAAGGAATTTCTCCGTAATTATAGACCAAGTTTGAACTATCATCTATTCTTGTCAAGAAACACCCAATTCATTTTTTGTGTGTAATTCTTTTCAGTATAAAGATAGATTGCACAAGGTTTGTCCCGATGAAGATGTGGGAGAGGGAATATTGACTGGTTGAGCCACATTAATTCCTGATCAACAAAGCATATGTAGATACATTGGAGAAATTAGTGACAAAGTAGCGCAATTTGAGAATTTCAGGTAGAATATACGTTTGATGGTGAGTCCCCGTAGAGGTGAGACTGTACTTTGGATATGGTAACTGCGCCAGGCATAACAACTTTACTTACATTTGGTGGCATTACTGAGGCATTTTCAGTTGAACTTGGCGTATGACATCAGCACCTGCTTTGTGAGGGTGCACCTTAAATATGGTGAATATACCAGACATACAATGCATTACTGGGCATACCATGTGAGTTCTATGGCATTAGGAGCTACACTTGAAATATGATGGCAGCACCTAGATATGCCGGGCTTTACGTTAGATATTATGACTATATTTTCCATGCACACATTTACCTGTCATAAGATGGTAGTGTCCCCATGTGGGAGCCTATAGTTAACATTCTGGCAACACCTAGGAATGTGTTGATGTATTTAGCATATGATGGCTATATGTGGCATGCAACGCTTTAACTGGCTTAAGATGTTAGCAATAGTGTTGGGGTACTGACATCCTATGCCAGTACAGCCTCATATAGCCAACAATGGTTCTGTTTGGTGGAACTCTAGCATAACATAAACCCACTCATGGCATATCAAAACAACATTGTAGTTAAAATAGGGTTGTAGTCAGAAGTCGGCTGTAGTATTACATGGCCTGCGGTAGAGGCCGTGTAGGTATGGTTAAGTTGCTCAACTCATACAAAGAGCAATTTTTGGGTGGCTTATAACTTTGCTCCCCCTGGACAAATGCTTACCAAACTTTGCAAAACAAAAGTATATGGTCCGCTCTGAGATTTTATGGCAAGTTTGGTGAGGTTCGTCAAGGGGGGGCAAAGTTATGAGGGGGTCCCAAAAATGTTTTGTTTCCATAGACGCAATGGAAAAGAAAATGTGCTCACACGTACAGCTGAAACCGATGCATGGATTTTCACCAAATTTGCGACAGTAGCAGCGGCTTGGTCCCAAAAGCTTGCTTTTGTAAATTTGTTGTAAATCCGTTCAGTAGTTTTCTTTCAAGCATGCAAAATGTAGGTCCAAAAAGATTAGTGATATCTGGGTCCACTCCGTGGACCGACTTCCCTGTTCGCTCTGCGGACAGGACTCTGATTATTCCGGAGGGCAGCGTGATGTCCGTGGACACCCAACAGGCCCGTTGATTGGCTGTTGAAAAGCGTGATGTGCGTCATATTTTTCTGAAATGCCCGCCATGTTCTATCTGTGGACAGCCCCGGTTGTCCGCGGATAGCGCAGTGGGGAACAGAGCTGGGATACATGTTTTGGGGAATTTGATGTTGGAAAGAGGAACTGGGAAGGGCGGGGTAGTGAAAGATGGTTGACACCATGTGTTTGTTTATGTGGAAGAAGACTGTGTGGGGAACGGAGGTCCGTGGACACTGCAGTAGTCCGCAGACAGGACCTTGGGCAGGCGTCTTCTCTGGTGAATGCAGGGAGGCATCATTAGGGTTGGGGAGTGGAATATAGATGATATGAGGATGTTTGCATAGGTTAAAAATAGGCCATGCACCCAAGAATCTAGACATTAGCACAACTACTCGAGTGTCATACGGCCATGCAACCAAGAATGTACCCACAACTATTGCAGTAGATAGTGTTTGGTGGGCAGTTGGAGATAAGCCCATGTTTGGGCCTATTTGGTGACTGCAGGAGGGCAGTGGGGTCTGCATGATATGGTGATATAGCCATTGGTGAAAAATATGGTTGGTGGTCTACTTTGATATCTACAGATAGTGTTTGAATTGGGAAGTTAAGGGTAAATTGTTGTGTGTGGGTTGTGGCCAGTGGCCAGATTCTTGGGTGCATAGCCGTATTATGCTGTGGTGGTTGTGGCCTGTCCCCAGACTATTGGCGATAGTTTAGGCCATGTAACAGGAATTTCACTGCCATTTGCAATCAATGAGACATTTGTGAAAATGATGTACATGTTTCCAAACTCCCGAGTACATTTTTCTCGCATTGCCCAGAGACAGATGTGGCTGCGCTCAAGTTCATGTGGTCTGCTAATGGAGAAAGCGAGGCACAATGTCAACAAGGCTGTAAATGCATTTTTGAGAGATGTTGGCATGACATCTTTCCATAATGAAAACATTAAATTTCAGAGCACCAATATTTTTCACAGAGTTGGAGTACATCATACCGATGCTGGTAACCAGCTTTTTTTTGCAAAATATCCTAAATGCTTTGCAGCTCTTTTTGAAAATATTGCAAGCATTTCACAGCAGGTGTTGCCAACTTTACTCTAAACCTTGAAAAAAACCTTCCAAAACCAAAAAAACAACACGAAAAGGCTCTTTTCAGAGCCACTACTTTCTCCTGCAAAAGAGTGCAATGGTTTCGATGCTGCAACTGCCTATATGTTTCGGGATGTCCGTGGACTAACAGGCTGTTCGTGTACTTCGCAGGATGCGTAGGGGCCTGCACCATTTTTTTGGTACTTTTATTTTTGAACTGTGAAAGGTGGCTCTGAAAATAACCTTTTTTGATTTTTGTTGTTTTATGATTTGTTTGGCATTTTTATACAGGACACACAAGGAAGGGAAGGGATGGTAGGGAAGGGACACCAACCACTGGGACGAAGGGGCAGGTGGAGAGAGGAAGATGTTGGGTGGCCCTCACTTAGGTAGAGGGCACTGTTTGGCGTGCTCCTGGACTGTAGCATCAAAAGCACTTTGAAACTGTTTCCCCCTGCAGAGTACTGCGTCACAGTACATACAGAGTACTTTGACCCTCGAAAGTCAAGGGTCCACTGCGTTATGTATGGCCTGTGAGGCATGTTCAGGGATCCGCTCCCCCACAGGAGTGTCTCTTGTGGTGACAGGAGCAGATGTAGAGGATGCTACTGCCTTTGAAAGGGATGACCCTCCAAACTGCTGCCTTGTGGTTAGACTTCAGGTGTCGCTGCATGGAGGTGGTCCCATAGCTATACAGCCCAGGCTTTCCGCGACTGAGTACCACTCAGTGCATCGAATCTTGGCCGCACGCGCCTTGGGTACCCCCCAAGGGTGGTAAATAGCCACCACACCCAAGACTAACGCTGGCAGCTGGTAGTAGGGACTTCCACTACCTTATCCTGTTTGTCTTCTTGATCCCCCTCTACATTACCCTGCCTGTTCCCCTCTCCAGGCTCTCCAGAAGGTGGTGGTGTTGGGGGTGGCAGTGAGGAGGCAGCAGCCATGGATGCTATTCTATGGAAAAACAGGAATCCAACAACACCAAACATCAATCTAAGCAAGTGCTCTGTCCTGGTCTGCCAAAATCAGAATGAGGAGCAGCACTGGGGTGTGGCCTTTTATAGGGGTGTACTCCGCAGACAGTTGCATGCTCCGCTGACACTTCGAGCCCCAGGTACGGCTCAAAAAGTTACAAAAAGACTCTAGAATGACCAGGGCATGGCCTAGGACCTCTGCAAGGGTGAAGTTTCAGCCTACAACTCCCTGGATTTGCCAAATATGCACTTTTTAAGTGTCTGAGGGTAAGGACAGTGTCCGTGAATAGGTCTGATGCTCAGCCCGGGTGTGGTCACATGGTGACATTTCTGGACATCCGCAGATAGGACAGCTGTCAGTAGGACATCTGTTGCGCAGGATGAGGTGTGTGCATGTGCCTAGGTGTCCGTAGGACAGGGTTGGGGCCCCCAAATTAATTAAAAGTGTGACACATGCAGCGGACAGGCGCAGTGTTCGGAGGGCAGAGGGGATCACATGCAAATGCGCCCAGGTGTCCGGAGGACAGGGGCGGGACCCCCAAACTAACTAAAAGTATGCCACAAGTTTACGGACATCTGCGGACAGGCGAGGTGTTCAGAAAGCACAAGGGATCAGATGCGCATGCACCCAGGTGCCGTGGGACAGGGGCAGGAACCCCAAACTAATTAAAAGTATGTCACAACTTTACAGACATCTGCGGACAGATGCAGTGTTCTGAGGGCACAGGGGATCGGATGCGCATGCGCCCGGGTGGCCGCATGAAAGGCTCTGGGTCCCTGAATCATATAAAGGTGCATCATGATTTTGTGGACATTTCTGGAAGCAGTATAATCAGAAACTGTTAATAACTTAAACATTTGACTTCATGTACAGAAATGATTGGTGTGTTTGAGGCATGCTTATTGCCCCATCTATATGAACCGTGAGCTAAGATCAAACCCTAAGGAAAGTACTATCAGGACATATGAGAAGGGAAACGTCTATGGTCCCTTTTTAATTTTAAATTTCTGACTGTCAGTGAACAAAACCACCTGGCCTACGTATGTCAGTGAACAAAAACAAGTGGCCCAGATATGTGATGTCATCACTGATGTCATCAATGACATTTGTGATGCCATCTTTGATGCACTTGGTGTTAGTCTTTGCAGTGCACGGTGGTGGCGCGAGTTATGGTTCCTTAGCTTACCATAACTGGTGAATTTCTGAGGTTTTTTGGTTTACTTGTAACCATAACGTCCCTTTAACAAAGATTTTTAATTGAATTTCATAGGTTTTTATTAGTGCAACTGAAAAATAACATCCCTTTAACAAAGTTTTTTCAGTGAATTTTATAGGTTTGTATTGGTGCAACTTAACCATAATGTACCTTTAACAAAGTTTTTTCAGAGAATTTCATGGGTTTTTACCAGTGTATGCTATTTTCCTACAACTTACTAATACCATACTTACCCCAATATAGCAACATTGTTTTACCTTAAAACTCTGCCATTTCCCACCTTCTAGCATCATATGTAACACTGCTATACACTTTTTACAACTTTTTCCACTGTTTTAGCATCTATTGAAGTCCGCAAACATCTGAGGTCATCACAGTCCTTCTGGACATGCACTTCGCCTTCGGGTGCTTGCTTCGAGGACAGTTTGGAACTGCATTTCCTGCTAATCTACGAACTTTCAAGCTCAAAATGTACCCTTGCACAGCTTCTACACCTATTCTTACTCATTATCCATTAACTATTTAGTACAAAGCACATGCTTGGAGGAATAGTAGCAAAACTGCTATTTATCTTAAAAGTGGCATCAGCTATTGCCATCCCTCTTCCCCAAGAGCCAACACCATCACCAGCTGGAGGACCCACACAACAAAAAAAGCACAGTATTTCCAAAGACAATGAAGAGAACCAAGAAGATGAGGTAGAGGAAGTGCCTACCCCTAGCACCCAGAGAGAATAATGGGGGTGTCAGTTCTTTACCACTGTTGGGAATGTACCAAAGGTTAAAGCTACAAAAATGAAATGCACTGAGTGCAACTTTGTACTCAGTCGCGGACTACCTGGACATTACTTCTACTGGAGCATCTACGTGCACCGCCACACCAAATCCAACTACCGCAATGCTCTCAGAAATATTGTTCCTTTCTTAGCACATAGTAGGCTGTCCTCCTCCACATCATCTTCCACAACCAATACTGTACCACACAGCATCATTCTGTGGCACACAAAATCCCACCAGCCACCTTTCAAGCAATGAAAGAGGCTGTTGATCCATATCTTTAAGAGACAACAGTCCTCTGTATGTACTACAACACACCAATCTGCAGGGGTAAGAACTTACGAAGTGCGCTTGAAGCTGTAATCAAGGAGCATGAGAAACACTGCCCACTACCTTAGAAGTAACACACGTGCAACATCTTCCCCTGTCCAGCTGCCCCTCCATATTAGTGATCAGTGCCTCTTCCTCATTTCTCTCCCCACCTTACGTTCTAACCTCTCTTGCAAACATTTTTGTTTTAAAAAACAACAAAAGAAAGGTTCCATTAGGAACCACCTTTCACAGTAAAAAAATAGAACTAAAGAAAATATCTTATAGACTCCATCTACTTTACATTTGTCAGTAAAGTACATAGACTCAATAAGTTTTTCCAACATTTCCATTAGCATTTGGTGTTATGCTAACGAGAATAATGTGGCGTTCATCCCCGGTTCCAGGGGCTGGAACGGGGGATAACGGCCCAGCAGCTCAAGTTAGAGGCCCAAGCGAAGTGTGTCTGTGTGCGCTCTGATGCCTGTGGGCTTTGGTGCATTATAAATAAATAAATAAATAAATAACAAGGGCGAGGGCTGTTATCCTCCATTCCAGGCCCTGCAATGTGGGAAAAAGGCCATTAGCACCCCTGTTTCCCAAAGTGGGAACCCGGGGTGCTAAAAAAGTTACTTTTCTTCCTACAGCGGGACGCCTGTGCCGTCCCGCTCGGCGAAGGAAAATCCTTTTGTACAGAACCGTCTTCCCTTTCCATGGCAGCCTGCAGACAGAACCCTATGACCATATTACTAAAAGCACATTTTTATTCCTTTTCAAACCAATCCCACTTTCTAAATAACTTTACCACATAGCAAGTCCCAGGACGACCTGGCCACTTTAACCCCATTTTTTGTCCCTCGCGGTCATGGCCAGTAGCCAGATTGTCTTGGTCATGAACTTATACCTTGACCCGTACAATGTGGCCACTACCCTTGGCCATAGGCTATAGCTCAGTCACCAAAGGTATATCACTATTTTTTTTTCCTACATTATGATACTTGTCAAAAAATAAAACACGGGCACATTTGCATAACCTTGCTTGAAGGTCCATGCTAATGCTGCTTACACAAGTTTGCTTGAAATCCACCCATATTTTATTTTTTCAAAAGTGTCAATATGTATGTACATACAGCAGTCATATACCCTAGCCTCCACTTGATAAAATCCATTCAGAGTTTACACAAACACTAAAGGTTTGGTCTATAATCTTTCTGAAAACCTTTGTCCACATTCGTCAAACAGCAACAAAGTTATAAGCCATCTAAACATGTTGAGACCCCACTCTAATTTAGCCCCCTCTTGAGAGAAACCTACCACACTTTACACAAACATTTATATGTAGTTTTAAAATCGTTTTGCAAGGTTATGTGTAGATTCGTCAAATGGCACCACATTTACAAGCCTTTACAATATTTTGGGTAACCCCTCTAAATTTGTTCCCTATTGACAAAATAGCTCCACACTTTCCAAAACCATTCAGAATCAAGTCTAGAAAGAATAAAATTCCCAAATTTCATGTAGTTTCATTGAGTGGCGCCAAAGTTATAAGCCATCCAAGGACAGATTTTCACCAGCCCTGTAATGCAGAAATAGGCACATCTGTCCCTGAACATCTGAAGTGTTTGTGAACATCACAGGAATATACTGATAATCCAGACTGTTTGCGGACTTCGAGGATGAAAAACATCTGTTTTTCTGCTTGTTGGGGCCATATGCCATCCCATCCTCACCACCCTCACCTCCCCAGAGATTGTTTGATAAGTTTGACAAGTGCCATGCTATGTTTTTAAATATGTTTTTACTGCGGTCTCCGCGGACTCCGTCGTATGTCTGCGAATCCAATATGACAGGCATTTCCAAAAATCTGACGCACTTCACGCTTTTCACCATCTAATCAGTGGGCGCTTCGGATGTCCGCAGACATCACCTCTCCGTCTAGGCCAACCAGTTGCCAACCAGTTGCCTGTCCGCAGACTGAACAGGGAAATGGGTCAGCGGACTGGACACAGATATCACACATTTTCTTACCTACCTTTTGGTTGTTTTAAAAATTTACAAAAGCACACTTTCGGAACCAAGCCGCTGCACCTGGCGCAAACTTGATGAAAATCCATTGCGCGGTTTGGGCTGTAGGCGTGAATAAAATTTGTTTCCATTGCGTCTATGGAAAAAATTATAAATAGGGACCTCCCTATAACTTTGCCTCCCCTTGATGAATCCTCACCAACCTTGCCAAAATAATTCTGATCGGGCCTTTATTTGCAAAGTTTGGTGAGGATTTGTCCAGTGGGAGCAAAGTTATAAGCCACCCAAAAAGTGCTCTTCCTATGAGTTGAGCTACCTTACCATAACTACACGGCCGCTACCACAGGCCAGGTAATGTAATTTATCTGAGCTATATCACTATTTGTAGCTACCTATGTTAGCTTGCAATGTTTTTGGCTGTCATGGTCGAAAGTCATGTGACAGCTCTTTCTGTGATGTCATCAGGACCAAAGTTTATGTGATGTCACTTCCTGGGATGCCGTCAGGTGTGTGGTATCCCTTCGCTACACCTGAAATTGTGGATTGATGTCCCTGGCAAGTTCATGGAAATGGATAGACCAAAAGCATTAGGGAACAGCTGTTATGCAATTTCTCTGTAACAATGTGTGTTTGTGCTGCTGGATAACTGATTTTTCAGTAACTTGCTTTCATTCCAGGACTCATCAGAGATGCAAAATGTTCCCTCAGGGTCATGATACCAAATACACCCTGCTTTTCCCTTAGGAGTATCCTTGTACAGCTGACTGTCAGGACTTTACTGGTTGGTGGGAACATTGTATTAGTTTCTTGGAGTACCGCTTGACTCTCTTCTGGGGAGAAGAATACCAGTTTTCCTTTGTAAAATTAAGTGTAGGGTCCTTCAGCCAGACGCTGCATTGCACCTACATGAAAGTGAATGTGAAAGAAATGTGGCCATGTATGGTCGTGTCTATCCCAGTCCAGGAATTTCAGGACAACCATGATGATTTAAGAGCACGTCTAATAGATGTTGGGATGCAAAATTGTTTTTCCTGTAAGAAAAGTGTGAAGCTTGAATGAGTTAACCTACACTAATTGAGTAGACAACAAAATGTTGGAATGATTGCAACCCTGTGGTTGGGTCTTGGTAACATCACCCTAACCCAATTCCGCCTCCAACTTAATTGTCTACTCTAGTTATTTGGTGGAAGACCTGGGATCATAACACAATGTAGCGCTGAAGACTGAATTTGTGGCGTATCTTTTTGAACCTGCACCTTTCCAAGACCCTCCCCAATGTCAAAACTCTGTCCAAGGTTTGCAGGAAGAAGATACCCAGCAACCACGTTGAGACCGGGATGGTGTTCGTGCCTCTTCATTCAGCAGGACAAGTCTTGTCCCAGGCTGTAAGCCCAGAGGCAGCTAGAGGTCATGCTGGGTATGGAGACCACACTGACTCTGAATACATAGAGGCAAGAGAAATGGCACCAAGATGTACTCACACCTGACAAAGCCAGAAAACCTACATCTGCTTATAGTTGTAACAGCTTGAATTAATTACCTACTATATTACACACTCTCTCAGTAATGTGCTCATACCTGGCGGACATCACTTCTGTTTTTCAACTTCTGCCTGCTACTAGAGACCAGATTAGCACCACAACTGTTCTTGCTCCTTCATCCAGTTGATCCATTTGGTACTTGTCGCCAAGTGAGATGGAGGACTTGCAGACCTGCAAATATGTGTCATAAATACTAACCGAAGATGAGCATTTAACAACCCTATTCATGCAATGAATGCTGTTGACTCTGTGTATATGAGTGTAAGATCTTGAATGGCAGCATTGTAATGATAGTTTGGTAAAGTAGTGTAGTCAATTGTGTAAACTGCATGTCTAACTGGACACTGCACAGATCCCATCAACATCAGAAGCACACAATAGATGGTCTGGAAACAAAGTAAGGACAGATTACACCCTTACCAAGGTGGAAGCTGGTCCAATATATGTCAAGAATGATAATGGTTTAGAGATGGTACCTCAGGTTCCCAGTGAAAGCTATTTCCAACAACTTTGTCATGAATGCAAGGGCAGCGATGGGCCTTACATTATTGGGGTGAGCAGGGTGAAGGAATGGCTTCTTGAGAAGCAACAAGGTGAAAGCAGCAGCTTCAAAGCTCAGAGAGAAGAGTTAGGGTGCAGAGAGGGCTCATAGTGGCTCAGAAGATGGGGCTATGCTATATCCAATATATTAAGGGTCATCCATAGGTAGAGATAAAGGGGTGATAAAGTGAATTTGCTGACTGGGTGTAGTTTATAAAGCATGGACTTGAACATTGGTTTTAAAGGTTGGGCCTCATTACACGGTAGGAGGTAACCATGGCGCTAATAGCGCCATAGCTGCCTCCAAAACCTTACCGACTCCGCCCTGGTGAATGGAGCAATTACCGGTCAATGCAAAGGTCAGCGGGACCGGTAATTCCCCATTCACTAGAGCCCTTCCCCATTCCCATTGGCCCTCATAGTCCCTTTGCAGGTCCTGTCCCTAACGCCTGGAAAAACAAGGCGTTAAGGGAGGACCCGCAAAGGGAACTCGTAGTAGGTCGGTAGGGGATTACCGGCACCAGTGACCTTACCGGTGCCGGTAATCCCCTACTGCCTACCGTGTAATGAGGCCCATTATGTCTCAGAGAATGGGGAATGTAAAGGGGGAGAAATAGAGAAGGGCTGCAGCTGGATATAAATGTGAGTTGCATGTATTGTAGATCTTGTCATTGAACAAGGGAGATTGTTATTCACAAAAGATATGGGAAATATTAATAGTCAGCTCCCTCGTGTATTTCTGATGTTAACAGCTGGCAGAGAGCGTCTTCACTAACGGATGCCAGCTCTCAGCTGCTCGTTCATTTTAGTAGGGACACCTGATTCCGTAGGTATGGAGAAAAAGCTCTGTGTAGTGTTAAGTGGTAAGCAGCAGGATGGTTGTTTTGGAATTTCTATATGCGGACCACCACCAGCAAAAAGTAGGGTACTCGATTTATACATATTTTTCAGAATTGTACATTTGTTTATAGAAGCCAACACTCTGTGGTTTAGACCTATGGAAGATTCTCAGTAGTCCAATGTTATCACGTCCTGCCGGTTGATATGGCTGGGGAATCAGTGAAGAACAGGCATCCATCTCTCTGGATTTTTGTTGTGTTTTTACAGGAGACTTCTGGCCCTGGATGTATATGAAAGTAAAAGATGGTAGTTGTCTGCTTTTTCAAATGGTGAGTGTGATGAATCGGTGATGATTCCTCCCAGAAACCTGGTCTGGGTCAAGCCTCATGCGGCCAGGATAAGGCAGACACTTCCTGGTCCTGACCCTGGGGGTGGTGTTCTGTGGGAGGATCCATTGTCGGGGGGGGGCAGACAAGGAAGACTGGAAAACCTCCCTGTTTGACATTCCCCGTAATCTAACACTTTTAATGGCTGTTTGGCAAGATGCAGAAATTGAAAAACACACCTTTGTTGAAGGGTACTACAAGCCCCTTAACCCCAGAAATACTGGGATGAGGAAGAGGGCTGAAGAGGCATGTCATGTTATGTTATGTTATGTTATGTTATGTTATGTTATAGGATATTTATACTGTGCACTATCACCACTGAAGTGGTCCCATGGTGCGCTGCCAGATCTGAAAAGGAAGAGAGTAGGGTAAATTAGTAGGACACAGCGGGAAAAAGCACAAGAAAGCTGTGATGTGCTGTTGCCAGCTTCAGTTCATTTTACACTGTTCACTGACAGTAGGTGTGATTTTTGGTTGGTATTTGTCAGGTGCTGTTGTGCATGGCTATGTGTGGTTTGTTTCGGTGATGCGGTGCAGTCAAGTATGTGTGCTTTGTTGTGCAATATATGCATGGTTGTGTTTTGTTTAGAGTTTGAGATGTTTAAACAGAGGAATGCGTTTTTTAGTAGGTTGGTTAGTAGTGGCACTCTATCGTATCTCCTCTGCTTTGGCTACCAGCGGTTTGTATCCCTGCCAGTGTCACGTATTGTGGTGTAGTAGTGTCTGCAGTGCTCTTTAGTGGTGATGACTCTTCCACTCCCCTTTTGCTCATACTAATGGTTGAATACACGGCTTAGGCCCCTGGGATATCCTGGTCTGCAGCTGCCATCGCCTCCCTGTAGCCCCTTGGGGGGAGACCTCTTCCCTGTGTCCTTTAGCTACCTGGGCCCTGTGGTTTATCTGTTTGGTTGCCACTCTTTCCCCTTCAACTCTTATGCCCTGTGTCTGTGGTTCAACCTAGGACACTCTCATCTCTCTCTTTCGTGTGTGGTAGATCCCTTCATGGGAAAGGATGTACCTGGAACTCCCTCCCACTCAGAGGTCTCTCCACCTGCCTGCACTTGTCATGGTATGGTCTAGTCCTCCGTCTTGCGATATGCGAGTTCATTCTGAGGGGTGTGAGTGCTGCTCATTCATTTTCGTCTGGTTCTGAGTAGAAGAGCCATGCTGTAGTAGAAGTAAGGTAATTAAGCCTAACAGCCCACACCTGAAGGAACCTGTGAGACATAAAAGGCCCCCTCAGGTGCCGGCAATTGGAAGGAGTGGAAGGAGCTGGAACTCAGACTGGAATGAGAGCTGTAGGAGTAGTAGCAGAAGAAAGAAGGCATGAGGCTGGCAAACCAAGCAGAAGAGGGAGAACAAGAGGGACTCCAGAATGTGGAGACAGCAAAGTTCACCTGCTTGTTTTGAGAGGGTCCTGTTCCCCCAAACTCTACAGTGCAGAGGCTGCACAGCAGAAGACATGCTGGAGAGCTTTCTTTCCCCATGTGAGTCTGATTGCTGTGGTTGACGTGCAGAGAACGTACTGGAGACCGAGGCAAGGAGCAGTTGTCAAGCCGTGGGTCTCAGGAGCGAGAGAGGCTTCATAAACGTGTGGCCTGACTGGAGACACCTTTACAGAGGAAGGGTTTGCATTCCTAAGGAGCCAGAAGTAGTAGAAGTTGTGGCAGTAGGCATGGAAGCAGTGCGACCCACAGAGCAAGTGTCAAAGAAGCCGGTGAGTGAAGCATGCCCTTCTAACACCTTGCACAAGCTTTGCCGGCAACAGTATCCAGTCTCCTGTTAACTTGCATAAGATTTAAAGCGTTTGTTGAAAATGAAATACCGGACCAATGGAAATGTAGTACTTGCATATAATCGAAAAGTCATTTGGCCTCATTCCGAGTTTGGTGGTAACCACGCCGCTATTTGCGGCATGGCTGACTCCAAACTCGTTCCGATTCTGCCCTGGTGAATGAAGCAATTACCGGTCCATTCCAAGGTTGGCAGGACCGGTAATTCCCCATTCACCAGGGCCCTTCCCCATTCCCATTGAGCATTTATAGGGCTCAATGGGAATGGGGAAGGCGCTAATAACGGTACCGTAAATTACGGTACCGTTATTAGCTCTAAAGTCCCTTTGCGGGTCCCGTCCTTAATGCCTGCTAAAAGTAGTAGTAGTAAGAAAGGACCCGCAAAGGGAACTCATAGCAGGGCGGTAAGGGTTTAACGGCACCGGTCTCGTTACCGGTGACCGTTAACCCTTACCGCCCTACTTGTAGTGAGGCCCATTGTACTCGTGTGAGAAGCTAACACTGCTTAAACCCATTGTTTAATGTTTAAAAGACTATTACTGCTTGAAGGAGTGGTTGTGTGTTACTTATTAAGAAGTGTGAACACTGTGAAGAACATTACTGAATACCTACCTTGATAGTATCATTGTGACAACCTTTACTTTATGAAAACTACATCAAGGAGTGTTCGCGTGTGCCGAATTGTGATTCCCAAAGGAGGATGAACTCCACCCTTCAATTTCACACAGGAATACAATTCTGTACCTATCCTTAAACCCTGAAAACTATATCAAGGAGTGGTTGCGTGTGCCTAATTGTGAATTCTTGTCAGGAGATGCCCGTTTTCTACCTGGTCCTTGTGACAGGGATGTAAAGGATATTGTGTCAATATTGTGCATTCATCTCCAAGATGGCACTCCGTGGCTCCCTGGATCTACACTGATATCAGCTGTCTATCCTTCAGTGGAACTGAAACTGAAAATGGACTCTGGAAGGCAGTGACAGCTTATTAGAGCAGCTTGATGGTAAACAGATGCGTCACATCTACTCAGTAAGCACTGGTGCTAAGTAATTAACGTTATTTCCTCTCTTGTTCCCTGTTTTTCCTGGTATTCCTGAGCATCTGGGAAGCCTTGGTTCTACATGTTTGGAACACTTCATCTCTGAAGCTGTTCCGTATTCCCCCTGCTGCCTTCTGCAGGCTTTCCTCTCATTCTCTCCCTTTCAGCTCACAAGGTTACCAGTCCTCGTTGCCGATTTTCTGTGTGTCTTAGAGACGCGGGTTCTCTAGTCCTACGTTTTCTTCCCCTTTTTTCCCTTTTTTGTCATTCCTTTCCTGGATTCCTTCTCTTACCTGGTGCTCTCCCATCTTGATTCCTGCCTTTCGGAGCTCATCTGTGTCTGGATCTCATGCGGTGCAGCTTACCATCTGTGTCTGGATCTACTGCGCTGCAGATACTCTTCACAGCATCAGTGTACAACTTCATCCACAGCAACAACAGCATGGGTTTTTTCATCCTTACAGAGGTTTTTCCCCTGTTGACATCCCAGATGGATCTCGAGCACCCTATAACTTTGGGGCCTTGTGCGCTGTTTGGGCAGTCCAGCTCTCTCTTTAAACAGAAGACTGAAGAACAGGTCAGTGCATGCTTACACATGATAATTCTAAAGAAAGACTAAATCCTATTCTTTATTGTAACACGGCATACCTTTCATTTATAAGAGGTCAAAGTGTATAAACTATTGAAGAAGAGAACAAGCATTGCCCAAGATAAGAGTCTTCCCATATTAACAGTGAAACCAGCCTTTCTCAGAGTTAAAGAGCAATTGAACTTTACTGTGAATTTAATAACAGTTAATTGTCCTAATATAGAAGTGTGCAAGCATTACCAGAGTTTAAGAGAGTGGCACCAAGACTTGTGGGTAATTACTGGAGCTGATAACTAGCAGAACATTACAGGTGAATTTGGAGAAGGGAAACTGGCTGCTTGTAAAGATAATTTTGAAGTTGACACAACCTATAGTGCCAGAGATTGTGTCAGACAGAGAGAAGTGAATCTAAAAGGCAAACACAGGTTGTTATTCTGGTGAACAGAAAAGAGAGTCAAAGAGGCTGCACCTTTTGAAGAGAGCTGTTCAGAGGAAGAGTGCCTTGCCTACTTGAAGTTGTGAAGTAATTTGAAGTATGACTTGTCGAAACCTGTCTAGAAGTACAACTCACTGAAGCTTTAATATTAGTCCAAAGTACTGAAGTTGTGGTGATATATCTAAGTGTCAGTAGATGCAACTTTGTAGCAGTCTAAACAAAGTGGAGCACTGTGAGACAAAGGCGACTGATCCCATAGTGAATTAAATAGACATGAAGTTGTTGAAGCGGAAGCAACAGCAATAAGAAGTCATCCTGACAACTATACCATTGTGAATCCTAAAACTTTTTCCAAGAGAATACTAACCTTTAACCAAGAACTGAGAATCATTTTAACTGTGGTTAACAAACATTTACATTAACCTTGAAACACCAAAAACTGATTTGAGACATTTCTTTTTTTGGTTGAACACTAACAACATTTACCTTGTATCCTGGGCAAGGGAAATCACCCAGGACATTAGAAGGTTATTTAGAGACTGTGAATGATGTTTATGTTATTTTGTATTGCCATATATTTTCTTTGTGTATGTGTTGCTTAATGTGTGGGCTGGTTATCCTGTATTAAAGTGTTTACCTTTAGCTTTGGTTCTGCAGGGGCATCCTCTGCCGAATAGTGATATTGAGGCCTTTTAACCTTTCTTTATTAAAAATAAAATGGCATATGTTGATAAATCCTCAAACAGTTGTCTGCCTCGCATTACTGACCCCTCACAGGAGGCAATTAATTATCCTATCTTAAAATAAGGTATGAAAGACCCTTTTGGCAACAAATATCAGGCACAGTTCAGGGAACATTTTAGTAGTTTAAATTAAAGTTTGTGTTATTTTTGTCTTGTTTTGGAGCCAGTAAGGAACATTAAAGAAACAATAGATGAGGCACTAACCCCTAAAATGAAGATGAAAACAGCTTATTGTGTATGAGATGCTTTGTGTTCTGTCGTAACTAGTAACAGGGAAGATTTTATACACTGTGTTGGGGTAAACCAATTAATGTATGGTGTGGTGTTTGCTCCTATCACCGTCTAGTTGACCACTTACCACTACGAATGGTCTGCTATTAGACCGTCTGTCATAGTGTATGGTCCTATGAGATCATTCACATATCCCAGGTTTTGTATTGTATTTTTTCTCATGAATAATGTTTACACAGATACGGTGCTATAACTGTTAAGGACTTTATATGTATTTAGGAGTCTGATGTATGATGTGGTTATACTACTTTTTTTAATCTGTGAGGTTTTGTTTATGTGTTATACTAAGGTTTTTTATAAGTGTGTTGCAATAAATTAATTCTATGTGATTTATTTGACAAATGTCTGTTGTTGCTGTCACTTGCCTGTGTTTTTCTGTGTGATTTGAATGATGTTTTTTCGAATTGCATTACATTGTGTAATGTACTTTTTTCCCTTGAGACACCACCCATGTTGTTTGCTGAAATATTAAAAGGCAAGCCGGTGAACTGGAGTTGGCATAATTCTGCCAATGTGTTTATAATCTATGAGATGAGGTCCTTTACAGCGGAGTACTGATTTTCTTGTCGTTTGAGTGTTATGTTTTCAGATAGGTCAGTTGTCAGTGTTTGACAGCCGGATTTGTGTTTTGTGCCATTTGATTTTAAAGGTGGTGACGGTGGATTTAAGAGAGCCCAGGTCAGCAATAAACCATTCTCCAGCCTAATTGTAAAAAGGTGTAAAACAGGGCTCAAAATGTGCACTCATTGCTAGCTATTGGCTGGTGAACATTGACTCTTGGTGAGTAAGAAATCGTGTGATGCGTGTATGTGTAGAAGTGAGGTGGCAAATTAATTTTTATTGCTGACTAGTAGCCTGCAACGTGACATTTTGAACCCTGCTCTAAAATGAGCTGGCTGAGACAATGTAAATCAGAGATTTTCCAGTAATGGAGGCTGGACAGGTCAGATTAAGTGATGGATTATGGCCTCAAATTGGTTAACATTGAGTGTGCTCCATTGCCTTGCCAGTAAAGAGGAAAGACTAAACTACGTTTAAAAAAGTAACTTGTCCCATCCAGTTGGAGATTAGACTCAACAATCTCTGACAAATGTTATCTGCATGTTCTAAGTACGAACTTCATGAACAATATTTAGAACCTACAGAAAAATAATGACTTCAGAATCTAGATTGGAATGCAGAACCTAAACAAGAACCCTTGATGGAGTCATATGTTGCACCACTGTACGGCACTCTGTCACCAGTATCTGCTCTAAAAAACGACACGCTCAAAGCAATGATGGAGGCAGTTTTTAAACTGATTGAATGACAACGTTTTTTCTTCAGGCTCTCACCAGAGCAACTCCCACAGAAAGAAATTAAGTGCTCTAGCATTGTGAGTTGGAGTGTGCACTGAGGAGTTAAATGTACACCGAGATGATTTAAAATTCAGAAAATCGTACATGCTTGCTAATACTGTAACCTATATTTTGAATTTTGGGAATTATGTTTGCGTGAACATTATGTACTACTGCGCTCATTTGAAATGTGCCTTTACATGTCTTGCATCCTCCATCACTCCATGCCTGGAATCACATGGGGGCTCGGACGAGCTATCATGTGGTGAAAGAAGACTTAGTTAAATAACTTGACAAAAAGTAAGAGTGCTGAAAATAGAGAAGTACAAATATAAATGGTCCAATATATCAGACAAAAATGAAAAAACAAATAAAAGGCGTCATTTTTTTTAAAGTGTTAATTACAAAAATTGGACCACCAATATTAACACTTTGGTGCAGTTGGGTCCCCTACATTACATTTTTTATTTGTTTAATGTAAAAAAGCAAAGGGTCGACACAGGTGAAATCACCTTTTACGTTTTGGTTTTACGTTCCATTTTGTAAAAAAACGTAATGGCTGACTGTAGATTACACTTTGCAGATGGCATTCACAATGTTTCCCATTCAATGTGCCTGCTTTTAGCTTCTGCTACATGGAGGTGGAGTCCACAGGAATCCATACGTTTTTCACCTGCATGAAAATCTGTTGCAGGTAGAAAACGAAGTGCGTGTTGAAGATGGAGGAAGAAAAGATAGTGGAAAAGTGAATTCTTCTTCATGCAGCTACTCTACCTTCAAAGGGAATGAAAATGTCCTGGAGGTGTAAACCAAAGTGTAGATGCTTTGCACCTTTTCCGTAGGCCTTGGTTTACTCTTCCTCTCATGAAACAAACTGCATAGGAGCTCATGTTCATTGGGGACGTTGCGTAAAAGAAAGGTGAGTCTCGTATCTGCCAATTATTTGAAGTTCGAAAGATAAAGTCACCCCATTGGAATTCCAGCAGCATTTGGGCCCTATTTTGGATTTTACTAACACATCTAATTACTCTTACGGATTTTCCTATCAACTCTTTGCTGATGACACTCAGATATTCTTCTCCTTTAATTCCTTATCAACAAGCTATTGTCAAAAATGTCAAACTGTCTCTCCATCATCAAATAGTCGATGGCTTTTCACTCGCTCATGCTCAACTCCACTACGGCTGAAGTTCTCTAATTCCAAGCCAAAACAGGCTATCTCTTCCTCTCCTCCTCTTCTTCTCTTTTCTCCTGACTACCTTCCTAACTCTGCAATGCTCATAACCTTGGTGTCGTCTTCGACCCATCACACAACTTCTCACTCTTCATTTCCAAATCTGCCACTGCTGCCAGATTCAACCTCCTCAATATCAGAACAATCCTTCATCATCTTCCTTTCAATGCTTCTAAACAGCTAATCTCCTGCTTAATCATTTCGAAATCTGGCAACTGTCCCAGTTTCCTGTATGGCCCTCCAAACGATTCCTTTTCACCTCTGGACAAAGCCCTCAACTTCGTGGTCAGCACACTTTTCAACCTTTCTCGCATTACCTCTGCTTCCTCTACCCGTCGCCAGATTGGCTATCTGTGAAACAAAGGGCAAGGTACAAAACTTCTTCTCATCAACTTCAAAACTATCCATGGACTCACCCCACCCAACCTATTTGCTCATTTCACTTTCTACTCTCCTCATAAGTCATTATGATAATCCTCTATTCACCTCCTTGCCACTACTCAAGACCCCTGTGCTCCCTCTTGTTTCTGCTATCCCTCTCTCTCCTTCCTCCCCTACTCTGGAGTGCTCTCCCTTCCCCTCTCCATTCTACTCCAACTCTACCACTATTTAAATTCAACCTCAGCTCTCCTTCTTTCTCAAGAACCTGTTTCCTAGCACTCTGTGCATTCATAACCATGTTTTCCTCTCTCCCTAGACTTCAGGGACAACCCCACAGCTCTTTTCCATCACCTCTTCATCCTTAATTCAGCACTTCCTCCACCATCCACTTCCTATGTGTTTCTGTCCTGTCCTCGCCCCTGGCTTATATGTGTACATTCCCTGCAACATTTGGTCCTCAAGTCACATTATCTCACCCCATTTTAAAGGGCCCAAGTTTTCCGCTCTGTTATCAATGGTACATTTTGCAAGCGTTTGTGTGCCAAAAATGCATTGCTTTCCCTGTGATTTTTATGAATAAAATAAACAAAAATAAATACATTATAGTGTGGGGTTTAATCTGAAAATGGGCATGCCCAAAAAATAAAACCCTTAAGAGAGAGGGAAGCATGGTGCTTACACCATTTCCTTTGCTTCATACAGGAAGGCATGAGAGATATTATTGGGGTCTTTGGTTCTTGGCTTAGGCTTATGAAGTTTGGCTAATGGGCCTGAATGATAGAACTCCCTCTGTCAATGTAAAGTCACATTAAAGGGAGACACCATTGAATATGTTTGGGTACCTCAATGGAGCTACGTGAAAGACATGACGTCTGTCGCTCGCTTAGAGTACGATCCTGACCACTTTGGTAGTTAGTATTTAGACAGTCCATCAATGCAACCAAGAGAAAGGAATATACATGCCTAAGGATAGTTGGCTCTCCTGCCTCCTTTTGGTAGGAAGCACTGGTGCGTTAGAAGTTCGTATGGTACTGTATGGTTGTGGGTTACCTGTTCACCTTTGTGTTAGTAGATACACAAAGGGCATTATAAAAGTAAACTTTGGGGCAAGCTATATGATTCCATTACAGAAAAGGACCATACCAAATTCTGGGCCTTGGGTGCCTCCCATACTATAATACATAAGGGAACTGAAGGGCCTAATTCTGCAACCCTGAAGTTGACTGTATTACACAGCGTGGGTCCCTGTATGTTGTTTTTAGATTCGTCCTCTAAAACATTTGGTAAATTACTACACAGCAAGGGCTTGGCTTGACCGAATGTGAATTGTGCTATATACAGTTTAGCTTTCCCAGTTGGCTTGAGTAGACAGCAGCAATGCCTCAAATTATTTTTTCTCTGTAGTAAGTACTGTTGGGGATTCTGTTCACCTGTATACCCAGCCCATATTTATCTCCTGAGTTTCTTCGATTTTGTAAACAGTCAAGCAGTGGCAGAACCTGCAAGCAAAGTGCAGGTCACTCCCACTACTGAACATCACGACAGCACTTCATACAGATTTAAAAGTTAATGAAAGAAATGGTAATTGTATGGAGGTGTACACATCCCTTTCTTCAAAGAGAGGGGTCCGGCATGGTGCATAATTGTGCCACTACTGTTTCAACTACATATAAATGACGTAGAAGTATTTTTAACAGTTGTTTCTATTGTCCCAATACTGAAGGACTGTCTTTTCTCGCTTGCTTCCGCAGCTGGCCCTGTGCTGATTGCACACTCCCCTACTGTACTAAGGGCATTGATTGAAAGGTATTCAGTGTTAATGTTCATAAGAGGTCTCAGAGAAAACATCTCAAATTCGAAGATATGACAATCGGCATTTCGCCCCCATTTTTGATTATATAACGGATTGTGTTTGTAATATTATGACCTCTGAGTCATTTTATGCTTTACTGACCCTCCTACACCTTTCTGCAAAGGAGATCTGGGATTCCACTGGGAAGTTCACTCAATGTAGGTGTGCTCTTATGTATCTGACACCTCTGAGTAACCCACTAGTATCCTACAGTGTAGTCGTATTTAGTAAAAGCCATCAAGATTCAAAGCGAGATAAACTATTTGGAGGATTAATTGATTGATATATACAGTTCAATCACAAGAGTAAATCGATTCTAGATTGTACAGTGACTGACAAATTACATTATACAGTTATGCAATATACTTGAGCACACATTACAGGTAAACAAAAATTAAATGTTCCTATGTGTGATTATATTCATTTTCTTCACGTTCTGATGAATATTCCATTTTGACATTATGCATTAATGTCCTGTGCCAAGACACATTCCATTTCAATGTGTTACAATGTTTTTTCGATGTGCGTCATTATATTTACAATATAGAAAGTGAATATTGTTCTATGTGTTTTTGATGAAACCCTTCTTCGGTGGATGAATTTCACAATTCTTTCCAAAATTAGTGAAGAATCTGAAAGATAGAGTTAAAATTCAAATAAAAGGTAGAAACGTTTAGTGGGAATTATCTCATACTGCCATCCAACTACATTTGTCATTAAATAGTTGGTAGATGTATGGCTCACCTTTTTGGCAAACAAGCTCATTAACTGAAAAGGGTCACACTCTGTACAAATGAAATAATTAGGCAATAAGCCTGAGACTGCGGGCCATTACCACATAAGGTGATGCCCCCGGGGCCCATAGTTACAGGCCTGCGTTAGACCGGGTACTAAAGTAATTTCTTTTTCTGTTCCGAAAGGCTCCAGCGTTTCGGAACAGAAAAAAAAATGTCAAACAAAAATGGCCGCTGGGGTGCCTTTCCATAGCGGCCATTGAAAAAAAATGGGAAAAAAGTATTCAAACAAAATGGCCACCATGCAAATGGTGAAGGGATCCACGTAGTCCCTTCTCCCTTTCCATGGTAGACTTTAAAAAGATAGGAAAAAAGTAAACAAATAAAATGGCCACCATGGGAAGGGAGCAGGAGCTACACGTAGTCCCTTCCTCCTTTGCATGATGGCCTGTCGCAGATCGGGAGCGGACGCGCTGGGGACTGAAGTGTTCCCTGCGCGTCTGCTCTCGAAATGGACAAAAAAGAAGGTAAGTGGGGGTGGGAGGGCGGTAAGGGAATTCTGTCGATTCTGCAAAACCCAACTGAAGGAGCGTTCATTGTTTGCACTGGGCTGGCTCCTGGTCTCCTCAATAATGGACGAGGGTGCCGGTGGGTCAGTGCCCCCTCCTCTATTATGGACGAGCCACCACTGCTCCATAGGTAACTGGAATTTAGGAAAGTCTGTATATTCTAAAGTGATCATAGCATAATGTGTGCTATAGCTGGCCTCATGACCTTATTTTTGACTGAGAATATAGTACGAGATTGTGGCATTGCAGTGCAAAGTATGCCACCAGGAAGGCATATCCGAGCTCTCTCGCCTGTCACCATGACATGATTAGTGATTAGTGTCTTAAGCCAGGCCTCGCAGGCAATCGAGCATATTTTATGACCATTTGATGGATGTTAACTTGCTTTCCCTTGTGGGTCCCACGTTTGCCAAATCAATGGGAATATTCTTAAATTCTTTTCACCTTGCATCTCCAAACCTCTGGTGCATCTGGGGTTAAATGAATAAGCTCATCCAGGACTATTATTTGTCAGCCAATCCTCTCATATGTCTTTGATCACACAGCATGTCTGTATAGGTAACTGATGAGATAGATTATCTGAAGAAAGTTCCATCTCTGCCTATGCAAAGACACCCCAATACTGTCAAATCAAAAGCAAAAAAAGCACTGACCAACTGGTTGATGATACCCATAGTGTTGGTAATTTGAAGGACCTACGATCCATATGCATCATATGAAAGTCCTATAAAGCTCCAACGGTGAGATGCTGCTTCATAGCACCTTCCTTTTGCAATAAGCCTAGCTTAGAAAGTCTGCATCCTAATTTTGCATTCATTGATATTGTCGCTAGCATAATTGTTTATTGCCCTGAGGTTTCCTCACTATGTTGATTATATCATCTGTATGAAGTGTGTCGGTACGGGTTTCTCTGTAAGCTTTGGAGCATTGTGGCCTATTTTCTCTTGAATATAGAGAATACCTATACAAACCATTTCATTCAAAACTTTGGGATTTGAATGGAATAAAATGACCACAACGTAATTTCAGGTAAGCTTCTGTTTTCAGCTCTCCTGTTGAGGAGAATTTCCTCTGGAATTGCATAGGAGGTTTTGTGCTTCATCAGGTTTAGGCAAAACCTCTTTTCGCCAAGCAGTTTTGTCTCCTTGTGAAATGCAGTTTTTTGAGGGTTTTTTGTTGAGGAAAGGTGTTTATGACAGTCTTTAGAAGCTTTGATAAAAAATGATCTGTGAAGGAGACATACTCACATTTCCAGAATAATCTTTGCTATTAGTAGGGCTAAATCCAGCCCTAATGCAGCCCTGAGCTGAAGGATCTCCAAGGGCTTATCCACTGATGGAAGATCTTCCTGTCTTTTGCTCAGCATTCCCGGACAATGCATAGTTGGAAGTCATTGGAAGTCGTTGGAAAAGGATTAAGAGCTGTGATTATGACTGGCGTGGTCAGAGGTATAATCATTGTTGTGACATTTTTATCAGCAATAGTTATCAGAAAAAACTAAATGGATTATCGGGGCCTCTGATTATGGTGAGAATGGAAACAGCCTTGCAAACGGGAATGTTGTGCTTGCACTTACGGATGGTGATTTAGTTGACGGTGATGCCCCGTTTGTTACATGGGGATGAAATTGTATAGGTTCCTGATTGACATGACTGTATGCATGGACAATATGAAAACTGCTGGAATTTGTGTTGGCTCTCATAGGTCTGTGAAAGCTGACTTCTTGTGTGTCCCATAGGGTGTTCTCTGCATGGGGACTGTGCGTTTTGAGCAGCAGTGCTGGAGGACAATGGTATAACATTTACAGTATGTTTAAGCATTATAAATATTCAGGCCATAATATCCAACAAAGCCAAAGCCTTGTAAAATCAATCAGGTGGGAACAATATTAAATTAAATAGCAGCAACTAATGTCTATATCCTTTCATCCAGAAAATCATCACTGGACAAATATTTGCCCTCTGAGGAGCGAAATTAACACTGGCCACCACTTAAATCGTTTATTTATGAGTAATGGCCAGATTTCATGCCGGAAATCTTCATTGTCCAGAGACCAGTATTTACTCGCCACAGTGCTTACTCACGTGAGGAAAGAAGGACTGTAACGAGGAAGCTGAACTGTTTGCCAGATTACTTTCCAGTATTTTTCGTTACTCTGAATCCAGGGCTTCCTCGTCACAGTCCTCATTCCCTCACGTGAGTAAAGACCGTGAGGAGGAAGATGGACTTGGAGGTAACAGGCTTTTTTATCCACTTTAAAAGTCTCGGCAAAAGGGATCTTTTCTTGACTTTCTACACCCATTGCCTTTTTTCTATGTTGTTCCTTAGAAGGTTTCAGTTCATGCATATGTATGACGTGACATGCAATAAAGATTGATGAATGGCGTGTTCACAAAGCGCGCACACTTGAGTTGGCAAAAGGACCCAAGAGATTGTTATTTTTGCACAAGTATATAAGATCTATGTGGCCTTTTTCAAATGTAAAACTCTTGAGAGGACACAGTTGACAGATTTGTTTGAATTGCTTTTCAGTCAAAGTCATATTTCAGCATAACCTGCAAAATCAGCAGAAGGAGAAGAAAATGAAATGCCAATATAAGGACATTGAAACATTAAATGTAGCCCCCCTGTTCCATCCTGTTCGCTTAAATGTTCCCGTGAGCGGGAGAATGCTTAACACTCCATGGCCTGTGCTTCAGAAAGTGTGCACATCTGCACTGTTTATGCACTAAGGTAAAAAACGTGGCCACTGCAAACGGTCATTAATACAATACACTTTTGCACTAAGGTCATTTTTACCCGAGTGCAAATGCTGTGCAAAATGTCAGTTGCAGAAGTGTGAAGTAAGCTGGGTGTGTCAGATGCAAACAAAGTTATGGAAATTAAAGATGAATAATTTGATGAATGACTATAAGAGTGAATGAAGCAGTGTGAGATAAAAGGAACTAAAAAGCCTTGAAAGGCGTGAAATAGCTCCCCTTCGCTGAAAAAATACAGAAGTGTTAACATGGCTGCAGAACACCGCCGTCTTCTTCCCAGAGCGGCCTCTAGGTCGGTCACTTTTGATTTAAGATGCTACATGCAAATGGAGAGGGGAATTTATATATAATATGTGTCAGGTCATGATTCTCAAAGGCATCTGACACAAAGCAGATTGTGCTAGCTGCAGTTTGCACCTGCTAACAATGCGTAACAATGGGTGATTCCCAAAATAAAGGGTTGCAAAAAGCAATAGAAACATCCAATTTGCATGTATGCAAACAGCAGACTCCAAAAATGTGACTAGCAGTTTCATAATGGAGTTGAATGTGGGCATTTGTGCCCCTTTCTGGTAATTGTAGAAAATAGCATTTAACTCACTTTAAACTAAAACCAAGAGTAATGAAGGCATCGCAAAGAAGTCACAACTGCAGAGAACACATGCAAAGCAACAACTGACACAGATTATACTGAATAACAGCACCCTGAGAAATAAATGCACATTCCCAACAATATGGCACAAATGCACATAACAAAGGAGACAAACAACTATGCAACGTGAAAAGACGCAAAGTGCAATAGACCTGTTTTTTTACATTGTTACCAAGGTGAATTTAGAGTGCTCTAAGGATCATCCCTAACCAAATGCCAAGGTGAACCTACAGCCAAACTAAAGCCAAATTGTCGGTGTATACACTGTGGAAACATGTTTAACGGTGCAATGATGACATACATTTTGGGAACAGACCTAAAATATGTTACAATAGAAATTCTGGCATATAGTGTTGGTGCAGGCATCATTTTCTAAGGGTTTTGCAGGGCAGTGCTGGCATACATTGTAGGAACAGGCATTATGAAAATGCATTACAGTGGCACATCCTTTATGTATTGTGAGCACTGGCATGATGAAAACTAGTTTTACTAAACACTGTTTGCATATTTTCTGCACCCACGCATCATGAAAATATGTGACACTGGCAATCCTGGCATACATTGTGGAAATACGCATCATGAAAAGGTGCTGTATTATGGCAATGCTGGCATATATGGTGGATACAGGCATTATGAATGTGTTTTCTAAAAAGATCTGGTGCACTTTTGGTGACCTGGAATCTGTCAGGATTTTTCCTGTGTTACCCTACAGAACCAATTGTTAATTTCACAGTTTTTCTATAGGTTTTCTGAACGTTGTAAAGTTCTCTGAGTAACATTGACTCAAACATCTTGACATAATTCTAGGGGCCCCCAACTGGAATTAGTGCTGGTCTCCATTTACTGACGAAGAAAAGACTAGTTTTATCAAAGACAGATAACGTTTCAACAATTGTCACATGCCGCAAAATCTAATACAGATTTGTAAAGTTCTGAGAGCAGGGATAGATATTGGTATATAGAAGGTGTTTGATAATGTGAAATGGAAATTTCTATTTCTATTTTTGACATTGAAAAAAATAGGCATCGAAATAAATGTGTCAGTGATATGAGGACAATGTATTCTGGTTGATGCACATGCATTGTGAGGAATCCTTTTAGTATGACATTTCTTCAGGATAGAAAAAGGTATTGTAGAACGAAAAACGTCAATGGGCTCTAAATCGGCATAGGAGAGTACATAAGATCTTTCTGTTTTCAGATGATATATTCTAGGTAGCATCCAAATCAAAATGCTCTTGGCAAGAAATATTCAAAACAGTCAATTAATTTAGCAGCCTATCTGGCCACAAATTAAATTGATCAGTGTTGGGGGGTCCTGGTGGGTCTTGCAATGAGCTTTGGTGATTCTTTGGGCGAGGTAAGGGGGGCTGTATTGGAGAGGCACTTATGGGCAATGGGTAGCGTTTTGAAGGTGATACGCTCCTGAATGTGGAGCCAATGTGCTTCTCTTCTTGCTCTGGAGATATGTTCTATTTTTGGGATATTAAGGGCTGCTCTGAGGGCATTATTTTGGATGACTTGGAGTTTGTGGATGTTACCAGAGGAGGTACCTGTGAATAGAACATTGCAGTAATCGATCCTCGATCCTACGATTGCACGATTGCAAGGGCAATAGTTAGACTGTTGATTTTGGAGAGGAAGGGTCTGGCTGCATTCAGGACCTTGGTGGCGTAAACTGCTAGGGAGGCAATGGCACTCACTTGTCTGGACATGTTGAGTGTAGCATTGAGGTAAACCCCTAGAGTCTTTACTGTAGTTGAGATGGAAATTGAGCAATCGTCAATCTGGGAGGCAGTGTATTGGTTGTTGAGACTTGTTAGTGCATTCAGTGGACCGACAATTAAAATTTCAGTTTTTTCGCCGTTAAGTCATAGGTGATTGGCTGCCAACCAGGCCTGCATTGTGGAATAGATATTGTCGAGGGTGACAGAGTCATTTCCGTAGTTGCCTGTGAGTGCGATCAAGATTTAGGTGTCATCGGCATAGTTGGTGTAGGCTATGCCGAGCAAGTCCAAAATGTTGAATAGGGGCCTGGCAAAGATGTAGTGTAGGGTTGGGGAGATAGAGTAGTGTGCAATAGTGTAGTACAGCAGAGTAGATTAGAACATAGAGCATAGTTCAGATTTTGGGATTTGTATAGCAAAGTAAAGTTTAGAATTTGTAGTTTGTATAGACTAGTATAATTCAGAGTTTCATTTTTAGGGTTTACCAATTTGTAAAGTTATTTAAATGATGTTTAAAGCTAGCTGATACAAACATTTCGCATATAACCTATTTGCATTTATCAGCACTTTCTTCTGCTGTGGAAGGCCTATAATTCACAGCCTCCTGAACCTGCATGCACAGATCCGCAAGCACGTCTGGCCCATATGCGACACATCAGCCCAAAGATGAAGGTCCGCTTCACACGTGTACACATATCTGCTATTCTACCACCTTCACCCCCAGGGCTTTCACAATTAGAGAATATATTCCCTCCAACCCCACTAGAGCATTCAGGGCTTGTTTAATGCCCCAGAGCATATGAGGCATACCACTTCCACCTCACTAAACTTTGCTTTCATGTGAGTCATCTCTGAAAGAGGAGACACAAAACTCCCAGGTATAGTCATAAAGAGAAAAAGAGCAGGAGTGTCTGTGTTTATGGACTTCCACTTCAAAAGGTTTCATGCTGACTGAGCCTGAATACGTTTCTGCAAATATGACTGTGTGATTTGCTTTCTGCTAAATTTACTTTAGCCAGTGATTAAGTTTCAAATGTGGCTAAGCCTGTTTTTTTCTGCTGAATGTACTAGCAAATAAGAAACTCTCCAAACTGTTCTTCAACAAACATGTATTTTGTTTTACTAACTCATGCACATACTTGTGTGCGATCATTTCTTGCAGCAAAGTGAGTTAGCCAGAAATTGCATCTGCTAAAATAATGAATTGTGTGGCAAACACATTCACTGTTGGTGAGAAAACAGCAAACCTTGCAAATTTGCATAGTTTTGATGTACGGAACTTCGCAGAATATAAACTTTCCATGCCCCTCTTTTTAAAGCCCTAACACTATAAATAACCTAGTTAGGAGTCACTTTACTTCAGCTGCTAAAACAGAGTGACATATTGAAACTGAGCATTTCTGGAGCTATTTGAATATATTTAAGCCAAGTTTGAGTCTGCTCAAAACCAAAAAACAAACTTAACTGAAGGCAGTACAGCATCTGAAAAAGGTTAATCGAGATTTACGTAAATGGATTATCTTGTGTGCTGGTAATCAGCCAAAATGATGGATAACAAATGACTGAATGCGTGATTTGGCTGAATTTCGGGCGTTCGAAAATTCTGAACGACTGGAAAATTCGACCAGATCACAAATTCGGTGCTGGGGGCTACGGAGGTGTCCCCCGCACCATTGGTCACTATATTGTGAGCGGGGGTTGAGGGAGTGTCCCTCGCAGCCGTCTCAAAAGAAATTAAAAGAAAAGGTCCTTGCGGCTCAGTTCCCGATCACGGAAGTGAAAGGGAACAGCTGTTGCAGGGACACAGCGAGTTGGAAGCAAGGTAAAGAGGGGGCTGATGGTGCGGGTGTGTTGGGGGTGTCAGTGTGGATGGGGGTTTGGGCCAAGTCAGAAATGTTCAGGGAAGAATTCTACTGCGATCTTTCAACCCGATCCGTGTGCTTTACATGTTTATTGATTGACAGTGGGGTCTTTATTGCACTTTCTATACAGACATTTGTTCTTTCCTAGACAAACATTTTTATTTAATTTTACTTATTAAACATTTGTGAGGCGCCTATACATCAGAAAGTGTTTGCAGGTGCCACAAGGCAAAAGGGAGGGGGGAGCAGAAGAGCATAAACAACAATAAACGGTTCTACTAGGCCTTGTGGCATTCGGATCGTGAAAGTGCAGCAACAGGAAGTGCTGGGGGAAAGCAGAGGGTGAGGGTGCGGGGGGGATCTGGGGGAGGTGGAAGGTGTAGAAGTAAGGGAGGCAGCCCCAGAGGCTGGATAAGTGCCGGGGGAGCCTGGAGGACAAGTGCACACTGGAACGGGAGAAGGGGTAACTAGTGCGAGGGAGGATGGACCAGACTTAGTAGTCTAATCAGGGGAAGGATGCCCAAAGGCAAGTGCTAGAAGGGGGTACTGAGGCAAACTGGTTGAGGGAAGAGCCTGGTCCCTGTATGACTCAGAGGAATCAGGTAGCCAGTTGCAACAGTATGGGAGGCATTGGCAGGGAAGGAGGAGAGGAAAGGAGGAGGAGAAAGGGAAGGTCTTGAAAAGCTTCCAGAACATAAGGTGATCTGTCTCAAGCCTGAGAAGGGCAGGGAGTCCATTCCAGAGGGAGGCACTTGCCGCAGAAAGAGATCTACCCACCACTCTCTGCTCAGAGAAATGTCTGACCTGCTGAGAGTTTGAGCTAGAGGACTGAAGGGCTCTAACAGGGAGGTATTTGGGGAGAGAAAGTTGGATGTAGTGTGGTTCCAGGCCCCATCTGGGAGCCACGTGAGAGATTTTAGGGCTGGAGGGATGTGGTCCCTGGCTTGAGGCCAAGGATAAGTCTTGCAGTCCTATTCTGGATTAGTTGAAGAGGGTGGAGGAAGGAGAGAGGCAGGTTGAGGAAGAGGCTGTTGCAGAAGTCAAACCTGGAGAGAACCAGAGCTCTAGAGACATCACAATTCTGGAGGAAGGTAAGGAAAGGGAGAGTGCCTCTGAAGAGAAGAAAATGAAAGTTAGACTTTTTGGCAAGGTCAGCAATATGAGGTGAGAAGGAGAGAGAGGAGTCGAAGATGACACCCAGACTTTTTTGCCTCAGAAAATGGTGAGGCGAGGGGGCCGAAGGAGGGCAGCCAGAGAGAAGGGTGAAAACTGGCACTAAGACTGAGATAAATGGCAGTGCCCCATGCCTGAATATCAGTCAGCCTCTTGGGAATGAGAGAGGAAGGAGAATAGGTAGAGGAATACGCTTAAAATAGAGCACAGTGTCATCTGCATCTTAACTTTGTATGTAAGATTGCACGAAGCACTCCACAAACTAATGAATGAGCGTAGCAGGGTCCGACCTGCCGGGCACAGCAACTCCAGCATGCAGACCCGTAGTGTGCTGGTCCGGTAACAATGGTGCCGGTAAGCTTACCAGCACCGTTGTTTCCAGACCGGCACACTTGTAATGAGAACCAATGTGTTGATATTTCTTTGTACTGTATACATGCCGATTATTACATGTTTGTATTACTGACTTTGCAGTTGTATTAATGTGTACACACAGGTTGTGTTGTTGTTTTTGATGAGATTGGTACCAGGGTTACCTGTGTGTATATTTCCCCGGGATCTCTTTGTATTGTTTTTATGAGTGCAGCCACAGACTGCAATTTCACAGGTTGATGTGTATCAAATGCTTGATCCTGGAGACCCTCTTTGCTAGTATTTGTACATTTCTCTGTGGTGCTCAATATGTTAAACCATGTGATCTGTGAGCATCAGATGGGCATTGGAGTAGAGTTGATGGGGTCCATCCCTTATTGGTCCACTGGTCGAAGATGGACAGTTTGGGAGTGGCTCAATTTTACCCTCAACCCATGTCTTACACAACAGGATACTTCAGGGTAGATCATATCAACCATGTGGTTCAGTCTACACAAATAGCAACTTGGGGATATGGTTGCCAGCTGGGACACCCACGTTGATCAATATATTGATAACACTCAGCTATGTCGTTTGGTGTCATCTAGCCGTAAAAACCATTGTCATCGGATTTTGAAGATTGAGATGTTGATGACCATACACTGGATACCTCCAATATCGTTATTTCCTTGTCTTTGCATGCACATCCTTACGTCTATATTCTGTCTTGGTTAAATGATGTGTCAGTTTCTGGTGATCCTTCTTTGTTTGTTGCTTTTGTTAAGCCTTTGGGTTTTCACTTGGATCCTCCCTCCAAGCATTTTAATTTTGGATTGTATGACTTTGATTTCATTCCTGTTGCTGGGCCACTTTGCATCGGTAGGTTTCAGTTGTTTCTGTGGATTAGTTAGGTATTTGTTGATTATTGTTTTATTACATTATATATCATTTATGGTACAATGCAGCATTACTAAATGCTAGATCAGCTGGGGCACATGCCACAGAAATTGCCAAAGTTATCCTTTCTTATGATTTAGACATACTTTTAGTTACTGAAACATGGTTCACTGACTCCTCCCCTAGTATATTTCATGAGTTGGTTCCAGATGGTTATTTGATTAAACATATCAACTGGACTTTGAAAAAGGGAGGAGGCATTGCTATTATCCATAAAGCCACGCTAGCCATTTCACATTTACATTTGCTGGATAGGGGTGATGGCTCGCAAGTTGGACATTTGACCTTTCAGATTTCCCCAAAATCCAGTATTCATATAATACTGGCTTACAGACCCCCTGGCCCTTGGCAACAATTTTTAGCGAACTTGGATGTTTTTCTTAGTACTGAGGGGACGAAATATAAGGAACTGATCCTCGTAGGTGATTGGAATATATGGCTTGATGACAGAACGAAACCAGACTCTATGGAACTCTGGGAGCTGTCAAACATCCATGACCTCCACCCGTTGGGAGTTCAACCCTCACATATAAAGGGTCATTGTTTAGATGTAGTTATATCTCGAGGCGGCTGTACCACTCTGAAGGAGATTGTGCCAATTTACTGGTCAGACCATTTAATCAAATTTTTTACGTTGAGTACACATACTCAGGTCAAAACTAGTAGCAAAAATAGACAGGCCCTCCAATCGTGAAAAGCCAGAGATTTAGACAAAATTATTGGCACTGAACTCTCTAGGCTTCTGGCGTCTAAGGACCCCACAGCATCTTGTGAGGACTTTTTTTCAACAGGCCTTTCAGCCTTAAGTATTATATGTAATGAAATAGCTCCCCTAAAACCAAAGTCTAAGAAGATCTCTCAACCTTGGTTTTCTGCTGATTTACAACATTTACGCAAAGTAACCGGCAGGTCCAACCAGATCTGGCTTAAGAGGCCAATTCCGGAGAACAAAATTCTGGCCAAAAATGCCTTGTCAGAATATAAGCTGGCCATCTTTTTGGCCAAGAAAGACTTCCTGGGAAAAAAACTACAATCTGCTAATAACCAATCGAGAGAACTATTCTCCATTATATCTAATTTTTGTAATCCTATTTGCAAAAATGCAGTGTCTGATTCCTCTGCAGCACGAGCTAATCTCTTTAACTCTTTCTTTATAGATAAGATCGAGCGAATAAGGTTAGAAATCGAACAAACAGCTCCTGCAAATTCATCAGCACTACAAGTGACTGAAGTAAACATCTTACCAAATCTGATTTCACCATCTGTTTTTGATTTTCACCCAGTCACCGAAGAAGACATTTTCCCACTTATTAGCGCCCTTAAACCTACAATTGATTCTCTCTCTCCTTTGCCAGCTTATGTAGCAAAGAAGCTGGCATATGATCTTACGCCATTCATTACCACCTTTGTTAATAAATCATTACAGGAAGGGATCATTCCAGAGAGCCTGAAATTATCAATTGTCTCACCTTTACTGAAGAAACCTTCATTGGATGTTGAGGTGCTGCAAAACTATCGTCCTATTGCAGGCTTACCATGGCCAGCTAAGGTACTTGAAAAGGTTGTTACCAACCAGCTTCAGAAATTTGTCGAACATGAATTATTGTTGGACAAATTTCAGTCTGGTTTTCGTCCAAAATATGGAACTGAGACTGCCTTGTTGGTAGTACAGGACGAACTGTTAAAGGCTGCGGACCAAGGGGAGCTTACCCTCCTGGTCATGTTGGATCTTTCCGCGGCCTTTGATACAGTGAATCATCAAATTCTTCTGGACCGCCTGCAGGAGGTTGGAAGAGTATCTGATTTAGCACTGAGGTGGTTTAGGTCTTTTTTGACCAACCGTCAGCAGCGGGTGAGAGTGGGGGAGTTCCTATCGGACCTTATTTGCTTGAGCTGTGGGGTCCCACAGGGATCCTCCCTGTGGCCACTGTTGTTTAATCTGTATATTCGGCCACTACTTGAGATTCTGAGACGCTATGGGTTGAATTTTCACTCATATGCTGATGACACCCAGATCTTCATACGAATTGGCAATTTTCAGGAAGCTTTTAACAAATTGGGGCTCTGCCTGGAGGAAATAGGCAGCTGGATGTCCAAGAATTACTTGCAACTTAATGCTGCTAAAACTGAATTGATTTTATTTGGACCAAAAAATCAGTTGTTAGCAGCCAAGAAGCTGGCTATTCCATCACTTCTGGGCAAGAGTTTAAAATTTGTATCTAAAGTAAAAAATGTGGGCTGTATGTGGCAAGAAGACCTGGGCTGTGAAACCCAGGTGGGAGCTAAGACCAAAGCAGTACACTTTGTCCTCCGAATGCTACGTCAAGCACTTCCCTACATACCAACTAAAGATCATGCATCTGTGGTAGGAGCTCTTACTAGTGCCCACTTAGACTATTGCAACAGTCAATTGTTGGGTATTCCTATCAAACAGCTTCAGCGGCTTCAGAGGGCGCAAAATGCGGCCATCAGACTGATATTTAGACTGAAGAAAACTGATCATGTTTCACCTTTTCGCCGAAAGTTGCAGTCGATGATCGCATCAAATTTAAGACAGCATGTATTGTCTATAAATGTGTTAATGGCATGGCTCCCTTGTATTTACAAGAGCTAATACAGCCATATCAACCCACAAGACAATTGTGATCTTGTGATAGACACTTTTTAACGATTCCTCACTCGGCTTCCAGAACTAGAGGTGACAGAAGATTTTCCATCTATGGTCCCAGGTTGTGGAATTCGTTGCCGCTATCTCTAAGAACCATGAGCTCACTTCTTCAATTTCGCCAGGCACTGAAGACTTTCCTTTTTAGGTAGTTGTCCCTATTTCATCTGGGATTCTTCTTGAACTTTGCTTCTACCTTTAGTTGTGTCATCTGCGCCAATATACGGTTTATTTCGTTTGGTGCGCTTTACAAATGCAAAAAATCAAAAAAAAAATCAATCAATGCTCTCTAGCTCATCAGTGCCTTTTTGCCATTATTAAAATAAAGTAATGAAATCAGAATAGGGTGCAAATAGCCGCAGTAGACACTTTCCTCTCTCTCTTCCTCACAAACACACAGACAGTAACACATACACACACACAAACACACACACACAGAACATATATGGTGCAGGTAGACACTTACACACATATACACATAGGGCCTCATTAGGACCCTGGCGGTCCCGTAATGAACTGTGCCGGTATGGGACTGGCACCGTTCATTGGACTGCCCAATTACGAGGACTCCTGCGGGACCCGCTAAGGAACGCCTGGTCAGACCAGGCGTCCTTTGCGGGTCCCGCTAGTAGTCCAGGAAGCTAACAATGGGCCCGTCATTAATGGGTCCGGTGTTAGCATCCTCCCCATTCCCATTGAGCTCTATGGGGCTGAATGGAAATGGGGAATGTTTTTTTCTGGAGCCCAGAAAAGGGCACTAACCGGGTCCGCCAAGGTCAGCATGACCCAGTTATTGCCCTTTTCTGGGCCCCGGAAAAAAACATTACCAGCGGCAGCCATGCCCTTAATAAGGACACAGCTTCCGCCAGGGTCCTAATGAGGCCCATAGTCCTTCAAATGTATACTGATACTGTACAATGTCAAGTAATGCAATCCAACAAAGTGTGTATGTTTAGTTGTGACTGACATAGCAAAAATTAAACTTAGTTGTGAGTTTATATATACATTTGCCACTAAATATTAAATGCAATCCAAACGTGTTCTCTGTTTTGTTGTCCTGATGGATGTGATTTGGTCATACTAGGTAATTCAATCTCGACTACTGTATGTTGTGTATGATTGACAGGCGGTTTCTCAAAATTCAGTATGGAAGAACTAAGTAACAAAATGGTACAAAAATGCAACGTAAGAAATGTAAGTCCCTCCAGACACACACATTCCAGCTAGTGAGTCAGGCAAGACTCAGTGAGGCTGATTCGTGGAATTATTTGCACCGAGAAACAGGGATTTGTGCGCCATTCTGCCCGCCAATCCCTGTTTAACAAATGGGGATTTGCGGGCAGAATGGCGCACAAATCCCCATTTTACGACGCAAATAATTCCATGAATCAGCCCCAGTATGTCATGCCCGAAAGGCCAGTGCATAGCCAGAAAAATAGTGGAAAACAGTGAAAACATAAATACACATCTTTTTATTCAGTAAAATACTGTACAGTTGTCTCTCATCTGCAGCCCTGTGTGCCTGTTTGCTCAAATTAGTACTTTAGCCAATGTATTCTAACATATCTGTAGAATTCCGAATCTTTACAAATGCACTGAAAGCATCTAGGATGGAAAGTTTATCGGAATGACATTTATTTGACGTATCATAATGCTTTGTCCAGCTCTTGGTGAGTGACGGAAAAAGAAAACGATTAAACCTAGTAAAACAAGCATTGGCAAACCCAATAGTGTTGATGTTTACTGCTGTTCTTTGCATTTTGCGTTTATAGGCACCAGGGTGAAAGGAGAAGATCGCAAAGTTTCAAGGGAGGATACGAGAAAGGGTGCTGGTGTGCAAGAGAATGAGAAGGGGGATAAAGAAAAGGAGGCCGCCATTGAGAGAGGGTGCCATTGATGATGAGAAAGAGGAAATATAAGCGGGAATGGATGTGAGAGGAATGATGAGAGAAAATGTAAGGACTGCAGGCAAAGGGTAGAGTTGGAGAAGATAGAAAGGGGCGCAAGAGGGAATATTTTCAAGGGTGCTAGGGTGAGGGGAGAGTAAGGGCGCAAAGACGAGGAAGAGCATGAAGACAGAGGGTGAGAGTACAAGGTGAGAGACTGGCACTGCTAGGTGAGAGTGTGTGACAGCATAGGGAAAGAGAGTGTGAGAGCGAGAGTGATAGTGCACAGAGAGAGAGTGACAGCACACAGAAAAGAGAGAGTGACAGCAACTGGCGAAAGAGAGATTGACCACGCATGGAGAGAGAGTAACAGCCGCAGTGTCCTAGCTATACATTCATCACTGATATCCCTGGATAACTAATGAGACTATTTAAATGCCTGTAGAATCAAGTGATATGGGACTGAGGAAGGGCCAGTGCAACAGTGATGCAATTCTAGGTGACGGCATTAACACAGGAGCCCGAGAGTATACCATTTGGTCCCCAAAATCATGAAATCTTTCCCACTGTTAGGGCATCTTTTTACACGTGGTGTGAATTACTTATAAGGACTCTAAAATGTGCAGTTAAGTCAGAGTGAAATAAAATATGTTGCCCCGGATCACACACTTGCAGCTGGACCTCTGCAATTTAAGCACTTTACAACACACCTTCCAAGCTGTACTTGGTACACATATTTATGCTTTTAGTTGCAAGGCCTACAATGTACTGAATGATAGAATTTACTTGTAAAATACACTAATTGTAGCAACTTGACAACATGTGAATCTTCGAAGAAACATGTCAAGCTAAAGAATATCATTGTAGCTTTTGCACCTCCATAAAGGAAAACTAAAAGCTCCAGACTGCACAATAATTGTGTGAAACATCATCAATCTAATGCCACTCTACTGTGGGCCTCATTACGAGTTTGGAGGTAGCAATGGTGCTATTAGCGCCATGGCTGCCTCCAAAATCGTGTCCGGGTTCCTTGAATGAGGAATTACTGGGTCATTCCAACCTTGGAGAACCTGGTAATTCCTCATTCAAAAAACCCATTCCCATTCCCATTCCCTATGGGGCTCGAATGGGAATGGGGATGGAGCTAATAACGGGCCCGTTAATAACAGGCCCGTTATTAGCTCCCTGGTTCCCTTGCGGGACCCCAAAGGACATCTGTTCTGACCAGACGTTCTGAGTGGGTCCCGCAAGGGAACCTCGTAATAGGGCTTAATGGGTTTACCTTTACCGGCACCGCCACCATTACCGGTGCCGTTAAACCCATTCTGCCCACCTCGTAATGAGGCCCACAGTGAAAGAAGCTGTACAATAGTTAGTTGTGGAGATTCTTTGTCACAAACGTCCAGCTCCCTGATTTGCTAGAACATGATTAGCCAAACATGCACAGCCAGCAAAATAAACACTTCCCCTAACCCGATCAGGCCATCTGCCCTATCTGATATCAGCACACCATGGGACTCCTTACACACCATAAGACAGATACCTGCCCAAATAGACATCCCTATCCAACACTAACCACAGCAAGAAATCAACAAACACCCCATCAGGCTCACTCCACCCTATGAGTCATCCTACTACCCCTGCTGCCCCTCAAAATATGATGCACCATCAGGCACCCAAACATCCCGTGTGTCACATACATCTACCAACAACGTAAAAAGACCTTGGCGGTGAAGCCAGCGGTGCGGGCTGCACTCCTCTATCCACCAATGTGTGGTATCCTTTAATTAGTGAACAGCTTCCATCCAAGATATTAGACATTGACAGAGATTATTACTCTCATAAATCCATTTAATAAAATCCAGTCACATTGGATAAAAACGCACAGAGTATGTGATTTCCTATATCTTGAATGAAAGCTGTTTACTAATTAAAGGATACCACACATTGGTGGATAGATGAGTGCAGCCCGCACCGCTGGCTTCACAGCCAAGGTCTTTTTACGTCGTCTTTCGCAGTGCCATTCCACGGAGGCACCTTTCACAGCGGGTTTGCACCCTGAATTTTTTGAATTTACTCAAAATATTAAAAGAAGAAGTTATTAATATTGGTAGTGCTAACTCACCTAAAAACTATCACATACATCTAACACCCACACACCACATCATACTCCCACTTACTCCTTCAGAATTTCACACACCCAGATACATAAAAAATCAATTTTTCCTACTATCTCAACAGTCACACTGACCACCATAATCATTCAACCTTCCAACCAGCAGACCCACTGCTTTCACAACAGACTCCCTCTCTGCCACCAAAACAGACAGTCCCCTTTCCACCAAATAGGCAAACATTTAATTACATGTGTATACCCTCAAATCTTACCAGACACACCACACTCCAACAGACACGATTAAATGAAAACACACTGTTGTCTTTTAAAACCATGTGTGTGGATGTGGCTGTGTGTACATTGCTTAATCACGTCTAAGTAACTGAAAATGTTAGCAACTAACGCCAATAAAGCAAAGTAAGATTAAGGTATTTGCGCAGGATCACATATTTCGCTAAAGCTGGCGCACTGGAATTTCAACCCATGGTGTTGCCTACAATTTCACTGCAAAGTACTTCTTCTGCAGTCCAAATCTGCATTTTACATTACATAACACGGGTTCTACATATCTGTCTTCTAAAACTACTCCAGTCAATAATTCGGCTTTATCAAAGCACAAAAACACAAGGGGAAATAATTAATAATATTTTGATAGCATCCTATTAGTTAAACCTCGTATGATTGACTCTGAAAGGAGAAACGGGAGCTACAAATAGTGCATATGTACAAAACATATTTGAAAAAATGTAGATTGAAAAGGAAGGTGATTTGCTTTCCAGAGACAATTGCAAAATGCTAAGAAAGCAAACAACATTGGAGTAGTTGACTATCTATATAGAGCAAACACTATTTCTACATATTAATAAAATTGAAAAATTACAATGTTAGAAAACCAGGAGCCTGTGCTCCAGTTACTGGATTACAGACACAGTCGTTATGCATGACAGTGGTGCAGCAGGAGGGCCAAGTATGGGCTTATCTACTTCGGATAAATAAGAAAAATAGAAAAGACTTGCAGATGACAGTGGACAGATAAGGAAAACGAAAAAATAACAGTAAAAGGGAGCTGTGAGCTAAACATTCAGGTACGATCATTAAAAAAATAAAGTACATGTTGAGAAGTAAACAAAAGAACACCAGCCCTTTAAGGAAAGGACCACTGGGGAAGGGAGGGTACGCAGGAGTGGGGAGGAATGGGAGGACCAAGGGAAGGTGGTTTGGTTTTTGGTGAGAGAGAATAAAGAAAGGTTGGAAACATACCCGGCTCTGTGTATTTGTAATCAGCCCGAGGTATAGTCAAAAGAAATGGCAACGAAGGGATCGAGCTTGTGATAAGGACCACGGTCACCATCGCTGTACCCTGGGAGCAGCAGAGGTGCCGGCGACGGTGAGAGAAGCTGTCGGATAGAAGTCCCGGCAGCTGACCAGTTGGCTCTGGGCGTTAGGAGCGCTGGTACAGTGCCACGAGGCAGCAGAGGGACACAAGTGAGAAATACAAGTGGCTGAGGAGGCTGAGCTCACAGGAACCGAAGGACAGATGGAGTGGAGCGGTGGAGGCGTGCTTTGCCTTGCTGCATACTGAGGAGTGGCGCAGAGGGGCACACAGCGATACGACGGGTGAGAAAGGAAGAGAGGAGATAACCATGGGAGCAAGACACAATTATACACAGCGCGCTACCTCACCTTTTTAGCTGGGGGGGGGCACGCTGACGGATACGGGCAGGAAGAGAAGGTCAGAGAAAAGAGAGAGTAAGTGGAAGTACAGGAGATGAAGAAAGGACAACACATACCATGAAGTAGAACACGAGAGTCCACGTGCCTACCAGGGGTACCAAGGAGGGGCTACAAACAATATACCACACAGAACAAAGGACGCCATGGTCACAAAATGAGGAAACAATAATCCAAAGCACAAGTAGCTTGATGAGTTATTGTCCCAGCAAAGAGAGAGTGCCACACTGACACCACCAAGGTCACAATCAGTAGGAGGCACCCCATCAACTACAGAGGGAAGAGGGAAGCAAGATGGTGGACAATGCACAATTAGATCCCGTAGTGCCCATGGCAGCAGTGACACCCGCACAGACCCTAATGACAATATCGTTAAGGGCAACATTTCTGAGGAGACCGGGTCCATTTTCCCTGCAGCCTCAACACGACCAAGGCCACAAATGGGAAGAATGGGTGGAAGAGTTCAACGATTTTTATAAAGGCAGTGGGAGACCAAGGATCACTGAATATAGCCAATATATTTACAAACTTAGCAGGGAAAGAAATCAAAAGCATCATAAAGACGATCCCTCCACAAGAAAGGACAAAGTAAACTATGCTGATCACAGCGGGGAACAAGAAACTGGTGGTGCAACCCAACTGGAATTATGAAAGGTACTTGTTCAATCAGTGCGTTTGACTTCCCCATGAAACAATAGGGGAGTTCGTACTGAGGCTCCAGAAGAAAATCACGCATTTTGACTTTGAGAACTTTTCAGAAAATGAGACCATCCAGCACGCATCATAGAGGGATGCACCTCATCAGTATTTAGGAAACACCTACTAAAGAAACCGCTATCACTGCCAGAAATCATGGACCTATTAAGGGTCTATGAAAGGATAGGCATCGAAGCTGCCACCCTAGAGAATCCAAAGAAAACAGAGACAGTCGCTGTCTTGCAGACAATGCCATTAGGGAGCTTCAGGAACCAAAACAGTCCCAAAAGGACTGGCCAAAGTGGCCCACATCAAAGATACCAAGGGGACCAACAATGCAACCGTTGTGGATTTGAATTTCTGCACCGAGGACAGTGCCCAGCTTTGGGGCAAATGTGCATGTGATGTGTCGAGAAAACCACTTTGAGGTGATGTATAAGAAAAGACACTGATCCTACCCGTCTACAGGAACTTCACACTAGGTGGACCAGAAGGACGTCAAGAGCAACCCCAATGATTCACCAACAGAACATACCCAGAGCCCATGATACAGAAGATCTGAGCTACGTGGGAGACCCATATTAGTACCCCCCAGCTGAGCAAGGAGAAGGGATGTACGCCCAGGAAGACTATGCACACATGGACTGATACAGCAGGGAATATGTGCCCCTTATCAGTGAAGATGCCGATGATAGCACAGCCCCAAGGGTGATCATCCAGATAGAAGACCTCAACCACCAATTCATCGTAGATACAGGGGCAGCCATCAACATGATGAATGAGACCCTCTCCCAGGCAAAAATATTCCAATGGGGAGCAGTACAACCACTACCATCAATAGGACAATTCCAGTGCAATTTGCACCACAAACAACGTTTAATATCTGTAATATCTGCAACCATACACGGGATATGGAGCCCTGCCACTGGCTGATGCCTTCTAAGCAACTGCACAGCATGGCCCTGGCCCTCATCGACATCTGGTATGACCAATCAGAAGTGGAGACAGGGTTCCCACCGAAGGACAAGGAAGTAAACATGGTGACACACCAGGACATGACGATTGAGTAGATACAAGCTTCATTTCCCGCTCTGTTTGAGAGTGTGAGCATGCTCAGGGACTAGGTAATAATGCTCCAAGTGGACCTGACAGTGGCCCCGGTGACCCAACATCCACGCTGAGTGTGGTTCCACCTACAAGCACAAGTCTCAAAAGAGCTCCAGCTACTTCTCAACAATGACATCATACAGAGAGTAAGGGCTCTGACACTGTGGGTGTCACCACTCGTGGTGGTACCCAAGGACAATAGCCGACTGAGGCTCTTCGTGGATATGCGCATACCAAATACAGAAATTCAGAGGGAAAGGCATCCTGGTCCCAGCATTGAGGACATGATCATACGGCTAAACCAGGAGGTGCATTTTTCAAAACTTGACCTCAATCAGGGTTACCACCAGTTGTTAATCCACCCCGACATCTCAACACACTAAGGCCTGTTCCGCTACAAACGGTTACATTTTGGGATTTTGTCAGAGGTGGAAATATTTCAAGAAACAATCCTCCGATTAATCTCGCCAGTGGTAGCTGCTTTCAATTACAGCAACAATGTCTTGGTGCTCAGCAAGTCCCAGGACCAACATGACGTGGTGCTCGTACAGGTAAGTCCTGGAAACAGCTGGCCTCACCCTAAGTGGGGCCAAATGCAAGATCAACAAGCCAAGGCTGAAGTTTTTCAGGCACATCTACTCTGACAAGGGGATGACAGCTGATCTGAACAAGGTAAGTGCCATAGTCAATCTGGGCCTGTCGACAAATGTCTCAGAATTTAGGTAATTCCTAGGCACTGCGGGGTACTGTGCTCGATACCTCCCCAGTTACACCACACTCACAGATCCCCTACAAACCCCATTCAAGAAAGACAATCCATTTGAGTGGAGTGCCGATTGCGACAGCACATTCCAGACAATAAAGACAGGACTAGTTGCTAGCTGCAGACTGGCCTACTTTGACCCCATGCTGGAAACAGAGATCATGGTGGCTGCAAGTCCCGTAGGTCTGGGCGCCATTCTGGCTCAGAGCAAATCAGTGCAACGTCCAGACTGACGCATCGTTGCCTACGCCAGCCGGGCCCTATCACCCACTGAGAGAGCATAATCTCAAATCAAGAGGGAGAGTTTGGCAGCAGTATGGGTGTGCAACAAATTCCAACACTTCGTCATTGGCCGCAGCTTCACCCTAGACATAGACCATCAAGCACTGCTGCAAATCCAGTGGACCATCTATCCAGGCACATCGAGGAACAAGCAAATGACTCCATGGAAAAAGAAGCCAAACATTACATCCAATACCTATCAGAGAATGTGCTTCCCCCGACTCTCACACTGGCATCGTTCACAGGACCAGAGCAGAATGGACCCCACTATCAAGGCCGCAATCCAGCTCACCAATACAAACAATTGGAGGAACCACAAATAAGAACTACAGCAATTCAGGGAGGTAGACATGAAAGAAAGTGAGAGGATGGACAAAATAGAGAGTGAGATAGCCACAACTGACGAGAGTCTTCTACTGCAAGGGAGCCACCTGGTTGTACCAAAAGCACCACGGAAGACTGTGGTCAACCTAGCCCACGAGGGCCACAGAGGGCTGGCAAGCACAAAAAAGATACTGCAGAATCAAGTGCGGTTCCCCTACATGGACACAGTAATAGACAACATACTAACACACTGCCCAGCATGTCAGAGGGCAGCAGCAAACATAACACTGGGGCCACTTAGGTTTGTCCCACTTCCAAAAGGCCCATGGCAGCGAGTAGCAATAGACTTCTTTGGGCCCCTGGAAGAAGGCTGTCACTTACTGGTGGTCATGGATGGATACTCACGGTTCCCAGTGGTGAAACTTGTCCAATCCACAGCGTTACACAATGTAGTGGGAGTCCTAGATGAACTATTCAGTCAGTGGGATGTACCAAATGTGGTGAAGACAGACAACGGGCCCCCATTTCAAGGCTATGACTTCAAGAGGTTTGCAGCACATTTGGGATGTCTACACCAGAAGACTACGCCACTCTGGCCACAAGCAAATGGGATGGTGGAATGATTCATGTCCACCACACAGAACGCGATGGTGGATCAAATGCCATTCCCACAAGCTTTGTGCCAGATACTAAGAAGTTATTAGAGCATGCCGCACAAAGACCTCAACAGAGATCATGATCAGATATAAGCCTCTAACTTGGCTGCTGCATTTTGAAGATTACACAGAAGAACAAGACGCCGACATCAGAGAGAGAGAGAGAGAGAGAGAGAGAGAGACGCTGAGAGGAAAAGGAAGGCAAAAAGATGGGCTGATCAACGGAGAAGAGTGAGAGAGCCAGTGCTACCTGTGGGAGAACAAGTTCTGATATGCCAGAGACACAGACAAAGACAGAAACAAGGTACGCCTCCGTACCATTTTGAGTAACAGAAGTTAAAAGATCGATGGTCGCCGCAGAGAGAGGAGGACAGAGTATAGCTAGGAATGGCTTCTTTTTCCGCAAACTTTACACCTCAGAGACTGATGCCTAGGAGCCGCCCGAGTATATGGAAGATAGGACAAACCTGAAGAAGCGCCACCGGAGGGAAGAAGGAACAATCCATCAGTGGGAGAGGGCGAGGAAGCTGAGGAAGGAAGACAAGGAGACACTTGTGAATCACCAGGGAGACCTCACCGGGTCACTCAGAAACCTTTGCGACTCATTGATTGGATGTAACCCAAGAGAAACCATGATAAGTGGGAGGGAGATATTGTGAAGTAAGTAAAGGAACCCCGGCCCTTTAAGGAATGGGACACTGGGAAGGGACGGCACGCAGGAGTGGTGAGGAAGGGGAGGACCAAGGGAAGGAAATTTGGTTTTTGGTGAGAGAGAATAAAGAAAGGTTGGAAACATACCTGAGTCATTGTATTTGTAATCAGCCCGAGGTATAGTCAAAACAGTACACCACTCACAAAAATGCATTGCCACTTTTACTGCATTGTACAACAAAGCAAAGGTTGTAGGGTACAAGAAGAGAAGAAGAAAGCTAGCAAGGGTCTGATTTCTAGGATACCAAGTTTGCATCGCACGAAACAGAGTAAAACAGTAGACAGAATAGTCTATTGAGAAACATGACAGAAAGGGCAATTTTTCACAGCAGAGAATATTGCTATTTCAGCTAAATAAGTATATTCAAACAGCACCTATGCTTCTCTAGGTAGTGAAATGACAAATGCAAAAACTATGCAAAAATATATAGAGAAGTGAAAAATAAACTATCTCCACCTATTACTAGATTATACATTGCAACATTATAAGAGACAAAAGCTTTTGCATAGCCCACATGTTTTAAAGGAAGATCATTGGAATCCCAAAACTCATAAGAATCATAGCAGGTGGGACGAGCATGGGCCTGCCTGCTTCACAGACATACAACATAATATGTCTCCAGGCAGCAATTCGCACAAAGGAGAATCAAACTGCAAAGAAGAGAAAAGTGAAAATTGCAGCTCACAGCTGAACTTTCAGGGACATGTGAAATGGCAGCAAAAAGGAACCCCAGAGTGACCCTTCGTTTTGTGGCTTTGCTTGGTTCAGTGAGAGGACAGCCTTGCCTTTTGTCCATTTTAGATATATCAAACGCAAAATCTCTTTTAACAAAATAAATGTGTAAAACATATTTAAAGTAATAGTCCAGACATAGGGCCTCATTACGACCCTGGCGGAAGACCATGGTGCTATTAGCACCATGGTCCATGCCGGTAAGTTACCGACTCCGCCATGGAGGAAGGGGGAATTACCACCCCATTCCAAGGTTGGCGGGGCGGTAATTCCCCCTTTCTCCATGGCCCTTCCACATTCCCATTTTTGCCCCATAGGGCTCAATGGGAATGGGGAAAGCCCTAAGTACGGTGCCGCAAATTGCGGCACCGTAATTAGCACCAAGGTCCCTTTGCGGGTTCCTACTTTAACGGCTGGTCTACACCAGCCGTTAAGGTCGGGTCCCGCAAAGGGACCTCGTAATTAGGCGCTAATAGGTTAACGGCGCTGCAGCCTTTTACGGCGCCGTTAACCCATTAGCGCCTGGGTAGTAATGAGACCCATACACATTAAACGTGACGCATATCCAAATAATATCAGAGTAAATATGTTTTTGGGGCAGGAGGAGTTCATCCCATGGAACCTAACATGCCAACAGTGTAACCATACATTCACATCCCAATCCACAGACCTATGCTGAAAAATAGAAATGCGTGCATTTGTATATTTTAAAAGGAAACAAGATATCAAAACATGCATAAGACTAAACCCAATTAAAACATCAAAAACAAACATGAAAGAAAATGAATCAACAATATAAATAAACAAGTGCAACATTACAAACATAACAGAAGTATAAAACACTTGTGAGTGCCTAAATCATCAACGATCAACATAGAAATTGCATGGTTCTAAATAATTGTCCCACTTTTTCTTTTTTTTTTCATCCTCTCTCTTCTACCTTTTTATTTGTGCTTTAGTCTAACAAGGAACACCAACTCAGTTTTGCCTTGATAAAGCCCTGGTGGCGAAACCCATAGCCATGTAGTTGGCTTCAATTTGCAACAGATCAACCACTGTACTTACTGTTGTGGATTATGATTGAACTCAACTCTAAATGATTGTTGTGACACTGCTCTAATTGTTGAAATCGTTGAAAAACCGCAAACGTTTACGAATTTTCCTTCAAATTAACTCAAAATGTATATTATTTAAATGCTGAGATTGAAGAAGTCTTGAATTGTAACCAAAATGTGTAACTAGCCTAGCCACAATTGAAGGACATGCATGTTTCCTATTTTGTGTGGATCCAAACTGAATGATACATATGTTTAATATATCGTGTTAAGTAACAGGATATATGAACAAGAATAATAAAATCCCATGAGACAACAGGTAATTTGTATTATATTTATTCATGTGTTTCTAGAGCGCTTCAGCCCACAGGCATCAGGGCGGTGATCAAAAGACAGAGACAACAATGGGAGACAGGACTTTTAGAGAACACAGTCAGTCTGTGTGGGGAGGTCTTGTCAGTGGTAGGTTCATTTAAACAGTGCAGTTTTCAGGTTTTTTCTGAATTTCAAGTAGTTGGACTCAAGTCTAAGATGAAGTGGGTGTCCGTTCCATTTAGACCTATCTAGACTAGGGAAGGCCCGACCTAGGCCATTGGTTTTGTTTGTGTGTACAGCTTTGACAAGCCCTTTGTTTTCAGATCTTAGTGTCCGACCAGGTACATACGGGCTGATTTGTTTTTGAGATATTCCGGGGTCGAGCCGTATAGACAATGATGGACAAGAGACATTGGGCCTCATTATGAGTTTGGAGGTAGCCACGTCCTTAATAAGGGCATGGCTACCCCCAAACTTGGCTCTGGGTCCCGCAAAAGGGGCCTTACCGGGTCATTCCGACCTTGTAGGGCCCGGTAATTCCCATTTGCGGGACCTGGACCCGGTACGTCCCATTCCCATTTGAGCTCCCATAGGGCTCAATGGGAATGGGGAGGATGGTATCAGCGGTACCGTTTATAACGGTACCGCTGCTACTATCCTAGTCTGCTCGTGAGTGCCGCACTGGACGCCTGGTCTGACAGGCGTCCAGAGCGGCACCCACGAGCAAACTCGGAATGTTGCGGTGAGGTAACAACGGTGCCTGTAGCACTACCGGCGCGCTGTTGCCTTACTGCAACACTCCTAATGAGGCCCATTGACTTGAATGTAATTCAGGTATCAATAGAGAGCCAGTGGAGGGCTTTTCTCGCCTCAGTGATATGGTATCTTTTAGATTTGCCAGTAATTGTCCTTATAGCATTATTTTGAATGACTTGGCATGTATTCCCAAATATAACCTTGCATGTTTGTGTACTTTTTTTACTGTTTATAATACATTGTGAGATAGATTTGGACTAGAACATCAAGTTGCATATGTTGTTTAATATAGCACTGCGCACAAAATAATGCACGGTTTTTTTGACACATCGAGTGTGCAACTGATGAATACATGAGACTGGGCCCCTGTTGGTATTAGTGACTGACAAGGGTACATGTTCCAGTAATTATATCTAGAATTTATACCCCACACCTATTTAGGAGAGTGTTTGGAGGGGTTTGCCTTTATAGAGAGACGGGTTGCTGTCAATTAATTGGATTGGTATACCCTGTACCCTCTTCCTGTTGGGACACACACCTGTATGTACTTGGCATTGTTTTATGCATTTTCTGCTGGCACCTAGCATTAGGGAGTTTCCATAATCCAGTCTGGATAGTATGATAGCTCTGGCAATAGGTAATGTCTTAAAATCAGCACTAGTGTGTGAATCAATTCAGAAAACAGCACTGGAATGGTCGATTTTGATTGCAACGAAACCTGGCAGAATTGTATTGTACTGCATTTGAGAAAAGACAATTTACATTGAATTGAAAAGCTTCAAATTTGTTAAAGATGCTATTTAAAGCACATTTGCGAGCCAGTATTTGAATACTGAAAAATGCATTTCAAGAAATGAAAACAGAATATTTCTACAGTCATTATTTTCCCTTTCCTTCTTTTATTGATTATCGAATACTGAAAATGACTGCAAATATCATGTTTTATTACTAACTGGCTGTACCAGGAGTACCATGCAGATCTCGGTCCCTTTCTCTCTTACTCTCATTGCCACTTCCTGTCTCTCTCTCTCTCTCTGTCATTGCTTTAGCGTGAGCTTCTCACTGAGTACTCCCTTGCAATACATTCTGGGATGCGAGGAAAGAACTGTAATGCAGGTCTGTAGCTGTAGCTGTTTATAGTGCATCACCGTGATTTATAATAATTTGTGGTGTGCAATGTTGCGGTAAGGAGCGTTGCTGACTTCTGGAAAGGAAGGGCAGAGAGGGGGAGCTGGGGATTCATGTATACGGAGAGAAGATTTTCAACCTAAAAAACCGGTACAGGGTTAGACTTAAGATGTTCTCTGGTATGCAATGTCATGGTTTTGGCAGCAATTGAGTAGCTTGGAATGCTAATTGAGTTCATCGGAATTTTAGAAGCTATTTGCCCAAGTGAAAGTCAAGCAATTAAAGAGTTATTAAATTGAGTGGAAATTAAAATGTACTTCTGAACAATTGTTTTACCCTTTTATTCGAGGGGATGTGCATGTAGAAATTCATTGGCAGCAGTAATCTGAAGTGGCTGTTCTTACCAGGGTTCCATGTGAGTGAGAGGTGGTTTCTTCAAAGTAGCTGCAGTAGGGGGTCCTCTCCATCCTCTCCTCTCCCAACACATGGCTTAACCCTTTTGCTGGAGCCACACCAGCTGGTGCTGACAGCACTGCCACCAGAGGAACAACACTGATATATGCTTTATTTATTACTAGTGGAAAGGCCTGTGTACACGGGCTAATGTGCGTAAAGGAACACATGTTCTGAGTGTAAATGTATTATGTAGTGTATTTTAATGTGATTTATGTTAATAAAAAAAATAATGTCTAAAGGATCTTGCTCCTTTTACCTGGAGGAATAGTAACCTCAAACAAAATCTGACAGAATCCGTTGAAAGTTCAACATAGTACATACAGCCAATGTTTGTTTCTACTCCTCATTGTCTTGGATTCCACTTACAGGTTTTGGACTCAAATATATAATGTTGAGGGATGTCAGAGTAATACAATTCATGTGTCGCATGATTCAAAGTAGAGATGGGGTGATAAAATAAAGTAAATTGATGTCAAGAAATATTACAATTAATAATTACATAATGCATAAGTACATTGGACAAAAAGTAATTTATTTTGTTAGAGAAATAGTGCTTAATCAAATGAATGTCTGTTTATATATTTTTTTTAATGCATATATTTTCTTAGTGTATGCAACTTGAAGTATGCTGTTAAAGTGGTATTCCTGTCTTTGGCCTTTTCTGCAGCTAATTGTATGTTATCATTGTTGAAATACACCTTTTAGTTGCCTGGAAGATGAACTTGAAGTCTTATTGTCGTATGCGCATGGCAACAGCTCGCTCTAGTGGTTATAACAGATGAAGCGGGCAGGAGGGCTACAGACAAACATACATCTGCATTTTATTATATAGCATATAGTTAAAAGTAGAATGAGAGCAGCAACAACAGAGGCATTCCCTGAGTTGTGGACTAGTCTAGTTTTTAGAGAAATACATTGTCATTGGATGTTACACTGAAATATGTTTCCATCACACTGAGGACACAATTTCCATATGGGAGGAGCGGGAAATGAAGTGTAGACTCTTTGAGGGGGATGTAAGGGACCTGAAGACCAGGCTGAAAGGTCTACCATTGTCTATGTTTATATGTTTCTTAATTATTAGAGTTTGTGCATGTTGTAACAAATGCATGGGATCAGCAGTACTAGCAGCCAGTGTCAAAGAGGCAAAATGAAATATTGTTTTGGTCTTCACAGAAGAAACAAACCATTGTTGTTAACCTGAGCATGACCCTTTCCAAAGCGAAAGAACATTTTAAGAAGCAGAATTGTGTGTGTTCTAAGAAGAAGAAGTTATTAAAAGGGATATTATGTACTAATAATAACAATATAAACTAGTATTTTGTAAAATTTTACAATGTTCATTTATAATCTTCACATCCAGTATATACTGTACACGTTTCTTACTGGGCAATGCATATTGTATGGGTTTAAAATTGCTGTTATTATAATATTCTTATGTGATATTAACTGTATGTTTGGGAATGTTTATAAATTAACATTAGGACACAATGGGTCATATATTATGGACAAAACATTATAGTTTGCATCTTAAAAGGGAGTTACATTTGTGACACACAATACAATAGCCCATAGTTCCCCATGGCTAGCTCCTGCATACTGGGGATGCCAGTTACACAACAACTGTTTTTAGTTCCTACTCAACTAATCCTTATTTCGAGTTCTGTGTCATCAAAACCTAGAACAACCATATACATTATTTCCTAGCATGCTCTTTCGAAATAAACCTGTGGCAAAGGGGGATATGCCACATACCCCAAATGAGGTTCCTGACTGCTTTTCATGAAAGCCAAGACATTGTGCTAAGTGTGTCCATAAACAGCCTTAATAGCCTTAACACAATCATAATTAAACATTGTGTTGCTTGACATGAAACACTAATCTTTAGGGTAAGTCACAGAAAATTGTCAGGACAGTCTTTGTCAATAGTTTTTCCAGTTTAAGGGCCTCCTTTTAAAATTCACAAGAATTGTGGGTACCTCTCCATCACTCAAATGCTCTTTGTTTCTTTCTCCAAAAATCTTATCATTTGTCTCATTCTAACAGTGGTATACACCCACCTCCGATCCTTCCTGCAGGTTCTGTAGACCTCACTGTGTTTACACCATGTTCTGTGGAGAGGCAAAGGCAATTGGTGTTGCTGGCCCATGTATCCACATAGGAGCCAAAGAGGGCCTTCTCATTTCCCTTTCCTAGGGTTTATTTTTCTAACCTCTGCACACACTCTCTACTCCCCCCTCTGGCCCTGAGCAACCTTGATTCCATGCCATAGGCTGGTACTTCCCCCCACCATGGATTACCACATTCTGATCAGTGCCATATCCCTAACCCCTGCCTTAGGCCAAGCATGCCCCCTCGTGACCTCCTGCTCTCACTATCTACTATCTCACTAGCCTTTGGTGCTTCCTCCTAGTTCCCAATGTTCTCCTCATGTCTTTGTCCTACCACTTCCTGATCTCATCCTCTACCCATCTCCTGTTGTCTTCCAGCTAATACCGCAAAAAACATTCTACTATCCCCTCCTGATGTCTTCCTCACACCACCTAATCATATCTCCCTCTTTACCAACACCTAATGTCCCTCTTCTAACATTTCCTGATGTACCACTCTTGCCACCTCACATTATCTCTTCTCCTGATCTTGTCCTCAGCCTCCTACACTCTTTCTTGTCACTTTCCAAAGCATTCTAACTACTGCTTTCTGGATCTCAAACTAACTCCAAACTCCAGCATCATCCTTATCCAAATGCCCACATCTACCATTTCCCCTTCCTAGGATATAACTTTTATTTCATAGCAGCTGCTATCCTTGGGCTGGTCTGGGTGTTAGAGACCGCACATGTGTGTCCTTCGTAGTACTGCTATGTGATTGGTTGTTGCAGAATTGCCTTTGCTCAACGGTTGTAGCAAATGTTGCAACATGTAATTAAAACGGCAGCTGGAGCACTGCTTTAAAAAGCTGTAGCACCATCTTGGATTTCTTGTCTCTGTGACTGCACATGAACACCAGCAACGTAATGTTGGCAGCAGAAACTGCACTACGCGTTTTTAGTGCTTTAGAGTAGTTAGGATGGTTGTGGGTGTGGTCGGGGGCCAGCTTCTTGGAGAGTCTGATTTGAGAAGGGGGTGCATTGCCAGTGTGAAGTTGTGGGTCTCCTGGCAAGACCCTTAAAGGGCCAGTAACACTATTTCCTGGCATCTGGCAGCCCCTGCCGAGGGACAGGTGCAAAGTGAGAGTAACCAGGGGAATCCCACCATGCTGCCTCCCGGGTGATCATCCACTGCAGTATCTCAGGGAGGTCTCCGGCCCCTTTGGTCACCTCACTTGAAGCCCTCAGAATAAAACAGGGGGCTTCATCACAGAACATAACAATGCCCACAGATCTTTACATTTCACACATTTGTCAGCCATAAAAGGGTATATACTTGAATCACTAATGGCATAATGCACACTGGGGTTGGTACTCATTTCATTTTTTCACGATGCTAACCTTCAATTTATGTAATCCTAAGGAATGTGTAAATCTTTGGACAACCTCAGGATTTAGATGTGAGGATACAATGTCGAACACATCTATCAATCGAGTTGGGTCTCTTCCTACTTCTCTGAATTTTCGATCAGAAGCAGCTGCGAGGGGAAACCTGGTCTTAGAGTAAGGATGTCTGTGTGTACATGTCCATGACCATGCCTAGTCCCCCATGCAAAGAGATCCTCAGAATGAAATGTGTATACATAAGATAGTGAACATTCCACTAAATTCCCAAACATAAGTAGTACACATCCATTGCCACAGAGTCCTGTGCAAAATGTAACTTTTCATCCATAACAGTAAATGTATTGCTTTAAATGTTCCTGTAACCACAGGCAAATGGTCCTGTGCATCTGCCTTACCGGATCTGTAAGCTGATCAGACAAAATGACCCTATCTCCTTACACCACCTGCAGGCTAGTAAGCTGGAAGATGAGTATTAAAGCTTCATAAACTCCCTGAATTTGAGTTCATACCATGATCGTTTATTGCACTTTCTTTGAAGCATGCATATTTACTTGTTTACTTCATTCTATTCATGGGCATTATGAAATCTAGCCAAAAGACAGCATTGAGGAAATCCCTTACTCAGCCTGATATTTGCAGAACAAAACAGTCTACCTCTAACAATCAAAGGATTTCTTGTCCTTTTCCTAGGTAATAGAATTAGCTCCCATCCTCAATGTGTCTTGCTTGTATTGGCTAATTTTCTATGAAGAATCAAACATTAACATGGACCCAAAATAACTTTTAAGCTTCCCTGTTTTGTTCCCTTGGTCTTTTACAGTGCTAGCATTACTTTTTTCTCTGAGTGAAAGCTAGTTAGTTGTACTGATATGAGTGAAATTTAATTTTTTTAAACTGTTATCACTTTTTAACCATGGACTGTATATGTTTTCTTTTATATTTAATCGTTTTCTTGTTGTTGCTAAATCTCCATGACTAGATGAAATATTAGTGTCATAGGTGATACCCAGTTTTCTGACTGTTTCCACTGGTATTGGCAGGTACCTTAGAGAGGTCAACAAGGTGGACAGTAGATAAATAGGTCCACTGGACCACATATCAGCAACTGAGCTTTAGAGCCATTTGGACAGATCTCACTGTCCTGCATTCACTCCTGGATGACTTCTAGTCAGTTATGTAGGACACTCTGATGTTTACTATCCTACTCTGATCATGTAGACATGGTGAAAGAGCTGAGCAATCTGTAAGGTAAGGAGTAGGATCAGATGTTTATTGGCCCTTTTCCAGCTAGTCTGTACATTCTTGGAGAATAGATTCTTGCTGGATGAGGGGAAATCCCTCAATCCTGTGTACATTTTTAACACGTGTATACAAATTATGTGATCCACTGTTTCATGTTCGACAAAGAGATCAAGGAGATTCTGGCCTACCAGTAGTCTCTCATCTGTGGAAATGATAATATATATTCTGGTTATCCAGTTGCTCGATTCTATACATCTTCTAGGTCTAAAGCCTGACTGTTGTTAATGAAACAGATGGCTTGTCTTGCTAGATGTGTACAAAGATTATAAGTAAATTGTATAAGGTCCAGACTGCCCAGGCCTGGAATTCCTTTACATTGGTTCTGTGCTGGGCAATGATGTACTTTACTTTAGATGGAAACTAAACACTCTTTGTCTCTAAAACAAAAAAATCAAACCTTAAGCCTCAGCACTTAGATGCCCGAGTGGTTGCTAGCACTTTATAAATGAGCATGATATTACATTAAATTAAAATGAAGCCTTAAGGTTTAGAAGTCTCAAATATCTCTACACTGTTTGCTATGAGAGGCAAATTGCTGATTAATCTGTAGCTCGTCAGCCTTGAAGGACCAGCGATCACTTTTATAAGAGACGTTATTGTATCTGATTTAGGATCAGTCTGTGTGATACATGAGCGTAGCAAAGAGTTTCATTGGGCCTCCTTACGATGTTGCCGGTATCCTGGCAGTAAATCTGCCAGGATGCCAGCAAATTGTAATACTGTTACTGACACTCGGTCGGTGGTATTACCGCCGGATTCCAAATGCCGGTGTGATGGTGTTAATCCCCATTCAGGTGGATTTGCTGGTATTACAGGCTACAGCATTATCGGCACCTGTAATACCAGTGATTTTTGACGGTAGTGTGGAGGAATTACAACCAGCCCATACCACCAGCTCTTAGCTGAAGGTAATTACTCCACCCCACCGGCAAACTCGTAGTTGGCCGGCACAGTAATGTTATAAAACAAAGGGGTGCCTGATTACAGTCCAAGGTCCTTCAGGCGTCATATACTGAGAAGAAAGAGGTTGGACCTACAGGACAGGGAATAGCCTCTTAGTACATTTATTTCTTCATAAATACCAATAAATGTTCAATTTTCAATTTCTAAAAACTTTTATTTGCATAATAAATTCATATACAATGCCAAAACATTTCAATAAACAAATAATTGTAAGTTCCACTCATACTGATTCACTCCTACCATTCATACTACTTTTTGCTTTTTGTAAAAAACTAATAACATGTATATATTTTTTGGCCTCATATATAAAAGGCCTCTAGCTCTATTTAAACATTTCCACAAAAGTCCTCCATCCACTGTTCTGATGGTTCCGTCTGTGTGTTTTTATCACACCGACATTCGTCTACACGTGTTTCAGTTGTCTATTTTCGGGACGTCAATATTCATCGACCCTTAATTCATACAACGTTCTTCAGGACAAGATTAATGGGAATTTCTTTATTCCCACAAGCATCAAATAGGGTGAGTATCACCACCTAAAATGCAATATAAAATATCAGAACACACTCAAAAACTTATAAAATAAATTTCATACAAATTCATTCTCTATTGGCTATTCCCTCTCATTTTTTGACACATTTAATGTGAGAACATGATTCTAAAAAATAATCATTGATTCAATGTCCATGAGTGATGAGTTTTTTACACTCACTTACATTGTAACCTGGATGAATCCTATTTGCATTTCGAACTAGTGGCCACCTCCATCTGCCCACCAACCCAAATGCAAACAAACATGTTCTATTATAGTTCTTAAAACATGGTACTTACTTAGAAAAGAATCCAATTGATTCTCTCTATATGTACAATCTTTTCGCCCTTTCTCTTCAAGAGGGGTTCTTCGCAACTCAAACCACAGGAATGCGTACCAGGCAGTGGTATATGAACCAGTGAGTCAAGACTTAATCCCTGTATTCAACTTATCCACGGAGGCTTTGAATACGGTTGAACTGAGTCTTTTGTCAAGAGGTCTGTCTTTTGTGCCAGCAACAAGAGCAGACTGTTTTGACACGGAAGTGGAATTACACAGATTTTTTCGGAATATAAGACTTGAACATTATTTCGAAATTTTTCTACCGAGTCAAAAGAAGGATAACCAATCAGCTAATATAGTAGAAGTTGTGCCCAATGTGACAGGACTTAAAACCAAATTGGTGTTTAATCCACCTCCGTATGCATGTCCACCGGAGATTGTAACATTTGAGAATCGGGTAACCAAAGAGGTTCTGAATGCAATTCAGAGAAAGAATTACACTCCAGATAATCTGAACAAGAATGAGAGGGAGGCCCTGAAATTACTGTGTGATCGGAAAGATATCATGATCAAACCCGCCGATAAGGGGGGAGGGATAGTTATCCTCTCTACTGAGAATTACGAGAAAGAATGAATGTATGCGTCTTTTGGGCGATGAAAATGCTTATCTTAAGTTATCTCAAGATCCAACATCTAGACTAGAAGAAGAGATTAAGAGCTTGACCAATCATGCAGAAAGAGAACTGTGGATCAGCAGTGAGGAGGGGTGCTTCCTTAGAAAAAGCCACCCTAAAAAAGCAGCTTTCTACATCTTGCCCAAGATTCATAAGAGTATGATTAATCCACCCGGGAGACCCATAGTGGCGGCGATCGATTCACTATTAGAACCCCTTTCTGTTTATGTCGATTTTTTTCTAAAACCTTTTGTGGGCAAGATGCCATCATACGTGAAGGACTCAGGAAATATGATAAGGATAACCCAGAACCAAGTCGTAGATGATAACGACATCCTAGTCACTATGGATGTAGAGTCCCTCTACACTTCCATTCCATAGACAGAATGTCTGGAAGTGTTAGGTACAATTCTGAATAAGAGATCGGAACCACACATTCCGCCGACCAAGTTTATACAAGAATGTGCCCGGATCGTGATGACTGAGAACTTCTTTTTATTCAAACAAACCCTTTTTAAACAAAGAAAGGGAGTCAGTATGGGGGCAACGTTTGCCCCAGATGTGGCAAATTTTTTCGTGGCTGAATATGAAGAGAAATAGATCCTAGGCGAATTTAGCCAGTTAAAACAACAAGGTGATCTGTGCAAAGGTCTACAGGCCTGGTATAGATACATCGACGATGTGTTCTTGATATGGAGGGGTACAAGTGAAACACTGAACCAATTCCATAAATGGTTAAATACATGTGATAACAATATCAAGTTCACGATGGAATGGCATACAGATCAGGTAGGTTTTCTAGATCTACTTATTAAAAAGTCCAATCAGAAGTTGGTGACCACTCTCTATCGAAAGGCGACCGATAAGAACACACTACTTCATTATTCGAGTTTTCACCCCATGTGCTTACGCCAAAATTTACCTTATGGGCAGTTTTTAAGGATACGGAGGAACTGCACCGAGAAGGATGAATATAGAAAACACGCAGAGGATTTAAAAGGAAGGCTTTTGGAGAGAGGCTATCCGTATAAATTGGTAAAGAACAATTTAAAAAGGGCATTGAATAGGAACAGAGATGAATGCCTTTTACCGAAAGATAAAAAGAAACAAGATAGAATTAGTGTGCGTAACGACTTTCAATCCGGTCAGCAATGAAATTAAAAAGATTGTGAACCGTAACTGGGACCTTATCAAACAATCAGGAAGTCTCTAAAAAAAAAACATCTTTGGCTTTAAAAAGAATCAAAATCTTAGGCAACATCTAGTTCATACCTACAGAGACTTGAACTCGGATCAAACTGTACTTAATCAATGGGGGTTACCCCCCATTATTGGCCACTATAAATGTGGCAACTGCGTGTCCTGTCCACTGACAGAGACCAGACATGAATTCAATTATGGGGCCGTTAAGTGGAAATTGAAGACACATACTAATTGTCACACTAAGAATGCCATTTATATTATCAGTTGCCCCTGCAATCTGATGTACGTGGAAAAAACGACCAGAGAGGTGCGACAGCGCATAGGAGAACATCGGAGCTGCATTCGGAACAAAATAGCGGATAAGCCACTGGTGGACCATTTTAGCTTGAAACAACATAAAGATATTGACCTGAGATGGTTTGTGCTACAGACTATAAAATTACCTAAAAGAGGAGGGGATATATCGACTATGCTCCACAAACTGGAACAACAATGGATATACCGCCTTGACACAGTAAATAATGGCCTTAACATTTCGGTGGAATGGGGAGCCCTTATAACACACTAAAGGAGAATGGAGGGGACACAGTATTTCCCACTCGCGACATGCTAAATATAAATACAGTGGTACATCCAATTGTACATTAAATTAATTTTGGAATGTCTGATTTTTTTGTGATGTTCCGTAGGTTTATAAATAAACATACGTACATCGTTTAATAATAACAACAACAAAAATACCCCGTGTTGAAGAAATATGAAGAACTAGAAAGGTGGGCGGTCTTCTCTATAGGGGTTAGCAACATTAGATAAAATGTAGTTTGTGTTTTCCTCCATCAGTGGTTAAGGATTGCGCAACATTTTAGGAATACGCGAGAATTAGATGGAGGAAAGCAGGGAAGTAGTCCCTTCATGATGTTCATGAATGAAGTAAGTAGTCCCTTCATTGTGTTCAGGAATTAAATATCTTCACCAGTCCCCTTTCTATCGCGATCGTTACGTGAGTATAAATAAATACGTGCCGCGGATAAACAAACGGTGCCGGAAGACGTAGTGCAAGACGGAAGACTGTGGGGCTCCAGAGACGAACAGCAAGGTAAGCGCAAGAGTTGGGATAGCTGATTTTTAAGCTAACACAAGCAATTAAATGGTGAATAAGTGCGGAAAGTGGCCCGAAAGAAAATGGGGGAAAGTGAAGGGACTGGGAGGTATACAGGTTGTGCTTTTTAGATAATGTGGACATACGAAAGGGCACAGACTGGAAGGGGGGTTCTTTAAGAATAACCTCACAGGCATAAGGGCTATAAGTAAATCAGTAGAATGTACAGGTAGCCTAATGAAAGTTACCGTTATTTTGAGTTTGATGCTTAATGATTTGAGCCTAGAGGATCATTTCTATTTCGCATCTTTATTTACTTACAGAACTATCCTAAGTATTGACATCATGGTCGCTACTGTTGGCGGCTCTCTGTGAACGAAGAAACCTTCGGATTCAGAACTTGACTGGAGCCATTTGTAAGTCTAAGCCAATTTGTCCATCTGGAGACACATTCCAGTATACACTCCCTTACAAAAATATCCCATTTCCTTCCAGGATCCAATCAATGGTTTGAGTTGTGAAGAACCCCTCTTGAAGAGAAAGGGCAAAAAGAATGTACATATAGAGAGAATCAATTGGATTCTATTCTAAGTAAGTACCATGTTCTAGGAACTATAATAGAACATGTTTGTTTGCATCTGGGTTGGCGGCCAGATGGAGGTGGCCACTAGTTTGAAATGCAAATAGGATTCATCCAGGTTACAATGTAAGTGAGTGTAAAAAACTCATCACTCATGGGCATTGAATCAACGATTACTTTTTAGAATCATGTTCTCACATTAAATGTGTCAAAAATGAGAGAGAATAGCCAATAGAGAATGAATTTGTATGAAATTTGTTTTATAGGTTTTTGAGTGTGTTCTGATATTTTATATTGCATTTTAGGTGGTGATACTCACCCTACTTGATGCTTGTGGGAATAAAGAAATTCCCATTAATCTTGTCCTGAAGAAGGTTGTATGAATTAAGGGTTGATGAATATTGACGTCCCGAAAATAGACAAATGAAACACGTGTAGACGAATGTCGGTGTGATAAAAACACACAGACGGAACCATCAGAACAGTGGATGGAGGACTTTTGTGGAAATGTTTAAATAGAGCTAGAGGCCTTTTATATATGAGGCCAAAAAATGTATACATGTTATTAGTTTATTACAAAAAGCAAAAAGTAGTATGAATGGTAGGAGTGAATCAGTATGAGTGGAACTTACAATTATTTGTTTATTGAAATGTTTTAGCATTGTATATGAATTTATTATGCAAATAAACGTTTTTAGAAATTGAAAATTGAACATTTATTGGTATTTATGAAGAAATAAATGTACTAAGAGGCTATTCCCTGCCCTGTAGGTCCAACCTCTTTCTTCTCGGCACAGTAATGTGACAGTATACACAATTACCAGCACATTAATACAGCACCGGCCAACCCGTAATGAGGCCAATTGTCTTTTGAGAACTGAAGCAAAAACAAAGATGTGATGGCTGGAAGGTTTAGAATGAATCTTAACCACTGCCATTGCTCTGGGCAACCCTCCAGACCACTGTTCTTCGCCTGCCAAGCCATTACAGAAGGGGAAAGACCATATGCAAATCAGGCTTGGCCCCACCCCAAAAGGGGCAGTCCAGCCCGAACTGCTAGGTCACATCCCTTCTGCACGAGACCACAAGCATCCCCAAACATGTTTCGCCCTTGTTGGGGCTCATCAGTGAGGAGTAGCTTGGGTCTCTAGGCCCAGCAGGCACGGGACCCACGTCTGGGCATACCCGTCCCACTCGGGGTGACAAAGCAAAAACAAAGAGGTGATGGCTGGACGGTTTAGAATGAATCTTAACCACTGGCATTGCTCTGGGCAACCCTCCAGACCACTGTTCTTCGCCTGCCAAGCCATTACAGAAGGGGAAAGACCATATGCAAATCAGGCTTGGCCCCACCCCAAAAGGGGCAGTCCAGCCCGAACTGCTAGGTCACATAACTTCTGCACGAGACCACAAGCATCCCCAAACATATTTCGCCCTTGTTGGGGCTCATCAGTGAGGAGTAGCTTTGGTCTCTAGGCCCAGCAGGCAGGGGACCCACGTCTGGGCATACTCGTCCCACTCGGGGTGACAAAGCAAAAACAAAGAGGTGATGGCTGGAAGGTTTAGAATGAATCTTAATCACTGGCATTGCTCTGGGCAACCCTCCAGACCACTGTTCTTCACCTGCCAAGCCATTACAGAAGGCGAAAGACCATATGCAAATCAGGCTTGGCCCCACCCCAAAAGGGGCAGTCCAGCCCGAACTGCTAGGTCACATCCCTTCTGCACGAGACCACAAGCATCCCCAAACATGTTTTGCCCTAGTTGGGGCTCATCAGTGAGGCGTAGCTTTGGTCTCTAGGCCCAGCAGGCAGGGGACCCACGTCTGGGCATACTCGTCCCACTCGGGGTGACAAAGCAAAAACAAAGAGGTGATGGCTGGAAGGTTTAGAATGAATCTTAACCACTGGCATTGCTCTGGGCAACCCTCCAGACCACCGTTCTTCGCCTGCCAAGCCATTACAGAAGGCAAAAGACGATATGCAAATCAGGCTTGGCCCCACCCCAAAAGGGGCAGTCCAGCCCGAACTGCTAGGTCACATCTCTTCTGCAAGAGACCGCAAGCCTGATTTGCACAAGAGGCAGCAGAGGGTTCCTGGGGCGGCCAGATGCAATCACTCTGTAAGTGCGTTTATTACAGAGTCCTTTCTGCCGTGTCTAGTGACTGGTATACTTGTCCCCAGTCAAAGCAAACCCTGTGGAACTAGGAAAGATGTTGTGTTCAACTCACTGGGGTTTTCTGTCTTTAGCTGGATCTCCTTGTTAATGTGCACTTCATGAAATGTGCTGCTTTAGAATGCGATTTGATGAAATTAGGATCCACTCAAACTCGATGACAAAGCAGAGAAAGTGGGGTGTTTGCTGTGCAGTCATTTCAGGACTGGGGTTAACTGGGTGTGCTACAGGAACATTTGTAATGCACTCGAATACACACAAAAAAATATATAATTACCCATTATTGCAAATAAACTGACTACGGCCTGTTTTAGTGTAAACCAGATTAAATCCCGCACCATGGACTGCAATGTCAATCGCTGTTTAAAATAAAATGCAAGCACAACTGTTAACAAAAGAGTTGTAGAGTTAATTGACGGAAATACGTGGGAAAGGTGTTAGCAGGCAACACCTACCCGGCTGCCTATGCTGATTGAGAAAATCAATGCCTTAAGAACAGTCGTTTCACTTCAGTGCTTCACTGGTTCATCTCAAAGCAACCGTGGCTGCATTCCTTTTGCTCCATGATAATGAGGGATCTTCTATTGGAATTAGTTTAAACCTTACAGTATAAACACTTACTTTATGCAACCAAACAACAAAAGTTGCAGATTTGGATTCTGCTCGACTAACTGAAAGTTCTATGCAGAGATGGAACAACACAATATCTTACAAAGTCCCACAGACCTCTTCCCCCCATGTTGCAGAGTGAAATGGTTTGTAAAGGAAAGTCACAGCCCAGATAATTCTCAAAATGAAAAAAGGGGGAAAAGGAACGTTTCATTAATTGGCTGGAGGAACAGAATGAATGGAACCTGGGCTGGAATTGCTTTCTTATATACAAAAGCCATAAATACTCCTGTAAGTAGGCGAGACTAAGGGGTTGAAAACAGTACACATTCCAAGAGTTGCACTTAATAGAAAAAAGGAAAGAAAAACTGATTATGTTCATATGTAACCATTATGTTAAGTGCAAGCAGTCTTAAGGTGGCCCTGCTAGTTTCCTAAAAATTAGTGATGTTATTTTAAAATGCGTATTGGAGTGAGAAGTGTGAAAACACAAAACACATAATTGGGAAATTGGGTAATTTTGTATCTTGATCACAGTGTCTAAAAAAGTGTTCTGCAGCCCCTAGGTAGCGTCCAGGTGTTTTAGGGCTTCCAATCTTCCTGGCTGGTATCCGTCTCAGACCATTTTTAAAATAATGAATTAAAATTGTGCATTGTGCAGCATATGTTCTGTCAATAAATTGGGTAAAAAGCCACACAGTTTACATTGAGATTTGTAGTGTAACACACGAAAAGACCAATAGGTGCCCAGTCAACAAAAGTGCAGTGGAAAATTGTGTAATGCCTTTTCTTGATGCCTTTGCCTATACTATATATGACAGTATTCTGCCAGTTTAAAAACATTTTCACAATGGGTGTACCCAAATCAGGTTGTACCAATATATTGTGGGAACAGTTTCTGTCTCTTTGTTCTTAAGTATGGCAAGCTGTTTTACTTGACATTTTGGTTTTATTATACATATGAATTGATTGTGTAAAATCTGTTATGGCTCAAGCTGAAATAAAGTAATATGAATTATGAACAAATCCAACTTGCAAGTTAATATATGGACATAGATATCTGCATTGGTTCAGCCAGTATGCACATGTATTTTTACAGTTGCATGATATTGTTTACTGGCATTACATACACAGCCAGCATGATGTGTATTATTATGTGGGCATACTAGCCTGTATTGGTGCAGACAGTAGAGACATGATTTCTGACAGTGGCATGACATGTTTTACTGACCTCATGGGAAAAACCCACATGATGAGTATTCTTACTCAGGCATACGTGTCTACATTGAAGCAGCCAGTATGAGCATGATCTCTTACAATGCCATGACATTTTGTTACTGGCATTATGGGCAAAACCAACATGATGAGTGTTCTTGCACGGGCATACTGGCCTACATTAGTTCAACAAGCATGGACATGTTTCTTACAGCAGCATATCAGCATAACATGTAATAATGCCATTATGTGTAAATTAATATGATTCGCACATCCCATTTTGGTGCAGCCAGTATGGATATGTATTCTTACATTGGTATGGCATTTTGTACTGAAATTATGGTCAACGTCAGCATGAATATTCTTATGTGGGTATACTATCCTACATTGGTACCGCCAGTATGAACATGTTTTCTTTAAGAGGAATTATACTTTACTGCAAATATGAGCAAAGCCAACGTGATAGGTTTTGTTAAGTGGGCATAGTAACCTGCATTGATGTATCCAGTATTAACATGTTCTCCTACAGAGGCACTGCATTTTTACTTAAATTGTGGGAAAAGCCAAAATGTTAAGCATTTTCACATAAATTGTAGCAGGCGACACATACATGTTTTCTTACATGGGCTTGGCATGTTTACTGACACTATTGGCAAAATCAAAAGCAGTATGCTCTTGCATGGGGATACTGTCATATTTTAGCACAGCCAGCATGTAAATGTTTTCTTATAATATCATTACTCGCAATATGGACGAAGCTAACATTATTATTCTTAGGTGGGAATACTGCCATGTATTGGTGCAACCTGATTTGGGTACACCCAGCATGACAATATTTTTAAACTGGCAGAATACTGTCATATATGGTGTAGGCGAAGGCATCAATTACCTGTTGTTCATACTTAAGAACAAATATTGTTAAAAAATAAATATTTACATTCACCAAAAAAGCATTATTCTACACAATCAGGTGTGCACTTTACATCTTCAACATTAAATATGCCTTGTTGACATGGTCCAGGCTTCCTCCAGTGTGCATGTGCTTAGTGTGAATTAGCCATGCTACTTCTACATATTTCAATATTATTCCTAAATCTTTTCTTCAGAGGTTGTTACGCACAGGCTTAGTTAGCCCTTCTCTAGTTGGCCTTACATTGTTGGTATTTTCACGTAGGGACGTTATACAAGGTACGTTGAAATATAAAGTGCCAGATGTCTACTTCCGAAACTTCACCATGAGTACAGTGACTTATATGTCCCTCCTTCCAGTGCACTTTTAACCCTACCATTGGTAATATGCCTAGTCTTATCTTGCCCATTAGAATTTCTGTTACAAGGGACATCCAAGTATTTCTTTATGCCAATACTATCTACAATTTCCAGATATTGGGTAATTAGGTTCTTATTGGTGCCATTAGCCCATATATCTTTTAGGGACCAAATCACATTTGTTTGCTTTAATTCATTGGTCCAAAGCCTATTGAAGTTACCCAGAGTTGGGCCATTTCTATTTTCTGGGACTTGTCCCTCATAATTAGCCATTGTATCTTATGTGTTCCCTGTTGTCACTGCCAAATAGGCAATCACAATATATTTGAAGTTCCAGGGTGTTCCATATCTGTGCCAGTATATCAATGGTCTCACTTTAACCGACTATTGTATGCCATACCATCCCGCTTCTTATTTTACTGGTCCGTTGGGTGCAATTATTGGCAAACCCAGCAGTCACTTTAGTAATCTGTTTCCGCCTGCACCAGAGGGGCGATGTTAGCATGGCCAAATGTTCTGCTCCAGAAATGGCTTCTGAAACAGCCTGTATCTTGAATACCTCCATTGCATGGGAGATGGTATGGCCACCATGTTGATTTGCAAAGATATTGACCACCAGCGCCCTCCTGGCAAAATTGTTGCACCCTTTCGATTTGGTCATCCCATGCCTGATTTAATTTTAAGGGGTAAAAACCCAGATTTCTGTTTTGGATATATTAATCTTGAGCTCCTTGTCTTTGCATTATGCAGCAAAGATGTCTAGTTGGTGTTGGTGTCAACTTGGAGTTTTGGATATAAGTATGGCATCATCAGCAAAGAGGAGAAGTCTCCACTTTCTCCACTCACCCCTCCACGGCACTTTCATCTGCTTCCATAGCATTCAGTTTATTGCCAATGTCGTTGATACAATGTGAAAATAGTAGAGGCGCCAGCACACAGCCCTGCCGGACCCCCCTTGTTATGTTAAATGGTTTAGTGCAAGTTTCCATCGTCTCCCATCTCACCTTTCCAAAATGATTACAATATGTTAAGTATATAGCTTCAAGTATCCATAATGGAACTGTTCTACCACTAGGGACCATAAATGCTTTCTTGATATAGAGGCTACCTGTAAATCAATAAAAGCTGTATATAATGGTAGCCACCTCAAGTTTACATAGTTACTTATCAACATTGTTAGTCTGAATGTTTGGTTGATTGTTGAGACAGACTTTCTGAACACAGCTTTCGCTGCGGATAGAATATTATGTTCATTGCACCAGTCGTCCAGTCTACTTGCTACTGTTCTAGCATAGACTTTTGATCATGAATCCAAAGGGAGATCAGTCTCTAGTTTGTGGGATATCTCGTTCACCATTTTGTTTATAAATCGGTATTATGATCGCACCCGACAAACTGTGTCGTATTACCTTATTGATGTTTCTCTTGTTAAATAACGTTTACTTAAAAAGGGAACCCAAATCTCTGGCTAACTCCTAAATAGATCTATTAATAGGCAGTCGGATCCTGGTGCTTTATTTGGCTTTGTGCAGTTTAAAAATGCCCATACCTCCTGCATTCTAAAGATCATAGTTTCTGTGGTGCATTATCGCCTCTTATTTTCAGGGCACCCTTTATCCTCTTGCCTAAAATGTCCATCTGTGTCCCAATTTCAGTTTCAGTAGAATCAAGGGAACTGAGAGGGTCAAACCTTTAGGACTGAGATAATAATGTGACATGAGAATTCCGCGTCATCCCTTGAGATGCTATCTTCCAGAAATCCTGTTGATTATTGGATTGGGCAGAGATTTTAAAGCATCCCATCGTTTTAGGGCATATTGCTCTTGTATTATTATTCAAAGGTTCCCTGTAGCCTATATGCTTTTGAGTTACCTGGAGCTGATCTCTACCCTGGGGATTCTTTAGGATGGGCAACAAAGAGCATTTTGCGTGCCTACAATGCTTGTCAAATCGTTTCTGGTTTATACCTTCCTTATTTGCACACATATTAATTGGCTGAGACATATAGGTCATGGCAACGATAACTAATTCATCATAAAATGTCAATGATTGAGTTCTTGATTCAATATAGGTATATTCTTCAAAAATCTGTAATACAACATTAGAGAATACTGGAAGCACTGTGTCCTTATCTAAGATTTCTCAACTGATTGTTTTGCAATATAAATTTGCATTATATGATATGGCATTTATAACACGCCTATATACAAGTGTTTCAAGGCGTGACGAGGCAAGGGACGGGGAACAAAGGGAGGACAGACAACAATCCTACTAGGCCAGGTATCATTCAGATCACGCAAGTGCATGCAAAGGGACAGTGCAGTACATGGGAATAGATAATGACAATAAGTAAAAGTAACAGCCAGCAAGTGTCAAGTGCAAGGGTAAGTGCAGACATCAGGTGTCAAGTGCAGGTAGGGGGACTGTAAGGATACAGAGACAAGTCCCCAAGTGTGGGGGTTTTCAGGCAGGGAATGCAGGTGTGTGTGACTCGTGGGGGAGGGACCTGGGCCTGAGATCAGAGGGTTTCCAGATAACCAGTGCAGTTCCAGTTGCAGCCAGGGGGTCGGCAGGGGAGAAGAGCAGAAAACGCAGAAGCAAAGAGGAAAGTTTTGAGGTGCTTCTGGAACCGGAGATGGTTCTCCTCAAGTATAAGGGAGACAGGGAGGGTGTTCCAGAGGGAGGCCCCAGCTGAAGAAAGAGATCTACCACCAACTCGTTGCTTGGAGAAGCGACTGACCCTGAGGGAGTTGGAGGCGGATGAGCGGTGAGCTCGAGAAGGAAGATATTTACGAAGAGAGAGTTGAAGGTATTGAGGCCCTGTGCCCCAGAAGGCCTTGTGGACAATGCATAGGTTTCTTAACTTAATCCTTCAGGGTAACAATATGGATGTGTTGGTAGTAAATATCTCATGTTAAAAACAAGTACTAGTGGGTCATGGTTGCTCTCACATAATTCTACTACTTCCAGAGACTTAACAGGAATCCAGTAGTTGAGTGTCACTAAAATATAATCTATTTAGCTGCAGCATACATTTGACTTAACGTGGGGCGGGAGGGCAATCACCATTAGCACGACCACTGCATTCCCTAATGCCATTTATAGCAGAAAATATTGTCTAGTTGCCTGGAAAAGGGGTACTGATGTGATTTTGCAATCGGACATGACACAGGTATTCCCCACAATTCATTTTCCAATTCAGGGGACAGTATGCTATTCTGTTCTAAATGGCAATTTATCTCCAGTGATTATGAGATAGTCGTGATAAATTGTATTCCTTTTCTCCCTCGTTGCACTCACAACATATTCAAAATACTGTATAGTCTCCAATGATTGCTAAAGTATACATTAAGTATGGTTATCATGACCCCTGATTTGAAATTTGATAGTAATCACTAACACATCTGTAGATGTTGTATTCATCACATTACAGCTGGTATCGAGGTTTGAATGTACCCATATTGGCAACGCCCTCTGTTGTGGACCTTTGGGGCCTTTTGAAGCTGGTTGGAAAAAGCTATAATATCCTTTTTTATGGACCTCATTCATTGAATTCAGGCTCCTTCTTTTGTCACCAGTTTGAATCCTGTTTCCATATTTTTGTTTTTACTTCATCTGGGTTCTCTTGAAGAGTTCTCACATCTGTGGCATGTGTTTGTAAAATGTCCTTCCATCTTTTATGCCATAGTGACAATAGAGTCTCTGAATTCGCACTGCCAGGATTGTGTATAATTCTGAACTGAGGGAGCACCTCTTTCATGATGGTTTTTCTGAACAAAGCCAGGGTGTTCCAGGTAATACGCGATTGAATGGAAATCAAACTTAGCTCGTATCGGATACAAACTGAGGGAGTGCCTTTGGGCAACTGGAGCACTTTTACCCAGAAGATATTCTCCAGGGTTGACCATAGATCGTCTGTACATCCAAAGGCTTTCTCAGCTCCGAATATCAGTGGTGGGATTACTTTCTGCTGATAAAACATTCTCACTGGCTTCAAAGAAAACGTTCCATATTTTTTGGTTCACAATTGTAGCTTGACACGCACATTGCCGGCACCTGGCTTTGGCATTCTCTGCCCATGGACCATCATTTATGTTGGCACTGATCTGCATGCCAAGGTACCTGGTGGTTGTAACCGTACTCAGGCACTCTGTTCCGAGATGCCATTTTAATTTTTTCTTCGGTCCACACTGCCCTGTCTGCACATTTTTTAGTATCAGGATTTCGCTCTTGGCGTTGTTTATATGCAGGCCGTTGTTGTTCGCATAGCTTTGCAGTGCATTCATTTTTCGCTGGAGGCCGATCGGGGTGGTGTCAGACAGGATCAAATCATCAGCATATAACATCCAGCTTAACGTAGTCCCATGAATTTTTGGACAGAAGGAACGGGGTCCTTCTATCGTAACGCCAATGTCTGATAGGAACAGATAGAAGATTAAGGAGGCTAAGGGGCATCCCTGCTTTACTCTGCAATAGGTGTTAATAGCACCCGTTAGGTTTCCACGTTGATCTAAGCGAACCTTGATGGTAGTCGCAGTGTAAGTTCCTTAATTGCTGCTGAAAGTCTCACAGGACAGCCCCAATTCTGCAACTTCGCCCAGAGGAGTTCCCTGTCGATGGTATCAAAGGCATGACAAAAATCAATTAGGGCTTGGTAGACCTTTTTTCCCGTTCTTATAGTCCCCATTTTCAGCAAGTTTATTAGCAAGAGATTTAAACCACACCTGACTCCCTTCACGAAGCCAGACTGTCGCACATCCATATGTCCACTTGTTATGGACCAGTGTAGTAATTTGTTTTGTAACATTGTGGCATAGATTTTTCCCAAAACATCCAAAAGGGCTATCGGGCAATAGTTTTTGGGATCCGAGCGATTACCCTTTTTGAAGATGGGAACAATGATGGCATTCTTCCACGATTTTGGAGTGGCACGTTCAATAGAAATTCTGGCGAACAGCTCACTACATAGCTCTGCCTATTTTTCTGGTTCTTGTTTTAGTGTGAAGTTTGTGAGACCGTCAGGTCCTGGGGCCCTCGATGCACTTGCTTGTCTAATTATCTGCCGAATATCTTCTGTCTCGAAGTCTAAGTTCAATTTTTCAAGCTGCACAACTCAGCACGCAATCGATCAGACCAAAACACAAAAATACAACCTCAAGACAAGACCTCTGAGAAAGACGAACCACCACAACCCCACAGCAAGACAGCCAATGCTGGGCCCCAACACACCAACTTAACCTGGAACCAGGAAAGTAACTAACCCAGGAGAGCACCCGCCCCTGGAATACATCACAAAGCCAAATCCAAAACAGGGTTACAAGACAACAACATTAGCGAGGCAGATGCCACTGTGTGTCTGAGCACACCGACTTAACCCAAGACCAGGAAAGTAACCAACCCCGGAGGGCTCCTACCCCTGAAATATATCACTAACCCAAACCCAAAGCAGAGGCACAATACAACACCCATAGCGAGGATGACACCACTGTGTGTCAGAGCACACAGATTTAACTGGAGACCAGGAAAGTGTTAGCGCACACCGATTTAACCTGAAGTAACCAACCCAGTTCCGAATCCAAAATGGAGGGTACAACCCCAACGGGGCAGACGCCACTGTATATTGCAGCACATTGACCTAGTGTCCCTGGAATATACTACAAACATAAATCCCTTAATAAGGGCATGGCTACCCCCAAACCCGGGTCCGTGACCGGGTTCCCTGAATGGGGAAATATCAGGCCATTCCGACCTTGGAGGGCTCGGTATTTCCCCATTCAAGGAACCTGGACCCGGTCCATCCCCATTCCCATTTCAGCCCCCATAGGGCTCAATGGGAATGGGGAGCATGCTAACAACAGGCCTGTTAATGACCGGCCCGTTGTTAGCATGCTGGCCCGTTCGCGGGACCCGCTAAGGACGTCTGGTAAAACCAGGCATCCTGAGCTTGTCCAACGAGCGGACCTCGTAATGAGGTGGTAGGGGGTTAACGGCGCCGGCAGTTCTACCAGCGCCGTTAACCCCTTACCGCCAGGCTCATAACGAGGCCCCAAGTCATCTAGATCACAAAAATGCCGCACTGTATGAAGGACGAAGAGACTTGAATGGAAAACAGAAATAGGAAGGAAATTGCACCCCCTCGGAATGGAAACCAACCACCAGATTTCAAGACACCTCAAAATGACCACCAAACATCACTAAAAAAACTAAGGATACGGACCAATACAAGAACAAAAAGAGAATACCTCTCCACTTAAGAGCCTAGCTCAATGGAAAACATAAAACCCACAAACAACCCACAAGTAAGAATCCAAACAATTCTGGACCCCAAGAGACCTCCAAACTACACACCACAACACACAGAACCAAGCATCTCCAAAGGCATTTTCAGAAGCACCCCAAAAAGAATCAGAACCAAGCTAGAATCCCTAAACATCCACACCCCTTATATAACCAAAGACTGGAAAAGAGACCACACGTACAAACAAACAACCCACAACTACAAACTAGAACATAGAAACCAATTCCTCAATTTAATTGAACTCCTCAATGAAGAAACAGCTCCCCCAACTACATTATCAGTAAACGGTTCTATGTCATTTCATCGACTGCTTTTTTTAAAAATGGGTTTTTTGATGAAAAGTATTTTAACAAAAACACTCATTGAATTTGTATTTTTTTTATTTTTGGGAGGTTTTCCTTCAAGCCCCCACCCTCTATTGTTTTTCTCTATTCCTGATCCCCCAGATCCCTTATATTCACTTCCCCCCCCTATATTTTTTCATTGGAATGTTTTTGTTAAAAACCCATCGAAAAAAGTCTGTTGATGAAAGGACGTTTTACCAGCAAATAACAGCCTCATCTAAGAGATAAACGAAAACCTGCCAAACACCACCCCGACAGCGACAGGAAAGGATATGCAACAATAATCAAGGATAAGCACACACTCTACACTGTTTCCCACTCAACGTAATATCCATGGGCAAATACAAAACAGAAATATATGACCTCATAAGCGACACCGGCACTGACACACTGTTCTTCACAGAAACATGGCTATCAAACAGAGAAAACAGAAGAGGAGGAGGAATCGCAATAGGGCACAAAGACCACATCTGCGCCACACCATTCCCCAAATGACATAGAAGACTGCAAATCACTCCTAATCAACATCAACCTCAACGACCAAGGAAACCTACTGTTCCTCCTGATCTACGGACTGCCATCCTGCGATCCCAACTGATCAACGAAGCTCATGGATGCCATTGCAAACCTCTCCACTTAACATGATAACAATTGTTCTGGGGGATCTCAACATCTAGTTCGAAAGAGAAAGCAAAACCACTGCAAACTCCCTACTGGAAACGGTCTGTTTCAATCAAATAGTAAACTGACACACTCATTTTGCTGGGCACATCTTAGATACCATTTTCTTCAGAGATGGACTCTCGACCACCGCCCCACCAGTACCATTCAAATAGAGCGATCACCACTTGATACAACTCACCGTCAAAATCCCAAACTGCATGATTCCCGGAAACGCAATACCTCATGCTACTAACAAAAGAAACTGGTAGAGTCTTGACCTGGAAACTGTAACAGAGATAATGGAATTAACCAAACCAAACATCTCCCAGCTAAACAGAATTACTCTATACTCAACGAAAGAAAAACTTGACACATGGGTCACAGAGGCCCTAGACCAATTAGCACCTGCAAAACTTGCATGGCAGCAAAATGTCTCAGAACTGAGGGAACTAAAAAGAAAAAAAAACACAAACTGGAAAAATAATGGAGAAATCATTACATCCAATCGGACAAATACAAATACTGATGACAACTCTGTATGTACAAATCAGCAGTCTTAAAAGCAAAAAAAGCATACTACATCACCAGAATTTAATCGGCAACAAACCCACAAAAAGAGCTATTAAAAATCATCAAGGAAATCGAAAACCCAACAAATGCTTCATACCAACACAATCCATGTGTGACATCACAACCCACATAAGAACAAAAATAAAAGCAATTCAACAGACCATTGACGCAAGCCTTCCTATAAAAAACACAACTCCGGAACCACCAGAAACCAACAACGAACAACACTCAGCCTATCAATCCTATAAACAAAGAAACCTTACACAATCTAATAAAAGACACGTACCTTGTCTGATCCCCCAGTGTCCCATGCCTACCAGGCATCCTCAAAAAAATCCTCAGCCACGGAACACCAGCATCATATTTCCGTCTACTAATGAACATATCCCTAAACACTGTAATAGTACCCCAAACTTTCAAATCAGCATACATCAAGCCCTTCCTAAAAAACAAAAGGGGAAATGTGGAAGACCCCACCAACTACAGACCTATATCAAACCTAACTGCCCACGAAATAACTTGAGAACCACACCTACATAATGCTACTCGACCATGTAGAAAGCAACGGAATAGTCAACCACTACCAAGTCGGCTTCCGACCCAAGAGAGGAACGGGATCAGCACTTCTATCTATATGGGACGACCTAAAGATAAATGCAGACAACAGTACCCAATCGGCCCTCATACTACTAGACATATCAGCTACCTATGACACAATCAGACACACAACACTAATCTAGAGACTGGAGGAATGCAGCACAAAAGACTACGCACTACAAACAAAAGAATGTACTTATCGCCATTTACATCTAAATCCAAAAGCATCACCTGCAGCGTACCACAAGGATTTAGCCTCTCCTCGCTCATCTTCAACAACTGCATGTTCCCCCTAATTAAACTAATTCAAACCCATGGTCTGACCGTCTACAACTACACAGATGATACCCAACTCATCTTCAAGATAACCTCAACCCAAAACCCAAACAACACCCTCAACAAATGTCTCATGAACATATACCAAATTAGCAACCCTGCTATTCAAGCAAGACTCTCTTCATTGACCACTGAGCCAAACTTAAATAGCCTAAAACTAACACAGGTGCCAACCTGGAGAAATAAGCTAATCCTACAGATCGCACAACAAATTAGAGCCTGCAAAATGTATGCAAATCTATGTAACGTACATTTTTGACTAATATGAATATAAAACTTCATAGTAACTTGTGTACTTTGTCCTTTACCAGTATGAGATGAATCATATGTCTGTAACCAAATTCTTAAGCTCAAACGCCTAGATACTTCTGGGTTATGTGCACTGTATAAAGGTTCAAATAAATAAATAAATAAATAAATAAACACCTGGATGACAATCAACAACCTCAAACTAAACCCGACCAAAACAGCAATAATCATCTCCCCCCAGAAGACAACAGAACACATAGACACCTGAGGTGTCCAGCATGCATGGGAACCCAACCAGAGACAGCTCCCGTGTAAAAAACCTGGGAATACTCATGGACACGGGACTGACACTAGAACCACAATTCAACACAATAGCAAAGAAATACTTCTATCTTCTGTGACTAATTCGAGGGATTCTCCACTATCTCACCTTCCCAAAGAGAACCCTTGCAATCACATATTTGGTATTATCAAGACTAGACTACGCCAACAACCTCTACCTTGGAATGCCAGAGTATCTCATAAAAAATTCCAAAACATCAAACACACTGCAGCAAGGCTACTCCTGAGAATAAAACAAAGAGATCGCAACACACCAGTCCTAAGAAACCTTCCATTAAAACAATGTATTAAGTTTAAAAGTTCTCTGCATCGCTCTCAAATCCCTACATGGACAAGGAGCCACATTTCTCCAAGTCAGAATCAACTGCTACCAACCAGGAACAAACCTAATATCAAGCAACTACATCCAAAATGATGTACTACGAGAAAGGGAAATTCAGCGAAATCACATTCTCACGTTTGATAGCCAAACTACGGAACTAAATACCGAAGGAAATAAGAACGAAAGAAGATCACCTAACCTTCAGGAAACGACAGAAAACATGGCTATTCAATGCACTGAGACAAGCATAAAAACGATTACCCCCACAACTCAAAGCATGGACCGTGGAACTGTCAATAAAACCTCCACACACCTAAGCCAAAACCTACTACCTTACTAATTTACTAACCACTCCTTGCTCCTTTCAAGCATACCTCCCACGAACAACACAGGCCCAAAAAGACCAGCCATACCACACACAAAAACACAGAAGCCACACATCCGCCACATGAACAAACAATCACAAAGAACAAACTTCCCAGACACTGGATGTTACCCCTCCGGACATAAAAATCCCAGTGCACACAATCAAAGCACACTCAGAAAGCTGACACACACAGATGCCAGTTTCTCCTGGTTCTGCAACTATCAACAGAAGAGCACAACCTCTATCCTATCCCTCGTCCCTCACTAACTTACCACACCCATTTTCTTACAAATCCACGTGAGCACCTGAAGACAATGCAAATGTATTTATTTATTTATTTTATTTTTTGTTTACAACATACTGAAAGCCTTCCGGCATCAGGGTGCACATTCACAACAGGACGTATCAGAGACCCATATAAATCAGCTCCAAGTGTACCTTATTATTCGAATAGAAGTGTTTTTAGACATTTTCTTAAAATCAGTAGCCTTTTTTCCTCATGTAGGTCCACGGGCAGAGTATTCCATGCATGGGCTGCCTGTACTAGGAAATATCGGCCGTTGCCCTTGTTCTTTTGACTCAGTGGGTGAATAGGCGATGGGTGGTACTACAACGTAAAGGCCTGCTTGGTTGGTAATGTACCAATTTCTGTTTCAGGTACAAAGCTGCTTTCGCGTAGAGACACGTATGAGTCAGTGTGATTACGTTTAACCTCACCCTCACATCCACTGTAGTTCTTGCCTTGTGTTGGTTATGTGCTCTCTCCCTGATATGTTACTGAGAATCCTGATTGCCTCGTTTTGTATCACTTGGAGCTTCTGGATACATTCTTTTCTCGCGCAGCTGAGTAGTCCATGGCAGTAACCCAGTCCTGGCATAAGAATAGCTGGAACAAGGGTTTCACAGTTCCTACGAGTTCCCACGAGTTACCAGGGGTTTGATTTATCTCAGTACTCTAAGATGGTAATGAGATTTTTTTCACTGCTCCATCCACGTGTGCCCCTTCACAACATGAGGCCTCCAAGAAGACACCTAGCATCTTTACTTTATCCGACACAGGAATATAACAGCATTCCACTTCAAAGTCTGTGTCCTACCGTCCCAATTTAGCCCTGGCTTGCCTCGATCCATAGACCATAGGCTCTGTTTTGGCACTATTTAAGCACATCCAGCTCTGTAAGTCTTCGCCCGTTTTTCAGAGTCTTTCACGCTAGTTCCCACTCAACTCTATCAGCAGTTGAATGTTATCCACGTAGTTTGTAAGTTGTATCCCCATATATTCCAGCTGGTCACAGGGGGTTCTGATATAAACATTAAACAGGGCTTGGGATAGGCATGCATTCTATGGAAACCCACAGTGTATTTCTAGACATTCTGAGGAGGCGTTTCCCCAGCACACCCTCGACCTTCTATTGCTCAGAAATGGCAGCGGTGCATGGTATAAATCAATATAAGATAACAGAGTATAGCCGAGCATATTATAGAAAGGCAACCCCTCCTATGACCTAACCAGTGAGTGTTTTTTATTTATCAAAGACTCCATATACTCCTTTGCGTTCTGTGATATTTGTGGGGCACCTGCCATTATATAGTTCCAGTCAGCCCTCCTTGCAGATAGCCAGTTTTCTATGCTGACTATGATAGCAGTACCACCATCCCCCACTTTTTCACCATTTATTTTAAGGCCATAGTCAGGAGAAGGATGCCTCAAAGTGCTTGGTACACTTAACACTTGTTCCTGGTTTTCAATTTGATGCCAAACGCACATTTTTACAAAAATATTCAAAGTATCATTTATGGTATAAAGTATTTTTTGTTTGCATCAAACATATCATGTGTTAGAGTTTCAATCTTATTTATCAACCTGGTACACTGTTTAAATTGGGTGCAACTTCCCATCATTACTGCGGGTAGCTGTATTTAAATTTAGGCTGGCTTCTTGGGACTTTGATTATGGTAAACATACTAGTGCAAACTTCATGCTATGACCAATATCCATTAGCTGATCATTTGATCACTCTGGTTCTATTTTATGATCTTGTAAGACAGTGTATCTATTGGTACAGAGAATATCTAGATGTACTAAATCATGGGTCGCAGCTGCCACCTCATAATTATGCTCTGCATTTTGTCCTAATGTTCGTGATCTTTGAGTCATTCCCGGGGCTATTTTCTCACATGGAATATGTAATGATGTTTTAGGCGGCTCATAGACCTGAGTACATCTCAGATCGGGCTTGTCGGGGGCTGAGAAGGCTGTTTACATCTGATTTATCATTGCAAACCGCATGATTCAATGCAAATGTATTATGATTTTGTGGTTTAATGTGTGGTTGAGCAATGACATTTAAATGTAATTCGAGCCCCTTAAGTGCCAAGGACGAGTATGCTTGTCCATTTTGCATAGACTTGCAAAATAGCCTGGCAGTTAAGGGGTGACATCTTTAGCTTGCATAGCAGTTAGTGTCACAATAGGTACCTGAGAAGTATCCAAAATTGTTTTGTTCCCTGGAGGAATGTAAAGGAGTTCAAGCACGGTCGCTTTCCTTTTAGATATGTTTCTAGTTGATGGATTGTAGAAATAGTAACAAAAGATACATCTCTCATTTTAGGAGTGCAGTTTAGGGCTCATTGTGATCTGGCCGATCCTCAGCTCAACAACTCGTCCCAGCTGTCCCAAATGCCAGCATCCTTAGTTGTGCAGGAATCACTACGAGGGCACCAGTGTCTGCCTCTTGCAGGCAACAGGGGTGGCCAACAGCAGATGTGCTGGTCCTCACAACAATCTCCCCTAACTTCCGGTGCCCTTAGCTATGTAGGCTTCACCATAAGGGCGTCTGTTTTGGGTACATGGAGGGGGCATGGCCAATGGCAGATGCCCAACTGAACTGTTCCTCTCTGCAATCTCCCCCAACTGCTGGTGCCCATAACAAGCAGGCTTCACTGAAAGAGTGCTGATGTCTGCTTCATGTAGATTGAGGGGGAGTGCCAATTCTCTCCACAATCTCCCCCAACTGCTGGCTCATAATGGCAGTAAACACTTCCATGCCACTGTATGAGCATATGGCATATGGCTATATTGGCTTCACCAGTGTAGACCAGTATGCCCACATAAGAACAATCATATTTTCTTTTGCCCTAAATGCAAGAATACCATAGCATGCATCTGTAAGAAAAACATGTACACATGCCCATTCTTTAAAAAAAATGTGTTAATAATAATTAGAACTTTTACATTTGTGTTTAATTCATTTACTAATTATGTCATTATTGAGTCTCTTTATACCAAAAAGTAGTCAGAAGTCAACAACTACAGTTCCATCTTGTTAAAACATTACTTGTGCTAAAGTTGAATTTAGTCTGTTCTTAGATCTTTGTTCAAGGAGGTTCCTTGCCGGTGTAAAGTTCTGTGAGCAATGGAGCTGTTTGTTCTTTTGGGTCCTTCCAGATTCTTTTGTCAATTAGCTCATTCCAGTACTGCACCACTCGATACGTTAAGCTCTTATAGTTACCTGCTAGTAATATTTCCCATCAATCATCTTCAGAGTTACTGCTGTGTTCCCCTAGTAGCATATCTGAGTACTTTTCTCTCTCTCTATCCAGAGATGTGCATTCCATAAATATGTGGTAAAATGTTTCTGGTTGTTTTTCGTTTTCGCAGTATCGACAAAAGTTCCACTCAATCGGGATTTGTTTTGTTTTTGCTAGAGCTTCCCTCGTTGGTAGGAGGTTCAATCGAAGCCTCAAGAAAGTATCTCTCATCTTTCAACATGGAAAGCACTCTAGGTATTTTGGCAGTTGGTTACATGTTTTGCAGTCTAGCATACAATTGAGCGAGAGTTTGTATTCTGCTTTTTTGTCTATAGTATTAATTCAGTCTAGTCGTTGGATTTTTTTTCTTGCTTTGCATGGTCTATTCGGGAGCATTTCTTCTGAAATGCCTAAAGATGTCATCTGCTCTTTACATGCATCTTTCCATGCTTTTAGGATTGCGTTATTTCTGGTGTTAGGACGAGACCGTAATACCCGCGCAGCCGGTATATCCTCATCTACCACTGTTTTCTTATAAAGATCCAGTGTTTTCCAAGTTACATTTTATTCTAGTGATTGAAGGGCTACCTCGAATCTGATTTGCTGTATTGGAAAGGAGGGTGGTAGGTATAACACTTTTCTCCAAAACCTTCCTTCAATTTTGTTCCAAACTTGCCATGGTAGATTTAGATGGGATTCACTTCCATATGTAACTATCGCCATTACTTTTTGTGCCACATTTCTTATGGAGGATTGGTCCTTGTCAGGCAAGCAAATCGATTTTTGTCATGAGGTGGTCTTTCCATGGCTCTCCGTCAGCGCTTTGGTCAATCCATACTCCTAGATATTTTATTGATTTTACAGTATCTAGTTTTGTCTGTTCTAAGTAGACCATTGGTTCTTTCTTTTTTCCTGTGTGTTTTTTTGAAAGGAGCATTAGGTAAGATTTTGCCAATTTAAAGCTTAAATCGTTGTTTTCTGCATAGTCGGATAGCGCGTTCACTCTTTTTTGCATGTCTGTCTGAGTTTTATCAAACAAGACTATGTCGTCTACTTATGGTATCCATTTTATTGGTATTCCATTCAGAATGGGCGGGTTGGTGATTATAGCTTTCTGATGTTCTTCAAGGTCTGCGAGATAGAGACTAAAAAGTGTTGCCGCCAACAGGCATCCCAATTTGCGGCCGTTCCATGTCGGGATAATCTTTGATACAGCCCCTGTTTGTGAAAGCCTTACTTGAACACTTGTTGATGAGTAAAGAGCTATTATTGGTTCTAGCTGGTCCGAACAGGCAATTCCATGTTCTTAGTTTTTGTCACAATATTTGTCGAGTGACAATATCAAATGCCATTTGTAAATCGATGAATATTGCAAGTGTCTGTGACTTAGTCCTCATGGCTTCAAGTTTCAACAGATTTAGTATGAAGAGGTTGATGTTAGTCCCTATTCCTCGTATGAAGCCTGTTTATCTCTCGTCGTATTTGCTGTTACTTACTGTCCATTCTGTCAGTCGACATTGTAATATGGAGGCAAAGAGTTTCCTGAGGGGGTCCAAAAGAGCTATTGGTCGGTAGTTGGACGGTTGCTTCCGGTCCCCATTTTTTATAAATCAGGATAAGTATTGCAGTTTTCCATGTTACTGGAATTTGATTGTCCGTTTAATGAGGTGAAACAGATGTTCGCAGACTCTTGACCATGCTTCTGGGTTTCTTTTCAGGATCTGATTGCTCAGGCCATTGTCTTTAGAATTTTGTCATAAGACCATTCAAACTCCTATGTTGCTTTCTGTTGTTTGGACACGTTTAGTTCTGCTCTCTCATCTCTTTTTTTCTATCGGTTTTGGTGAAATGTTCAGCCCAAGCTGTCTCAGTCACATCTGCGATTAGTAAATCTTATCTTTGGGTATTACTGTTTAGTAAATTCCAAAATTGTCTGGTATTGCATTGGTTTAGGGCCGCCAGCATTATTTCAGCGTCTTTTTTGTGTTCGCATGGCACGGGATCTCTTTTTCCAGTTTCTATATTGTTGCTTCTGTGCTTTTCTAATCCTGGCTCTCAGATTCTTTTTTCTAATGGCTGTTTCTTGATTATATGCATGAGCATGATGTGTGAATTCTGGTCTTCGTTTCGGTCTAAGGTCTTTGTTTGGCCGAAAGAGCCATTAGTATTCGATCTTAGCCTTCTCTGTCATATCTGTCCTTTGGAAGTTTGTTGGAAATCGTTTTATCTGTTCTTCTGATATCCTTAGATGGTTTAGTCTGTGATTTAATTCTAGAGGTATGACTGCTTAATGTGAGGTCGTTTCTGTGATCCTTTCCAGAACAATGTTAATATATATTGTCACTGGTAGTCTTGTCGGAGATCTCCATTGCTTCAAGATTAGACAAAAGTGATTGCGTAACAAAGATATAATCTAGATATTCAACTGTGTTGCCTATTCCCCATGTTGGTCTGGGTGGAGGATCTCTTTGTATGTCCCCATTCACAAGGGCACATTCTCATTGAGCATTCTTTATAGCATAGTCAAATTTTGTTTGCGCAATTTCAGAACCAGTTTTTGTAAAGAGATAGATGTTGAATTCTCCACATATGATTATGTCAATTTTTGAATAGGTGACCGTTAGTTCATCTGGTTTTGTAAATATAGCATCGATGAATACGTTATCATTAATAGCGCAAGGGTTCCAGTAGATGTTACATATGCAGGTTAATCTTGTGCTCATCTTGCATTTTTTTCCTATTACCTGTGTTACGTATTTGGATGTTTTTTCCAATATTGTAAGTTGAATGAAGGGGTTCAGGTTTATTGATTTAATCACATGGATGTTTGCTCCTGTTTTAATTGTTAATAGTCCCAAAGAAGGACGGACTTTCTGTAGGGTGATGATTCACGTGAATGTTGTAGCCATCACATATTGGTTGTTTACTAATCCATGTTTCTTGTAAACATCTTATATCAATGTTTTTTAGTATCACGTTTTCCCTTCGAATAGATGTTTAGAGCTGCGAGAATTCCAGCAACGAAGTTTCATCGGTGCTTCTAGACTTCTATCATCAAGTTATGCATGGTTGTTTGGAGAAAAAAAATGTTTTTGTTGGTTTTCTTTTGTTATTCCCTTATTTCTGATCTTCCTTGCCATTTCAATTATGGCAATTGCTATTTTTCGCGATTGTAGATGTACTGTTATATGATTGGGGTACAATGTTCATGGAAAAATTCAATTGTTCTATTACAGCTGAATAAATCGACTATAAATTGGGAACTGCGTGTAACAGCCGCGGTTTGTTTGTTCTATTCAGTACAATATCATCATGTCTCTGGCTTTAGCGCTGATGTTCACAATTTTATCTGAGTAATAGTCTCTTGGATCTTCAAAAATTGGTTGCTCATGTCTCAGACTTTCCGTTTCTCTATGTATTGGATGCCTTGATTCTTGTTTTTTTAAATATTTTGTTTTGTGCCGACTTTAGTTCATGTTCTGTGGAGGTTGTTCGTTTGGTATCTGAAATATCATCACAGGTTAGTATTGTCTCTTCATTTTCTTTCTGAGAATTGCCCTTTTCTAGTTGTGAGCAATCCTCATCAATGATGATATATTCGTCATCGACATTAATGTAGCTTCTTCTTCGTCTTCGATTGAATAGGTTGATAAGTTCAACAGAAGTTCTTCTGGTTCAAGTATATTATCTGTCAGATCGATTTTTGGATCTTCTTGTATTTTTTCGCTTTTTGATCTTCTGTGAGTTATTCTGTTCACCCTTCTTTATTTCTTGAGTTTTGTGTCTCTGTTCAGTGTCATTTTGAGGCATCTTTATGTTGCCTCAAAGGCGTGAGATCCTTTTGTGCTATTTTTTGGTTTGGAGGGTTTGTTTTTTTCTTTCTAACCATTTGTTTGCTGTTTTGACTTTTGGTGTTGTTTTGGACCCTTTCGCGGGCCTTCAAATATTGAGAAGGTGGGTTGTTTTACTTCGCATACTTTTTTATCGCTGTGGTTTTTGGACTCCGCCATCTTGTTAGTTGTCGTAACTGGTTGGCTTTCATGTTGATTTTGTGGTCTCATTTCGTTCTCCTGTTGATTACTATTTGGTCTTTGATATGATATGATATGATAGTTTATTTATATAGCGCCCATACACAATGTGTTTCAAAGCGCTTCAAGGCAAGGGAGGGAACCAGGGAAAATACAATGACATTCTTACAGGCCATGAACAGTAAGGATGTGAAATTAACTATTGTACTCGGCCTGATGACATTTCAGATAGTGCAAGAGCTAAGACATAGATAAGGAAGGGAGGGGGAGAGTGGGGGAGTGGGAAGGAAATGGAAACAGACAGGCTGCTACCATACTAGGCCTGACGACATTTCAGATAGTGCTGGGGGGGCAAGTAAGAGGAGGGGGGAGGAGACAGACAAGGTTGCTATCATACTAGGTCCAGGGACAATTCTAATAGACTAAGTGCATAGAAGAAAGTAAGGGGAGGAGATAGGAAAAGGGAGAAGGGCGAGGAGGAGAGAAGAGAGATTAAGCAGTCAAAAAGAGCGGAGAAGCAAGAGGGGAGAGCAAATACAATTGCAGAAGTCAGTAGTAACACATAATGTTGCAAGCCTGGATACAAGATGAAGATGGGAACAGGATGATTCAGGGCCACCATGAGTAAGGGTGCTGCACCGTGAATCAATGAAGTACATAAAAGTCAAATCCAGCATTGTCCACAAGACGGTGGTGGTGAAACCAGAAGGTATCAGGACAGACTCCTGCAGGAGTAGGCTGGAGGGGGAGAGTGGAAGCAGGGTAGAAGAATCAAGCAAAACAGGCAACACCTGTGTGCGAGAAGGGGGGGCACAAGGGAGCATAACAGGGGGAACAGAGGGGTGGGGATGGCCTGTGGGGACAGAGGGAGTAAACACATGTTGGTGCATGTTTACCTGCTGTCTGAGCAGGGGTTCGGGCCGTGGATCCTCCTGGTCTGAACAGGTCCTAACAGAAATTGCCCTTTTCTTTGACTGCCCTTCACTTCGGACGCCCGGGCAAGAGACGCCCTTGATCTAAGAGTCAAGAGCAGGAAGGAAGAGGCAGGGATAAGAAGGTGGGTGGTGCTTAGGCCAGGTAACCAAGATCCACTTGCACCTGCTCCCCATCTTTGAAAGTTGCTTCCTAGATGTTTAGTCATACTAATGAGGGCCGCTATCAAATTGTTCTAATCATTCTGATCTGATCTCGCTATGTCGAAAAGTCTTGCTTGCCATTGAGCAGAGTTTTCAGACTCTCTATCCAGTCTCTCCTGTATCCGAGTTACAAATGCTTATAAGTTAATTTGTTTTGTGTGGATTAGGGAGAGACGTGTCGCTGGGTCTTTCATTGCATCCACATGGTTTTCTTGTACTTTCAGAAATCGTGCGAGGACGTATGTAGATGCTGCCATGAGTGAATTCTGCAGATCCAGCATAGACATTGGAATTGGTTGAATTGTTTGTGTTGAGTTGTATGTCTCTTATTCACAGTCGCAAAAGTTAGAGTTTTCTCTTGTTGCTTCTGGGTCTTTCATTGCGGGTCTTTGGATGTCTCTTTCTTGTCTTTGCACTTTTTCGTAATTGTGTCTTTTCACTCGTTCATCTTGGATCTGCTTGGATTTCCTTCTTAACTAAGTTGTCACCTTGGGTAAAAGGATTATGGCTGTCTTTGTCAAGTTGTGTTTTGGTATTTTCTCCATACATTTGTGGCTCTTTTGAACTGGTGTGGAGGTAATTTCACTTGATTCGTTGGATGTTTGATTTGAAGGGATTTGGCCAATAATTTGAATTCTTTTTACATGATTTGACATGAGTGATTCTATCTCTGTTATGTCAAGAGTTAGTCTGACCATTCTTGATCTCTGGTTGTAACATGGAGGAGATGAGTTTGCTTTCAGTATTTTGCAAATTAAGTTTCTGTTGCCATATTTGTTTGGCCTGTTATGCCTGTAATTTCAATGTTGCTAGTAGGGTTGTTGGATTTTTTGTTTTTGAGAGACTTTATTTTCAATTATTTGTTCTTTCTTTTCATCAGCATTTAATCTATTTTCTTCTTGCAGTGGATCTTTGTTCACTTCTGCTGAGATAGTGTTTCAAGCAAGATTGTGTATCTTTTGTCTTTTATAGATCAAATGGTGTTCTGTATATTTCCGTTTTGGACTTGTCTAATTCGTAATTAATTATTGGAGACTCATCTATTTCTTGTGGCATTGCTAGTTCATCACGCTTCATATTACAGTCTCGTAAACCTTCATTGAGTTTTTGATTTTGTTGGGAGTTAAAATTTTGAATTTTTGATGAGTTAGTATTCATGAGTACATTGTTTGTGTTTTCTCCAAGTTTAAGTTTATTGATTGGGTCTTTTGCAGGAGTTTCATTGTGTCCTCTATTTTTTGTCATCATTTTGATGTGTGGTAGTATTGATGTATTAAGTAGCACTTCTGTTTTCCGATTTTTCTTTGTCTGATGATGTGTCTTGGGGCCTGTTGATGCAACCATTATGAGGGTAGTTAAGCTCTATTTGTATCAAGTCTTTTCTGATTTCCGTTGTCGAGTGATAGATGTGTATTTTCAGTATGCTTTGTATCGGGCTGCAGTTCTCCACTTCTTCCAGTGATGAAGTTCGAGGTCAAAATTCATTCTCAATCAAATCGCTGATTGTTCATCACGGAGGTAAAAGGTGGTTGCCTATTTTAGTTTGTAGCTTCTATTTATATTTTAACACTTTGGGTCAAAGTCTTCAGATGCCTGCAGTCCCTCCAAAGAATTTGCGCCCCGTTTCGTTTTTGGGCTTATGTTTATATTGTGGGTTTTTCACTGTTAGCCACGTTCTTTTGGCAGCTAAGCACGGAGGACAATGTTGAAGATATACTTCATTGCACTAGGGGTCAAAGGCTTCAGATGCCCGCAGTGCCCCCAGCGGATTCACACACCATTACGTTTTTGGGCTTGTGCATGTGTTTTCGGTATTTCTCTATTGACCACGTTATTTTTAGTAGTTGAGCTGGGAGAGAAAGATTGAAGATGTAGCTCGTAGCATTAAGGGTCAAAGGCTTCAAATGCCCGCAGTCCCCCTAGTGATTTCTCACCCTGTTTAATTTCCGAGTTGGTGTTATTTTGCAGGTGTTACAGTTTACCACATTCTTCCTGCAGTTATACACAGACAAATGTTGTGAATATAGCTCGTAGTTTATTTTAGACAACAGTGGGTTAGAGCATAAAAGCTGTTCGCTGAAGGTGCGATGCTTCTTTTTCTGATATCTAGGTGGTGGGTCGAAGGCTGGGTATACCACAGTTACTCTAGCGTTATCACACACCGTAACATTACATTTAAAGTTGATTTGTACGTGCTGATTAGTATTCGTCTTTTCCTCTTTTGGCTCTTGTGCTCAAATGCAGAGGAGGTTTGCTGTCGTTTCTGCACGGGGGTACGTTGGAGTTCCACAACTGATCTTGCAGTTTCTCCGAGGAGGTATGACTCCACAGTCCTGTTTTGTACTGTTATTAGCATAAATGGGGTAACGCTAGTTAGGTAATTTTAGCCTAGAGACAGTTTTATAATCTCACAGGCATGCGTGTTCTGTAGTTGTTTTTTTTACGTCCTCTACAGTCGGGCAAATATTCATACAAGAGCTGTGAGTCAGGGGATGTAATCGGCCGTGCAGGGTCTAATACTATGAAAGAGTTTGGCTACTGCTCTAACGCGGTCAATGTTAGTAAACAGTACCTGCTCTACAGATCTAGTCCTATGATTGGGGGGAAAGGCAATTGTAGATGCTTTATATGTAAAGAGGTTTATCAGTCTTACCCGTGGTTCAGAGAGTTCTTAGTTTCACACTCTGGGTCGGGGTTCTTAGATACCTCAACTACTGCTGAACACTCTGCCAAACACTCCACCACGCTCCGCTGTGGAGAGTGTTTTTGTAGGCAGACTCCTCCTCCAGCAGTCCTTCAGCAGTTGGTAAAAAGTGAGAAAAGACTCCTTCCTTACACACGGGTTGTGCTGAAAGTACACATAATGAGTTTGGAGGCAGACCAAATACTCTGTCCAACACTTCACCATTCTGGCTGCACAAATGTAGGCCATGCTGCACATGTAAGAACACCCATCATGTTGGCTTTGCCACAATGTAAGTACAAATGCAATACTACTGTAAGAAAGCATGTCCATAATGTGTGTGCCAATGTAGGCCAGTATACCCAAGTAGGAACACCCATTTTGGCTTCCCCATAATGTCAGTAAGGAAATACAATGCTACTGTAAGAAAACATGTTAATACATGCTGCATCAATGAAAGCCAGTATGTCAATGTAGGAGCATTCATCCAAGTGGCTTTGCCCCTAATGCCAGTAAAAATGCCATCCACTGTAAGAAAACATGCCAATTCTGGGTACACCAAAGCAGGCTGTATGCCCATGCAAGAAGGCTCATCCTGTTTGCTGTCCCAACACTTTAGGAAAACATGTCTATGCTTCTTGCGTCAATGTACCTCATCAACCCCATGTAAAAACACTCATGTGGGCTCTGCCCTTAATTGCTTCAAAAATTGTCATTCTAAGATAACATATACACAGTGGCTGCCAGAATATAGTAAGGTATGCCCACAGGTACCCTTAACATATTGGCTTTCCTCTTAATGCCAGTAAAATTACCATGACACTGTAAGAAATCACATCATACTAGCTGCACCATTGTAGGCCAGTATGCCCACATACAAATGTTTATCATGCTGGCTTTGTCCATAATACCATCATAACATGCTATGCCATTGTAAGGAGGCCTGCTTAAGGATTCTCATGTTGCCTTTGCCCATAATGCTAATAAGCAAGAAAACATATCCATAGTGGTGGCATCAATGTTGGCCAGTACTCACATGTTGACTTTGGCCATAATACCAGAAATAAAAAACAAGGTACTTTAAGACAACATGACTGTGGTGGCTGCATCAGTATAGGTCAGTGTGTTCATGTAAGAGCACTCGTCATTTTACCTTTTTCGTTAATGCCTTTAAAATGCTATGCTGCCACTTTAAGAAGATATGGTCATGCTGCCTGCATCAATGTACCCGCTCACTCACACATAAGAAGACTCATGTTGGCTTTGCCACTAATGCCTGCACCAATGCAGCCACGCACGAACATCTGTGTAAGATCACATCATGTTGGCCTTGCCCATACTGCAAGTGCAATCATATGCCTTTCTGAGAAAAATGTCCATGCTGCCTGCACTAATGTAGCCCACTCCCATCAACGGCTCTCTCCCAGGCCCCATGCATGCACACACACAGTCATACACATTCACACATGCACCCATACAACATACATACTGTTTCATTCACATGCACACCCAGCCAACATGCAAGCTTCTCTCATTCACACATGAAACCAAACAACATACACATGCCTATCTCATTCACGCACTCACCCATAAACTGCACCATAGACACTGACTGCACTCTCATTCATAAGCCTCACACATTCAAATGGGCACTTACACAGTCACAAACACTCACATGCATATAAACAGCCATACCCTCAAAATGTTTTTTTCTTACCTTCTCCTTCTCTGGACTTCCAACACCACCCCAAATAATGTCAGGATGGCGCTTCGACTCTTGCGCACAACACAAACTTGAACCAGAATGAGGGAATGCTTTCTAGTTACTGACCTGTGCAGTGGAGCCAGAGCATCACCATTTCAATGGACTAGGACCTCTGAACGTGCAGGGAGTCACAGGAACATCCCCTTCACACATCTGGCTCTGCAGCACCATAGCCTGCGTACCCAATGCGCCATGTGGCTAGTTCTGGTGTTATGGTTTTGCAAAGCTTATGGGTATCGCATTGCCACCTCTCCAATCATGGGGTAACCTGAAATAAATCCTCCACCTCCCTTTCTAAAAGCAATACATAAAAAGGGTATAATTCTCATTGGGACACATATGGATTTCGTGCACATTTCCTATTATACAGCACCTTCTTCTTGATCAGATAATTGAGATCATAATTAGTAGTTTTATCCCGGCTACGAAAGATTTTATGTCCAGTTGATTACTCCCTGTTTGCTGATGTTAGAATTATTCTTGAGAAGAGACATAATTCAGTTGTGTGAAATATATCATTACTGTACTAACCTTCTTAATGAGTTGGGCAGTACTATTCATGATCTTATTTACTATACTGTCAGAGTTAAACATAATTTGCTTGACTCTGACTGGATTTCCACAACCAAGACTATGTATTCATATTCCTCTCTCAACCACCTTCAGGGATATCATAAGAAACTTGGGACTTTAGCACCATTTCTTGCTATCTATCCTGATAGACTACCTAGGTTGATTTTCTTTGATTTCACTGAAACTTTATTCTGACTACACAAATGTTGGTAAGGTATGGTATGTTATCTGTGGACCAAGCTATGTGTAGATTCTGTAATCAAGAGAATGTTTGTGAAACCTTAAAGCATCTCTTAATATCTTGTAAATTCATTCAGGGTAGAAAATGGAATTATTTAAAGAGATATCAGGGAATGCTTTGACGGGTGATGCAGAGTTGTCATGGTACGTTTGTTTGGCTGGACATACTACCTCGATTCTGGTTGCTGTCATGGGCTTTCTTAAAGCTTTAAAGTTAGATTTTTTTTTCAAGTTGATCAAATGAAGATGAACTAATCAAGATATTAGCTGACCGATAAATGAATTGAATTTGTATTCCATAGGTACATTTATTCTTAATTGTATTTTTTCTTTTTGATGTATTATTATGTGTCTATTTTTACTGTTATCTTGATTTCTAATGAACTTTCTGCATGTTTTGTTATGTCAGTCCTGCCACTTTGATATCATCCAGGATACACTGTGATTCCTGTTTGCTCTTTCTTCTTCTCATTTCCCATTAGTAAGATCACCTCCCGAAATAGGCTCCACAAATATTCAATATTGTGGTATCTATACGGGCATTAAATGTACAAAATGTGAATATATCGATAACAGTTTTCGGTCCTTCAGGGGAAATGTTTTAAGTTGCCATCAGTGTTACTTATCCAATGTCAGAGCTCTACATAAAACTATACTTTTCCTTTTCCAGTCTACTAGGGTTTCGGTCAGGTATGTGTCAAGAAACATATGATCTAGTTCTGAGTAGAAGTAATGAATTAAGGTGAAGGTACAGTCTCCGACAGAGTTTCTTTGTTTGGTTGATTTTTCTTCCCAATTACCCCCGTCTAGAATATGTTGGAAATCGATATAAGTGAATATAATTATCAATATTGAACCCTCAAAAGGAAGAAAAAGCTATGTCAATGAGGTACACATTGGCAAAGACAGGAAAATTTAGCAGGCGCTACTTGATGATTTGAGGCCTTTCAGGTTATTAAAATGAAAGTCATTTACTTGCTCTCTCATATCAGCAGGAGATAAGTGAAAGAGCGCTGATAAAAACCCAGTGAATTAACAGTGCAGCTAAGAAGGTCAGATCTTTGAAAACTCATGGAAATATAGCTTCAAGGCAAAAACGTAAGCTGAAATCTTGCCAAGACCCAATCATTCTTTCTCGCCTTGTAACCTAATCTTTTGCTGTCTTCACCTCTCTGTACCCTTAATCTTCTTTCCTTATAACTGGATCCAGATAATTGTGTTCTATTACTGTATGCCCATGTTGGGCAGTCCTCCATTCTTTTTCAGCTAGATTCACAGTTTATGAATCGCACTACCGACATGCAAAGGCCAACCATTACCAGAAATGGACACTAACTTCTAATGATTGATACGGTCTAGCAAGATGTTAGTCTCCTCTGACAATACAGAGGAGTTCATATTCTGAAATCATCTTCCACGGGTCTGAACATAATTATGACGCTTGTGTGTTGTCTACAATGTCCAAAATATGCGAGAATGCACGGGTAAAAAAAGAAAATGAGTGATCCAAGACAGAATGAATGTACCAAACTATGGCTGAATACTATATTGTGTCAAGACATTTAGCCGTTGTAACGTTAATCTTCAATTCCACAGACATTTTTACCTTTGCTTATTGGTGCTTCATTCATTCATTCAATAGATCGAATTAATACACGTGTGGGGTGTCATTAGAACCTGTGAATTAACTGCCCTGACCCTGGGTTTCTCTTTTGGAATACGATTATCCTCGTGTAATGTTTTCCCAGAGTTGCTCAGGAGTCTTTGGCCCTACACGTTAATGGTAACCATTTGTACCTCTGATTGCCAAACTCCAGCAAGCAGTTTAGTCTTTTGGCCCGATTACGTTGCTTTGAGAATTTTCTTTTTTTTAAATTCTCAAGTTTGTTCTGCTCACTGTCAGCTGCATGCAGTGCAGCTGGATCTCCTTAATAAATATGCACAAACGGGGCGTGCGACTGCTGCTGAATATCTCTTAGGGGGACTCACATGGATGGTGGCCTCCACTTTGCAGCGTATAAGTACATCTATGCATTGGCAAACTCACATCATTGTTGTCAGCAGAGACATTGGTCCTGAGCGGTCTGGCGGGCATCTGTGAAGAAACCCTTGTAGTAGAAATATGGGGTGCGTGAGTAGCTGCCCATTTGTAGATACTTGACCCTTAAATCATGTATGTGAATCTCCACCTTGCGCGACGTATGCACTCTATTACTGGCGGGAGCATATTTTGATATCCATGCAGGTGAAACATTTTCTTTGAGTAGCTGGCCTGTTGTTCTGAGCACATATTCTTGTTGTTTCTGTTCAGTTTTGCTACCTGCTAAACAAGGTTTATAATAATGTCCATCCAATGGTTGGTAGGCCTCCATGTGCTTTAAGCAGGAGCTACTGATAACCTTCACCAGTGTTTATTTCTCCTTGCACTGTATAACAATGCAGTTATCTATGTAGCTATAAATGGGCCGGAACAAGATGGAGTGGTGCTCTAAATGACTTGCTACAGAACACTGCTCCCAGACCACTTTCAGAAGACGCAGCACTATGCACCGCCTAGTCGAAGAGAGGTTGCTCCCCCTGCACAACCCGTTTCTCAACCAAGGTTCAGAACACCAAGAACAGGAGCCTGCAGAACAAAGCCTCACATACAGTTTTGCATCTGGCCAAACTGTTATATATGTCCTGCAATTTACAGACATCTCTTTATTAGGGTGAATATATTGACCAATCAAAACAGCAGAGTCCATTATTCGCTGAAAAAGTTTTCTTACTGAATCACTAAAAGACATGTTTAACATTTAAAATTGAGGACATTTTGATGTTCCCATAATGCTTTTTGCTTTTATGCAAATCGCCAGGATTGGGTTCTATATAGAGATACTGAGTTGCGCAACCCGGCCGGGAGCCCCCCTCCTCGTTCCCAAACTTCTGCCCCTTCTAAGAAGTGACGGTTCCCCCAATAAATGCTTTCCATTTCCAGCACTGTATGTATATTTTTATATTGATATACATAAAGGCTTTGTTGCAATCTTACTTGTCAAGAAACAATGACAAGACACAATGTAAACAGAGACCCTATATACCCTTACAGTCATTTAATAAATTCTTAAAGACCTCAGGCAAGGTAGTGAGAATTGACCTGTGTTTCAAGTGACTCACAGCATGTGACCTTCATCAGGACCCATTATTACAGACATAATTACATCTGCCTGTTTTTTCTTTCTTGCTGTAATTTAAAACAGTGTTGAATAATGTTCTATGGTTTGGTGCAGAAAATAGATGTCTCTGCGATCTGTGGATTGGCTAGCCACCTGAGCATGTTGCTTGAGATAGGAGCCATCTCATTATCTTGTTTTGGCATCCTTTGCAATTTATTGAATCACTATGACAGTATGTGGACTCTCTGGTGTCGTTCTGACATCTATTCCAGTTTGGTGACTCATGAGAACCCAACCAAGCCATACAGTGGGAATTTTTCAATAAATGTTTTGAAATATATGTGCTTAACTGAAAACAGCACGTAGTGTAGTGCTGCAACACCATGCAATTTCAACTAACAAAGTGTTTTGGGAGTTGCATGCGTGCACTGACAAACATACGGTATTACTAATAAGTTTCACACAGTGAACATTCAGAAGGAACAAAATAGCGTGGCTTTGGCCTACATTGAACAGACTGCCCCATTTTAGCACCAGAAATCTGTTATTGGTCATAGATAAAATAGGGACTCATTTAATGTGCATATGCAGCAGAATTAAATTCGGAATATTTCGACAGTAGCTCCTGAACTACTTTTTTTGTCAAACTGTTTACAGCTGGTCGGACCCATTTTTATTAAATACACCACTGCACTGCGGCAAACACAATATGTATTAGTTGATCTATGGACTGTTTGCTGCGAAGTGGGTTTCAGGATCAAAAGAGAACAGGATCGCTGTTGTTGGATGAACATCACGAAGCAATACTCGAATCTGCTTCCTCTTCTTTTGATTGTACTGCACTCTGAGGCCTTAAGGCAAAATCTGTGTGTTTATAAAATGTTAAAAAAAAGAAATACTGAAACTTTGTAATGGATTCAAAGAAAATATGACATGCTTAAAATTCGTCAGGCAGTGAGTGGGAGTGATGCGGCCAGAATGTTTACGATCATTTCAGCTCCTTCCCCCCTACACTGGAATTCTCTCCCTCTCTCAATCCGCTCCATTTCCTCCTACCCCTCCTTCTAATCTTCCTTGAAATCTCATCTTCTTCATTCCGCGTCCTGTTAACCTCTTTACTTCCCCCTTACGCCTTCTCTGTTCTCTTTCTCTGTTACAGACCTAGTTAAATTGTGCTTATTGTTTTTTTTTGAAGGTTTGTCACATGTTTATAATTATGCTTCCAATTTCTCTATGTAATCTTGTTGTTGCTATGTAAAGCACTTTGGATTAAAGCACTCTATACATTTAATAAATGCAAATACAAATGAGTGGTGTGACCTAGGTTGTGCTGCGCCCCCAAGCCCATTTTAAGAGTAGCATCTCCTAGACAGTGCTGTAAGAGGCCTGGTGCTGCAATTAACACAATGCCCATGGGAGTAATTCGTGGGATCGATGCTTAAATTGCCATTCAAGGTTCAAATAGATGATGACTCAGATGTAATTTAAAGAGACCTCTGCCCTTCAACAAGCTTGAACTGTTTCAAAACAAGGCGAAAATGTGGATATATGTTTGCTTTTACAGTTTCATTGTATTTGGAGAGATACATTATGTAAACAGAGTGAGGCTGCCCTCTGAAACCTTTTACTTTTTTAATAAATATGGAACCTTTTGATAAAAGCATTGCTGTTATCTCATTAATGTCCTTCAGTCAAATGTATAGATGTAGATTAAATAATGCTTTTATATGACGACGACGTAGCCGCAGTAACCCAAATTCCAAATCACCAACAATCCAGCTATTGTGAAATGAACAGAAGATTTTTGCAGACGTTTAAGGGCAAAAATTAGAGAAGAAACAGACAGTGATCGATAAAACAAGCGTCTGAACTTCACATCAGAGAACTGTACAACACGGGCAGAATACTTAGGTGTTAAGAATGTCTACGCGTTAAGAAATGAAGCGCAAAATTAATTATGAGGAGTTATTTTACAAAACTGCTCCAAACATCCAAACATGAAATACTTTGCTGTTGCCTCCTGTCAGATGCAACATAATTCGTCTACCTGTTCAGAGTATTTCCTATCTACATTTCCCAGTTAGCCAGGCATTGAAATGCATGCAAGATAGGCAATCCATAGGCATTGCTAGATGTTCGCCTCTGCTATTGAACTGACTTCACTAATTGCATCTTAAAGCTAGAGTCAGAGAAAATACTTCATGTTATTTGCACAAGTGTCTCCGAACTAAGGAGTGAAACCATTTCTGTTGAAGCATTGGCACTCCAAGTTCTTCAAACATTTAAGACACTCTTTGCATACCTCAAGATCTGTCTGGAAATAACAAAATATCTCTGCATACCAATAATATTCTTCACACCCCTCTCTATCAGAATACACTTTACCAGAAATATTCATTGATAACTGTGTTCAAATTTCGATAGAGGTGACCGTTCATAACTTTCTTGGTGTTGTGAAAACATGGCCAAATGCTCCGAACACAAGGCTGTTAGGACTTTACTGCACTGATGATCCCTGTAGTTGTCATGGTAGCCTTGCAAATGTCTGCCTTGGCTTGATTCAGCTATGTATGAAGTAGCACTGCCCTCTAGACAAAGACAATTTCCTGGAGAAAAAGGTTTGCATTTGTGCTCATTTGCATACCCACTATGCCTTGCTGTTGTGGCTCAGAACTGGAGATGAACTTCCAGCGATAGCTACTAGGTGGCGTTGTGGAATCTGTGACTTGGCTCAAATGGACTTTCATATATATATATTACATGGCCACAGTAGTGGCCATGTAGTTATGGTTAAGTTGCTGTTTCCATAGGAAGAGCACTTTTTGGGTGGCTTATAACTTTGCTCCCCCTGGACGGATCCTCACCAAACTTTGCAAAAAAAGTATTTGGGTCACTCTGAATTTTTTTGCAAAGTTTGGTGAGGATTCGTCCAGGGGGGTGCAAAGTTATAGGGGGAGTCCCAAAACTTTTTTTTTCCCATAGACATAATGGGAAAAAACTTTGGTCATGCCTACAGCCCAAACCGCTGGACGGATTTACACCAAATTTTGCGGCAGGAGCGGCGGCTTGGTCCCGAAAGCGTGCTTTGCTTTATTTGGTGTAAATCCGTCCAGTAGTTTTTAAAAAAATGACAAAAATGTAAGTGAAAAAAATTAGTGATATCTGTGTTCGCTTTGCGGACACACTTCCCTGTTCTCTCCGCGGACAGTACAGTGATTGGGCAAGCAGCTTGCATGATGTCTGCGGACATCTGACGTGCTCTCTCATTGGATGCGGTGAAAGCGTGCAGTGCGTCTGGCTTCAGAGACGCCCGCCATCTTTGTTCCTCACATGAGAGGCTTTGTATCCCGCCTGCACAGTAAGTCCCGCACCCCCGCTCATGCCCGTGTCTGTCTCCTGTTCCTCCCACCCCCCCGCTCATGCCCTGTGTGTCCTTCTTGTCACCCCCACTCATGCTCTGTGTCTTCCCTTTTCCTCCAGCCCCCTGCTCACGCCATCGGCACACAGTGGCCAGTGGAGGGCCGAGGAGCGGGATATGCCGCCTGCACACGAACGCTGTGTGTCTTTCTCCCTCCCGCCCACCCCCCGCTCATGTCCGTGTGTCTTTCTCCCTCCAGCCCATCCCCCGCTCATGTCCGTGTGTCTTTCTCCCTCCCGCCCACCCCCGCTCATACCCCGCTCATGCCCCGCTCGTGCCCCGCTCGTCTCTAACACCCACCCACCCCCCGCTCATGCCCCGTGTGTCTCTCCCACCCCCGCTCAAGTCCGTGTGTCTCTCCCCACCCGCCACCCACCCCCCGCTCATGTCCGTGTGTCTCTCCTACCCGCCGCCCACCCCCGCTCATGTCCGTGTGTCTCTCCCCACCCGCCGCCCACCCCCCGCTCATGTCCGTGTGTCTCTCCTACCCGCCGCCCACCCCCGCTCATGTCCGTGTGTCTCTGCCCACCCGCCGCCCACCCCCCGCTCATGTCCGTGTGTCTCTCCCCACCCTCCGCCCACCCCCGCTCATGTCCGTGTGTCTTTCTCCCTCCCGCCCACCCCCGCTCATGTCCCTGTGTCATTCTCCCTCCTGCCCCACCCCCCGCTCATGCCCCGCTCGTCTCTCCCACCTGCCCACCCCCCGCTCATGCCCTGTGTGTCTCTCCCACCCCCCGTGTGTCTCTCCCACCCCCGCTCATGTCCGTGTGTCTCTCCCCACCCGCCATCCACCCCCCGCTCAATGCCATGTGTCTCTCCCCACCCGCCGCCCACCCCCCGCTCATGTCCCGTGTGTCTCTCCCCACCCGCCGCCCACCCCCCGCTTATGTCCCGTGTGTCTCTCCCCATCCGCCGCCCACCCCCCGCTCATGTCCCATGTGTCTCTCCCCACCCACCGCCCACCCCCCGCTCATGTCCCGTGTCTCTCCACTCCCCCCACCCCTCGCTCATGCCCCGTGTGTCTCTCCTCTCCCGCCGCCCACCCCCCGCTCATGCCCCGTGTGTCTACCCCTCCCGCCGCCCACCCCCGCTCATGCCCCGTGTGTCTCTCCCTCCCGCCGCCCACCCCCCGCTCATGCCCCGCGTGTCTCTCCCCCTCCCACCCACCTCCCACTCATGCCCACCCCCGCTCATGCCCCGTGTGTCTCTCCCTCCCGCCACCCACCCCCCGCTTATGCCCCGTGTGTCTACCCCTCCCGCCGCCCACCCCCCACTCACGCCCCGTGTGTCTCTGCCTCTCCCCGCCCACCCCCCGCTCACGCCCCGTGTGTCTCTCCCTCCCGCCGCCCACCCCCTGCTCATGCCCTGTGTGTCTACCCCTCCCGCCGCCCACCCCCGCTCATGCCCCGTGTCTCCCTTCTTTCCCGCTCATGCCCCGTGTCTCCCTTCTTTCCACCCTCTGCTCATGCCCCGTGTCTCACTCGTGTTACCCCCCACTCATGCCCCGTGTCTCTCTCCTGGTCTACCCGACCCCTTGCCAAAGCCCTGTTTTGTTCTCTTTATACACCCTGCCTTCCCTTTCCCTGGTGTCCGACATTTGTGATGTCATCTTTGATGTCCTGGGTGTTAGTGTTAGCAGTGCATGGTGACGCGAGTTATAGTTGCTTATCTTACCATAACTGCCGAATTTCAGGGGTTTTTCGGTTTTACTTTGAACCATAACGTCCCTTTAACAAAGTTTTTTTACTGAATTTCATAGGTTTTTAGTAGCGAAACTTAACCATAACGTCCCTTTAACAAAGTTTTTTTACTGAATATACATATATATACATATATATATATATATACGTAATATATATATATATATATATACATATATGTGTTTGTATATATATTCAATGAAAACACTTTGTTCAAGGGACTTTATGGTTAAGTTGCACTAATAAAAACCTATGAAATTCAATGAAAAAACGTTGTTAAAGGGACAAAACCGAAAAACCTATGAAATTCGTCAGTTATGGTAAGCTAAGCAACCATAACTCATGCCACCATTGTGCACTTCTAAGACTAACACCCAGGACATCAAAGATGACATCATAAATGTGCCACTTTAAGAAGGCAGATATTCGGTGTGCATACCCACCGTGCACTTTTGTAGGTTTCAAGGAGGATCCTGGGGGCACTCCATGTGGTGTCTCCCAAAGGGAGCCCAGGAAAGTCCCCCAACCCCCACCATTGTGGTTACTAGACACTTCCAAAGGTTTCCTTGGCTGCACCTGCATACACATTGCCAGTGCTGAAGGAACTGAGCTGACTGTGTTAGCAAAAGCACAACTGTGTAGCCACCTGCACAGGAGCAGTACATTCCAAAGTGTCAGAGCACCCCAGAACTCACATGTTCGTGGAGCACCATCACACTGGAATTACACAATTGCTTTGTGAATGCAGGCCAATCCTTTGTTGGGAATGACATCACTAATCAATGCAAGCGAGTAGCCGACGTGAGTGGGCTCTATTGATGCTGTCCAGAGGAAGAAATTGACTTAGAGGAATAAGTGAGTGCATATTTGGTATGAGTGTGGATATGGGATGAATGCATCTTTAGATACATTCTATTTGTGTTTATATGATGGTGGTCATTTGGAATCTAGATATTTTACTGTCATTTTGTAAGAAAGAAATATTTGTTATAAATTTAATTTGCTATATTGTTGTGCTGTGAAAACGAATTCCTTCTTTTTCCGTAAAATAAATGAGAAGCCATAACAAAAACCGGTTATGACATCAATATTATGTTTATGTGCAAAAAATATGCCCCTACAGGAACATCATCAACTCATGTTCTTTTCCCTCTGTTCGTGCTCGGCACAAGAGAAGCCCATACATATTCCTAAATGGCCAGATCTTTCACGTGCAGGAGATTGGTGCATGCGTGTACCTCTGCATGGCAGGGCGTTACTAATCCTGCCCAGGTGCTACTGAAAAATGTAAGCAGGCCTACGGGAAATGCAATGGCATCACATCCCTAGGGCCTGATTCACACAGAGAGTTTTCCTATGGGATTGTTCTATTATAAAACGCTTCTGTGAATTAGGCCCAGATAGTGTTTGAACGTGTGCTAACGGAAGCCCCTGGCGAGCTTTAAATGTGAGGCCTCAGAGGGGCGCAGAAAGAATCACGCCAACCTAATGCATCTCCTTCATCTAACTATACTAACTGAAATACTGCTGGCCTTACTCGCTCAACGAGCATGATAACAAACCATACATTACCAACGCTAGAGCCCAGCTGGAAAGGAAACATTGTGCGCTGATGTTACTTACTGAGTGCAGCTTGACATGAGATGCACAGCACATAATGGTTTGCAAAGAAGGAACTCGCACTACTAGAAGACTTTTAAAAGACAGATTGCGCGGCTATATTGCAGAGCAGCAGGGCAATGTTACTCTACGTTCATTATGCATTCATATTCATCGAGTGCAACGTTTATGTAAATTAACCGCAATCTGAATAACGGATTAATTCCATATAAAAGCCATGATATTAGTGTAATCAAAGCATCAACATTGCATATGATCAACATAATAAAAGTCTGCTAGTGCATGAGACCGCATGGATGCAGTCACGAACAGGGGTTTTAGGAATGAAGCACTTAAATTATATTCGAAAAGATGATCAAGTCATCAAAAAGGAATTAGAATATTAGACCTTATTTTGACCCTTTCAACAATGTCTATTGTACTTTATCACATAGTCAATATTATCTACATGTGACTAGTTTGCCTTGTTAGTTTGGTGTTTCAGTATGTGCAGTTATTTTCCATGCTCCAAGTTAGACTGATAATGGGCCTCATTACGACCCAGGCGGTAAGGGGTTTACGGCAGCGTAAACAGCGCCGACCCTTACCGCCTGAGTACGAGGTCCCTTAGCGCCATGGCAGATTTAACACCTGCTTTTAGCAGGTGTTAAAATCCATGGCGCTAAGAGACCATGGGCCTCATTACGACCCTGGCGGAAATCGGAAAACGATGGCGCAAATGCAATACCGCCATCGAATAGCGCTCGGTGCGACTATGACCCGTCACCGCAAAGTACGAATCCATTAGCGACACCGTAGTGAACGCCAACGCTAACTGCACCAAGTACGCGCGCGCGCGCCATGCCAAACCGTAAATACCACCATGGCGCAAGGGTACGCGAATTCCGACCCTAGCGGACATGTACCTAACGCCATCAAGCATGGCGGAAAGTACCATTCCGCCATGGTGAGAAGTACGGCATCGCGAATCAACCGTAAACGGCCCCACTGAGTGCCTGTACACCGCTCCCTGCCCACAAAGTACAACTCCCCGTAGGTGCAATGAAGTCACAATGCAACCAGTGAAATGTACAAGTCACCCATGCATGCCAACGAACAAAAGAATCACAAGAGGGGCCAATGGGAGCTGCAGGGCACAGATGGCACGAATACAGAAGCCATTCCAATGGACATGACCACAGTCCCCCCCCCCCCGAAACGCACGCAAACACAGGCACCTGTGACCAGCAATATTCCGAAAATCACAACATTCCACCAGTCCACCTGGCTGACCGGCATCTGTTACACAAAACCCAATCCCCCGCCCCAGAGCATGACAACATTCAAACAGTCATATTGGCAGCCCCCATCCCTGACCTCACTGGGCTCCGTAGGCAAACGCGCCCAGCACAGTACCACGCAACTAAACTCCGAAGCTGGAACCCAATGCAGATCTCCTCACAATACATCGCTCCCCAAATAGGAATATGCCACATCACTCGCAAAGAAGAACGCTACACGGCCCATATCAGAATAGAAATTTAATGCACAACAAAATCACCAAGCCCATACAGCCATTAGTCCATGAACTCCAAAACACATATCACCATTGTGGGCTGCATCCGCAAGGAATGACCAGCTACTACTTGTGAGACGCCCTGTTCCATCATGGTACACAGAGCCACATACACGTACGAAAAGGCAACATGGAAGCGCACAGAACCGCAGGGCCGTCCCAATGGGGAGGCACTAGTCCAGCTGAAAGGCCGAAATGTTGGTCCGAGCCACTAGTACTGCGTAAGGGCATGTGGCCCATTGGCGATCGTCCCATAAGATCGTAATGCTGCTCCACTGATGAACACGAAGCAGCAGGTGTCGGGAGTAAAAGCCATCTGCAGGAGTGGCATACAGATGGCAGTGGCAAAAGGGGAGGAGATACCTGTCAACCAAAAGAAAAGAAAAAGAACAGAATGGCCATCAGAACTACATTCGAACAACTCACTTCAATGATCACACTAAATCCACAGCCATATGCATGCTAGCCCACTCCAAAGGATCATCACCACCCCAAAACCACTTGCGACTCATAACCATCTATATCGAGGTGTAAACACCATCACAAACGAGTGTACCTGTGCATGCGTCTGTCAAAACAGATTCCATCAGATGGGAATGTTAACGTGCATGGACACAAGTGTCTGAAGGCGCGTCGAGACAGGGAGGGCTCAACAAGGCCAGATAGACGATGGTCCCACTATGGCAGCCCTGCATCACATAGCGCAGGGGAGGCGGATAGATTCCAACAAGCCCTGTACATGGCAAACCCTGTATCAAATCACCTGCCCATGCATCCATTCATCATTCCCTCATCCCGGTATAAAAACGCCTGAATATTTACTCACATAACATTAGAAATTTCCATTGAGTCTGTGCGTCATGCAGCCTGCAAAATCCACAGTGCCCCAGCCCGTAATTCAAGTGTTGTGAAGTAACATGTATTTGGGAACGTCCGGCCTCATCGCCCACGTCGCTATTGCGCATCCCAAACTATTCATATCAATCATTGCTTCCTCACCATGGCCCCTGTCTCAAGGACATTGAACAATAGAACGTTATATTTGCAGTCAGACCTGTGGGCATCTCCTCGCCGCTAGCTGAAAACCGAAAGCGCCGCCCTTCGAATTCCTCATTTGCAACATCACGTCGAAAAGGCATCTGTGGCCGTTTGAAATCACAAATTAATCCATCTAGTGCGGCTGTGTGTGAAAATGGCAACTGCCTTCACCCACTAATGGGACGCCCCGCCCGTCGTTGCAACTCGGTACAGTGATGCATGAGGGCCCACCGTTACTCGAGTACTACGTTCCACTGACCCATCACAAGTCTGTTCGCGACTGCAAAGATTGTATGTGAAACAATGGGACCATAGCCGATTGTACATATCAACAAATGTTACACGGCCATCGGGTACAAATACATGATTGCATTTGCAAAATGCCATTCCTCGAATTGCAGCGTTGTGTGCGGGACGTGCTCGCCCAAAGGGGAGAGCTGCTTGCACAGGTGGAATGAATCACCACAGGTGGAGGCCATGCAGCCTGAAAACACATGAATTGCACACCCGGTCTCCTCCCACAACCACACCGAAATGCTACCGGCAGGACTCGCGATGTTGGCCCTCGGGGACCTGATAGCACTGCAAGTACTCCAACTCCAAGAAGAAGACGAACACCAACTACAACCGGCCGCACGGAGGAGACGCAGGAGGAGGAGGAGGCCAAGGCAGGGCCAGCAAGGGCCGCCAGCACAGCCACTACCACCACGCAGGCAGCCCGCAATCCCACGCCTCCGAGCACATCCGTTCAACCTCACTGATGAGCAGATCCACACCCTCTACCGTTTGGACCGGGACACCATAGCCGCCATTGTGGACATGACACAGGCTGACCTTGTCAGCATGATAGATAGCCCAACCGCCATCCCACCCCTACTGAAGGTGGTGTCTGTACTCCACTTCCTGGCCACAGGCACCTACCAGCACACAGTCGGACAGTTGCATGGCATTTCTCAGCCACTGTTCACACGGACACTATTGCAAGTGCTCGATGCCCTCCTGCAGCACGCAGACGACTACATCTCTCTACCACGCTCGGAGCAGGAAATTACCAACACAAAAGTGGGATTCCATGCACTTGCCGGCATACCGGGTTGCATTGGTGCCATCGACTGCACCCATGTGGAATTGGTCGTCCCACATGCCATGGAGGCCAGGTACCGCAACCGAAAACTATTCCATTCCCTGAATGTACAAATGGTGTGTGACTCCAACAGGATCATTACACATTGTTGTGCCAGATTCCCTGGATCAACCCATGATTCTATGGTCTTGAGGAGCTCCACTATACCACGCTACATGGAGCGACACGCAGGGAACAGATCCTGGCTACTCGGTGAGTCTCATTTCATGCATGATGATGTGGGGTATGTGATGCAGCAATGACCTGGCAGGAAGGGGGGGGGGTGTGCGTACGTAGCAATGGCATTCCACATCATACGTTCATCGTCCACATACAGGTGATGCTGGGTATCCACTGAAGAGATGGCTCCTCACACCAGTCCGGAACCCACGGGACCAGCATGAGGAGGACTACAACCATGCCCACTCACGTACCCGTGTAGTCATTGAACAGGCATTCGGCCTACTGAAGACTCGTTTCCGCTGCCTCAGCAGGTCTGGCGGGGCACTCCTGTACCGCCATGAGAAGGTTGCGAAGATGGTCATGGCATGTGTCATGCTCCACAACATGTGTGTACGTAGAAATGTGCCCATGCCCCCTGACGCAGAACTGCAAGCACCTGATGATGGTCATGATGAGGGTGGGGATGTGGCAGCACCTCATGGAGTCTGCGAGGCACCGGAGGGCCGTGACATTCGTCAGCATCTCATTGATGCATGCTTCTAGCACTCACGCCTGGTGGCTGATACATGGACACGGGACTCGTGGCACTGTGTGTGTCTGGTACATGCACAATATGGACTGTACGCCTATGATGGCCTAGTACACAAAGATCATTGTCCACACATCTCATTGGTTGATCGTGCACTGTTTATGGCATATGTGATATCATGTTGAACACCCTATCGACCCGCCACCCAAGTGAGCCCAACACACCCCCTCCACCCTCCTACCTCCCCCCCGAACACCAGTGTCCAAAGATGCTCATTGCCAGTGGGCTGTCGCTATTGCAAGCCCCCTCTGCGGGTATCAGGGGCACCCCTGCCTGTGGAGCGCAGGTTCCTCCCAGATCTACGTTGGGGGCTGCCCTGGACGGAACTTGCAACGGATGATGTCTCTGCCTGCTCACGTCCATGCATGTCCCTAAGGGTTTGTGAGAGCTCAGTGAGCAGACGGCGCACTGCGGCAAGTTCGGCACATACGTCTTTGGACGTCGCATGCAGTTCCCCCCTCAGGCTCTCGGTGCTTCTCTCCATTTGGACTCTCAGGCTCTCGGTGCTACTCTCCATTTGGACTCTCAGGCTCTCGGTGCTACTCTCCATTTGGACTCTCAGGCTCTCGGTGCTACTCTCCATTTGTGCCCTTAGTGTCTCTGTACTTCTCTCCATTTCTGCCCTAAGTGTCTCAGTTGATGTTTCTATGTCTGCCTTAGTGCCCCCACATTCATCGGCATGGTCCTTGAGGAGCGTGGCCAGTTGCTGCTGTTGCACGATTAACTGGTCGAGGGACTGTTGCCTCTGCTGGGCCATGGCCATTTGCGGGGGTGTCACAGAGGGGCTGTTGTCCTCATGTTGCCTTGCCACAGGGCTTGTGGGGGATGGCCAGTCGTCGTCTTGTGGGTGCCCCTGCGTGGTATCCTCATGTTGTACGGGATGGGACAGACAGGGGGATTGGGACAGGTCATGGATGGATCTGACTTCGACTTCCCCGTCTTCTGTGTCGGAGCATGCTGCCATCAATGGGGTGTCACCTATGGTGCTGCTGCCACCAGAGGCAGTGCGTTCTGTGGCATCCGTTGGGGGGACCTGTGGTGTTGGTGTTGTGGGCATGCTGGCTGCTGGGGTGCCTGTTGATGTACCCTCCTCTGTGCTGCCACCTGATTTGTGCTGCTGCCGTGTCTTGATGCGTGCAGCTGAGGTGGAGGGTCTCTGGCCGTTGGTCTTGGCCCTCTTTGCAGGTGTGCTGGTAGGGGTGTCCTGATGCTCGTCGTTTGGATCGGACCCTGTGGTGGAGTAAAGGAGGGCGAGGGTTATTAATGGGTCTGTGGGTATTGGAATGGCATTGTATCACATGCATTGGGGTGGTACCTGAGGGTGATTTGGGTCGGGGCCTTGGAGGTGCTTTCATTTGTGTGTGGAGTGAGGGTGCAGTTGTTTGGCAGCCTGCAGTTAGGGTGTGCCTGCTGCACGTGTAGTGGTTGTTTTAGGGGTTTTTAATTATTTATGTATTTATTGTGAGTTTTAAAGTGCGCTATCAGGGCGATGTGTGTGGACGTTCTCCTGGGAATGTGTTTCTGTTGCACTATGTGGACACATGGTAGTTCACATGATTGGACATTGTGGATTTAGCATTGTTTTATCTGGCCCACCTACCTGAATCTTCGGATGTCTGCACTCCTTTCTCCATCCCTCCGACTCCCTCTATGCTCTCCATTCCGATGGTGGAGGCACAGATTTCTTCCCAGGGGGTCACCTTGATGGGTGATTCAGGACCTCCCCCGGTGGCTGTGGCAATGTTGCGGTTGGCAGAGAGTATGCTGCGGACGCGTATCCGCAAGTCGTCCCATCGCTTTCTGCATTGCTGTGGGTTGCGGGGTGCGGTCCCCACCGCACTTACCCGCTGTGCCACCAGAGCCCATATGGCCTTCTTGTTCGCAAGTGCCGTCCTGGTCATTTGCGTGGAGAAGACGACGGCAGCATTCTCCTGGAGGGTCTCTGTTAGCACGGTGAGTTCCTCACGGGAGAAGTGGACCTGCCGCTTGCGGTCGCACGCTTTCTTCGCTACTTTTCCCATTTTTCTTGGTTTCGCTAGGGTGGATGACGGGTTGGGGTGTGTCTCGGGGTAGTGTTTTTAGTGGTTGTGTGGTTTTTGTGGTTTTATAGGTGTACGGCGGGATGTTTCCCGTTCCCGGTCCATGTTTTTGCTTCCGTTTCCGTATATTTACGGTCACCGTACTTTCCGGTTGGCGCACACTGCGGTGTCCGCTGTGATGGGTGGCGGTATTGCACCTAGGGCGCCGTACGGCGGCGGTGTGGGCCGTTTTGGGGTCATTTCCGCCATCGCAGACTTTGCACTTCCGCCATGCCGTGGTGCTCGTGCCCGATGGGTCGGAATGGGCCGCACTTTGCTCATTCGTGCAATGGCGGAAACGCTATTTACGCTGTGGCGGTCCGGTCAGTCACTTTCCGCCAGGGTCGTAATGAGGGCCCATGGAGTTAATTACGCCACCGTAATTTACGGTGGCGTAATTAACGCCTTCCCCACTCCCATTATGCCCTATGGGGCAAAAATGGGAATGGGGAAGGGTAAATGGGGATTTGGGACTTACCGCCCCGCCAAGGTCGGAATGGGGCGGTAAGTCCGCCAACCACCATGGCGTAAACGTAGTTTACGCCATGGTGGTAAAGTCACGGCCCAGGCGGTAACTTACCGCCTGGGTCGTAATGAGGCCCAATGTGTTGTCTTCGCGAATTCTGGCAATTATAACTAATGGATGCAATTGTGAGGAGCTACTCTCTTGCCAGGGTGTAGAAGCCCCAGCCTTTTAATTTTGTATTAATTCATAATATGATACGGGTGATTCCATCTTGGAAATGGTAGTCTGGTAATCATATCCCACTTTCCTAAACTCCATTCGAAATGCCTGGTGCACACCTGTGCCCTGCTGGATCCGTACCCTGATCTGCAGCACCTGCTCCCTAGTGGGACATAGCAGGTTCAAGGGTCACAGGTGCCTTGTTGACAGCTGTAGTGTAGTAAAAGCCGGTGGTAGTGCAGCCAACAAGGGGCAAGTGCTGGGGTTAAGCCGACAGGGTATATCTGAATAAGTGCAGAAGAAAAGCAGGGGTGGGAGACTGTATGGGTACATATACAGACCTCAGTGCAACGGGTGGCCCGGAGGCAGTGCAGGAGGGTGGCAGGGTGAGCAGGTACCTGGGCCTAGGGACAGAGGGTGACCAGATGCACAGTGCCGAGAGAGAAAACAGATCAGCAGGGGAGAAGGCGGGCAAAAGCAGAAGCAAAGAGGACGGTCTTGAGGTGCTTCCGGAACCAGAGATGGTTCTCCTCAAGTTTCAGAGTGGCAGGGAGACTGGTCCAAATGGAGGAACCAGCTGAGGACAGAAATCTAACAACAGCTCATTTCTTTAAAAATGACTGACCCTGAGGGAGTTAGAGGTAAAGGAGCGAAGAGCTTGAGAGGGGAGGTATTTACAGAGGGATAGTTGAAGGTATTTTGGACCCAGGCTCCAGAAAGCCTTGTGGACATTGCAGAGGGTTTTAAATGTAATCCTTGCATCCAAAGGGAGCTAATGAAGAGATTTCAGAGCTGCAGAGATACAATCCCAGGGCTTGAGACCAAGGACAAGTCTTGCAGTCCTGTTCTGGATTAGTTGTAAAGGGCGGAGTGTGGAGGCAGGTTGTTTTAGAAAGAGGCTGTTACAGTAGTCCAACCTGGAGAGAACCAGAGCTTGGGAATCAGTGAGCTTCTGGGGGAAGGAGAGGAAAGGCAGAGTACCTCTGAGGAGGTGAAGTTGAAAGTTTTACTTTTTAGAAACGTCAGAGATGTCGCAGGAGAAGGAAAGTGTGGAGTTGAAGATGACCCTGAGGTTCTTGCAGGTAGGGGTAGGTGGAGGGCCAAGGAAGGCTGGCCAGAGAGTGAGGGGAAAGGATGGTGAAGGTGTACCGATGAGGAGGATCTCAGTCTTGTTGGCATTTAGACAATGATAGTTGGTGGCACATCAATCTTGAATGGCAGTTAAGCAATCAGAGATGAGAGAAGGAGAGGAGGTGGCAGAGGGAAGCCTGAAAATGAGCTGAGTGTCGTCAGCATAGCACTGGAAATTTGAGCAAAAAATGGCAATGCAGCGAGAAAGAGTTGCCAGGTATTGGTTGAAAAGCCAGGGCGAGAGGTTAGACCCCTGGGGAACACTACCGGTAGAGAGGGAGATAGATGATAGGAAGGACCCAAATTGGACCTGGGAGGGTCGATCAGAGAGAAAAGAGATCAGCCAAGCCAGAGCCTGATCAGTGATACCCAGGTTGTCACAGAGATGGTTGAGCAGGGTGAAATGGTTGACCTTGTCAAAGGCAGGAGAGAGATCAATTAGGATGACGACAGAGGGAATGTTGGAGTCAAGGTTGGAGAGCAGGTTTTCACAGATGTTCAGGAAAGCTGTTTCTGTGCTTCTGGCAGCTCTGAAGACAGATTGGTGGTCATGGAGAGAGCTAACAGAACTGGAATGAAGGTTAACCTGAGAGATGGCCAGCTTTTCCAGGAGTTTACCCAAAAAGGGAGTAACAGAGATTGGGCAGTAGTTAGCCGGACAAGAAAGATCAGTTGTGGGTTTCTTAAGGAGAGGATGCAGAAGGGAGTTCTTCAGAGGGGAGGGGAAGGATCATGAGGCAAAGGCGAGGTTGCAGAAATTGGCAAGGGCTGTAGCGAGGGTATTAATGTGATCCTTGATGGTTTTAGAGGAACAGGGATGAACCTGTTCTGATGAGGTTTTCATAGATCGGACTTGTCTAGCAACCTCATCAGGGGAGAAAAGAGGAAAGGATTCGAAACAGGGTGGGGGTAGCAGAAGGAGGGTCAGCAAGGAGAAAGAGAAATGAAGATAGGAGGGGGAGAGCAGGAGAGGGTGGAGAGGATGTCCTGGGTTTTAGAGATAAAGTGAGAGGCAAGGGCATTGCAAAGGGCCTGGGTGGCGACAGGAGAGGTAGAGGCTGCAGCAGGGTTGGCCATCTCCTTGCAGATTTTAAAGAGTTTGGCCAAGTTGTTAGATACCGTAGAGACACAGGCTTGAATGTAGACTCTTTTCTTGCTGCGGACAGGGAGTCGGTATTGTCTTTGGAGAAGGTGACAGGCCAGTTTGTTAGATGAAAAACAAGAAGCCCTCCATTTCCTCTCAGCCACCCTACACTTAAGTTTAAGCTAGGTTGGAGTCATACCAAGGATTGCACTGTGCTTTGAACTTCAGGCGGATCCTCATGACAGGGGCAAGAGCGTCAAGAGTAGCAGAAATAGACGATTGGAGCAGGGACAGGGCTGTGTCAGGGCTGAGTCAGCGGAGGGTGGAGGGGGTGGAGAGAAGGTGGCAGCGAAAGCCTCAATGACACACACTTCATGAGCCGGATGTCCGAGAAGGTAGGTGGCAATCTTCAGGTAGGCTTGACTTGGGGGGAAGAGAGGGAGAGATGAGAGGAGAGGAAGCAGTGATCGCTCCAGGAGAGAGGTGTGGTTAGAGGAATAGAGAGGGGGAGGCCAGAAGAGATGAAGATGTCAAGTGTGTGACCTGCCGAGTGAGTTGGGCTAGATGGGAGGATAGAGAGGGAATTGCATATATCGCGAAAGAGCACAGATGAGGAACAGGGATAATCGTGATGGATATTGAGGTCACAAAGAAGGAGGAGTTGAGTGGTTCAGGCCAGAAGGGAGGAGGAAAGGTCAGCCCACTCAGAGAGAAAGGAGGTGATTTGACCAGTGGGCCGATAGAGAGTAGCAACAGTAAGAGAGTGGCTAGGATAGAGAGAGTGCCTGCAGACAAGGCATTTGAAAGAGGAGTACATCTAAATGGGGATGATAGAGGCGGGAATCCACTCAGGAAAGATCAGGGCTATGCCCCCTAGGGACCGGGTGGATTTGAGTCCGGAGAGGATCTTGAAGCCCTTGGGAGGAGAGTGTCAAAGTTTGTGACAGAGCTAGCTGTGAACCATGTCTCGGTAATACCAAGACATCCTGGTCAAGCTCTTCTAAGAGGTGGCAGATGTCACAGGAGTGTTTGACAGAAGAGCGAGAGTTGAGGGTGGCAAGATGAAGAAGGTTGCCAGCCTTAAATACCTTCCTGGGAGGGGTACAAATGAGAGATATGCCCTGCAGAGGTGTGGAGGGAGCCTGAGGTGGGACAGAGGAGGATTGAAGAGAGGGCAAGGTAGCCACGGGAGGATAGGAGGGGACAGCTGGAGATGAAAGGAAGTTGATGAGGCGAGGTAACCGCCTATCGAAGAGGAGGAGATTGGCCTGAGGGCCTTGGACCATGACAGTGCTATTTAGGTGGACATTAATGATGACTCTGGAGGAGATGAAGGAATCCATGAGGACTTCCCAGCGGGTGCCACCATTAATGGGAGAGGAGGAGACAGGACAGAGCACAGAGTCATATGAGGGGTCCATAGATCTGGAGCAGGAACGACAAAGAGGATGTTGATGAGGATCTGTCTGGAAGAGGCGCTGGAATAGGTATCAGCGATGGGAAGACCTGGATTGGAGGCCAGGATATCCTTTTTAAACTTCTACTTACCAGACTTAGTGAGAACGGAATGATAGTTGATAGAGAAGCAGTTGAAGTAGATAGGAGAAACAGATAGTGCCATGGGTGAGTAGAAAGAGGAGGCAGAGGGAGACGTATGCAAGTACAGCGGTATGGAATAGTCACTGGGCTATCAGGTTACAATGTAATGGCCAAAGTTACATGAGATGTATGCAAGTTCAGCGGTATGGAACAGTCACTGGGTTAGCAGGTTACAATTTAATGGCCAAAGGTACATCTTAAACTCATGTATGTCTTAAATGTACAGTTTAAGGTATGGTGGCTAATGGGCCTCATTACAAATCAGGCATTCCGGAAATAACGGTGGCGCTAAACCCGCCGCCACCGTTGTTTCCGGACCGCCTGATCCCGACTCCTGCAGGCGGGAGGTGATGTTCCCGCCAGGTTTGACCTGGCGGGTTTAACACTGCCCGCCTGCAGGCGGACGAGGAAACACCGGCAGCATTACGAGATGCTGCCGGTGTTTCCATGATCCCCATTCCTATTGAGTCCCACAGGACTCAATGGGAATGGGGATCAACACCATTCCGCCTCTGTGATTCTCGGAAAACCGGGGTTGTAATGCCCCGGTAATTCCAGGAATCACGGAGGTGGAATGGTGATACGAGTCCGGCGGTAACCAGGCGGTTTTACCACCTCGGTTACCACCGGACTAGTAATGAGGGCCAATATCTCTCATAATTATTAAAGTGATATCACACTTGTGCGACCTCTATGAGTCCAGCTCAGCTGTAGAAGGGCCATGTGTATTACACCCTGGGTAGGCGCCATGCCATTCCACCAGATTATCCAAGAGTATGGTGCAGGACCCTGGAGTCAACAGTGATCCTTCATTTGGTGGAGATTGGTGTTCCTAGATTGCCAGAATCATGGCTAGAGTTGTGGAATATTTTTATCCACACCAATGCGCCACACTGCACCCCTTTGCCAATGGGGAAAGAAAACTGTCAAAAAATGAGGAAATAACCCCGTGCGCGCCAGATCTGCAAAACTGTGCATGGTTCACAAACCACAAAAGAGCTGCACACCTTGACACACACAGGCAAAGTGGTGTAAAAACAGGAATCACTGCTGTCACCTGTCATCTGTCACCGGTCACATGAATCAATGCCACAGAAGTGGGCTAAAATCCAAAAATTCCCTTAAATACAGCCTCCTAATCAATGGCAACCTTCAAAGTGCTGTTTTGGCACTAAATTCAGTCATTTTCCCAGTGAAATATTGAAAGGAAAGTGTGCTGAAATCATGGGTTCTCCAGGCGTCAAAGGAATCCAGGCCTCACTGACTGACCGCTGCATCAGAAACTTAGCTGTCAAACCCAGTTTAAAAGTGTTTCTGTTTCCTGATTAAAATGACAAAAAATTGTCTATGTTTGTGAAGGGCTAATTCTTTTAAAGTGTCCAAATCCCTTATAAACTGTGCTTGTATGTTATATGTGAACTGAAAAGACTTTAATGTATAGGAACTCTGTCTGGAGCTAATCAACTGGTTAATTCTGATCTGACAGCCCAGCCTGGGAAGATTCACATTTCAGCTTAACACTCAGTTACTACAGGAAGGCTTAAGTTATGCTAATGGTTCCCGCATAATGACAACAAAGAAAGCTTCAGACATTCATCTCCTGGCTGACCCAAGGACAATGGAAGGCTTGGACACCCGGCCTCCTAAAGGAGGGGCAGGATGTGGAGGAGGTTTCTCAGTGAACCTCAAAGGACTGACCATTTTGCTCACTTGGGAAGTAAGGAAAAAAAAAACCTTGACTGGATTTTGAATGGAATTTACTTGTTTTTGCCTCAGAACTTTATGACATTTAACATGACAGCCAAAATAAGTAGACAAGTGAAAAATACAAACTTATAAATCTGAACTCATGCTAGACAGTTGAAGATTTGGTAGGAGTTCTTACTACATATGGAACCAAAGTTATGAAAATGTCTTATTGTAGCTCGGGCTCGGCGAGCAGTAACGTTTGTAGAAAACGGAGCAGAGCAGTCCGCTCCGTTTTCTACAAACGTTACTGCTCGCCAAGCCCGGTGCAGCAGTGCGGTTTTTGAAGCACAGAATTCGCCACTATTCATTCACCTAGATCAGACTTGCCCTGATGAAGGAATTGTTTTATTCCGAAATGCAGTGGCACAATATAAGTCTATGGATAAAGTGACTTGTGGCAAACTCTTCCTCACTAAGAATACTATTAGTGATTACTTGTTACTTTTTTCATTAAAAAACCTTGGTTTGATGGATAAAATCAACATTGAAAAACTATCACGACTTTGAATTTTTGAATTTTTCCATGAAGCAGCTGTATTGTTCACACGAATTGCATACAGTAAATTACAACTAACATAAAACCCGGTTTGGGATTCCAGAGAGCGGATGTATGATTGGGTGTTTTACCTAGCCTTTTGCTTTTACTGTTTTTGGGCTTGGGTGTCTCCAGGCCTTTTTTCAGCCAGCTCCTGTACATAGGATCTAATTTTTAATAAAAAAAGACTCATCTCATCAGAGACCTTTAAGGATACCAAACAGTTTAAACCCCCGTGGTGCCCGCTCACATTTGCTTCTTGAAGTTCTGCCCATGCCATAAACTTTGTAATGTATAAATATAGGAGTTCCACTACACATAGAGAGACTCCTTCCAGAGCACACTGCTTCCAGAACCCACCCAGATGTCCGCGCAACAAAATATTCCAGAACTCTTCATCTTGTAGCTGACTCCAGAATTCTTTAAAGATCCAGATTTCTTTGCAGACTCCAGACTTTAGCATTGCAGAACTCTTGCTAGCTTGACCGAATTGCAAACATACAGAACTTAAAAGAATAATTCTGATTCAGCTTGGCTTGCTACCATTAAGGCTTGCCCGCTGAAACTTGAATCCTGCTATCTACCGTGTCCAGTAACCAGAAGGGCCCATCCTAACCCAGCCTGAGGCGCAGTCCAAAATTGACAAGAACCACGCTGCTGATCCAATCCCTCCAGAGGTGCCTTGCTTCCGGTAGACCTGATACGGCCCTATGACCAGAACCGGATGGTCCAATTTCATTTAAAAGGACTGTAAGTATAATAGGAAGAACAGTGACCCATAGTGTATCTGCATTGTGTTGTCCCAATCTCAACCCATCCCATCTTTAATTTCAGAACCCTATCATTGTTAGAATCCTTCTTGCGCTGAATTTTCTCTCATCTGTGTTACAAAACTATAACTGCTTAGTGATTTTGATTAATTAAAGTAATTCCCATACAGAACGGAAACTAGAGTATCACACATGAAGAGTTATGAGCGGCCGTGATTCCTGTTTGGCATTTTCTTTTCCATAGTTATTAATATAGCATTAGAAACCCATCTGTCATTTTTAAAATCGAAATTCCTGTTTTCATTTTCACGCCTATTTTGCAAAAATGGCTCTCACTAAAACCTCTAAAACTTCTTCAGTTTTAAAGATAGAAATGAAATTTCAACTCTCACTGGTAACTCTTTGATATCGCATAGTAAAAGTTTGCCGCAAATTTGCAAAGTTCAAAAGTTTACATGTGTCTTTTGCCCATTTCAAAGTGCTTCTTCCATCTCATCCTGATCTGAAGTGTGTATTGTGCTTTATATTATAGCTCATGTGTGTTAGGACTTGTTTTGAGTTGCTTTCTTTAGAATTCTTCTCTATTTAAGCATTTTTGACCATTTTGCACTATTTCACAAAGCCATTTTGCACCTGTCATTTTTAAAAGAGTCCATTTCCAAAAACCGTTTTCTCTCTTGTTTAGGGAGGGAAGATTGCCTATAAACTTTAGACCTTGTCCTTCATTCCAGAATACCTGCTGATTACTCACATTGATGTAGGATTGCTCATTTGTATTTAAACAAAACTTTGCAGGGGAGATATTAACCTAAACACCATCTGTGCACAAAGCAAAACTGTTCTTTTTCTTGTGTTTCTATTCTGCATTAGTATATAAGTGAATTCAGTTGCTTTGCTTATTTTTTAATTGTATTGTCACCCTTTGCTGCCCCGTACATACATATATATATATAGTAAACTTATGTGTGATTTAAATAATAAATAAATAAATAAATAAATCTCTACCTTTACAAACTAGCCTGATATGAGTGGTATATCATTCAGAATAGTGAACTTATAGACAAAAATAAATAAGGGTTTCATTGCGCGCTACATGCTAGGCGAGACCTGGATGAGTGCCTGATTGAAATCCCTTACAGAGTTTAATTGAGCAAAAATAGAAGTGAAAACAAATCACCATGATGCAGGGAAGGCCCTGGCTTACTTGGCCAAACTCTCTAGGTTTGGCGCTTTTTCACAACAGAGTTTTGTCCTGGGCAGACCAAGGTCGTATTTGACAAAGTTCCATTCACTGGCACTGGTAAGGTTCATAGTTGCGCTGCGACTCTGCACCCTGTTTGGGATATCACGGGGCATGGATGGGGGTTCGCATGGGAGATAGTGCAGACTTTGCCATAGGTGGGTGGAGACACCAAGACATATATTGGGACAGTGCCCAGCTATCACTTTAGAGCATAACAGAGCGTACAATAATTTCTCCATCTATAGGGGGGATCATATCTGGGGCATGAGTCATTAGTAATCACAGCGGCAGCCTATCATGTATGGCAACTGGTGGTTAGAAAAGTATCCATTGAAAACTAAAGGTATAAATGTAAACGCTTGAAATGTGGGTAATGTTATGTAGAGTGTTTAGGTAAGGGATGGGTGTGTGGGTAACAGAATGTATATTTCTTTTTTGCTAGAACTTTTATCCTAACAGCATGCCTTTTATTGAGCACAACTGCCATGTAATTGCATGAAATGTATTTTATTGATGGTTTTAATGGGGAAAACGGTGTTGTGTTTTTATTAACAGTGTAAAAGGTACAGATGTAACCAAATGCACTTAATAAAGTGAAAAATATTTTTTTTAAAGAATTACACCCACCAAGACTGTTGCCCAGGGGGTCGCCTATCTTTGATCATTTGTGAGGGTAGGTAACTCCCTTTCTAGCAAGACAGCCACTCAACAGGAAGCTGCTCTGCGGACAGGAATCAAAAAGCACACCCTTCACAAAAAGGACTCACCTCTCACCAAGGTGCTGTATACCTAAAGGCACGTTGATGCTATTAACAAGAGAGGGGGGCGGAGGTAGTGTAGACATGGGGACCTCAGACCAGCTGGCGGGAGATTCCACCATCTTTTTTCTCTCTTTCTCTATCCTTCCTCCCTGTTCCCTTCCACCTCCTTTAGCACACTGCCCTTTGGGTGTGATGGCACAAGGTGAAGATCTCTTGTTTCAAGAACAGGAATTGGACCCCTAAGCAGGCTAGCTTTTGTCCAATCACCTGTGAACTCTTGACTTTAAAAGAAGGGGTCTCCCACTCCTTCTTTGAATCACTTTGGATCAAACATCTGAGGAAGAATTAATTGGACCCTAACCATGGGGAGGGGGGTTGACCTTCTACTGGAGCAAAAACTGCCTTTCTGCCAGCCACACTGGTACCTAGCAATTCACCATACTGAAGGACACCTGCAGGTGTGTGCCAGCCTCCCCCATGTTTGGGAGACTGGGAAGAATGAAATATCATTGCCCTGAGACCCTGGATTGGGATTCACAGTATCCTGATAGCCAAGAGAGCCAGGATCCCTGTTTTCACCACCTCAAAACGATCAAACTGCCTTTGAACCAGGTTTGACCCACTGAAACAACAGGACCTGTGGATGCTGCCTTTGACACTCGACCAAACCCTTCGAAACAGCATGCCTGCATCTTCGAACCAACTTTACGTCACTTCATACATACCAGAGCCCATCACCTGCTCTGTTCAAATCAGCTGCTCATCCCCAGACACTGACTCGAATTACTGGAGTGTCCCTTAGCAACTTGATCCAGCAGTCAACAAACAACTGGACCCAGATTGACCTTGATATGCCGCTTCGTTGAACCACTCACCAGAGCATGATTATTACAGCTTAGAACCATCAATGACTATCAACGTGAACCGCTGGAGTGTCACTCATTGACCCTACCCAGCATTTACTACATGTCTCGAACCGGCTCAACCCCGAACAGATCCTAGTGAACACCCCGACTTGCATCGCCCGAAGCTGCCTTTTAAGTGCTCGGAGCTACTGCATTCGAACCAACTCACCACCAACTCATTGCTTGGAGCCACATGACTCTACAGAAGCGAACTTGGCTCAAACTGCTCGCACAACAGCTCAAAGCCTGCCAAGAACTGCAACAAGGTATAATTGGCTCAGAACTGGCTTCTCCTGTCCATTTTTGTGCCCTAGAGATGGTTGGGTCACTTTAATCTCTTTTTGCTAAAGGAACATATCCCTTTAAGAACATTGAGGTTTTTACTTGCTTTTCAACACCAATTCATTTCTCAGAGTTTAGCTTTTTGCTATCGTTGCATTACTCAGTGTTATTTCTACAGAGGTGGGGGTTTGTAGTGTTTTGTACATAGTTATCTTGGATATGGTGTGTTTAATTAAAGTATATATATTTTATAGAAACTTGATTGGGTGTCCCTTTCATTTTGGACTGTTGCCCTCTGGAAGGTATTGCCTTCCCTCGACCCATGTTACCATATTAACTGTGCCTGTTTTATCTTTAGTATTGGGCCCGCTCTTGGTTTGCACAAATGTAAGTGCTGAGTAAGCACTTTAGCCTCTATGCACCCTTGTAATCCTGCAGGGCAGAAGTCAGAAATTTTAGCTGGGGGGCAAGATAATGTTATAGGTGATGTTTGCACATGTGTGCCGATGACACAAGCCTTGCGTGATGTTTCCTTACTGCACCGCATTCATTCAGTCTGAATATACTTTTGTAGCCTTGTCACACTCAACCAAGAGCTCAGCAATCTGAGCAGAGTACTTTTCCTCACTGCCTGACTAAGCACAGAGGCACAACAAAGGAGTGGGGTCTGTGAGTTATTGCCCCTTGGCTTACCTTTCCCAACCCTATTCCATGTCCTGATTCAGGAGAAAAGAGATGTGCGCTGCAGAGTTGTTCCTCAGTGTCTGATTTAGCCCAGAGGCATGAATAATGTGTTTAGTGTCTATCAAATTATTCCTCATTGTATGACATAGCAGTGCCTTAAATTATGTCATGGAAGAAGATTTCTAGATGTGTGTGGTGTGTCTGATTTTCCCTCTTCATGGTGAGCAGCCTACGGGCAATGCTTAGGTATCAGAACATATCTACTAAATGAAGGAGGTTGGTTGGTACTTGACAACTATTGCAAACCAAAATTAGAGTAATATGCAGGTGCATTCCTAGAACAGCACATCGTTGGACCTGAGGTTTTAGGGACACTTTCTAAACTTCATGTACTGATCCAACTTAGGGTCATCGATGTTCCAGAAATTAATAGAATGTCTAACTTTAGGTTCCCATTGTAGCCTGATTGGAATGCAATGGATATGGAAACCTGGTACAAACTTTGCAATGGCTCAGATTGTCCTCGGCTCGTGGCCCGTACAGGAGGGGGTAGCATGGTTAATGTCTCTTTGCTGGGCTGTGTTGCTTTCATGCTCTGCAGCTGCTTTCTCATGCTGTGGAGAGTACCCCTCACAGCCCCTGTTCCACACGCAGTGCTACTAGCACGTGTGTTAGATTATTAAGGCAGCAAAGGGGTGTCATGCATAAGAAAACACAGAAAACATGACAACTACGATCAGACACGCGGAATACTGCATGGGTAACACGCTTGAACAATACAAGTCTGCATTTCGGACACTTAGAGAATTAATGAGTAAGATAAGCTTGGTTCTGACTAACAACCCAACAATGTTTGACCAATGTGACAGCACAATACTGATGTTGAATACTCATTTCTATCATCAGATTATTTTGAAAATAGATTAACACGTCACTCATAAGAGGAACAATTTAATACTGGCAAAGCTAACACCCTAATATTTCTTTTTTTTTTTAAAACAGTTCCTGTATTATACAATGTATATCCTTCAGGTATGACAAGAACAACATATCAGGTTTCAGCATAGAAAAGATCTAATAATTGAGATTGTCTTTCAAGAAGACTCATCTTCTAATTACAGAAAATATTGATTTAACACTAAGGAAATCAGCCGTAAATACAAATTGTGGAGGAATACTCTAACAGATTGGTAAGGCTTTCAACACTGCTGTACATTTTATGATTATAAATCTAATTGAACATGTTAACAGAATTACAAAACATATGTAAAGCTTCTCTTATGTTCGATCTCACTCTTCTCGCTTTGTGAAATTAATGTTCACAATACTGTTTTGGATACTTATTAAGGTTTTTTAATGTTCATGCAAATATGATCATTTTTAAAGGTTGAGCAAACAGTGTAGTATGTTAGTCAAAAATTACCGATTGGACATCAGTCCCAGTTAACCACTTACGCTGGACCAGCCATTTTGGTTTGTGTTAGTTTGTTTATCATTCAGCTTCGATAAAGCCTGTATAGCTGAGCATTTGCAGCTGAAACAGTGGATTAAGGTTGGCTGACAGTTTGTTTTGAACTGATATACTAATTCAGTAAAGAATTTGTTTTGGAAAAAGAAAATGCTCAAAAATAGAGTACACGAACTGCAGAAAGAAAATAGCTTTATTCCATTCAGGGCTACACAATTTAAAGATACAAACCACATATTTACCATATTTGATGAGTGTTACAATAATTCAAAACCTAGGAATATTAATAAAGGTAATGGGCCAAAATGTCGCTCTCAGAATTCTGACTCCCGAAATTCTGACTTTATTTGTTTTGTTCGACCCCCCTTACACCACATAAATATATGGGGAGTATGGGATATAATAGTAGTATTTTGGGCAATGGGGGGTCTCACCTGAATATGTATGTGGTGTAAAGGGTGTTTAAAAAATAAAAAGTTGCCATTTTCGGCTGTTGGAATTCTGGGTGTCATAGTAATCACATTGATCCTTATTACATACATGTTACAACCCCCCTATAGGACACTATACATCCTGCTAGCTTATTGGCAAATCCACCCTTGCCTATCCAAAAACTGCCCACCCACAAACCATGACCTAACTTATGTTCGGACTGTGTTCTTATTGGCTGGCCTGTATGAGGCATTCCTGACAAAGAAGCTCTGTACTAATTGAAACTTTTTTGATAACTTTGAGCTCTCGTGTCTCACCGAGATCTGACCAATGGGAATGTGGGAAGCAATAGGGAGGACAGATATGTTGTGAAGACCCTGAACATTATAATTGAGTTCCTCTTTTCTCCAAGTCCTGCCCCTGCATGCCATGCAAATCCCGTCCTTGACACAAGCTACAAACTAGTACACCATGACCATCCTGCTATCTTTTTTCTGAATGACCAAGCTGAAACACTGCTGTTCAAATTGAAATTTGTCGTCAAATTAGCAAGGCAGTTACCATCCAAAAAACAGGACCTTTAATGGCACTGTGGACACTCTGTTCACGCTTTAACTTTGTAAATAGGCATTAATGCCAAGTTGTGTCCTTGCATCTTTTGTGTATTAATTCACTTTTTTCCTTGGACGGCACCTGCTTATTTGGGTTTGGGCTTCATGTTATGGGGGATGCTTCCTTTACAACAATGAATGCATGTCTGCTTTTCCTACCAAAGCTTCCTGATTTTGAGGTGCCTGCACAAATCACAAAATAAAATTCAGTTAAAGGGGCCTTAGTTCTGAAAAACAACTTAGAAGAATATCATGGTGAAATGTGCAGCCTGTAAACCTGACAGTATACCAGAATGGCCTTCTCTTGCTCACAATGACCAATGGCAGCTTGCACTGCCCAAACACAAACTCCATAATGGGGGCAGGTTTTAACTCTACAACCTAATATAACACTATTCTTATAAAGAAAAACTATATATAAAAAAGAAATGAACTATCATCTGAAAGCTCTATTATAATGAAGCAACGTAGACGTGTCCATGTGACAGCCGCAGCACCGTTAAAGGCCTAATATCTAACCGGTGGGGGCTTTCTCAACTTGTATCTTCACATGTGCTTAGAACAATGTATCTGCATATTAACACTCCCCCTTTCATTAATTTATTAACACTGTGACCCCTCCCCTGTGGCCCTATCATAATTATCTTTCTTTGCAAACTCCACGTAAGCTTTCCACACTCGCTTCATATTCCTTTGCATGACAAAACCGTACAATCTCTTTCCAAATCACAATCTATACATGCTTCAACGTACCGGGTGTAGAAAAGGTGGGCCCGTGGGGCCAATCTGATTGCCCAACCTAACCATATGATGTTCTATCTGGCAATTTTTCTGTCACACTGGTTTGTGCATGTATCTCCAGATGGGAGTGGTGACATCATCCGTACTTATTAGATTTAAAGACATCATGCTGTTCCCCTTAGTCTCACCTCTGCTACACCACCCCAATGCTATCTGAAACCCACAAAAGAAAATGATCAGCACTACGAGCATGGGAATCAATAATTACAATTTTTTGCTTAACCATCTAGACATCCAGGAACAAATTGCACTGTACCAATCATCATGGACCACCCTGCTAGGTTTCTTTTTTCCAAGGCACATTGAGGGTGTGCCATTCGGTAATGGTATCAGTCAGGCTGCCGTTGTCAGCATTGTTGGCTAAGATCATAGTCCAACAATGTATACCTATTTTTGCACAAACTCCACCCTACATGACCATTATCATGTCCAAAATTTACCGATTTTGCAGGGTGGTCAAGCACAGTGCCTGAAGCTCCTCTTTGATGGCATTCAAACCTCTTTCAGTGCCATTTGTCAACTGCATCTGCTCCCAGCGCGTGATCTGGAGCCATTTGGTATTGGCTGCAGTCTGCACACGTGGAACAAGTAAGGAAGTGAAAAATGCTGCAGTCTTGGAGAAGAGGCGGAATTCCTCCAGTATTTCCTTGAGCTTGTCTTTGCAAAATAATTTGTTTGCTGATGGCCAATTCTTTTCCTTGTTGAGAAGGTCACATTTCCCATATTGCTGTACATGTTAAATAACCTCCAATTACATGTGCAATACAGTTCCTCGCTAGCTGGTTGTTCATTAAACTGAATAAAATGTAATTTCAGCACCATGACAGTCAGGCAATGTAAAGTGATGAGAGTACATATGCTGTGCCAATATGTTGGTAGTTGAGGATAGGCATGGGTTCCACAGGCCCAAAAATGGTTAATTAAAATGGCAGTCCCACCCCGTAGGCCTGGGAGATCAAGCGTCATCTCAGAGTTCATGTTCTTCCCAACAACAAAGTAGCCCTTCACTCTGAAACATAAGGAAGGCTTTATAAGTGCATGTATTGGCACTGGTTTATATCGAGCCATATCAGTAGATATCATTCCATATTTCATAGCATTTATTTTTAAACTGAAAGCAGCTCTTCCATTTCCTTTCCTATCAATCCCATTACCCGATATCCAATCCACCCTTCAACCCAGGAGATGTAAAAGTACATGGGAGCCTGCTGTCATTAATTGTCCAGGGAAGTCTGTCCACCTGGTAGAGTTAGTTCTGGTACCGGAAATTAAATCAGGTGCACGGGATGCCTAATGGCATAATGAACAAATGGATTATGGATTTCGATCAGGTTCACAGATTGTGCCCAGAGGCCATGCGTGCTGAATTGGTAGTTGTATTGATTAGTGTGAAATAAGAATGCCAGCAGGTCTGGGCGGATAAAATATATACCAGAAGGTCACAGAGAACTTGTCCCCCTCTGCTCATATTGATGAAGGGTCCTTGCAAAGACCGTGTGCATCTCCTTTGGGATTAGAGGTCCACGGCCAATTAGGACTTGTAATTAATTATGTTTGTTGTGTGAATGTGTAATTATGGAACAACGTCAAGACCTACAACAGAAGATCCCAGAAAGGGGTGTGCTGTAAATATGGGCTGATGCAAATATATGTTGAAAAGGGATGATAGTTAAATAAATGTGTCCAATGAGATGTGGGAACAGTGGGGATTACATTTATTTGGTATCAGCTTGACCAATCTTGTATGGGGGTGATGATTTGTAATAAAATATGTGGGAGTGTTTTAAATTTTGCCAAATGTTTAAAATGTGTAAACTTGTGTGGTTCGAGGAGACTCTGGTTAGTTTGGCTCCATGGCGTCATCTAGCGCCTCTTGGCAGTTTGCACAATATACTTGCTTTACGGACTAACTTGTGCTCACTTCTGATGAGGTGGGCCTACTCTGGGTTATGGAGATCAGAGGTCCACCCCCACATTTTGGCAACCTACGAAGGGACCCCTGGCTTTCAGAGACATTGGGGGTTTCCTGTCCACATAAATCGGCTGCAGAACCTCTCGGCATGGATCGGTCTTCCATGCATAATAAAAGGAGAGGTCGACAGTCACCATATTGGTTAAAGGCCTGTCTGCTCCCCAAAGGTGTGGTGCCGCGGTCCAGCTGCACAGGACGAATTGAAGTAGCACCACTTCGTAGTGATCTAGGGATCATTTTCACGTGATTGCACTTTGACAGGTAAAGCAAGAGGTTAATAGGGGAAATATAGGTTTCCTTTGATTTAAGGGTTTTTGCTAAGGGTAAAATAGGAGTGTATGTGTGGAGTTAGATGAGGTTAGGTGGATTGAAAGGGTGAGTGTTATGGAGGAGTGGATGAACTGTTCTGTATTGTAAGTCCTTTTTTATTACTAGCATATTTTTAGCTAGTTTGTTATTTTTTTTATGTGAGGTGGTATCCCCACCAGCACATCTATTGTGAGGTTTTGCCCGGATACCCTTCAGTTTGCTTGTCTAGTTGGCTGGAGCCCTCATGGTGAGGTGGCATCTTTATAGTAAGTCCACCCATAAATACCTTTCTGTAGTACACCCTTGACAACTTTCATTCTGTATTGACTGTGCAGACAGAGCCATTGCCTCACTTTTCTTGGTTAGTCATAAAGGGTATCTTCATCCAGTCAGGGAAGGGTATCTTCATGTAGTCAGTTGAAAATGCTGTAAGAGAGGGAATGCAGTGTTTTAGTGAAAAATATTGCACTCCTTTGTACTCGAGTGAAGGAGATATATAGAAGTAAATAGGAGTTGGGCCGGCATTGAGTTTTAAAAAAAATAATATGCTGTCTTTTGTGTAAGATTGAGAAGTACAATTAAGGGAAAAAGCTCAGTCAGGTGATCGTGGTGAACGCAAATAAGGTGAGTGATTGCGGATATGGCTTTAGGTTATTGATTTTTAAGTAAAATTGTTACAGTTTGGAGTATGGAGACTCCATTGAGCCTCTTGTGTCAGTTACTCCCTGGCTATAAGGTAAAGATTTTAAAATACCATTGAGAATGACAGCGGCAGACTACGGGTAAAATGCTCAATTCTTGGCCTAATGCAGGGACCTATGAGGTGGGAATGTTAGAAAACCTGTATACTTTCTTAGTCACTTTCTTAGTCACTAGGCATAAGGGTTCGAAGTTAGAGAATCGTTTAAATATCTTAGAGTTATGGAGAATGTATAAGATGGGTGGGAAGGCCCACAATGTTAATGTCTCAGAGGAAGGGCTGAAAAAGGAGGATGTGGGAATTCCTTCTGCACTGCCCCCATATAGGTACTATCCTTTATCGCCCGCAGCAGGTTATACCAACCACACGTTTGAACTTCCATTTTATCCAGTGGTTGTGAGACGGAGACCAGTAGTGTCTCCATCAGCATCGATTCCTAAAAGATAGGATGCAGAGGAAAGTAGAAGGGTAACACCTTCAATGGTTAGGGCTGCATAAAGATTGAGATCGGAGAGCAGAAAGGGAATAACTCATCTGACTGCTGAGAGATTAAGGGTGGAGGAGTGAGAGAGTGCGAGATCGGCAAACGGAAGACTAGATGAAGGGCTGAGCATGGGCAAAAAGTAGAGACTGCTTTTGCCCATTAGGATAGAGGACAGGCTGAGAATGGCAGTGTAGAAGCAGGAACGGAAGAAATTAGAAGAAGCATTGACACTTGCAGAGGAAGAGGTAATGCTGTTATGACAGCAGAGAATTGAAGAGTAGAAAGAAGTGAATAGGCAGGTAAAGGACATAGAAGAAGGAAGGTGGAGGCATGGACAAGTTCTTATTAGATTGGATAGGTCAGTTATCAAGGGGATCAAGGTGGATCTTGAGGATGAAAGTGTTGCTACAGGTACAGCCATGAGCAGGGAGAACTAGATTTGGCACCCTACGTTAGTGCCAAGTATGCTTTCGTGCCCATAGAAATGCAAGATGATGTGAAAATAGGGGCAGAAGAGAATGAATGGGAATCAGGTGTTGAGCAGGGTGAAAAGGGTGCGGTAGCCCCACCTCACACTCTAGCAGAAGTGACAGAGATCACACAAGGGGGTCAAATGACATGCTGTGGTACTCGTACGGCGGCAGTGAGTAGCAAGGCAAAGATGAGGAGAACCCCAGTAAAGGCGGGTGTGGCTCAATTTCCGTTGCACCAGAAGGGTCAAGGAAAGGCATATTTTGTCCTGTGGTCACAAATGGGGCGGAATAACTCGATGAAGACACTCCCTTTGCTCACTGCAGAGGCAGTGAAGTGGATTTATGCATTAGAGAAGAACACTGCTGGTTTCATGTTTCCAGAGAATATTTCACTACAGATTGTTGAGTTTAAAAGGTGAGTACCTTTTATACATAGCCAGCAAATTTATTGGAACATTTCCTCTCTCAGGTTATTTTTCTGGTGTTCATTACTTTTTTTAAAGTCCAATGCTATTTTGTCTTGTGCACTTTCTTGTAAGGGGAAGGTCAATTGAACTATATTTGTATATTTCACTTTAAGATATAAGTTCACTTACTGTGTGTATATCCATTTCTGCTAGCTTTTGATTGTTGCTATAGGGTAAAAGTACCTGGGCATATGTTATTCTTGCAAATGGCCATTTGTTCATTTTTTTCTCCCTTTTCTGTGCTGCTTAAATCTAGTAATTGGGGTTCTGCAATGTATCGCAACAGTCACCAAGAGACTAGCCATAAAACAAGAGACGTGTAGCACTCTGCTTAACCAAAGTCTGTGATGCTCTGCAAATAGTTTCATTTCACTGCGCATTGCCTAAAAACATTGTGAGTTCTCAAGGCCTGCATCTTTTAAACATAATACAAGAAAATAGAAATGTTTACAGCTACAGTGGGGTTCCCATCCATGCAGTAACTGTGATCGACCCTGCTTAGCTTCAAAGCAAAGAAGGTGCCAGCCCTTTCAAGCCATGTTGCCTAATAAATGTACCTCTTTTACAAGACCACTTAGTGCAACATGGCCTGAGGGAGCTGGAGCCTTCCATACTTTGTTACTGCATGGATGGGAGACAGTCCACAGTCCCGGATACTGTATGTTTTCATAGTTTAAAATATCTTATAACACATGGCATCCGCATTATTTTTTTAAACCCATGCTCCCAAAGGCCTCGGGGTGCTAATAGCATTAATCATGTGAGAGGGGAGGTGGGCTTGGTTGATAACGGCCCTCGCCCTCGCTTGCCTGAATCCCACCATGTTTGTTTGTTTGTTTGTTTGTTTGTTTGTTTTATTCATTTGTAATGCGTGCAAAACCCAAGGGTATCAGGGCAGAGGAGCAACAAGGTTATTCTCAGCTTGGTTACAGTGCTGTACAGTAATGTACAGGTGTGTACATGGGTCAGTACACATAAAAGAACAAGGCAGAAACATTATAAAGAAATTTACAAAATGTACATAAGGGGGCAAGCATGGGTGAGGTTAGCGGTCATTTTGCTTTATCCACTGAATGTAGTTGCACTTAAAGTGAGGGTAGGTTTGAGGTGTCCTTAAGATGGGTGGCAGGGGGTTCCAATGTTGGGCTGCTTTCACCTGGAAACTACTACCACCAGTTTTGGTGTGTTTAAATCTGGGGACTGAAAGAAGGTTGGCGTTGGCAGTTCTGGTGGATTAGTTAGGGGTGTGTCTCTTGACTCTGTCAACAAAGTAGCAAGGCGCTGCATTGTTGAGGCATTTGTGCGTCAGAGAGGCTACCTTGAGCATGATTTTGTCAGTGGTGGTGAGCCAGTTATGAGCTCTCCTAATGTTGGAGATGTGCTCTTTTCAGGAAATACTCTGAGTTGCTCTGAGAGCATTGTTTTGCAAAATCTGGATTTTGTTTGTAACATATTTATTCGCTCCAACATATAGGGTGTTACAATAATCCAGTTTTGATAGGATTAAGGCTCTGGCTAAGGTAGTGCAACTCTGGATCAAAATGAAGGGTTTGGCTGCTCTTTTTAATTTACAGGTGTAAACTGTAGAGGAGGCCATGGAACTAACCTTTTTACAGAAGGATAGGGTGGCTTCTAGATAGAACCCTAGTGTTTTGACTTTGTTGGTTACTTTAATGGGATTGCCGTCTATACTAAAGCTGGAATAATTGTGATTCAGTTTATTTAAATTAGGGGTGGAGCCAAGGATGATGAGCTCAGTCTTGTTAACATTCAGGCATAGGCCATGCGAGGCCATCCATGCCTGGATGATGAGGTGCACCCTGTTCAACAAGTGCAAATCCTTGTCGTAATCTCCCGTCAGCGGGATGTGAATCTGGGTATCATCGGCATAGTTAGTGTAGGTGATACCCAGACCATCAAGTTCTTCAAACAGGGGCTTCGTGAACACGTTGTATAAAGTAGGGGAGACGCATGACCCCTGGCGACCACACAGGTGATAGGAATAGGGTCAGCAGAGGCTGAAGTAGAGAAGACACGCATAGACCTGTTGTTGAGGAAAGATTCAATCCAGCAGATAGCCTCTTGCGAGAAATGGGTTGCTGAGTCTAGGTGGTTGCAGAGAATGTTGTGGTCTACTAAATCAAATGTTGCTGAGAGTTCAAGCAAAAGTAGAAGCGCAGTTTTACCGTTGCCTCTAAGGGTGTCAATTTGGGCTTTGATATCGATGAGTGCAGTCTCTGTCCCGTGTTGTGGTCTAAAGCCCGACTGACGGATTCCCAGAAGATTTTTTTTTCTAGGTATTGTTGTATTTGCAGATATGCTGACTTATCTAACATTTTAAGCAGGAAGGGAACGGTGGTGATGGGTCTGTAGTTAGTAGGTATTGATGGGTCTAAGGAGGGTTTTTTGAGTAAGGGGAGGACCCAAGACTCTTTGAGAGTGCTGGGAATGGTCCCTGAGCAGAAGGAATCATTGATGAGCTCGGTAATGAAGGGTGAGAGGTCTCTGGCAGCGTCTTTGATGATTTGTGAGGGGCAAATCATCAAATGGGGTGGACGAGGAGGGGTGGTGTTAGATACGTGAGCTGTGCTGGCGAGGGATTCTTTCTTGTTATTGATTTTGATTTTTAGGCCTGCCACTTTATTGGAGAGGGTGTTCTGGACACTGGTGCACCATTGTTTGTCTTTCACGCAATTGTCAAGGACTGGAATGGGTGTTTCCAGTTCTTTAATGATAGTGAACAATTGTTTTATGCTAGAGTTAGCTTGTGATATTCTCAGATTGTAGAACTCTTGTTTGGCGATTAAAATTTCTTTTTTGCATAGTACAGTTATTTTATTGAAGTTCGACTTGTTATTATCCGAGGGTGGTTGTCTCCAAGCCTGTTCTTTTTTGCCTTTCTCAAGTCTGAGAGATTTCAGATAGGGGAAGAACCATGTGTCCAGATGTTTTTTGGGATTGCTTTTTCTAACTTTTAGCGGTGCGATGGACTCTAGTGCTGATATCATGATTTTGTTGTAGCCATCAACAAGGGAGTGAGGGTTGGAGAGGGCTGATAGTGAATTCAGAGTTTTTCAGCTGTGATGTTTTTCTTATTTCTCGTCCGGATAGCTGAGGCTAGTGAATTATTAGTGGAGGGCGTTGAGGCCTCGAGGGAGAAGGTAAGGAGATGGTGGTCGTACCATGGCTGGGGCGAGATGGCGGAGATGCAGGCCAAGCAATTTTAGCCTGCAACCCAGTCAAGAGTTCTCCCCTCACTCTTTGGGTAAATCCTAACTCAGATAAGGTGTTGTTAATAACGGTGGCCTGAAGATCCTTGGGTTCTATAGAGCCTAAGTTAAAGTCAACTAGGAGAAGGCTCAGGGATGTGTTCTTTAAGTTGTTAGTGAGGACGGTCATAAGATCCTCCTCAAAAGAGCCTAGAGGTCCAGGGGTCTGTAGAGTAGATGAATGGCGAGGGTTTGGGAGTTGGTAAGAGGTAATTTAGCTATTAGCAATTTGCAAGATGTGGGCGTGTCTGAGGCGGCAAGTCTCATGTTAAGATGAGTTTTGGCAATTATGGCGAGGCCTCCGCCTCTGAATTCTGTTCTGTCTACTCTGAAGATAGTGTAGTTAAACGGGATGACTAGCATAAGGACTGGGCCAGCGGCTGCGTGGAGCAGTGATAGCTAAAAAGATCCGTTTTTCTTCTAGTATGAACTCTTCTATGTCTGTAGTGTGGGCTACTAAGGAGAATGCATTTATTAAGGTGCCTCTAATGGGGGGGGCAATAGTTTTAGTGGGAGTTGGTAGAGTGGCTATATTGTGAGGCTTGAGCTTGTCAGCAGTGTTAATTGGGTTGTGCATGGATCTGCTCAAGGGTCGGATGGTAGGTGTGTCCATGTGCTCAGGTGGAGTCCAGTTGGTCGGTTTAGAATGGTGGAGGTCCTTAGCACGAGGCTCGTATAGGTTGGTTAGCCTGGCACGTAATCTGGACTTTCTGGCAGAGGGACTACAGGGGATAGATAAGTAGGTGAGTGGTGTCGGCGAGTGGGTGTAAGTCATGGTGTTGTGAGGTAGGGGGTCTGTGGAGACAGAGCTGAGGGTGTGGCTTAAGTGGCTAGAAGAGTAGATTAGGTGGGGAATTATTTTCAGCAGGGCTGAGTAAATACATTCTGTTCAAAAGTATCGGCAAGTCTGGTCATACAGGCCAAGAAGTACAGCACATCAGACAGGGCTGTGCAGTTGTAACACTTCAATGCAGTAATGGTCAAGGCAATCTAGTATAGGCAACGTAATCAGAAGTGTCAGCAGGCAGGTAGTTCAGTTGTGACGCATCAGTGCAATAGCAGTATAAGGCAGTTTCAGATAACAGTGCTTCAAATCATTAGCAGTAGAGGCAATTCAATAATGGTGTCAAGTGTGGGAAATTATTGTTTGCACATGCCTACAAGTAAGGAGGCACAGTAGTTTAATTCAGCAAAGGCACAGTGGATCTAAGATCAGTGTGGGCACAGCAGGCTGGGTTCAACATAGGTCCGGTAGGCTCATTTCAACATGAGCACAGTAAGCACAATTCAGTATGGGGGTATTAGGCCAGGTTCAATATTGTCACAGTAGGAAGGAGTTTCAAATGCAACAGCTTTCAAGATACAGTATTGGCGGCATACAGCTGCAAATGTGCTATGCTGACAGCCAAGCTAGAATAGACATCTACAGTACTGTGCACATGTTCCTTAATGCAGGCAACAGTATGCAGGTTATATATGATACATTTAGCTGGAAGTATGCTGAATGAGCAATTCAGTTATGCAAGATAACAGCTGTATGTGAACAGTAAGTTTGCATCTGGGACCGACTACTTGTAGAAATAGACTGAGTTGAATAGCCAGTGTGGAGCCTGGGAGTCTTTACAGGCAGGCCAATGATCAGGTGTTTGGCGGGCAAGTTTATTGTCAGATAAGTAAGTTTCTGGCAGGAATGTAATAGGGGGTGAGCAGGAGTACTTACTCGCGAGTTGGCGCAAAGATGTTGGAATCTGGGCAGGATCTCTGGCAAAGGCGAACTGGTCATACTGGACAGGCACGAGACAGGCGTTGTCCTCACTATGCAGTCCTCAATTGTGGTGATGGCTGGTCAATCCGGTGTGCAGGGAGGGAGGGTTGTTCTCGGTGGTAGTCCCTATGTTGTTATGCTTCCATTGTGGCCATCTTGGGACGGAGAGTCCTCGTGCAGTGGTATGACGGATGCCTGATGCTGTTTGCAGGCAACAAATGTATTAACTCTCATGTACACGCAAATAACATGTAGCGGGTCAAACGAAGGTGATACCACACATACGGTACAATTTTTCATGAGAAAAAGGAGGGCTAATGAGCAGCCCGATGGCTTACCTCTGCAGCCTCGTCGCTCTGGGCGGCACTGTGCTGCTCCGGCAGGGCTGAGGACCTCCAGCTCCACGGGCACACACGCCAACTGCAATGAACCATGGCTCAAGCTAGCAGTCTGTGACCTTCCAAGCCTGACCCACTCCTGGGTTCTTAGCACCATTACAGATGCTGATCAGAATGAGTATGACGCATCATCAACAAGTTTCTAAACCTATTCACCAGAGGTGTGATTCATAAACCTCAATTACGACAACTAGATCTACAAATTAAAATCTACTAGTTTTGAAAAACATCCACTAGTAACTGGCACAGCCTTTCTCTAGAGAATAACAGTGTGGTGGAAGTATCCTTCAAAGAATAAATAATAAATATATCTTTAGGGGTCAGGGTGATATGTTTTTAAGGAAAAGGCATCAGTTCTATATTTGTACATTTGTATATCCTCTAATCTTCATGAGACTTCTCGAAGGAGGGACATGATTACGAATAACACTATTTACGAGGGCGAGCTAATGGGCATTACCCCTAAAGCTAATGGCAAAATGGCACCTAAAACCACTCATTAAACGTAATAGCTTTACTTACAGAAACTAAGAAAGGAAAATGCCCCAGTATGTGATCAGGGTCGCTATAGCAATAAAGCATCTGTATTGGTTGTCCTCAATAGTTTCCCTGGGGAGAAGGATAACCTGTTCAGGCACGTACCTCACAGAGAGCAAAGGTGCAGCAGCTTACTCGGGACTGGTCTATAAATATACAAAGAATACCATTTATTTGATAGACACATCTCTCAGACTGCCTTTTTGTCGATACTGTTTTTCAATTGCATGTTCATTGTCCAGCACATTTGTGAATTCCCATAGTATGCCCATAGCACCACAGCCACCAGATAGTGATACATCCTGCATGTGGCATTTGTGAATTCCCATAGTATGCCCATAGCACCACAGCCACCAGATAGTGATACATCCTGCATGTGGCATTTGTGAATTCCCATAGTATGCCCATAGCACCACAGCCACCAGATAGTGATACATCCTGCTTGTGGCATTTGTGAATTCCCATAGTATGCCCATAGCACCACAGCCACCAGATAGTGATACATCCTGCATGTGGCATTTGTGAATTCCCATAGTATGCCCATAGCACCACAGCCACCAGATAGTGAACATCCTGCATGTGGCATTTGTGAATTCCCATAGTATGCCCATAGCACCACAGCCACCAGATAGTGATACATCCTGCATGTGGCATTTGTGAATGCGGGAACTCTAAAGCTAGGTCTTTCAGGCCTGTTCAAATTTTACACTGAGATATATGAACAACATGGTGGTCTTTCCTCCAAGTACTGTATTAAGGAATACGCTTTGATACATGTGCACTGTTGTTCCCCTGACCATGAAGGAATGTGGGACGAGTTTCTTTTCTTAGTCTCTGTAAGTACAGCTTTTAGTTTTGGTATCATTATGCCAGGAGTTTAAGGGGGCATGGGGGCCACCACATTACTTGCACAAATGGTACGTGCGCCCCCCTTGGCAGCACTGAACCTGGAACTTTACAACAAACAAGTAATAATATAATTAACTGATGTCCTCCTTCATCATTTCTTTAAAGAACATATTGGTCTAAGACGTATGTATATATCATTGATTATTTGCTTAATAGTTCCACCACAAGTTATTGTCTTTGAGAAGACAATGCTAATCAATGATGGGTGTTTTGTCAAAACAAGCTGATTTTATTTTGGGGATTTAGATTTTGTAAATCAGACTTGCAACTGATCAGCATTTCAATGCAAAACCAGAGATTGTAGCATAAAGGGCCCTCCGATTTTGCTCTGATGGTCTGTGGTAAGCCCAAAGGTAGGAGATCCAGACTAAATCAATATCTGTCGTAGTGGCAAAAAAAGTCCTTAGAAAGGGAGAGAAAGTGATAAGAAACATCAAGGGTACAGAAAAAGGAGGAAGTCCTAGAGTTCAACAGCACAACTCCAACACGCAGAAGAAACGAGGGGAATCACGTTTGGAGGGGCAATGAATGTGACAAGGTCAGACACTGAGCTTTGCAAAGAGTCAATGGGCCTCATTACGAGCGTGCCGGTCCGGAAACAATGGTACCGGTAAGCTTGCCGGTACCATTGTATCTGGGCCGGCAAACCCCAAGTTGTGCTCACGGATGCCTTTCATAACGCCAGGTCTGACCTGGCGGAATGAAAGGCACCTGCGAGCCCAGCGTGCCTGTTGCATTGGCACCATTATTAACGGTGGCGGAAGTGGGAATGGGGATTACCCGATTCTGCCACCCGCGAAAGGGCAATTACCGGTTCCGGTGGGGCAGAATACCCCAGTAATCGTCCATTCGCATGTGCTGGACTTTTTTGCAAGTTTGGAGATAGCCTGCTGGTTTTACCGGCAAGGCTACCTCCAACCTCATAATGAGGCCCAATGTCTACGCCATTGCCCTTTTGAGAAGGGAGTTCCCCTGTCCTTCTGAAGTGATGCCCACCATTTTGGATTAGCCTTAAGTATGGAGCAGGCCCAGGCAAGAGCCATGTTGGAAAAAGCACTTGCAGCACACTCTCCAGAGCGAGGAGCCGGCCCTTCATCATCAGCCCAGGAAGTTAAGGAGGAGTTAAGAAGGGACCCGGTGTAGGCACTGCGAAGAGCTCAAGAGAAAGCAGACCTCAGAGATGCTGCAGCATGAGTGGGTCCCAGGTATGCCTCTACGTGCTGCCAGCGGTAATCAACAGACCTGGCAAGTCACTGACACGCAGCAAGACTATTCACTCTGGGGCCATGAAAAAAGGCACACAATAGACACACAGAACCTACATGGTGGATGGCTGCAGGCCCAGTCTGGAGAGTCATAGCCATTCTTGAAAATCAAGAACTGTAAAAACCTCAATGGTATTGTGAAAAACATTTGCCCTCAGACTCGCATTCCAAATGGTAGTCACACATGGTTGGTGGAGGAGGACAGAAGATGCACGCTGGAAAATGGTCCGGATTTTCCTGGTTTCTGCTGGGAAATAGGGAACACTGTGTGCATCTTCCAAGTTCTCAAAGAACACACCGCAAAGCCACAGGTGGATAAACTGTTCCACAACAAAAGGACCTGCATACTGTGACCACAATATGGCGTCCAACACCCTCTTGCCGACAGCATATGCAAGGTGTTCTTAGCCTTTTCATTCCCAACATCGTCATTAATTCTTGGGCACCCCATAAACAATTGAGCACTACAATTCTCTCTTGATGGAGCCTTTTAAGGTATCATTGGTGTGTAGAGAGGACTGAGGCATGCTTGATGGGTAAGAATGAGGATGCATCCCATATTGGCAAAGGAAAGGTGTTATGATATTGGATGAATGGTAAATCCTTTGCCCGCAAATTCCGACTTGGTTTCTATGGTCATCCAATTTTGCACCATAAGCTCTGTCCCAAGCCCTGGTTAAGTTGCGCTATTTGGCCATTAGTTTGATGATAGGGGCACCAGGCGGAAAGAGCCTATCCTATGCCTAAGACTCTACAAAGGTTAGAGAAGAACCTTACCATGTTCTGGCACCCCTGTCGTAAATGACGTTCAATGGGAGCCTGTTTACACTGATAAAATCACTAAGACAGACTTCAGCCATTACAGGGGCAGTAGCCAGTTTCTGCATAGGTTTGAAATGTGCCGTGGACATCCTCACTGTATTTATTGTCAGAGGGAGTAAGGTTGATTATGCAAATCAGTGGCTGCCATAGGCCTGGGAATAGGGGTACCACACCACGGGTTGTAAAACGCCAATGGGATTCGACCTAGGGACTTTGACTTAGCCACAAACTGGACAGGAAGAGACATAGGAAGCACATTCTGAAGAATCAAGAAGCATACTCTGTAAATTGTGATATCCCTCAATGTCCTGCCAAGGCTAAACTGCAGGCCAGGCATTGTAGCCAGGGGTAGGTAACATGTTTTCATGACTTATTGGAGTATTTGAAGATAAACCATATTAAGGAATGAAACCAATCATTTGCAAACTGTGGCTGAGGATTGGAAGGCGTGTTTGAAATCACTCCAGGATAATGGATGGGCAAGGCATCTGGAAGGCCTGTTCCAGGGACCAGGCTGATGGGTAATGCAGGTTTTGTATTGAGGCAAAACATAGGAAAAAACAGTTTGCAAGACTTCTCTATCATTCATACCCAATACCTCCTTCATCCAATAGAACATAGCCATTCATAAGAAAAACCCATCATTTTTATGTTTACACTTAATTACACTCTTTACAAAATCTCACCTCTCCTAGTTTAAACATTAAACACATCGGGGACCTTCCCTCATGTATTGAATGCCACTAAATCTAATATATTCGCCAACAGTCACAACTAGTGTTAATAGTAACAAACCTCACAGTTTCAACAAGTGCTTGAGAGAAAATATGCACTGGGCCAAAATGTTTCGTAGGGCCCTTTTGGTGAGATACACATACACTTACGCGGGAGCCTGACAGTCTATTACTAGTTCCCCTTTAGATACACTTCACAAACTCAGCTAAGCACAGCAATGCCCACCTAATCTCCTATGGATATATGGTCTGTTTCAGCACCCTGCACTTTCAGTGAGACTTCTCTGGGCAGCAGTGCCTCCTCTTGTCTCGGGAGGATAGCTCAGGGGCAATGTGCTCGCGTGGAGCACCACAGGTTCGAGCCAGGGTCCGCGCTTAGAAACCTCTGGCTATTAAGTGAGTTATAAATAACCTATCATATCCACACTTGAGTGCACAATGGACTTGTTACCTTGTTATTCTTCCTTTATTTCGGAATTTCTCCATCAAAGCCAAAATACAATAACATCAAAGTGCATTAAACGCAACAAGATCACAAATAAAATAACCTAGATATGAGTTGAAATGCTAACCAATACAATATATCTTGTTCGATAGTCCCAATAATTACAAAGGATTACATTTTACTCCTACCCAAAGCAGCTAATCATTACTCTGCCTGAAAATTAAATTACCATGGCTAATGAAGTGCATGATATTATATGCTTTCTTCTCATGGGGGTTTACTCCACCTTTTCACGAATACAAGAGGGAGTGACGCAACTCTGCTACTTTTCCTAGGCAAACAGAAAATAGCCCAATTTTGCTTGCCAGATGTTTCAACACTCAAAACGCTGACGAACGTCATGTTTTCTGTGTGATCCTGGGACCCAGACTTTGGAACAGCCTGCCTCTAGTTATTCAGGTGATCCCAAACGTATTACAGTTCAGAAGGAGGCTAAACACGTTCTTGTTTGTTGTCTTTAGACCTTTTTCTGCTTTGCTCGTCCGATTGCTTCTATTCCTCTTTTACGGTTGTCTGAGTTCTGGGCAACCTACAGGAAGTAGTAACCTTGCCTTTGCTGGCCCTAAAAATAGAAATAATATAGATGTATGGAACTAAGAGACAAAAAGGGGACCTGAGTAGTAGATGTCTCTCCACTGGCTCCCTGTGGCTGCAAGGATCAAGTTCAAGACACTCTGCATCGTCCACAAGGCTTTCTGGGGCGAGGGCCCGCAATACATCCAACTCTCTCTTCCAAAATACTTTCCTGCTTGAGTCCTTCGCTCAACTACCTCCAACTCTCTGAGGGTCAGATGCATCGCTAGGCAGCGAGTGGGGGTAGATCTCTTTCTTCTGCAAGTGCCTCCCTCTGGAATTGCCTCCCAGCCCCTCTCAAACTTTAGCCAGACCACCTGAAGTTCCGTAAGCAGCTCAAGACCTTCCTATTCTCCTCTGCTTTCTCTCTCTCCCTCCCCTGATGATCTACCTGTCTGCCACACCGAGTGGTTGCCTGGCTACACTCTGAGCATAACGGGTTCCAGGCTCCTCCATGATCAGTCTACCCTCCACTGCCTCTGGGCCTATCGGGCACTTAGGGACTGTAACTGTAACCTCTACAGTACCCTGCCTCCATGCACTTACCCGCACTGCCCTAGTTGCACTTGCTCAGAGCACTGCTGTACTGATCATACTCCCCCTCCCTCTCCCTGGCACTTCCCCATCTCCCTCCCCCTGCACTTTGGCGCTGTCGCACTTGCACAATCTGAATGTCACAAGGCCTAGGAAGATTGCTTGTATTACCACCCTCTGTATTCCCTCTCTTGTCTTGTCACGCCTAGAAACACTTAGGTACAGGCGTGTTATAAATGACTTATCATGTCACATCAAATCCACTTTTGGCAGGTTTCTTTCATAGCCAGGAGATCTTATTCAAGAATGGAATATTTCCTTTCCCAATCGATTAATTGCCTGGAATAATACAACACTTGCTTGTCTGTCTGGTGTTGCTGCAGAACACCCCCCATGGTACAGAGCATCCATAAAGAGCTCTCTGGTGTCTGGGTGACAGAGCACTGGGGTTAAAGGAAAGGCCTTCTTCAAGGACCAGAAGGTGACTTTGGCCTGCTCATCACACAGAAAGATCCCGTCTTTTCAGAGAAGTGCTCTGGTGACTGCATAAGTCCAACAACCAAAAATGAACATACTTCTCAATGTTAGCGAAGCACAGAAAACTCTTCATCTCTTTTACTGAAAGGGAGGGTGGTCATTCCAAAATCACTTATGCCTATTTGGAGTCTATGGAGAAGCCTGCAGGGGGCAAACTGTAATGTTGGCCACTCAAGTGTGCATTTCTCTGCTTTCACAGACAATGAATGATTTTGTAACCACTGGAGCACGGGTCAAACATGTTTGGCATGAAGTTGCTGATACGCAGAGGAAACAAAACTAATGGTAAGGTGGATCATTACTTGTATATTCAAAATATCTAAGGAGACAGCATGCATGAATTGCTGGAATACATTAGGGGAATTCAAACATGGAAACATGTTACAGAATGCTGCAATCCACTAGTCCTCAGCGTTGGCACATGGTAGGCTCCCCTGAGGTGCAGCTTTCTATAAACGATGGCCTGAAGGAGGCACTCCATGATAGGTACTGCAAGGGGAATGGCATACAGATCCTTCACAGAGTCCTTGTTCACACACTCTTATAATAGTCTATGATGGAATGAGGTCTACAGTTTTATTGGGTACAAAAATTAAGGATGACCTGGACACCGATCTGGAGGGAATGATGAGTCCATTGCAAGGTTCTAACCGAGTTACTCTGTCTCATAAGACCTTTTTTCAGGCTTGAATAAGGTATACTGGTGTCCAAATGGCAAAGGCACCTCAGGAACCAGGCCTAAATGGCAGTCATATTCCTGATGAGGGGTAAGGAGCTGGTCCTTGTGTTTTCAAAAGACATTAAGAAAGTCATGGTAATTGAAGTGAACACCATCTTAGTCAGGTGACAACACAGAGCTGGTCAAGGGTGTGTCCGGCAAGGTCCCTTGGGGACAAACCAATAACCCCATGTAAGGACATCTGAGGAACAGAAATCAGGAAAGTAGAGCATGTGAGCCACCCAGTTAATAAAGGGGTTGTGTCTTTCTAGCCAGTGTATTCCTAGGTTCAGTGGGAAGTGCTGAGCTGCAATAAGATGATTAGACAAGCATTCCGGGTGGTTTCCAAAAGACATGGAAAGAGATTGCGTGCATAATATATTAACCTGTTCAGAGGACTTGTTCCTACCACCTCCAGCATATTCAGTGACTTTACTTCACATAGAACAAAGGAAGCTTTGGTCTAGTCAAGGCCATTTATAGGCCTGATGTTCCAGAATCGATCATGGCAGGTATTTGGACGGACGGACTAGGCTGTCATGTAAAGGAGGCAGCCATCATAACTATAGTATGTTTTTTGAGTTAATTACAGAATGGGTATGGGTAAATCAGGCGATAGTTGTGGGCTGAAGCTGGTCTGGTCAAACCAACCACCCTTTGCCAATAAGGAGCTGAGATCACTCATTTCTCCAGCATTGGATCTTTCATAGATTCAGATGCTTGAATATTCCCAGTCTGACGACGGGGAATATTCAAGCATTTCAAGCATGTGAATCTATGAAAGATACCAATGCTGGAGAAATACAGTTACAGGTAAGTAACTAAGACTTCCTGTGAGATGCCTGATATGAAATAATTCTGGGCATTGTCTTATCAAATGAACCTTTTTGCCACAATACATACACAGACCGGGTAAATGGTTGCACCTTTGTTCCTCGTAGGTCAGGATTCCTGTGGCAGCTCTAAACTGCATGGGCTTTCTCGTGATGGCGTCTGTATTTCTGTTTTTGGAACAGGAAGCTAAGACAGAGGGAAATAGAATAATTGAGTCGGATTCTTCCATCTTTCAGATCTGCTGGCCTAGATTAGGTGGGCAAGCAGAAACACCCACTATAGCATATCATTGAAACAAACTGAACAATGAATACAGGTGAGTTCTACTTTTAGATCTTCTGGGAAACCTCTTCTAAACAAAGTTAACAGAGTCCTCTCTAAACCCACTGTCTTGGTGGGCAGTTGGTGGAACCGGGAGACATAACTCTAGGTACCAGAGGTTCCTTTCTGCATATCCTTTCGGCCCTTCTGCAGTGCACACGCTGTTGGCATGTTCAAGCATGGCCTTTAAGGTGGTCTTGAAGGATGCAAAGTGGTCTAGTATTGGGTCTGGCATAACAACCAAGGGCAAAAGACATGAGCGGACATTGTCAATACAGTCACCTATGAGAAGGCCGATTTGTATATGTGGGCTACTAAACTGGAGCAGCCTCAAGGTAACTTTAAGAAAGCAAGCATAAAGAAATTCCATTACTTTTTGGGAATTGCCATTGAACTTCGGACTTCCTAGCCCAGAGTGGGTGGGTTCCAAGGTTATGGTATCGAGGCAGGCAACTGCCTTATGCATGGCAGTGTTTTTGGTCTTCATGGTTTGGACCGCTAATCGGTCTGGACTGCAGCCAAGAGGTCCGATAGCTAGGCCATTTCAAGGACAAACTCTTTGGTATTGCAACCTTTAGATAGCCATGTGCACTGCAGATATTGGATCTCATTTCTGAATGATGGTGTATACAGCTGTACCATTCCCTCTATCACCCTGAATACTGACACTAACCACAATGGCATTGCTTAACCTTGGAAATAGTTGAAGAAGGAAAAAGCACGAGAAAACAGAAGAAAAACTCCGCAAAAATAGGTCTTGTGGCCGTTGGCAAAACCAGTGGCAGTTAGGCCCAGACTAGATAAATATCAATCAGAGGAGCAGAGAATGGTTGTCAGAAGGTCATGCAAAGGAAAAGAAAGATCCAGAAGATGGAGAAACTCCTGAGGTTCAGTGAAGAACACAATGATACCAGGCAGAAACGCTGTGATACACTGAAGTCTACATACATTGCCCTTTTGAGGTGAGAAGCGCACGGAAGTTCCCCAGCAACCCAAAGGCACAACCAGCCATTTTGGATCAGCCCATCTTATGCAGCTTATTCAGCTGCCAATCGTGGATGCCATGTTGGAAAAATCACTGGCCGCACAACCTCTGCAGTAGGTGGGTGCTGGCACTCCGGAAGTGGGAGATGGCATGCCTGGGAATGGATACAGCAGGGACCTGTTGCCAGTGTTTCAAGCGGGAACAAGAGATGCAGCCTGGCACCACCAGCAGGAGAACACAGATCATGTGAGCCTGCAACACACAGCATCAATTCTTGGATACTATTTCGATTGATGTCATTATTGCATCATTATTACCAATGTGTATTATCTATCTGTATTATTTGAGAATTGCTTTGTCATGTTTAGAGTTGATGACACTATTTACATCCTTGCATGATAATCATGTTGTTTACTCATTAGTTAATTTGTTCGTTCCTAAAGACAAGAGGTTGAACTTTTTTCATTCTATGTCTAACAATGCCACTAGCCATGAGAAATGTCTTTCTTCTTCCTTCTTCTTGTTGTTGTCTTCTTCTGACTAAGTTTTGTTTTACAATATATCCTGAAAGGCAGTTTTGTTCCTGTTCGTATCTGCTATGCTGGCAATATTCCTGGGCTTTTCATGTTAATACCCTCATATGATAGTGATACCTGATGTGAGTGTCATAGAGAATTATGTTAATACCTAGCAAATGACTGTGCCCCCTGTTCATATATTGTCAAAACTGCAGAATGCCCTCAGTACCTGGGAAACAGTTGTCAATGCCTAAAAAGGCCTATTAATCGGTCAAAGATATTGCTTGTATATCATGATGATCGATTGTTACGTTACTAGGCATCCAACCCTCAATAGACCAGTGATAGAAGTGTACCAACAAAGTAGTGGAACTGTGATTCCAGCAGGGAACAGCGTAGAAGGGAAGGGGGCAACGATTTTTCCAGGGTTGCAGTCATGCTGGTTGATAGCCAATTGAGTTGAAACATATTTCAGTTTAGCTGCAACTGATATCTGGTGGTAAAATGGAGAAGTGTGCAGTAGTGGAGCTGTTAACAGTAAAAAATAAAAGAAGTGGATCAGCATTCCTGACCGTTCCTGCTCACTTCGACCACTGGAATGGAAAGCAGCTCTCTGGCAGATAAGGTGTTATTTTGACAAAATTAATTGTACGATATTCGGACAAATGTAAATCATTATTTTATAATGATTGCACTTAAAAAAACTGCCATATAATATATTTAAAACATATATACTGTCCATTGCTTTAAAGTGTATTTGTGAGGAACTGCATAAGTGAGAGTGGGAGGTTATTTTTAGGGATTGAAGATGTATGGCACGAGATGAGAAAACCAGGAGTGGTGAAAAACGTGTACCACAATTTCATTTCAGTACTATATTTTTGCTGTGAAAGTTGTCAAGAAGGAATAACCTTTTTTATTGTAGCTGTTTATTCAAGATGTTCAGTTGTCAGTATGATTTAAGCATAGTGTAAACACATAACTCTCACGATTCTCGAGTCACAAAGTGGCACAGCTGCAAGAAAACCCACGCAAGCAAGCGTCCTGCCGTCCTTCTCGCATCTGTAACATTTTCGTCCAGATTCCTCGCACGAGTAGAGCAGAAGATGAGAGACCTTCATTTTGTTGGAATCCACCAGAGTCTCTGTAGTAAACGAAGCCTCCTTCTTCATAGAACCAGAACCACAGAAGGTAAGTTTACATGTAAGTTTATTCTCATAAGATAGTTAGTAGAGAAAGCACTGGGACATCCATCCTGCCCAGCACATTAGGTCCAAAACATCCTTCAACATTCCACCCAGTGACATCACCACCCTAAGCCTCCATTGAGAATGCCGGTGACATCACCAGCCCATCCTAACACTCAGAGCCATAATCAGGCCCCAGCACAGATTATGACATATCTCCCTCTCTACCATTAACACAACACAACACCCATGGTAGAAACCCATCACCAACAATACTATCATACAAGTTAACAAATTCAAAACTCATAGCAGCTCAGAGACCATACTCAACTCGCCAGAGCCACACCGCTAGACCCCAACATCTAACCACTCTAGATGAAAAACACCATCAACAACTAAACTTGAATAGCAGGCACTTCCCCAGAGCCTGAACCCCCAACCAGCTCTAACCCGCTGATAGACACAACAATGGAAGAACAACACTAGTCCTTCCCCTGAGTGGACCCCGCACACCACAACCAAAACTAACCCACTAAACTTCTGATCCCCACACAGACATGTGGCCACCATGTCTATGTCCAACTAAAATAACCAAACCAGAACTCTGAGGGGTTCTACTGTTGGAGTTGGACCTAATGTGCTGGGCAGGATGGATGTCCCAGTGCTTTCTCTACTAACTATCTTATGAGAATAAACTTACATGTAAACTTACCTTCTGTGGTTCTGGTTCTATGAAGAAGGAGGCTTTGTTTACTACAGTCTCCTCTCACATTACAGTTTTGATGCGAGCCTGAAGGCAAATCTGTTTGCCGCAGAGTTCGCATAGTTCCGCTGTAGGGGCGTCCGCCATGTTCTTTCATGGCATCTGTGATTATTGATCACTGCCTTATGTGCGTGCACATTCAGCAGCGATGTGTTGCACTGCCACCTGCAATGATTGCCCAAAGGCCCTCAGAAGGAGCCTGCGCCACAGACACGCTGTGGCCTTTGCTAATGACACAGCATGTGCTGATATATTCCTCTTCAGAAAATATTGCCCTGTCAGGGTCAGTTCCAGGATCTGTTGCAGGTGCTCTGAAAAAAGTGAAAGAAAATTAACTACATAGGTGGGACACCATGATGATTATTCTGTTTGTTTGTTTATTAATTTGTAATGCGTGCCAGACCCAAGGGTATCAGGGCGCACAGAGTACAAGAAAACTTTCAGCTTAGGTTACACAGGATAAATACAGAGATATACATACAGTGAAATATATACACAGGAATATACAAGCGCAAGTAAACAATCATAAAGGTACAGTTGGAAGTCAGTACAAAATAATGTGGAGCAAAGTTGAGGTTGAAATTTCAATAGCAGCTATTTACAGTGCAGGTATGGTGAGGAGCCTTTGCGTTCAAGGTCATTGGGCCTCATTACACTGTAGGCGGTAACCATGGCGCTATTAGCACCATGTCTACCCCCTACCGCCGTCGGAGTCCTGGTTCACCGGAATAGGGAATTATTGGTCTATTCCGACCCTTAAGGGATATGTAATGAGGCCCATTGTCTTTGAGCCATTTAATAAGATTCTGTCTGAAGTTCAGGTATGTTTGGTCAGCTCTCAGGTATGGGGCAAGGGAGTTCCACAGCTGGGATGCTTTGACTGGGAAGTTTTTGCCCCGATAGTAGACAGTTTGAATCTTGGAATGGTCAAACACTTGGTGTTAGCTGTTCTGGTAGGCCTATTAGTAGATTTTCTCTTGAGTCTCTCAGTGAGATAGTGGGGTGCGGCATTGTTCAGACATTTATTGGTAAGTGAGGCAGTTTTCAGTCAAATTTTGTCATTGGTAGAGAGCCAGTTATTTTGCCTCCTTACTTCTGATATGTGTTCTTTCCTTGATATGACCAAGGCAGCTCGAAGGGCGTTATTCTGGAGCATCTGTATTCTCTTGATAATATACTTGTTTGCACCACTGTACAAGGCATTACAGTAGTCCAGTTTGGACAGGATTAGGGCTCTGGCCAGGATGAGACAACTGTTCTTAGGTAAGAATGGTTTGCCATCTCTGATTAATTTGGATGTATATGCGGTAGCCAAGGCCATGGCATTTACTTTTTTAGTAAAGGTGAGGGTGGAATCAAGGTAAAGACCTAGGGTTTTCACCTCGCTGGTCACCTTGATAGGGTTACCATTAATGTCAAATGATGTGTATTTGAGGCCGAGCTTGTTAAGGTTTGATGTGGTACCCTAATTATGAGCTCAGTTTTGTCATCATTCAGGCATAGACCATGGGCGGCCATCCATGCCTGGATGATGAGGTACACTTTGTTTACCAAGGCCAAATCCTTGACGTAATCCCCAGTAAGTGGCAGGAGGATCTGGGGATCATCTGCATAATTGGTGTAGGTGATACCGAGAAGATCCAGGTCATCGAAAAGGGGCTTGGTAAGGATGTGGTACAAGGTCGGTGAGACACAAGAGCCCTGGGGAACTCCACATGTGAAGGGGATGGGGTCTGCCGCTGCTGAAGGTGAGAAGACCCTCATGGTCCTGTTGCTCAGGAAAGATTTTATCTAGGCTGTGGCTTCGTGAGAGAAGTGCGCTGCTGAGTCTAAATGGCTACATAGGATTTTGTGGTCCTGAAGATTGAATGCAGCTGAGAGGTCAAGGAGGAGAAGTAGGGCTAGTTTCCCCTTGTCCCTGAGCTCATCTATTTGGGTTTTGAGGTCGATTAACACTGATGTCTCTGTCCCAAGTTGAGGTGTACACCCTGATTGATGGACTCCTAAGAGGTGGTTGTGCTCCAGGAACTTCTGTATTTGGAGATAGGCCACCTTGTCTAAAATTTTGAGAAGGAATGGCACTGTAGTGATGGGCCTGTAATTTGTCGGTATGGATGGATCTAATGTCTGTTTTTTGAGAGGGGGTACCCAAGACTCTTTATGATTACTTGGGATGGTGCCCGAAGAGAATGAAGCATTCATTAGCTTCGATATGAAAGGGGATAGGTCTCTTGCTGCATCCTTGATTAGTTGGGCGGGCATTTGTCACCCTGGCAGTTTGAAGGTTTGAGTGATAGGATAACTTTTTCAACCTCGATGATGGAAATTTTAGAAAAGCTGAAAAGGTTTAAGGTCAGGACTAACGGTCTTGTCTAATGAGGTCTAGTTGCTTAAGGTGGCTTTTTTCTTGGTGATCTTATCCTGGAGGGTGGTGACTTTATTAGCTAAAGCTTGCTGGATGTCAGAGCACCGGGTTTTGTCTTTCACACAGTTATCCTGAACTGGGATTGGGTTTTCAAGTTCTTTTAAAATTACAAATAATTCCCTCTTACTCCAGTTAGCTTTCGAGATTCATTTATTGTAGGTTTCTTGTTTAGCCAGGAGTATTTCTTTCTTGTATTGAGAAGATATATTGATGCGGTTGGATTTATTTTCAGCGGAGGGTAATAACCTCCAAGAGACTTCACAGTTCCGTTTTTCAGTCTCAGGGTTTTCAGGTGTGATGTGAACCAGGAGTTAAGATGGATTTTGGGCATACATGTTCTAATTTTTAGCAGGGCAATGGAGTCTAGGGCTTTTGTCATAGTTTTGTTGTATACCTCGACTAGCACATTGGGATCAGTGGAAGCAGGTAGTGAGGTAAAGGTGGGTAGGATTAGAGGCAGGAGTTTATCTGCCGTAATATTCTTTTTGTTCCTAGTTAAAGTAAGAGGATCAGATAAGGTGTTTTTAGTGGTAGGCCTTTTGGTTGCTAAGGAGAATGATAGCAGGTGATGGGCAGTCCATGCCTGTGGCGTTATGGCAGTAACTGAAGCATTACAGTTATACTCTGCCACCGAGTTGAGTATCCTGCCCTTGTCATGTGTAGGTAGGTTTACTTTTTGGGTAAGGCCAAATTCAGAGAGTGTATTAGCAATGGCACTAGCATGTTGGTCTTTGGGGTCATTAAATCCCAAGTTGAGATCCCCTAGCATTAAGACTTGAGAGACGTTTTTTAGTTTGTCAGATATAATGGCAGAGATATATTCCTCAAATGATCCCAGGGGTCCTGGCGGCCTGTAGATCAGGTGTATGGTAAGAGTTTGAGACTTAGCAAGATGTAGTTTGGCCATAAGGGATTCGGGGAAGTGGCTAGTCTCATGGATAAATTCGGTTTAGCAATGAGGGCTATGCCGCCTCCTCGAGTCTCACGTCTGTATACTCTAATAATAGTGTAGTTATCAGGCACTGCTAACATAAGGGCAGAGCCTGCTGCTGCGTGGAGCAACGTTTCCGTGATGGCCAGAAAGTTGTAGTTCTCTGCTAGGATAATGTCAGATATCTCTTTATTAGGGCGCCATTAAGGTTTGGGGCACAACTGTCTGTCACGGAGGGGGTGTAAGGTACAGGGGGGTACTATTAGTAACTCTGGCATCTTGTGATGCATTATTAGGTTAAGTCTGTAAGGTTTTTTTGCAGATAGGGCTATAGGTAGTGCGAGTGGTGGTTGTGGTAAATAGTGATAGTTAGTCTGCTAGGTAAGCTCTTCTTTGTCACGTCTGTATGAGACGTTGATCTGGTGAGAGGTTCAAACAGTTTAGACAGTCTTGCGCGGAGCCTGAGGTTTCTGGACGCTGTAGCGCAAGGTATGCAGGAATAGGATGAGCCCTGAGTGTGGTCCGGAAAGCTAAGCAGTGGTTGATGGGTTGGATGCATGAATGGGGATGATGAGGGTATATCAGCCCTAGTAGCTGTCATGGTGACAGTAGTATTCTCATCTAAGGAGGGTAGGGTAAGAGGTTTCATGTGAGTAGGTGGAGGACTTGGTGCAAGTAGGGTAAATGCAGCAGAGAAGCAGACATAGTGGTCCTAGGTCAAAGTGTATGATAAGGTTGAGTTATGGTTATAGTGGTGTAGTGGTGTAATAGGTAGTAAGACATCTATTGCAATAATAGACTAGGTTGAGGTGCTAAACAAGTGGCAGGGTGCTATCTTGTATCGCTGCTCAGCATGACTGAATGCTAGCTTATATCATTGTAAATTGTGGTCACCCATCGCATTTTGTGCCGAATCACGATATAGCAGGAGACATAAAGTTTGGGGTGGGGCACTATACAGGTAAATGATAGGCTAGGGCAAGAAGCGGTTCTAATCACGATGCAGGTAAAACACGAGAGTGCACATATGCTATAACACAATAGGTTATGACATCATACTGCTACGTAAAAGTAAACTAAAGCAGATAGCTAGCGTAGTTCTAGTGCTAATGGAAGGCATGTTCACAAAGTCAGCAGGTGGCATGATATGAGAAACAGACTCAGTCACAGTGCAAGCATAACAGCAATGCTGACGGTGAGGTGAGATGCAGCCGTTAGCGCAGAATACAAGAATAGGATACGCAAAACAGTTAGGGAGTTATTACAACAGTTCTCAACGTAAGTATATACGGTAATGGCAGTGAGGCTAATTCACAAGCCGGTGTACAGTTAACATATTTTAGGGCGATTTATACACATAGATAGTATGGATTCATTGGGAAACATACAGCTTATGGAGTTGGTTAAAAAAGGTAAGTTAATGCAGAGTTTACTATTCGGTGTGCGGATAGGCAATCGGTGACAAGGAATTCAAAAGTTTGACGTGTTAGGATTTACCGGACTGTCAAGACCATTATCGGATGGAGTCAAAAGGTTAAGCGTTGAGGGGTTTAACGGCCGAGGCTCCTGGCTCCCTGTGGCGGACAGGGGCAAACAGGGCCTTTTGCAGGCCTTCTGCCATGGCCGGCGTTTCCACCTGCCGGCAGAACTTGACATTCAATAAAGCCTTGTGTTGCTAGGCAACGGGGCAAAGCCAGCCTCGTCCTGGCGCCGCATCGCGCCCGACATCTTGGGGGCAGGCAGGAAGGAACGATCACTTGCACAGCTCCACTCACTGGCGCAAAACATGCATAAATGGTCAAAATGGTGAAAATACACTTTGTAGAGCACACAGGGGCTCAGATTGAGGGCAGCATCACCCTGTTGCGGAACACCTCGACGATCTCGATAAGTTGCGGCAATCTCGTGTCAGATGCCATGCTCCCGTGTAAATGGCGGTGAAGGTCTCTTCAATGGGGTGGTGGGTGCTCCTGCCCTCTCCACCTTGGGGATGCTGAACTTCTAAGGGTGTCCAGGGGCCAACAGGACCTTTTGCAGGCCTTCTGCTATGGCCGGCATTTCCGCCTGCCGGCGGAACTTGATATTTTAAGTTTTCCTTAATTAATATTTCGCCAGCCCTTACTTGGGCTTTATACTGTTCTTTAATTGAATTATGACTGCATAACATAATGTTTTATGACTGACTAGTTTGCATTCAGAGTTCTAATGGCTTAATTACTCGCTATTGCTCCTTTATAGATCCTCCAATAACATGATGATTTTTTTGATGTTTTTCAGGAAGAACACACAGTCAATCCCCAGATGCCATAATGCAGCCTGAAATCAGCTCTGAGAGTGCCTGAACATTGCAGAAGAGTCTCAATAAGGTGGGCATATAACAACATGTTCCCTAAACACAGAACTATTACTATGTTACAGGTGACTTCCGGTTTTATTTCTCTTGAATTCAATTCAACACTGGGAAACTTTTTTGGAGTAAGGTGTTTCCTTTTTTTTCTTTGATTTACCTAGTAAAGATACCAGCAATCGTATTACGGAACCTATTGGCTGCGTTCAGCACCTGTCATAGCTCCCATTGTGCTTACATCCGCTCCAGAACAACAGCAAAACTCCTAGCACATACGTTGATACATTGCTATATGGGAATGCACTGCAAGGAATGCTTGCACTAGAGGGATCTTGAACGCAACGCCATACCGCTGACCGGCGAATGCATCCTTTGTGGCGTCAGTGGTCCTGACAAGTGCACAGTGGGAAGCTCGGTACAGCACCCCGCTTCTGAAATGTGGCCCGGATTGATCACATTATGCGTATAACATACATTGCTAGTTCTCTGTTGCCACCTGCCTGTGTCAAAATTCCAAAATTCAAACAACTGCTGAGACGTTTTAATAAAACAAAAACAATAAGTTATCCTATTTAGTCATTGGATGTATTTTGAACTGGGTGTTAGAAGACTCCTGCCAAGTTGACCTGAAAAAGGAATGACTTAGGTTATGGGCTGGCTAAATAACCCATGTTTGCAGACAGGTGTTTAAGACTTACAAGCCGACCGAAGATTGTGCCTTTTGGAGTGAATCCTCTGCCTGCAATAGATGCGGTTATGAAGGTGTGAGAGGTTGTTGCTTTATATTTCTGAGGAATTTGAGAGTGACGTTGCCAGATGATAGCCTGATGTCAATGCAAGCTTCGATGGAGGGATTGCTGTCTATCAGGACAGGCAACCTCGGTTTTCTCAGCTAAGAAGTGTTCAGGATAATAGGTTTCAGGCAGACCGGGCCAAGCTTCAGGATGGTTCTGTGGTAGCTGACAGTCAGGTGATACTAGTTTGTCTCACTCAGACACCCCTGAGAGAGGCCAGATGATTAGGCCACCCCATGCAAATCAGCTGCACCTGCTCGCTGTCGTTTGGTGGTGACAGGACAGGTGGAGACTCTTGCCAGGAGGCTTTTCCCCGCCAGTGGATGCTTCTGCCTCTCGGAACAAATCTTCATGTGTGGATGGTAAGGACCACCTGGTAAAAGCCCCACTGCTCCCTAACTAACGTGGTGGAATTTTCAGTTTTTGTGTAAATCCTTTCATTTGAATTTCAGCAATGCATAGCACATACGTCTGCGACCTTTGACTCTCCACGTGTTAAGCACTACAACCCCCATCAGCCACAGCTAGCCTTCTCAGCTTATTAGTAACAGTAGAGCATTTTTACCGTTCTGCACAGTGCATCATGTTTAATACTGAAGAAAATGAAAATTTAAATATAATATAGCGCCCAACTCTCCTGCTTGTCCAGTCCTGGATAGAACAGGGACATGCATCTCTGTTAAAAGACATGTCATCGACATGAGTATTTATTAGTGCTCGCAATCCTTTGTCCTTGTCAGGGTGCCCCTCCTCCCCTCCTAGAAGACATTGAAAATCTGATTAAAAGATGCATTGTTTATCCTTGTTTGCTGCCAAGAGCTCAACCTTCTAGAGTGCTGGCATCAGGCACAGTTCCATGTTGGCACAGTTGTTGTGGTAACGGCATCTATCGAGCATTCAGCTGCTTTGGCTGTTGCGGAATAAAGCTTACGCTGAAGACCTCTCCACTTGCTTTCTTATGTAGTGCCAATCCTGGGCACTTATTGAGTGCTCTTCCTCACTTCAAAGAGGACTTCTGCAAAATCTGATTTAGAAGATCTTTCGCTCGCAGTGTTCACCTTTCTTCTAAGTGAATGGCTGTAATATTTTCAGGTTTCTCATCCCCCATGACGTTAATCCACTATTATAAGAAATTCTAAAAATTGTACCATGAAAGGAAGTAATTGAGTACAGCCATCAAATCCCAGGTTTGTTGAATGTACATTAGGTACGGTGGGGGTTCTGTCTTGCCCCACCAAATTGTGATTAGCATGCACACTGTATTTGTCGAAGTGGCAGCAAACATCGCCAATCACTATTTGTCATTCTATGTAAGAATGTCTGTGGTTTAGTATAACTTTGTCCTTTGGGATGAGAAATGCCATCATTGTTTTTCTGGTGCTCAGGGCTTCTTTGCAGTAGCTGTTAGAGTAGGGCAGAAGTACCATATTTGTAGTACAACTCCCTTGTGCCCACAATCCCTCCAACATGATATCAGATGTGTTTGAGAATATACGTTGACATTTCTCTGAGACATGTGGCCAGTTAGAGCAAATCTTAATACACGGGTCCCTAAATGGTGCAGATCTAATAAATGTAATGAGACCCAGCCACAAATGGGACCCACACCTGCCGTGGAACAGTTCAATTAAAGTCAGCGCCCATTGTTTGCATTATTTCCTAATGTGTGTCTGTCTACTTTTGTGGTTGTAATAACTTTGTAGAAGGCAGTTATCAAGTGTTGAGTTCCTACATGATTTTCTGACCCTTTTCAAAGACAGGAAGGTCTCTACGTGTTAGTGATTTAATGGGAAGGCACATTACTCACTGAGCGAGCTCGAGAGAAGCCATGATATCTTGCTCTGTCAAGTCATGTTTCCACTGTTGGAAGGTTTCACCATAATCCATCAAGAACATTTCTCTAATCACTCAACATTCCCCGGCCCTCCATCTGTCATACGTTAGACCACTTAGCACAAGACTAATAATGGGATTATAAGGGATTTCGGTGTTAGGTGTTGGAATTGGGGTGAGCTGAAATTCCAATGTTAGGTGGTTAAAGATCTACATCATCATCCATGTGACTCCACTAATAGGAATATCTTTAGTCCATCATTTCTCTCCACTAAAGTGTTACTCATAATGGCATGGTCCATTATCACTCAAATATTGTCATGGTTCCTTTGCAATATTCAGATAAATTAGGGAGGTATGCATCCTTGAAATAAGCCCCAAGGTTGGTAAGGTTAGGCCTCCTGTGTCGCTTGGTGATTAAACAAGGTTTCCTGAAATTCAGTGTTGTTTTCCTCCCTTCACAAGGTGTTAAGTGAGTTTAAGTAATTAAGTACAAACCCATTCAGTTTCCAATATATGTAGATCTGGAACAAGGTGAAGCTATTGAGCAGGATATTTACTTTTATGGTTTTAATGTGACCCAGCTACGATAAGGGGGCCCAATTTAGTCAGGTTTGGTCTGTTCTTTAATTGTGTTTTCACAATATTTCCTTTATATTACATTAAGATCAAGTAAAACATCGCGAAACGTGCATATTTAAATCCGACAGGCTAGGATTTCAGCTATGCGCTGAGCTGACTTAACTACAGGAGCCAATTCATAGAGCCTAATGTATTGGCTCCGTACCCATTCAAAGTTCTTTGACACTTCATGCAAATTTGCTGGGTTTAGGGTGTCGCGATGAATTCATATTTGCACCGCAAGATGGTTAATGCTATATTTGCCCCCCTAAAACTAAGCTATCATTTGACCTGTTCAAGTAGTGTTGGAGCCAGTGTTGAGTTAAGCATTTCATATTTTATTAAGTTTACTTTGAATCCCACTACTGATTCATTGTGCCAGAGGTCTACCAGTAAGCTCACAGGGAATGTAAATACGACCCCCCAAATGTTTGTATTATTGCTGACTCCAGTCAGCAAGGAGTATGGGCTCAGAGCAAATAGCAGAGGGGAATAGAGCATGCTGTATGACACTCCTACCCAGCAGTGGGACCAATTCTTCCCCCATTCACTATTAATTTGACTGTGGGGCAATGGAAACAAGCTTTTACCACAGCTTTGAATTTCTACCTTATCTCCATAACCTGAAATGTCTGGAATTGGGAGGCACGGTCCGCAATGATCATTTGCGTCCTCATCATCTAAGGACACCAATGTAACCTGTATTTATTTTGTTCCTTTTTTGATTTTTCACCTAGGTGGACTGTACACCTAATGTTGTCAATCATTTTGTGGTGTGGTCTGGTCGGTGAACATTGATCAAAACTGGCAAAAGTTATTAGCATTTTGTGGTCATGGCCTTGGTGACATTCTTTGCTTCAACATTAATCAATGCAATTGGTCTATAGGAGGTATACTCTATGGATTATTTCCCAGGTTTTGCTATTAGAGCAATTCAGCCATAAAACAGTGATGGTTCCTGTCCGGATAAATGTTTTAAACCATAGAGCCATAATAGATGTCATTTTAAGGCTAAGAGGCCGATTCATGGAATTAATGTGCGCTGAAATTTTCAGTGCAAGCGTGCGAAAGCGTGCGAATCGCAGGGCCAGTGCGAAAATCGCAGCGAAACCCGCGCACAGCGTTTCATGGAAGTCCGTGCTTGTGTAAATCCCAGGATGTGCGCCAAATTTCTGCGTGGTGCACGCTGGCGCACACGTCTCCAAACAGCGTGCGCTAAGCGCACAGCAAATCGCACATAGCGCAGCACACACAACAAAAGTAGGAGGAACAGGGGGCGTGACAGGCGGAATGGGGAATAACTCGTGAAAATGTGGGCGTCGCAGGGGAAGTACAGGGGGCAAGTGCACGGAACGCCCACACGCATGTTCAAAACACATATTTATGGAATCGAACGGGGCTAAGGCGTGTGCTAAAAAAGACGCGCTAATCAGGAAACACGTACGCCAGCAGGAAGCAGGCATACGTGGACCCGCGCAGCATAAAAGTGCGCGCAAACAACAAACAAGCACAGACGCCAGGATGAATATACCGTTCCTAGCAGCAGTGGTCGTGGGATACCGCAAGAGGAGGAGGAGGATAGGCAGGCCCAGAATTTTCACACCCAGAACCAGCCTTTTTGGATGCCTGATGACCAGGTGTATGGGAGGTACAGGTTTCCACCTCACATAATACTCGACCTGGTCAGTGAGTGGGAGGATGACCTCACATCACCCACCCTGTGCTCCCAAGCACTCAGCCCCCTGCATAAGGTCCTCAATGTACTGCACTTCTTGGCCACTGGATCATTTCAACAGACAACTGCTATAGTGGGGGGGGGGGTGTCACAGGCCAAGCAGTCACGCTGCCTACACCAGGTCTTGGCCATCATGACTGCACGCCCATCAGTCCGCAGGCACATATACCTGCCCAGAACACCTGCAGAAAGGCAGGCTGTTGTCCAGGATTTTTACGGGGTGGCACACTTCCCCAAAGTGCTAGGTGACATTGACTGCACCCATGTGGCTCTACGTCCCCCCAGGGCATCAGAGCACATCTATAGAAACCGCAAGCATTGGCATTCCATCAACGTACAGGTAGTATGTGATGCCAAGGGAATCATCACCTCAGTATATGGCAACTATCCAGGGTCCACCCACGACAGTTTCATTTACAGAATGTCAACCCTAAACCAGGACCTAGAAGCTGGGCGGCATGGCGATACATGGCTGCTCGGTGAGTATAAATGCCACTGCACGCACATGCATGCATGTCAGATACTGAGTAATGTCACAACCCCACTAATGATACCCATCACCATCTCCCCAGGGGACAGTGCCTACCCTCTGAGCACCCACATGATGACGCCAATTCGGAAACCCCACCACGCCACCCGAGGTAAGATACAACACAGCCCACATTGCTACCCGGGGCATAGTGGAGCGCACATTTGGAGTGCTCAAGTCATGCTTTCGCTCCCTTGACCGTTCTGGCGGGCAGCTGTTATACGCTCCCCCAGTAGTGTGCAGGATCATAGTGACAGCATGTGTCCTGCACAACGTTGCAACACGCCGGGGCCTGCCCGTGGACATGGTGGTGCCCCACATCCCCAACCACATGCACGCCCGCTGCGCATGGGAGGGGAAAGGGCATGGGGTGAGGCAGCCCGTACGCAGCTGGTGGCTAATTACTTCACCTAAAATCACACCACTGTGGAGTGCACACAGCCCTGGCACATACCATCTGACAATCAATGATGATGACATAAGGGACAGTCAACTGTCACAACCATATCAGCCTGGGATTGGTCACCTGGAAGTGTTACATTGTGTGCATCCCTACCTACACAAACACCACCAATGCTGTGTCATCAAAAGACAAACTTCTATGCTGCTAAAATCATTACCCCCTTGCAAAATACAACATGACAACAGTGCCTTGTCACCCAACCCCTTCCCAGCACCGCCACCCAACACACCATGGCATGTCATGCTATGTGAGAGCAAACAAAGCAATCCCCAAAACATGACACGAGTGTCAAAGTACAGTGTCCTTAATGGAAACTGCCCACACACAATATGCTCCCAGTAATGTAGAACTAACAACACACATGACCAAATACTAACCAACAATACAATGCAGCTACACAACCTCAAACATAGCATAAACATGACAGTACTAAGTTAAAGTAGTGGTAGTCTTACAATCTGATCATGCCAGCACATCGGCCACTTCCAACTGTACAGTGCTGCTGCCATGCAAATGTCCAAGTGCACTGCTTACAACATGAACTCCATCTCCAAAGTAGACGGCCTTGTGAAGACATGAGGAATTAACCTGCAAATTAAGCGAAAGACATGGATCCACAAGCACATAGCAATACACCATGCAGTGGACAATTCAACAACAATATCCACTAGGAATGTATACACAGTATTGACTCCAGACTGCCCACACAGCTCATGGGAGTCCTACGTCACCGTGTAAGTCAATGTCACTTGGGCACACCCTTTGCAAGCCCATGGAAACGGGAAGCAGGAGGGGTGTGTGTCTCACGAACCCAAGCATCTAACCCAAACTCAGGACAAGCCTGCATGTGCCCAGCCGGAATACAGTGGATGCCCACGGGAGCCACACAAGGCAACACACTGCAAAAAAAAAAAAATCAAAAATTAAAAATCAAAAATGGCCATGTGGGGGCCAGGAGGGGGGAGGCCAACCAGGAGATCCGAGGACAGGATGTTGGGAAGAAAAAAAAACCTCCATGGGCTCATGGCCTGCACGGCTATGCCAATGTGAGAGAACTGCTGCTGTGACTATCATCACCCTCTGCTGCTGCCACAGGAGGTGGTGCTGCCACAGGAGGTGGTGGTGCTATGGGAGGCAGCCCACGCAAAGCCCTGGTATGGTCCTCCATGGCAGCAAGCATGCGGGTGTGGAAGGTCTCGTTTTGGAGGATTAAAGTGCAGAGATCCCCATGCAGCACCTGACGTGATGCCCGGATCTCCTCCCGAGTTGCCTGCATCTCAGCTGAGAGCGAACGTGGGAGCCGCTCCAGCTGCTGTTCTGTCCTCAAGTTAGCGGAAGTCTCAAGGTCAACAAGAGTCTCCCTGAGGTGATGGAGTTCTACCCTCAGGGCTTCCCTCTGGCCCTGGGACTCTATTGATATCGATTGGCGTAGAGTCTCCAGTGCCGCCCGTCTGTCCCTGTTGGACGCCAACATGTCCTCCCTGTGTGATTGGCAAATGGAGTCTGTTGCCTGCTGTAGTAGCTCCATCTGCCTTTCAGGGGGGACAATGGAAGTGGCCACCCTCTCCATTGCTTGAGCCATCACCTCAACTGATGCTGCCTGTTGGTTGCCATACCGTAAATGGATGTTTCCCATGCGGTATTGCCTGGTGGTGTACGGCCACCGCGTCGGCGGGCACCACACCTGTTTGGGGCAAGGCGATCTGCGCCTTGCTGTGCTGGCACTGCCTGAGGCTGCAGGACTGCATTCCCCCTCTGATCTGCTGGCCCAGGAACAGGATCAGATGTTGTGGAGTGTGACCCTGCATCCGTAACCGCCAAAGGCAGACTTACCAACACTGACATCCCCATAGTGGGTTCTACCCCTGATACAGGTGGGTTGGACAGAACAGAATCCCTGCCAAAAACACTTACCTGCGACGCCACATAGGTCTCATCATCCGAATCAGCACCTGAATAGAGGTCTGGGGAGGTGCACCCAGAGGCACCCCTCGACAGAATGGTCTGCAGCAAGATTGGGTTCTCACCCACCACCACACCACGTCCCCCACTGGTGCCCGGTCGTGCCTGAGATTCCTCCAGGGTCTGCACCATCTCCTCAACCTCAACAGCATCAAGTGCGTCATCCCCTGGAAACATATGAAAGACAAAAAATGGAAACAGGCATTAGAACCATAGCACACAAATAGGCCTGAAAAGCTACAGAACCAGTACATGATTTAGACATGTCCCACATGACTATAACCCTCCCATGCATCCACTGTCACTGAGTTTGAAGGGGAGCCAAAAGGCAGACACTGATGACACCTACATGGAAGAGCAACACATTTGCTGCATGCTGGGTAGCACTGCCATCACACATTGGCCTGTGAGTGGCATGTCCAATAAACATACATGACACATGCCATCACACAGATGGCATGTACCATAGCCATGGTACATTCCACAAGTACATCCATATGTCAGTGAATAAATACTGTCAGCCATCCATGTGAGATGGACATGATGAGATGAAAAATGCTACATAGTGTGACAAAATAGGCATATGCCACACACTGCAACACATCCAGTGTACACAAATACAGTGATTGCAGGCCGATTTACACATCAATGGTTTGTCACTTCAACATGACAGGAAACAACTATCATGTTCCAAATTCAAACAGGCCCCAAAATTCCTGTGATCAGGCCAATACTCAATTAGCTTGAATGGTCAGATCATTCATCTAACAAGGTAACACATGTGGTCCAATGTGGGGTTCATCAATGACAGAAGCATGTCACAAATGTGACAATAGGGCTGAGGAATGCATAGCAAAAGTGGGAGAATTGAAAAAATCAGCCTGAACGAACACTGAAAAATACAAACAATGTTGTTGCAAGATGCCACTTCAAGGACAACTGCCGTAATGTTGAGCCAAATTACTAATGTGAGCAGAAGGGATACTGTCACACCCAAATCCAAGGCCGCTGAATGTTTTGGATGAAGCACATGGGTGACCCATACCACTCAGGCACACACACCCTCACCTGGCACTCAATCAGAACCCGTCACCCAAACAACACACACATGCATGGGCACTCACCGGACAATGCATCATAATCAGGTAGTCCTCCCACACCTTAGATCTGCTCCTCTGTGACGAAGGCCCCAGCAACAGACTCATGTTCAGTGAGTTCATTGTCCTCTTGTGGAGACCCACCGCCAGTCACCAGAGTAGCGGCATGATTTGAGGCCAGCTTGTTCTTTGCTCTGCGTTTCAGGTCATTCCACCGCTTGTAGCAATCATCAGCTGAGCGCCTCACAAATCCAAAGGCACTTATGCCGTCATCAATGGTCTGCCAGTGTGCCTTACGTTGACCAGGTGTGGTCTTGCACCCTGCAGTCACCAGCATTTCGTGGCTATGTGCCGACACATAGCCCACAAGTGCATCAAGTTCCGGATCATTGAAGCAAGGCTTCCTTGAGGTACCGAAGTGTGTAGCATTGTCTGGGGTCTCAGCCTGTCGTGACAGAGCACCCTTCTTCCTCTTCTTTAAAGGTGGAGCAGAGCCAGAGTGGCTTACGCCGCTATGGTCAGCAGGGGCAGAATCACTGGTGGACTGAGTAGTAGGAGTGTGGGAATGCACAATGACCATAGGTCTTGATGCAGGCATTGGTTGCAGGGTAATATTGGCAGGGAGAACGTCAGTTTGATGGACTGGGACTGACACTGTCCTGGCTGGGAGAGTCAGAGCTGGGGCAGATGGAGCTGCAGCTGCCCCTGCAGCCTCCCCACCCTGCATACTTGGGGCAGCAGATGACATAGCTTCCCCAGATCCACGTGGATTGGTGACAACAACTTGCACCGCCACACGTGGCCTAGACTTGCTGACCTGGAAGTCAGCCAGGGAGTCATCCTGTGCCAGGTCAGGTGCCACAATGGGCTTGTCCAACAGGGGCTGAGCTTGGATGGTGTCAGCCACGTTTCCCTCAACCATGGGGGGGATAGGGTGTCCCTGATTGTTCCTCCACACATGGGGGCATAGTGGCACCCTGCAAATCCCGGCCACGTCCCCTATCGCGCCCACCACGCCCACCTCTTGAGGGTCAGCCACCTTTGCCTCCCTTACCGCTTGGTCGCCTCCCAACCATGGCACTGATGTTGTTGTGCATATGGGAGTTGCAGTAAACTATTTTCCTGGGAAATTGGGGATCAAAGGGGTAGGATACCAGATGGAATTCGTACCCTAGTGCTCTAACAAGGCTGTCGGCGACCCCTGAGGGAAGATGACGGGTCACTCAACGCACAGGCAGCCCAAAATCAAAAATAAACCTGCACGTAACCCCTCGTAGACCACGTGCGTGAAAAAATGAACCCTCACTACGCTGTGGCACCCAGAAACACAAAAATAAGCGTATGCGTAATACACGCAGCCTACAATGACCTCTGAAGGGGAACGCAACACACGGGGCAAGCACAGTTGCTAAGTACATGCGGAACGCACCGTCTGCCTGGAAAAATAATGTGAAAAATACGCTTGTGCGCGTGTTGGCAACACCCCCGCCAAAAGAAGAATTGTACGCTGTCTGAGGAGACAGGACAAAAGGAGAAGTGAACTCTTGTTTGAGGAAACAGGCCCAACAAAAATTCAGAAAAGATCTGTCAGAGGTAACAGGGAGTACGAACTAGAAACGCTGTGAAGTAATCGCGTGTGAACGGACAAGAAGTACAGATTTCACCCCTCGCTCTCCACGAAAAGCACGTACAAGGAAATGGCATCCTACACACAGCTTTTAAACCGGGCCACACGTACACGTCAGAGACGCGTGTACGTGGGCGCTCTCATCCAATTACACGTGATGACACATCGGACGTGCAGTTTTTCCACGTGTGCTCTGTCATCACGTGCTATGAGGGAAACGCCCGCGCACGTAATGTAACTTACGCGCTTATGCGCTAAGGGCCATCTGTCCAATGGAATCGCGTGCGTGTGCTGACGCACTTACTCGCTAAGGCCCTTTCTTCGAATTACACGCTGACGTGCAAGATTTTCATGTACCAAAACACTCCGTATCAAGCTGGCCACGCGAAACACACGGAAGACCACGCTCCTGCCCTGAAGGCCATTTTTCTGTCCCCCAGAGCCCCGAGCATGCTCCCACCTGCCATCTGCTGCTGCCTGACTGCCTGCTGCCCACGTGCCCTGCTATTTGGTGCCTGCCCATCAGCCATCTGCAGGGGTCCAGTTGCTGTGTCCACCCCTGCTGGAACAGAAGACTCCCGACTGGGATACCATTGCTCCACATCCCAGCCCCAGGACACAGTTGCCCACCCACGCCTGCCTCGGGGGTCGCCATGTCGGGGCAAACACCATCTGAGACCACTGGCCACCCCCAGCCAGAGGGACAGAGGGCCGCCAGCTTCAGTCATAATGTCCTGGGGCATTATGATGCCCTCTTCGGAACATCACGCGCCAACAAGGAAGGACGGGATAGGATCTGGGACGACTTTGTGGTTGCCATCAACGCGGAGGGGGTGGCAACCCGCAACATCAAGCAAGTCAAGAAGCGCTGGGAGGACTTGAGGTCCAGGACCCTCATAAAGGCCTGGCGCCTCGTGGAGGGGGCTGGGGCAGCATGAGTAGCATCCAGATGAGAGTCCTGGAATGCGTAGGCCCAGCGCTCCACGCCCAGATCGTTCAGAGGCAGACCCGTCTGGAGTTGAGCGGTAAGTGGCCAAGCATTGCTGTGTGAAACAGGGCATGTTGCAGGGTGCTGGTTGTCTGATACTTGCCTGTATGTGTGACATAGGCCATGTACGTTTGTGTGTGTGCAGGGACATCATGGTCATGCATGTGAGACCAGTAATGTGTGAGCCACATGGTTGGTGCATGTGTAACAATGCAACATGAGGAGCAGCATGCGGAATGCACACATTAATGCATGCCTGTCTCTGTTATTGGACATGGATGGGGTGTGAGAGATGGGTGCTGCTGTCATGGACATGTATGGGGTCCATGTCTGTGTGTCTGACTTGCGTGTCTGTGACTTGTAAATGCCATGGATGCATGACACATGTCTCTGACAATGTTCAGATTCACTGATGCAGCCTACTCATTCTTGTATCCACTGTGTCTGGGGTGTACGAGGCCAGATGGATGAAACTACGGTGAACTGTGTGCATGTGATAGGCATGACCCATGATGCATGTGAGTTTCAAATCAGCATTGTATGTTTCAAGAGTCCCTTGGACATGTATGCTAATGTTCATAGCATATGCCATGCCTGTTACTGCATGTGTTTGCCTGCACTGACCCATGTGTTGTGGAGGGATATGATGGAAGTGATGTTTGACAGTGCCACTCATCTGCTATTGCTTCCTGTCTAGGGGACCATTGTACAGTTCCCTGATGCTTGTGTTCTATGTCTCCCTCTACACAGCGGCAAGTGATGAAGAGGGCGGAGAGGGCGCTGTGGAGCAAAGCGGCGGGCATGCCCCCACCGGCCAGTGACGCAAGGCCCAGTCACCCTCCCAGAAATTACCATCGTCCGGGAGTGAGGGGACTGGTGCTGCGTCTGCCACTACGGCTGCAGCGGAAGGGGTGGGTGAGCCCCCAAAGGGGCTTGCAATGGTGGAAGACGGTGTGGAGCCATCCAGGTTGGTGGTTTCCACAGAGGAGGAGGAGGCCGCTACTAAGCCGCACATGGAGCCTGGTGGGGGTGGTACCACTGGTGCAAGTGGTGCAGTTCAGGGGCAGGGGCAGGAGGCAGCACAGGTCGCCGTGGAGGGGCCTGTGCATGTCACTGTGCCTGACACTGTGACTGCACCTCCATGCACCAGCAGGGATGCCCCATCCCAGGCCCGTCCCAGGTATGGGGGATGTCCATGTCATCTGACACTCCTCTACCTGCGGACGAGGGGATCCCTGACCGCATGGAGAAGGTCCTGATTGGTGTCGCGTTGCGCATGCTTGACATTTGTGATGACGTGCATGCTTCCCGGGGGGAGCACGCACGTCATCACGAAGAGCAGCGTGCCAACGTGGCCCAGTTGGGAGTGTCCATGGTCGGGGGTTTTGTACATGCGTCGGTCACTCTGGCGGCCCTCTCCTCCTCTGTGGAGACTATGCGCCAGTCGTTCTCCATGCCGTCTTCCGGCCCAGATGCCACCAAGGCCCCCTGTGGACCTGCCCTGACCAACGCAGCCAGCTCGGTGGGAATCCCATCCCTGCCACAGTCGGGAGTCGGAGGTCCAGCAGGGGGGGGACACCCCAGCAACTGGACGCCAGCATATGGAGGATGTGCCGGCATCATCGGGCAGGGCATGTGCACGACGGCGTCAGTGGTTTCCATCAGCCTGGATGTTGTCGTGCTGGCAGAGGCAGTTGCGTCACAGAGGCAGCGGCAGGCTGAATGTGGGAGGCATCATGGCTCGGGGACATCTACATCAGAGGGGCAGGCATCGGCCGGAGGGCAGGAGGACCCTGGAATGGGAGTGTCTTCCTTGTGGAAGCCGTTGGGACAGTGGAAAGGTGCGGAGCGGCGGCGGGCAGAGGAGGCACGGCTCACAATGGTCAGGGCGGAGAACTCCATGCGCAGGGCGCTGAGGCGGGCTGAGTGCCTCGAGGGAATTCGCAGGGAGTTGGAGGTGGGCATGGCGTTATCCCTGCGAGACCTCGGGGCCAGTGAGCAGGCCCACCTCCAAGACATTGAACAGGAGTTCGATGATGCCCTGGCCCATGACATCAACAAGTGAGCCGTTGGACTTGCCCGCCGCCGTTGTATATAGTTCATTAGTGTTAAGTTTCATTTCTTTTTTCTTTCATTTGGGGCGCATGGACTATGCCCCACATTTTTTTATATAGTTAGTAATTAGGTAGGTTTCATTGTAGGTTTCATTTATGTCGTTGGGTTCATGGACCGCGATTTGCTATTTGTACATAGTTTTACAGTGGATTTTTCTCCTTCATCTTTTTTTTTTCACCATGGAGCAATGGATATTACGCTTTTCTTTCCTTTTGGATTTGCTTTGTTGGACGGTGACTTTGGACACATTTTCGTTTGGATTAATTTGGATTCTCATTTTATTTATTTATCATTTTTTGGGACAGGCTGCATTTTGATTATTATTAGCATTGTTGTGTGTTTTGATTTCATTCCCTTCATTTTGACTTGAATACATTTTTGTTTCTTACTTCAATGTGTGGTCTTCTCTCATTGGTTTCATGCATGTCACAATGTGGGTTTTCTCAGTCATGTGTTGCCATTGTGTGGGTCTGACAGACTTGTACTCATGCGCATACTGCTTATTTGTGATCTATCATGTAATGGGGATTTCAATTTGAAGTGGATGTAAAGCTTGGTTGGGTGTTTGGACTGGGGTGGCATGGGGTGGGATTTGGGTGACCATAAGAGCCAGGGATCTGGATTGTGATGACGTGTTGGCTGGGGGACATGTGTTGGGGCCTGCTGGCAGGTGCCTGTCAATGCTGGGGAGTGCGGTGGCTGGGGGACATGAGTGGGGGCCTGCTGGCAGGTGCCCCTCACTGCTGGGGGGTGGGGGTGCAGGGGGACATGAGTGTGGGCATGCTGGCAGATGCCCCTCACTGCCGGGGGGTGGGGGTGCTGGGGGACATGAGTGGGAGCCTGCCGGCAGGTGCCCCTCACTGCTGGGGGGTGGGGGTGCTGGGGGACATGTGTCAGGGCCTGCTGGCAGGTGCCTGTCAATGATGGGGGGGTGGGAGGGCTGGGGGACATGAGTGGGGGCCTGCTGGCAGGTGCCCCTCACTGCTGGGGGGTGGGGGTGCTGGGGGACATGTGTCGGGGCCTGCTGGCAGGTGCCTGTCAATGATGGGAGGGTGGGGGGACTGGGGGACATGAGTGGGGGCCTGCTGGCAGGTGCCCCTCACTGCTGGGGGGTGGGGGTGCTGGGGGACATGTGTGGGGTCCTGCTTGCAAGTGCCCCTCGCTGCTTGGGGGTGGGGGGGGCTGGGGGACATGAGTGGGGGCCGGCTGGCAGGTGCCCCACACTGCTGGGGGGTGGGGGTGCTGGGGGACATGTGTCAGGGCCGGCTGGCAGGTGCCTGTCAATGCTGGCGGGTTGGGGGGGCTGGGGGACATGAGTGGGGGCCTGCTGGCAGGTGCCCCTCACTGCTGGGGGGTGGGGGTGTAGGGGGACATGTGTCAGTGCCGGCTGGCAGGTGCCTGTCAATGCTGGCGGGTTGGGGGGGCTGGGGGACATGAGTGGGGGCCTGCTGGCAGGTGCCCTTCACTGCTGGGGGGTGGGGGTGCAGGGGGACATGAGTGGGGTCCTGCTGGCAAGTGCCCCTCACTGCTGGGGGGTGGGGGGGCTGGGGGACATGAGTGGGGGCCTGCTGGCAGGTGCCCCTCACTGCTGGGGGGTGGGGGTGCAGGGGGACATGTGTCAGGGCCGGCTGGCAGGTGCCTGTCAATGCTGGCGGGTTGGGGGGGCTGGGGGACATGAGTGGGGGCCTGCTGGCAGGTGCCCCTCACTGCTGGGGGGTGGGGGTGCAGGGGGACATGAGTGGGGTCCTGCTGGCAAGTTCCCCTCACTGCTGGGGGTTGGGGGGGCTGGGGGACATGAGTGGGGGCCTGCTGGCAGGTGCCCCTCACTGCTGGGGGGTGGGGGTGCTGGGGGACATGTGTCAGGGCCGGCTGGCAGGTGCCTGTCAATGCTGGCGGGTTGGGGGGGCTGGGGGACATGAGTGGGGGTTTGCTGGCAGGTGCCCCTCACTGCTGGGGGGTGGGGGTGCAGGGGGACATGTGTCAGGGCCGGCTGGCATGTGCCTGTCAATGCTGGCGGGTCGGGGGGCCTAGGGGACAATGGTCGCGGGCCTGCCGGCAGGTGCCCTTCACTGCTGGGGGGTGGGGGTGCTGGGGGACAAGTGTGGGGTCCTGCTGGCAAGTGCCCCTCGCTGCTGGGGGGTGGGGGATCTGGGGGACATGAGTGGGGGCCTGCTGGCAGGTGCCCCTCACTGCTGGGGGGTGGGGTGCTGGGGGACATGTGTCAGGGCCGGCTGGCAGGTGCCTGTCAATTCTGGCGGGTTGGGGGGGCTGGGGGACATGAGTGGGGGCCTGCTGGCAGGTGCCCCTCACTGCTGGGGGGTGGGGGTGCAGGGGGACATGAGTGGGGTCCTGCTGGCAAGTGCCCCTCACTGCTGGGGGGTGGGGGTGCTGGGAGACATGAGTTGGTGATCATATTGCAACGTGACATGTGGCTTGGCTGGGGGGGCATGCCCATGGTGGGTGGGTTGCCTGCGGGACATGACCAGGGGTGCAGGGTAGTTCCCTGTGGTGTGGGCTGCCTGCAGGGGCCATGGAGGGGGTAGAGGGGACGCCTGGGAGGACCCACACTGCCAATTCACGTATAGGACTCCCCGCGCACCCCCGAAATACGGGTTCCCCGCTCTGACAGAAAAATCGCGTGTGAAACTTCATGCGCAGCCCAGTGATACACGTACCCTGCTCCAATCGCGTGTGAAACTTCCCGCGCACCCCTGAAATACATGTACCCAGGCCAATCACGTGTAAAACTTCCCGCGCACCCCTGAAATACACGTACCCAGGCCAATCGCATGTGAAACTTCCCGCGCACCCCTGAAATACACGTACCCAGCCCAATCGCGTGTGAAACTTCCCGCCCACCCCTGAAATACACATACCCAGCCCAATCGTGTGTGCAACTTCCCGCGCACCCCTGAAATACACATACCCAGGCCAATCGCGGGTGAAACTTACCGCGCACCCCTGAAATACACGTACCCAGGCCAATCGCATGTAAAACTTCCCGCGCATCCCTGAAATGCATGTACCCAGACCAATCACGTGTGAAACTTCCCGCGCACCCCTGAAATAAACATACCCAGGCCAATCGCGTGTGAAACTACACGCGCACCCCTGAAATACACGTACCCAGACCAATCGCGTGTGAAACTTCCCGCGCACCACTGAAATACACGTACCCAGGCCAATCGCATGTGAAACTTACCGCATACCCCTGAAATACACGTACCCAGGCCAATCGCGTGTGAAACTTCCCTCGCACCCCCGAAATACACGTCCCCAGGCCAATCGCGTGTGAAACTACCCGCGCACCCCTGAACTACACGTACCCAGGCCAATCGTGTGTGAAACTTCCAGCGCACCCCCGAAATACATGTACCCAGCCCAATCACGTGTGAAACTTCCTGCGCACCCCCGAAAAACACGTACCCAGGCCAATCGCGTGTGAAACTTCCCGCGCACCCCCGAAATACATGTACCCAGACCAATCGCATGTGAAACTTCCCGCGCACCCCTGAAATACATGTACCCAGACCAATCACGTGTGAAACTTCCCGCGCACCCCTGAAATACACGTACCCAGGCCAATCACGTGTGAAACTTCCCGCGCACCCCTGAAATACACGTACCCAGCCCAATCGCGTGTGAAACTTCCCGCGCACCCCTGAAATACACATACCCAGCCCAATCGCGTGTGCAACTTCCCGCGCACCCCTGAAATACACGAACCCAGGCCAATCGCATGTGAAACTTACCGCGCACCCCTGAAATACACGTACCCAGGCCAATCGCGTGTGAAACTTCCCGCGCATCCCTGAAATACACGTACCCAGACCAATCACGTGTGAAACTTCCCGCGCACCCCTGGAATACACGTACCCAGGCCAATCGTGTGTGAAACTACACGCGCACCCCTGAAATACACGTACCCAGACCAATCGCGTGTGAAACTTCCCACGCACCCCTGAAATACACGTACCCAGGCCAATCGCGTGTGAAACTTACCGCACACCCCTGAAATACATGTACCCAGGCCAATCGCGTGTGAAACTTCCCTCGCACCCCCGAAATACACGTACCCCGACCAATCGCATGTGAAACTACCCGCGCACCCCTGAAATACACGTACCCAGGCCAATCGCGTGTGAAACTTCCAACACACCCCCGAAATACACATACCCAGCCCAATCATGTGTGAAACTTCCTGCGCACCCCTGAAATACAAGTACCCAGGTCAATCGCGTGTGAAACTACATGCGCAGCCCTGAAATACACGTACCCAGACCAATTGCATGTGAAACATACCGCACACCCCTGAAATACATGTACCCAGGCCAATCGCGTGTGAAACGTCCCTCGCACCCCCGAAATAAACGTACCCAGGCCAATCGCGTGTGAAACTACCCGCGCACCCATGAAATACACGTACCCAGGCTAATCGCGTGTGAAACTTCCAGCGCACCCCCGAAATACACGTACCCAGCCCAATCGCGTGTGAAACTTCCAGCGCACCCCTGAAATACACGTACCCAGCCAAATCGCGTGTGAAACTTCCCGCGCACCCCTGAAATACAAGTACCGAGGCCAATCGCGTGTGAAACTTACCGCGCACCCATGAAATACACGTACCCAGGGCAATCGCGCGTGAAACTTCCCGCGCACCCCTGAACTACACGTACCCAGGCCAATCGCGTGTGAAACTTACCGCGCACCCCTGAAATACACGTACCCAGGCCAATCGCGTGTGAGACTTCCCGCGCACCCCTGAAACACACGTACCCAGACCAATCGCGTGTGAAACTTCCCGCGCACCCCTGAAATACACATACCCAGGCCAATCGCGTGTGAAACTAAAAGCGCACCCCTGAAATACACGTACCCAGACCAATCGCGTGTGAAACTTCCCGCGCACCCCTGAAATACATGTACCCAGGCCAATCGCGTGTGAAACTTACCGCACACCCCTGAAATACACGTACCCAGGCCAATCGCGTGTGAAACTTCCCTCGCACCCCCGAAATACACGTACGCAGGCCAATCGTGTGTGAAACTTCCCGCACACCCCTGAAATACACGTACCCAGGCCAATCGCGTGTGGAACTTCCCGCGCACCCCCGAAATACACGTACCCAGCCCAATCGCGTGTGAAACTTCCCGCGCACCCCTGAAATACACGTACCCAGCCCAATCGCGTGTGAAACTTCCCGCGCACCCCTGAAATACACGTACCCAGCCCAATCGCGTGTGAAACTTCCCGCGCACCCCTGAAATACACGTACCGAGGCCAATCGCGTGTGAAACTTACCGCACACCCCTGAAATACACATACCCAGGGCAATCGCATGTGAAACTTACCGCACACCCCTGAAATACACATACCCAGGGCAATCGCATGTGAAACTTCCCGCGCACCCCTTAAATACACGTACCCAAGCCAATCGCGTGTGAAACTTCCCTTGCACCCCTGAAATACACGTACCCAGGCCAATCGCGTGTGAAATTTCCCGCGCACCCCTGAAATACACGTACCCAGGCCAATCGCGTGTGAAACTTCCCACGCACCCCCGTAATACACGTACCCCACTCGCACAGGCCCTTTCGCGTGTGAAAGTTCCCACGAACCCCGTAATACACGTACCCTGCTGAAATTGCATGTGAAACTTCCCGCGAACCCCAGTAATACACGTACCCCACTCGCACAGGCCCTTTTGCGTGTGAAACTTCATGCGCACCCCAGTAATACATGTTCCCGGCTTGGCTTTGCTGTTTGGCAGCCCTGTAAACTGGTCCAGGGTTAGCGCAGCCCTTTGCGCTGAATTGGGAATTTTGATGGCTTTTCCTTGCGCGAGGGCGTTCTTGGGGGCGTAACTGGCGCTGCTGCAGGGTCGCTGCGCCACTCTGCGCCACGGCTGGTTTTGGAGGCTAAAATCCATGAATGCGCTGTGCACGGAAATCGATTTTAGCGCACGCGGCTGGCGCAGACATTTGCACGCGCACACTGTGCGCCAGCCGCGTGCGCCACTTTTGTGCGAAATTCTATGAATTACCCTGTAAATGTCTTGAAGAAGATCCCTACAAAACCATCTGGACTAAGGGCTTATTTTCTTTACAAAGAGTTTATGATGCTTTAACATTTTACAGCGACTTCAAACAAGTCTCTTTGGGTTGTCGTGAGTTTCAGGCTTGCGTCCCTCTAGGTTGTTTTGATTGAGCATGACCAAAGGGGTTCTCTGGAGTATGGAGTGCTCCACAGAAATGCGTGATTTCTAAGGGTTCACGTCTGTCATCAGAGTGACTTATTCCTGAGCGTCCCTGATCTTAAACACCTCATGTATGCTGCTAGCAATCTCACAGCTTTATTAAACTTTCTGTAAAAGCCAGTAGCCTGTTCTCAAAAGTGGGCTTTCAACTGCCCCTACACTACTCTTAATTGTTTAAATTGTGATTGTGATGTTGTTATTTAGTTGTCATGATGCCCGCTCCCGGGGAGCTGGTTCAAGCCCTGCGTCCCCGAAAGCGGACATCCAGTCCCCAAGGAAGGACCCAGCAACCCCATATAGGGGCCCTTTGGACAGTGTCCTGGCGCCTATGGTGCCAGGCTCATAAAAGACATCAGTCCTGGCGCCATAGGCGCCAGCCTCATTATGGGAGTGCTTGGGTGCACTTACCTGATGCAGACCATGCTGCAGGATCCTGGCCTCCTTGAGGCCTGAAAGGAACTACTTTACCTGTGGGACTAATTTACCATCCGGGCGTGGTCGGGGAAGGATACATACCTGATTGGAGGAAGGATACATACCTGGAACTTCTTCCAAGGGTATTTAAACCCCACCCGAACAGCCACATGTGCTTTGCGTTGTTCTGCATCTAGCAGCTGATTGCTCACCGTGTCTGCTCCTGCATCCTGACTTCTGCCACGCCTGCCAGCATCCTGGATCACCTGCAAAGGAAGAGAAGAAGAGAACAGAAGAAGGAAAAGCCCTTACCTGCTAAACCCGCATCCCGGAGACATCTCGCCGACAATCCTGAAAAGAAAGACTTTTATTTAAAAGCTCATCGCGTCAATCGCTGCAGCGCCGCATTCCACTCACCTTTACAGGGCGCCTCCATGTTCAGCAGCGATCATCCGGATTCGCAGTCACGCCCCAACGCCTAGGGAGAAAAAGACCAGAACAAAAGGTGAGAGAGAGAAGGGAATAAGGAAAGCTAAACCTCCATGTTAAGACTTACCTGTTGATTCATTCCCTCTTCATTTCGGGTCCGCGCCGCATCCTGGCATTTCCGGACTCTGGCCCCTAAGGGGAAAAGAGACATCAGCGTTAATGAGCAAATGAAAAGACATTACCAAAAAACGCTCATTACAGACTTACCTGATTTCTACAAGGATTTCACCTCTCATCTCGGGTCGGTGCCTGTTCCCCGGCATTCCGTACCCCTGCCCCAATGGGGAAAAAGACACTAGCATTAGTACAATAATGCATGGACACAAGGGGAACCTTTTATCAAAAAACTTACCTGGAAGCCAAGCAAGTTTGGTTCTCACCAATCCGAAAATCCAGTGAAGTAACTGGATACCAACGCGCCCCTGCATCAGAAGCAGGATGGAGAGCTCGTCCTTCCAGACCATAAGGTGAGACGCTACGAGGAATCACAGAAGGGTTTCGAGGAGGGTGAGAGGGGAAAGTGGGAGGCCGATTGCATTACCCCGCAGACAGTTAATCCCCTATTTTCGCCTACAGAAGGATACCTCTGCAAGCCAGACAAGCCAGATTTGGGTGCCCGGTCCAGTCCGTCTTCCGAACCCTGCGCATCACCTTAGAAGAGGTCACAGCAGCGCGAACCAGGCCAGCGCCTCCGTGGGAGTCAGGTGAGCGTTACATTAGTGTTCCTGCTAAAGGTCCTTTAATCATCCAAAAATAATTGTCATTATTTAAAGTATATTTAACCTTTCAGCAGAAATAAAATTAGTACCCGAGAGGGGGTGGGGGTGGAGGGGTGGCGGCCTCCCAGCTAACGTGGAGGCTCGGAATAGGGGCTTTAGCACATGTTAAAGCCCCCGTTCCGAGCCTCCTCAGAGCGGGTGGCCGCCATCTTCCCTCGCCAGGTCTTCAAGATTAGTACAGCTTTCCCAGGCTCCTGCGTCCAGTCCTCACCCCCTTTTCTTCACTCTTAGGCAGCCACCATCCCCTCCCCACTTACCTTCTTGTCCATTGGCACTAATGTTCCTGGCGCATCACCTATGGCAGTAAGGCCGCAGTGGAAAGTTCCTCCCGATCTATGACTGGCCTTTTTGTTTTTTGTTTTTTGTTTAAGTTGCGGTTTTGCAACTTACAAACTATTAGTATGCAGGTACATCATGCCGGGGTACTAATAGCAATATTACACAGGCAGCGGCCCATTACCTGGCCTGGTAATGCCCCCCCTACCCTTTTACAATTGCTTAAATAGTGTTTTCCATAGGTTGACAATAAATGCATCAGAGTTGTTAACCTTACAGATATCAATGGTGAATTTGCTTTGAAAAAAACATGAACTTTAGTGGAAATCTCCTTACAGAGGTGGGGTCTTTTAATAACGTTTCTTGGAAGCATCCTATTCCTTTGTGTCTCTCTTTAGGGTAGAGATCCATAGTAGCCTTCATTGGCACGTGGTCTGAAATCATGGTGTTCCATTTCTGTATATATTAGCTGCATCTTGGAGAAGAAGATATAATGGGTCACCCCTCCAAATGTCACAAAACATACATCCTGGAGTCTATTTTCTAGCATTGTGGATGTTCCATTAGAATGCAGGTTGAAAACTATTCAGAGTGATGTTGCAAACCAAATTAAAATCTCTCCTACCCCTGAGAAAAACCCATGTGGATGACCAGAAACTGGGAGAGCAAGAGTTCTTGCTGAGGGCTAGCGATGCAACCCATCTTAAATCCAACACAGAAGCTGTCAAAAAGAAAGGTATACTTTTGTGAATTATTGTAAGAACTATTTTCATCTTGGGTCTGACTGACAACCCAAATATTGGTGGAGTTGTTCGTGTCTGCATTTATCTTGTCTGAATCTCAAGAAATGTTTCTCGTGGGTCCAACAAACATGCTTTGTAAATATTATTAGTTTGTAATCTCTGTGTGGTGGAATTTATGTAAAGTGTCTTATCCATGAGAACCTGACAAGAAATGCACAATAGTCTCAAAAGCTTTAGTAAGTTTTCCCTTGTGTTTCATTTGAATTTCTTTCGTTAGCACGATCCAGAAGGATCGGTTTCACATATGCACACATTGACATACATGTTCTAGGGTGAACAATTTTCAAGACTAACCCTGAAGAGGAATAGGAATATTCACCCCTTCCTCCCCCTCCCATCAGGTACATGACACGGAAAAAGAACAGGAGATACCGTGATCGCCCATACTATTTCAGACCAATTCCCAGTGTTCCAATGATCGATCAATATGTCGAGAGATACCCATTCAGCAAGCCCTACAGAATAGGAGCAGTACAAACCTTAACCAGAGTGGCCAAAGAGCCTCGGGCTGCGACTATGGAAACTTCAATTGACAGTATCGATTAAATTGCCAAGAAGCCAGGTGCAGACTTCGTTAGAGACACCACAACATAGCAGCGTTAGACAGGAAACACACATGCCATCCGCATAGCGGGACACAAACACGCACCCGAATACATGAAGAACGCTTGCGTACAGTTCTATCATTTAGAGGGCAGATACATATACATACTGTTATCTCTATAGTTTTAAAGTCCTTAAAAAGACTAGATATGTAGTAGAAAGGGCAGTGATACGCTTAGTTCCGGCTTAACAATGAATCAAAGGTACAAACCCTACCTTGTCTTCGGAAATCCTCTGAGGAAAGTAAGGATCTACCGAACACCGTTTCTCCCCGCCTGGTAAAACAGGTGGGGAGTGAAGGTGTCAGGGAAACCCTCGTGGGGAAAAAAAAACCTGTGTGGCTAGAGAGCGATGTGGTCCCCGCCTGCTGGTGTCCCCCGAATGGATGGGAACTGCTGATGCGGTTTTCAGGTCTTCAAAGGTTAGCTGCCGATAGAAATGATTTGTTAAAGAGGATTTTTAGGGAAAGGCAGTCGTTAAAGAAGAGAGAAATGGGATTGCCAATAGTACCTGGGATTCTGGTTATTTGAGTTCTAACCGGACAAAGGATGTCTGAAGACGTGGGAGAATCCAACTTGATTGGAAGTGAATGGAGCTTCTTGAATAGAGAGAGGTTTGTACTGCAGAAAGAAAAATAGGAATTAGGAGAGGAGGAGTCTAATGACTAGGATTGCACGGTGTAAAATTCACACCTACCGGAAAACAAACGTTGCTGTAGTTTAGCTCCGTTTGTGTTTGCTTGCAGAGTACTGCAAGGGTAGTTGGGAGTTGTAGTCCCGGAAGAGTGGAATACACGTTTCTGTGGAGATTACACAGGTAGGAGTAAAAAGAAGCCGGCTGCCGATCTACAGGGAGTAAATGAATGAAGGTTTGGGATTTGTACAGACTACGATCCGATCGTCCCAGAGGTGGAGGTGCTGCTAATAAAGGTGCAGAACAGAGGTTAGCTTAGAGGGAAATTGGAAAGGAAGGTAGAGTAATCTTAACAATAATAGTCGAGAAACAAACGAAGCGTAGCTGGAGAAATTCATAGCAACGCACGTTGGTGCTTGTTCAGGATCCGGAAGTACTGTTCCCTGAACAAGGGGAGGAGTCGAGTTTCGCCTCGGCAACTGCAAGGCTGAACCGATCCTCGAAGCCCAGGCCACTATCTTGGTAGGGTGTATATAGATCGAAAGCATAACGCGCCAACGGTGCCAGATTGACCAGTTCCGTCTAGTTGCCATGACACATACTGGCAATGCTTTATTATTTTATCATTAGTTTAATGCAGCAACACAGAAACCGCAAGAAGCAAGAGATCCGGCGTAAAGCTTGCAGATGCTTATGTGCAAATAATCTTATGGAACTGCAGGAGCACATATGGCACCTGACAGAACCATATGTGACTAACATATGGAGAATATATGATATGATATTTTATTTATAGCGCACCTATACAGTAGGGTTTCAAGTGCGATGAAGCATGGGAAGGGAACAAGGGAGAACAAGACAACGATCTTACTAGGCCCATTGACATTGATATCACTCAAGTGCAGGGATGGGAAGAAAGGAGAGAAATGAAAGGGGAGGGGAGAAGTGCAGGACATATGATAAACAAGACACAAACAAGCAAGAAGAAGGAAGTGCGGCCAACAGGTGGCAGTGCAAGGGTTAAATGCAGGCAGCAGGTAATTGGGAAGTGCAGGTGGGGGGACTATAGAGTAACAGATACAACCCCAAAGTGCAGGGTTGCCAGAAGGTAGTGTGGGTGTGCAACTGGGGGACAGGGTCCTGGGCCCAAGATTGAGTGGGTAGCCAGGTAACCAGTGCAGTGAAAGCTCAGCATTTTGAGAGGCAGAGAGGCTGTTCCAGAGGGAGGCACCAGCCGAAGAGAGAGATCTGCCTCCAGCTCTTTGCTTGGAAAAGCGATTGACCCTAAAAGAGTAGGAGGTGGAAGAGCAAAGAGCTCGAGTAGGTAGATACTTTAGAAGAGAAAGCTGGAGATATTTTGGTCCCAGACCCCAGAAGGCCTTGTGGACAATGCAGAGGGTCTTGAATTTCATCCTTGCAGCCACTGGGAGCCAATGGAGAGATTTCAGTGCTGGAGAGATACGATCCCTGGGCTTGAAGCCAAGGACAAGTCTTGCAGCCCTGTTCTGGATGAGTTGGAAAGGACGGAGAGTACGGAGAGTAGAGGCAGGAACATTACAGTAGTCAAGCATAGCAAGGACAAGAGCTCTAGAGACAGTGATCTTCTGGGGGTAGGAGAGGAAGAGAAGTATACCTCTGAGAAGGTGAAGTTGGTAGTTTGACTTCTTAGAGACTTCTTAGAGATGTCAGAGATGTGAGGAGAGGAGGAGAGAGTGGAGTCAGAGAAAACCCTGAGGTTCTTAGCCACGCTGGTGGTAGCAGGAAGAAGGCCAAGGTAGACCACCCAGAGAGTGCAGGGAAAGAGCAGTGTAAGTGAGCCGATAAGGAAGATCTCCATCTTGATGGCATTCAGGCAGAGATCATTGGTGGTGCACTATTTTTGGATTGCAGAAAGACAGTCCTGGATGAGAAGGAGAGGAGGCGGCAGAGGGGAGCCTAAAAACCAGCTATGTGTCGTCCGCATAGCAATGGAAGTTGGAACAGAGGGCAGCGATGCAGTGGATGAGAGGTGCCAAATATTGGTTGAACAACCAGGGAGAAAGGTCAGATCCCTAGGCAAACCACAGGTGGAGAGAGAGATAGAGGAGAGGAAGGACCGAAGTTGGACCTGGAAGGGTCAGTCAGAGAGGAAAGAGGTCAGCCAGGCCAGAGCCTGATCAGTGATACCCAGGTTATCACAGAGCCGATTGAGCACGGTGGCATGGTTGACCGTGTCAAAGGCAGTTGAGATAAATTACAAAGGATGAGGATGAAGGGGAGATTAGCATCAAGGTTAGGGAGCAGGTCTTCATGGATGTTCAGGAGAGCAGTTTCTGGCAGCTCTGAAACCAGACCGATGGTCATGGAGACAACCAACAGATTCAGTGTGAAGATTAAGCTGGGAAACGCCCAGCCTTTCAAGGAGTTTGCCCAGGAAAGGATTGATAAAGATCGGGCAATAATTAGCTGGAACGGAGAGGTTGGCTGAGGGTTGCTCGAGAAGAGGGTGCCCAAAAGAGTGCTTCTGGGGGGATGGGAAGGTACCAGAGTTGAAAGACTGGTTGCAGAAGTCGGCCAAGGCTGGAACGAGGGTGTCAATGTGGTCCTTGAAGATTTTGAAAGAACAGGGAAGAACCTGTTTTGATGAGGTTTTCATATATCTTGTCTCGAGACCCCATCAGGGGAGAAGAGAGGAAAGCAGAGATGGGAGGGGTGGCCGCAGGGGGGGCGGAGGAACAGGGGAGAGTGGGTGGAGATACAGGAGAGGCAGAGAGGGTGGACAGGATGTCCTGAGTTTTAGAGATGAAGTGAGAAGCCAGGGTGGTACAGAGGGCCTGGTACAGAACAGGATAGGTAGAGACTGCAGCAGGATCGGCCAGCTCCTTGCACATTTTAAAACATTTGGCCGAGTTGTTAGATGCCATAGAGACACAGGGTTGTATGTGAGCTCTCTTCTTAGTGAGGACAGAGAGTTGGTATTGCCTTTGGAGTAGTCAGCAGGCCAGTTTGTCACAGGATATACAAGATGCCAACCATTTCCTCTCAGCCACCCTACACTTGCATTTAAGGGTGACAAGATCTGAGTCGTACCAGGAGTTTCACTTGGCTTTAGGCTTCATGCATATCCTCATGACAGGGGCAAGTGCATCGATAGTGTCAGAAATGGCAGAGTGGAGCATGTAAAGGGCTGTGTCAGGGTGTGAGTCAGCCAGAAGTGCAGAAGGGGAGGAGAAAGAGGTGGCGAAAGCCTCAACTGACACATGCTTCATGGGTCAGATAACTGAGAAAGCGGGGGACAGTGTTGGGCAGTGTGGGGGTAGGCTTGGCCTGAATGGTGGGGAGAGCGAGATGAGAGGAGAGGAGAAAGTGGTCACTACAAGAGAGGGGAGTGGTGAGATGGTTTGAGAGTGGGAGGTCTGAGGAGATCAGTACATCAAGGCTATGCCCAACAGAGTCGGGCCAGAGGGAAGAAAAGAGAGGGGTAAAGGTTGCAAAAGAGGCCAGTGGCAGGACAGGAAGCATCCAAATTGATGTTGAAGTCTCCAAGGAGGAGGAGTTGAGTGGTTGAGGCCAGAAGGGAGGAGGAGAGGTCTGCCCACTCGGAAAGGAAGGGGGAGATTTGACCAGGTGGCTAGTAGATATTAGCCACTGTGCGAGAGTGGCCAGGAGAGAGAGAAAGCCCTACAGACCAGGCATTCAAAGGAGGAGTAGGACTGCATAGGAATGACAGAGGCAGGAATCCACTCTGGGAAGATCAGGGCTACACCCCCACCAATACGGTTGGATCTGGGCACGGAGAGGATTTTGCAGCCATCAGGAAGGAGAGTGTCAAAGCTTGTGACAGAGATGGCTGTGAACCAAGCCTCGGTGAGACCAAGGATGTCAAGGTCGAACTCTTCCAGGAGATTACAGATGTCAGAGTAGTGTTTGACGGCTGAGCAAGTGTTAAGAGTGGCGAGGTGGAGAAGGTTGCCATCCTTGAAAGACTTCCGGGGAGGGGTACAAATCAGAGGCACTCCCAGCAGAGGTGTAGATGGAGCCTGAGGGGTGGCAGAGGAGGGATGAGGAGAGGGCAAGGTAGCCGAGGCCGAGGATGAGGGTGCCAAAGTAGTGGCAGAGGGTGGAGGCAAGAAGCTGCAGGACAGAGAGAGGGGATAGCGGGAGAGGAAAGAAATTGAAAAGGCGCAGGATGCGTCAATCAAAGAGGAGGAGGTTGGCCTGAGGGCCTTGGACCAAGACAGTGCCATGGAGGTAAACATTGAAGATGACCTTAGAAGAGTGGAAGGAATCCAGGAGCACCTCCCACTGGATTCCACCATGAATGGGAGAGGAAGAGTAGGGAGAGAGCACAGACACCATCTGAAGAGTCCATAGGTCTAGGGAAGGAACGACACAGAGAATGTCAGCGAGGGTCTATCTGGAGGAAGTGCTAGTGTAGGTATCAGCGATAGGGAGGCCAGGATTGGAGACCAGGATATTCTTTTTGAACTTCTTCCTACCAGACTTAGTGAGAGGGACTGGATAGGCAATACAGAAACCGTTGGAGAAGATAAGAGAAACGAAGAGCACCATAGGTGAACTGGAGGGGGGAGGAGAGACAGGGGGGGTTGGTATGGAATGAGGAAAGAGTGGAAGGGGGCTGGGGAGACTAGGGGAGATCACAGGGGGGTGCAAGAAGAAGAGACAAGGACAGAGGGAAAGATGAAGCACAATGCAGCCACTGGGCACAAGCAAATACAAAATATGCAGGGCAGATGGAAACACAAGGAGCCACTAGGCACAGGCAAGTTCAAAATATGCAGGTCAGATGGAAACAAAAGGGGCCACTAGGCACAGGCAAATTCAAAATATGCAAGGCAGATGGAAACACAGTGGGCCACAAGGCACAGGCAATTTCAAAATATGCAGGGCAGATGGACACACAGTGGGCCACTAGGCACATGCACGTTCAAAATATGCAGGGCAGATGGAAACACAAGGGGCCACTAGTCACAGGTTGCCGTAATGAGAGTGGAAGTCCAGATGGGCAGAGATGATGATATGATACATGGTATTTATAACGTGCCTATACACAAGTATTTCAAGGCAAGGGAGGGGAAACAGAGGGAAGACAGAGACAACAATCCTACTAGGCCAGGATACATTGTGACCGCGCAAGTGCAGGGGAAGGGGGAAGGGAAAAAGAGCAGGGGAAGACAGGGCAGTGAAGTACATAGGGTAACAGTAAAATAAATAAAGACAATAAATAAAAGTGCAACCAGCTGGTGGCAAGTGCAAGGGTAAGTGTAGACATCAGGTGTCAAGTGCTAGTAGGTGCTGCCGGGATACAGAAACAGTCACTGAGTGCAATGTTTGCCAGTGGGGCAGTGCAGGTGTGCAACTGGCAGGAAGGGGAACTGGTCCCGAGATCAGACGTTAGCCAGGTAACCAGTGCAATTTCAGAATCAGCCAGGAGATCAACAGGGGAGAGGAGGAGAGAAAGCAGAAGCAAACAGGAAGGTCTTCAGGTGCTTCCGGAACCGGAGATGATTCTCCTCAAGTTTCAGTGAGGCAGGGAGACTGTTCCAGAGGGAGGCCCCAGCAGAAGAAAGAGATCTACCACCAACTCGCTGCTTGGAGAAGCGACTAAGTTGGGGGCGCATGAGCCAAGAGCTCGAGAAGGACGATACTTAGGAAGAGAGAGTTGAAGGTATTGAGGTCCCAGGCCCCAGAAGGCCTCGTGGACAATGCAGAGGGTTTTGAACTTAATCCTCACAGCCACTGGGAGCCAGTGAAGAGATTTCAGTCCTAGAGAGATACGATACCTGGGCTTGAGGCCAAGGACAAGTCTTGCAGTCCTGTTTTGGATGAGTTGCAGAGGGCGGAGAGTAGAGGCAGGCAGATTTAGAAAGAGGCTGTTGTAGTAGTCCAGCCTAGAGAGAACCAGAGCTCTGGAGACAGTGAGCTTCTGGGGGAAGCAGAGGAAGGGAAAAATACCTCTGAGGAGATGCAGCTGGTAGTTTGACCTCTTAGGGACATCAGAGATGTGAGGAGATGTGAGGAGAGAAAGAAAGTGTGGAGTTGAAGATGACCCCAAGGTTTTTAGCCTCACAGGTGGGAACAGGAAGAGAGCCAAGAGAGGCCGGCCAGAGAGTGACAGGAAAGGAGGGTGCAGGTGTGCCGATTAGGAGAATCCTGGTCTTACTGGCATTAAGACAGAGATCATTGGCGCACACCACTCCTGGATGGCGGACAGACAGTCAGAGATGAGAGAAGAAGAAGAGGTGGCAGAAGAGAGCCTGAACATGAGTTGATTGTCATCCGCATAGCACTTTTTTATTTATTTATTTATTTTTTTTTATTTTGGGTGGCTGATTAAATCAACCTTTCAAAACATAAATCAAATAAAACACAGATATCATAGAAATAACGAATTTTGACAAATAAGGTAAAATTAAGTACATTTGCTTAACTGATGATTAAGAAAAAAAATAAGTAAAACCTCCTATGAAACCACTTCCAGTTAGCATGTCTAATTCTATGAGTCAGACAGTGATAACATATTAAAATTAGATATAAGCACTTCATATTCAAATGGTTATCAATGTATATAGAGAGCCAAGTTCAGCCCAATTTCTTCCATTAACCAAACAGCTTACTTACTTGGATATATTGGACACAGTATCTTATTTAAAAATTGGATAGTGGCTATTCTTACTGTTATCTTTGAGGTCGCAAACAGCTCATGCCATAGCTCATCATTAGAGCGACTTATATAATGGTACCTTGTTAATTTGTCAAGAATGTCTTTTCTCTGCAATTGGAGTGCAACACATTCTATCAATAAATGTTTCAAGGTTTCTTTAGTTTTCCCATCATTGCAGAATCGACAGAATGAGGAGTCTATCTTAATAATACCCCTCCTTAATAAGTTTAGTTGGCCATAAATTCAGGCGAAACCTCAATATTTGATTTCTCAATTTGTGTGAGGGACATTTTAATAAATAGTCAGCAGTTTGCCGGAATTTCTTATGCCCAAACAGAGCTCTGTCAAAGTCTTTTAGTTTTACACAGTTCTGTTGAGTTAAGTGCCAATCTAGTTGATACAGTTTTGTTTTGGCTTTGGTGGGATTAGATAGTAAAAGATCTACTGAGATGTTTGCTTCTGTTAGGTCCGATAAAACAGCCGCTCTCCAGTTTGAAGGGAATAAATGTTCCGATCGCAATAGATAATCTGCCAGAATTCTTAATACACTATTGCTAGATAAACCCAACACACATTTCCGAAATAAGCAACATCTCTTCCAGGATGCTTGAATATTCACCGAGAGGATTCCCAACTCAAAACGAAGCAATATCGTTGGGCTTGAGTTTGGGAGATTCAAAACTTTCTTCCAAAACCTTGCCTCAATTTTGTTCCAATAACCGGCCTGCAGGGGTGACCAGGCTTCAGATCCATAGGTAACAATAGGAATTACTTTCTGCTGGTAAAAAATAAGTATGTGCTTGCATGAAAACTTGCCATACTTATATTGTAAAATCCTCGCTTGCGATATTAAAGTGGACAGTTTACCCTTTATACTGTCTCTTTGAGGCATGTTAATAAGAGAATTGCTAAATATGACACCTAAGTATTTATATTCATTAACTACATTCAACTTTTGATTGTTCAAATACCAACAATACTGTTTCTTTAATCTAGATCCATGCCTCCCCAGTTCCATCACTTGTGTTTTCTCCAGGTTTAGGGTCAAATTATTCTTGGCAACATACTGATCCAGTTTATCAAGCATGTTTTGCAGGCCTCTCAGCGTTTGTGAAATGAGAACTAAGTCGTCTGCGTACAAAAGCCATGCAATGATCTGGTTGCCAAGTTTCGGAGCGTCATTCACAACGATGCTGAATTCATTGCCCAAATCAAGTATAAACAAATTAAACAATGTAGAGGCTAGAATGCAGCCTTGTTTCAGGCCGCGTTTGGTGGGTATTTCTTCCGATAAAAGCCCTTCTAAGTTCAATTTAACTTTCATTGAGGTGTTTGAATGAAGTAAATGTATTAAATACACAAGTGAGGTTGGACAGCCAAATTTTAGCAGTTTTTCGAATAGCAAGCTCCGATCTACCGAGTCAAAAGCTACTCGAAAATCAACATACGCCAAATATATTGGTTTGTTTCTTATGGCATACAGCTCTTTGATTGCATTAAGAGTCGTTATGTTGATACTAGTGCCAAGACCTACCACAAAACCAGTTTGAAATGGGTCTCGCCGATTCTCTTCTGACGCCCACTTGTTGAGATCTCTTAAGACAATTCTACTGAAGATCTTGCCCGGGGCGTCAAGAATAGAAATCGGACGATAACTTGCAGGATTCGCTCGATCGCCCTTCTTATAAATTGGCACTGTAATGGCCTTACACCACGATGGAGGAACAGCCTGTTTTATTTGCAGGGCTTGGAAGACAGCGTAAAGAATAGACGCCCATAGTTCCGGATTCTGTTTTAAGACATAATTTGACAAGCCGTCAGGCCCTGGAGCTCTTGAAGAACTAGCTTTGTTGATGTAAAACAAAACATCTTCGCGATCAAAATTAATCTGAAAGGAAGGATTAATTACTTTCCAATCCAGCTTCGAAGTATTATTGGATGGAAGATCATAAATGCTGGAGAAATAAGTGACCCAACTATTCTCCGACACACCATTAAGTTGAGCTGTTAGTTGGGGAGCACCCACTCCATTATTTATCATTTTCCAGATTTGTGATGTCTTTTTAGTTTTAGCCATCTGTAGCCACCTTTCTCCATCATGTTGGAACATAACTGCCTTATGACCTCGGATCCAATTTCTATATTTAGTCTTCAATTTGCGTAGGGCCAGCTCTCGACAATGTACCGGTAAATATTAAATCTGCCTTTTCTGTTTTCGATGTTGCCTCTTTCTCTCTCTAATGGCCAGATCAAATACATGGATATGACACTGATTACTCTTCTTAGTATCTGGAGTTGAAACAGGGACAAAAAGATGCATTTTATCATGATAATCAGTAACGTGCATACCTCTTAACAGTCGCTGGTGGTCATTTGTTATACTGCACACAAATGTTTGCAGTGCATCACTTGACCAATGGAGTCTGTTTCGTTGAGGATTTATAATTAGACCACTTAATTGATTTCGGCTGGAGCGAAGTTCTTCCTTAGTTTGAATTAAAAACTCAGCCCTCAGAATCCAATGATCACTCGCAGTGGTGGGAACTACCCTAAACTCAGAGATTTTCTCGAACAGCCCTCTATCAACATACATGTAGTCAATTATAGCATTTTGAGCACCACAAGACCAAGTATACGATGGAGGATCATCAGTTTCCACTGCTCCATTTAGCATAACTAGATCCCAAGTATTGATAAATGCCCTCCACAGCGAGACCCGATCCATATTTCTTTTCTTAGATGGTTCCAGCAGATGTATGTTCAGATCCCCAGCTAATATTACATGTGCAATATCTGGGATAGTTATAGTGTCTTCCATCAATGCATTCAAATCATTGAGGAAAGTAGAAGTTGCAATTGCAATTGGGTTCCAATATATGTTTATAACTAAGAATTTCAGTTTTTGGAACATTATTATTGAGCATTGCAAATAAGAGTTTGGATTGGGCCTCTCAGAGATAATACTTATCGTAGATATATTGGAAATGATTGCCAAACCAGACATGGGTCTACCTTTTTGTCCCTTGATTGCTGGTACTAAATGGACATAATGATTGTCCCATGATAGGGGGACGGTTAGCCAAGTTTCTTGCATAAAAACAAGATCACACTCTTTCACATCACACTTAGCGTCATTTAACAGATGTTTATGTCCCCTAGTATTCCAGCTCATGACTACCATTTTCTGACCTCGGGCGTCGGAATGATCGGTTCCTAGTTACGCTTTCCCACAACTACATCCCCTACCTGAGGTATGCTCACCATTAGTCACCTGAGTAGCAGGTTTAAAGGTAGCCTCCACCGGTAGGGAATCTTTTGTGGTTGGAATTAAGTTGAAGCCCAAATCAAACAGTTCAGATCTAGCAGACCAGATGATATTATAAAAAATACGAGAGCTTAACCACATGCAGGACACCGTTGGATCATTATCATCAGGGAACTCAACTTGTGCCACATCCCGTGAGGAGATATCCTCCAAATTTGGGATGTCTGAAAATATTTGCATAATACTTCCTCTGTTCATTGTGTATGTTGGAAAGGAACCCCCACGACAGCTAAGAAACAGAGAAAACAACTGGGTGGGCTTTTTATTCTTGGGCGGTGCCTTGACATCAGGATAACTCTGCTTGCTTGATGTTTCTCTATTCATATAACAATTTGTCTCCTCCAATGGGGATTTAAACGAAACATTTTTAGAGGTACTTCCTTCATGAGATGAATTTACCACATCAGTATGGGCACTCCTTATTGCCTTTAAGGACGATTTAACAATTTTTTGTTCTGAGGTCAGAGCAACTAGACAGTCTTTAATTGTGCATAAGATGTTATTTTGCAAATTGTCTTGAGCATCCGAAGTCGCTTTGGTTATTAGTAAGTCATTCTTAGAGGACTTTGCTTCATGACTAGGGAGGGCCCTCCCAGCATTAGTATTCTCATCGCACTCTAGTTCAGGTTTTTCCACTGATGGAATAGAAATCCGAGACAGGGGGTGAGTCAAAAGCGGCTTAGGATGGTATTGACTCATATACTCATCCACAGCCTTTCTAAGATCCTCCGTATTAACTATTGCATTAGGCACTGGGTCAACTTTCACTTGATTATTCTTTAATACAGTTGGCACCTGAGTCTGGGCCGATACCTTTCTGGCTCCACCCTCTAGCTCCTGCGCAATATGCACCAACTCGTCTAGGGGAGCATAAGGGGGAGCTACAGGGTGGGAGTCCGTACCCTTATTCATCCTTCTTTGTCTTTCTTGAGATAAGCTCTGATATTTTTTTGTAATCGCATTAGAAGCTAACATTGAGCATCTATCTGGTTTGGACAAAGATTTAAAGAATTTTTTCGCAGACCCACTCGAAGCCATTATTTTGGACTTTTGATTTTTTGACTTCTTTGCATTTGTCTTCGCTTGATTAGAGAGGCCCTTAGACTTTTTCGCAAAAATCGTATAAGCCCCTTTTGACTGCTGTATTTCTCTTGTTTTTGAATCATCAGCTATTGGAACCCCTGCTTCCTCTTCACTCGACCCAAACTGGTCGGATGAGGGAACCGTTACTGACATCTTCACAAGATTTCCTCCCCTCACACCGTCAGCAAATTTAGCTATTCTTGTCCCTGGACCTAACTGTGACACCAGAGATGCATTCATGGTCTCCTCAGCTGTTACTTCTCTTATGATGCCCTCAACAAAAGGCACCGCAGTATTAACACTCTGTATGTTTTTCCCAACTGTAACTGAGCTCAATTTGCCGTTTAGTTGGTCATCTGTTTTTTAACATGTTAATAACAAAATACCCAATTGTTTTGAGAAAAGAGCTGCCTGTTCGGAGTCAGATTCTTGTTTCCGGGCCAAGGACAGACCGAATGCCTTCTGTGATCTTTTGAAATTATTAACATTATCTTGTAACACATTAATTTTTGAATCTAAAGTTTCAAATAATCTGGCCAGGGACATCAATGCCATGTTCATAATTTCCAATGTTACGGGAGCTTCTTTTTTTGTCACAGGGTCCTGACTTTTAACCGAGCTGTTTCTGATTAGTCTCCTGGGGGTCGGCGGAATAAATGAAATCGAACTTTCAGATTCGGAAATATCTCCAGTATTAAATAGCGCTGGGGATTTAGAAAGATCGGATTCGTCTTCCTTGGCCACAAAGCAAGAGTCCGATGACTCTAGCTCTATAATTGCAACATCTTTGACAACATCAGCATCCTGGCTTTCTTTAGGGAGGGGAGCTAAACTAGCAACCCCTGATCGAGCATTCTGCAGCATCATCGAATCAGACAGTGAGATATTACATAACTGTTCCTCCACCTCAATACCACCATTTGTAACCTGTACCAGCTGTGGATTCACGGCAGATTGCTGGGCAGGGCCCACCTCCAATTCAATACAGAGGGGCTGCGCCTCTATATTTGATACACTTAGATTATTAAGTTCAGGCATTCTAGCTACCGGGCGTGGAGTCCGAGAGATGTTAAACCCAAAGTTTCTCAAATCACCCATGACGGAATCAAGTCGTGGTCTTCTCTTCTTTATTCGCTTGTCCCACGGAGCACTTTTAACAGAGGGTCGTACCGTTTTTGAAGAAGACGCTGGACTGTCTCTTGAAGTGGACTCCAGTAGGGCACGCACTCGTTCCGTACATGGCATGCCAGTACGAAGTGTGTACATGTTTACACAGTAGTGCCTCTATTTCGACACCACAAGATTTTTATAGCGCTTTGTTACAATGCGCCTTCTTATTGTCTAGCTGTCTGACCGCAAGACAAAATAACAACTTAAATGACTGGCACTAGCCGCGTTGCTGCGGCGAAGCAGCAAAGCGGGACTTAACGGGGCTTTACACGGGTGCGCGCGCGGTGCGTGCGCCCCTGAGCTTATATAGCTCCTCCCAGCCCTTAGTGCAGTGAAGCCTAAATAAAAGAGAAGTGTGTTATAGTCTGTTTTGCAGTCTGTTTTGCAGTTAGTATTTCTTCACACAGTTCACTCTTTAACCTGCTGGGTCTTGTAGTAGATACAGCAAACAAATCCACAATCCTCGGGAAAGCGCTGGAGAGAAGTCCGCGGCAAAGCGGGACTTAACGGGGCTTTACACGGGTGCGCGCACGCGGTGCGCGCGCCCCTGAGCTTATATAGCTCCTCCCAGCCCTTAGTGCAGTGAAGCCTAAATGAAAAAGAGAAGTGTGTTATAGTCTGTTTTGCAGTCTGTTTTGCAGTTAGTATTTCTTCACACAGTTCACTCTTTCACCTGCTGGGTCTTGTAGTAGATACAGCAAACAAATCCACAATCCTCGGGAAAGCGCTGGAGAGAAGTCCGCGGCAAAGCGGGACTTAACGGGGCTTTACACGGGTGCGCGCGGTGCGCGCGCCCCTGAGCTTATATAGCTCCTCCCAGCCCTTAGTGCAGTGAAACCTAAATAAAAGAGAAGTGTGTTATAGTCTGTTTTGCAGTCTGTTTTGCAGTTAGTATTTCTTCACACAGTTCACTCTTTCACCTGCTGGGTCTTGTAGTAGATACAGCAAACAAATCCACAATCCTCGGGAAAGCGCTGGAGAGAAGTCCGCGGCAAAGCGGGACTTAACGGGGCTTTACACAGGTGCGCACGCGCGGTGCGCGCGCCCCTGAGCTTATATAGCTCCTCCCAGCCCTTAGTGCAGTGAAGCCTGCTGGGTCTTGTAGTAGATACAGCAAAGAAATCCACAATCCTCGGGAAAGCGCTGGAGAGAAGTCCGCGGCAAAGCAGGACTTAACGGGGCTTTACACGGGTGCGCATAGCACTGAAAGTTGGGGTAGAGAGCGGCAATGCGGTGGGCAAGAAGTGCCAGGTATTGGTTGGACAGCCAGCGAGAGAGGTTGGACCCCTGCAAAAAGGATTGTCAGCAGTGTAAGAAGTGTTGATAGGTGGACGGCTATCTCACAGAAGGCGAGGTGGCCGATGGCCTGAGAGGCCTTGTAGAGTTCAGGGTCATGACCACAAGGGTGGCGAGGAGGGTAGGAGCAGTAACCCAGACAGCGGACAGGGAGCATACAAGGCCTACGCTGTGGGCATTAGAGGATTAAGCCATCTCCCACCTTCCGGTGCCACCAGTTGGCTAAAGAAGGAACAGAGGAAGCCAATGGTGGGGGTTTAGGGCCAAGCTGCAAGGAGAGCCTTGAAAAGGTGCAGTCATCTTGGAGGGGATTAAAGGGGGCATCATGGCCAGAATCACACTTAGCAAATAAAAGCTTCCTTTCAGCAACAAGCCACAATTGTCGCCCTATGCAGGGCACAACACTAGAAGCACAGCGTGATTTAATAATAACACTTGCTTCCTTATTAATGCGGCAGCGTGAATCGGGCAATAAGAAATGCTGGAAGGGATCAAGTAAATGAGATAAATTGCTTTATGAAGGTGCAGGGTCCTGGGGCAATGCTGCATAAGCCACAAGGCTTACCTTTTCTTTTATAAAGTGTGCAATCCAATTATTGTAGGATCCGTGGCCGCAGCGCGGAGCACAGATCAGCTGTTTGATGTCGAAGGTGAAGAGAGAAAGGTCAATGGCCTTGCTGTGGGCCTTAGCGGATTGGGCCGGCTTCCGCCTCCCGGTGCCACCAATTGGCTTAAGAAGGAACAGAGGAAGCCAATGATTGGGCTCAGGTCCAAGCTACAAGGAGAGTCTGGAAAAGGTGCAGACATCTTGGAGTGGGGCAAGGGGGCATCAAGGCCAGGATAACACTTATCAAATAAAAGCTTACTTTCAGCAACAAACCACAATTGTCGCACCATGCAGGGCACAACGTGATTTAATAATAACACATTCCTTATCCTTATACGCTTCCTTATTAATGCAGCGGCATGAATCACGCAATAAGAAATGCTGGAAGGGATTAAAGTAAACAAGATAATTCGCTTTTTGAAGGTGCAGGCGGCCTGGGGCAATGCTGCATATGCCACGATGCTGTCATGATCTCTGCTTCCAAAAGGTCAGGGTTTTCCCAACTCCCTTGGAAGCAGATCCATAACCCAGGTTCCGAGTGTCAACCAGTCCCAATTGGGACCTTTTGGACCCAGTCCTGGCGCCAGTGGCACCAGGCTCATAAATATGCCCAGTCCCAGCGCTGGAAGCGCCGGGCTCATAATGCTTGGGTGGACTTACCTGCAGCAGACCATGCTGCTTACTTGCCTGCCAGTTGAGCCTCTGATCCTCTTCTGTTTGGAACTACTTTTCCTGTTGGGTGGGGCAGGAGCCACTCCCTAGATTCAGAACACTGGAACTCTTCTGGAAAGCAGGAACTCTTTTCTTACCTAGGCGTGGCTGTGGAAGGAGACACCTAAGCACTACAGGAGGCTATTTAAACCACACCCGGTGGATGAATCTTGCTTTGCGTTATTCTGCATCCTCTGCAGCAGAACGCTCATTGTGTCTTCTGCATCGGATCCTGGGCCTAAGGAAAAAAGGCTTACCATCCTGAATCCAGTCTTCAGCAACACCTATAAAGACAAGAAAGAACAGGTTAGCATTCCGGCATCTGAAAGACAAAGGCTTACCTAATCTTCGTGCGCTCCTGAGGTCTTCACACTGCATTCCGGCATCTGAAAGACAAAAGCTTACCAACTCTTCGCATGCTCCGGAGGCCTTCGGCGCTGTATCCCGCATCTGAAAGACAAAACAAGGTGCGTTTAAAGACATTGGGGAACTTTAATACTCACGTGCCATTACTCCTTTCCACATCTAACCCAGTGGGTATTCCGGCACCCTGCAGCCGCTCCGAACTTGTACCTGCAAAATAAAAAGACAGTTAGAGCGCATCGTGAAGCAGGCAACAAGCGCTTACTTACGTGCTTCCAGGCGCTTCTATTCATCACACGGGCTCCATCTTCAACTCACTTCAGCCCGTCATCCGCCATCGCCGGAACCCTGCAAAACAAGAGACATCATTACTAAAGACTTTAAAGACAATAGAATTACTCGAAACTTACCGTTCGTGCAGTAAACGACGGCCAGCAGTCCTCTGAAGTCAAGAGGCCTGCGCTACCTACCCAGTGAAGAAACTGGTTACAGCACCCTGCCCCGAGGCAGATGGAGAGCTCGGCATTCACTTACCTAAGGTGAGAGCGTTAACCTTTGGGGGGTCTACAGGAGAGCAAAAAAGGGAAGAGATAGGGACACCCCAATAACCCCAGTTCATTAATCCCATATTTTCTATCTGCAGACATCTCACTCTTGAAGTCAGGCCTACAGTGCACAGAGGTCCAGCCCAAAGAGCCAACCGGGTGCTACACATCACCTTTGAAGATACGGTAGTTGCCCAGTCAAGACCGGCGCCTCTGCGAGAATCAGGTGAGCGTTACAGAACTCAAAGCCTACCGAAAAACTCTCGCCCAGGCGCTATGGAAACCTCGGATACTGACCACCTAGCCCGGTTACTTGGGGAACTAAGGGCAGAAGTGCATGCAGCTCGTCAGGAAACGAATGCTCTAAGAAGGGAACTAATTATTTCCAAGGAGAGAACAGACGGTCTTGCTAGACAATTGCTACAGTCACAAGCCGGACAGACCCCGTTACCCGCATCAGGGGCAAATCTTCCTTCAACATCCTCTATGAATCCAGTGCAGATCAACCTACCTGGGAATGTACCTCTGGCTCCACCCGAACGATTTTCTGGTGACCCAAAGAGGTTTGCAGTATTTATCAATCAGTGCCGGTTGCACTTCTTATGCCGGCCAGCAGCCTTTCCAACTGATCAAGCTAAAGTAGCTTTTGTACTTTCGTACCTTAGTGGCAATGCGGCAGACTGGTCGATCCCTCTAGTTAATCAAGATGATCCGGTTCTCCATGATTTTCAAGCCTTTCAGCTTAGTATGGAAAAACTGTTCGCAAGACATTCACAGGGGCAGGCCTTGGACAATGAGCTTCTTTCGTTGCGACAGGGTAATCAAGACCTTTTGGCTTATATTGCATCTTTCAATAGACTAATAGTGGAAACTCAATGGCCTGAGGACAAAAGGATTACGCTGTTTTATAGAGGTCTACGTGGAGAGCTCAAAGACGTTTTAGCCCAAGTAGTGAATCCCCCACAAGACTGTTCGGATTATATAGACTTGGTCGTTCAAATAGATCATAGACTGCAGAACAGGAAGGCCGACCGTTCCAAGTTTGATGCTCGAGTATTTTCCAAGTCGCCAACTCCTTCCAAAGGAGTAGACTCCGGGGAACCCATGCAAATAGGGGGTCTGAAAGGTCCTCTAACACAAAAGGAGCGGGAAAGGAGAAAACAGTTGCAATTATGCCTATATTGCGGAAACTCAGGGCACTTTCTTCGAGACTGTCCAGTGAAACCTGCCAAGAAGGCAGTAGGAGCTGCAGTTACCAAAGTTACAAACTCTGAGCAGGGAAACGACCTTGCCCGACAAGAATAGAGGTCCTTTTGCCGAGCGTGAAAACCAGTTCCGTGACCTCGCATTTCGTGATACCTATGGTCCTCATTAGCCCTGATAATCCGGATCGATTACATGCAATTGAAGCTTACGTCGACAGCGGTGCCATCGGCAATTATGTGGATCATGAAATGGTTTTGAGGATGAATCTAACTCTTTGTCCCAAGGCTGTAAAGGACGTCATTACTACAGTGGATGGTACGGAGATAGCCTCCGGGCCAGTAACGCATACCACTCAAGAGGTGACGCTAGTAAGTCAAGATGGACACCATGAGAAGATCGTGTTCGATGTGATCAAGGCCCCTCAGTTTCAGATTATTCTAGGAATACCTTGGTTAGAGAAACACAATCCTCTGATCGATTGGCGAGCAAGAACGGTCCAGTTTCCAGAATGTGTCTCTACTTGTCACCCTCCACCTGGTGTTACACTGGCAGCAATTTCTTCAGAGACTCCCCAGTTACCTCCCGAATACCTAGAATACCAAGATGTTTTCCGGAAGGATCAGGCTAACTCTCTACCTCCTCATAGGTCTTATGACTGCCAGATAGACCTGATACCTGGATCTACTCCTCCTTGTAGTAGAATTTATGCCCTCACCGAGCCTGAGAACCTTCACCTTCGACAATACCTGGATCAATACCTGGCGAATGGGTTTATTCGTCCTTCCAAGTCCCCTGCTTCTTCAGCTTTGTTCTTCGTTCCAAAAAAGGAAGGAGACCCTAGAACTTGCATTGATTATCGCTCCCTGAACCAGATCACCGTTAAGAATAGATATCCGTTACCTTTGATCCCTGAACTCCTGGACCAAGTCAGAAAAGCATGCATATATACAAAGCTGGATCTTAGAGGAGTTTACCACTTGGTACGAGTAAAAGAGGGCGATGAATGGAAGACGGCCTTCCGCACCAAGTATGGGCTATTTGAATATCAGGTCATGCCCTTCGGACTTTGCAATGCCCCGGCCGCCTTTCAATATTTTATGAACGATGTCCTCAGAGAGCTCATAGATGTGTGTGTCGTTGTTTACATTGACGACATCCTCGTTTATTCTTCATCGGAATCTGAACATCGGAAACACGTGAAAATGGTCCTCGAAAGATTGCGTCAACACAAACTTTTCGCTAAATTGGAAAAATGTGTTTTCAACGTGACTGAAGTTGAATTCTTGGGATTCATATTATCACCTGGCGGAGTACGTATGGATTCAAAGAAGGTTGATGCAGTTCTCAAATGGCCATCACCATCCTCCGTAAAAGGTGTGCAAAGCATGTTAGGCTTCGCTAACTTTTACCGCAGGTTTATCCCCGAATTCTCTCGAATAGTCCAGCCCATCACTGCCTTGTTAAAGAAAAACAAACGTTTTGAATGGTCTACCGAGGCGGAACAAGCTTTCCAGGATTTGAAGACTAAATTTATCTCTGCACCAATCTTAAAACACCCTCGCCCCGAACTCCCCTACATCGTGGAAACTGATGCTTCAAGCCTTGCCATGGGGGCAGTTCTATCACAAAAGGACCCGGTAACCAATCAGTTGCATCCCGTGGCATTTTGGTCCCGCAAATTCTCGCCTCCTGAAATCAATTACACGATTACTGACAAGGAACTTCTGGCTATCAAGTCTGCCTTTAAGGCTTGGCGGCATTATCTGCTGGGGGCCCAACACACCGTTACTGTGATTCCGGATCACCGAAACCTGCAATATTTGAAAACCGCAAAAGCCCAATCCTCTAGACAACTCCGTTGGGCATTATTCTTTGCCGAGTTTGACTTCATAATTACCTATCGACCTGGTACAAAGAACGGTAAAGCTGATGCCCTTTCTCGGATGGGAGTGGAAGAACACTTGATCAACCCTAAACCTGTACCAATCATTCCCGAACAAAGAATTCTGGGTGTAATCGCCACAGAATCCATAGAGGAAGTTAAGGATAAAGCCAGGCAACTTGTAACTCCAGCAGACATACAGAATTGGCATCTGCAGGGAAAGGACTTTGCAGTAAAGGACAACTTATTGTATTTCCAAGAACGATTATACCTACCCAGCACAGATTTACAGAAAAAAGTAATCTCTTGTTATCACGATTCTTTAATGGAAGGTCATCCCGGTATGGCCAAGACCTCAGAAAAGATCAAGCGCTACTTCTGGTGTCCGTCTTGGAAAAAAGATATCAGAGACTTTATAATGTCCTGTGGAGTATGCGCCCAAAACAAGAATCAAAAGGAAAGACCAGCAGGCCTCTTACGCCCTATTGACATCCCACCTCGCCCTTGGCATACGCTTTCTATGGACTTCATCACCGATCTACCTCCATGCTCCGGATACAATACGATTCTAGTAATCGTGGACTTATTCTCCAAGATGGCGCATTTCATTCCGCTCCAAGGCTTGCCAACAGCAGCAACTCTGGCCCGAGAATTTCTCGAAAACATCGTCCGACTACACGGTTTTCCTTCGGTTCTAATTTCGGATCGAGGTAGTCAATTTATTTCTCATTTTTGGCGAAGTTGCTGTCGGTCGGCTCAAATTGATGTGAGACTATCGACCAGTCACCACCCTCAGACCGACGGACAAACCGAGAGGACCAATCAAACTCTGGAACAGTATTTACGCTGCATGCTGCAACAAACTGAAAAAACTTGGAAAGACATCCTTTGGATAGCCGAATATGCCTACAATAACTCTGTCCATTCGGGAACTGGGAAAACACCGTTTTTTCTTTTGTACGGCAGTCACCCTCGAACCTCGGAATTGGATCCCCTCCAAGATTTTGAAACACCAGCAGTAGACTACCTGCATTCTACAATCACCCAAGCCTTTAAGGAAGCTGTTTCTCACCTTCAAAGGGCTAAAGAACAATACAAGAAAGGAGCAGATCAACATCGGAAGGAAGCCCCTCAATATCAAGTAGGGGACCAAGTCTGGTTATCCACCAAATATCTACCTCTAAAAGGGCCACGCACATTCAACCCAAGATACCGTGGTCCCTATTCCATCACTACCATAGTAAACCCAGTAGCGGTCAAGTTGGACTTGCCCCCGCACATGAAGATACATCCGGTCTTCCACGTCTCTCTATTAAAACCCGTGCAACCTCAAACCCGACTAACTAAATCTCCAAAACCCATCCTAGTTGATGGAGAACTCGAGTTTGAAGTCAAAAGCATTCTGGACTCCAAGATCTCCAAATCTAAACTATTTTACCTAATTGACTGGAAAGGCTACGGCTCCCAAGAGAGATCCTGGGAACCTGCTGAATATGTCCACGCTCCTCGCCTAATCAAAAGATTTCACCGAACATTTCCTGACAAGCCAAAACCCCCGGAGAAGCCCGGTTTGGGAGGGGCCTTGAGGGGGGGTACTGTCATGATCTCTGCTTCCAAAAGGTCAGGGTTTTCCCAACTCCCTTGGAAGCAGATCCATAACCCAGGTTCCGAGTGCCAACCAGTCCCAATTGGGACCTTTTGGACCCAGTCCTGGCGCCAGTGGCACCAGGCTCATAAATATGCCCAGTCCCAGCGCTGGAAGCGCCGGGCTCATAATGCTTGGGTGGACTTACCTGCAGCAGACCATGCTGCTTACTTGCCTGCCAGTTGAGCCTCTGATCCTCTTCTGTTTGGAACTACTTTTCCTGTTGGGTGGGGCAGGAGCCACTCCCTAGATTCAGAACACTGGAACTCTTCTGGAAAGCAGGAACTCTTTTCTTACCTAGGCGTGGCTGTGGAAGGAGACACCTAAGCACTACAGGAGGCTATTTAAACCACACCCGGTGGATGAATCTTGCTTTGCGTTATTCTGCATCCTCTGCAGCAGAACGCTCATCGTGTCTTCTGCATCGGATCCTGGGCCTAAGGAAAAAAGGCTTACCATCCTGAATCCAGTCTTCAGCAACACCTATAAAGACAAGAAAGAACAGGTTAGCATTCCGGCATCTGAAAGACAAAGGCTTACCAACTCTTCGCACGCTCCGGAGGCCTTCGGCGCTGCATCCCGCATCTGAAAGACAAAACAAGGTGCGTTTAAAGACATTGGGGAACTTTAATACTCACGTGCCATTACTCCTTTCCACATCTAACCCAGTGGGTATTCCGGCACCCTGCAGCCGCTCCGAACTTGTACCTGCAAAATAAAAAGACAGTTAGAGCGCATCGTGAAGCAGGCAACAAGCACTTACTTACGTGCTTCCAGGCGCTTCTATTCATCACACGGGCTCCATCTTCAACTCACTTCAGCCCGTCATCCGCCATCGCCGGAACCCTGCAAAACAAGAGACATCATTACTAAAGACTTTAAAGACAATAGAATTACTCGAAACTTACCGTTCGTGCAGTAAACGACGGACAGCAGTCCTCTGAAGTCAAGAGGCCTGCGCTACCTACCCAGTGAAGAAACTGGTTACAGCACCCTGCCCCGAGGCAGATGGAGAGCTCGGCATTCACTTACCTAAGGTGAGAGCGTTAACCTTTGGGGGGTCTACAGGAGAGCAAAAAAGGGAAGAGATAGGGACACCCCAATAACCCCAGTTCATTAATCCCATATTTTCTATCTGCAGACATCTCACTCTTGAAGTCAGGCATACAGTGCACAGAGGTCCAGCCCAAAGAGCCAACCGGGTGCTACACATCACCTTTGAAGATACGGTAGTTGCCCAGTCAAGACCGGCGCCTCTGCGAGAATCAGGTGAGCGTTACAGATGCTTACCTTTCCTTTTATAAAGTGTGCAATCCGATTGTTGTAGAATCCGTGGTCGCATCGCCGGAGCACAGATCAGCTGCTTGATGTCAAAGGAGCACAGATCAGCTGCTTGATGTCGAAGGTGAAGAGAGTTAGGTAAAGGTCCTTGCTGTGGGCCTTAGCGGATAGGGCCAGCTCCCACCTCCGGTGCTACCAATTGGCTAAAGAAGGAACAGAGGAAGCCAATGGTGGGGGTGCAGGCCCAAACTGCAAGGAGAGTCTGGAAAATGTGCAGCCATCTTGGAAGGGGCCGAGGGGGTATCATGGCCAGAATCACACTTAGCAAATAAACACAAGTTCCCCCATATCTGTGGTAAGCCCCATCATTCAGTAAGTGTTGGGTTATGTGGTTCCCGATGTTTTTCAACAAGTCTCTGCCTGCCCTTTCTCTTTGATAATTGGCCAATTTCTTTTGACAATGCGCCTCATTGGGCTAATCCAAGCATTTCTACCAGGATCATGACTCTTCGCTACACTCATTGGTGTACACATTTGTGTGTATGTGGATCGCGATAAGGGCCCTCACCTGAATGGTGCTGCAACCGTTTTTCAATAATGGAAAATGCTCTCAATACTCTACTATCAATACAGTAATCTTTGTGAAGAAGACAAGATAATGCCTGGCATGAAGAGACCCGAAGGTTATGAGCATATCATGATGGCATGGTTCATCATGTTTAACTCGTCTTGGCCCTGGTCAGTGTTTGAGCATGACATGTGTGTGCCACTATAGGGAAGGGCATAGCAATTACGGGTGGACGGTGCCTCCTTGTGTACATTGATGTGTTCAGTTTTTTCAAATGGGTCGGCACCATAAGAATGATATGCAGGTTATTTGAACCAACATACATCTGTCTGTACCAACCACAATTTCAGTATGGGCTGCTTGATGGAAAAACACATATTTGCAACTTTGTTTGGAAAATCAAGAGGCTTGGGGGAGGTCGCTTGGCCTACATAGTGCAGTCCCACATTCCACTGCTTATTATGTGAATCCTAAGGCTTGGTAGGGGTGTGAGCAAGAGGAAATCGAGTCTTGTGCAACTGTGACTGTTATCTAAGTAGGGCCACAGATTAATCTCTCTGCCATGAGATACTGCAGTATATTAGAATATGGCAATACGATCTCAGCCTTTTATCCTTCCGAAGTTGATGAAATAAGTAAATTGAAGTGGAAAATTGAATGATGGCAGGTAGGAACAGCAAAGTCAGGCACATGCCAGACATGCCTAGGTCTGCGTTTCAGCTTTCGGAGGATGCCACATTGTGTATTATTGAGGTTTATCATATTTCAAGGCAGGGAATTTATAACAGACATGGCCTATGAAAAGCCAATAAGCCCACGGAAGCCCAGCCTTAGTCATGCATAAGGGGTTTATGAAGTTACATCCCGCTGAGCGTCCTCCAGGAGGACTACTGAGGTTCATATGTTTAATAATAGGGGGAGTCAATGGCTGTAGTTCAATTACATCAGAAAGGACAGTAGAGCTTGAGGCAGAGTCAGTCACATGTCAAGCATTCGTGATGTAGACTCTGAAATCCCTTAAAGGAATACCATTTGGTGAGGTTGGATTGCAACGCTGTGGGCTCTGTACCTGGGGTAAACACATAACATATCTACAAGAGCCCCATGCACTGTTCAGGTTCCCGAAAGTAATATGTGCAAGTGGGCTGACACATGCATATATGTGCTGCAGAACAGCTCACTGGAAATGGGCAGGCCTCCTTTGTGAATAAGGTGGCCTGGGAATTTCTAAAAGTAATGCAAATAAAGAAATTCTATTCCATGCACATTTTTTATTTGCATGACTTTTTGTTTAAAAAAAAAAAATAAAGAGTGCAATTGTTTTGTCAGCTGCAAGAAAATAGTTAATTTTGGTTTCTATATTAAAGACACATCCAGGAGCAAACCATCATTCATTTACACAATTTGCTTTCTTTGAGCAGCTCTGGCAGGAAATGTTCTGAACCTTTTTTGATTCAGCACCAAATATAATACTCCAAAACTGGTCAGACCCATAAATCTTAAATTTAGAATAGCCCTTCTCATAATTCACCCTAAAAGCCTTACATTGCGTGAGTATGTGGCGTGTTGTTTCCATTTGAGACTTACACAGTTGGCAGAGCCGCTGATCCATAGAGAGGCCCTTCTAGGCACCGATGTTAGCTAAGACAGGTAAAAGGTTATAGCGTAAATAAAGGATAAAACAAGACAAACCCGGTGTATGCGGTTTAACTAAGTAACTGTGAGGTGTTTCTCTGAACAGTCCCTACTGAGAATAGACAGCATATTTATGCAGGTTAGCCAAATGTGCAAGGGACAACACACCATCGTGTACTCTAGTTTTAGATCCTAATTTGCTTAAAAACAGAGCCACCTCAGAATCACACATGCAAGATAAACCTATAGCCGAGCAATGAAGGCCAACTAAATTCTCCATCTCCTGGTACCAAGTACTTCAGGAAAAGTGCTTTCTGTGATCTATCGTGCAACTCAAAAGTGAGTCACTTGCAGTCCCACCAAATTTGATTGTAACCCGTAGTTGACACTTCCCAGATTGACGTCAAGGACTGTAATCCCAGCTCTATTATAATCACCTCCACTGGAACTGATCCCGGAAGGCCCAGTAAAGGTCGCAATATTCTTACCTCTAATTTATGCAGCCACATTACAGCCTTATCAGCTAATACTTAAGGCATACATAAAGCCAGGAATAATAGAAATCTTAGAAACCATCAGCTTGCCCTCAAGAGAGCGACACCCATATTTATGAATATCTTTTTTAACGGTGAGCCACTTCAGCCAGGCTTTAGAGGGAATAGTGTTGGTAAAGTGCTTAAAAGACGTAATAGCCTTAATATAAATGCCCAAATACTTGTAAATGTGTGATTGTTCCAAGCGAGTGTCTCCAAGGTTCCAATACCGAGAAGGACTGCCATAGGCCTTTTTACTTGTGGTCATAGTTTTTGTTTTGGCAGCATTATTGTTCAAGTCATTTGTATCAGCATATTTAGAGAGGGCATTAGCAATTGTTGAAGGCCCACTGCCGTCCTGTCTAATATGACAGTATCATCCGCACAGGTCAGGCAGATAATATCCTCCCTACCCTAACGCTGTGGATGGTTGTGTACAAGCTTCAAAGCCGGGGCAAAATCAGCAACATATAAATTGAAGAGCAGGGGCGCAAGTACACAGCCCTTCTTAAGCCTGATATACAGAGATAATACACCCTCCTGGGACAGCCTAAACCTGACACTGGTATCATTGCGCAGTGATCTAATAAAGTAGAGTAGGCAAGGGCCAATAGCCCATATTTGCAGTTTCTCCCATACTATCAAATGCTGAACTGTAGTGAACATAACGTAGATATAGTGAGGTCTCAGGTTTATGATAGGTTTCTGAGATCAGAATAAGAAGAACTAAAATAGAGTGGGCTGTGCTAAAACCCTTCCTAAAACCAGTTTTGCAGGATGCTGGTGTGAGTCACATTTAAAAACAGGAATCAATATAGATTTTTGCCATAATCGGGGAATGACACCTGTCTTGCAAATGTGCGAGAATAGCTCTTTCAGTAGCACTGTCCAAGCAGAGGATCTGTTTTAATCGCTGCATTGCACAAACCGTCAGGGCCTGGACCCTGGATACCTTGGACTTGATAATCAGGCCAGCTAAATCAGCTGCCCTGACATGATTCCACACCAGAGAACAAACCATCGATTTCAAAATAGTCAAGGGGCTATTTTCCTGTTTATTCCAATAACGTTCCCTTATAAAGGTACCCCAATCTACCTCTGAAATGCCGCACATTTCGATGGCTGTAGATCCCGATCTATAAGTCCATAGCAAATGCCAGAATTATTTGAAGTTGTGTGTTCTAATGAGAAGGGTAACAAGTTTCGAGCTAGAGGAAGTCTTTGAATCAGTAATCAAGAAACCAGTGCCTATATTGAGCTCTAGCAGCACCATTTCTTTTGTCAATCACCCATAGAACACAGCGGGCCTCATTACGAGGTGAGCGGTAAGGGGTTAACGGCAACGTTAAGGGCGCTGTTACCATTAACCTTTACTGCCGCATTACGAGGTCCCTTAGCGGGTCACGCTATGGGCGCCTGGTTTTACCAGGCACCCTTAGCGGGAGCCGCTAAGGGACCAGAGAGCTAATAACAGGCCCGCTTTTAGCAGGCCTGTTATTAGCTCCACCCCCATTCCCATTGAGCCCTATGGGGGCTTGAATTGGAATGGGGAATGGTTCTCAGAATGAGGACTTACCGGGTCCTCCAAGGTTGGAATGACCCGGTAAATCCCTATTCCGAGAACCCGGACCCGGAATGAGGTAAGGGGGTAGCCATGGTGCAAACAGCACCATGGCTACCTACTACCTCGTAATGAGGCCCAGCTTCTCCTAATTTGGCAGAGCCGGGTATTCGGTTCTTTTATCTTATTGGCTATGACTAGATCGTATACGACCCCAGGCTTACAAGTGTCCTGCTACTAACATGAAGTCTACATTCTGATGACCAATATACGTTCATCATCAATTTGAAGTTCTAATTGCTGTCCCACATCATGTCGCCGCAGGACTTCCCACTACGTGTCAAGAACACATAGAAATTATGAATATTAGTAGGAGACCACAAAAGACGGTTCCCCTGAATGTCAAACTTCTGGGTTATAGTGCAATGTATCATGAGCCTTTACCACGCAGGTACTGCATTTCATGCAGAGCATTGCGTGGTCACTCATGTCTACCCGGCAAACCCGAAGCTCAGGAAACAAGTCCAAGATTGTTGGGTTGACAAAAATGTATTCAATACAGCTACTGTACACACCATTGGACCAAGTTGAATAAGTTTCAAGATCCTTATTAACAAGAGGGCATAAATCAAATTCAGCTAGTAGCTCCAACCACTTCTTTCCCTTTTTTAATGCCAAAGATTTATGCTCGCTCCCACCAGCCCGCAGTGCCCCCAATGAACAGACAGCATTAAAGTCCCCAGTAAGTATAATGCCCCCTTTATGCGACTAAGCAGACCACGCCCATAAAGTATCCATCACCACTTCCATAAGATCATCCATGATGCTACCCCCAGGAGGATCGTATTGAGTCACCATCATCGTACCCCCTCAAACCAGCGGAAAATCGGGTAACAAGGCCGAAAGGAAATTGTCATGTCTCTAATGCCAGAAAGATGGCCCCAAGAATGTTAACTTTTAGCTCCAATGCATAAGCCCCCTTTAGGACGACCTGCTATCGGGGAGAGGACAGACGGAAAATAAGAGAGTAGCCAACCATATCAAATGGCGAGGTTAGCGAGGTCTCCTGAAGCAAAAAAAAGATGCACCTGCATTATCTTAGCTCGACCCCTCACGTTGGTAAGAAATGAATGGTGGTGCCATGAGTTCCATGAAAGAACATGAAAAGGAACACCTTCAGCGAAAGGAGATAGGTAAACTGGGCTGTGCATGTGTTAGACCCTGCCCATTTACTACAGATGTAAAAGGACCAGTGGTGTATTTAGTATTTGTATACTCTCTCACGTGGCCTATAGACATGTGTTGCAACACAGTACAACAAGCTGGCTGCAAAGCAAGAGGAAAAGCTGAAACCTCAAAACCCATCTCATGCAAAATCAGCTCTGCCACAATGGGAGAGACGAGAGATAACAGTACACAATTAGTTAAACTAGTCACAGTAGGCACTTCAAGGCATTCAATATCCTTCTGATGAAATAATGCGCAGATCATGAATGTAGTGCAATAATTCAAGAAGACATGAGCGGTTTAAGAATGGGCTCACAGATGATGCGGTTCATCTCTACAATTTTGATTTATTTTCAGCCAATCCACCAAGTAATGTCTGTGGGGGGATTTGTGTTGCCAGGCTGCATGTCCCGACTGTAGCAAGCAACTTCTTCCACCCCAGTGTTGAATCTAAGCGAAGTATCAGGGGGGAACTGAAACCGTTAGAGCGGTCAGAAGTATTGTGTGAAGAAGTCTGTGATCTTTCAAAGTTGACCCGCTCCACAATCGAGGCCACATGGCTTGTTTCAGTCTGAGTAGAGGTTGTGTCCATTTTTGAAGGAAGAGAACAGGAAGATCAGATCCATTTATTGAGAGGGCCCTGTAACAGGGCCTGTCTAGTAGAGCCGTCTTTTAGTTCATTTGAAATTATGAAATGTCCAGTAGTTGAAGTGGTTGCTTTGGGGCAGCATTTTTCTGTGCAATTTTGGTTATGGGTGATTTTAAGAACTCAACCCGTTTGTTTTGGCGGCTGGGGGGGGGGTAGATTGCTGTCATTTATTCCACCTCTTTTTAAGGGCTTTAGCGGGACTATTAAGTAAAGATTGCTCAATACATGGGGATTCAACTGCATCCTCCTCTGTCTCAGCAGTTACTTCAACCGGCCACATCTACAGACAGCATAGGCATGAAAGCCTTTATACTGGGAACCGGCGCAGTTGTGGGCAAGATAGAAGCACTATCCTGAGTGCAAGAAGGGTTACTATTCATTTATTTTTTGCATTTTTAAAGCCGCGGGCATCGAGGCGCTGTTACAGGAATTCTTTTTTTAGTTGCGTAATTGTTTTTTTGTCTTAGTTGTGTATTTATAATGCTCTTAAATACCCAGAGGGTTCTAAGCACGGACCCGGGGATCAAACCTGCGTTGCTTCGTGACGCCTTTCTTCCAAGGCGAGCACGTTGCCGCTGAGCTATCCTCCCTGGACAGAGTGTGCATTTGTGATGAGGATACACTATTAACACCCGAAACAGAACTAGTCTTTATGCAAGAAGTAGAATTGGAATCAATCAAATTATCCACAACAAGGGCTAATGCTCTTAAATACCCAGAGGGTTCTAAGCGCGGACCCGGGGATCAAACCTGCGTTGCTTCGTGACGCCTTTCTTCCAAGGCGAGCACGTTGCCGCTGAGCTATCCTCCCTGGACAGAGTGTGCATTTGTGATGAGGATACACTATTAACACCCGAAACAGAACTAGTCTTTATGCAAGAAGTAGAATTGGAATCAATCATATTATCCACAACAAGGGCTAAGATCCATTTCAGCTCACACTGCTCTTGCGCCAATTTCGTGCAGAGAAGGAATAATGCATCTAGTTTTGAAGTGATAGTGTTCAAGGAAGAGGAAGGACAATGTGTTTCCTTATTTAGCCCCAATGATAAAAGATTACTTAATATTGTAGCTTCCTCCACGCTGCCATCTTGACAAAATGAATACTCTGCAATTGACACGAGCTTCTCCAGATCAGCGCTTGCAGAAAGGTTAGAGCCTATAATGTTGTCATAACTTGTGCTATTACGCCCAAGAGAGTTTTGCTGCAAGCTTAAGCATAAATTAAGGAGCAATCCATTACTGTCAATCATGGGAGAACAGCTTTTAGCTGGCTTGCTTGTATCTCTTTTGAGGAGAACATCTTCAGTTGCCAGTTTTCCTGGTGAGTTTCCACTATTATTAAAGTAATCCGTAATTGTCGGTCTAGTATCATTCTGTGTACCACTTTTATCCTTTTTGTATTTTTTGGTACATGGGGTAGTAAAGTTTGAACCAAAAGTGCCACGCGTAGGACCGCAGGCGTGTTTCCCCGTGCAAGAAGCAGCACTGTGTAAGCCACATCTTTGTTGCTTAGTATTTTCATCAAAGCAATGTATAGAGTTGCATTCAATATAAATGTTACTTATTGAAGCTAATATGGTCATGGAGGGAGCTGCTATCGAGTACGACTCGGGGGTAGGGCAAGGGTAGGCCCTCAATAGCAAATGCTTTAGTCAAAAATAAAAGGCTTATCCATCAAAACATAAGTACCAGAAATCGCCTCACGCACGTCTACGTTTCTGCACTTGCTGATGCACTCCCACAAATGCATGTGTGTGAACGCACGCAAACTCCCAATTTGAATCCTTTCTGGCGGGGGGGCGTACTTTCAGTCTATAGACCAATGGGGAAGGAAGAAATTCAGACCAGCATAATATAGCGAGCTGGAGCATGGTAATCTCTGTGATCACTGAGGAAGCCTGTCTGCGTGTCTTCACTCGCCGTTGCACTCCCACGAATGCACGCCAACCAGTTCCAATAACTTTATACTTTGTTTCCTTTGAACATGTGCTGGCCGGAACATTTCTGACTTCTTCAATCCAATGTTTAAAGCAACATTTCATCAGAATGAATTGTCATAACGTTAACCCAAATCTGTCACCCACTTCTCTTAATGGTTCTGCCAAACCCGAATGACCCAAATACAGTGGAAATCAGGTGATTCAGCATTGCCCAGGCTTACTGAGCAGAGGCTGTTGGTTCTCAAGTTGGTTGTCCACTTGCACATTTCTTTTGATGTGTTCTGTTGCAAATTTGGGTTGTTGAAATATGTGATTTGATTATGTTGCATTTACTGTCATGTATCATGGCAGTCTACAACTTCTGCATCATCCACAAGGCTGTCTGGGGCTGGGTACTACACTATCTGCAATTCTCTCTTACTAAATATTCCCCCTCTCGACCCCTGTTCTCATCTGGCACCAACTCTTTGTGTGTAAAGCGTTTCGCAAAACAGAGGCGCAGGAGGTCGATCTCCTTCCTCAACTGACTCCCTTCTTTGGAAGTGCCTCCCACTCGCTCTTCGTCTTAAGCAGGAAGCTCCTCAAGATGTTCCTCCTTACCTCCTCCTTCCCCCTACTCTCCTCTGCTAATCTCACAGTTGCTTGTTTTCGGTTCAGGGCCCTTATGCATCCTCGTGGGCCTGACCTACCACACCAAATCGTCCCAGCTTCTGTCTATCCTCAGACTAACAGTCCAACCTGGAGGTTCGCACTTACCTTACATTACACTTCACCTGTTGCTCACCCACCAGCACCTATACCATTCCCCCTCCCTTCTGCACTTGCACATTCTGAACACTCAAAAGGCATAGTAGGTTCAATCCCCCCCCACTGTATTTAATATTTATTATGTTTTGAAATTGTTTTCACATCCCCTTGTCCCCTACCTGATGCCCTGTGGGCACCTTGAAACAGTATTTACTTCCTGTATAAGCACCTAACAAGCAAAAAATAAATACAACATAAATAAGACCGTAGTGCTGGTCACCCATGCAAAGAATTGTGCAGATTGATGTTTGAGATATTTTTCAGTCCTTGCATATTATTCAGAGTTGTATGAGGATGGTTGTTTTTGCATGGTTTTCGTTCCTTGCACTGTGGTTTGAATTTTTATTATGTGTACCACATGTCTCTGAAGGCAAACGCGAGACATGAGCTCCCGATAAATAGCACTGAATGGCTGCAGAGATTTTGGGTGGGTATTGGCATGCTATTTACATGTAACAGGATGGAGTGTTTTTTTTGTGTTGTGGTTTGTGAGTGCATGAGCACACAAAGCATGAGTGTTCATTTTGTTTGTTTCATGCATCCATGTTGCTGATGAAAATGGTCATTTTTTGTGATTCTTCATGGTTTACTTGATGACCAGGTTTAATATTTTGAAACCTTTCATTTTGAGAGACACACAAAAAATTACATGTGGGTGCTTACGTCTTTTGTGTGTTGTATAGGGGCACATGTGCAATATTTGACTGTGCCATTCCTGTTTTTCACATTTGTACTTTATAGTTAGGTTTTCTTACCTTGTAGTTTGGAGAGTTCTGTGTAATGGTCCCCCCTTAATTACGTCTCTTGCAGCACTGCTGTGACCTTAGATGCTGATGGATATTGATACTGTGGGCCTTCTCTGGTGTGTGTGCCACTACCTCGGACTTCCGCAATTTTGAGGATAGAGGTTTAACATGTCTATAGCGTACACCGCCAGATTCGTTTTTTTCTACCCAGAGTTAATTTTACCACTTGTTTCAAGTTTAGCTGATGTTGGTAAAAAATCAAGCTGTATGTACTGTAATGGCCCAGCTGGTAAGAATCAATGGAAGACCACTCTACATGTGACACAACAAACACTCAAACCAGCCGGTCTCCATGCGTCTTACTTGGGCACTTTGAAACAGTATGTACTTGCTGTATAAGCGCCTAACAAGCGGGCAATAAATAAATAAATAAATTACTTTATTCGCCAACAACTTAATCATACCTGTGCTCTGCCCCAGGCCCTCACCCCTGCCCAAAAGTGGCCCCTCCCCTAGCCTAACTACTAGGCTAGGCTGGGCACCCAATGTGCCTGACATCACATCTCCCCCTTTTTAACACTCTAGATAATAGGGTTACCCCATGTCCTTGTTCAGTCTGCAGAGTTTTATGCGAGACCGCTGAGTGTGTCTCTCTTGTCCAGACAGTGCTTGAACGGGATCAAGCCATGGTATGATTGGTTCCTCTTCATTCGTGGACATCTCTCCATCCCCTAGATATGACTTAACGGAGTCAGAGTCCTGCCGATCAACCCGGGTAGGGTCCCACGGCCTCATGTCCTTGTTAGGGCATCTGCTAAAGTGCAAGATGTTTTGGGTGATTGCCTTGCGAGACCCCCCTTGAGCTGTCAGCATTGTTACTCTTTTGTCAGTTATTATCAGCCGCTCCAGAGCAAATTAAGGATCCTCCTTGCAAAAACCTCAGCTGCCAGCCCACCACTTGTTCTCTCACCTCTAAGGTGCTTTCCTTAGCTCCTCGTCTGGTTTCCGCCCTGTCCTTCATTTTGTACTTTTCTACCTGGTCACGAGCCCTGGCTTGTTGTTCTAACAGGCTCGTGGGATGAGTACTCGGGTCTTCAGGTAGGCGTGTGCGGATGGTCCTCCCAAACATGAGGTCCGCTGGACACACTCCTGTGGTGCTATGCGGGGTGTAACTGTACTCCCGGAGTAGTTGGTAAAGAGATTGTTTGAATGGGCTGTTGGTGATGTTGGTCACCTGCAGGGACCATTTGCCATTTGCCATAACACGTTCTGCAATTCTGTTGGCGTGTGGCCATAATGGCGTGAACCTTCTGTGTTGAAAGCTCATGTACCTTGCAAAGTTAGCAATGTCCTGGTTAGTGAATGAAGGTTCATTGTCAGATTCAATTACTTTGAGGATGCTATAGGTTGAGAGCATTCGATCCAGCACAGGTATAACACTGGTGACAGAGGTAGACCCGATAATCTGAGCTTCTGCGAAAAGGGAATGTTCATCAATCAACACTAACACGTGTGACCCATCCCGCAGTCGCCCAAAGAAGTCCATGGCCTGTTCCTCCCACAATCCCTCAGGGAGTGGGGATATGTGTAGAGGGCTGGGGTGGGATGGTGGTGCAACTACGCAACATCTGGTGCAGTTCTGGTCACCATGGCATCCAGCTTTGGGAACCAGACCTTCTGCCTTAGCAGCCATTTTATGGACACCACCCCCCTGTGCCCCTCAGGAGCGAGATGGACGACTCTCTGTTGGAGTGTGCTGGGTAGCATGACTTTACACCCTTTCATGACTATGTGGTCCTCAACCACTGTAAGCTCATCCTACACCAGCTCCAGGCTATGTACTTCGTCCTGTACAGCCTCAGCCTGACTCTTTGCCTGCACCCTGGCATGTTTCACTTTCCCCTAGATAAACAGCCAGAAATGATTTGCAAGGCCAGATCATGTTCTGAATCACTCCTGAGTGTGGCCCAGTCCACTGGGAAGGGTTGCATGTGGTTAACTACGTAGTTGAGGTACACATCTGTGATGGACAGGACGGCCACCGCCGGACCCGTCGGGTTCCTAGACAGTTTGTCAGCTGGGTTTCCTTCTTTCCCTGGTCAGTGGATGATGGTGAATTTGTAGTCCAGGAACCGCAGGCCCCACAATTTTCTGAGGCATACTGGCCTTCGGGTTGCCGAAAATAGCCAGGAGGGCCTAGTGGTCTGTAACAACTGTGAAAGCTTTCCCTTACATGAATAGACGGAAATACTCACAGGCCCACACAACGACCAAGCTCTCTCTCAGCCTGTGAGTATTCTTGCTCAGTGTGCGTTAGGCTCCTGCTGTCATATGCCACAATGAAGTGGTGGTGTTGATTGTCTCAGTCTTGTTGAGTGGCCCCCAGGAACCCAGGCCGACTCGGCTTGCGTCCACAACCACTTGTGTGGACTGTTATATACCTCCTCACTCAGGATGTTGACCGTGGCCCCTCTGTTGATGAGGAACTCAGCAGGGGTGTCATTGACGTGCATGATTAATGTCAGACTGTGCTCCTTGGCCACGTTGTTATTTAGTGTCCACATGTAGCCCTTCTTTATTTGGTAATCTGTAGATGACACAGAGTCACTGTTTGATGGTGACCGCTCCTCTATGTATCGGACATGTCTGGATCGCCACTGTCCTTGTCCGTCCGATGTTCAGCGCTCCCCCTGGGGGTACGACCTGGTGCTCTCATGGTCCTCCACTCTGTATCTTCTTGCTTCACTGCTGGCCCTTGCTGCGTGCGGCCTGGTCTGTGCAACTCTCTACCTCTCCTTTGGCCTTCTTCTCCCTTGTGGAGGTAGCGGGGCATTCTTGCAGACAGCCCGAAAATGATCTTCACCTCCACAGGCTGTGCACTTCTGCTCGTGCGCTGAGGACACGCCTACATGAGGTTATTCATAGCCAGACTTAAAGCACATGGCGTCTCCGCATCTGGGGGCACTGCTGGTGGTCGTCATGAGTTTGTGTACCCTCTCACCTCCTGCCCATAGGGGGTGAATGGTCACTTTGTTCATATTGTCCATTTGCTGATCGATGGCGGTTTCCATGCAGGCAAGCGCAAGGATTTCCTCAAGGGAGCATTGTTTCTGTAACAATTTATTTCGGAATGCCTGCGATTCGCATACTGCAAAGACCTGAGGGCGCAACGCTTCATTGTTGGAGTACCAGTGGAATTCGTAATGCGCAGTCTCATTACAAAATTGTCGAGAGCTTCACCCTTTTCCTTGCATGTCGTGTGAAAGATGTGCCTCTCATGGTATACATTTGTGTGGGGTGCAAAATAGTTAGACAGTGTTCCATGTAAGTCTCGGAACAATGCCATCTCTGTGTCAAGTAGTTCTCCTGTGATGTACCTCACTGCCGGGCCCGCTGCGAGTGAGAGCATGTTCTTCATCCTTGTGTCGTCGGTGAGACCCATTGCTCCTACATGGAACTTAAAGGTCTCTGAGCTATTACACCCATCTTGGCCTCAAATTGCTGGTGTTGCACAAGTCAAATTTAGGGGGCAGTTGCATGAGTTGTGGCTCACCTGTTGGTTGCTGAAGGGCATCCGACGGCCTTTGTGACACTGTTGCCGGTTCCTCATTGTCTGAAATGTTGAAGTTGTCTTACTGGTGCTGTGAAGGTGCGTGATTGGTCAATTTTATGGTGCTGCCTCGTTCTCTATGCACATACACAGGCTGATCAGCCTTGTCGGTCAGTGTCTTCTTTGAGACAACAGCATCGTTTTCCTGAGTGTTTCCTTTTGGTTCCCACAATCTGTCCATTTGTTCTGATGCCCGTTTTGCTTTTCTGCTGCAGTGCATGTGTAGGAAAGCACCAGCCTCATCTTTGGGAATGTAGGTACTGCCTTTGATTTTTTCACTGTGAGCGCAGGGGTTCGTGTGCTTTCCTGTTAAAGCTGCTGGCTATAGACAGCTTTCACTGGGGCATGCCAGTAATGTCCCCAGGTTGCGCTTTGCGCACACGGCTTCACCTGTCTGATCAGCTGTTAGTTTCCCGGGTGGCACTCTCCTCTTAATGGGCTTACGCGGAGGGGAGGGAGGCAGCAGGAGGTGCACCGACTCACTTCGCGTGCTCGACTGTACCCCGCCTGATGAGCCGCTTACCTCTGCCGGCCTTCCAGCATCGGATTTCGCCACGCTCACGCCGCAACATGTTTTTATGGTCATGCAGGTCCGGTGCACATGGTCTTCTGGCGGCCCACCACACCACCTGGACTTATTGCGCGGAACGGGAACTGATGGCGGGAACTGATGGATGGGCTCTTCCCCGTTCATCGCTAATGTAATGGCCCAGCTGGTATCAATAGAGGGCCGCTCCGAATGTGACGCAGCAAACATTCAGACACAGCCGGTACACATGCGTCTTACTTTATTCGCCAACAACTTAATACTAACTGTGCTCTGCCCCGGAACCTCACCCTAACCCAACGTCATTTCCCTCTCCCCTGCCCAAACGTGGCCTCTCCCCTAGCCTAATGACTAGGCTAGGTTGTGCACCCAATGTGCCCTTCATCACATGTACCATGTGAACTCCATCATTTAGTTCTGCAGATTTCATACTACCAGTCATTTTTCTACCGGCACAAATTCTGCCATTTCAGCCGGTTGCAATTGACTAGTTCAACCCTTATTGGTGGTGCTGTGCTTTCAAACCAGAGCTAACACATTTATGGGTACATGTTTGTGTCGTATGGCTTCCGCTGAATTTTCCGCGTGGGGGCCATATTTCCCAATGGAAGCAGGGTTTATCAGTGGCCGGTACTGTATGATTAGTATGGCCCCTCAGGTCATACAGTTAAATAAAACTCAATATGAAAGCAGAGCTTGGCATTTGAAGTAAAAAAATGTCCACACTTAAAGGGTTAATTCAAATTACAGCAAGTAATGTTCCTACTCATATAATTAGAAAGATGCTAATCTTTAGAAAAGCGTAATCTTAGTAATAATTAGCAAAGGCCTGCGTTCAATCAGGGAACTAATTTCGTTAGATTGAATTAGGGGTGTGATAGAAATAAAAAATAGCTTTTAGCGACAACAGGTGATTAACCTTCAAAGAATGTATTGCCGCTATGTTTATGAAGTCAGGTGACTCCGAGCGCCTAGCACATCTCATGAACATGAAAGAAGTCCCTGCTACTTGCGCAGGCAGTGTGCAGCCTCCAGTGCAGAGCAGATGCGTGAATTCCCACAGGGAAAGGAAAGACAGGGTGGATTTCAGCACAGAATGAGTTTGTCTGACCGAGCACTGGTGAACTAGAGGTTTAGGGTCCGATTCATGGAACAAATGTGCACCGAAAAATGTGGCGCAAGCTGGCGCAATCGTGAAAAAGCAAGCGCACGCATGCAATTCATGGAAGGACCTGCGTGTGTTTAACAAGGGACGTGCGCCAAATCCACGGGTAGCGCACACAGGCCGCACACGTCATTGCAACATCCCAACCGCTGTGCATGGACGCACACAGCTAAAGCGCACAACGTGTAGCGCACACACCAAAAGGGGGCAGAAAACGGGACGGAACATGCGGAATGGGTAACAACGCGTGAAAATGAGGGCATAACTGGGGAAGTACTGTTGGGAAATACACTGAACGCCCACACGCAAGCAAACTACATGTATTCATGGAATCGAATACGGGAAACCCGCGCATGCCAAAAGACGCGTGCAGGCATCAACACGTCTGCCACACAAAGGCACATAAAAGTGCACGCAAACAACAAACACGTATATACAGCTACAATGAATGCCCCATTTGTCGCAGCACTGATCGTGGGACGCCGCAGGAGGAGAATAGCCAGGCCCGCATTTTTTTGCCCCATATCAGCCTTTTTGGGATGCCTGACAACCAGGTCTATGGCAGGTATAGGTTTCCACCTCGTATCATCGTAGACCTGGTCAGGGAGTGGGAAGATGACCTTACATCACCCACCCTGTGCTCCCAAGCATTGAGCCCCTTGGAGAAGGTGCTCCATGTCCTGTATTTTTTGGCCACTGGGTCATTTCAGCATACAACTGCCATAGTTGGGGGTGCCTCACAGGCCACGCAGTCACGCTGCCTACACCAGGTGTTGGCAATAATGACTGCGCGCCCCTCAGTCCGCAGGCACATATACATGCCCAGAACACCCGCAGAAAGGCAGGCCATGGTCCAGGACTTTTACAGGGTGGCACACTTCCCCAAAGTGCTCAGTGCCATAGATTGCACCCATGTGGCCCTACGTCCACCTAGGGCCACTGAGCACATCTATCAAAACCGCAAGCACTGGCATTCCAACAACGTGCAGGTTGTATGTGATGCCAAGGGAATCATCACCTCTGTCTATGCAAACTACCCTGGGTCTACCCATGACAGTTTCATATACAGAATGTCTGCCCTGAGCCAGGAACTGGAAGCTGGGAAGCATGACGACACATGGCTCCTAGGTGAGTACAAATGCCTGTGCACATGCATGCATGTCACACACAGACAAATACACAAACTCAACTAATCACAACCATTATCACCTCCACAGGGGACAGTGCCTACCCTTTAGGCAACCACATGATGACGCCAATACGGAACCCCACCACACCGCCCCAAGTAAGATACAACGCTGCCCATATTGTAACCAGGGGCATAGTGGAGCGCACATTCAGAGTGCTCAAATCACTCTTTCGCTTTTTTGACCGCTCTGGCGGGAAGCCACTATATGCACCCCCAGTAGCGTGCAGGATCATTGTGGCAGCATGTGTCCTGCACAATGTTGCAACATGGCGGGACGTACCGGTGGACATGGTGGTGCCCCCACATCCCCAACCACAGGCACAGGTGCTGCCCATGGGAGGGGAAAGGGCACGTGGCGAGGCAGCCCGGACCCAGCTTATGGCCACATTTTTCACCTAAACTCCCACCCCTGCGGAATGCACACAGGCCTGGCACATGCCAGGTGACAATCGATGATGATAAAGAGACAGTCAACTGTCACAACCTTACCACCATGAGAATGTTGCCACGGAAGTGCTACATTGTGTGCATCCCTAGCTACTTAAACATAACCAATCCTGTGTGACCAAAAGGAACACATGCAAGGTGTGTATCACACGGCCCCCCTGCAGAACAGGCCATGACAATCACTGGTATTTCACCCAAACGGTCCCAACCCACATCACCCTTGTCACCCACACCATGGCATGCAACAGCAAAAGCCCAACACATGACCAATTAGATACGATGTGACATGTGATGAATGGAAAGAGACCCAAGACAATCACATCTGACATGGAATCAGATGAAATGACTGACCAACAACCTGCCACACATACAAAGTCAATCACAAATGCGTGCCACCAGTGGTACCATCAACAAAACACTGAATGCCTGTTGTCATGCACATTGGCCAAGCCAAATTCGCTAATCCCTAACCCATGTGCTGTGCGTGTCTCCTGCAACACACTGCTCAGCACACAGCACAGTGAGCAGCCATTGTGCTGGAGATACACTTTGAACATCATATAAAAAGGGCAAGCAACAAAAATAACCTACTGACGCATGTACATGATCCCCAAATGGTAAGTGATCATGCACTCGAGGGTCACAGCATGCCAGAGAAGGCAATCTGTGTGCACGTGTGGGCATGGAAGGGTGGTTGTATGTGTGGTGGAGCATTGTGTAAGTGTGTGTGTCAGTAGGGACATGCACTCAATACATGCATGTGAAATCAAGTGACCCTCAGTGTCCCATACACATCACATGTGAACATTGCCCATGTGTACACCCCAACATGTCAAACCACAACAATCCACTGGCACCTGAAAAGTAAACACAACACAGGAACAGCCATTGACCAGCAGAACACATCATGCACATAGTATCCCACAATTAGAATTTCAGAGAGTGCCCAAACATTGTAGCCCAAGCATACTGTCCCACAACAAAAGGCCCTCCCTCAATGACACATCACCATGACCTTCTGATGAACTGTGTCTGGGGTCCATTGCCTTCTCCCTTCTAGTCTACTTGGCTTCAGGATCCCCCTATCCCTTGGTTTCCATGTTCTACCTTGCGTGTAAATAGGGCCCAGCCCCCTCAAAGGCCACCTTGACTGGTAAAAATACCAAATCACAGAGAACTCCAAGGAGCCAAACTCCCAAACCATGTAGCCACAAAAAACCCTTGAAGAGTCTCCAGTAGATGAATAGAAGTCGCTGAAAATTGCCAAGTACAAGTCCAAGCAGAATGATAGAAGTACAACCCAGGTAGCACAGTTCAACAATGGTTCAACAGGAAGGGTAGAATTTTTAGTACACAATAATCAATGAGGTTGCAACAACTGATGGTTAGTGTCACAGCTCCGGTCTCCAGGCACAGGAGTGGCATGAACCAACCACCCCACCTTGGTCTGGGTGTCTGCAAGGTAAAACTTGCACCGGCCTCCGAGACCCCGGTGGGGAAAGAGGGTTAGGGATCCGTTGTATGGATAGGCATCGGTATTCAGGATAACCGGAAAGAGGGTCAGGAGAGGGGAGGTAGATGGGCAAGGGAAAGTAGGCCAAAGACAAAATACAACTATTGACTATAACACATACTCAATCAGAGAAACAATGTTCTTCATGCACATTGTACAAAATGGGTCAAATGCAAGCCAAAGAGAGACTTATCTCTGGGGTGAGTGCTGGCTTCCTGCCTGCGTGCTCTCAGGTCCGGTAACAGGAGCAGTTCAATGCTACAAAGAGAGTGTGAGTTACTGTTCTGTGTGTGTTTTCACCTCACACACAACACCATTCATGCGTCAAACTTAGTGACTCCTCCCCAAAGAAACCCTCTTGTCTACTGCTTTGTTCGTATACTTTTGCTTGCCCCCATGATGGGTCATACACTGTCAATGCGGTAAGGCATCCGCATGTGGCCTCGCAGTAAATGGAAGAGCAATGTGTCAAGGATCACACAGGATACAATGGTCCTTTGGTGAGCTGCTAGACGCATGTGGCGAGGTGCGACTTCAGTACAAGTTGTGTTCTGGCAGCCGCGAATGTCCATAGGTAGCACATGTGGCAATTTGCATATGCAAATGATATGCACTGCACTTGAGTCTGTGCGTTGCTGGGTGCCCACCATGTGCTGAATTAGTTTCTGGCTAGGAACGCTACTGCTCTAATAACTTAGCTTCTATGGAGCAGGGGGGACTCGAGGATATGGGTGACGCCCCCTGTGTGTGCCCCTAACAACTTTGAAAGCTACATGCCATTTGGTCCTCAATGTGGCTTAGCTGTACTCTGCGCATCTTCCCCAATGCCTGGCCAAGCTCCCCAGCACTGGCGCTACTTAGCATGCAGTGCCTGGGCCTGGAGGAAGGTCGTCTGGGGTGTGGTCACTCGTGCTGCTCACCTTGCTTGGAGCTCCTGGAAACACGTCTGCTAATGTCAGACGTCTGAGCACAAGCCCTGTGCTTCTGCTTGTGCACACATGCGCACGTGTGAATCACCCAACGTGGACAGGTTTTTGTAGTTCTTGGCCCTGTGTCTGCTGCGAAAGGCAGTCTAGAGGCTCAATTTCCTGCAGAAAGGGCATAAAAGCTTTTTATTAGGCTGGACATTTTCCTGTGTGTGTGTCTTCATGCTGGTTGTCACTGGGCCATGTCTGAGACCTGAATCCGACCTCCTCCCACCATCAGTGTGACTTTGACAGCCAAAGGGTGCAGGCTACTGTCTACAGCATGAAGTGCATCAAGCACATATATAGGCAAGAAAAGAACATACATCAACATCAATAAATGGACATATCAATAATCTACTCACCAAAATTGATTGCATACATGCTATGGAGAAAGCATACAAAATCCCCACTAGGGGTGTTAACACAAGTAGTACAGCAGCAGACAGCCCACAGATATGATGAAAGTCCAATGCATTGTGTAAATGGCTGTAACACCGAACCATCCTTGCAAGCCCATGGATAGGGGAAGCAGGAGTGGCATATGTGAGTCAGGACCCCAAGCTGTAAACACATACACGAGGAGACAAGCTTGAAGGGCCCAGCAGGAACAGACAGTGGATGCTTTCAAAAACCACAAAGCACCACACCGTCACATAAATGCACAATAGACAAGCAATTTTAAACTATATTAACTAATTAAACTAACTATAAAAATCAAAAATGGCCACATAAGACCGGGGGGGGGAACAGGAGGGGGGAGGTACAGGGTGCACCTCAACACCCACATGCAATGATGTCGAGATAAAAAAAAAACCTTCATGGGCTCAACGCCTGCACGGCCCAACCTATATGGGAGATAAGTCGGCCTCCTCACCCTCTGACTCAAAAGGTGGACATGACACAGTACCCTGATCACGCCTATGCGCAGCTTGCCCCTCGTCAGCAGCAAGTCTGCGGGACCCGTGAGCCTGGTTCTGTGCGGCGATGACACATAGGTCAGCATGCAGAACCTCGCGTGATGCGCGTGCTTCCTCTTGCAAGGTAGCACCTGTAACATGGAGTTCTTCCTGCATGGCCTGGCATGACATTTGGAACACCTCCCGGCAAGCACGTAGCTCAGCCGAGATGGTATTCTCAAGCTGTTCCAACCTCTCCTCTCTCCGCTGCCTCTGGGACATCAAGAGCACACCCAGAGTAGATCGGAGGGATTTATGGTCATCCCTCAGGGCCTCCCTGTATGCCTCTGCATGAGCAGCAATTGCTTGACGCAGAGACACCATTTCAGCCTGGCGTGCCCTATCTGAGGCTGCCATGCCCAGGCTGAACGAGCGGGCCGTGGACTGTGCCGCCCGCTGCTGGAGATCCACCTGCCTGGCAGGGGGGAGCACAGATTGGGCCCCACGTTCCATGCTCTGAGCGATATTATCAATAGCTGCCCCCTGGTGTTCGGAATTGGCAACCATGGCTTGCTCCCACTTAGCATACCTCGGTGGCGCACGGCCACCGCGTTGCTGCGCTTGACCCCCGCGGGACCCAAGGTCCTTGTTTGGTGGCACTGCCCGCGGCTGCAGGACTACATTCCTCCATTGACGAGATGCCCCAGGCACATCAGCAACTGCTGTGGAGTGTGACCATGCGTCCTGATCCACCACAGGCGGAGGTCCCACCACCATCTGGCCCCTCAGTGCAAGTGTCGGGGACAGAGGATCGTCCACATCAGAATCACTCACCATTCACGAATGGACATAACGCGCATCCAACTCGACATTGTTGTCAGAGTGATCATCCGGGCTAGACTCATTGCCAGCCCTAGACACGATGGTCTGGAGCACAAGTGGGTTCTCATTGCCTAACACCCCACGACCCCCACTTGTGCTGGGTTGCTGGTGTGATAGCAACCCTGTGTCTGGTTTACATGTCAGAAGCACATAACCCACACACACATAGACATCACATCGACAGCCAACACATGATGCAGACATGTCACACACAAATGAGAACCTGGCATGCATCCAATGGCATTGATATGCAAACACATCCCAAAAGCAGAAATGGATGTGTCTAAATAGCAAAGCCTACACAAGTACAAAATGTAGTATATCACCTCCATCAGACACCACCTCGGTCAGGCACATGTCACAGGCAGAAAAGAGAGATGGCAACAAAGAGATGCCACATACCATAAGCATGTCTGAACTGCAAATTGACCACAGCTGCAAATGGAACCAAACACACAATGACACATGTAATGTGCATGTACACATGCATCACTAAACCATCATCACCAATGTAGCTTCATCCATCTGCAGCTCGGCCCGTACCGGGTGTCATGGGCCATGTAGATATAGTGAATGTCCCGAGCAAAGCAAGGGCCTGCAACCAGGCATGAGGGACCATAACGGCTAGTACAGTCCGAGCTGCAGGCCATGAAGCCTCCTGAACACCCCTCAGGCCCTGATTGAGCACATTGTGCAATGAATGTGCCCTATTCCATTATTCTCTGTGTACATTCTGCACGGCCAGGCTCCACCATATCAGCGAAGTGGGCCTCGGCGTACACATACTGCACAACAGTGCACATTAAGGATTATGCCAGTTGAACATAACGAGCGCAATGCTGAAATCTCACCAGCATTAACGTCAATCAACTACATATCAGTCAGTCAACAAAAAAGCTGCGGAAGACACATGTGTAAATGAACACTTTTACACACACATAAGTGAGTAACCGCAATGTTGCACTACACAACATTGAAGCTGCTTGCATATGTATATGTGAATGCATTCCAAAACACCCCTTTCCCTGTACACCTGTATTGTGAACATGAACAGCATCCAATACAGCAAAGCAAGCAGCTACAATGCTGCTTGCTTTGATGTATGTGAAAGTGTACACATACACACGTGAAGGCAGCTCCACAGTCATTACAACCCGATTTGCAGGCTACATTAAATCTGTGCCCCATACCAGTTGGTATTGGCCGCACATTGACCTATAAACTTAGCTAAACACAAACCTGGGAGTTCCAATACTGAGTACATGTGTCACAGGATGCACCTGTGCCCATGGCATACATGACAGAGAAGGGATGAAAATCTGGCCATACATGCCAGGTCACTTTGACATTGCAGCAGTGATTAGGCATGTAGAACGGTGTAACACGGCTCACAATTGGCTTGATGCAGTGTTGAACATGTGTACCTTACCCACTATCTACATGAACAAGTACTTTATGATGTCAATAAATAAACATGAAGGCAGTGTAAGGGCAAGTTCATGCATCACATGCAATGTGCATGCAATGGGTTGCATGCCTACAGGCAAACCCTGCCCCCCTTAAGTGAAAATGCAGGGAGGCGTTGAATGGCAGTGAAAGTTTGACCAGAGAACTGTGTATTGGCAGACAGTGTTGACTAGCGTCAATTGCATCATCTGAGTCAACTGACAACACAGCAGATGAGAATGGGACAGTAAGCAGGACACATGATGAACCCTCAGTGGCACACCCATGCGTGCAGAAACCATACACCAGTTGAACAGAGTCAGGGGGCCTGGAACAGGGGGAGGCCTGTGCCCCACACAGACTGTGACACCCTAAACATGTGCGTGATGCAGGACTGAGCCAGAGTGGGCATGGAATGGATGATCAAATGCCATTAAATGTATGTCATCCTGGACACGTACTACAATGATCATCCGGGCAAGGACACATAGGGGCATGCATGTAATGCACATGGAGCATGAATGGGCACTCATGTCCCTGCAGAGCATCTGCCATCTGCACAGTCCCAGTGAGACACCCTGCATCAAGGACGAAGTATGTAGCCCACTGTATGCATCTGGCAGGTTGGCAGGGAGAAGTGTGCATGTACACAGGAGCGTTGAACAGGCCATTGCAGTACTCCAACATGACACCCATCAGTGCCATGGTGAAATTGGGGTGCAGTGGGGTGGAGGGGCAAGGAAGCATGCCTACGTGAAGTACCCGCATGCAGGCAGAACATACCTGTACATCAGTCATGCAATGACATAGTCCCAGTGCTGAGTGCAAAGACACCCCAGGCTACATGCAGAAGGGCCAGTGAGCTGGAACATGGACTGGAGGGGCAGCCGGGTGATTAGCATGTGAGCAGGGTCAAGGTGTGGTGATGAGGACAGTCCCCGTTGCTCTACATGTCCAGCATCCTGCACAGCAGGCACGCATCAGTGAAGCATTGCATGACTCGCACATGAGAACCATGTACACATAGCATGTAGTGGCAGTCAAGCACAACACATAACACAAGCAAACCACACATGGTCTGGACAAACACATGGCAGCACTCACTGAACGGGGCATCAAAGTCCAGCATCTCTCCCACTCCTTCGTACAATTCTGTCGGCATGAACTCTGCAGCGACTGACTCGTGCGAAGTGAGCTCTTCCTCCTCAGGTGGTGGCCCACTGCCAGTCACCAGAGTCATGTTATTAGAGGTACACTTTTGATTAGCAGAGCGTCGGAGGTCATCCCAATGCTTTTTGCACTCCTGAGCTGTGCGCACCTCATGTCCGATTGACTGACACCCTCCACAACATGCTTCCAGTGGGTCAAACGCTGGGCAGCCATAGTGTGACAATTCGGGCCCACTAGCATATTACGGTCATGTCCCGACACGTAGTCCACAAGTTATTCCAGTTCCTGCTTGCAGAAAGGCTTCTTCCTCGATGTGCCGGAGGCCGGAGCCGTGTCTGGGGTCCTAGCCTCTGCTGCAGATGCAACCTTCCTCCTCTTGAGCAGTGGTCCAGACCCTGGCTGGCAAATGCAGCCCTGATCAGTATGGGCAGTGGTGCTGGTGGATTGAACAGAGGGAGTGGCAGGTAGAACAAGGATGGAAGCCTGGCTTGCATCAGTGGCTGCTGGGTGTCCTGGAATGGGCCCTGCGCAGCAACATCCGCTGTGCCAGGGTCATTGTGCGGGACTGTCGTGGATGCTAGACTCACAGCCGGGGTGGTGTCGGCTGCATCTGCCCATGCCTTGGGCAGATGACAATACTGCCCCAGGGACATGTGCCTCGGTCAGTGCAGCCCTGCGTGCACTTACGGTGTGCCTCCTGACCTCCTGAAAATCATCCTGGGACTGTTCAGGTGCCATCGCAGCATGCACTGGCTGACCCTGAGCCTGGGCGGTGGTGTCCACAGCTGCAACTGCAGCTACCACTAGCCTTGGGCCCGTGGCAGTCGATGAAACGGACAGCCGAGTCACATGGGTGCCAGTGCCAGACGCAAGAGCTGCATCTCCCGGAGCCACAGGGGGTGGTGGCATGACTGCACCAACACATGGCACAACATTGTGCTGAAGTGGCATACCCCTGCCTCTTCCCCCTCTGAAGCCACCCTGGACACCCTGGAGTCCCCCTACTCCCTGGTCACCCCGGCCACATCCCTGACCACGCCTGCCACATGGAGTACGCCCAGCTGGGGCGCCCCTCACCTTTCGTGGCCTCCAAACCATGACACAGATGTAGTAGTGCTGGCACAGATGTAGTATTGCCAATGGGACGTGTACACAACAATTGTCCTGGGCAATTGGGGTGAAGGGGGTGGGGTACTAGATGTTAACAGCACCCCTGCTCCTGCAAGGCTGTATGTGACCCCAGTGATAAAGTGACGGGTCACGCAATGCTCAGGCACCCCAAAACTGCAGTAAAACCATGCACGCAACCCCCGGTAGCCCACGTGTGTGGAATTAACCTCCCGCAGTACTCAGTGGTACCCGGGGACACAAAAAACACGTACGCATGGGACACACAGGCTACTATGACCTCGAAAATGGGTACGCGATACACAGGGGCACCCACAGTGGGAAAAATAGCATGCGCGACTCACCTTCTGACTAGCGTGATAATGAAAAACACGCGTAGCCAATACCCCCGCCAAAAGAAAAGATACGTCCTTAATCCGCTGTGAAGTTGTGATGGCACGCGAAACAACCAGAAGTAGCAACGCACGTCAGTCTCCACGAAAGGTACATACAGCGAACTGCTGGTCCCACTCACCTTTAAGCCGTGCTGAGGGAAACACCCATGCGCGTCATGTCACTTACACGCTTAGGCCCTTTCCTCGAATTACACGCATTAACATGCGGTGGTGCTGTTTTTTCACGTGCTGAATCACTATGCACCCGTGAGGGGAACGCCTGTGCGTGTTACGTCATAGACACGCTTACGCGCTAAGGGCCTTTCCTCAAATTACACACTGACATGCTGTTTTTTCAACTGTCAATTCACTCTGTATCAAGCTGGCCATGCGCCAACACACGGAAGACCACGCTCCTGCCCAGAAGGCCTAATTACTGCCCCCCAGAGCCCCAAGCCGACTCCCAACAGCAATCTGCTGCCGGCCTTCCTGCTGGCCACGTGCCCTGCTATTTGGTGCCTGCATGTCAGCCATCTGCAGGGGTCCAGTTGCTGTGACCACCCCTCTTGGAACAGAAGACTCCCGACTGAAGTTCCATCGCTCCACAGCCCAGCACCAGGACCCAGATGCCCACCCACACCTGCCTCGGGGGTTGCCATGTCGGGGGAAACAACATGAGAGACCACTGGCAACCCACAGACAGAGAGGCACAGGGCTACCACCTTCAGTGCCGCAGAAGTTGGTATCCTGGTGGCGCAAGTTCTGGTGCATTATGATGCCCTCTTCGGAAGACCACGCCCCAACAATGAAGCATGGAAGAGGAACTGGAAGTACATCGTGGTTGCCATCAACGTGGAGGGGGTGGCAGCCCGTGACATAGCACAAGTCGGGAAGCGCTGGGAGGACTTCAGGTCCAGGACCCTCACCAAGGCCCGGCGCCTCTTGGAGGCAGGTCATGCAGAGGGGTGCTGGGTCCGTTTTACCGACAACCAGATGAGGGTCCTGGAACGTATACACCCAGCCCTCCACCTCCAGGTCCTTTAGAGGCAGACCCATCTCGAGTCGAGCGGTAAGTGTCCATGTGTAATGATTGGACGCAGTGCATGTTGACGTGTGCCAGGAGTGTGCAGCTTGGACATATGTCTGGAAAGGCCCATGTATGGTTGTGCATGTGCAAGGACATGAGCCTGCCGCATGTGAGCCCAGTCATGTGTGAGGCACATCAATGGTGTATGTGTTCAAATGCATGATGCACAAATGCATGTGGGGATGCACACATGTTAGCATTTCTGTGTATGTACTAGGCATGGTTGAGGTGTGACACATGGATGCTGCTTCCACCTTTATGTACGTGCACGGCATACATGTGCGTGTGTGTGTTTGACATGTGTGCGAATGTCATACGCCATGGATGCATGTGACACAGACATGTGGGAACCCGATTGGCAGATGTGACATAGTTGCAGATGATTACACTGTGACAGGTGGTGGAGATGTACAGATGCATGTATGTCTGCTGGCCTGTGTGCATGTGTTCGGCACTCACCATGTTGCATGTGACGTCAGGCTAATCTTTGGATGTTCATGATGTTGTATGTGTATGGATGCTGCTGCCTGCTGCAACATTCCTGTTAATTTGTGCCTATGTGTAGGTTCAAATTCTATGCGTGTTGGGGAGTGTGATGCCATCTGTGAAGTTTGACGCTGCCACTCATGTGCAAATGTCATGTGTGTATCGGACCATTGTACAGTGCCCTGATGCCTGTGTTCTGTTTCTTCCTGTCTGCAGCGTCAACTGATGGAGAGGGCGGAGATGGTGCTGTTGAGCACAGCGGCAGGGATCCCACCTCCAGCCGGAGACGCAAGGCCCAGCTCCCCTCCAGGTTGTCATCTCTTCGGGGAGTGAGGAGTCTGGTGCCGTGTCAGTGGCCGCAGCTGCCGAGGGAAGGTCCAAGAGGCAGAGGTCGGAGGTGTGCTCCTCGGCAGCAGAAGGGGCAGCTGAGCCCCCACAGGGGGCTATGGAGGTAGATGGCACTGAGTCATCCAGGTTGGTGGGGGGTTTGGTTGAGGAGGAGGCCGTGGAAGGCCCACGCACGGGGCCTGAAGGGGGGATTCCACTGGTGCTAGTGGTGCAGTCCAGAGGCAGGGACAGGAGGCAGCACAGGCTGCCACGGAGGTGCCTGTGTGTAATCCTGTTTCCGATCCTGTGACTGTATCATCCCGCACCAGCAGGGATGCCTTCGTCCAGACCCCTTCTCAGGGAGGGGATGCGCGAACAACAACTGGCCTTCCTCTTCCTGAGGACATGGCAATCCGTGACCGGGTTGAGCCTGTCCTAGCTGGGGTGGCGTTACGTCAACGTGGTATTCGGGATGATGTGCAGACTTCTTGTGAGGAGAATGCAAGTCATTTCGAATACCTCATTGACCGCGTCGACCTACTAGGATGGGTCACCAGCGCTGGGTTCCTCCGTGTGCTGGATCTTCTACGGACCCCCTTCTCAACTGCACCCCCTATGCGCCAGTCATTCTCTGTGCCATCTACCTGCCCACGAATCACCTGGGCACCCTGTGGAGCTGCCCCTAACCCAGCCAGGCTGGTGGAGGACACATCTCTGCCACAGTCGGGAGTCGGAGGTCCAGCAGGGGTGGCCACCCCAACAACTGGACCCCAGCAGGAGGAGGACATGCAGGCATTGACAGGTAGGGCACATGCACGGCAGCAGCAGGCTGAAGGTGGGAGCGATGATGGCTCGGGCCATCAACATCACAGGGGCAGGAATCGGCCGGAGGGCAGGAAGACCCTGGATTGGGAGTGTCTTCCGTGTGGCAGCGGTTGGGCCAGAGGATAGATGCAGAGCGGTGGCGGGCTGAGGAGGCACGGCTCACTATGGTCAGGGTGGAGAACTCCATGCGCAGGTCGTTGAGGCAGCTGAGTGCCTCGAGGCAACTTGCAGGAAGTTGGAGGTCGCCATGACTGCATCCCTGTGAGACCTCAAGGCCAGGGAAGAGGCCCACCTCCGGGACGTTGAAAAGGAGTTCGATGATGCCCTGGCCCGGAACATCAAAGAGTGAGCCGTAGGACTTGCCCGCCACCTTTGTACATAGTTCTTTAGTGTCAGGTTTCCTTTGTTTTTTTCTTTTGTTTTGGAGTTAATGGACTTTGCTGCACTTCATGTATATAGTTTTTTTTCCTAGGACTTTTTGGTAGGTTTCATTTATTTTTGGGATCATGGACCCTTTGGACTTCGTTTGTATATAGTTGAAGACTTGTACAAACTTTCTTTCTGGACAATTCCCATGGATCAATGGTTTCATTTGTTTTGGAATATTTTATTCTTATTGACATTGCCGATGGACAACTTTTCTTTTTTCATGCTGTGGATTTTTGTTTTTCATTGGATTTTCATTACTTTTTGTTAATATCGTCATTGTTTGTTGAATTTCATGTTTGATTTTCTTTCTGTAATTTCATTGGGTTTTTAATACATTCATTCTGAGTTCATGATTGGTGTTGTGGAACTATCATTGCTTTTGTGCATGTCTCAAGTAACATTGCCTCAGTCATGTGTTGCCACTGTGTGGCTCTGTTGTGCATTTATGCATGGGCATGGTGGTTCTTTTAAGAGTGTCATGCCATGGGTCATTTGGGAGCGGGTGCTGTGGATGGTTGCATGCTTGTACTGGGGGGCAAGGGGGATTTGGGTTGGCATTAGTGCCATCGGTCTATTTTGTTAGGACATGTTGTTTGGTGGCCCATGTGTCAGGGCCTGCTGGCAGGGGCCCGTCAATGGGGGTGGGTGGTGTGGGTGGGGATACATGAGCCGGGGCCTGCTGGCAGATGCCTGTCAATGGGGGTGGGTGCGTCGGGGGACATGAGTCGGGGCCTACTGGCAGGTGCCTGCCAATGGGGGTGGGTGGGGGCTGGGGGGACATGAGTCGGGGCCTGCTAGCAGGTGCCCGTCAATGGGGGTGGATGGTGTTGGTGGGGCTACATGAGTCGGGACCTGCTGGCAGGTGCCCGTCAATGGGGGTGGGTGGGATGGGTGGGTGGACATGAGTCAGGGCCTGCTGGTAGGTGCCCGCCAATGGGGGTTGGTGCGGTGGGTGGGGTACATTGTCATGACCCACAGGATGCGCCCCTTTTGGTCTTCCTGGTCCTTATCGCAACGGGCCTTGCATTCCTTGACACTCCCAACATGGCCGTCCAGCGTGACACGCCTTCTGTGGTCTATACGTTGGACGTAACATATTCTACTAATAGACCGCACCCCCGCGGCTCCGCGTGTCTCAATGCTATTGCCAAGTAGCGATCAGACGTGTGCTTCGAAGTTTGCTGTATTGCTTTCCTGGTTCCTAGCTTTTCTACTTCCATTCTTTGCCCCTTTTTCTGCATCCCGGAATCTTAAACGCACGCTGGAGTCGGAAGAGACTCGCTCAGCCTTATTCAAGTCCAGGTCTGTCCGCAAGAAGACACCGCCCATGGAGTCCAGCAAGGATCGGTCTCAGGTGAGAAGGGGGGAACTCCGTGACAGACATGAGTTGGGCCTCCCATGTGCATGGTGCCATGTGGCCTGCCTGCAGGGCATGGGCAGGGGTGATGGGCTGCCTGTGGGGCATGCCCAGGGGTGATGGGCTGCCTGCGGGGCGTGGACTGGGGTGTGGCCTGGACCCCTGTGGTGTGGGCTGCCAGCAGTGCATGGGAAGGGGGGGCACACCCAGGATGCACACACTGCCTGATCACGTGTGAAACTCCCTGCGCACTCCCGAAATAAACGTACCCCGCTCGCGCCAGGCCTATCGCTTGTGAATCTTCATGTGCACCCCCGAAATAAACGTACCCCGCTTGCGCCAGGCCTATCACGTGTGAAACTCCAGGCGCACCCCCGAAATACATGTACCCCACTCGCTCCAGCCCTATCGCGTGTGAAACTCCATGCGCACCCCCGAAATACACATACCCCACTCTGGCCAGGCCTATCGCATGTGAAACTCCACGTGCACTCCCGAAATACACGACCCCACTCGCGCCAGGGCTATCGCGTGTGAAACTCCACGTGCCACCCCTGAAATACACGACCCCGCTCGTGCCAGCACTATCGCGTGTGAAACTCCACGCGCACCCCCGAAATATACGTACCCCACTCGCGCCAGCCCTATCGCGTGTGAAAGTCCTTGCGCATCCCAGAAATACATGCACCCCGCACGTGCCAGGCCTATCGCGTGTGAAACTCCACGCGCACCACCGAAATACACGTACCCTGCTCACGCCAGGCCTATTGCGTATAAAACTCCCTGGAATATGCGCAGGCAGCCCATCCACCCTGGCCATGCCCCACAGGCAACCCATCCACCCTGGGCATGCCCCACAGGCATCCCACACCACAGGGGGCTCTTTTTCCATGCAATTTACCTGGCGTGAGTGGGGTACATGTATTCCGAGGGTGCGCCTGGAGTTTTACACGTGATTTTGCTAGCACGAACGAGGTACGTGGATTCCGGGGTTGTGCCTGGAGTTTTACACGTGATTCCACTAGCGCGAATGGGGTACGTGTTTTCCAGGGCTCCGCGAGGAGTTATACATGCGATAAGCCTGGCACGAGCAGGGTACATCTATTCCGAGTTGTGTGTGTGAAGTTTTACACGCGATTGGCCTGGCGTGAGTGGGGTACGTGTATTCCGGGGGTGCGCGGGGAGTTTTACACGCGATAGGACTGGCGCGAGCGGGGTACGTGTATTTCGAGGGGTGCGCGGGGAGTTTTAAATGCATTTTCGCTGGCGCAAGTGGGGTACGTGTATTCCGAGGGCTGCGCAGGGAGTTTTACACGTGATTTTGCTGGCGCGAGCGGGGTACGTGTATTCCGAGGGGTGTACAGGGAGTTTTACATGCGATTTCGCTGGCACGAGCGGTGTACGTGTATTCCCAGGGGTTCGCGGGGAGTTTTACACACATTTTCACTGGCGCGAGCGGGGTACGTGTATTCCGAGAGGTGTGCTGGGAGTCTTACACGTGTTTTCGTGGTTGGGGGGCTGTATGCTGGTCCACTGTCCTTTGCGCCATTTACTGGATTTGTGCAATGTTTTTGGCGCATGGGGCGGGGTTGGAGGCGTAACTGGTGCTGCCGCAGGGTCTCTTCGTCACTCTACGCCACGGCTGTTTATGGATGTATAAATCCATGAATACGATGTGCGCCTAAATGGGTTTTAGCACACGCGGCTGGCGCAGACTGCCGCACGCGCACTCTGTGTGCCAGCCATGTGAGCCAGTTGTGCGCCGAATTCTATGAATTACCCCCTTAATGTATAGTTGTGGAACATGAGCTGGGTGCATGTGAGCAAAACAGAGCTCTGAAATGCAAAGGTATAGGAGTGTTAATAAAGAAAAGGGAAGTTGAGGGTATGGTTGCTGGACCGGCTTTAGCAAGACTATAGCCAATGTTTTTTTTAATGTTTTAAGAAAATCTCCCCCTGCACAAATGCCCGTCAGATGCCCGTCAGAGACCCCCAGGAAGGAAGCAGCGGAACACAGCAAGCAACTCTTGCTCCTGGTTAACGTAGGGGATATTACAGAAACCTTGCCCCAGTGCAAGTGCAATTAGAGTCAAACAATTTTCCTAGAGCAGAAAACATATTCGATGGATGTTTGCACTAGGCCAATGTTTACCCTGGCGCTAGTCTTTTGACCTGATCAAAAAAATGCAGTAAAAGAATATATTTGTTTTCTTTATGGTAATTTTTGCCCTAGTGCTAATTGTACTTGCAACAATACGATGTTTCTGGTATATGGCCCTGCATACGTAAGCCAGCGGCCCTTTCTGCGACTGAAAAATGTTGCCTTTTAAAAAAATGACCCTTGGTACATATGAATCAAATATGCCATTGAAAATTAGATTGTATCACGTTTTCTAAGTGATGCTTCTTGTTCATTGGTTCTCCTTGCTCCTTCCTTCATATTCTCCCTTTTGTGTTCAGCCCCCATTCTTCTAGTCCCCCCCACTGCTTTTATTCAGGCCTTCCTTATGTGCACTGTTTCGAAGCGCTTCCATCTCCCTGCGCACCCACTTGTTTGTTGTCTTTGAATGCTGGTTGCGTTCTCAAACACACTCTGGATCTAATGGATGGAAAATGTCGACTGACAGAAGGAAAAAACCGATAATTCTAGCCTAATTCACACGTTTTGTTCGCTAAATTGGGTGCCAGGCATATTTACATAAAATAGTGTCTTTGACGCTGCCTGTGACAATATATGGCCGCAACCTCAGAAACAAGCTGACTACAGCCATCCCATTCCTGTTCGTTGATAATGTTGACAATGTTCCTATTGGCCATCTATATGTAAATCAAAATGGTGCCGTCTGGTCCATCAATCCAGATGAAGTAGCTCGAGGACACATTAGCCCTGTCACTGCACTGCATTGGCTTAGTTGTTGAGACATACATAAGCAATTTTTGGCCAAAGTTGTTTCTAAATCAACGGGAATGAGAGCAATCTCATGGGAGCGAAAGAGCTGAGATGAGGCGCAGCACGCGTGTCTGCAACTAATGAAGGCTACACGGTTTCCATTGGACAAGCTTGCAGGAAGCCTATTTTCATAAATTCATGTCATTGCAAAAGGTGGTGAGGTAGGTACTTGTTTGAGGAATGTCAGTAACACAAACAAACTTGGTTCAAGGTCACGTGTGCTGTCCACAGGCCCAAGCTGACCAAAGAGAAATAGCAGCATCACTGTCACGGAGGTGAGCTATGTCTTCCAAATTTGGGTTGAATATGCTCCTCTGTTCCATCTCTCACAATCCCCGTGTGCACACAACACATTTCCGCCTCCAACTTTTATGACAAATTCTGTCATTTATTTCAGGATCAGATCGGTGGCCAGTGGTTAATTGATTGAGAAATTCCAAATTTGACTATTGCAATTCTACCTTGACAGGGATTCCTGCAAAAGAACGTGCGCAGTTAAAAAATTCACAAAACACAGCTGTGAGATTCCTTTTTCATATCCCTAAATTTTAATCTGCCTCACAACATCGGAGTACTGTCGTAGGGCTGCTGGTCCAACAGTGACTAACTTTCAAAATCTTCTACCTTGTTTTTAAAGGTCTGAATTGGCTTGCCCATTCCTTTCTCAAAGCAGAACTTCTTTGCTATTACCCACCACAACCATCGCAATCTTCTGGACAAAATCTTCTAGCAGTACCCACTTTGTCCATAGAGGTGACACGTGTTTCTTGGTCTAGATCCTCGTTTATGTAATTCACTCTTCACCGAATTTAGAAGATAGCATTCTTATTTGGTTTTTAGGAAAAATCTGAAAACCTATCTTTTTCAGTAGTTTCGTACTCCTATTCTCGTACACAAGCCGCTTGACAAATATATCAAATCAACTGGAATAAAGAAGTTGGCTAAAATGAAAAGGGATATGCTGTCGCCATCATCATCTAGCCGGTATGACTGATGGAGTACTACTTCTCCCTTGTGGATACTATACTTTGCTCCAGACGTGCATTCAACATGTACTTTTTTTAAACAAAACAATCTTAGCAGCAAGCAATACTTCAGTAACCTTTTCACAGAGAAAAACATGAAACCCATTGCCTTTCTGGCACAGCCTCTTTTTGCATTCAGCAAGGACCAGAAACCACCTTTGGAAGACGCTGCCTCCATACTGGAAAAGGAACAGATGACCATGTATCTACAGGACCATTAATCCAGGGGGCTTCATTCCGGGTTTGGTGAATTGGCACAAAAAGTAGTGGTAATGGAATTACCACCACGGTTACTGAGATGTAGGTGATTTTACCAAAAATAAGTGTTCGAAAGTGCAAAGTGTTCGACGGATAAGTGATCGAAAAAGTGATCTCTTCGAAATTACCCGTAATTTAGAAAAACATGACTGTATACTTATTTTCTTTGCTTTTTGAGGCATGGAGATGTGCGTGCCATTAGTGAAACCGAAGGGTATCTTTTGTTTAGTCCCTGTGCATGTAAGATCTGTAACCTGCACAATCGTTGTGCTTTCTGGGTCCAGAATATGGGCAGCAATGCATTTTAAACAAACGCTGACTGCAAATTGTGGCATTGGCACTTCTATATTGAAGAGTAGCAACTTTGTGTTTGCGCTTCAGGTGCTGTCGCTAAGATTGCACCATTTTGGCAATGCATATTACTGGCCATTTTACAACTGGTCAAGGTGCATTGTTGTGTATTATGTAGAATGGCAATATGCTTATTCTGTAAACTAGTAATGTATATCAATGATCTTGTGAACGTTGGCAATGCATAGCTATTATGAGACACATACAGAAAATGCACAGTAAGAATATGCTGCATTGAATAAACTAATGACCATTTTTAGTAGCATCGGGACTTAGAATCATAGTGTAGAGAACTGTATGCTACACTCATCCATTTAGGCTTTCTCCTACATCAATCCAGTGGAGGTCTGACCACTTGCTTTCATCTTTACTTTCCCTTTTCAGGAGGAATGCACTTGAGGGCTTTCTGCACAGGCCAGGACTCTTTACTGCAGCTCTACAGGCAGGCTGACTGAAGACAAGAGTATCTTTTACTGTAACATAAAGAGTCTCTCTTTTCATGTCATCTGCTATTTCATATATCCTGGTTCCATTCATATTAAAAGCTTCCTTCTGGATGTAAGCAACTTTGTGTGACAATAGAAGAAATGTTGTCTACACTGTGTTTGCCATGGGTAGCATTGTAGCATTTACAACATATGTGGCACTGTTTGGCCGGGTTAGAACGCAGGAGAAATAGAGGTGCAGCGATCAGGTCAATATTCGAAAACGTATGTTTTGAATAAATCGAATTCGAAAAAGTGTAATCCAGTGAAATCGCATTCAGTATAATATACGAAATGCTGTTACTGCAGCACTAAATCCGACGTTTGGCCCTGAAGTGGCGGATTTAACTCCAGCATCATGCTAGAGAAAAATCCTCCAGCTTACTGCTGAAAAATCTGCAAAATCCACAGAAATACCAGCAGTTTTAATTGTGCTGAAATCCCCATGCAGTCTAATAGACTACAGAAAATGGTGACTTTCACTGACTACCATCACTTGTAATCCTGTGGTAAATCCGTGGGATCGAGTGGAGGTAACAACAATTCCATTTGGCAGTAGTTTGGCAGAACCTGTGCTCTGCAGATTTGTGAAAGGTCTACACAAATGCTCCGTGACAGTCACAAAAGAGGCCAAGCAAATGCTTGTGAACCTCATTACTATGAGCACTGAAAATGCTATTTGTTGCGAGATCTGTGAGCCACCTACCAACTTCGATCATGAAAACCTCAGCATCTACGTTCACATTTGACAGACTTATATCCAACCAAGGCATTAAATACGATGGCATTAACCACACAGAGGGAGGTATGGACTACGCTGCCATATTAGGCCTCTAGTGCATTGAGAGTAAGTGTGCCATTTGTTTAAGGAACAAAGTCAAGGTATTTGTAGTCAACGAGTTACAAAAACCTTTCTATGACTCTTTGCTGCATCCTCACAGCAGAACCTCATAGTGCAATTGTGAGTGGTGTCATATGTGCAAGTGGTGAACTCAAAAGTAAAAACAAGCCCAACTAGAGGTGAAAACAGAAAACCTCTGTCTGCACATCCATTAAAATAGGACACAATTGATGGCATAGGGTCACTGATCAGCTGTTTTGTATTGGTTATAGAAGGAGAAATATAATTTGGAGACAAGCATACACAGATGTGGTAAAGTGTTACCTGACCAGCAATGAACATCAAGCAGAGGTTCCGGCAAACAAAATAAGTATTTATTTGTTTTGATGATGTTCCAGTAACTATGGAGACTGAGTGAATTCTATCTATGTACTCTTTGTGTCACACGTTTTCTTTAAGAGGCAATGCACAGGAATATGCTTGTTAATCATGTATACACAAGAATATCTTCTTTGAAGGACTTAATATACTCACTTAGTGTCAGTAGTTTCCAATTGCATGGAATGCATCTTCCTTATCAGTGCACTTTGTAGTTCATGGCAGTAGATTTTCTCTCAGAACAAAAAGTCATAAGCGTAATAGCAACTCCTACATATGTAATGCATTTTGTAAATGACATCTCCCACAGTGACTATCTTTTGAGTTCTTAAAAACATTCACATGCCTTTAGAGCTTATCATTTTTCTATCTGCACATCTACCACATTCCGACAGCACATTTTATGTTCCAACTACACGTTGTGTCCAACTGCACACTAACCAGTAGCCTTTTTTAATTGCATAATGGCTGAAAATAAAATGTCAACCTTAAACGATTTCACAAACAATGATCACATACACAATTCATTACATCATAACCAAACTTTCATAGTATAACAGTAAATAAAAGGAGTGTACATATAAATACAATGATTCAATAAAAACATACTACTGTTCAATTATAATTCATTCAAATTCAAACAATTTACAAATAGCAAACTGCCAAAACAAGCGGAATGGAGCCTCGACCCAAACAATTTGCCAAAGAAACTCATAATCGGGTACCCCTAACCTACCAAAATGATGTCCTAAACAAAGAGATCAAATTGTAACGTTTCTAATTCCTTCCTGTTTTGTAAGAACCTACAAAAAGCATCCTGAGGTAAAATTCTCTTATATCACAACAAAATCTCCTTAGTAGGCAATAAATTCCATCTAAGCCTAGAATAGTCAAATCTGGCCTTTGGACAAGGAACACTTTGAAAATGGGGTGCCAATACACCCGGGCGCTTATGCTCTTGCGAAAGAAGATTCATGGAAACTGATGCAGGAAGGCTGTCTACTATGACACACCAGTCCCAATCAAACATAGCAGCCTTTACCTTGTAGGGTTTGTCTTTTAAATATGATGGTTCCTTTGAGATATCACCTAACACATTAATACAGAAATCATTGAAGTCGTTTAATGCCTTCACCAAATGGGATAGTGACATCTCATTAAATTCTGCAAATAGGGTTTTAGGAAACAGGCTCAACATCTTTTTGTAGAAAGCCAAATATTTCAAGATAGCCGGAGCACCTAGGGGAACTCAGCATTTGTGGGAACAACATTTGGAATGTTCAGCACTCTACGCCTAATACGACTCTCGAGTTTGCTCAAGATGTCCAACACCCATACTTTGAACATTTCAATCCCATAGGTGAGTTTCGATACAACCTTCCTAATATAAAACGTAAGCAAAGGAGTATACGAGAATTTGTAGTATCTATGTTGAACAAACTTCCTCTGACATGGCAAAGCATCAGCTTTTTGACATAAGAGAGCAATATTAAGTTCTTTCCCCAGTGATGGAAGTGAGCAGGATCGGTTGGGAGCGGTGCTCCTATACTTTTTTTAATTACGATTTACAGCTCCTATACTTTTATTTTAAAAAGAAACCGTTCCGGAATGGTTTCGTTTTAAAATAAAAGTGTAAGAATAAGTTGAAACGTGCACTTTCAGTGCACTGCACTGAACGTTCCCTTAAACAGCAGGCGCATGTGTTTGGGGGTTTGTATTGTGTGTGGGAGGGGTTTGGCAAAGGGGTTTGTGAGGAGTGGGGGCAGGCCAGCAGGGAACATAGTTCCACTACTTCTTTTCGTACACTTCGACCACTGGCTTTCCCCGGCATCCAATAATTGGAAAACCCAGATAAAGTTATCGACTGTTTCAAGTCTTGATCTTAAGGAACCAGTAATAGCCTGATTGCTTTCCTATTAGATTTAGAAAAAGTCATTATTGTTGTCTTGGCTGCATTTATTTAAAAAAAGAATTGCCGAAGCAATTTCCAAAAAATATCTTAAACTGATCTATAAGCCAACTGGAGTACAATCAAATAGAATAAAACCATCAGCATACAGCAATCATTTTAAGCCCCAGTTATACAGTTTCTGAGGGACAAAAGAGACTTGCTCAATAGACTCACTGAAGTATGGTTACTCCAGCAAGTGTCTGGTGATATGCAGCCTGGAAGGTTGGAGTGTGAGGGTTTCAGAATGGGAGAGTGATCGGTTAGCAGAGGCAAGGCAGACTGCACAGATGGACCCTGCACTACTGGTGGATATTGTGAAGTGTTACTTATAATAAATATACTTCAGACACTTCTACTCACCTCCATCCTCACTTCAATTTGGCAACGAGTTCCACCAGCAATCACCCACACGTGTCATAAAAGGCCTGCTTGATTGATGTTATTTATAATCCGCCTATACACAAGCGTTTCAAGGCACAACCAGACAAGGCAGGAGGAACAAGGGAGGACAAGACAAAGGCTCTTACTAGGACTAGTATTATTTAAATTGTGCAAGTGTGCAGACAAGAAGTGTGGGGAGAGGGTACGGGCTGAAGGGCTCTCATAGCAGCAGGGCTGTCTCCAGCGTATCCTGTGAACGACCAGCCTGTGAGCTGTGCCTCGTTCAGAGGGTAAGAGCACAGCTGTCCACTTTTGCGGAAGACTTTCGGTACATACATTTGGAAATAAATACATTTCAAGAGATTAAATATTGGGACTTTTGTTTTCCTCCATTATAGCTCGCGCTCTTGTTATGTTAGAAAAGCACACCTCCTGACACGTGAGACATCCCTGACTAACGATGTGTAAAAGGCGTGAGCCTCTTCGCTTTGTTGCCACATGAGGAACATTGCATAGCAATGTGTAGACTTTGTGCAAGTTTTGCTTTATTGCCACCTAAAGAGTATTTCCCAGCAACTTGTAAACACAGCTGACAGCTTCTCAAGCACTCCGGCCTGCTTGCCATTGTTGTTGAATTCATTCCCAGTGCTCTGAGAGCACTGCGGCATGTACCAAAGTGAAATTAATGTGACATCTGCCATGTCCTATCTTCATTGATATGCACCATCAACTTGTTAATTTTATTTTATATGCTTTAATGGGCATATTCCTGCACACTTGGTATTGAAACTCTAATGCAAACTGTCAACTGCAGACAGTCAACTGTGTCAAACCAGAATAATAATGAGAATTGCACTCCCATTTATTTTGGTCCTCCATTATATGTTAAAGAATAATTGTGTCACATTATTGTCAACTGTTACCTTCAGATATGCAGAACATTCCACCTCCTATCACATTTTTACCCAGTCCAGGGGATCTCCCAGTCCCCTGAAAATGCTGGAAACAATCTTTTGAACATTAAGCTACAACTGTTTGTGGAGCAAGCTATGGGGCAGAACGGAACCAGTCTTTGCTAATGCATTGTCTGGGCACACCTCGACAAGCAAAGTTTGATGACTTACCGAATCTACCAGAAGATGAAGCATGAAATCTCAATGAGTATGAGAAATGTATCGCAAAAGTAGACAAGCAGGGAACACAATTGGATGAAGAAACAGTTGAAGCGTTCATTACAGCACTGAGATGTTTGATTAGAACCTGCAATTTTGGCCAGATAACAGATGAGCGGCTAAGAGATCAGTTTATTTTGGAGTGCAATGATGGGAAGATTAAGGAACATCTATGGTCCAAAGGGGATCCACCACTTGATGAGGTGTTGCACATCGCAAAAGAAATTGAGCACACCAATAGATATGTGAAAACCCTTCAAAGGAAAGTTCAGCTCGTAAAACTGCCCGAAGGAAAGAGCTTCAGCAGTGGCAACATATCTGATTTAACTGCAGTTGTTTCGGGTGGTAAACTCCCAACAAAATCTAGGATAATCAACCCGAGCAGGCTCAATTCAACTTAAGTTCATTGCTTCCAAGTCATCCTCTTCACAGAAGAGGTGTTTCTGATGTGATGCAGTAGGACACTTTTCCAACAGCCTGACATGTCCAGCTCTTGAAGCCAGGTGTCAGAAGTGCAAGAAGAAAGAACACCTAACCAAATGCTGCAGATTCAGTATCGTCCATATAGTGGATACAGGTATGAAGAAGAAGCAGTATTTACTGTGGGTAATGACGAAGAAGAATTGGACGCCCGAGAGATTGGGTCATCATAGATGGATGCAGGCTTAAGATTATAATTGACTCAGGGGTGAAATACACACTTCTGCCCAGATCTATTTTTGAGAAAATATTTCCCAACAAATAGTTGATTGAGGATGACATCAAACCACAAGCTTATGGGGGTGCACAGATTTAAATTGCTGGATGGTTTAAAGCAAAGCGAGAATGCAAAGGGTGAGCAGCTCCAGGCAAGGCTTATGTTACCGAAAACTGATCTTTTCAACTTTTAAGCTGGTTACAGCAAAGGAGATTGAAGATTAAATTAAATCCCAATGGGGTGGAATGTGATTTGCAGATTGACAGTGCAGAGTTGTCAGACTGAATGATCGGTGAGGAACTGGAATGTCTTATAGTCTTTGTACATCAAATCTGTCTGATACAAGGAGAAAAGACAGTGGTACAAAAGGTGAGAACAGTTCATCTGGCCTTGAGGCAGGAGGTGAAGAAAGAAGTGCTTTAGCTGGAAGAAGGAGGTATAATTGAGAGAATAGAATCCTCTAATTGGGTATCGCCTTTGGTGATTGTGGCCAAACCTAATGGGAAGTTAAGAATGTGTGTGGATCTTTGTGCCTTGAACACATGTGTGATACCTGATTCCCACCCTCTATCCAATATTCCTGAGATACTGTCAACGATGAATGGTGCATTGGATTTTCATCATTAGACTTAACTGCTGCATATCACCAAATCAAACTCCATCAAGAGTCAAGATAACTCACAGCCTTTATAACACTGGAGGGCTTGTTTTAGTTTGTAAGGAAGTCTTTCGGTCTGGTGTCAGGAGCTTCTGTTTTTCAGAGGGTTATGCATGAGATCTTTAAATATAAAGATGGAGTAATCTGCTTCCAAGATGAAATCTTGGTATTTGGTGCAAATCAGCAGATTTCTGATCAAAGATTGCGCAGAGTAATGAACATGCTGGTTGAATGGGGTGTGACGTTAAGAAAGAGAAATGCAAATTCAATCAGAAAAACATAGAATATCTGGGTCACACTGCCAATGCTGAATGTGAAGGAGAAACTCGCTAATAACATCAGAAGTGCACTGGAACCAAAGAACAAAGATGCCTTATGCTCTTTTCTCGGCATGGCCGAGCATTATTCGAGATTTATTCCCATTTTTGTGGATAAGACACTGAACATGACTATTACTTTAGAATCGTTTTCAATTTTAATAGAACTCTGAGTGTGCTCAGGAATTCAAAGCCATCAAGACTGCTTTAGAATCTACTTCATCACTCAAATATTTCGGCTGGGAAGGAGGACTACAATCTCCATGGATGGCAGCAACACAGGCTAGGGGCTGTATTCATTCAAGTGGAAGGGGATACAGAATATATAATAGCTTTCACATCACGGCTACTTAAAGGAGATGAAGTGAGCCACTCCACAATTGAAAAGGAACTGCTGGCTGTCAAATGGGTGATATAGAAATTCAGGACATTCCTATGGTGAAGCAAGTATGTTGTATGCACAGCTCACAAACCTTTAAGAGAGACATTACAGAAGAAACGTCTGGATAGTCTGTCATCAAGAATAAGAAGATGGGTTGTCGCCTTGCGAGAAGCAAGTCACTAACAAGCGTAGGTATGATCAGAGAAAATCAGTCAAAGAAAGTAAGATACTGGAAGGTGACGTGTTTCTGAAATAACAAAGACATTGCTGCGGGGTAAGCTTTTTATTAGGAGCCTGCAGAGACCATCCTACTATCAATGGCAAAGCGTACCAATTGACAGGCACATTCCCCACACAAGCATAGAAACAAGGTAAGACTGGGAAGACAGAACATCACAACACATCTCACCCTTACAAACCCGAAAAAGAAAAAAAGAAAAAATTAAAGAAACCACAACACAACAAAGAGGAAAGCAGTGAATACAAGAAGAGAAAAGAATACATCTCAACAGTTGGTGGTTTCAAAGAAAACACCACCACTCTGGTTGGTTTACCTCAAGGCCCTTAGTTGCCACCAGGCTCTGTCACAAATGCACCCGCGGCACATCCTGCACTATACACACAAAATCCTTAAGGCGGGTTGATCTCCTCTTCACCAGCTAACTCACTCTAACACCTTGCTCAACCATCCTTTCTTCACCAGTATCTCCCACATCGGCACTGCACTCACTCCTGTAGGGTGCCAACCTTCCCTTGGACCACATTTCACTACCTTCAACCACACAAAAAAATGTCCTCACAGCAGTGAGCCTCTTAGGACCTGAACATTTACTTTCAAAACACTTGAAACCCAACCTGGGGTTACAGATCAACAACAAATCTCCAACCGCCCAATCAAGGGCCTTCACACTATTGCACTCATCAAAATGTCTCCTAGAATGTTCCTGCCCTCCTCAGCCACCTTAATTATTTTTTCACAATCCATGCTCTTCCCTTGAGTTTGCTTATATTAGTACATCGTCCTGAAAAATCACAATGTTCTTAACGCCCTCCAACATCTGCTCCATCACACATTGGAATATCGGCACCGCTGAAGCCAGACCGAATGGCATTCTGCAGTACTTGAATATGTCCTTTGTGATGATGAAAGCCGTCACATCCTGGCACTCTGGTGCCAAAGGAACTTGATAGTATGCTGCTGAATTGTCTATCACCCTAAAGCACTTGGATTCGTCCTGAAAGGCTAAAACTGAGATTATTGGTAAGGGATGACGATGCACCAACATTTTCTTATTAAGATCCCTTAGATGGACATGTAGCCTCAAATTTCTGTTTCTCTTAGCACCACCGTAGACAACCAATCAGTTCCTTCTACTCTGTCAATAATACCCTTCTGTAACAGTACATCAAGCTCCCCCCTAAGCTTCTCCTTGCAGTGGTGCAGAACCGGCAGCAATCTGTGGACCACTGGGGTCGTGCTCCCCCTGACCTTGATACAATGTTCAAAGTCCTTCAAGGTTCCTAATTAATCTGTAAACACATCCGGAAACCCTGTGTCCCATGTGTCTCCAACTTCAGCCACCGTCTCTGTTTCAGTCTCATTGTCTTCAATACGAATGCCCAATTCTGCTTGTTCATCCCACCCAAGCAAGGATGATCCAAGGATGATCCTCTCTTGACCACGCACATTTTGGCAGAGAATTTCCTTCTTTATATAATGGTCCACAGGGAAGCACTGTCCACCTTCATTGACAGAACCGTCACATTCAAACTGAAATTGTCTATTGGGCCTTTCCTGTTCCCAGTGATTGCAGATATTTTAAATACATGTCAAACAATCCGTTCTGATGATTGTGGCTGAGGTACTTGAGTCACTTCCTACTCAGCACGTCAAACCACCAGTTCAACTGCACCCACTTTTCACTCTCAAGCAAAATGTCCCTTCTTTTTGCATTTCAGGCAATTTGTGTTCCTTGCCGGGCAAAACAAACTGGTCGACAAGTGCCTCCCACTGCCACATTTAGAGCACTAACCTTCTTTCCCATTCGTCCCACTTCTTCAGGAAAATTGCACACACTTCTTAACCCTGCTTCCCCATCCTCATATTATGCATGTGGTGTGCCGATTGCTCAATGCCCCTGGTCACTTCAACAGCTTTCTATAGCGTTAAATCCTTGGCCAATAGAATCTCCTGCACCCTTGCACTGTTGGTGCATCATACCAACTGGTCCCTGATCAGGGAGTTTGTTAGCAGCCCAAACTCACACGTGTGACTTAATGTCCTTAATACAGCCACATAGCTCCCTATGGGTTGATGGGGCTCCTGAGCCCTTTGAAGAAACATGTGTCTTTCGAAGGTGACGTTCTTCTTGGGCTCAGAATGGTCTGGAAGCTTCCTGATGGCCATTGCAAAGTCATTTAACTACCCCAAACCTCTTTCTCCCAGTTCCAACACCCCATCGCAGACACTGCGTCCTTCGGTGCCCAGGTTATGTAGGAGGACAGTTTGTTTCCTGGCTGGAGAGAATTTGTCACCGGCTATGGCCATCAGGTAGGTGTCAAACATCTGCCTCCATCTCTCCCACCTGATTGGAGGAGTCACTGGTTCTCCCAAAAAGGGTGGGGGAGGAGGAATCCCAGCTCCAGACATTGCTTAGCAGAGCAGTCCAGCTAAGAGCCAGTCCTATATGCATGTATCAACTACTACACTATATGCCCAGCTAAAGCTCACCAGTCCATTTGCTTGGCCAATAGTTGTCAACTTTCTTCCACAACAGTTGTCCACAAAAGGCATATTGCTGGCAATGCAGTCAGTTAGCCACTGGTTGCCAGTCACACTAGTGGCTTGGCCAATGCTTGCAACAGCTGCATCACATTGTCAGGGATACTGGTTGCAGCTCCACCCGTGGCCGTGTGCGTGCCCAAAGGTCCTTTCATTTAGTTCACTGCCTTAACACCCCCCTCACGTGCCATGGCAAAAACCCTCTGGTGTTGGCAGGGCGCTGCAGGGCAGACACCGCTGGGTGGGTGCCCCACTACAACGCTGCCTTGACAGCAGGGGTCACCGCCACCTTGACAGCCGGGCCACTCTCACCCACTGATGATGTTGCTGTCCGTTGGCAAGTCTGCACCAGACAGATGTGGGAGCACCACAGGCTCTGGCCACACACCCTCCCCAACAGCCAACCTCCTCATCACCTGTAAAATAACAAAAACACTGATGTGGGGTAAGCTCTTTATTAGGAGCATGCGTAGAGCAGCCCACCTTCAACAGCAACGTACAACAACTGACAAGCACATTCCCTGTACAAGCATAAGCAGAAGCTAAGAACCCAAAGATGAAACTTGGTACATTACAACAGTCTCCAAGTCACATTTTCTTTACAAGTCTAACTAGTGAACCTGATCACACAGGTCAGAAAGGACAGTACCATTCAAATAATTCTGATCAATACAGTACGAAAATGTGGTGCAACATCTTTCAAAATAAAACAGGAACACATTAGTAAATTGTGTCTTCCATGTTCAACCAGCCCAAAGCCAAATGATCTGGGCAAACATGATTAGTTAACTAAACCCGATTCTGCACCACATGCAGTTTTGCTAGAAATATTTTGGCAAGACCCAGCTAGACTGACATGCAATATTGTAGTCTACATAGTAAAAATACCAGAATCAATAACATACAATGTTCTACTTGTAGTAGGGGGCAGATTCTCTTAATTCTAGAAAGTTGAAAGTGAGATACCTTGACAGCGATTTCAGCCTGAGGGTTGGAGAAAAGTCCACTGTCAAATAGGATACACAGATTCCTGTTTAAGTCTACCAGTACCCAAATTATCAGGCCAGTGGAAAATAAAAATCACTGCAGAATTGTAACCATGCATCAGGACCTCTGATTTGCCTCCATAGAGAGTAAACCAGTTGTTCTGCATCCACTGCTGAATCACACCCAGATGTTCAGAACGATGCAGGCATCACCTGAACTGTCATATAAATCAATGAGTATCTGGGTGTTGTCTGCATTTTGTTTAAACTGCAGACCAAAACACTCCACCACTGGAACAACGAGACGATGTACGTGTTAAAAATAGAGGGGAAGACATGAACCTTATACAATTCCATACCGTTCCACCAATCTGCACCAGATTTTGCATAATTACCTGTTAGAAACCTCTGGATATTTCTAGGCACATGACATTTGGACAACCCAGTCCTTTCTCCGGATTTCAGCCCCTTCACACATAAGACGCTTGACTGAAATCAGTGAAACATCAATGTGGTCAAAGAAGGACCGGACAAAGCTAATTTTAAGTGTCTTAAGGAACAAAACTGAAAGTTCCCTTCGGGACCTTGAAAACATCATATGAAGGCCCTAGGATGCAGTGTTTCCGAGATATCTGCACTGCAACACACTGCAATGCGCCAGGTTGAGACAACAGTTGGGGCGAGCTTACAGAAGGCCCCAGTATGCTGCAGCACGCCAACTCTCGCCTCCCCTCCAAAACTGCTCTGGGGTATGTTAGCCAGCCACATGTGCACATTCACACCGATGTACAGGATCATTGATTTCCAACAATAATGAGTGTGTTATCATGTCTTTCTACATAACCCATAAAGAGTACGGATACTTTTTTCTGGATATCTGTAATTTGACATAGTGCCAACATTTCGAATTCGAAATTGCCAAATATGGCAATACCGAATCCGAAATCGGCTCCTCAGTGAAATCATCATCCGCCATCACCCACCAGATACTTACCAGTTGGCGGCGCAGCACGTTGTGTGATGCCCATTCGTACATCGGTTTACCCCTCTGCAATGCCAGTTCTCTTCACTTATGCGGAAGGGAACCAGCGCCGCAGGGTCCTTTTCGTTTTTGCCTTTGTTTAACAACTTTATTTGTCCCCCGCCTTCCATTTTATGGAAGCAGGGGACACATGAAGTTCCATAATGACAATCAAGGGGATCAGAGGACACCCCCCGCAACCCCTATACCCTCGATCGTCACTATGGGTCTTCGATTATTTTTCCAATGTCGAATTCAGCATTTTAGTCAATTCGTTTTTTTTGCTCGTTCTTTTCTACAGTTAATCTGATAACTTAATACACAAACATATCTTTACTGCAAAAGATTCACATGTATTTACAATTCCTACATGCATGTATATCAATTTCTTTCTTCAACCTCACATTAAACTCTTCTATGCAAAATCATAGTGCTTGAACAATAATAAATTGTTGTCATTTATGACCCATGAAAAAGAAAACTTCTTCCTCAGACCTACTAAATCATCTGTTTAACACTCATTACGAGTCCGGCGGTAGCCGTGCCGGAAAAACCATCTACTGTATTTCGGACTCGAAATACCATTCTGCCTCTGTGATTGCCGGAATCACTGGGGCATTACAACCCCGGTGACCCGGTAATTCCAGAGGCGGAATTCCGTAAATCCCCATTCCCATGGAGTCTATGGCGGAGCCAGTGTTTCCATTTCTGCCTGCAGGCGGGTGGCGTTACTCCCAACAGGTCACACCTGGTGGGAGTGACACCTCCCGCCTGCAGAATTGGGAATCAGCCGGACTTACCGCCACCGTTGTTTCCGCACCGGCAGGGTCATAATGAGGCCCATTGTGTAGATTTACAGCATACAGTCCATTAATCTTTCACCCATTGCAAAACCCCTTAATATGGACATATTAGCAATTCCATTCCCATATGTAATCTACAGATAAAAAGCTTGCATGGGTGGGAGGTTCAAAAGAGCAGTAGATGAGCCCAACTACAGAAGATGATGTGACAATAGAAACAGAAGGAGAGAAGGTAGACCATGTTTTACAACTGATACATTTGAGTTCCAAGTCGAAATTAAAATGTTAGCAAAAATGAAATAGATCCAACTAATAGCCCAACAGGTTTAGGTAGAACTTCTTCTTTTGTACCTCCCATACAAGTTTTTTTCTGTAGATTAAAGATGGGCATGTAATTGCTAATATGTCAATTTTAGGTGGTTTTGCACTGGGTGAAAGATTTATGGAAACCGTGTTAATCAGATGTTTCAGCAGGTCTGCGTAATAGGTTTTCTTTTTCAGTAAAATGACTTAAAATGTAGCACTATTACAGCACTATGATTTTTGCATTGATGAGTTTGATGTGAGAATGAAGTAAGAAATTAAGATATACATGCATGTAGGAATTGTAAATATATGTGAATCATTTACACTAAAGATATGTTTGTGTATTAACTTATTAGATGAATTAAACTATTTTGTACTAAATGGCTAAATAGATTAAACTGTTTTGATACACATTACGGATACGCTGAATTTGTACTTTGATTTATGGGAGACACGCCCATATGTGTATTAAGGCCCCTTAAAGACTGGCATGAATAGGTGGAATGAATCTGTCCAAGTGCACTCTTTTATAATTATTGTAAGGGTATGGAAAGAGGAGACCGAAATACAGGAGGCATGTTTCTGGTTATAGACTTTTATTTTATAGACAGTAAAGAGAAAACTATGTCTGACCCTAGTTCTAAGAGGGGTTTCCTCTGCCTCAGCCCAACTAGGGAATATGTCTGGATATCAGCCTAAAGCAAAAAGTCCTGTGTCCTGTGTCCAAAAACCTGCTTCCGACCCTCACGCTATATACTCAACTTAAAAAAAAGGGGTCATCTTCTTGATTCAGAAGAATGGTTAATTTCTTCTGACGGACAACTGAAAGGTCACTTCTAAAGTGGTGCAAATCAAAAAGTCTCAAAAAAAGTTCCTTAGATTGGGTTTCTAAAAAGACATGGGAATTACAAAGTCTTGCATCTTTAGAGTGTTAGTGGGATGGCTCTCTCCCCCTGACCTTTCTTCAGCTTTTACAATGCCAAGAGAATAAGGTTCGTCCCTTGGCTCTTTTCCACAATATTCGTAAGCACCAGGGGGTATGTCTCCCTTCCCCTGGTCTTTCCCCAATTCTTACAGTGTCAAAAGAATTACTTTTTTCCTTTGGCTCTTTTCCACAATGTTCATAAGGACTAGGGGTTATGTCTCCCTTGCCCTTGTCTTTCTCGTAATGTTCACCGTATTCACAGCAAACCTCATTCACTGTCCTTCCAGGCACTGTGATTGTGACAGAGGTTGTTAAGGCAGTTCGTAATTGGGTCTGAATCCCAATCCCTTTCTTGGTTCTCAATAGGTATACCTGGTTCACTGTCCTGCTAGTTATTCCTTGTCGGGTGCCAGGCCACTGTGGTATTAGCTTCTTTGATTTGAGTCCCAGACTCCTCTGGTTTTCTTTTTCTCGGGTCCCAGACCCCTTTTGTTTCTGTCTCTCGCGGTGTGGGTTGCTCGAGTCTCTCAACCTGCCATGGACTGCCACAAACAAGATGACTATTAAGGCCACTCCTTGTGGGATGCGGGTCCCAAACCCGTGCCTCAATGCGGTACAGTCTCAGTCTCCCGGTTTCCCAACCCTCCTCTGGCTGCTCACTGGTCTCTGTAGGCTACTGCTGGGTCTCTCGCCCCGTTCGTCGACTTCAACCAGCGTCTGAGTTCTGTGGCAGCTGCTTGCGCTATGGTGTCTCATTACTGGTTGGCCAGCTTCACCGTCTTGTTGGATCGGCTTTTTCTTCACCTCCTGGTTTCCGTACTCTGAGTGACCTCAGTGGATCTCTTCTGGACATCTCGGCTGACCAGTGAGTTACCCGTTCCCGCTTGCTTCTTTTGGCTTCTGGCGGTAGGTTCTGCAGCTCCCAATTATTCCAGGGAGGATCTCTCTTTGTCTTTAAAAATCCCTCTTCTATTTCAGCCAGGCCTCGGCCAATAGAAAGTCCACAAAGACTAGACTGCTCAGAATGGATCACAGAACTGCTCTCTATGCTTCTGAATCCTTTCCTCATCTTGGTACTCATCTCAAGGACTACTAGTGAGTCAGTTGGTCTCCTCCTCGTCTCAGTACTAATCTTGGAAACTCCTAGTGAGTCAGTTGGTCTCTTCCTTATCTTAGTATTGTTCTTAAGGACTCCTAGTGAGTTAATTGGTCTCTTTGTCATCTCAGTACTGATCTTGAGTATTCCTGTTGAGTCAGAGGGTTTCTTGCGTGTCTCAGTGCTTGTCTTGAGGAAACAAATGGGAACACTAGGGATGGTGTTGTAGGGGGCTAGCGAGGAAGGTTGGTTAGGGTTAGGTAGCCTATGGGGATACCAAGTTCTCCCTGGATGGTCCCTTATCCCAGAGGGGGTTTCCCTCCCCATAAGATCCACCACTTAGTACCACTCCCAGGAGACTATCAGTAGCGGCCTCACCTCCCTGGCCTCATGGGAAGGGGCTCCCCCTAGGGGAGAATAACAACCTCTGGGGACTCCTCGTATTATATAATAATGTTTCCAATTCTCTTTTTTATTTCCCCTAGCTCTCATCCTGCACACACCCTTTTCCTGGCTGTGACACCTCTGTCAGCAGGTTTAGCTTTACCAGAACCCCCTCTGATTATCAGCTGGAGAGAATCCAATAAAGTTATCAGCATAGTACCCCCCACAACTGGGAGGAACCCTTGAGCACAAGGCCATCACACATCTGCAACATGACTTAATGTAATACCAAGTGAACACTTGTAGTGGCCTCGATAAATGTCCTGAAGGCCAATAAGAGAAGCTCTTGTCCCTTCTTTTGATTACATTTTCTTCTGGACAAAACACTGAAAACTAAATATTCACTCCAATGATCCATTTCTTTATATGTGGTAGTTAGGCCTGTATGATTTGTCTCCTGAGTTTTCCCACTCTTCCCATTTCCTGCTATTTTTGGCCCAAATTCCTTTTTACCCTAACAGTCCTGCTGGGTCGTGTCACAATTCACCTCTGCAGGGATAAGGCTCTAAGCTTTAAAAACACTATTATGGTAATTTTCTCAGTATAAAAGACAAATAACATAACATAAAACATGTGTTAGCGCTTATAGTCACTAATGTCAAAGATCATCATCTTTGGAGACTGCAACGTACATTTTGACATCTAATTAATCTGGTCCAGCTCAGGATTTTCTTAATTTGTTGGATATGTTATGGTGTCATCAGCATACTTCTGGTCCTATCCGTTTAGCAGGCCGCTCTTTGCATCTTACTTTGGATTTTAACATTGAGTTATCTGACCCAGAACTATGATCTGTTTCCTGGTGTGATAATGTTGTATTAACACAGTTAAATCTGGATGTAAGCCATGTTGTATGAGCAATATTAGTTCTGTTGCACATAGTCGTTTTGATGACTTGTATAAGCTATCTCTCCTACTTTTAAATGTGTGAGATTCACCTTACTATTGATCTCTAACTTCATCAACAAAATCGCTTCTGTTCTTGAGAATCTATCTCCACTTACTCATTTCCGAGTAAAGTAGTCAATATCAAAATAGAATTCCTCATTCACTAATGATCTACTATCTACTATCTTCTACTCAGGAGGGTCTACAACCACGTTTTAGCTCACTGCAGCCTTCAAAAAGGAGGAGTATCCATTTGCATATGAGTCTGGTCTCACCCACAAGGGCAGTCCAGCACCGGAAGGCTAGGCAGTTCTACTCTCAACAAGAGTACCATCAGCAACCCCAGACACATTGTTCAGCCTTGTTGGGCCTCCTCAGTGAAGTGAAGCTGAGCCTCTCTAAAGCACAGCGAGCAAGGGGCCCATGTCTGGACTGCCCTTGTGGGTGGGACAAAGACTGATAGGCAAATGGAAATTTCTTCTCTGTGAAGGGTGCTGAGAGCTAAAAACATGGTTGTAGACCCTCCTGAATAGAAGACATTTCATAGAACAGGGTATTTGTCCCATGTCCATTCTTAGTAGAGGGCAGAATACTGGCATATCGTGGTCGAAGGCATCATAAACGGTACATTATGGTGATTTGGTACTAATGCATTTTTCATGTGTTACCCAAAACTGTGTGGCTTTTTACCCAATTTTTCACAGAAAACGTGATGTAAATATACCCCTTTTTTTACCCCTTTATTTAAAACATTTTCTCAGGGTAGATCCTTTCTCCCCCCAAGAACCTCTTGGTTGGTCCAGGTGCCCTTGCTACACTCAGTAGCTCATGCATATTCATGGGAATTGTTTATCCCACTGGGAGTCATTGAGAGCATATAACTGGGAAAATGGTGTACAAGTTAAAAAGCCATACAATAACATTGTGGGTAATTGTTATGCTAAGGCGCAATCAAGTTTTTTCCCTGCAGTTGAAGGACATAAGGGGAAGTTGAAGGCGGGGGGAATACTAAGTTCCCTTGTTGGTGAGGTGGCTTTTGGGTGTGTAGTGTAGGGTATTTTGTGGAGATTTGGGGCCTGACGGTATTTTATTACCGCCGAAAAATAACTTAGCAATAATCACTCCTCGTATTCAGATTGGGCCCTGTACAACAATAATACAGTGGACATGCATTATTTCAGCACCCAGACATGCATATTTGGTATGCGTGGTTGGTATGCGTGGTTGGTGGTATTTTGGTGAGCATAATTCCCTTGTTTTATTTGTGGCCCCAATGTCCAGAATCCCTTATCTTTGCTTAGATTTTTCGTGTAATCACTAGAGAGACCTCAGACCTACATTTTAGGAATACCACATTTTCAGTGTTAGTGTTAGTGTTAGTGTGCCACCATGGGCAATCTCACTGACTTATTTACGACAGAGAGCTATATGCGGTAATTTTGTGGTAATTTCCACTACCTTATATACGGTAGGGAACTATGTCCAGAGAGTCTCTCCTCCCGTTGGCTCATGTACCTCCAACGAGCTATGCTACAGTCACTCACAACTGTTCATACTGAATCTGACATGCACACATCTGTCTTAAAATGACCATTGCATTGTTTAAAAATCTCCCCACGTCATCAGCATTGTAATGGTAAATAGTAAACACACCACCCGTCTGCTTTCAAATATTTTTCTGTATTATAAAAGTTGCATTTAAACACGATCTCATTCTTTACAGAAATAAATACAATAGCACAGTAACAGCTTTGTCTATGACACACTGCAAAGAGAGTGGCGGAGAACAGAACTCAAATTGCAACATTAGCATTTGATTAAGGCACGCACAGGAGTCTCCTTCCCTACACTGACTGCATATTTTCATACACACTCAGCTCCCACACTTCTGTAATTACCTTATCTCTTTAGTTGTTCTCTTTCTGAATGTGGCTCCCTTGAAGATTAACCCCAGTGAAAACGAACGCTTTTCGTTCTCAAACCGGGGTTATTATCTGGAATCCTCAGCTTTTGCAGATAGGAATGCCTCAGCCAGGGGAAAGGTCCTTCTTCCAGCTCTGCCAAATCTTGACTGCCTTTCTTCTTCCTCAAACTCCCCCCAGCAAAAACCTGATCACTCCCTCTAGCATGATACTTGCTATGACGCTGCTCCAATCAGAATTAATCACGCCATCTCCTCCTTCTCTACACAATGGCTCATTTTTATAGTAATACTTTGTAACCAACTGATTTCCTGTCCTTTCGAGCCCATTTGCTTCCTGTAGTTATGTGGACAGGGCAGCAGAGAGAACAGAAAAAAAAATGGATGTGCGTTTAAAAGTTCACTTTCAGAATAGGCCTAATTCTGCAGTGGAGACACATGTTTATTAGTGGATTATGTTTCATTAGTCAGGTTAGTTATAAATTATGTTAGTTGTTATTTTCAAATGTGTCTCTCGCACCATAGGCATTTCAGGTGAAAAATAGTGTGCATTTTTAAATGAGCATGTGTGCTTTTAACTGTAAGAATAGATTTGCATCTTATATGTTAAAATCGTTTTTGACTGAATAGCCTGTCTTTTCTTGTTAATCTGGTAACACATATAGCAATGCACCGTACCCTTGTGGTGGTGCTGCAAAAAAAAAATAATTGCTACCTGTGCAGTAGTGCTGTACTCTGTGCTGTAACACGCCAAATATCCTTACAGTAGTAATGTAGTGTATATTTTTCACATTTTAATAGTGAATGTTTTGCATGTATATGTTTTGTCAACATTTTTGACTCGATTGGTTTTCAATGTTGAAGTTAAGTGTAGTCATCAGATATTAGTGGAGTGCACATAATTTCCTGGAAACGTTTGTGGTCTGCATCATGGCCGAACTCCCTTCCAAGAGCACAAAAGGAGGCGAGGTTAACCTGGGTTCGAACCACATCCAATAGAAATCTTCTTAATTGTGAAAGTTTGCGAGTGTCATCACCTATCATTTGACAATAATAGCAAGACACTACCCTGCTAAGCTCTTATATTGTATTTAGGTTTTTAGTAAGGGGCAGGTGTATTTAGATTTTTACTAAGGGGCAGACTTAGCTCCAAAATACAGAGCACATGAAGTCATGTAGAGACCAGCATGAAGGGTGGGGTTCAGTTAAGACTGGATTAAAACCAGGTTGTGATGGAAAGAGGTAGCCATGACTTGGCCCAAAAACATATAACAAACTGCATAGATTTTTTAAATATTTGTGTCTCAGATTTTTACAATAGTTGAGGCAAGAGCATCATGTGATTTGCCCAGAATCACACAGTATTTGTCTAAGCCAATGCTGATGTCAGATCCCAGATATCCAATATCAACAATGTTGTCATTAGACTACGTCTGGTATATGTGTAAATGTTTAGGCAAGTACAGCTTAATTAGGCATCAACCCAGTACTGTACAATCAAGTAACAAGGATTCAGTGTGCCAGTGTTTAGACAGTTTGGAAGAGATCGAGACTGTTCACATTACTTAGGTAGTGTGTGTGTTGGTTATTTTTGTGCCCATGCTCTGCAATGCTTACATACTTAAAACCTTAAGCTACAGGTTGTTTATTGTGGAATAGGACCCAGCATCAACCATGTCAACACAGCCCTCACCATACACTGCTTTTATTATCTCTTCCTTTCTCTTCTACTTCTTTCTGTGATAAACCAGAAGGTGTCTCACCCACTAGTCCCCAGGGATCTGTCATCCAGGTGACCAGGACACAGCCATCACTTTTGATTCAGTTGCTGGGGTGAACCAGTGTGGGAGGATTACCTGGGTGAGGGGTTTTTGGGGAATGGGAGTGGTACACCAGATGATGAGACGCGGTATCTCCTTCACTATAACACCTTTACCCCATCCTACCAGGTAGGATATTTAGGAACTCTACTCCCCCCACTTTTTCACTGACAGCCCGCTACGAGAGAAAACAGACTAACACCTGAGCTGTATAACTGACGAGTTCCAATACAGTAGTCAGGTGAGCTCACACACACACCTGACTTCCATTAAGCTTCCCCACACAGATAAAAGGCAGAGAACGAGAGCACACTCTGAACGAGGCAAAGCACACAAGGAAATAGCTGTTTCGGGACGGCAGCTGAAATCGAGGAGAAAGACGGCAGAACAGAAGGGGATCGCAAGGAGGGTAATTCCCTTGACCTTTTCGACAAGGAACAGTTACTTTCCAGAACCCTGAAAAATAGAATGCTTTAGACTAGGAAACCAGATTGAAGAATCCTGCATTGTGTGTTGGAGAAACCCAGGGCCCTCCTGCTGCAATAATCAAGGTGTGGAGAAGCACGAGCTGCCATGGTACCAATCTTGGCTCCAAGAACAAAGCAGCGTCAGTTAAATCAACAGAGTCGGTGAGTTCGGGAGACCAATACAAGACCTGTCTGCGTTGAAGTCAAGGTTGAAAGTAGCAAAATTGTATGGCGAGCACTGGAATGGACATTGTTTGAAACGCGTGTGATAACAGACACAAGTAAAGTTGAACTTGTGTTAAGTGATTGAACTTTGAAACCAATATGTGATATCTTTTGACAGATTGGTCTGGCACTACATGTGGGCTCAATCGAAGGTCTTTGTAAGGTATCTAGCTGGGAAAGTGGCATACGTGAAAGATTTGTAAAGAATTGTGAATCGAAGTGGTCCTTTGACAGGTCAAGCAAAATCCTGCGCACAGTCAAAAGTCTTTGATGTTGATACAGCAAAGAAAATTTGTGTTAAAGAAGATAAATTGATCCGAGCCTGACGGAAGTACACAGATTGACAGTTATGGACCGGGAGCGAACAGAAAATCACCAGAGAATTTGTACATGTAAAATCCTAAGAAGAAATTAACTTTGATGTGAGTCATGTTGCATCAGGCCCTCTGAAATAAGAGACTTTGAATGCAAAGAGACTTTGGTACAGAAGGTTATGGCGTTGAAGTTTTGAACTGCATCCTCGTGCTAGAGAAGCCAGAGACTGTGCTAAACTTGAGTGTGCCGCCTTGTCCCTTGCTGAAAATATGGGCAAGGGAAGCCAAAGGCTTGAATATCCTGACATATCATTTCTTGAACACTTTTCTTTGCATAACATTGTTGCCCTCACTATTTGTATTTAGAAGTAAGAATTAGCAATATGTTTATTGGTATAGGCCCCTTTTATTTTGACAGACTCGACTAGGACTCTGTTATTATTATTTGATGGTCGCAGCTTGCTCCCATCTTTACATTTCGGATTAGATACGCGTTTTTCAAACCCAATTGAAGTTCAATTAACAACCTTGAACTGTGATCACTTGTGTCTGTCTTACGGTTTTATACCATGCATTCCTAACATTTCTTATTTCTGCTCTGCTCATAGCCATTTCAACTCCCTTTCTATCCCTATCATCTCTTTTCGTTGACACCACCCCTCTTCTCGCTCACCTGCTCACTCCATTCACAAAACCTCCAACACTACCTTTCATCACACTTCCTCTTCTCACACCTACCCCCAGCGCCTCTCTACTTCACAAACTCAGCATCAGTATGCGTCTACATCTCACACTTTATATTGCTCTTTGGAATGCACAATCTGTCTGTAACAAGACTTACTTTACCTCTGACCTCTGTATTTCCCATTCTCTTGCTCTTTACCTCATTACCCTAACAGAAACCTGCTGATCTTCCTCAGCCTCTACAACCCTTGCTGCCCTTCATGACCCTGCCTACACCTTCAGCCACTCTCTCAGCCCAACTGGTAGGTGTGATGATCGGTTCATAGTGATAATATCGAATACAAAAATGTCGAAAGTAGTGTGCAAGTGGAAGCAGTCATTGCAGTCTCCAATCTTTTCGAGTGAATTTCTGTGCAAGAACCTGATTTGGAGTCCTACTTCACTGTTTACTACCACTGGAGGTGTAGGAGTTAAAAACTCCCAGGACCGCGAAGCGGAGCGAAGTGGTGTGCAAGTGGAAGCAGTCATTGCAGTCTGTGCAGTCGGCGGAGGCAAGGCGGGGAATCCTGATTTATCATCCATCTTTTGTAGCAGGTAAACCCCCATTGACTCGAACTGTGGCCACTATATTGACACTAGATTGACATTTACTAATGACCATTTGAACTGAACTGAGCTGCTTGATATCGCTACTGCTTTCACAGCGAAAATTTACAAAAACGTTAGGAGCGAGTGTCGCAATAATCTAACATCACCTCTGCACGATTGTCACAGCTAGTGGAAACAACGTGTGTGGGGAGTAAGAGGAGCTGCGTGCGGCGACTGCGGGCTTCGTAGCCTTTGAGCCGCTTGACTCCACCGCGTATTTCATCTTAGCGTGGGAAGCAAGAGAAGGGCTGAGCGGCGACTGTGGGCCTTTTAGCCTTTGAACCGCTCGGCCCCTACGTGAATTACATCTCCTCACATGAAGTAGGAGGAGCGTTGTTCGGCGTCTGCGGGGCTCCCAACCTTTGAGCCGTTCGGCTCCAACGCGATTCTCTTCTCCGTGGGGGAAGCAGGAGAAGGGCCGAGCGACGACTGTGGGCGTTTTTAGCCTTTGCGCCGTTCGTTTCCCACATATTCAACATTCATACGAGGGAAATCAGAAGAGTCGAGTCCTCTGCATTTGGTTGTTTTAACACGTGCTGGGAAACACGGATAAACCACCTTTTTTTCCCCAATTTTCAGTGCACTTTTATCTCTGTTTTTACTTTGCCCTTCAATTTTGGTCCTCTCCCTTTTTTCTTTCTTGGTATACATCCAAGATTAAATTGGACCCATGAAATTGAGGAGCACCTCATTGCATGATGATCCCAGAGCCCCTGAATGGGAGGATCCGAAAATGAAAAAATGCCAGTCGAATAGTGGCGCTATATGCTCCACAGAGGATTCTAGCAGGGGTCAAACTATGGAGGTGGGAGAGCCGCGGATGCAAATTCAAGCGTTAGTGCATGTAGACTCTTGTCTAGCTTCTGTTTCTACGCCGGTGAGATGTGTTGGGGCCCTGGGCTCTGAGTCCACCTTAGTTGACAATTGGAAAAAAGGACTCGAATATACAATAACAATAAAAATCCAGAAAAAAATAAAAGACAACTTTGGGGTAAATAAAGTGGTGCTTGAAAAAATAAATCATAGACTCAGTAACACATCTTCAAGCCCCTTAGGAGCCAACAGCCAACCGGATGAACTTGTCAATCCCCCCTTTGCTCTGGATACAAGTACTCCTATCTTGAGCCATCCGAATCTCTCGAGCATAGAAAACAATCAAGAACCCTTGAGTCTGGTGCAGGATCACCCACCGATTGAAACATCTTTTGTTATTAGCTCAAGTGAAACCCAGGAGGCATTTGTAGCTGAGGGGGCTGAGTTGAATGTTAACACATTAACTGCACTCAGTTATGTGTTGAATTCACTGTCTCTGTTTTTGAACTCTTGAAAACTGAAGTACAAATCCAATCTGGATCCATGATGGAATTGACAAAAGAGGTAGCTGTATTGGACGGCTCCGTAGTAGGTTGCTGCAATGCCGTCAATTCAAGTGTATTGCTGAAACTACAGTCGATGCTGCTGGAGTTTGTCAAACAAGGATTAGACATCTCTGCGATGCAGAGGACCATTGCAGACATACATAAATCAGAAGAGGCCAACAGATCCGAAAATAAAGCTCTATTAGCCCAATTGCAAATGTATAATCTAAACTTGCAAGAACAGGCGGTGTCAGAGCTTAAAGAGGCAGTCCCTTCACATGGGAATGAAATATCCCTTTCAGCGTCAACACTAGAAGAATTTATGAGACTGGCGAATGTGAATGATGATCTCTTTTACGTAGTCCCAGTGGAGAAACCTTTAGCAGTAAACATCGACAGTCAACTGCACTCCAAAGAGGACGTATGTGATGAAGTCAGTATCATAAGTCCAAACCAAGGCAGGAAAAAATGAGAAAGAGGGCAGCAAGACGGGCAAAAAGAATCAAAGAAAAAAAATCTCAAATGAAAGAAAAAAATTTGGAGAAAAAGCCAAAGAACCAGAATCGAGTAAAACAAAATAACTCGGCAACCAACATGTTTCTAAAGAAATTTGGGACTATTCGCTTTTCAGTGGCAGAGGATGATAAGGAAATTATTGAACTGCCATCCCCGGATAGACCACAGGCAAAAGAGGGAGGTGCAAAGAAGAATTTTAATCAAGAAAAATCTTCGCAAGTCATCCCTGAAAACAAAGAAAAACCAGGTTCTAATAGAAACGAGGTCAATCATAGTATGCTCACGAAAGGATCGCAAACAGAAAAGTACCCAGATAAGCCAGATGTGGTCCAAGTATTGTCTAAATCAAAGAAGGCAATCTCTTTGGCTCCCATTTTTCTGAAAGTTAGACCAAAGATGGGCGCTACTGTAACATTGAATGATGGTGCACCAGCGGTATTAATGAATTCTAGTACGAAGATTGCTCCAATCTTCTTGAAAAAACATAGTGCTAAAAAAAAACCTGCAGTATCCAGCAATTTTGAGTTGAATGACATTACAAATGTGCCTAAGAAAGTTAGAGCTCAACCATACTCACCATTAGAAGCCTTGGTAAAGGACATTTCGCAGAGTGAACTACGGAAGATACAACAGCAGGAGGTAGTACCTGCAGTTAAAATGAGTAACATTAGTGAAAGTGTGGATACAATCCATGACAGTAGGGTGGTTGTAATGGCCCACAGATCCGAAATTAGGAAGGCTGTAGATGCTTATATGCACGGCCATTTTATTCCTCCATTTATAGCTCCAGTGTCGACAAATATGCATTGTAGATCGATTGATTGTGACGATAAAACTGTGGAGATTGAGAAACAGGCCCAGAAGGGCATTGAGACTGGGGGTCTATCTCTATGTATCCAGGAGTGGTAACATCTGCGATTGCCCCAGTAAGTGTGGAATTAGACACCCCAAGGGTAATCACTCCTGTGGCTGATTCTGAATTATCTTCTTCTGCACAAGTGAGTCTACCTAATGACTTTTCCAAAGAGGTATTGTCACTGATTAAAGATGCTTTAGGGGAATTGGCTCCGAATATGAGAGAGAAAAAAATTAATATGGCCTCTGCCAAGCGAGTCAAAACACAAGATGCCCGGGGAATGGGGAAAGTCACCCCTCGATTGGCCCTGTGTTCTATGATTCTGAAATGTAGACCAGCCTCATGCATTCAATATGACTTGAACCGAAGAGCAATTTTAGCAATTTTTTTCAGATATACCATCATTAGAAGATATTACTTCTGCTGATTTGACTTTGGTTGAATTCACATCCAATCAGAATCTAAATGCAGTACGGGTGTGGATGCAATCTAAAGTAATTCGTAACCCGGTATGGCAGGCTAAAAACTCTCTATTTGATCTGGGCTTTTTGCTTAATATAGAAATGGACAGTGTAATAGAACCTGAGGTGCCAAGCAACATGGAATCTATACCAAAGGCAAAAAGTGCAACGTTAAATGGTCAAGAAACAAAGCAACAATTACAAGAGAGGAAATGTGTGCTTTCAATTGTAATGGGAATTTGAACTAGCTATCTAATACGGCAAATTCTATTCCTCTTGCTCTAGTCTGCTGGAATTCGCGGGGATTCAAACATCTGTTGAATAATGATGAGAGTGGCTTAGGTAAATTCGATATAATTCTACTCCAAGAGACCTGGTTACTATTCCCCATAGTCTGGTCAGGATACCAGATACATTTGAATCCAGCTCGGAAGTCCGTAGTAGGTAGACCCTCAGCAGGTCTGCTGGTAGCCTTGAAAGATGAACCAGGATCATCATCAAATCTGTGGGCAATGCCAAATGCGCACATGTTACTTGTAAGAGCGGTGATTAATGGTGACGCCTACGCGATTTTGAACATATACTGGAACCCAGTAGCCATCTCATCCCTTTATGGATCTGAATATACTATTTGACTTAGTGTCCGCTGATGAAAAGATTCTGTATTTCATCTTAGCAGGGGACTTGAACATGAATTGCCTAGCCACAAATGGTGTGCAAAAGAGTGAAAAGTTGCTGCAATGGAACACAATGGTTACCCTTAGAAACTTGCAAGTTTTGAATGGAGCGTTCAAGACAGACATTCCTCCAGCACCAACTTGGAACAGAGGAAACTCTGTATCCACTATTGATTTCATTTATGTAAACCCTGCATTATGGTCAGTGATGTGTTCCTTTTGTGTGGCTCCATCTGTGACAAGTGACCATAACATGTGCGCCAGTTGGCAAGTAATGGCAGAAGTTAATGTCAACAAACCTAAGACAATGAAAGGTGGATGTTTTGTGGTAAATGGTGGAAAGAACCGACCATGATGGACGGAGAACGCCTTGTTGCACTTTAACCAAATTTTATATGACTCAAATAACTCAACTAATCGGCAAACATCTGATATAGGTTTAACATATAGTAATGTAATGCAAATATATAGTCAACAGAAGAATGCCAATTCTCAAAGAGAAAGTCATATCCATATCTTTGATAGATCCATATTCATTAGGAAGAGAGCGTATCATGCCGAAGTGAGAAGTTTAACAAGGCATCCTCCCTCTGTCAGAACGGTTCTTATAAAAAAAATCCACTTGAACTATAATAACTGGCTTAAAGGACATCGAGCCTCACTCTACCAAAAGATGGAGCCATTATGTTGGCAACTTTGGCTGATAAAAATATCTCAAAAATGTGGGCCACACTAAACCAAACAAATAATGCCCGCCAGTTAGATCTACAAACAACAGCAGTTGAGGTACATCAGTGGATAGAATATTTCCAACTACTGTATGCTTTACCCTTAAGCACGGTCTCAACACTAAATTCGCGTGAGGTGTTGAGGTTTTGGTTACATATTAATCAGAAGGAAATAAGACAACTAATCATGACCTCAGGCAATTCACGCGCTGTGGGCCCTGACGGGAACTCAAATTCCGTGATGAAAAAACACCCTGAAGCTTGGAGTTCAATTCTTTACCAGATATTCTCTGCTATAAATAAAAATCAAAAATTACCTAAAACATGGACGGAAGCAATCACAGTTCGGATTTACAAAAAAGGTGACCGGCAACTACCGACGAGCTACCGTCCAACCTCTTTATTGGATGCTCCTGCTAAGATATTTTGTAGAATAATACTAAAAGAGCTTAATGAGTGGGTGGACAAAAACTGCCTAAGAGACCTTCTACAGTCAGGCTTTGTTAAAGGCCTGGGCACGATACCTAACATCTTAGCCCTAACAATGATACAATCCGAGCAAGTTGATGGTGGACTCCCCTTATATTTGGGGTTTATTGATTTTAAATCCGCCTTTGACTATATTGATAGAGATATGCTCGTAGCTAAGCTTAGACTACATCGGTGCCCAACATCCCTAGTAAATTTAGTGATGTTATTACATACCACCACGTCTATGCGAGTTAAACTGAATATGGATGGAAAATTATCACCAGCCATCTTCACACATAGAGGGGTGAAGCAGGGATGTGCTCTTGCTTCATTCCTATTTAATTTCTTTATCCTTGATTTAGGACCTGTCCTAATGAATTGTGTAGTAGATGTGCCTCGCATAGGATCTCAAAAGTTTGCATATTTACTATATGCAGATGAATTGGTATTGTTGTCCCGTACACCCGTCAGCCTACAAAATATGCTAAACCAATTGGGTTCATATGCAATAACAAATAATCTTGTGATTAACACAGCCAAATCCCAAATACTAGTCTGCAATAACAATGTCTCCAAAAAATATCATCTTGAATGGTCCCTTCAAAATTGTGTATTAACCAAAGTTGTGAAATATAAATATCTTGGAGTATATATTGAGCACAAGAAAACCCTAAGCACTATGACCACTGAAATGAGGGTTAAGCTGAATGCCTTGATATCTCAATCAAAAATTCTCCTAAGAAGATATGGTAAGTTCACAGTGAAACATATTGTGTCCTTTTATAAGTCCAAGGTAATACCAATTTTGCTATACGGTGTGGAGGCCTGGGTACCACAAAATCGTAAGTTTTGGGACAGCATCGAAGCTAGATTTTGGAAAACTGTTCTATCACTCTCTTCTGGAACGCCACTGGCCATATTGCGATTTAAATTGGGATTGGTCTCTCTATATGCCCATGCATTATGGAAGCAGTGTGCTCTTCTATGAAAAATGCTCGATGGGTTAGGGAGGCCTACCTTTTTGAATGTATTAGCCCAAAATCTATTAACAGCAAAAAATGGTATGTCAACGAAGTGGAGAAATCAAACTCTAAATGCGGCTTCTGATGCTTCTTTTGACAAATCCTGATCGTGCCAAAAATAAAATTTATCAAGCTGACTGGATCAGCAATATGGAGCTCTGTACAAAACTCAAAGACTTTGATCCCGATGCATTTGGCACCAAAAGGTATGGAGTAATAGCTGAATACCTGTTGAAATTCCCGTCACATGGAAGCCGACAGAAATATCTAAGATTTAGATTAAATCAGTATGAAACAAATGAGATCTTGTTTAGAAGAAAAGTAATATTAAAGGAACAGAATTTCTGTCGTCACTGCAAAATTAAAGCACAAAGAGAAACGCTACAACATCTTAGAATTGAGTGCCCTGCATTACATGATATAAGAGTGAAGTGCTTTGGGGAAAAATTATTGGTTCAGAGTGGCACAGGTTACACACAAATATGGAATACCCTATTCTCTAATCCAAGAATAACTATACAGATTGCAATTGTGCAATTTCTAAATATAATTTTTCCTGAAACGAAAATTGTATAAATTGAATCAAAGTGAACTAGTGATTGACATGTGTAATGTAAGCTGGAAGAAGGGTATATGTTTTGTTGTCTCAATTGTGCACAACTGGGTTCAAGTAATTTCCAAGTGTAGATGCTTTCAATATGTTTTATGAAAATGTATGTAAGATTTGAAAAGTTGGTTTACCGGCTATAACAAAAAAAAAACAAAAAAAAAAATGTCGAAAAAAAAATATCGAATTTCTTTTTCACTACATTTTTTATTCACAATGGGGGGGTTTCCCCCCAAACCTCTCCTTTTTTTTCTTTTTACATTTTTTACTCGCAAACCCCCAAAAAATATATATAAATAAAAAAATTAGGAATTCGATTTTTTTTTTCGCCATTTTTTTCCTCGAAATTATTGTCTTTCGCCATTTTTTTTCTCGATATTATGACTGACCACCGTAGTGATGTAGCACTGCTGCTATATTTCAATATTCCTATCTCTCCTACTCCCCTGTCTCCCACTATGTCTTCCTCTTACAAATACACTGTCTCCACAATCACTCCACAATCACTGTTCCCTATGGCATTCATATTATATCTAAGCCACCCTGTCTGACTGGTAAATTTTTTGACCACCACTCCCAACTAATTGGCTTGCTTCCTCCCCATCATCACATCATTGTCACTGGTGACTTTAGCCTCCCATTCTCTTTCCACTCCTCTATCCACTGACTTTAACTCTCTTCTCCTTAATCACTCACTCTCTTCTGTCCACTCTCTGCCCACCCATTCAATGGTAACTCCCTTGGCCTTATGCTCATCTCCTCTCAATGCTCTGCCTCTAATATCTCCATGGCTCCTTCTCTCTCTGATCAATCCATCGTCTTTGCCTCAATCTCCACTGACACTTCCAGCACACTCTCTCAATCTACCATAACCATTACCAAGCGCAGGTTACCTTCCTCCAAATTCCCCATCTAACTATCTGACCTATACCACTCTCTCTCCTCCAATGCAAATGCACTGTTCCCTCCACTGAAAAAGCATGCACTAACTTTAATGCTGCTCTTAACGCTCCCTTCTCTCACTTCCCTCTTAGTAATTAATTAACTAAACTTTTATTTTATTTTTGTTTAATTTTCACTTAAAATCTCCATCTTATAAAATGTCATCATGTGGTAAATCAGATTAACAATGTAACCTTCCATTAGCAATGTCCACAGTTGAATAACATCATGACACTTTGGCCCTCATTAGGACTCCGGCGCTAAACCATGGTGCTAGCACCGTGGTGCATGCCGGAGTCCGCCATGGAGAAAAGGGGAATTACCACCCCATTCCAAGGTTGGCGGGGCGGTAATTCCCCCTTTCTCCATGGTCCTTCCCCATTCCCATTTTTGCCCCATAGGGCTCAATGGGAATGGGGAAGGCGGCAATTACTGTACCGCAAATTGCGGTACCGTAATTGCCATCAAGGTCCCTTTGCGGGTCCCTACTTTAACGGCTGGTCCAGACCAGCGGTTCAGGTCGGGTCCAGCAAAGGGACCTCGTAGTAAGGCGCTAAGGGGTTAACGGCACGGCAGCCTTTTACGGCGCTGTTAACCCCTTAGAGCCAGGGTCGTAATGACCCCCTTTATCTTATTGCAATAGGCTTTCATATGTATAGTCCTCACATTTTTCAGACTTGAACAGTAGCACATTATATGCTCTGCTTTTACAATACACATTTGCTCTCTCTGGGGCATTCCTCTTGTTGCTCCTTCTATTTCTAACACCTGCGTGCTGTTGAATTTGAAGAATAAATACTTTCTAATGATAGCATTGTTGCTCTCTGTTCCATCCAATACTTCACAAAAGGACCTCTATTACTTTTAGTTGCCAAGGAGACAAAAGCGGCTTCCCTGCCAAACTCCCCGATTTGTTTCCTTAACCAATTTTACAAACCCCCTGTGTGGTATTGTCATGGGCTGTTGTTCATAGCGGAGCAACCAGGACTTGTATGTCGAAAGCATATTTAACAGTGTACCCAAATGCTCATACATCTATCTATATGCCATTAATGACTCAACTATTATTGTTCCAATGTCTAACTTTAGAAACTTATCATATCCTAGTGCAAATTTGCTCTGAATTACAGTCAAGACGGTACGCGGTAAAAAACGGCATTTACCGTCATGGCGCTATTAACATGTCCGCCTAGTCAAGAGGGCGCTAATTGCATAGCATTACGAGTACGCGGACACAAGCATAGCGCATGCCGTTAAAGACCCCAAAAAAGCCCTTAGCGGCACCGACGAAAGCGCTGATAGCACTTCCAACCTCCAGAAGCACGCAAATAGCGGACAGCGCTATTAGCGGTCACCGTTAAACAGTGGAACCGGAAATAGCGTCATCGCACAGGAACGGGAAAGAGCACGGCGGCCATCTTTAAAAACACAATCCATTGCCATCCTCCGCCCCCTGGACCTGTTTCGAGAACTGTGCCATTACAAAGCCACAAGGATCTCCTCACCATGCCAAAGGCCATAAAAAAAAACACTAACCCCCAGCGTAAGGAGAAGTTTACCAACGAGGAACTCATTATGCTGACTGAGACACTAACAGCAAACTCTGAAGTGGTATTTGCCAACGACATGCCGCGGGAGACCCTGATCTGGAAAAAGGCCATCTGGGCAGAGGTCGCACTGAAAGTGAATGCAGTGGGCACCACCACCCGCACTGTCTGGGAGTGCAGGAAGCGGTGGGACGATGTCCGCCTCCGGGTCCGCAGCATACTGTCTGGATTCACCAATTAAATTGAAGGAGTGGGAGGAGACCTGCGCCAGCACGATTGGTGTCAAATCAATCGAGGGAGTCGGGAGCATGGAGCATGGTGTGGCCACTACATCAGATGGAGGTTAAGTGTACACATGAAACAATGCACTGTGAATGTTGAGGCACCCCCCAAATGTGAGGCCACATTCACCTCATGGATGTGGCCACATTCATACATGCACACAACCCTGCCCATGTGAGTGTCACAACCCCAACACACACACATGCACGCATCACCACAGACAAGTGCCACACAGACCCATGCATGGAAGACCCACTCAACAGCCCCAGCACCTGAATTCCCACCAATAAAGTCCCAATGCACAGAACAGCATGATGAACTGAATCTGCATGAAGCATGTTGAACCATCACCAATTCCATCCCCCTCTTTGCCCCCCACAGGCTCACATACAGACAGCGAAGAACCTTCCACTGTGACCCCCCTGCAAAGAAAAAGCCCAGGGCACAGGAGACAGGGGACACCCCCACCACAGCAAGTGCCACAGGGAGAAGTGAGCCCCTGCAGAGGGGCAAACATCTAAAGATCGCCACTGTGCCAATACTGAAGTCCACACCAGCAACAATTGCCACGGCCACTGACATGAACCCCCCACCACAGTTCACACTCACGGAGGGGCCACATTCCACTGTCACAAGTTCCACTGGTGAGGCAGCTGCCACAGCGCCACTGTCAGATGTGGAGGACCCTATGGAGTTCAGCATGCAAATGCACACCCCAACCCCCCCAGGAAGCCCAGAAGCAACTCCGCGTCCAACATTAGGATCCTGTGTCCACGGCCAGTCGGGTGAGGAAAACACGGGAGGGAGCTGGAGCCCACCGGTGGCCTCACCTGATGACCAGGATGTAGATGTAGGCGCAGCAGCCACACCACTAGCTGGCCACAGTGGCCATGACCTGGCCACCATCAGGCAGCGCCAGGAGGACATTACTGTGCTAGTTGGACAGCATGTGGAAGAGGCTGCCCGTCTCAGGGGGGACATCACAGAGACTGCTAGGCATTCGTGGGAGGCGATGGAAGCCTGTACAAACAGGCTGTTCATTGAGATTGGCCAACTGAGGCAGGTCCTCACACGTATAGCAGACGCGATGGACCGCCAATCCCAGCACCACCACAGGGACAGACAGCCTCCTCATCATCAGCGAGTTCCAGGCAGACAAGCCCCCTCCGCCGCTCCATGCGCACCACTCGGCGCACATCATCCCAACCTCCAAATGGTGGAGGTGGCAATGGCAATTAGGGACAGCAGGGTCTAGCTGGCACGTTTACAGCAGGACATCAACATTGTGAAAGGCACACATGGGGTTGTTGTGGGGGCAGGGGGGAAAGGGTGTTTCGGGAGTGTTGTGGGGGAGGGGGGAAAGGGTGTTTCGGGAGTGTTGTGGGGGGAGGGGTGTGGGAAAGGGTGGTGGGATAGTTGGGGACATGCACTTTATCATCTCATTATACATTAATATACTGGTGACTAGTCAAAACACAGGCTTGGACTTCGTCATTGTGTATGTGTACTTTATTGATGACAGGGTCCATTTAGCACTTCACCACAGACACCAGTGCACTAATACCCATATCCATCCTACAGAGTTAAATTGTGTCTCAGAATATTTGGTTGATCAGATGCTGTCGCACATCGCGTCCCTCCTGGGCATCGCCTCTTGCATGACCACCATCCCCATCACCTCCGTCCTCATCACCATCATCATCCTCATCAGGTGGTTGCATTTCAAGGTCAGGGGCAGTGGCACATTCCGTCTGATACACATACTGTGCAGCATGACACATGCCATGGTGATCTTGGCCACCTTCTCATGGCCGTACAGGAGAGCCCCACCTGACCTGCTTATGCACATGAACCGTGTTTTTAAAAGGCCAAAAGTCTGCCCAATCACGACACGGGTACGAGTATGTGCACGATTGTAGTCCTCTTCGTGCCTGTTCTGTGGGTTCCGTACAGGGGTAAGGAGCCACCTCTTCAGGGGATAGCCGACATCACCTGTATGGGGGGAAGAATGGGGACCTGTTACTGTTCACCTCAAGAGCGGCCTGTACATATCACACAAATCGACTCTGCATTGTGATTGAAATCCATGATTACCAGCATGGGGACCTGTTACTGTTCACCTCAAGAGCGGCCTGTACATATCACACAAATCGACTTTGCATTGTGATTGAAATCCACGATTACCAGCATGCATGCAGACGATCTGTGTGACTGCAATGTGCAAAGGTGAGCTCGTCCCTGCAAGTGAACATGCCTGATTCATGCCTCCAACCGTAATTGACATGTCCTGGGTGAGGCCAGGTCTTAGGTGTCCCTGGGCTCAGGCAAAAATTGGTACCACACTGGTAGTGTACTGCCATTCCGACATCAATGTTGCCATGCTGTGAAGCATCACTTCAGTGGTGCTATAGGTGCGTGGTTCAATGCTATGGCTAGGGGTGATCCCTTTGCATGTATTCAAGGGCACATTGCTATATTGATTTTTTGTTGCGCTAACTCTGTATAACTATTTTGACGCCATGTTGCTGATTTGTGTATTATGTGGTGTGGCATGATGTGCAATGTGGATGGATGTGTGATATTTGGAAAGCTGGATTGTTCTCAATGTTGTGCAGCTTCAAATTGCATGTGGGTTCTTCTCAAGTACATTGTGGCCTTCCCTGATGGACATTGGCGTACATCTGTATGTCCATTTGTCCTACGGACGGCTGTCTACACCCAGTTGGAGTATGTATCTCCCCCCCAATCATACCCAGTTGGAGTATGTATCTCTCCCCCCCAATCACACCCAGTTGGAGTATGTATCTCCCCCCCCAATCACACCAAGTTGGAGTATGTAGCTCCCCCCCAATCACACCCAGTTGGAGTATTTATCTCCCCCACCAATCACACCCAGTTGGAGTATGTATTTCCCCACCCAATCACACCCAGTTGGAGTATGTATCCCCCACAATCACACCCAGTTGGAGTATGTATCTCCCCCCCAATCACACCCAGTTGGTGTATGTATCTCCCCCCCCCATCACACTGCCATGTGCTTGCCCTGCTACTCACCAAGTAGCCACGAACGTTGTCCGGCTTGTCGCTCCATTTAGCGTGGTATGGTTGAGTTCCGCAGGACCATTGAATCATGGGTTGTTCCGGGAAATCGGGCACAACAATGTGTGATTATCTTGTTTGCGTCACATACCATTTGGACATTGATAGAGTGGAATTGCTTTCTGTTCCAGTAGACTACTTCATTGTGATGTGGGACCACCAATTCCACATGTGTACAGTCGATGGCCCCGATGTAACTTGGGATGCCTGCCAGTGAATAGAAGCCAACTTTGGTGTTTGCAATCTCCTGGGCAGTCCGTGGCAGGAATATGTGTTCACGTGCATGCTTCAGGAGGGCATCGAGTAAGTACCTGGTTCAACGTGCGGGAGAATACTGGTTGTGAGATGCAAAGCATCTGCCCCACTGTATGCTGGTAGGTGCCAGTGGCCAGGAAGTGGAGCACGGTCACCACCTTCAGTAGAGGGGGGATGGCAGTTCTGATGTCTATGAGGCTCACAATGTCATCATGTATCATGTCCACGATGCTGGTGATGGTATCCCGGTCCAGACGGTATTCGGTGTGTATCTGCTCAGGTGTTAAGTTAAACAGACTGGCTCGGATCCTGGGGATTGGTGGCTGCCTCTGTGGTATTACTAGGTGCCCTGGTGGTGCTTGCTGTCTTGCCCTCCTCCTCCTCCTCCTCCTGCGTCTCCTCTGTGCTGCCTGTTGTTGTTGCTGCTGCACTGCAATCATGTCCTCCAGCCCATGTAATGCTGCTAGTATTGGAACCAACTTGGTGTTGGAAGGGGTGTGTGAAGGGGTGTGGTGTGCTCCTTTTGTGCTGGCACAGTCTCCATTGACTCCACCTGTGCTGATTGTGTCCACCTGTGGCAGGTGAGACACTGCTCAGTTCTCTTAACGGGTGGTTTGTGATGCCGGTATTAGCGCCATGCCGGTAAGGGATTTTTGGGGCTTTACCATGCCGCTATTTGCATGCCCGCATGGCTTGTGATGGTGTGCTATTAGCAACATGCCGCTATTCATGGGATGAAGGGTCGCGAGCCCGCGAACTAGCCGCTATTAGTGGCACTGTACTTAGCGGTGCCGCTAATAGCGGTAACCCGGGTCGTAATTGGAGTCGGGATTTAACGATACCGGTATTCCATTACCGGTAACGTTAATCCCTTAACGCACAACGTGTAATGAGGCCCAATGTATTCGATAGGTAGGGATTTTGGCATTCTAAGCAAAATTCGAAGGATCTTGCTTTCAAACTTGTCCATCTCTTTTATCACGGAGGGTCCCCAAATTTCAACTCCGTACAGCAACCACTGTACTATTTTAGCTGTATACAGGAGTAAGATGGTCTTAATCGAGCAGCCACCTTTCCGACTAATGAACACACTCATTGGGCCTCATTACACATACGGCTGTAGCCCTGCCGGTGCTACCACAGTGTTTGTGCCGAACACGTTACATTTTACTCGTGCCTGACTTCCCGGTGCCAATGGGACATTACTATCTGCGTGGTAATTCAGGCGCCGGATTTTGGAACTCCCAATTTCTATAGAGCCCCATAGGACTCTATGGGAGTGGGGAGACGGAAGTGCCGGCACTGTTGCTAATGGTGCGATCACTTACGTGAAGAATCTGCCTACCGGGGCTGCTGCACCCACCATGGTCAGACCTATCAGGCGCAGTGGCCCGGGCAGGCAAATGTGTAATTTGCCAGTCCTAAAGCAAAGGTGCCGGTAAGCTTACCGGCATCTTTGTTTCCGGACCGGCAAAGTCCTAATGAGACCCATTGTCTTAGTAATTTTCATGCATCAGTACTACAAGGTATTTGTAACAATCTAGCACCTCAACGGCCCTCCCGTGCAGCTTCCATTGGACAGTTAGCTTGGTTTTACTATTGTGCTGTCCTCTAAATGCTAGTATTTTGTTTTTTTCGATATTGATGCGGAGCATGTCTTGCAGCCCTCTCGGAGTATTATCAAGAAGGAGAAAGTGATCTGCATATCCTAACTACCCAATCTTTAATGCACCAATCTTAAATGGACATGCTGCTGAAGGGTGTAAACTATAAACCAAGTCATCTAGATTAAGATTAAACAGGGTGGATGCCAGAATGCATCCCTGTTTAACCCCCCCCCCCCCCCGCGAGGTGGCCATCAACCTTGTAACCCTTCCTTCTCCTTGATATTGAAATGCATGGGAGAGGGCGAGGAGAAAAGTGCATGGAAGGGGGGAGAAGTGGAAAGTGTGGGGCAAAGGAGAAACATATAAATAATAATAAATAATAAATGCCACAAACAGTGGTAGTGCAGCCAGCAATTCGAAAGTGCTGGGTTTAATGCAGCAGACAGGGTAGGTCTGATAAGTGCAGGAAGAAAGGGGGGGACTGTATGGGTACAGCTACAGACTCCAGTGCAAGGGGGGGCTCTGAGGCAGTGCGGGAGGGTGGCAGGGTGAGCAGGTACCTGGGCCCGGAGAACAGAGGGTGGCCAGGTGCACAGTGCCAAGAGAGAACAGATCAGCAGGGGAGAGGGGGAGCGAAGGCAGAAGAAAAGAGGAAGGTCTTGAGGTGCTGCCGTAACCGGAGATGGTTCTCCTCAAGTTTTAGTGTGGTGGGGAGGCTGTTCCAGAGGGAGGCCCCAGCCGAAGACAGAGATCTACCCCCAGCTTGGTTCTTTGAAAAACGACTGACTTTGAGCAAGTTAGAAGTAGAGGAGCGAAGAGCTTGAGAAGGGAGGTATTTGAGGAGGGATAGCTGAAGGTATTTTGGACCCAGGCCCCAGAAAGCCTTGTGGACAATGCAGATGGTTTTGAATTTAATTCTTGTATCTACTGGGAGCCAATGAAGAGATTTCAGAGGTGGAGAGATACGATCCCAGGGCTTGAGACCAAGGACAAGTCTTGCAGTCCTGTTCTGGATCAGTTGCAGAGGGCAGAGAGTAGAGGCAGGTAGATTTAGAAAGAGGCTGTTACAATAGTCCAACCTAGAGAGAACCAGAGCTTGAGATACCATGAGCTTCTGGGGGAAGGAGAGGAAAGGCAGAGTACCTCTGAGGAGGTGCAGTAGGAAGTTTGACTTTTTAGAGACATCAGAGGTGTGGGTGGAGAAGGAAAGTGTGGAGTCAAAGATGACCCTGAGGTTCTTAGCCTCGCAGGTGGGGGTAGGAGGAGGGCCAAGGGAGGCCAAAACGGACCCTCACAATAGTGTCCACATGTAGTTGTTTTATTATATTTAACAAACAATGAGGAATGTTCCATGAAACTAGTCTGTTCCAAAGTCTGTTCCTCATGACCGTATCAAATGCAGCGCTAAAATTTATAAAGGCACCATAATCAGGAAGTTTTTGCCTCGTCCAAGCGTGTTCAATGGTGGTGACCAAGGTGAGAAAATTATGGGTGGTACTTGCTTTACATCTAAAGCCCGTCTGGTTGGGAGGGAGAATATTATTATTAGTTACCCATTGATTGAGTTCATTTAACTCAATCATTGTGTTCATTGAACTTGTTTGCCTGGAATGTCCAGCATTGTCAGCATACGATAGTTTTTGCGATTTTTCCAGAGTCCATTTTTGTGGACTGGGAGGATGATGCTCTACTTCCATGATCTAGGGATCAGCCCATGTTCTCCAATCCCCAAAACAGCATATGTAGGGCTTATGACCACAGAAATGGGGACATTCTTACCAGCCCATTGCATGTACCATTCGGTCCTGAGGCCCTGGATTAGGGTAATTTAGCAATCATCATACTCATTTCAGCAATAGAGGATTGTCAGATCCATTTAGCATCAGTACTTGTGTGGGGTTCATCTATTGGTGTCAACGAGCCAAGTGTATTTGCAATATGCATAGCCCAAGCCTCTTCTGACACACAATTAACTGGGAGGTGCTTCTTTGTTGCGCTCCTCATCACTGAACATATGCCCATGTTGTTGTTAGATCTGGCATGATGGGCTAATCTTTTATAATGTGCTTAATATAATGCGCTTAATTGAAACCAGTCTCTAAGCGCAGGATTGGGATTCAAACCTGGGTTGCTCTGTGTTGTCTTACTTCCAAGGCAAACACGTTGCCCCAGAGCCATGCTCCCAGCCTGGTCCGGGAGGATAGCTCAGGGGCAACACTTTTGCCTTGGAAGCAAGACATTCACTCCACAATCCTACCCTTCACAGCCTTGGATTACATCTACCACCCTGAAAAAACTGTCACACTTAGCAAAGATCCAGACACTACTCGGATTTCCAACTCTACCGGACTGCTCTTCAAAAGTAATCCTTTGCTCTTGACTCTGCCAAATCTGACTTCTAGCTCTCTCATTTAATCCCAATCCTCTCAACCCAGGCACCTCCAATAATATCTCAACTCAATTATCTGACCTCCTATCCCTCCTCCATCTCCTGTACTCTTTCTGCTAACGATCAAGCTCTCTACTTTACTTCATCACCCACCTGCTCACTTTCCTCCACCACCTCTACCCCCCTCTCCTGCTACAATCTTCTTTCTTTGCCCTTACTCACCCTAAATAGATTCCTGACCTTCTCAGTGTTATGGTGGGTTCAGAAAGTAATACATCTGATTTTGCAGGTTGTTCTCTTCCCAAGTGGGAGCCAATTCAGGGTTTTCAGACCTGGTCGGATATGTTCCCAGGACTTGACTCTATATTCTTTATTTTGAATAAGTTGCAGTTGGTTTAGTTGTTTTTTTTTATTTAGCCATTGATTTAGACAATAACAAGAGTCCCCTCGATGTTCTGCTTCCTTTCAAATAGAGGCGTGAGGCTGGGAGTGTGATTGGTGTGCCAGAGGATCTGTTTATGGTTGCAGTGAGAATTCGGTACCAACAATGATTCATAGATCCCTCTTCTGGTCCAACGGTGTGGTCACCCTACAATAAGGAGGATGGGGCATTAGGACGGGAGCCTTCTTGGGTTTGGTATCCAACCGAATATAATCTCTGATTTAGAGGCAATAATGAAGATATTACTATCTGTGGCCCAGTCTTGAATTTTATGGAAGAGCTAATTGTGGTTATGAGGCGCAAGGATCAAAAGTATCTCAGAATCATTTTTGCACTAATGAATAAAAAATAATGTAAGGTTTGCCAGGGATGTTCATTATTGATTGATGGGATACCACGTTGTTGTGTATGCAGTTGGACACCAAACATGCAATCAATTGGAAAAATAAATGTATTGTTGAAAAGTGGAATATGGGGAATTGAATAGATGGAAATGTATTAGGTATGTGAATGTTTTTTAAAGAACGTAAAACATAGTTATTTGGTTAGATGGAATTTAAAAACTGCAATTTATGTGTAGATGCTGCTATTAAGTTTAGTACTTATTTTGAGAAGTGTTCCCATAGTGTCTGCTGGGGATTTGTTATAAACATTAAATAGCCCTGGGATAAGATGGAGCCCCTGGGGTACCATACTTTGAAGGGAAGATTGTTAATTGGAAATCTCCATTTTTAACAATCAGGCTGCGATGGATATGGTAGTTGGTGATCCACACCATGGTAGTACCAGCTATCCTCATCTGGGCTTTTTCATATTAGCGACTGGGTGTCACGCACCACTGCTACATCACGTAGTTCCAGTGGATGAAAGTCTGCTATCGCGGAAGTTGGCTGGTTGCCCCAATTTACCTGAAGCCTGGCGCCATTATTGATGGTGTCACTGGTAGGGCTAGAGAGTGGGGTTCTCTCACTCCTCTGCTGGGAGTTTGCAGCACCATCTCTCTGGGTCAATGGGCACTGCCATCTGGCCATCGGTGTGCATGCGCGAGAGACCCACGTCTTGGTTACGTGCACGTGCACTGGTCAGCTCTTCCTGGTTGCCGTGCCATCCCTTCCTGGGGCTTCCTTCTAGCCCATGCCTTTATAAGGTGTGTGTCTCAACAATTGTGTGCCCTTTTTACCTGATTTCTGCTTGTGCTCCATCTCCTTCTCTTAGAAGTTCTTATTCCTGTTACCTGGCTCCTTGTCTTAGCTTCTTACCCCATGGTTCCTTGTTCTCCTGCCTTCCTTCACTTCAGCATTGGGTCCCTTCCTTTCATGGCCCTTGACTCACCCAGGACCATGTGCCTTTGTCTCCCTACTCTATTGCCTTCGGTCACCACCAGCCATTGCCTCTTCATTACTACATTTGATTGTACCATCAGTGGTATCCCAGTCCAATGTCTAGCACTGTCCCTGCTCCACAATAATCACAGCATACTGTTTCAAGGTATTGGAAGGGCTGACCAGGTTCCTTCCACATTCCAACTTTATTTTACAGGCTCTGTACCGGATTCCTGCTCCTTGTCTTCCTTCTCTGAACTTCTTCGGGCTGCAAAGTAAACTCTCCGATTTCATCCTCTGCTGGATTCTCAGGCATGTGGTGCTGGCGTACTGCATGCCTTTCCACTGATAGTTGACAGTATTGTAGGCAACGTATAGGTTGAAGAGTACTATAGCTGTTGTCAAGAGCTTTCAAAGTTTCCTCTTTGATGAAAATGAGACTTATTTCCGATTTCCTGTTTCGGGGAAAACTGGATTCTTTTTAATTAAGCAGGAGGTTCTGTTCATGGAGAAGGACCACTGGGTGGTAATTATATTTTCCGGGATTTTAGCAACGAAAGGGATGTTAGATATTGGTCTGTAGTTTTGTTGGCAACTTTGGGTCAGCAACTTTATTTGTAGGGGTCTTATGCTGACTTTCTTTCGAGATGTCAGGATACTATCTGATGTTAGTGATGTGTTACACAGTTCAGTGATTGGCTCCAATGGGAAAGCTTTGCTTTCCTTGATCAAGGTGGCTGAGCCTGGGTCTGATTGTATTGTTAAAGCATTAACTGTCATAGTGATATGAATCAGCTCTTCAGTTATGATGAAAATTAACCCCATAACTGAACGTGGGTGGCACTGTTTCAAAATGACTTCCCTATCTGATCTTTTCCGATGATCAATGTTAGTTTGAATTTCAGCATTTATATCCTGACAGACTGGCAAGCTCTTTGAGGGCATGGGTTGATTACTAGCTTGTTGTGGGTGATCTAATCCATTGTACAGTTTGGAAACCTCTAGTCTTGCATTGTGCAGCAGAGATGTCGTTCTGACAGTATATTTGTGTTTCGTGAAATTGGCCTATGGTAACCACTGCTAGGAATTATGCATGCTAGCTTGACATTAGGTGACTTAGATTTCATTCATGCATGCGTTAGGTTATGATCTGTCCTTGTAAGGAAAATGTGCTGATTTTCGTTATGTCATTTATACTTTTCTGTTTCTTTGTTACAATAGTGTCCAGTGTCTCATTGATTTCTATATTCACTTTTTTTTGTAAGAAGGAGTCGCTATTCCTGCCATTATTGGGCAGTGTGAACCTTTTTATTCAAAATATTTGTTGTTGACCGTGTTGATTTATTTTATAAGGCTATGGTATTTGGGTTGCCCTTTTGGATTAATTAATTTACTTAATGATTATAGGTCTCCCCTTAATATAGTAGGAGGTAGTGATCGGACCATGAACCTTATGGGTGCTACCTGTTTCAGTGTATGATTTCAAGGGCATGTGTAGTCTTTATGAGTAGAGAGAGACTAGGAATGCACAACTCTTTCAAGGATATTCTGAAATAGGTTGAAATATTTTATAGTAATTCACCGGTGCAGGGTAGAGAATGTGGCACAATAGATCGCTAGTACATACGGAAGAATAAGTGCCCCAAACTAATGGACACTTGCGTCCCCTGCACACCACATTTACTGATATAGTTATCAGTCAAAACTTATTCTGTTTGAGGAATTGTAATTCAAATATCATACTCAAATACAGTTTGCATGTGTTAGGTTGATGACCACATTTAGTTTTCAATTGCTTCAAAAATGTAATACATAGATTTATTCATAGGGAACATTCATATAATCTAACATGTTCATTTAAACAGTCAATTAATAAAAAATAGCTTGATGCATTTATTTAAACACCCTGGGGCATTCCCATTCTGTTTACATATGACGTTACTTGTCGACATTAACAGTCGGCGCAGCTACACGTTGCCTGCTCTTTACCATTTTATTATTTCCACTACACCTATCACAATGTTTAATCTCCATCATTAGAAGTAATGTCAACTCTAGAACCACACGAGTTACATTTCGACAGCTTCAAGCAGGCGCTATTAAAGTCCCCCTCAATATGATGACATAATGTCCTTTACTTGTAAGCACGCTCCTTATAGACAATATGTCCTGCATATCTCTTATTGTTTGATGATTACATCAAACTGACCAGGGACGAAATTTCCCGAGCACATCCAGATACTCCATTTGGAGGTATGCGCTTCTTTATTCATCATATTGAGTATTATGCTTGACCACCCATTGGGTTCTAAGTCAGTATTTGTCTCTCTGTTATATTTCACAGTATAAAAAGACTTCAGCCATAGCTCATTGGGACATGCCGTTTAGAACAGAGAATTCTTTTGAGAAACTACCCGAAAGGTATACCCATTGGGCTAACATGGATTAATCATTATACATAGACACCCTATGTTATCACTGACTCGTGTACCTAATATTTTTCATTTAGCTACCCTCAAAGAAGTGAAAATTATATTCAGACATTTAGGGGGTAATTCATAGAATTTAGCCCACAAGTGGCGCATGCAGCTGGCGCACAGTAGGTGCGTGCGAATCTCTGCGCCAGCCGCGTGCACTAAAATACATTTCCGCGCACAGCATATTCATGGATTTTAGCTACCAAAACCAGCCGTGGCGCACAGTGGTGCTGCGACCCTGCAGCAGAACCAGTACGCCCCAAAGAACGCCCCTCGCGCAGGGAAAAGCCATCAAAAGCCCCAATCCAGCGCAAAGGGCTGCGCTAACCCTGTACCAGTATACATGGCTGCCACACAACACACGGCAAGCGGGGAACGTGTATTACTGGGGTTCGTGGGAAGTTTCACACGCGATTGGCCCTGTGCGAGTGGGGTACATGTATTACTGGGGTTCGCGGGAAGTTTCACACGCGATTGGCCCTGTGCGAGTGGGGTACGTGTATTACTGGGGTTCGCGGGAAGTTTCACACGAGATTGGCCCTGTGCGAGTGGGGTACGTGTATTACTGGGTTTCACGGGAAGTTTCACACGCGATTGGCCCTGTGCGAGTGGGGTACGTGTATTACTGGGGTTCGCGGGAAGTTTCACACGCGATTGGCCTTATGCAAGTGTGGTACGTGTATTACTGGGGGTCGCGGGAAGTTTCACACGCGATAGGCCCTGTGCGAGTGGAGTACGTGTATTACTGGGGTTCGCGGGAAATTTCACACACGATTGGCCCTGTGCGAGTCGGGTACGTGTATTACTGGGATTCGTGGGAAGTTTCACACGCGATAGGCCCTGTGCGAGTGGGGTACGTGTATTACTGAGGTTCGCGGGAAGTTTCACACGCGAAAGGGCCTGTGTGAGTGGGGTACGGGTATTACTGGGTTTCACGGGAAGTTTCACATGTGATTGGGCCTGTGCGAGCGGGGTACGTGTATAACTGGGGTTTGCGTGAAGTCTCACACGCAATTTGAGCAGGGTACGTGTATTCCGGGGGGTGCGCGGGAAGTTTCACACGTGATTGGCCCTGTGCGAGTGGGGTACATGTATTACTGGGGTGCGCGGGAAGTTTTGCACGCAATTGGCCCTGTGCGAGCGGGGTACGTGTATAACTGGGGTTCGTGTGAAGTATCACATACGATTTGAGCAGGGTACGTGTATTTCGGGGGGTTCGCGGAAGTTTCACACGCGATTGGCCCTGTGCAAGCGGGGTACGTGTATAACTGGGGTTCGCGTGAAGTCTCACACGCAATTTGAGTAGGGTACGTGTATTTCGGGGGTGCGTGGGAGTCCTACACGTGAATTGGCAGTGTGGGTCCTCCCAGGTGTTCCCTCTATACCCTCCACGGCCCCTGCAGGCAGCCCACACCACAGGAGACTACCCTGCACCCCTGGACATGTCCTGCAGGCAGCCCATCCACCATGGGCATGCCCCCCAGCCAAGCCACATGTCAGCTTGCACTACTGATCACTAATTCATGTCCCCCAGCACCCCCACGCCTCAGCAATGCAGGGCACCTGCCAGCAGGCCCCCACTCATGTCCCCCTGCACTCCCACCCCCCAGCAGTGCAGGGCACCTGCCAGCAGGCCCCCACTCATGTCCCACTCATGTCCCCCTGCACCCCCACCCCCCAGCAGTGCAGGGCACCTGCCAGCAGGCCCCCACTCATGTCCCCCTGCACTCCCACCCCCCAGCAGTGCAGGGCACCTGCCAGCAGGATCCCACTCATGTCCCCCTGCACCCCCACCCCCCAGCAGTGTAGGGCACCTGCCAGCAGGCCCCCACTCATGTCCCCCTGCACCCCCAACCCCCAGCAGTGCAGGGCACCTGCCTGCAGGCCCCCACTCATGTCCCGCTCATGTCCCCCTGTACCCCCAGCCCCCAGCAGTGCAGGGCACCTGCCAGCAGGCCCCCACTCATGTCTCCCTGCACCCCCACCCCCCAGAAGTGCAGGGCACCTGCCAGCAGGCCCCCACTCATGTCCCACTCATGTCCCCCTGCACCCCCATCTCCCAGCAGTGCAGGGCACCTGCCAGCAGGTCCCCACTCATGTCCCCCTGCACCCCCACCCCCCAGCAGTGCAGGGCACCTGCCGGCAGGCCCCCACTCATGTCCCCCTGCACCCCCACCCCTCAGCAGTGCAGGGCACCTGCCAGCAGGCCCCCACTCATGTCCCACTCATGTTCCCATGCACCCCCACCCCCCAGCAGTGCAGGGACCTGCCAGCAGGCCCCCACTCATGTCCCCCTGCACCCCCACCCCTCAGCAGTGCAGGGCACCTGCCAGCAGGACCCCACTCATGTCCCCCTGCACCCCCACCCCCCAGCAGTGTAGGGCACCTGCCAGCAGGCCCCCACTCATGTCCCCCTGGACCCTCACCCCCCAGCAGTGCAGGGCACCTGCCTGCAGGCCCCCACTCATGTCCCGCTCATGTCCCCCTGTACCCCCACCCCCCAGCAGTGCAGGGCACCTGCCAGCAGGCCCCCACTCATGTCTCCCTGCACCCCCACCCCCCAGCAGTGCAGGGCACCTGCCAGCAGGCCCCCACTCATGTCCCCCTGCACCCCCACCCCTCAGCAGTGCAGGGCACCTGCCAGCAGGCCCCCACTCATGTCCCACTCATGTCCCCATGCACCCCCATCTCCCAGCACTGCAGGGCACCTGCCAGCAGGTCCCCACTCATGTCCCCCTGCACCCCCACCCCCCAGCAGGCCCCCACTCATGTCCCCCTGCACCCCCACCCCTCAGCAGTGCAGGGCACCTGCCAGCAGGACCCCACTCATGTCCCCCTGCACCCCCACCCCCCAGCAGTGTAGGGCACCTGCCAGCAGGCCCCCACTCATGTCCCCCTGCACCCCCACCCCCAGCAGTGCAGGGCACCTGCCTGCAGGCCCCCACTCATGACCCGCTCATGTCCCCCTATACCCCCACCCCCCAGCAGTGCAGGGCACCTGCCAGCAGGCCCCCACTCATGTCTCCCTGCACCCCCATCCCCCAGAAGTGCAGGGCACCTGCCAGCAGGCCCCCACTCATGTCCCACTCATGTCCCCCTGCACCCCCATCTCCCAGCAGTGCAGGGCACCTGCCAGCAGGTCCCCACTCATGTCCCCCTGCACCCCCACCCCCCAGCAGTGCAGGGCACCTGCCAGCAGGCCCCCACTCATGTCCCACTCATGTCCCCCTGCCCCCACGTCATGATGATCCTCAATCATGGCCCTTATGGCCAGCCTCCCCAGCCCAAAGACCCAACCAAGTATTGCATCCACCCACATAGAAAAGCCAATTACATGATACAACCCCAAAGGCAAGTATGTAAATGAACACATGTCCGTCACACACACACAATGGGTGCAAGTGAATGTGAAAACCCATATCATGACATGCATGAAACCAATGAGATCCCATCGAAGTATGAAGAAAAAAATGTATTAAACACAACATGAATGTAATTAAAAGAAAACACACAACAATGGGAATAATTAAAGAAATGCTGCATGTCCGTAAAAGAATAAAAAACAAGAGATCATAATCCAAAGAAATCCAAAAGAAATGGTGTCCAAAGTCACAGTCCAACAAAGAAAATCCAAGGGAAAAAAGAAAGTGAAATCCATTGCTCCATGGTGAAAATTAAAAAAATTAGAATAATCCAATGGTGAACTATGTACAAATGAACAATCCAGGGTCCATGAGCCCAACTGATGAAATGAAACGTACCAAAAATACTACCTAATAAAAAACTATATACAAAAACGTGGCGCATTGTCCAAGCGCAACCAAAATAAAAAAAAAAACAAAGGAAACCTAACTCTATCTAACTATATACAATGGCGGCGGGCAAGTCCTGCGGCTCATTCTGTGGTGTCCCGGGCCAGGGCATCATCGAACTCCATGTCGATGTCCTGGAGGCGGGCCTCTGCCCTGGCCCGAGGTCTCACAGGGAGGCACTCATGGCCTGTTCCAACTCCCTGCGAGTCGCCTCGAGGCACTCTGCCCGCCGCAACGCCCGACGCATGGAGAACTCCGCCCTTACCATGGTGAGCCGCGCCGCTTCCGCCCGCCGCCGCTCCGCACCTATACGCTCGCCCAACCGCAGCCACATGGAAGACACATCCATTCCAGGGTCCTCCTGCCCTCTGGCCGATGCCTGCCCCCCTGATGTCGATGACCCCGAGCCATTATTGCTCCCACCTAGAGCCTGCTCCTGCTGCTGTCCGATAATGCCTGCACATCCTCCATCAGCTGGTCTCCAGTTGTGGTGTCCACGCCTGCTGGACTCCCGACTCCCGACTATGGCAGGGATGGGATCTCCACCAAGCTGGCTGTGTTGGTCAGGCCAGGTCCACAGGGGGCCCTGGTGGAATCTGAGCCGGAGGACGGCAGGGAGAACGACTGGCGCATAGTCTCCACAGAGGAGGAGAGGTCCACCAGAGTGCGCATCACATGTAGGAACCCACCAACCAGGGCTCCTCCCAACAGTGCCACGTCACGACACTGCTCTTGGTGATGGCGTGCGTTCTCTGCCCAGGAAGAACGCACGTCATCACGAATGTCACGCGTGCGCAACGCGACATTAATCAGGACGGAGCCCATACATTCATGGGACCCCTCGTCCGCAGGTAGTGGAGAGGCAGATGACATGGCACTCTCCCCTACCTGCGGACGGGCCTGGGACAGGGCCTCCCTGCTGGTGCATGGTGGTGCAGTCACAGGGTCAAGGACAGGGACATGCACAGGCCGCTCCGTGGTGACCTGTGCTGCCTCCTGACCCTGGCCCTGGACTGCACCACTTGCACCAGTGGTACTACCCCCACCAGGCCCCATGTGCGGCTCAGTAGCGGGCTCCTCCTCCTCTGTGGAGACCACCAACCTGGATGTCTCTGTACCATCTTCCGCCATTGCAAGCCCCTGTGGGGGCTCACCCGGCCCTTCCGCCACAGCTGTAGTGGCAGACACCGCACCAGCCCCCTCGCTCCCAGATGATGGCAAGTCCTGGGAGGGTAGCTGGGCCTGGCGTCGCCGCCCAGTGGAGGCATCCCCGCCGCTTGGCTCCACAGTGCCCTCTCCGCCCTCTTCTTCACTTGACGCTGCGTAGAGGGAGACATAGAACACAAGCATCAGGGTACAGTACAATATTCCCCTAGACAGGAAGCAATAACACATGAGTGGCATAAACAGGCATGGCGCCTGCAAACAACACCAGCATCCATGTACAAGGGCCTCTACTAATCAAAATGTTGCCTTTAAACTCACATGCATCCTGGCACACACTGATCCCATGCACACACATCACCGGAGGGTCATGCATCATGCCTTGTACACCACAGACACAGTGGATAGACACAGTGCATACGACGGTGACCGCACTGCATGAGTGAATCGACGCATCATCACGGACATGTGTCATGAATCCATGATGTATCGAAGTCACAGACACACTTCTCAGACACACACACACATGTGCACCATACATGTACATGACAGCAGCACCCACCCCTCACACCCCCACCATGTGCAAGAACAGACACTGGCATGCTTTCATGTGTGCATTTGCCATACAGCTCCCCATGTAGCATTGGAACTCATGCACCAACCATGTGGTCACACATTACTGGTCTCACATGCATGACCATGATGTCCCTGCACACACACATCCATACATGGCCCATGTTACACATACAGGCAAGTATCAGACTACCAGCACACTGCAACATGCCCTGTATCGCACACCAATGCTTGGCCACTTACCGCTCAACTCCAGACGGGTCTTCCTCTGAAGGATCTGGGTGTGGAGCACTGGGCATACGTGTTCCAGGACCCTCATCTGGATGTCACTCATGCTGACCCGGCCTCCCTCCGCAAGGCGCCGGGCCTTGTGGAGGGTCCTGGACCTGAAGTCCTCCCAGCACTTCTTGACGTGCTTGATGTTGCGGGTTGCCACCTCCTCCGCGTTGATGGCAACCACTACGTCGTCCCAGATCCTCTCCCGTCCTTCCTTGTTGGCGCGTGATGTTCCAAAGAGGGCATCATAATGCCCCAGGACATGCTCCACCAGGACACCAACTTCCTTCACACTGAAGCTGGTGGCCCTCTGCCTCTCTGGCTGGGGGTCACCAGTGGTCTCAGATGGTGTTTGCCCCGACATGGCGACCCCCGAGGCAGGCGTGGGTGGGTAACTGGGTCGTGGGGCTGGGCTGTGGAGCGATGGTATCCCAGTCGGGAGTCTTCTGTTCCAGCAGGGGTGGACACAGAAACTGGAACCCTGGCTGACATGCAGGCACCAAATAGCAGGGCACGTGGGCAGCAGACAGTCAGGCAGCAGCAGATGGCAGGTGGGAGTGTGCTCAGGGCTCTGGGGGGCAGGAAAATGGCCTTCAGGGCAGGAGCGTGGTCTTCCGTGTGTGTACTCATGGCCAGCTTGATACGGAGTGAATTGGCACGTGAAAAAAGTGCACGTCAGTGTGGAATCCGAGGAAAGGCCCTTAGCACGTAAACGCGTCAGCACACGTATGCAATTTCATTGGACCAAAGGCCCTTAGCGTGTAAGCGCGTCTGTGACGTATCTCGCATGGGTGTTGCCCTGGCACGGGTTGAAGATCCCACGTGGCTTTCCATTGCTCTGTACGTGCTTTTTGTGGGGGGCGGCGTGTGTTTTCCACCTGTTGGGGTTTACACGCTATTACTTCACAGCGGGTGGGTGTTGGCTAGGCGTTCTTCTACACACAAGGCAGACGGTGAGTGGTATCCCGCTCGCCCACGGCCAATCGCGTGTGAAACTACCCGGGAACTCCAGTAATACACGTACCCCACTCGCACAGGGCCAATCGCGTGTAAAACTTCCCACGCACCCCAGTAATACACATACCCCACTCGCACAGGGCCAATCGCGTGTGAAACTTCCCGCGCACCCCAGTAATACACGTACCCCACTCGCACAGGGCCAATCGCGTGTGAAACTTCCCACGCACCCCAGTAGTACACGTACCCCACTCGCACAGGGCTCTTTCGCGTGTAAAACTTCCCGGGAACCCCATTAATACATGTACCCCACTCACACAGGGCCTATCGCATGTGAAACTTCCCGCGCACCCCCGAAATACACGCACACGCTATTTTTCACACAGCGGGTGTCCGTGTTTGTCGCGTACCCCTTTTTTTAACGGCCATACTGGCCTGCCTGTTGATCGCGTATGTTTTTTTTGGGCTCCTGGCTGCCACACCGTACTCCGTTTGTCATTTTTGCACACACGTGGGCTACTGGGGGGCGCTTGTCTCTTTTTCTTCTTTTTATGGGGGGCCTGTGTGTTGCGTGCACGTCATTTATCCTAGGGGGCCACAGTATGGGACATTCATCATAGCTGTATGTATGTGCTTTTTGTTTGCGCACACTTTTGTAATGCGCAGGGACGCTACCGCCTGCCTTCGTGTGGCGGACGTGTTAGGGCCTGTGCGTGTCTTTGCCCGTGCGCGGGTTTGCCCTATTCGATTCCATGAATACGTGTGGTTCGCATGCGTGTGGGCGTTCCGTGTACTTCCCAGCAGTACTTCCCCAGTTACGCTTTCTTTTTCATGCGTTGTTCCCCATTCCACGTGTTACGCCCCGTGTCCCGCCCCCTTTTTGGTGTGTGCGCGGACATTGTGCACTTTCCCTGTGCGCGTCACCCACAGCGTTTGAGCTGTTGCAATGACGTGTGCGCCCGTGTGCGCCATGCTCGGGTTTGGCGCACATCCCAAGGGAAACACGCGCAGGGACTTCCATGAATCGCGTGTGCCTTTTCATGCTTGCGCCTTCTCGCGACTGCTTGCGCCAAGATTTTCGGTGCACGTTTGTTCCATGAATCGGCCCCTTAGCCTCATCCCAGACGACATAATTGCAACTACTCAGATTGTGGTGCTCGATGAATCCTCATATAAGGGGACATTTAAGTACAAACTATCATTTATTTCATTAAAATACTTACCTTTAGAAACCTCACGCTTATGAGTTATTTTTTGTTTTACTTGATAGAATACAATTGAAGCTAGAAAATTGATGAACTTCATTAATGTAATGAAAGTTTCGCTCCTGATGAAGGGAATTTGTAGAGGAGCAGCTGAATGCCTCTGCAGGAAGTCCCGCACTTTTCCTGCCGATATGTTGTAAACTGTAAATTGCGACATGTACAACGCCAGTGATGGTGCCGATTACACGAAAAGCCCTTGAGCTAAGATATGCACTGAGACACCCTATGTGATGTAAGGAATCGAGAAGACATTTATGTGCGAAATGAAGGTTGTGACGAGCACTGCAGATAATGCAAGCTATTTTATAATTGTACAGATACCGTAATGCAAGTAGGCTAAGTAATCGTAAAGGCTGGCTATACGTAGTGAATAGACTGCAGGCGGTGCTGCCAATATATATATCTAAAATCTGGACATTTGATGTCACAATTTTAGTAAGCTCAACTCATAGAGAAAGGAGCATTGATTGTGTGTGTGTGTGTGTGTGTGTGTGTTTTGCAGCAAAGAAATAAGCTGAGGCTCGAAGATGGACCAAAAGAAGGCTGCTTGGCCTGGTGTCAAAGGATAAGACAGCCAAAACTGGTTATCAGTCCATTAGGAACAGTGAATGTGAGACACTGAGGCATCCCTTCTTATGTTGCAAAGAAAGAACAGAATGAGTGACAAATTTCACTATTCGAGACAATTAAATGCTATAAAATGGGCAGATTCATGATCTCCTGTTTCCTGAGTCCAGGATGGAAATAGAAGTGGGCATGTAGACCTAAACCTTGATAAGAACATGCTCACACTCCCTTATATTCCCAGAGAAGAGAAGCGACTGCAAGGCCAAGTTCAGAGACAATATGAATGGCAGAAGGCATGAGCGATGAGAGATGTTGGGCTAATTGGGTGGGGAGGTATGGTCAAGTCCACCCACCAGCACCTGGGGTACCAGCTTACGTGCTGTTAGAGAATTGAATGTTCCAGAAGTGTACAAGCTAGCCAGCTAATTGTAGAGGGCCATATAATGAAGGGCCTTATAGTTTGAGAGCCAATGATGTATCGTGTTTCTAATAACTGTTGAAGATGACTTGCACTAAGGGAGGGCATAAATTGCCCACCTGACAATAGAGACTCAATCACAATCCAATCCCTTATAAAAAAGTATACTTAGATACTCCCCTGAATACTATCACAATTCCACATAGGTTTTCGTAGCTTGCAACATAGAATGACATCACGTATGACGTGTTTTTGTTATATAATCACAGTTTTTTATGAAATGCTTTGAGAGTATGCTGTGCGACGTCCATTGTTGTCCGTTGTAACTCCTGGTTTTTTCGATAATTGAGAATAAAACAGGGACATTTTGCCAACTTCCTGAGTCGGTCTTATTATTGGTGTGAGAGTTATTCTGCAGACCGTCCATCATACGATGTGTTTCCTTAACTAAAAGGGCCATAAGAGTTCAAATGATTTCCCCGAAATGAGTCAAGCTCATTTTTAATTAATTGACTTTTTAAATGTACATGTTGGATTATATGAATATTCCCTATGTATAAATCTATGTATTACATTTTTGATACAATTGAAAACTAAATGTGGTCATCTACTCAACACGTTCACACTATATTTGAATATAATATCTCAAGGGACTTTGAATGTTAATGAACAGTTAAAGGGTCTTACTGTCCATGAGCAATCTGACACTTTTGGGTAGGCTGTCATCAAATTCTAATGAAATCGCGTTTTTGGCCTACAAAATAATAGCTCCATTATTTGATGTGTTTATGGTCAGTTCGTCTTTTTTGTATTGTCCCAATAGCAGTCAGCATAGGCTATGTACCGGTTGTTGTGGAGGCAGTTCTTTTTAAAGGTATTGCATGCTTTTGCTAAAGTAATTTTGATGGGAAGGTTGTGTAATAACAGTTCTTTAGGGAATTCAGGAGATTATTCATTTCAACCAAAGATTGCTACTCAGGTAGTTTGTGGAGGTGCGGGGTGGGGGGTGGGGGAGAGTATATGAGTTACTTGTTTAAAAGAGCTAGGGAGCCACGTTGAAGGCCTAGGACTAGTATAACTGATATAATCTTATGATGTACAAGCAAACAAAGGATCACATGGGCCCGATTCAACTGTTTAAATGCAGGTCAGATGTTATTACAATTCACAAGCACTAACAAAGGTTAAGTGTTTAAATGTAGATGAGATGCACGAGCAATATTAAAGAGCCAAAGGGGCCAGCATCATTTTTCAATGGCAGATCAGATGCAATTTAAATGCAGGAGCAATACTACAGTTTGTTAGTGACCAGATTTCATTAAATGAAAGTAGATCAGGGGTGCACAACTGATTTTGACAGAGGGCCGAAAGTACCTTACATGAGGGCTATAGTGGGCCGAAAAGTAAATGTGGGCGGGGCGGTAGGCAGGGCGTGGCAGGAGGCTTTTTAAACCCCCAATTTGTACTAAACACATGGAAAAAGAATGTTTTTGAGGGGTAACGATTTTTATTTGCATTTCAAACTTACATTTTGTTCTACACATTTTCTATTCTTATAATTTATTTCTATTTAGTTATTGTATCTCGCCTGTTTAATTAACTTATATATATTTTATTGACCCTAGATACACTATGCCCCATGGCCCCCTCACCCCCAACCAAACACTATGCCCCATGGCCCCCTCACCCCCAACCAAACACTATGCCCCATGTCCCCCTCACCCCAACCAAACACTATGCCCCATGTCCCCCTCAACCCCAACCAAACACTATGCCCCATGGCCCCCTCACCCCCAACCAAACACTATGCCCCATGGCCCCCTCACCCCCAACCAAACACTATGCCCCATGTCCCCCTCGTCCCCAACCAAACACTATGCCCCATGTCCCTCACCCCCAACCAAACACTATGCCCCATGTCCCCCACCCCCAACCAAACACTATGCCCCATGTCCCCCTCATCCCCAACCAAACACTATGCCCCATGTCCCCCTCACCCCCAACCAAACACTATGCCCCATGTCCCCCTCACCCCCAACCAAACACTATGCCCCATGTCCCTCACCCCCAACCAACCACTATGCCCCATGGCCCCCTCACCTCCAACCAAACACTATGCCCCATGGCCCCCTCACCCCCAACCAAACACTATGCCCCATGGCCCCCTCACCCCCAACCAAACACTATGCCCCATGTCCCTCACCCCCAACCAAACACTAAGCCCCATGTCCCTCACCCCCAACCAACCACTATGCCCCATGGCCCCCTCACCTCCAACCAAACACTATGCCCCATGGCCCCCTCACCCCCAACCAAACACTATGCCCCATGGCCCCCTCACCCCCAACCAAACACTATGCCCCATGGCCCCCTCACCCCCAACCAAACACTATGCCCCATGGCCTCCTCACCCCCAACCAAACACTATGCCCATGGCGCCCTCACCCCCAACCAAACCCCCCAACTCAGCACACAACATGCACCAATACGGACCCGAACCCCCACCCCCAACTCAGCACACACACACAAACATGCACCCATACAGACCCGAACCCCCCACCCCAGCACACAAACATGCACCCATACAGACCCGAACCCCCCACCCCCCAACTCAGCACACACACAAACATGCACCCATACAGACCCGAACCCCCCACCCCCCAACTCAGCACACACACAAACATGCACCCATACAGACCCGAACCCCCACCCCCCAAATCAGCACACAAAAAAAATTCAAATCAAAACATTCATACACATCCGACACACATCCGACACCCCCATCCCCCGCATCTCAACATACACACAAAATACATTCAAATACAAACATTCACACACCCCCCCCACATCTCAACATACACACAAAATACATTCAAATACAAACATTCACACACCCCCCCACATCTCAACATACACACAAAATACATTCATACACATCCGACACACACCCCCACCCCTGCATCTCAACATACACACAAAATACATTCAAACACAAACATTCATACACATCCGACACACCCCCCACCCCTGCATCTCAACATACACACAAAATACATTCAAATACAAACATTCATACACATCCGACACACCCCCTCACCCCCGCATCTCAACATACACACAAAATACATTAAAACACAAACATTCATACACATCCGACACACCCCCCACCCCCGCATCTCAACATACACACAAAATAAATTCAAACACAAACATTCATACACATCCGACACACCCCCCCACCCCCGCATCTCAACTTACACACAAAATACATTCAAACACAAACATTCATACACATCCGACACACACCCCCACCCCCGCATCTCAACATACACACAAAATACATTCAAACACAAACATTCATACACATCCGACACACCCCCCCACCCCGCATCTCAACATACACACAAAATACATTCAAACACAAACATTCATACACATCCGACACACACCCCCCACAACATACACACACAAACATAAAGCAAAACAAACCCGACACACAAACACAAACAGACCACTTACCGGAGACGTGCTAGAAGGCAGGCAGGTAAGCGGCAAGTAAGCTGGAATGCTGGAATCGTACTACGGCTGGCGTGGTCCAAGGCTGAAATGCCTTCCGGCATCAAGCCTTATGGACCACGCCAGCCGTAGTGCTGGCCCTCCATTGGTGCAGCACACACGCATTACGTGGCTCGTAGGAGCGACGTGATGCGTGTGTGTGCTGAGCCAATGAGGGCCAGTGTTTTCACCAGCCCGGAAGACAACAAAGACTTTCCTAATGGAGGGCGGCGCGGGCCGCCCTCCATTAGGAAAGTCTTTGTGCCTCGCGGGCCGGTCAAAAGGGCATGGCGGGCCGCAACTGGCCCGCGGGCCGTATGTTGTGCACCCATGAAGTAGATGAATAATAAATGAATCAGATAATTAAAGGCTTTAGCCCAGATTCCCTTTTAAATGCAGACCAGACGCCATTTACATGCACAAACAATAATGCAGGGCCTTAGGGGCCAGGTTCAACTTTTAAATGCATGTTACATGAAATTTTAATTCAGAAGCAATACAGTATAGCTGGTGGTTCCAGATTCAATTGTTAATTGAATCTGGAGTTTGGATACATTGTAAATACCCAAGTAATAATATAGGTTCTTAGGGGCCTGATTAGATTTTCAAATGTAGATCGGATGCAATTGAAGTGCTCAAGCAATACCAAGGGGCATTTTAGGCCAGATGCAATGTTTAGGTGCTCCAATGATCATGTACAGCCCTCCCAGGGTGGAAACCCATTGGCTAGAAACAGCAGCGAGGAGATACATTAAGTTAGAGGGGACTTTGGACTCACTTTGCATTTTGAAATGCTGCTTTTAGGTGATCGGAGGTGAGGCCCTTCCAGGATGTCCCCCTTTGCTGAGACGGGGTTAGTGGGACACCTAGCCAGGCTATTCCAGAAGGTCGGATGCTCCAGGAATTACAGGAGCACGATCGTCTGCAGACAATAGATTTTACCAGGCCTATTCGGCAGGTGAATGAGAGGTGAAAAGAGTGCGTTTGGGGCACTCTCTGGCTCTTAACCCTTCTCTTCATGAGGACTACAAAGAAACATTCATGTGTTCCTGGGGGCCCAAGCTTGTCACTTTCCGACCAAGAGTTGCAGGTCAAGAGGACAGGGAAATGCACCCAAGATGGTGGCTCCCCTTGCCGCCTTGAGCTTTGGACAGGTGTGGGATGATTGGCCGGCAGCAGACCGCGCCGGGTCTATTTAGCAGGTGGATGGATAATAAGCGTCCACATTCCCTCTTTTTGTATCTTTCTGCACTTTTCATCTGTCGAAAAAGGAACATTCTGTCCGTACGTCAAATATATGTGTTTGTTTCTGCTGTCTGTATAATAGCAAGAGTTCCATTTTCCTAATAATTTCTGAACAGTATATATGCTATTGTTGTGTTTTTTTTTAAATATGTTCCTGGTTTCTTTTAAGTACTCTTATGAATGTTATCAACTTTAATGCCATCAGCATTCTCACTGTCCTTCATCCATGCTACGAGGGTTCATTTGTTTTGCTTTGGGTGAATGTTCTGTGAAATGTTTTTGTTGTAGCACTTAAAGGTAATTGGTGCAGGATCAGCTCATTTACCATGGCTGGATCATTTGCAGATTAAAACACTGAAAGGGGGCCGTTGAATAGTAAAAAGTTTGCACTTGTGATCGGTTATTGGGAATGTGAAGTTGTACTGTGCATTTGTATGATCCATATTGAAGTCTGCAGGTAATGTCAAGGTAGCAAGAGCTTACTATCATTGTGAAGGTTGAGGATGAACCCTTTAACAGAACATAAGTATATGCCATTATTGCCAATGCAAGGTTCACCGGGTGGATGTGTGCTGTAGTACTGGAAACAGATGAAAGAGGAGCAGCGACATGTTTAGAATGAGCCCTACTGCCAGAAATCGCGCATGTTTAGGTGATCCTTCCCCCACTTGGGAATTCCACAGTCAGAGCTCTAAAATGTGAGTGTGATCATTTATGAAGCGGCCCCTCAGATAAAAGGTACGTTTATTCGATAAAATAGTCACCCAAGTGGCAATACCAGCAGAGTCTGCCACAGCCTTCCCAACCGTCAATATGCACCTGATGACGTTCTATAGAATATTGAGAGTGACATCATGCGTTAAACTAGCTAATATAGTATATGCTTCTCTTTATGCACAACACAATGCAAACTTTTAACACATTAGTCAACAATATGACTAGGCCGATCATTAATAATGAAAAATGTTACAGTTTCCAGTACTACTTCTGATACAATTTCTATACCCATGCTAATACATAACTGATTCTTGAACTTAACTGGTCTTTTCCTCACGTTGCCCCTACTACGCCTCACTAATTCCGCTACTTCCTCAGATATATTACCATGCTCATTAACTGCATTATCTATATCTTTTAAAAACCCAATCACTTCCATTTTTCCGCCACCACATGCGTTTGGCCTTACATCACTTCCATGTAACGTATGCTCGTTCCCCAACCAAATCTCCTTCTATTGCTTCTCTGATATTTGTGTGTATGGCGATCCAGAGTCCACCAACATCCTCACCACTTCACCCACCAATTCAATTTCCACCTCCGGTGGCACGTAATCCCCCTCCTCATCATCGCCCACCATACCTACGATATTCACCACCTTGTTGCACCACTCATCTTTCTCTTCATCAACATACTTTACACCCCTGTCATTTCCTACCCACATCCTGGCAAATGCCTCATAACCTGGCATATTACTCTCATGGCAGGGCATTCCTTTGCGTTCATAACATGCTTTTCAAACCCACACCTGTGGTGCTTGAGATCTGCCTGTTTACTTTCCTTCTTTATGACATATATCTTCTCTTCATCATTTCCCACCTCACACCTCTTCCGCCCCCCACTTACAATCTATGGGCCTCATTACGAGGTTGGAGGTAGCCATGGCTATTAGCGCCATGGCTGCCTCCAAACTTGTTCCGACTCCCCCTTGGTGAATGGAGCAATTACCGGTCCATTCCAAGGTTGGCGGGGGAGGTAATTCCCCATTCACCAGGGCCATTCCCCATTCCCATTTGAGCCCCCATAGGGCTCAATGGGAATGGGGAAGGCGCTAATAACGGCACCACAAATTGCGTTACCGTTATTAGCTCTACAGTCCCTTTGCGGGTCCCATCCTTAACGCCTGAAAAAAACAAGCGTTAAGGAAGGACCCGCAAAGGGAACTCGTAGTAGGGCAGGAAGGGATTACCGGCTCCGGTGCCCTTACCGGTGCCGGTAATCCCTTACCGCCCACCTCGTAATGAGGCCCTATATGTTTTCCTTCCCTACTTTAGCCTTCACCTCCTCAAGACATTTACTAGTTAGCTGCATACATTTCACTATCGTCAAAGCCTCTTGGAGTGAGGGATTTTTAGCTTGCCGTAGACATGCTTGTATTTTAGGATTAGATGTGTGCATCAATAACTTTTCATGTATATACTCGTGCTCCCTCCCAGTCAATTCACATGATGCTAACAACCCTCTCAAATCCGCAATAAACATATCAACCGTTTCACCAACATTTTGTCTCCCCTGCACTTGCACCTTCTCAATGTCACTGGGCCTAGTAAGATAATTGTTTTGTACACCCTTGCACCCCTCCCTTGCTTCGTCTCGCTCTAAAAAACACTTGTGTACGAGCGCGATATAAATAAAATATCAATATCGATATCCTAGTAAAAACGTGTACCTTCTTAGCACCACATGTGTCTGCTTTCCAATGTGTGCATCCATTATTTTCATGGTTTTATTATTAAACCCCCATCCTTTACCCATTCCATCGTCCCCCATCATCCCCACCTTCATTACCCTCATCAACATCAGGTAAGTTCTTCGCCAATCCTTACTGCGCCAGCCCCCAAACAACACATCCGTGTAGAAAATAGCTTTTTATCTGAAAATCTTTCCCCCCATTGGGCTACAAAATAAAACCTAAGCAAATCCTTCCAATCCTCCCATGGTACTGGAGCTTCCCCTGGAGTCACCAGAAATGTCGGCAGTGGTTCCAAGTTTTGCATTTCACACCAATTCCCAACCCCCCCTTACACTATGTAGTGAACAATTTCCTTTTTTTTTTTACTATTAAATGGTAATCAGTATTTGCTGTCTCATCTGCTTTTGCTCTTCTGAATTTCTCCCCTGCAAACTGCACCATAATCCGTTCAACATTTCTTCTGTTCTCCACCTGCTGTCTTCAACACAATCCACTTCTAATCCGCTGTCCTATGTCTCGTGCTGTATTAGCAATCTACGTCTCGTATGTTGAAAGGTTTGCTGGTTCCTCAATGGTTCCCGCACATTGGCTATATTGCTGTCCAGTGGACTTGCCTGGCTCCAAGATGGCACTTGACACAGACGGCAATATTGTTCACCTATACGTTCTTCCTTGCTCATACGTATGATCTCTCAACCAATCCAAACCAGCAATGATTCTCGCTCTCTACATATGGTTTATCTAGTTATATAAGAGACTATATTGTTTTGTCGCCTGGTTCTAATATGGTCACCACCCTCTTTGCGACGTATGTATGGCGTCAGAATAAGCATTACTGTGCGCTTTACAGTTTCAGATGCATTCGCCCAATCCCCACCTACCGCGATTGAAATCTTTGACTCCGCCCTGTGGATACTAATCTCCGTCATGGTTACCTTGACTTTCCGTATGATCAGGGATTTCGTTTGCTGATGCACATTGTAACCCATCAAAGGTTTTTGCGTCTACCACCCGTCGTGTTTGTGAAATTGACCACAGACGTCTTAGTCACATATACGACATATTGGCAGCTTGTTCACCATACGCACTTGGGGTCACTCCACTACCTGGTCTACCCCCTAGTCACCAAGTATGTCATAATTTATGAAGCAGTTCCTCAGGTAAAGTAAATGTTAGCTACATATATTCTCCCCTCTTATAATCAACAAAAGGTTTGACACATTAAACTTTGTTTTGTAATCAAATCTGTTTGCAGTGGCTGCGCATGTGGCAATTTTATTACACAGAGACCTGCATGATGGTAAGGACAACTACGAAACATTCACCTGCAATTGCAGAGTTGTTACATCTGTAATCAAAGCTTTATTTGAATAGATGCGGAAAATAAACTCGTTTGTTTTGTTTAATGGAATGGTTTCTTTATTACAGCAACAAAAGTTATTTCCCAACATATTCTCCCTGCAGACCTATACGCCTCTGACCTATGGGTCCCACACAGATGTCAGCAGCAAGTCTCTTAACGCTCTCAGTTATCTTACTGGTGCACTAGACCCTACCTAGCACCTTGCCCTGCTCTTGTATCACCTGAAATCACATTGAATCACTTTAAATCTCTCCACCTGCCTAAAACTTCCAAAAGTTTCAAGGGTTGCAAAGAAATTTAGGTAGATTTTCTAAAAGGTTTGAAGGCCCACTGAGCTTCTTTTGTGGAACATGTGAGCATGCCTGATCATGGCACTACACGGCAACGGATGAAACTATCTAACTGCAAAGGCAAAGCACCTGCCTAACGGTGGGCATATGATGAGAGCACCTGGAAAATGTGGGCACAGTGCTGGTACAAAGGCCATAGCTGTTGGGCGTGGCCATGCTTCTTTGGTTGATGGAGGTGTTACTTGCACCAAATGCACGTTAACAAGAAGTCTTGTCCAGCTGCAAGGCGATTGTGAGGTGAGGCACCTGGAATGACAGCATTGTGATGTGTATTCCATGACCCTAGTTTCAAAATGGCTACTTCCACACTGTTTGAAAACTACACTTTGTGGGGGCGGGCCAGTGGCATAGACAGGATGTGGCCATAGAGGTAAGGGCCCCACCATCTATTCCCCAGGGCCCAGCCTGCCACATTACATTCAGGGAAGAGAATGTGTGTGAAGGGAGCAGCACCGCGTTTTAAGCGTTGAAGGAACACTGATTGCAGCGTGCACATAAACCGGCACTCTTAAAAGGGTTGCACACACATAGAGGAAACGATGGAAAATACATACGGGAAATGAACAACAGAGCCCCATCACCTCCAGGCTCTTGAAGTAGCCCAATTACTTTAGTTAGATAATTTGAAATGGTCATGCCTATTTCTGTGCCTTTTATGAATGCTATGGGGAGCCTGGCCACTGGATTAACACACGTCTTCTTGGACAGTGTGTGCTTTATCTGAATTGCAAAGATGTTGGCTGTTCATGCTGCAATTTTCAAGTGTGCACAGGAGCTGCACTTCCACATTGAGGGCTCCTTCACACATGGAGCCCTCTGATATAAAGATAGTTATACATAATAATGTTGTGTTCTTATACAGTGCTTCAGACCTCTGCTCTTAGTAATGAAATGTTAACACATGATCAGCATTCCCTTTTGAGTTAGGTCTTTATGGATGGTGAAGTCTGGTTGAAAGTTTGCTTGCATGCATGGCCTTTGTGTTGGCACATCTAGTGCTCTGAGCAGTGCGTATTGGTGCTTGAGATAACGTTGTTTTACAAAAGCGGTAGCTCAGTTGTGGTTGTTTTAAAGACCATCACTGGAAAATGTTTAGGGTATGTTGGTTTGCTCTGTAAACACAACGTTCCTCTAAGGAGGTTTTTGTCACTAAATTGCAATGTTTTTTTTAAGGGAAGCTTTTTGAAAATGTATCCTTTTCCAAGTGTTTTCATTGAATTCCAAAGTTTCGTTTAAGGAAAGCTTAAGTATAACTTCCCTTTTACCTAAATTGTTTCTTTGATTTTATTTTGCTTTTATAGCAATAAACCACAGCAGGGATCGCAAAACTACTAGCCCACTAGCATTGGCAAGTAGTTTTTATGAAGGGCGAGCACCATTTGCAGGAAACGCAACCTTGCTGGTGAGTATGGGGATGGTAGAAACTTATTTTTCATTTACTGCGCACACTTTGTTTGCAGAAACTGGCAAATGCAAGTTTCACTGTGCATGCTTGACAACATTGCACCAAATAGGAAATGTGCTTATGGCAACATGTGCCATTTTACAAAAAGCACTGGTAAATATTTTGTCACCAGTCACCTTGGGGCGAGTGCATTTCTTGTGGGTCGAGAATGTAAACTAAGGAACTCGCCCTGCAGGTCTAGTGGGATTTTTGATAATTTGCAGGGCCTGCACAGGGGCCTGCCACATCTGGTTCTACAGATGTTTTGGACAACAACTCCCACTAGCCAAGTCTACATAGGCAATGTTGAGATATTATTATTTTTTTAAAAAAAATGTTATTGTAATTTTTAGTTTAGTTTACAAAAAAACAAACTTTTTATTACATAGTTCCATATGTCCTTTACTTGACAGTCCATCATGTTGTTGCTTGTTAGGTCTGGCCAAAACCTCATGGGATTTCTGGCAGTATGGAGTCCATATAATTTATCACTGCACACGTCAGCTGTGTATTTGTTCCAGAGATTAAATAGCTCCACCACTGTCCTAAGTTGTTGTCTATTGGAGCGTAGCTTGTAAGATGTAATGTCCTTTGGACTTTGGTAGCTGGGCATTCAATTATCAGATGTTTGGCCGACTCCGCTGCATTGTTGCAGTATCTGCATTGATTGGCAGTGGTGTCAGAGTCACGCCTCATCATTGGAACTGCTTTGGTCTTGTAGAGGCTGAAGCGCAGTCTCATGAATTGATTACGGTGATGCCGTGAAGGGAATTTACATAAGTACTTAGGGGTTTCGTCAAAGCCATGCGATGACGTTCCCAGATCTTGAATAGATGTCAACTTTTTTTGCCTTTCATCATTCTGTATCCAGTTCCAGCGTCTCAATTTTATTTTGGCTCTTTGTGGCATTTTTATGACAAGCTCTTCCGTCAGATCTGCAGATCGCATGGTCGCGAGCAGTTTATTTTCCCACACGCTTATTAGATCCGACGTGTTAGTGTTGGAGCTTTTTTGTAGGATTTCGTAAGGGCCAGCTACTGGAACCATTCTCATTTTCCGCCATGCCGAGAAAGACTTCCACAGCACTGTGCCGTATAATGATGTTGAGATATCATGGCCTTCATAGTTCAAACAGCTTGATAGCCTGAACATTATCAGAACCCTGATATACAGAATCAATGCAACAGTACGAATGTTAGCTCCGTGGGCGACATTGAGTTCCCCGCTCCCAGTTACTACTTGGATGGGCATTCAATCCTTCCCCAGAAATGCCACAATAAAATGATTGTCCCTCTGAAAATGGCTCTGGCAGATCTCCTGGAGAGGCCACTGGCTATGACCTTGACCCTTAATGCATGCCCCATGCACTGCTTAGTCTCCCATAGTGGCCACTGGTCATGCCCTATGGCCCCAGCATTTGTTCCAAACCTTCCCGATTGGACACAGATCATGGCCCTCAATCATACCTATTGTCCCAGTGCCCTGGGCATAGCCTTTAACCATGCCCAAGCCCCTCTATTGTCCCAAAGTGACCCATTGTCCCCAATGCTGGTCTCCATGCTACCAAGAAGGTATGGGGGCTACTGGGGAGTACTTGGTCCTTCCAGAGGCCCCTGTCCAGGTCCCCTCAAATAACTTAGAGCATCCACTTATTGACCACTTTATAATAAAGGTGGTCATTTGCTATAGCCAGCCACCGAGGCCATTTAGTCTGGGGCATGGCCAAAATGGCCTTCAGTCCTGCGATATGCCCCAAGTTGGCCATTAAGTCTTGCCAAGACCCAAGACTCACTTTACCTATGTTTCAGCAGGACCTGGGCGAAGCCATGGTCTGCAGCCATGAAGTTTGTTTTATTTCACTTCTATAGCACCTACCCCTAAGCGCTTTACAAAAAGGAATTTGTTGGTACATTTTAAGAAATGATGGCAAGAGTACAACAAAGGACAGAAAAGACCAGAAAAAGAACAAAGAAAACTAAGCAGGAAGAAAAATGGAATGATGATACTGAATAACCTGCACGTTGCAGGACAAAATTAAGCCATCCCACCCCAAGCACAGCAAGGGATTCAAAGTCTAAATAAATACAACTCACGGAGCAGGTAAGTCAGCTTCCAAGGCATCCTTCCAAAGGCACAGAACAACATGGAATGTCAGTGCACCATACCCATGGCAACAGGTAACAGTCAGCTTCCAAGGCATCCTTCCAAAGGCACAGAACAACATGGATGGCAGTGCACCATACCCATGGCAACAGGTAAGTCAGCTTCCAAGGCATCCTTCCAAAGGCACAAAACAACATGGATGGCAGTGCACTATACCCATGGCAACAGGTAGCAGTCAGCTTCCAAGGCATCCTTCCAAAGGCACAGAACAACATGTAATGTCAGTGCACCATACCAATGGCAACAGGTAACAGTCAGCTTCCAAGGCATCCTTCCAAAGGCACAGAACAACATGGAATGTCAGTGCACCATACCCATGGCAACAGGTAACAGTCAGCTTCCAAGGCATCCTTCCGAAGGCACAGAACAACATGGAATGTCAGTGCACCATACCCATGGCAACAGGTAACAGTCAGCTTCCAAGGCACCCTTCCAAAGGCACAGAACAACATGGAATGTCAGTGCACCATACCCATGGCAACAGGTAACAGTCAGCTTCCAAGGCATCCTTCCGAAGGCACAGACCACATGGAATGTCAGTGCACCATACCCATGGCAACAGGTAACAGTCAGCTTCCAGGGCATCCTTCCAAAGGCACAGAACAACATGGAATGTCAGTGCACCATACCCATGGCCAAAGACTGTCAAAGGCCGCCCCTGCTATCTCCAACCATCCTCCATGAAGCCGAGCAACCCAGCAGCATGCAGCAGCCCTCCAATGTCTCCAGCGACCTCAGCAACAGGCCTTCAGGCATGGCCAAAGCTCGGAGCAGTGGAACAGAAGCCTGAAGCAGCATCCCAGTCCCGGGCCATAGAGACCACGGTGGCCATTAAACATGTCAGTTGCCTTTGGCCCCGCCAAGCTTCCCACAGTGACTTCTTTGCCAGGTCATGTGGTCTCTTTGTGAGTCGGTGGGCCACTGGCCATGGCTGAAATCCATGCCTCATGCCCCACCAAATCATCCTCAATGGTCCTTTGACCAGGCTTGTGGCCAGCCCTAAGGGCAATTTTGCTTCCATTGCAGGTTCAAAGGGCATTGGCCATGACATGTGACCATGGTAGTGGGCAATTTGCACAGGGCATGGCTTTTGCCCAGCACCAGGCCCAACCAAGCACCTGATGGCTTGCAGCCATGGGCAGTTGCTTATTTGCACAGTACAGGGCCCAAGCCCCATCAAGCCACCCAACAAGGCTACTGGGCATGTCTGAGGCCAGACCCAGTAGGGGATTCATCTATAGGCCACTGGCCATGGCCTGTGTTCACGGCCATTTTGCCTTTGGTCAATGCCATGTCTTATATTCCACAAAAATCCTTGAAGTGACAATTTGGCTCGGCCATCACTTCAGGTCTGTGGTGCACTGGCCATTAATTTAAGGCCACCCTGGTCTATGCATCACCCCCACTTAATGACTGTACATCTGCAGATAGTACCATATGAGCATCACTATTCGACCTCTTCTTTCCCTTGTTTCCTTGTTACTTACTGTTCCCTCTTTTCCTAGATCTTCATGTAATATGTTGGCGTGTTGATACCTTAACGATAATACAAAGTATTATTCACCAATGTAACCATTCTGATTTTAAAAAACATTTATAATGAAATGTTGTGTTATTGAAATTTAAATCACGCACCACTGCTATTTGGAATTTCATAGGTGCTCTTGTATAGCTCAGTGAGGGGGTCAGTTAGGTTAGCGTGGAAAGGGGATGTGCAAAATGCCTTTTTCCGCTGTGTATATGTATCCAGGATGGAGCTACCCTGCATACGGTCCTGTTTCTAGGTGGCCTCTGTGTAGAGCAAAGATGCATTTCTATCCAGAGGGGAGCCTTGCATGCCATTGGACTGTGAATGTAAGAGGATTGGAGCAATGTGGAGTTCTGTTGTTTGATGTCTGTTGGGAGGGATATCAGATTGCGGTGTGTGAGTGGCTTAACTCATATGAGTGCAGTGTGTTTGTGCATAGAAGTTGAGATGGTTAGTTCTGGTAGGTTTGTAGAAGGGCCAGGTGGGGAAGTTCGAGCATCCATCTGGTGTGGCAACAGCTCGGTAGTGGTGCCTTTCAGCTGTGTTAATTGTGAGATGTACTGAAGCATCCTAGTGTGCTTTGGTATCTTTGGCAGGGGACAATGTGTAGCAGCTGGACCCTTTATGAGAATTGGGGGGAAACACAAGGAAGAATGGAAGCTGTAACAAGCATTTAACAGTGGGTACCAAAGGGGGTGGGTTAGAATAGTTCCTGGGTGGCCTTTACAGTAGGTATTCCATAGAGGGCAGAGTCCTGGTAGGGGTTATTAGGAATAATTGAGTATACTATGAGGTCATAGTGTGATATCTCAGAGCAAGTATATGAATAACATTGGGCATCAGAGAGCAAACAAAGACGGGCACTAATTGTATTGAGCACCAGGGGGCAAAATCGTACTGGGAAACCAAGGAGCAATCTCAAAGAGGGGCAATCTTAAAGTGGGATACACATATGATATGATAGGTTATTCATAATGCGCTTAATACCCAGAGGTTTCTAAGCGCAGACCTGGGGATCGAACCTGTGTTGCTACGTGTCATCTTGCGTTCCAAGGCGAGCACATTGCCCCTGAGCTATCCTCCTGAGACAACATAGGCAAAGTTACACAGGGGCATATGGGGGAAAATCCCAGTGGGCAGAATTAAAGTGAGGCACCTGGAAGTGTAAGGTAAAAAACACGCACACACACAATTTAGTTGTCAGCATGATGGGGAAGACGATTTGCTTATTCATAGGTTGTAGCTAAGATGCTGTAATCAATTTGTACAACTCTGAATGACTAACCAAGTATTTATTTATGTTATAAGAAGTGTTACACAGTACATTTTGGGCATTAGATGAAGCACATTATACAAACAGCAGATGCACATGGGAATTGATGCCTGGCCATATGAGGTCTATTCCAAACATATGATACCATCACTGGGGCAATTCGGGTGTCACATTGCTTACAAATGGACAACTGTATTGGGTTTTGCATATGCTTGTTTGATGATTCTCTCGAGTCCAATCAGAGAGAGACACATGAGCTTATCTGATAATGTCCTGATTCAGCTATTGCAAGGATGCAGAAGTAAGACTCTGACAGAGAGGGGTCATCGTGGTTGTTAAAGACTTTTATTAATGTGAGAAAATGAAAAGAAAACCCTATCTTGCCCTCACTCTAAGAGTGGTTTCCCTGCCTCAACAAAAAATACCAATGTCTCTGTCAGAATGTTAAAACCAAAGGTTCATAGTCCTATGTCAGAATCCTAGTGCCTATACAAAATGTGTTTCACAGTGCTTCAAGGCAAGGGAAGGAACAAGGTGAAAATACAATGACATTCTTACAGGCCACGAACAGTAAGGATGTGAAATTAACTATCTTACTCTGCCTGACGACATTTCAAATAGTGCAAGAGCTAAGACATAGATAAGGAAGGGAGGGGGAAAGTGGGAAGGAAATGGAAACAGACAGGCGACTACCGTACTAAGCCTGGTGACATTTCTGGTAGAGCCGGAGAAAAACAAGAGGTGAGGGAGAGCGGTGCAGAAAGGTTGGGGAGGAACAAAACAAGCGACTATCATACTAGGCCTGACGACATTTGAGATAGTGCTGGAGGGGGTGTGGGGATGAGACAGACGAGTTTGCTATCATACTAGGTCCACTGACAATTCTGAGAGTAAGTGCATAGAAGAAACTAAGGGGAGGAGATAGGAAAGGGAGAAGGGAAAGGAGGAGAGAACAGAGAGTTAGCAGTCAAAAGAGTGGAGAAGCAAGAGGGGAGAATGAATACAATTGCAGAAGTCAGTAGTAACACATAGGGCCTCATTACACGGTAGGCGGTAAGGGTTTACCAGTACCGGTATTTTACCGGTACCGGTAAATCCTTACCGCCTTACTACGAGGTCCCTTTGCGGGTTGGGGAATTTAACGCCTGCTTTTTGCAGGCATTAAAAACCAACCCGCAAAGGGACCAGTGGAGCTAATTACGGTACCGCAATTTGCGGTACCGTAATTAGCGCCTTCCCCATTCCCATAGAGCCCTATGGGGCAAAAATGGGAATGGGGAAGGGCAATGGTGGAAGGGGGAATTACCGCCCCGCCAACCTTGGAATGAGGCGGTAATTCCCCTTTCCACCAAGGCGGTGCCGCTATTTTACCGGCATGAACCATGGCGCTAATAGCGCCATGGTTCACCGCCTTCCGTGTAATGAGGCCCATAATGTTGCAAGCCAGGATACAAGATGAAGATGGGAACAGCACCATTCAGGGCCACCCTGAGTACATGGTAACATGTATGGCGCCCTCTGAACCCACACGGATGTGCATTTCCTCATGAGGCCCTTAAAGGATCTGGTATTGTGAAATGTGTAGAGAAGAAAAAAGCATTTCTATCCCTTTTTGAGGAATATTATTGTAAGCGGGGCAGCAGTGGTTCATGCATAAACCGGTGATAAACAACCCTGTTATGCATTTACTTCCCACCAGGGAAGTTTTAGGAGCTTGAGTGAACGATGGAACCTTTGACCGGAAATGTAGGATTTGTAAACTAGTTCTGGAAACTCTCCACCATCTTCTGACTGAGTGTGAGGGTCTAGTTGAACTGAGACCTTTTTACATTGATAGATTTATAACCACAATACTGTTCTGTGATTATGTACTAAGTGAAATATATTTGAGCTATATGTTTCATTAAAAAAGAGTGCAAGCATTGATGATGCGCAGCTTGAAAGGAGCTTCGTGAATAGGGCACATCTTTTTTGAGAAGTGATGCAATGCACTAACGCATGTCATCGCTTGCTCTAACAGCGGTTTTCAGACAGAGGGCCTCATTAGGACCCTGGCGGAGAGGGTATTACGCCAGCGTAGTGCATGGCGTACCTCTCCGCCATACTACGAGTTCCCGTAGCGCCATGGAGGTTTTCTCCGCCTGGTTTTACCAGCCGGAGAAAACCATGGCGCTACGGGACCTCGTTGTTAATTACGCCACCGTATTTTACGGTGGCGTAATTAACTCCTTCCCCACTCCCATTATACCCTATGGGGCAAAAATGGGAATGGGGAAGGGCAGAATGGGGATTGGGGATTTACCGCTCCGCCGAGGTCGGAATGGGGCGGTAAATCCGCCAACCCCCATGGCGCTATCGGCGGCTTTCCGCCATGCTTCGCGGTGCATTTAGCACCGCGAAGTCCGCCTGGGTCGTAATGAGGCCCAGAGCCTCTTAATGTACATGTTATTTTATCCCAGGTATAGAGATCCTAACATTGTAATCTCACTTGACTAAATGGTATTATATTAAGGAACTCTAAAGTCTACATCATGAATTCATGACATGTGACTCACTCTGCCTCAGCCCTACTGGCTGTTTTGAGGCCATTGACCTGCATCCTTTGGCTCTTGCTATTATTATATATACATAACTGCAATATTCCTCATGAAAGCTAACTCAGCAGGATGAAACTTCATGCACCCTTAATGGATGACCTACTCTTTCCCAGCCCAATAGAGCTTTCAGAGGTCTGTGGGCCTCATTACAGTTCCAGCAGGCATCCCTGCCGTTGCTACCAGCGGGTTGCCGCCAGACCCGTAAAAAATTACTGGTGTCTGACTTTCCGGTGCCACTGGGCTATTACAAGTCTGGCAGCCGGGAAGTCAGGTGCCGGCAATTTCTTGAATCCCCATTCCCATAGTCTTCGATAGGACTATATGGGAGTGGGGACACTGAAGCACCAGCATCGTTGTTAATGGTGCCGGTGCTTCCATGATGGCTTTGCCTACCATGACCGATGTGCCCGGCAGGGTCAGACCTGTCATGCACAGCAGCTCTGGCAGGCAAAACCTGTAGTTTGCCGGTCCAGAAAAAAGGATGCCAGTGAGCTTTCCGGCACCCTTAGTTCGGACCAGCAAACTCAGCTTGAGGCCCCATGTCTCTTATGAATTACCTTTATTATAATATTATAAATCTCAATAATATACCATACAGTATAGAATTCCAAGCCCAATTCTAGCACAACCTTGTTGTAAAGCGCTTCCCTTCTCTGGAACTTGATTTGCACTTTAAGCATTAAATAAAAATGTGGCCACCTCTGAATGATGAAAAGTAGTCCAAAGCACGCTGACGTGTGGCTGACTCCGCTGGTCTGGCATGCAATCTTAAAATTCCCCACTTAGCTGTACTCATTTGTTAAGCTTCAGATGGAGGAAATATCTGAGTTCTTTAAACCTGGGACCTACAGGTTGTGTATAGATTTCAGCAGTAGGCGCATTCATCAACTAAGATATCTTACTGCAGAGTTTAATGTGCTGTCCTACTTAGATAACATTCATAGAAGCACAGGACTCAATTTCCTCTTGTTGACCTGTCCACCAGTCCTTAATATGTAAATAAGTTAGTAGCAGGGTGCAAATATTTTCTAGCACACAGGTACAAATTAATGCAGCAGCTCATTGCCCACTGTGCCCCCACCCACTGCTCATCATGGGTAATGTGTGCACTGCCCATGGTAGATGTTCAATTTACAACTTCCACCTAAATAATATAACACAGTAGTTGTGTCTTGACAGAAGACACCACATTTCTTAACTCCTTTGAACTCATCTACCTCGTTATCAATTTTCTCTAATTCTATAGGTGGCAAATCGAACATTGTTACAGTCTGTCTCACACAAAATAGAGCACAGGTGATTTGCTCCTATAGCAAAGCGATGGCCAAATGCAGACACCATAAATACTAAACTAGTGCACTTGCCTGTCGGACTCTTTAGCAAGCTCTTCTCCTGTAGGTTAGCACTCAGCACAGGCACTCCTCTTTGGCAGTGTCATTTTCCCTTCCCTTGGCCTCTGACGCTCTTCCCCACTAAAAGGACTGGCCATTGAGTGACACGAAACACAGTTATGAGTGACTGAGTGTTTAAGACTTAGCCAGTTCCTGGCCTGGCACACACCTGTGCACACCAGAAGAAAAAGGGGAATTTTCCACTCAGGATGTATGCACTCACTGTGTGTGCCTGACTGCAGGCAAAGGTTAAGCAAAGTCAGTGCCATACGTACACTGGCACATGGGCATGTGTTTGCCTGCCTGCATGCTGGTCTGGTGGTGGTAGTGGTACTGTGGTGGCTGCCTGTCTGCTGCCTGCACAACACACCTGAGCCCCACGCCCTGCTGTTGCAGTGACTGACCGTGTTTACAGCAGCATAGCAGTGCCAATGACTTGGTAAGTGTGCTGGCATGATGCACGTGGGCATGATGCAGTGGGCGCCCCCTTCCAGCTTATTGTTATTCATGAAACTGAATAGCTAGTACAGCAATGCTGGCGTGGCTCACATTGTTGTTTCTTGCGTGCTGTGTAATGCAGACTGGCTGACAGCTTAAAGAAAGTGAGCAAAAACACCACATCTGAACTGAACTACGTTTGAGCTAATAAGTGCGAGTGCTCAGAAATAAGTCCTAGGGCTCAGCCATGGTAAACACACCACATCATAAGCACTGCCACCTGCCCAGCCTCACCTTACCCCACCCTTCCCTTTCCACTAACCTATCTCTCCCTTCCTGAAACCTTGTAAGTTATTTTGTGTATGGTTTTCCAAACAATCAGCTTGAGCCTACCCAAACTTCTCCATACTTCCCTGGAGATTTATGGCAAACCTACCCAAATATCATTAGTGATTTAGGGGAGCTCATCGATCACTTTTGAGAAAGTTCACCCAAGCTTAGAAATGAGGCCCCTCACCCTTCTGGCAGGATACAAACAAAGATCCTGACGATGAAAATAAGCAGATATATGTGTGTAACCTCATATACAGTTATGCATAACTTGAATACTATGCTGGCTTTTGCCTTGAAGGGCCCACAGAGGATGCAGGGTCACATCATCAAAACAATAGTGCCTGCAGCTGAGAGCAGCCATCAGAGGAAAGGACAATCCTAGTAAAAAATGTATCCCCGAAGTCTTTGTTGTCCCCTTTGTATATCCCCATTCCTTCCAACCAACTATTCATTTTCAGGCCCCTGCACACAGCTCTGAACATCAGGTTTGCCTTTGAAGTCAAAGAAGACAAAAGCACGCGCAAATCAAAAAGTCGCTCCTGCTAATTTTCTCCATCCATATATTTATAAATACTGGATGCACTGTACGCCAATTTCTGTCGAACGAAAATAAAAGGCACACAAATGCAACCCATCGCTCCATGTGGGTGGCGGAGAATGGGAAAGGTTAATAATACTAATTTCAAACACTTCATTTAATTTCCAATTAAGAATTGACCACAACATAACAGTCCCTCTGCCTCTATAATCTTCTTTAAGTAGTAAGGTGACGCTGTTCTCCTTCATGTCGCTTTAAACGGCTGTCTGCCATACTGTTGGAATCCATTGTTGCAGGCGTGCTACTTAGTGTGATGAATAATTTTCATTTAACAATCGAGCTTCAATTATAGAACGATTTCTCTGCTGGCACCAGTATGGGATTACAGTAGGACTGAAAACTAACATCTAGGATTTTGTAATTTCTTGCACCCAGGGAGGGATGGGTCCTAAAATGCCTACACTAATGTTTCGTCAGTATAACCAAATTGAGGGGCCGATTCATGGAACAAACGTGCGCCGAAAATCCCAGCGCAAGGAGGCGCAAGCGTGAGAAAGCAAGCGCACGCGCACACGTGCGATTCAAGGAAGGCGCTGCGCTACTTTCCCACTGGTGTGCGCCAAATCCGTGCATGGCGCATGCTGGCGCACACGTCTCCAGACAGCGTGCGCTAAGCGCACAACGAAAGTGCACATCGCGCAGCGCACACAACAAAAGTAGGCCAAACAGGGCGCGTAACACGCGGAATGGGGAATAACGCGTAAAAAAGAAGGCGTAATGGGGGAAGTACTGCTGGGAAGTACACAAAACGCCCACACGCACGCGAACCACACGTATTCATGGAATCGAATAGGGCAAACCCACGCACGGGCAAAGACACGCACAGGCCTAAACACATCCGCCACACGAAGGCAGGCGGTTGCGGCCCTGCACATTACAAAAGTGTGCACAAATAAAAAGCACGCATATACTGAGCGGGGTACGTGTATTCCTGGGGTTCGTGTGAAGTTTCACACGCGATAGGCCTTGTGCGAGTGGGGTACGTGTATTTCGGGGGTGTGCGGGAAGTTTTACACGCGATTGGCCTGGGTACGTGTATTACAGGGGTGCGCGGAAGTTTCAGATGCGATTTCTGCAGGGTACGTGTATTTCAGGGGTGCGCGGGAAGTTTCACACGCGATTTCAGCAGGGTACGTGTATTTCAGGGGTGCGCGGGAAGTTTCACATGCAATTTCAGCAGGGTACGTGTATTTCAGGGGTGCGCGGGAAGTTTTACACGCGATTGGCCTGGGTACGTGTATTTCAGGGGTGTGCGGGAAGTTTCACACGCGATTTCAGCAGGGTACGTGTATTTCAGGGGTGCGTGGGAAGTTTCACACGTGATTTCAGCAGGGTACGTGTATTTCAGGGGTGCGCAGGAAGTTTCACACGCGATTGGCCTGGGTATGTGTATTTCATGGGTTCGCGGGAAGTTTCACACGCGATTTCAGCAGGGTACGTGAATTTCAATGGGGTGCGCGGGAAGTTTTACACGCGATTGGCCTGGGTACGTGTATTACAGGGGTGCGCGGAAGTTTCAGATGCGATTTCAGCAGGGTACGTGTATTTCAGGGGTGCGCGGGAAGTTTCACACGCGATTTCAGCAGGGTACGTGTATTTCAGGGGTGCGCGGGAAGTTTCACATGCAATTTCAGCAGGGTACGTGTATTTCAGGGGTGCGCGGGAAGTTTTACACGCGATTGGCCTGGGTACGTGTATTTCAGGGGTGTGCGGGAAGTTTCACACGCGATTTCAGCAGGGTACGTGTATTTCAGGGGTGCGTGGGAAGTTTCACACGTGATTTCAGCAGGGTACGTGTATTTCAGGGGTGCGCAGGAAGTTTCACACGCGATTGGCCTGGGTATGTGTATTTCATGGGTTCGCGGGAAGTTTCACACGCGATTTCAGCAGGGTACGTGTATTCCTGGGGTTCGCGGGAAGTTTTACACGCGAAAGGGCAACGCCCGTGCACGATACGTCACAGACGCGCTTACGCGCTAAGGGCCTTTGGTCCAATGAAATCGCGTACGTGTGCTGACGTGCTTATGCGCTAAGGGCCTTTCCTCGAATAACACGCTGACGTGCAATTTTTTCATGTGCCAAATCACTCCGTATCAAGCTGGCCACGCGAAAACACAAGGAAGACCATGCTCCTGCCCTGAAGGCCATTTTCCTGCCCCCCAGAGCCCCGAGCACGCTCCCACCTGCCATCTGCTGCTGCCTGACTACCTGCTCCCACATGCCCTGCTATTTGGTGCCTGCACATCACCAATTTGCAGGGGTCCAGTTGCTGTGTCCACCCCTGCTGGAACAGAAGACTCCCGACTGGGATACCATCGCTCCACAGCCCAGCCCCAGGACCCAGTTGCCCACCCACGCCTGCCTCGGGGGTCGCCATGTTGGGGCAAACACCATCTGAGACTACTGGCGTCCCCCAGCCAGAGGGGCAGAGAGCCACCAGCTTCAGTCAGAAGTCCTGGGGCATTATGATGCCCTCTTCGGAACATCACGCGCCGACAAGGAAGGACGGGATAGGATCTGGGACGACTTTGTGGTTGCCATCAACGCGGAGGGGGTGGCAACCCGCAACATCAAGCAAGTCAAGAAGCGCTGGGAGGACTTGAGGTCCAGGACCCTCATAAATGCCCGGCGCCTCATGGAGGGGGGCCGGGGCAGCATGAGTACCATCCAGATGAGGGTCCTGGAATGCGTATCCCCAGCGCTCCACACCCAGATCCTTCAGAGGGCGATCCGTCTGGAGTTGAGCGGTAAGTGGCCAAGCATTGCTGTGTGAGACAGGGCATGTTGCAGGGTGCTGGTTGTCTGATACTTGCCTGTATGTCTGACATAGGCCATGTACGTATGTGTGTGTGCAGGGACATCATGGTCATGCATGTGAGACCAGTAATGTGTGAACCACATGGTAGGTGCATGTGTTACAATGCAACATGCGGAGCAGCATGCGGAATGCACACATTAATGCATGTCTGTCTCTGTTATTGGACATGGATGGGGTGTGAGAGATGGGTGCTGCGGTCATGGACATGTATGGTGTCCATGTCTGTGTGTCTGACTTGCATGTCTGTGACTTGTAAATTCCATGGATGCATGACACATGTCTGTGACAATGTTCAGATTCAGTGATGCAGCCTACTCATCCTTGTATCCACTGTGTCTGGGGTGTACGAGGCCAGATGGATGAAACTACGGTGAAGTGTGTGCATGTGATAGGCATGACCCATGATGCATGTGAGTTTCAAACCAGCATTGTATGTTTCAAGAGTCCCTTGGACATGTATGCTAATGTTCATTGCATGCGCCATGCCTGTTACTGCATGTGTTTTGCCTGCACTGACCCATGTGTTGTGGAGGGACATGATGGAAGTGATGTTTGACAGTGCCAATCATCTGCTATTGCTTCCTGTCTAGGGGACCATGGTACAGTACCCTGATGCTTGTGTTCTATGTCTCCCTCTACACAGCGGCAAGTGATGAAGAGGGCGGAGACGGCGCTGTGGAGCAAAGCGGCGGGGATGCCCCCACCGGCCGGCGACGCAAGGCCCAGTCACCCTCCCAGAATTTACCATTGTCCGGGAGTGAGGGGACGGGTGCTGCGTCTGCCACTACGGCTGCAGCGGCAGGGGTGGGTGAGCCCCCACAGGGGCTTGCAACGGCAGAAGATGGGGTGGAGCGATCCAGGTTAGTGGTTTCCACAGAGGAGGAGAAGGCCGCTACTGAGCCGCATTTGGGGCCTGGTGGGGGTGGTACCACTGGTGCAAGTGGTGCAGTCCAGGGGCAGGAGGCAGCACAGGTCACCGTGGAGGGGCCTGTGCATGTCACTGTCCCTGACACTGTGACTGCACCACCATGCACCAGCAGGGATGCCCCATCCCAGGCCCGTCCGCAGGTAGGGGGGATGTCCATGTCATCTGACACTCCTTTACCTGCGGACGAGGGGACCCCTGGCCTTATGGAGAAGGTCCTGATTGGTGTTGCGTTGCGCACGCGTGACATTCGTGATGACGTGCGTGCTTCCCGGGGGGAGCACGCACGTCATCACGAAGAGCAGCGTGCCAGCGTGGCCCAGTTGGGAGTGTCCATGGTCGGGGGTTTTGTACATGTGTCGGCCACTCTGGCGGCCCTCTCCTCCTCTGTAGAGACTATGCGCCAGTCATTCTCCATGCCGTCTTCCGGCCCAGATGCCACCAGAGCCCCTGTGGACCTGCCCTGACCAACGCAACCAGCTTGGTGGGGATCCCATCCCTGCCACAGTCGGGAGTCGGAGGTCCAGCAGGGGTGGACACCACAGCAACTGGACCCCAGCAGATGGAGGATGTGCCGGCATCATCGGGCAGGGCACGTGCACGACGGCGTCAGTGGATTCCATCAGCCTGGATGCCGTCGTGCTGGCAGAGGCAGTTGCGTCGGAGGCAGCGACAGGCTCAACGTGGGAGGCATCATGGCTCGGGGCCATCTACATCAGAGGGGCAGGCATCGGCTGGAGGGCAGGAGGACCCTGGAATGGGAGTGTCTTCCGTGTGGCAGCGGTTGGGCCAGCAGATAGGTGCGGAGTGGCGGCGGGTGGAGGAGGCACGGCTCACAATGGTCAGGGCGGAGAACTCCATGCGCAGGGCGCTGAGGCGGGCTGAGTGCCTCGAGGGAATTCGCAGGGAGTTCGAGGTGGACATGGCGTTATCCCTGCAAGACCTCAGGCCAGAGAACAGGCCCGCCTCCAAGACATTGAACAGGAGTTCGATGATGCCCTGGCCCATGACATCAACAAGTGAGCCATTGGACTTGCCCGCCACCATTGTATATAGTTCATTAGTGTTAAGTTTCTTTTCTTTTTTCTTTCATTTGGGGCGCATGGACTATGCCCCACATTTTTGTATATAGTTAGTAATTAGGTAGGTTTCGTTGTAGGTTTCATTTATGTCGTTGGGCTCATGGACCCTGGATTTGCTATTTGTGCATAGTTTTACAGTGGATTTTTCTCATTCATCTTTTTTTTTCTTCACCATGGAGCAATGGATATTACGCTTTTCTTTCCCTTTGGATTTGCTTTGTTGGATGGTGACTTTGGAAACATTTTCATTTGGATTAATTTGGATTCTCATTTTATTTATTTATCATTTTTTGGGACATGCTGCATTTTGATTATTATTGGCATTTTTGTGTGTTTTGATTTCATTCCCTTCATTTTGACTTGAATACAATTTTGTTTCTTACTTCAATGTGTGGTCTTCTCTCATTGGTTTCATGCATGTCACAATGTGGGTTTTCTCAGTCATGTGTTGCCATTGTGTGGGTCTGACAGACTTGTACTCATGCGCATACTGCTTATTTGTGATCTATCATGTAATGGGGATTTCAATTTGGAGTGGATGTAAAGCTTGGTTGGGTGTTTGGACTGGGGTGCCAAGGGGTGGGATTTGGGTGGCCATAAGAGCCAGGTATCTAGATTGTGATGACGTGTTGGCTGGGGGACATGTGTCGGGGCCTGCTGGCAGGTGCCCCTCACTGTTGGGGCTTGGGGGTGCTGGGGGACATGTGTCGGGGCCTGCTGGCAGGTGCCCCTCACTGCTGGGGGGTGGGGGTGCTGGGGGACATGTGTTGGGGCCTGCTGGCAGGTGCCTGTCAATGATGGGGTGGTGGGAGGGCTGGGGGACATGTGTCGGGGCCTGCTGGCAGGTGCCCTGCACTGCTGGGGGGTGGGGGTGCTGGGGGACATGTGTCGGGGCCTGCTGGCAGGTCCCTTTCAATGATGGGGCGTGGGGGCTGGGGGACATGTGTCGGGGCCTGCTGGCAGGTGCCCCTCACTGCTGGGGGCTGGGGGGGCTGGGGGACATGTGTCGGGGCTTGCTGGCAGGTGCCTGTCAATGATGGGGGTGTGGGGGTGCAGGAGGACATGAGTGGGGGCCTGCTGGCAGGTGTCCCTCACTGCTGGGGGGGTGGGGGTGCTGGGGGACATGACCAGGGGTGCAGGGTAGTCACCTGTGGTGTGGGATGCCTGCAGGGGCCTTGGAGGGGGTACAGGGGACACCTGGAGGACCCACACTGCCAATTCACGTGTAGGACTCCCTGCGCACCCCCGAAATATGCGTTCCCCGCTCTGACAGCAAAATCGCGTGTAAAACTTCCCGCGCTCCCCTGAAATACACGTACCCAGGCCAATCACGTGTAAAACTTCCCTTGCACCCCTGAAATACACGTACCCTGCTGAAATCGCATGTAAAACTTCCCGCACACCCCTGAAATACACGTACCCTGCTGAAATCGCATGTAAAACTTTCCGCGCACTCCTGAAATACACGTACCCAGGCCAATCGCGTGTAAAACTTGCCGCGCACCCCCGAAATACACGTACCCCACTCGCACAGGGCCTATCGCGTGTGAAACTTCCCGCGAACCCCCGAAATACACGTACCCTGCTGAAATTGCATGTGAAACTTCACGCGAACCCCAGTAATACACGTACCCCGCTCGGACAGTGCCAATCGCGTGTGAAACTTCCCGCGAACCCCAGTAATACACGTACCCCGCTTGCCGTGCTGGTACACGGTTAGCGGAGCCCTTTGCGCTGGATTGGGGATTTTGATGGCTTTTCCCTGCACGAGGGGAGTTCTTGGGGACATAACTGGCGCTGCTGCAGGGTCGCTGCGCCACTGTGCGCCACGGCTGGTTTTGGTAGCTGAAATCCATGAATACGCTGTGCGCAGAAATGGATTTTAGCGCACGCTGCTGGCACAGAGATTCGCACGCTCACACTGTGCGCCAGCTGCGTGCGCCACTTGTGTGCTAAATTCTATGAATTACCCCCTGAGTGTCTCTGCTATTCAAGGAATGCACCAGTCAATAATGTGAATTGTGTGAAGTGCAAAAAGAAAGATTAAAAAGCAGGCAGGTTCACATTCATGATTTCTTTTTGCAAATTAGTAGCCAGCGAGGGACAAGAGATTGTAACCCACAATCTCAATGTCCCTCGCTGAGTCCTTACTTGCCCGACAAAGCCTTCCTACCAGTCGCATTCACTGTTTGAATAGCCACCATGGAAAGGGATAAGGGACTACAATCCCTTCTCTCCGTTCCATGGCGGCTATTTTTTTCTTATTATTTTTTTCAGTTGCTAAACACTGAAGGCGTCTCACAACTTAAAAAAGGTGCTATTAGTACCCTGGTCTTACAGTTTAGGATACTAATAGCAATAAGCCCTGAGTTGAGGGGCCATTACTGCTTCTGCCAATGCCCTGTGGCCTGCTTTAAGGCCCTTACTTTGCTTAAGCCTTAACTATGGGCCGGGGTATTACCCAAAGGGGTTTTGGCCGCCCAACTCAGTGCTTATTGCTTAATTGTAGTACAAATTTCACAATTGCCAACTGCCAGTTATGCATAGCAGGCAGGATTCAGAATGGATTCCTGTGGAATGTGCAAGCTGCTAGTAGATGTTCAATGCAGGCAATTTCCAGAGGAGTTCAATACGTTACAATCAGACGCTGCCAGTAACGCATGTGGAGCAGATGGGGGTGATGGGAGGGGGAGCTGCACATTCGCTCCATGGCCGCATTCCACCCTACAAATCAATGACCATATGGCGTGATGTAAAGAAAAAGGTGTCACCACGTTTTACACATGCTTTTATGTTACTCCAGAAGGCGTGTGTCAACTTCTGCTTCACACCTCACGTGTGGTTTTTCACTGCAAAAAAAAGGAATATTCTGTGTTTTGATATTTTAAACAAGGAGAATGCCATAAATACTTAAGCCTTTGGACGAAATGGCTACTGCTCTGGGGGATACAGGAATGAGTAATATTTTTTAAACTTCTACTGAGCCCCACATTACTAGTAGACTATCAGTGATCCCAATCATAAAGGTGAATTCGCTACTACATTAATGGTGCACCTCCTTGGCCTCTTAAGGTAGCATGGGCCAAGCGCAGGCTATATACTCTTCAAAGGGGTGTGAGCCAGCAAAGAAGTATCCAAAACATCAATATTAAAGTAAGTACCAAAATAAACGGGGTGTCCAATAAACGTTCTATAAAAATACAACTTTTAAAAACACTAGCAACCGACTCTGATAAGGAATTGCACAGTGAAAGCAGACTTTGGTAGGAAGATGCAGTCTGGGTATGAAGAATAGGGATCTTGTAGAAAAGTCAGTGGGGTTTTAGATGTCGCGTGGGCACATAGACCAATGCTAACAGGACATAATCACGATTAGATTACTTAGTTGCATCTTTCAGGAGCTCAACAGTGTTGAGCCAGTTTTCTTGTTACTTTTCATTGTGTTGAAGTGGAGTTGGAGTCGGTCGGGCTGGTTCAATGGGATTCAACAATGGGATGGAATTCAACAAGCATCAATAGGTCGAAGCTCGAAGAAGCTTAGGACTAGCGGCGATGCTCAAATGAATGCGTTCTGAAGGAGGGAGTGGGTGGTGGTGCATGAAGGAAGTGATTCGAATTCAGAGGTAAACTGGCTTGATTTGGTCCAGTGATGTGATGCGTTCGACAAGCAGCAAAGACGTGAGGCTCAAAGGAGCTGGAGACAGGCAGACAAAGCTCCTAAAAGTGTGTCCCAAAGGCTCTTGAAGCAAATCAGAGTGTAGAGTGTCAAAGGCAGCCTTGTTGGGTCTTTATTTGGCGTGCTTAGCGTGGTACGAATTAGATAGTAGAGAGAGCCAAAGGCACCTTCTTTTGGGTATTGGGGCACTGTGGCAATCTCCACTAGGTCTCTGAGAAAAGGTAAGTACGTCTTTTACCCTTCCCAACCAGGACGATTGTCAAGCACACTTGCAAGTCTTGCCACTGCAGAAAGCAGAGTCTTGGTTACCAGTGTACAGCAGCAATCAGACCTTTCCTGAAGGAGGCTGCTTCAAAGGTTCCAGACACAATACACAAATGGCTCTGCCGTTTAAAAGGTTACCAGGAAACCCAGTTGTAATAAAAGGATATCAGATTGAGTTTTTAGCAGTTTTAACTGCATCTCCTCCCCATATGCAACTTTACCACATTAGATATAGCTTATATTTATATTTAACCAAAGTTCTGCCATCTTGCCCTGAGTGAATTTAGTTAATATAGTATGCATTGTGTGTGCGCAATGTTAAAGGATGCCCACGGCTATTGGAATGTATTCGTTCCAGGATTTTCAACATGTCACTCTGTATCGACCATGTTGCCAAACCACATTGCAGCTGCTAGTGTGTCAGCAAACAGGGCCAAGCAAAGTATACATGCATGAACTACACACTTTTAGCATGGATCATTGAAAATTAAGGTTTTGTTTAGCAGAGATTACTTTCTGAGAGAGAGGAAACCAGCATTATTTCAGATAGCAAAAATCAAAAAAGCTCAGGATTACTCACCATCGCAGATGGCATTCTGTCACAACCGCGCACGCATCGTAATACGTAGCTTGCCCCATTATGGTGATAAATGCAGGGGAAATAATATTTCTGGAGAAAGAGCACTTATTTAACTGGAGAGCTTGTAAATATTTGCATCATTGACAATGAAAATGTGGACAATGGACAATGGAGGTACTGGAACTGGGTTGCACTCTGGAATATTTGGGTAACAGAAGATTCAAAGAGGCAAGATGTTTACTCCTTTAAAACACTACACTGGTAACATGACTGCCCCATATGTCATGCAGCTAGGAAAACAAGGTAGACAGACGCAGAGCTCAAGTTAATGGTGAACTTGCCATGCAAGCAGAGTATACAGTTGCATTGTGTCACATTCAATTTTGAAGCATATGTACTTTCTGATAGACCTATAGACATGTAACACACAGAACACAGATGACGAAATCCATGGCACCACACGCATCTGGCTAGTTTCAGTACACAGTAAGATTTAACAAAGGAGACCCCAGAAGCTGAATGATACTGGACATGACCTGAAAATCTGCCCCGTCAAAATGGTTACAGAGGAATATGCCCATATGCCACCCAAACTAAACTTTCTGCTAGCAACAAGGAACTGGAGATAGAAAATGGCATGATCTGTTAGCATAACTGAGTTTGCTCTTGGCCTTAAGTCATAATTGTATATATTTACTTTTTCAACAATGATCTAGAGATATCTGTTTCTGTTGGTTTTCTTCAGTTTTTGCACAGTGTAGATTAGGATCATGCACCTTCTGGGTCTCCGAAACCCTGTGCTTAGTCACCCTAGTGCCTGGAGGGTCTTTGCCGCCACCCTCTGTTTGTTCGTGGGTCTCCAAGGAACTTCTGCAGTTTCTCTGGCTTACTGGGACATTCCCCCCTCTTCTGCGGGTCTCTTCTGCAGTTCAGCATTGTTTTGTCTGTGTACCAGCGCCCTCAAACACTGTTGAGTGTAGCACCTCCTCTGCGGTGTGCTCATTGCTTCGGGGGTCTCTCGCTTTGGTGCTTGTGTTCCGGACACCGTCTGATTCTCTGCTCTGCACTTCAGCATGTAGCCTGCCAAGCTCTTGTTCCATGCCGAGATGAAGACCCATTGTTCTCTTTCCTCTCTTGTTTTACATGACAGCTGGCCAAAGGGATCATTTTAGAGACTAGAGCGTGTGCGCTGGTTCATCTCAATGATCCCCATTGCGCCAGGCCTCTTCCTCATCCCAGTGGCCCATACTTGGGATAGACAACAAAAATGCATGGGGGAGCAGGAAACCGTCCACTCCATGTCCACTCCCCTCTGCCTTTCTTGGTTTTGCAGTGAGTGCTTTCCTTTTCCTGTGTTGCCCAGTTTTAAGTGCTTTTCATTCCTTTGATGTTGCACTATTCTGCAGTGTAACCTTGATCCTTTGGACACCCTTCATTTACAGATGTACTATTGTGTTCCATTTTCCTTTCCTTCTATGGGTGAGGAGGGGGCAGGTTTTGATTCTGTAATTCTGTTTTAACTGTTCCTTTACATTCTCTTTGAGTCTGTTCCTGGTTTTCCCTTGCACTTCTCCCTTTGTTCCGCATTAATTGTTAGCTGTAGTGTGCCACTGCATCCAGCTCCTGCGTAAATGCCTATGGTTACTCTACTAGTCTGTAATCACCAATCCTACTTGTCCCTTGTCATGGGTCATATGTATTAAGTTATCCTCCCATTGCTGTTATAGCTTGTTTGGGTCCCTGTGTGATCAACAGAGTTTTCAGGCTTCACTGATTTTTTAGGAGGTATTTCATTTCCTCGTGAGTATTGTCGTTAAGTTACTGTATACAATACCATCAAGGGTATAAGGGAAGGTTGGCAAGGAGAGCTGGAGAGATCAAAGGGGTATAACATTCTCTCGGGTTCCTCCCTCCCCACGAGATCTTCCCAGGGAGACTCTAAAGTAGCGGTCTCACCTGCCTGGCCTCATGGGAAGGGGCTCACCCATCAAAAGCAGTGACGATCTCCTGGGATTCATCACACAAACCCTCCGCCAGCTCCTTAGAAAACAGAAATATCCTACTAGCTAGGAGGGTGAAAAGCCAACTCGCAACAAGAGGCCAAAAGGTCATGGTAATGCAGACCCCAAGAACTAATTAGACAGTAGGGGATGGTGTGTATTGAGCCAAGTTCCTTATGCAGTATTTTTACTGCCTAATAATAGTATTCACTATTCATGCCAAAAGTACATTGTTCCCCTAACATTCAAGCCCATAGATTTCATCATGACTTTACAAAGAAGGACTGCTTGATAGCAACTAAACTAAATGCAAAACATATCTGTCTATATATGCAAAATATCAACACAGATGGGTACTAGAATTAAACAAAAAACAGTATGGTCTGTTTGAGTCATGAAATCGAATAGGAGCTTTCTAATGTCTGACAAAAGGTGATCACATCTATTTTGGGGCATAGCAGAGATGAGGCAATCAGCAATGTTCATATCCGGAAGGTGGGCAACAGTAATGGAATGTGACTATCTGACAGAAGTAGCCCATAAAGAGTGTATGGCACAATTGCATTCTACTGGTAAATAGGTCTTCTCTTGAGGGGTGCTCTGCAGACAGACAATTGCACATTTTGTGAAGGGTCCATTCCAGAGAAAGGATTTGCCGTCCCTGAAGAAGTCCATGTTAGGCGTGGTAAGACATAGAGGGATTCAGAGGAGGGTCTGGTTGTCACCTTTAGATCACAGACATAATCCCCTTTTTAAATTAAACTACATAGGGAATATGATCATTGAAGTACCACACGCCCTTTCCTTTCTCTCTTTTAATAAGCTCAAGTGGGTCACTGTTCTCTGAACATATAGGTGAACACACCTGCGCATAAGAAAGGGAAATTTAGTGACACTGTGCCTACTATTGCTGAAAAATCCTTTTGATTTGGGAGCCTCAAAATTAAATACCCTATAGTTGTGAGTCAGACATAGATGTTGCATGTCCAAAAAATTGGGTAAGCGAAGACTTTCTTTCGAATTACATTAGAAACCCAAGGTTTAACTTTTTAGTAACCAATCCACTTTCATTCCTGGCTATCTGCTGCAGGAGTATTTAAAGTTCACTTTGCTGAGTATGCATTAAGTCTCAACTTGAAAATGTTGGTGCTTTGTGTGAAGGTTTGGAAGGAGTCTGACACACAGGAGGCATGTTTTTGGGCAAAAACATTTATTTTATACCAAAAGAAAGAAAGAAACCTATCCAACCCTGACTCTAAGAGGGGTTTCCCCGCCTCAAATAAAACTACAGAAATGTCAGAATGTCCGTAACTAAAAATCCATCGTCCTGTGTCAAAATCATACTTCTAACCCTTGCACTAATAACAAAACTAAAGTGGCTGTCTTCTTAGTCCAGAGGAATGATTCCCTTCCTCTGGACAGCCAGTTCAATATAACAGGGGCAATGTCTCCCTTCCCCATGCCTTTTATAGGCTTGGATTGGCGAATTGTTGTAGTTGGGGGAATGTCTCCCTTCCCCAGGCCTTTCTCAGGCTTATGTTGGCAGTATTTCGTAGTTGGGGGAATGTCTTCCTTCCCCAGGACCTTCTCAGAACTATATTGGCAGTCTTTTGTAATTGGGGGAATGCCTTCCTCCCCTGGGCATTTCTCAGGCTTATTTAGATGTTCAGGTGTACTTTGCTCCCAGGGTATGCCTTTCTCGGATGTGGGTCCCAGATGCCTTCATCTGTTTCTCTTATACACGAGTCCCAGACCCCCTTGTGTTGACTTCTTCTCTGCTGGTCCCTGACCCCTTCATATTGGTTTTTCAAATGTAGGTCTCAGGCACCTTCATATTGGTGTCATGAACCGCCGTCTGCGTCCCTTCTGGACTTTGTGGTCCCTGACACATAGGGGATTGAACTCAGTAATCCTTCCAACATGGCCGCTTGATGCGGAACGCTGCTTGCCAGTCTCTGCATTACATGCTCTACGTTCTACAAAACGGACACGCCCCGGCGGCTCTGCGCGTCTCAATGCTACTGCTTGATGTAGCTGGACGTGTGCTGCCGGAGTTCGCTCTGGGCTATTTTCCTGATCTCCCTTTTCCTGGTTCCTTGATTCCTCCTCCTTTTCCTTTCATCCCTCAATTTACCAAACTTCCTGTTTTTTCGCCCGCGCTCGAGTCACGGGTTCCATGCCTCCACGCGCGGACAGTTGTTCCTTCCTGGTTCCATCCTGGACAATCTGAACGAAGCACGCTGGAATCCGAAGACCCGCGCGCAGGCTTATATAAATCTCGAACTGTGCGGAGGAAGTCACAAAAGAAGGTCGCAAGCAAACAGGAAAGACAGGTGAGAAGGGGAGAGACTTGTGACAGATTGAGACGCCTAAAAATCGATACGGATACAGGGATGGACGCCGTGATTCAAGACCTCATGCGAGGCATGCAGGAACTCACCACTGAAGTGCAAAACCTTAAGGCTGAGAACGCTGCCTTAAATCAGCTGGTATTGTCTCGTGATTCTGCTACCAAGGAAAGTGTGTTATTGGGAGGAGTGGTGGACAAATATGATGGCTCTCCAAAGACCCTTCGTGCCTTCCTTGATTCATGCTTGGTGCATTTCACCTCCAAGCCCTACTACTTTTCCACCCCTAGAGCAAAGGTGGGGTTTATGATATCACACCTCACTGGCAATGCATTAACCTGGGCAACTCCCCCAGTCAATTGAGGCGACGCCCTCCTGGATGATTACAATGGATTCGTAGAAGCCCTAAAGGCCATGTTTGATCGTCCTGAGCAGGTTTACAGCGCTCAGGAACGTCTACTTGATTTTCGACAAGGATCCCAGGATATGCTTACCTATGTCACCCGTTTCAAACAACTTATGAAGGAAGCTGATTGGTCCCAAAAGGCTAGCTTCACTCTCTTTCGCAGAGGCTTGAATGAAGAAATAAAGGATAAAGTAGCCAGAGTAGCTCGCCCTAATTCCTTCCAGGCCCTCTTGGACCTTTCCTTGCAAATTGATTTCTGAATCCAGGAAAGAAAGGTGGAGAAAAAGAAGTTGAAATCATCATTCCAAAAAGCTGTCGTAGACCACCCTTCTAGCCCAGAACCCGCAGTTTCTCCGACCTCAGATCCAGAACCCATGCAACTGGGGGCATTCCGTGGACCCATTACCCCACAAGAAAGGATGCGCCGTAGTCACACTGGTCTTTGCATGTATTGCGCCTATGATAAACATCTTGTCAGAGAGTGCCCTATTGCTCCTCCAAAGCGTTCGGGAAACGCCAGCTCCTGATCCTAGATGGGGCACAGTTTCGAGAGAATGATATCTGCTCCACATCAATTCCTTCCTTGAACTCTCCTGGACCAAACAAGCTTGTGATTCTTCAGGCCTTTCTATCGCCTTCCAAGAAAGAATCTTACTCCATTCTGGCATTAGTGGATTGCAGAGCCATGGGTATATTCATAGATCATGATTGGGTCACTACCCACAACATTCCACATGAAACTCGAGAGACGATGCAACCGGTAGAGGCAATTGATGGAAGACCCCTATCTTCAGGACCCATAACCCTTCAAACTAAAGAAGTCCTACTCTCTATAAATCACCATCAAGAGAGGATCAAATTTGACATCATAAGATCTGCCCACTATCCGATGGTTCAAGGCATGCCCTGGTTACAGAAGCATAACCCCTACATCAATTGGGCAGCAGGCTCCTTGTTTCTTGGTTCTGAACACTGTATGTCCCACTGCTTATTCCTAGATTCCTTACCAAAGTCCTCTGAAAACTTGCAAGAAAACCAGCAGAGTCCAGTCACTGTCTCTAACATCATCCGAATTCCCAGGGCCTATCAGGCTTACACAGATGTATTTTCGACTGCCATAGTTCAAGCTCTTCCTCCTCACAGACCCAAGGATTGTGCCATCGATACTGAGCCTTCAGCAGTGATCCCTTTCGCGAGAATGTTTATTTTATCTGAACCTGAAAAAAGGGCCCTTTGGGAATACCTGGATATTAACTGTCACCATACGACCATCCAAGTCCCCGGTGGGGGCTTCGTTATTTTTCGTTCAAAAGAAAGATACCAAGGAGCTTAGACCATGTCTAGATTACTGAGGCCTTAACCAGTGTACTCTCAAGGACAGTGTCATGATGCCTACCCCCGGGCATCCAGACCAAGTCCAGCAACCCCGGAAGCAGGCATCATGTTACCCAGAGAAGGCCCAGCAACCCCTGTTAGGGGCTATATGGGTACAGTCCGGGCGTCTATGGCTCCAGACTCATATGGGGGAACAGTCCTGGCATCATAGGCGCCAGGCTCATATGTTAAAACTTACCTGTTGTAGACCATGCTGCAAAAGATCCAAGCCCATGTGAGGCTTGGAAGGGACTACTTTACCTAGGGACTATTTTGTTACTCGGGTGTGGTTGTGGAGGAATACTTACCTGGGACTACTTTGGAAGCGCTATTTAAACCACGCCCGAAGAGCAGCACACGCTTCGCGTCATTCTGCATCCTGCAGCTTAACGCTCACCGTGCCTGCAGTCAGCACCCAGCCTCTTGCCACGCCCGCCTCGAGTCCAGAGCGCCTAGAAAGAAGGGAAAGAAGAAGAAAAGTTAGAACAACAACATTATTGGGTTTCTTACCTGATTCCGGATTCATCGCACCTTTGAACCAGAAAAAGACTTTATTTAAAACACGTTGCATCACCAGCAGCAGCGCTGTGCCATACTCACCGTTCCTCGCAGCATCTCTACGATCCGGTGCTGTCTCCATCATTATGTTGCCGCATTCCAGCACCTAAGGGGGACAAGAAAACAACAAGGTGAGCCGAGGGAACAAACAAGGACAATCTCTTGCCACCATATACTTACTTGATTTTACCGCTGAAGGTATTATTCACCAGCACGCCAAATCTTCTTACGCCACACCTGTAAGAAAAGAGAAAGCAGCGAGTTAAACCTTGGCATCATTTAACGGACAGTGTGGGATAGCAAAGACTCTTCCCTGAACCCTTTCAGCTACCACAGGACTATCTTCTTTTGGGTCTAAGCTGCAAGATAAACAAAGGAATTGGACAAGAGTGATTATTCAGACATTTTTTAACTCTTAAGAACCAAATACTTACGGTCCTTCGCCAGGAGGTTTGAAGCCAAGATTTGTCTAGAACTCTTCCAATATCCTCAAGCCAGTGAAGTAACTGGCCATCAACGCGCCCCTGCGTTCCTCGCAGGATGGAGAGCTCATCATTCAGAACTATAAGGTGAGCTTTGTGAATGGGAATATCAGAGGTGATAAATGGGGATGCAGTGAGGGGCTATTACTCAAATCCACGGGTGGCTAATTCCCTTTCTCCGCCTTTAGGAGACTACTTCTACGAATCAAGCAGATGAAGCTAGGTGGGCCAGTCCAGTCAGTCATCTCTGCACTACGCATCACGTTGGTGGATACCGTGGCTGTCCAGTTCTGCCCGACACCCCTGTCGGAACCAGGTGAGCGTAAAAGAACGTGAAGCCTTTCTACAAATCCTCACCCGGGTGTCATGGAGACCTCGGAAGCTGACCAATTGGCCCTATTATTAGGGGAACTTAGGGCTGAAGTACATGCCGCTCGCCATTAAACTAATACCCTCAGGAGAGAACTGATTGTTTCTAAGGAACGCACTGATGATCTTGCTAGACAATTATTGTAAAACCAAGCTGGGCAAACACCATTACCTGGACTCGGGGGGAATTCAACTCCTGTTTCATCGAGCAATCCTGTGCAAGTGGTTCTACCAGGGAGCATTCCTTTAGCCCCGCCAGGACGTTTTGCTGGGGCCCCGAAAATGTTTGCCGTGTTTATGAACCAATGCCGCTTGCACTTTTTATGCAGACCTGGAGCCTTTCCAAACGATCAAACCAAAGTAGCCTTTGGATTATCATATCTCAGCGGCAGTGCAGCGGATTGGTCAATTCTACTAGTCAATCAGGATGACCCTATTCTTCGTGATTTTCAGGGTTTTCAAATGAGCATGGAAAGACTATTTGCCCGGCACTCCTAAGGACAGGCCCTGGATAACGAACTGTTGTCCCTACGACAGGGTAACCAGGACCTTCTAACCTACATCGCAAACTTCAATAGGTTGGTGGTGGAAACTGGATGGCCCGAGGTAAAACGGATTACGTTATTTCATCGAGGACTTCGAGGAGAACTCAAAGATGTTTTGGCTCAAGTTGTGAACCCACCTCAAGGCTGTGCTGAATATATAGACTTAGTGGTCCAGTTAGATCACAGACTTCAAAACAGAAAGGCCGACCGAGCCAAGTTCGAGAACCGGTGTTGGTTAAACCCAAAGCTACCCCCAAAGGAGCAGATGCCTCAGAACCCATGCAAATCGGAGGGGTTAAAGGACCCTTGAGTCAGAAGGAAAGAGAAAGGAGACGGCAAATGCAATTGTGTCTATACTGTGGAACTTCGGGACATGTTCTAAGGGATTGCCCTGTAAAACCACCCAAGAAAGTGGTAGGAGCTGCTGATAAAAGCCATATGAAGTCTGACTCGGGAAACGACCACGCCCGACAAGCATAGAGGTCCGCTTGCCGAGCTTGAAGAAGGATACTCAGACCTTGCACTTCATCATACCAATGGTCCTTATAGATCCAAGGCAACCATCACGTATGCACGCTGTAAGGGCATACATTGATAGCAGGGCCATAGGAAACTATGTGGACCACGAATTGGCTTATAGGATGAATCTTCCTCTCTGCAGAAAGACCACTTCGGATGTCATCACCACAGTCGATGGAACTGAAATTGCCTCTGGGCCTGTAACTCATTCCACCGCAGAGATGACACTATTGGGTCAGGATGGGCATCGAGAGACTATTGTGTTTGATTTAATCAAAGCCCTGCAGTTCCAAATAATACTGGGGATACCTTGGTTGGAAACACATAATCCTTGTATTGATTGGCGAGAGAAGAGAATAACCTTCCCGGATTGTGCACATACTTGTTACCCAAAAAAACCCTTGAACGAAGGCCTGGCCACAGTCGATACTCCAGTCATGCAGTTACCTCAGGAATATCAAGAATTCCAGGATGTTTTCCAAAAAGAACAGGCAAACACCTTACCACCTCACGGATAATACGATTGTCAAAATTGATCTCATACCCGGTGCACAACCTCCATGTAGTAGTATCTACGCCCTTAATGAACCTGAAAACCTTCACCTACGACAATACTTGGACCAATACCTTGCCAATGGCTTCACTCGTCCATCCAAGTCCCCTGCATCTTCAGCTTTGTTCTTCGTACCAAAAAAGGAAGGTGACCTCAGAACGTGCATAGACTACCGCGCATTGAATCAGATCACAGTTAAGAACCGATACCCATTGCCTCTGATCCCCGAATTACTAGACCAAGCAAAGGACGCTTGCATCTACACTAAATTAGATCTCCGAGGGGCACATCATCCGGTACGTGTGAAGAAAGGCGACGAATGGAAGACTGCTTTTCGCACTAAGTAAGGAGCCAGAGAGAGGGCAGGGTGAGAGGGTGGAGGCAAGGTAGCCGAGGACAGAGAAGAGGGGACAGCAGGAGAGGAAAGGAAGTTGATGAGGCGCGGGAAGCGTCTATCAAAGAGATGGAGGTTGGCCTGAGGGCCTTGGACCAAGACGGTCCCATTAGCGTAGACATTAATGATGGCCTTAGAGGAGCGGAAGGGGGCCAAGAGGACATCCCAACGGGTGCCACCATTAATGGGAGAAGAGGAGAAGGGAGAGAGCACAGGGACCATATGAAGGGTCCATTGGTCAGGGGAAGGCACGAAAAAGAGGATGTCAGTAAGAGTTTCCTTGGAGGAGGCGCTAGTGTAGGTGTCAGCGATAGGGAGGCCTGGGTTGGAGACCAGGATATCCTTTTAAAACTTATTCCTACCAGATTTAGTGAGGAGAGCAGGATAGTCAATGGAGAAGCAGTTAGAGAAGATAGGAGAGATAGAGAGCACCATGGAATAAGGAGGGAGTGGGGGGAAGACAGACGAGATCAAGCGGAAAGGAATGAAGCGGCAAGCCCTAGTTACCACAATTTCAGAGCAACATTAACACAGTGAAAACGAATTAGGTAGCCAGTGTAGAGGCCACCTAAATTTGAGAGTCCTGCGAGGGGAGAAAAAGCCCTAGTTTACCACAATTTCAGAGCAACAGTAACACAGTGAAAACGAATTAGGTACCCAGTGTAGAGGCCACCTAAATTTGAGAGTCCTGCAAGGGGAGAAAAGCAGACCTAATTTACCACAATTGGCGGTACACACTGAAGTGTAGAAACCATGTGAATGAAAAGGAAAGGGAAGGAGTGGGTTGTTGGGCTGGGCGAGCAGGTGGAGCTAACCAGAAAAATGCGGACCAGCGCCTGGCGTCCCCTGCGGACACCTGCAGACACAGGGAGCCGCAGCCGTAGGAGCCGTACTTAGCCGATGGGGGCTGCCGGGCAGGGGGCTGCCCAGGGGGGTGGGCTTTAAGGCAGGAGGAGAGGAAGGGGAGGGGGGGAGTGGTGTTATTCGAATACGAGGTGATGCCCTTTGGGTTGTGCAATGCACCAGCAGCCTTCCAGTATTTTATGAACAACGTCCTTCGTGAACTCATTGACGTCTGTGTTGTCGTATACATAGACGATATTCTAGTGTACTCCTCTTCAGGATCAGACCATGTGAAGCACGTTCGTGCAGTCCTTGAGAAACTACGCCAGCACAAGTTATATGCAAAATTGGAAAAATGCGTTTTTCATGCTATGGAAGTTGAATTCCTTGGATTTATCCTGACTCCAAAAGGAGTCCGAATGGACTCTCGAAAGGTGGATGCAATTCTCAAGTGGCCATCACCCAGTTCAGTTAAAGGAGTACAAAGCATGCTCGGATTTGCTCAACCGCAGATTCATTCCGGATTTCTCACATGTTGTACACCCTATCACAGCACTCTTGCGAAAAAACAAACGCTTCTTGTGGACCGAAGAAGCTGAAAACGCCTTCCAAGAGTTGAAAGCGAAATTCACGTTTGCACCTGTATTAAAGCACCCACGCCCTGAACTTCCATACATAGTTGAAACTGATGCATCCAGTTTAGCCATGGGAGCTGTCCTGTCCCAGAAGGATCCATAAAATGGTCAACTTCACCCAGTAGCATTTTGGTCCAGAAAGTTCTCGGCACCCGAGTTAAACTATGCGGTTACCGATAGAGAGTTATTAGCCATCAAATCCGCCTTCAAAGCTTGACGGCACTATCTTCTCGGTGCCAGGCATACCATTACTGTAATCACCGATCACCGGAACTTGCAGTATTTAAAAACAGCCAAGGCCCAATCCTCACGCCAACTTCGATGGGCATTGTTCTCTGCCGAGTTCGATTTCGTGATCACTTATCGACCAGGCTGTAAAAATGGCAAGGCAGACGCCTTATCCCGAATAGGGATGGGAGAAGCATATGTGAACCCAGACCCGGTACCCATAATTTCAGAACAAAGAATTCTTGGCATAACTACTCTACAGACACTAGAGGATATTCAGGTAAAGATCCAACAACTCTTCGATCCAACAGCCCTGCAGGACTGGGTAAAGAAAGGCCCGGACTACTCAGTCATCAATGATCTTCCTTAATATCAAGGGCGACTATTTCTGCCACACAAGGAACTACAAGAACTATTCATCTCCAATTATCATGACACCCTGATGGAAGAGCACCCAGGTATCGCAAAGACTGAAGCTAAAATTAAGAGACAATTCTGTTGGCCCACCTGGCGAAAAGACGTAAAGTCATTTGTAATGTCTTGTGGCATTTGCGCCCAAAACAAAAGTCAGAAGAAAAAACCAGCTGGACTTTTACAACCTTTGGATATTCCGCCTACACCATAGCACACCTTATCGTTAGACTTTATTACAGACCTACCTCCATGTAATGGATTTAACACCATTCTAGTTATTGTGGATCTTTTTTCCAAGATGGCCCACTTTATTCCTTTAAAGGGATTACCTTCTGCTTCAATTCTGGCCAAGGAGTTCCTCGAAAACATTGTTCGAATACACTGATTTTCTTCCGTATTGGTCTCTGACCGAGGTAGTCAATTCATTTCACATTTTCGGAAAAAATGTTGTCAATTGGCGCAAATCGACGTGAGGTTATCAACCAGTCACCACCCCCAGACTGATGGTCAGACAAAGAGGACCAACCAGACTCTTGAACAGTACCTGCATTGTATGTTACACCAGACTGAAGGTAATTGGAAGGACATTCTATGGATTGCCGAATACGCATACAATAACTCGTTACATTCTGGAACTGGACAAAGCCCCTTTTATACCATATACGGGCACCATCCTCGAACTCAGAACTTGACTCACCTCAACACTTAGAAATGCCCGCAGTGAACCATCTGCACGCTACTATTACACAAGCCTTTAAGGAAGCAACTGAACATTTGAAGCAAGCGAAAGAAAAATACAAGAAAAATGCTGATCAGCATAGAAGTGATGCTCCACAATACCAGATTGGGGATCAAGTTTGGTTGGCCACAAAACACATACCTCTAAAGGGAACGCGGACCTTTAACCCTAGATATGTGGGACCTTACTCTATTAAGGCCATTATCAACCCGGTGGCCGTCAAATTGGAATGACCTGCTAGTATGCGAATTCACCCCGTCTTCCATGTGTCGCTTCTGAAGCCAGTACAACCTGGAACAAGACTAACCAAGCCACCTGACCCCATCCTTGTGGACGGGGAACCCGAATTTGAAGTTAAAAGTATCCTGGACTCCAAAATGGTTAAGTCAAGACTTTTTTATTTAATCGACTGGAAAGGTTATGGACCACAAGAAAGGTCATGGGAACCTAGTGACCACGTTCATGCACCTCGGTTGGTGAGAAGATTCCACCGGAATTTCCCAGACAAACCAAGACCAAGGGGAAGAATGACTTTAGGAGGGGCTTTGGGGTGGAGTGCTGTCATGATGCCTACCCCCGGGCATCCAGACCAAGTCCAGCAACCCTGGAAGCAGGCATCATGTTACCCAGAGAAAGCCCATCAACCCCTGTTAGGGACTATATGGGTACAGTCCTGGCGTCTATGGTGCCAGGCTCATATGGGGGAACAGTCCTGACGCCATAGGCGCCAGGCTCATATGTTAAAACTTACCTGATGCAGACCATGCTGCAAGAGATCCAAGCCCATGTGAGGCTTGGAAGGGACTACTTTACCTAGGGACTTTTTTGTTACTCTGGTGTGGTTGTGGAGGAATACTTACCTGGGACTACTTTGGAAGCGCTATTTGAACCACGCCTGAAGAGCAGCACACACTTCGCGTTATTCTGCATCCTGCAGCGTAACGCTCACCGTGCCTGCAGTCAGCATCCAGCCTCTTGCCACGCCCGCCTCGAGCCCAGAGCACCTAGAAAGAAGGGAAAGAAGACGAAAGGTTAGAACAAGAACATTATTGGGTTTCTTACCTGATCCCGGATTCATCGCACCTTTGAACCAGAAAAAGACTTTATTTAAAACACGTTGCATCGCCAGCAGCAGCGCTGCGCCATACTCACCGTTCCTCGCAGCATCTCTACGATCCGGCGCTGTCTCCATCATTATGTTGCTGCATTCCAGCACCTAAGGGGGACAAGAAAACAAGCCGAGGGAACAAACAAGGACAATCTCTTGCCACCATATACTTACCTGATTTTACCGCCGGAGGTATTATTCACCAGCATGCCAAATCTTCTTACGCCGCACCTGTAAGAAAAGAGAAAGCAGCGAGTTAAACCTTGGCATCATTTAACGGACAGTGTGGGATAGCACAGCTACCACAGGACTATCTTCTTTTGGGTCTAAGCTGCAAGATAAACAAAGGAATTGGACAAGAGTGATTATTCAGACATTTTTGAACTCTTAAGCACTATATACTTACGGTCCTTCGCCAGGAGGTTTGGAGCCAAGATTTGTCTAGAACTCTTCCAATATCCTCAAGCCAGTGAAGTAACTGGCCATCAACGCGCCCCTGCGTTCCTTGCTGGATGGAGAGCTCATCATTCAAAACTATAAGGTGAGCTTTGTGAATGGGAATATCAGAGGTGATAAATGGGGATGCAGTGAGGGGCTATCACTCAAATCCACGGGTGGCTAATTCCCTTTCTCTGCCTTTAGGTGACTACTTCTACGGGTCAAGCAGACGAAGCTAGGTGGGCCAGACCAGTCAGTCATCTCTGCACTACGCAGACGTTGGTGGAGACCATGGCTGTCCAGTTCCGCCCGACAATTCTGTGGGAACCAAGTGAGCGTAACAGACTGCTACTCATTGCCTCTCATCTTGGATATCCTGGAAGCAGTAAGAGGTGCAGTAGTATTTACAAAATTAGATCTCAGGGGTGCCTACCATCTAATTCGTATAAAGGAAGGTGACGAATGGAAAACAGCCTTTAGAACACCTTTTGGCCATTTTGAATACCTGATTATGCCCTTCGGACTTGCTAATGCCCCAGCCGTCGTCCAACGTTTTATGGACCGGGTGTTTTCAGACATGCTGTTCCTCTTCGTCATTGTATATCTGGACGACATACTGATATACTCCAAGGACCATCTGAAACATGAAGAACACGTAAAGGCAGTTTTACAACGTCTACGTGAACATAAGCTCCTGGCCAAACCCGAGAAGTGTCTTTTCCATGTATCAACTGTTCACTATCTCTGATTCGTTCTAGCCAACCCGACAATGATCGCCCTTTTCGTGTGGAAACTGATGCCTCCAACTACGCCATCGGGGCAGTCCTAAAAAAGGAACTTGATGATAAGTTACAACACCCCATCGCCTATCTTTCTCGCATCTTGACTCCCAGTGAAACTCATTATTCCGTTCTGGAAAAGGCACTGCTAGCCATCCACCAATCCTTCACTGATTGGGGTCATCTTCTCCTGGGAGCCAAACACCCAGTACAGGTCCGCACAGACCATCAGAATCTTCAAGTCCTGCAATCCCTAGAATGTAGAAACAGTCGTCAAGCTCGTTGGGCCTTCTTTTTTGCTCAATATCAGTTTCAAATCCATCATGTCCCTGGAACACACAACATAATAGCCGATGCCTTATCCAGACGTCCTGATTACGAAACCCTTGAAGATCGGACTTTTCCTAAGATGTTTCCCCACACAATATTTGTTGCCCAAGCAATCACCCTCCTGGAAGATATTTGACTTCAAACACAGTCCTCTGAAACCTGGAAGAAGTTTAAGAGAAACAATCAATGGAAACTCAAGACATGGGACAGATATCTGTTCAAGGACAATCGCTTGGTCATCCCCACTCCTGGACTGCGGCAAAAGATCACAAGCCTATGTCATGATACTTTTCATTCAGGACACCGTGGCATCACCAACACCCTCCGTTCAATACAAAGACAATTTTGGTGGCCGAGGATGAAAGAGGATGTCCGGGTCCATATCCAGGCATGTGCAGTCTGCAATCAGAACAAATATGATAATAAGAAACCGGCAGGTCTACTGCTTCAACCAGCAATACCAACAAGACCCTGGGAATTCATCGCCAGAGATTTTATTGTGGAACTACCATCTTCCAGGGGATACACAACAATCATGGTTACCATTGATATGTTCACTCATATGGCTCATTTTACACCTTTATACTAACTGCCATCCTCATCTGAACTCGCCGGAATCTTCCTGGAACACATATTCCAGCTTCATGGGCTACCCTCCAAGGTCATTTCTGACCGAGGACCCCAATACATATCCCAGTTCTGAAAACAGTTATGTTGAATACTGGGAATCCAACGTACCTTGTCCTCAGTTTATCACCCACAGACCAATTAGAGCCACTGAACGTGTAAAGAAAACTCTCGAACAGTATCTTCGTTGCTTCGCCACCAAGGTCCAGGATGATTGGTCACTCTTAATACCTGTGGTCGAATTTGCTTACAACAATTCGGATCATTCAGCTATCAACACCAGTCCTTTCTCCTGTAGTCAAGGATTTCATCCTTCAGTTCTTGCTTCCATTCTCCCACACCCTACCCCAGTTCCTGCGTGATTCCTGGATTGAATCCCTTATTAATGTATACAAAGAAGCAAAGGAACACTTAGAAAAGGCCCGAAAAGACGTTAGGAGAAAACTGTCTAACTCAAAGAAGCAAGAGAACACCTTCAGAAAATAAATGCATGGTTAGACTGTTGTCATTGAGAGCTCACAGATTTTGAATGCATGTCACAAAGGTTATGATGCGGTCGTGTAGTGAAGTGGTGAGGGTTGCAAACTTGGGAAACAGCAGGTAGTGGAATGCTGGAGAAATAGCTGGGGCTCAAGAACAGTCCTTCTCCTTTAAAGCAGTTAAGATTCCCTTGTCTCCTTCCCATCCACTCCTCCAGTACATTTACATCCCTGGGAGCAAAGATAATAGTCACTCAGTAATGCATGAGTTGCAACATGGGTGCTTGGGCAATGTCAAAGATGGGAAACGCTCAGAGAGGAAAGAAATAAGTCTGACACACTGCTGTCAATCAGATGGAAATGATCTTCACCACTCCAAAGATGAAGAGAAGACACCAACACCACTGCTGTAATCCAAATAGATGTTCTAAAGAATGTCGTAATTGGCCACTGATAATTCCCCTAGAGTTACTAGGAAGGGACAGCATATGATTCCGCATGTCAAGCAGAGCCATGTCTGTGCCACGTCCAGGTCTGACCGGAAATGGGGAAGATATCAGTAATATGCTTGATCTCTATAGGAATAGGAATGAGACTTCCAACTTCTCCGGGATCTTGGAAGGAAATGGAGCATGACAATAGTGCCACAGTTGCAGGATCGAGAGAGAGATTGACTTGAAAGGGCGTGACGATGGAAGCATGAACATCTATTTGGTCCGAGTCAGAAGCAATGGAAGAATTAGTGACATGAGGAAGAGGATTTGTTCCATGGTCACAATAATAGCCAGTAGGGATGGTATAGCATTGGCATCCACTGGGACCTTCATTGAGGGTCTTCACACAATCGTCAGCGATGGGGTGAAAACAAAATGAAATGTTGAGGTAGTGGGGAGCAAATAATTGCCAAACGGGGTCTGAGAGGCATACCAAGAGTTTGAAGTTCTGCCAAGTTGTTAGCCTAGATGCTAAGTACTTTGTTCAAAAAGGTGTATTTTTTGTTGGATAATAGCTACTGCGATGGCAGCTCCACTTAAAGAACTCGTGACTGTCAGCAAGAGTTCCGATTCTGGGATTTTACATGCGAGTAAACATTCTTTTGCTTTGTAATTTGTGTAGGGGACAGAGTGTGTTAGAGAGACACACTTGTATAAGTGTTTGAAACCCCATGGTTGTGTACAGAGGGGCAATCGTATCCAATGATTAAACGAATATTGTGAACGCTGTGTTAAAAAACGATGTAATTCTGAATTGGAACACGTGTTGTTCAGATTCCATTAGGCCCATAGACATCCATGATGCAAAAGAAAAAGTCTAATTCATGGGCACTGTACATCATTTCTTGAGATATTTAGGTTTGTACTATGAAAATAATCAAGGGGTCTAAATACACGAGAAAATAATCAATACTTAAAGAACAGTGCAAACGAAAGTTTAACTCTGCCCCTTTTGCATGAAACCCTCTTATACGACCAGATGTACTGAATTTTTTAAAAATTGTATTTACTTGTATCACAATCTTTACAAAAAGAAAAGAAAGTTCTTGATGTACTTAATACAAAAAATGATATTTGAAATGTGTGACTCTCCAATGTTCAATATAATTATATCTGTGTGTTGTCACATAGAGGAACGAGTGCAATGTAAGACAATACAGCCCCCTTCTATTAATCTGCCTTTTCCAGCGAATTATAAATGTCACTAGTGACTGCCCATGAAGAATGAAATACATGAAATTATTTGTGCTGGTTGTTTGGGCAACAAGCGTACTACGTCTTAGCTGAATTTGCTGAAAAGTTCGATTTTTAAGGACATGTGTGAGAATCTAAGCTTTTCCAAACCTGCAGTAAGTAGATTTGGTTTATCAGACCTGGTTTGCCTCTGCCCTTCCTGATCACATTTTATTGACCAGCCTCTAAAGATAGCTTTTATAACAACCGTGTAAAATATATCTCTCCCTTAGAGCCTCAAATGAAAACTTTTTTTTTTTCCAGTTATAGCAATACATTGTGCACACCAATGCACTCTTCTCAGCATAAGTTTTGGGGATACTATTGTCACTGTTTAGCCTAATTGGAAACCTACATTATGAAGAAGACCGGTGGCAGAAGAGTGACTAGCCCCAAACCGCAACACGCCAATCCGCTCATCCAAGTGATACTATTTACAGTCCTGTTATCTAATAAGAGGCTTACTGGAGAAAAAGGCGTACTTCCATAGTGCGTGATTTTGAAACTGGTGCAAAATGACATGACACAGTAAAAAAAACAAGTGGACAAGCTTTCTGCAAATTTTAAAGCATCCATGCCATTTTGATCAAGTTTCCCCTGCGCGAGAGCCATGGAACGGGTGTGAATTCCCCACCTTTCCCTGCTCAATGAGGGGAAAGCAACGCTTTCTGTCCACATCTGTTTGTGATTTGGTTGGAGAGACCTGCATCCCTATGGATTTCTGCATACTCTTTACAATTGAAAAAAATCATGCCGAATCCTTAGGCATTCTATAGCGTTACAACTGCCATGTTTGCTACTGACCAGCGCCATGGGCTCTTATGGTAAAAGTGGCGGAACCCTTTTACATGCTTTGTTTGCGCTTGGTAGAACAAACAATGAACATTGCAAGGGGGCGACGGCATAAGTGCGCACATTGACGGTCTTCTCTTGAAGTTTGCACAATTTACAAAATGACCGTCAAAATGCTTACCCCACAGCTATCAACACAACTAACTAACACCTGAGTGATCTCTGTGTTAGAAGTGCAGCAAGTGTGGGAAAGTGTGTCAATTAATAAAGTCTTGGAAGTCTCGGTTGAATAGCTCAGCGGCAACATGCTCGCCTTGGACGCAAGAAAACATGCAGCAACACAGGTTCGATCCCTGTATCCGTGCTTAGAAACCTCTGGGTATTAAGCAGTTTATAAATAACCTATCATATCATATCATATACCAAGAATTTGGGAAGACGGGAACTGTTATGGGAAAAACGTTGGCAAACAAGAAAAAAAAACACACACAGATCACAGATCAGTCTTCTCGTGCGTTGCACACAGTAAGCACTTTTGGGGTGATCAACTCTGGCATAAGAACACATTCGGTGTGAATTTCAGAAATCATCATGGTAATGTCTTACATAAAAAGGTTATGCACATGTTGCAAAATATTCTCTGTAACTATCATATCCAGCCATAATGTATGACCATGTAAGTGTAACTTACCCTTGGCCACTGAATAAATGTGTGCTTTGTGCAATTGAGCTCCTAAGGAAACGGTATAGCTTATGATATACTGATGGCACCAGAATACATTTCTCATACATTATTTTTTAAGCGATTAACCGAGAATTAAAGACTATTGTTGTAGGTTTGCTTACATTCTGATATTCAAAACCATGTTGAGTGGACAGCTCCCCAGATCCTCTAGACTTTGCAGACATGGATAAGTAGCAGCCTTTTATCACTGTCAGATACATGAGCGACAGCTGTCGGTACCAGTGAATGGCAAGCTCAAGGAACATTTGTCCTATTGGTCGGTTCTTCCTGTCAAAGAAATATTGTGAGTTAAGTAACTGGAAAGCATTTCTTTCTACCCGTTTATAAAAAAAAGTGTGTGAAATGTTTAACTCTAGTGAATTCAATTAGTAAGTCTGTTTTTGCTGAAATAAATGTTTCTTAAACATTCCAATATTAATTCAATAATTAGTGATGTAACATGCCTGCATACATTGCTGTGACTAAGTATCAAGTTAAATAGGGAAGAAATTCGCATATTTAGACAAAGTCTTGGGTAGTTTTCCAATACGACAAAGGTGAGGAAACATCATGTTATTGGGGAGATGAGCGAATGTCTCACAACTAAGGGAATTGTGAAAGCCCTGAAGAAGCTCTCTAAAAAGCATTGGGCTTTGGCTTTGTCGCTGAAGATGGAATACAGGTATGGAATTGTCAAGGCAGGGCAGTCTTTACAGAGAAAAGTCTCTGGAATTATCAAAGCAGGGCAGAGTTAAAGTATGTAGACTTTTGAGCTTGATGTTTCCAGTGGGAAGATAATTGAAGGAATGACCGTTGATGTGAGAGATCCAAAAGATCAAGAAGAAGCGGCCATGTGCAGAGTAGCTGTCACACATTTCCTAAGCTAATTGAGTCAGATTCCCCCACTCTTACCTACAGCAATACTGAGCTATAGTCAAATGAAAATGCTCGACTCATCCCCTCTTTCACACCCAGGGACAACCAATTGCTGACATGGGCCCTTATTATAATTTCCTCTGCCACTGTGGGGGAGTACCATCTGCTCGGGTGTGTAAGCCCAAGCTTTTTAGATTTTTCATATTTAAAATGATGCTGCTTAATCTATCTTAGAACGTTTGTTTGTTTATTTGATCATTTGTTACAGGACAAAGCCCACAGGCATCCAGGGGCGCACATTAACATCAAGGAACTATCACAACAGGACAGGGTAACAGCAAGAACATATAGTCAAACAGGGAAGTCTTTAGGCATTTCCAAACCGGCTTTTGATTAATAAAAAGTGGTAACTTTCATATATTAAAGTACGAAAGCAAACCGTCTTTGACTATTAAATGAACGCTTAGTCACAACCAAGAGAATCAAGAGACTGATGGGGCCTGGGGGAACGAAGCGCATGTTACTTCCATGTTTCTTTATGTTACCCTTGTCTTGTTTTATTGTTCATTTTGTTGACCAATTGAAAATACCAAAAATAAAGTTTAAAAAAAAAAGTACATTTTCCTTGATCAATCAATTGGCACCGTCCTTTTCATAGACATATAATTTTTTTAACACATAATTTATTTTAAAACCATTTATGTTGAGAAATAAAGAGAAGAGTTGCATTTTTACCAACAAATAAGAATCATAGGCTCAACTGAAGTATTTTATTATTGTTGTTAAGTCTGCAAATGCTGGAGTTTTTGTTGGTGGGAAATGTGAGGTGGGTCAGGGATGCCCCCACATTTCAATAAACAGACTAATTTCAATAAAGGGTGCACCACGAGTGCAGTTACGTGCACCAGACTCTGTCCTCTAGCTGAACACTCCTACTCGTTTTACCTTGGGATTTACACTATTCGTATCACTGTGTGAAGATTTCTTCTATTTTTATTTTTGGATCTTGGCTGGCTCTGCCCAAATGAATGTGAAACTCCCATAAATCACTTGGCCATGCGCATCTGCGCAAACACATCAAGGAGTGCACCACGAGTGCAGTTACACAGTTGAGCAGGGGGAGGCGACAGCTGAGCATTTTATTTTAACTTGAAACACAAGCTAACAGCTTTGTTTACTTAATCTGTTGCACGTTCTAACTGTTGCATAGCCTACTGGGCACTGTGCTCATCTTTTCATGTCACATCTTTAGACGTTGAAATCAGCAATGCCTAAAACTCTTCTTTAGCCAGTGAACCTACTTCGTACACCCAGTGTCACTGCCCTAAGTAAAGCAATAACTGAGCCGATCAACCGTAAGAAAGTTCACAGAACAACTGCTGACATAGAATGTTCTGTAATTCCAAAATTATGCCTCTACACACAGTGGCAATTGCTCAAGATTGTATAATAATCAAACCTAACAATCAGAAGCACACAGATATTTGATTACAGACTCCCAAATGATTGCAATTGTTCCCAAAACTGCAGACATTTCTTTCGTACAAGCGAAGATGTCACCGACTAAACCACCAACCAAAGCTGCCATGAATATTGATCTTGGTGCATCTGCCCTTGAGGTTATACAACCTCAGCAGACCTGCCAAGCACAACTCCACTCAAATACTGGTACCATCTTGCACACGCATGGATCTCAATATTCCACTCAAAGACAACATGCAACTGAACCTTTCACTAACATGGCATTTTCACCTAAAACAAGTTGTGATGCAACAAGCACACTTCCCCCATGCATTCTAGCCAAAGATGCGAACCAGGCGGCACATACACCATCTCCTGCGAAACATCAGTCTAAGTGCACAGCTCAGCTTACCATCGGGCAAATTCACCATCCTGGAGGCTTTGCACCGTCGTCCTCATGTTGCACAAATCATGTACCCTGGGTTGCAGACACTCATTCTCCTTATGCCAACATACTACCCACTTTAAATCTTTCCCACTCTCCAATCTTACATCCTATCTCAGACCCCTCATCACTGTGCACATCAGTTTCATTCATGCATCCGACACCACGCAGAAAAACACATAAGCTACAAGAACATACTTCCACCAATCTCGCACTAGCAGCCATAAACACTACATTGATTTCGCTTGCCAAGCTTTATGAAACTCTTAACCGCAGAATGGCCTTTCAAACTGAACTATTAACCGTCTTAGTTGATAAATCATCGCATGTCCAAGAACGCGACCCGAAAATGTTTCCTTTGACGGCCCTTGAATTCCCTTCTGCTGAATTCAAGGACCCTGTTCATTCAATTTCACACCCCATCCCCAAACCCCCTCACCATGTTTGTTGACCCATCCATCCACATTGGTGAAATCGAGATCTCCTGAACCAATAAAATCGATCTTGATTTCAGAACCTACAAATACTTCTAATTTCCCAGCTAAACTCACATTTGACATTTTTGCCAAAACAAAAAAGACAACTTTTCACACCAGCACACAGAAAAAAATGTAAGAATCAAATCCTAACAGCTAAACCTGCACATAATGGCACAAAGAGATTTGCACACCTGAAAACTACACAGTGTGAGCTCTGCTCATCCAACCATCAAGAAACACAATAAAAAGTGCCCCTCCCCCTCCCACCAAGTGGAGATCTTGGATTCTTAGGATCCTATATTCTGAATCTGAAGAGCCTCCCCCATCTAATCGAGAACCTCTGGATGATCTAATCCAGTGGCACATCTTCCAAACACAGCAACTGATCAAGTACTCGATCAGAGGGCCCAGCATCATGCTCCCCAATGCACTGACAGTAATGGTAATCCTACTCTGAGTGATTACTTGAATAAAGCATATGCTTAACCACTTATCCTCAAAGAGACACACTCCTCACCATAGAGCAACGACGGCATGAAATTGCAGAAACCCTCAGAGTGTTGAATGTTTTTTGGATGATCCTTGCCTAAAACATCCAGCCTGACATTTGCTTGGGACAGGGCAAAGGCTACACATTTAAACCATACAACTCACCACAATTCTAACACCCAACAAGGTACTCTAATAATACCTAATTATAATTCTAATCTAAAGCCAATTAATCATTGTGACCCAGCAGCCAAGCAAGATCGCTCTCTCCAAAACCAATTTTCTCTAATGCTGCAACGTGGTGAGATCCGTATCCTACATTCGTAATTAATAGAACTAGTGTTCCCAATCTTCTGGGTGACATTCCTGTGTTAGAAGATTTACAGTCGTCTGACATAACTTGGATTGAGTTTACCAATTACGAAAACTTTAGTATGATTAGAATCTTGGTACAATCTGGTTTGGTGCTCAATGCATTCTGGAAGGCAAGAGCACAATTGTTTACCTTGGGATTTGTTTTAAACAAACAAGAAAACAACCTGCATTCTATTAGAAATTACTCAATAGCCTCAAATCTACGATATATGCCGGAGCCAAACCAAAGTCCCACTATACCAATCACCTGTGATAGAAATGATCAGAGATCGATCAGACAGATCGAGGTTTATAACCACAGATCCGGGGGCAAGATAACGTGACCAGAGCTCTGAGTGGTCCTACACACATCAATCACAAGTAGCAATTTATCTCTAATTCAGTTTAGTTTTCTCTCTCAGTTGCGCCTCTTGGAACACCAGGGGATATAAACATCTTCTCAAACTTGAAAATAACCCCCTGGCGCATATGGATATGGTATTTCTCCAAGAGACGTAGCTTACCGAACCCCCTCTTTGGGAAACTCATTTCATAATCATGTCCCCAGCAGTCAAAGCCACCCACGGTGGCCCCACGGCAGGCCTTGTTGTCACGGGATGACACCCTGTAAAGAGTGGCACAGGACACCCAGGAAGGGTTTGGGTGGTTGTGCCGAAGTAAAGCGGACAGATAAGTACACACACAGCGAAAGTAATGAGAACGAAGAGTAGGCAAGTGTAGCAAGGTATAAGGTACAACAGAATGGATTCCCTCTATGGGTGTATGCAGATTTAGCAAAATAGTATTCCACGGACCTTAGGAAAACTCTAGCCTTCTTCACAGTTTGCTATAACAGAGGCCCACGCTGTTTGCTCATGGCTTGGAACAACAGCTATGGGTGTGTGTAATGTAGAAACGAGACAAGGGAAGGGGCAGAGGTTGCCTGACGGAAATCAACAGACAAGCTCTGTATAAAAGGGTCTACAAACAGTACAAGAGAAGATACTAACAGACAAATCCGGGAAAAAGGAAGTCGATAGCAAACTAGCAGAAGGAAATGAAGGGAAAGTCGTATAACAGGATTGGATAGCAGAGGACAGTAGAGAACAAGGTTGAGAGCTCAGAGGAGCAGCAAAGCAATGAGCAAGCCCACAGGAGCAGGGCTGTAAGGTAGAGAGCCCAGGGGAAAAGGGCTTAGGGCAGCGGAGTAAAGCAGGCTGCATGGCAAGGAGCCCAGAAGGGCCGGGCAGCAAGGAGTGAGCCCTGGGGGGCAGGGCCGCTGACTGTAGAAGGCTGCAAAGGTCTGTAGAGGGCTGCTAGGCTGAGAACCCAGCGGACAAAGGCTGTAGGTAGCAAGCAGCGGAGCGTGATCGGCTGCAAGGTAGGAAGCCCCGGGTACATGGGCTTTTGGCGGCGGAGAGAAGCAGGCTGCGCGGCAAGGAGCCAGAAGGACCGGGTAGCAAGGAGTAAGCTCAGAGGAGCAGGGTCGAAGACTGTAGCAGGCTGCAGAGGACTGAAGAGGGCTGCTAGTTTGCAAGTCCAGCGGACGAAGGCTGTAGGTTGAAGGCAGCGGAGCGTGATCGGCTGCGAGGTAGGAGCCTGGAAGACAAGGGCGGAAGGTAGCAGCGGAGCGTGATCGGCTGCAAGGCAGGAGCCTGGAAGGCAAGGACGGAAGGTAGCAGCAGAGCGTGATCGGCTGCAAGGCTGAAGCCCGGAAGGGCAGAGTCGGAGGCTGGAAAGCAGCAGAGCGTGATCGGCTGCAATGTAGAGAGCCCGGCAGAGCACTGGAGGAGGCTGGAAAGCAGCAGAGCGTGTTCGGCTGCAATGTAGAGAGCCCGGCAGAGCACTGGAGGAGGCTGGAAAGCAGCAGAGCGTGATCGGCTGCAATGTAGAGAGCCGGCAGAGCACTGGAGGAAGCTGGAAAGCAGCAGAGCATGATCGGCTGCAATGTAGAGAGCCCGGCAGGGCACTGGAGGAGGCTGGAAAGCAGCAGAGCGTGATCGGCTGCAATGTAGAGAGCCCGGCAGAGCACTGGAGGAGGCTGGAAAGCAGCAGAGCGTGATCGGCTGCAATGTAGAGAGCCGGCAGAGCACTGGAGGAAGCTGGAAAACAGCAGAGCATGATCGGCTGCAATGTAGAGAGCCCGGCAGGGCACTGGAGGAGGCTGGAAAGCAGCAGAGCGTGTTCGGCTGCAATGTAGAGAGCCCGGCAGAGCACTGGAGGAGGCTGGAAAGCAGCAGAGCGTGATCGGCTGCAATGTAGAGAGCCGGCAGAGCACTGGAGGAAGCTGGAAAGCAGCAGAGCATGATCGGCTGCAATGTAGAGAGCCCGGCAGGGCACTGGAGGAGGCTGGAAAGCAGCAGAGCGTGATCGTCTGCAATGTAGAGAGCCCGGCAGAGCACTGGAGGAGGCTGGAAAGCAGCAGAGCGTGATCGGCTGCAATGTAGAGAGCCGGCAGAGCACTGGAGGAAGCTGGAAAACAGCAGAGCGTGATCGGCTGCAATGTAGAGAGCCCGGCAGGGCACTGGAGGAGGCTGGAAAGCAGCAGAGCGTGATCAGCTGCAATGTAGAGAGCCCGGCAGAGCACTGGAGGAGGCTGGAAAGCAGCAGAGCGTGACCGGCTGCAAAGCAGAGAGCCCGGCAGGGCACTGGATCCAAAGCCGGAGTAAGGAGGAACCGCATACAAGATCCGTAGCTCGAAGCAAAAAGGTGCCGGAAGGAACTCTAATGCAAGAGACTGAGCCCCTGCAGGCAGCAGCTTTTATACCGCCCTGCCCAGCACACAGGCAGGCTAATTGGTCACGCCTGGATCAGCACACATGCATACAATCTGCCTCTTCCCTCTCTGTTCCTGAGCTGCTGGAAGCAGAGAAGATCCCTAGGGCTTCTGGGGATTGTAGTTCCGAAGATGACGAATAGGAATGGCCAGGAATAGATGGTTATAGCCAAGTGCATTGTGGTAAGTGTAGTTTGTTGGAAAAAATAGAAAAGCACCAAAGTCTCGCAAATGGGAAATAAGGTCCATATTGATCGCAAATGTATGCGCCCATGGCGCAGGCATGACACTTGTAGTTGCTCTGAAAAAAAAACTTGGGTTCAGGATTGAATGTTGGGCTTCCCCGAATAAATGTGTTCAATTTGTCAGGCTCACCACCTCTGCTGGGAATCTTTGCTCTTTTAAAACTATACTGGAATCATCTTGGTATCTCTGACAAGTCCTTTATAGTGGCGGTTACCAACATGTTAGATTTGATATCAAATGATAGCACTGTTATCTCGACCATCGTATGTGGAGACTTAAACATTTGTCTTCTACCTAGTATTACAAAGCCTTCGACGTTTCTTGAAAAACAATGGCTGACCCTTTTGACTGAGAGACAGTTCTATATGGTAAATTGCACTGTACTAATAGATATCCCTGCGAAGCTGACGTGGCATAGAGGCAATCTGTCATCCACCATTGATCATGTATTTATGCACCAAACTGCTTTTATCAATGTAGAAAGCTTCTCGGTTCTTGCACAGGCCCATGGTGATCACAGTTTGTTACACTTCATTATGACATGGCCTGATTTAAAACCTAACACTTCCTCCTAACCAAGTAAACTAATTCTATCCGGCGGGAGAAACCAATTCAGATGGTCTGAGAATATGATATCATGCTAGGCACGTCCCTAAACAAACCTTCCATTTACCCTCATTCAAACTCCACTATTCTAGACGACCGATATATATCAGCAATTAATTGTTTAAGCAGCACATCCCCTGTGGACAGCGACCACATTACAGCCATAAGCACGTATTTGATCCATTAGTTAAACAGACAACATCTGAACTACGAAGGGCCTTAAGAATACTACCTTCTGCAAATGTAGCAAATACGTTGGTTGAGTCTCGAAAACTTAAAATGCATTATAGAAATTGCCTGAAGGCATATCGAGCTCATTTATTTCAGCAAGATGGAGAGTTGATGTTATCCTCTCTCAAGAGTAAGAACAGTGCTCAAATATGGAGCACATTGAATTCAGCCTTTCAAGAGTCCCAACAGCCCTTCCAATAAATGCAGTATCTGAAACGCCTGGTATAACTATTAAAAAACCGTATATGGAATGCAATCCACACTCAATGTTAATAATAATAATACCCCGGACACTATAATTTTTGACAAAGATGGCATGTTGATGATAATAAAGCACCTGAGTAAGTCGAGAGCACAAGGCCCTGATAGCCTGACCAACAGCATGTTAATAGAACATCTTGAAGCATGGGCAACAGTACTGACAATCCTATTCACACAGATTCTTCAGTCGCGATAAATCCCTTTATCTTGTAAAAAATTCGCAACCGGGAAAACCCTGAAAATTATGGACCCATTGCTCTCCCAGATGTCCCGGGTAAGATCTTTGCACAGCTTGTGCTAAGAGACTTAAACAAGTGGATAACGGCACAAATGTTGGCTGACAGATTTCAAACAGGATTTGTCCTTGGGTTGGGGACCTCAGTAAATGTACTACCCCTTTCGTTCATAAAACAGCGCACTATACAAACTGGCCAACCTGTCTATCTAGCCTTTATTGATTTTAAAACTTCTTTCGATTCCGTGCCATGTGACTTGTTTGGAAAGCTGGAAGGGGCAGCATGTCCAGCGCAAATTCTTGCCTATGTCTCTGAGTTCTACACGAACACCTCCATTCAAATACGGCTTACACAAGAAGGAACATTATCCCAATCCATCCCCACTTCAAGGTAAGGATGGGTTTTAGCTTCTGCCTTGTTAAAATCTTTTTTTGCTGAAATTGCAAAGAACTTGAGAAAAGTAGTATCTGATCCTCCTAAGATAGGCACTGTCATCGTCCCTTGGCTTCTATATGCTGATTTACAATTACAAAATGTGTTATGTGCTCTCGAAATCTACGCAGCTCAAAATCAGATTATAATAAATTTGAACATGACTAATGTATTTATCTTTTCTCCTAAACCATGTTTGCACACTCGTTCCTACAAGTGGGGACTGAGTGGTTATCTACTCTCTTTAGCTACTGAATATCGATATCTCGATGTTCACACAAATAATAGCCTCCAAGATCTCCCCTATTGATTGGAACGCAAGCAAAAAATGACTACTGCAGTGAACCAAGCCTGTATGATCCACAGTAAATATGGCACGTACTCGTATGAACCTTTACTAATATTCTTCAAACAGAAAGTTGCCCCCAACAGTTACGTAGGAAGCAGAGACCAAGGGAGTTTAATCTGCTCTATTCTGGGGCAGACTAGAAAGTCTGTTCTGGAAAAGAGTGCTCTCCCTCCCAGCAAGCGAACTTATAGCAATCATACGCTATGAATTAGGCCTGTTGTCATTACATGCAATGTTGATGTGGCAGTTGCTCAGCTTGTGCAGGAAATGTCCCAACCCAACTGGTCCAAGTACTTTACTATCTGCCATAGTCATGTTTATAGAATATGATTCCGATAAAGTGTCCTCTTACTGGAATGCGAAAGCCACGACTCTGATGATGGAAGCCCACATTTCATCAGACCTTCTAATCGCCAATCCCACCAGAGCAAAACAGAAACTATGGGCCTCATTCGGAGTGGGGCGGTGAGGGATACCGGGCACCGGTAAGGAGACTGGTGCCGTTAAGCCAGGTCTGACCTGGTGTTAAGGACGGGACCCGTTAAGGGACCTGGGCGCAAATAACGGGCTTGGCATACCCTGGCCCATTATTTGCGCCCTCCCCATTCTATCAGGGCTCAAATGGGAATGGGGTATGGTTTGGTGAATGGGGACTTAACGGTCCTGCCAAGGTCGGACTGGACCGGTAAGTCCTCATTGCACCAATCCAGAGTCGGTACCGGTCGGAATGAGGCCCTATGACTCTATGAATGGCGTTTGGCATGGGACACCTGTATTAACTATAAACATGTGAAAACTGGTAATTTCAAAATGAATTCTTTAAACAAACTGGAAAGATATTTAATTCAATTTCCAGCGCCTCGATGCAGAACTCTCTTTCTTTGTTTCCGTCTAAACTTGTGGCAAACAAGGAAAGTGTGTGAAATCAGAGCCAAACTTAGCACCAGAGAACGATAATGCAGGTTCTGCAACAACAGCCTTCAACCTGAACTGGAAAGCATTTGATGGTCACTTGCCAAGCCTTGTTGCCGAAAAGAAAGAGTTTTCTGTTTCACCTGCATTTTCTTACTGCTGCGCCCTCCTACTTCCGGGTTTGGTGCGCATTAAAAATGAACAAACAAACAAACAAACTTGTTTAAGGACTATTGTACACTAACACCTGAAACAATGTGGTTGATGATCCTAGGTGGATATCGTGTTTCTATTACTCTAGCAGCCATGATCACATTTCTTGAGTCTTTGCAGTTAGAGTGAGCATCTTAGGTTCAATTTCACATTTACAAGGAATGAACTTGGTGCTTTTCAAACTCGATGTTTTTAATTTTAATTCTTGAAAATTGTTTTATATATTGTATGACATGTTTCAGTTATCTTTCCTTTTAATTATGTTATCATTAAAAAGTTGATTTTGTTTTCAACTATATCAATAAAAAAATAAAAAAATAAAGGGTAATGAAAAGGAAATGTAGCTAAGGTTTTGATATATTAATAGGGAATAAGCTGACAGTAGGAAGACAATGGAATCAAAGTGTCAGTTGGTTACACATGTTTGATCCTTTGAAGAAGTATTGTACTACGATTCACTTATGGTGTTTCTACTTGTGTTGTTTTAGTACTTTGTATGTGTGTGATGTATTGTGATCATTTTTATGATTGTGTTTTTAAGAAAATATGGTAACTGATGATTAATAAAATTAATAAAATTTGTGATAATCTTTTGGAAATTTCCACTTGATGTGGGAAGAGTGAAGGGCGAGACCTGAATAAGCTATAAGGTTTCTTTTTGTATATAGAATAGATACTCTCACAGAGTAAGAGTAAGAAATCTGTTTATCCCTAGGTGTGATTTAGAACCGTTTGTTGGAGAACAGTGCTATCATATTTGATACTTCAGCAAAGACATTGCCTGCGTTTTTTCCCTTATGATTTCATTGTATATAATCAAACATGTGATCCCTTCATTGTTTTGGGGACAGTATGTGCAATAATGGATCTTTGTTATATTTAGCGTAAACCAGAGTGAACTTGTCTGTAAATTAACCGAAATATCAGAAGATTGGTCATTCTCGACAAATTACATTTTTCCAAACATTATCAGTGGGTCAGGATAAATGTTTTGGTGTATCGGCTAAAATAATATTCATAAAGATGCATTGTTTGATTTTGCAATCAGTGTTTTCAGTAAGAGATATAGCAAGAGGTCGCTATAGAAGTTGAGAGCATAGGCTCGAGTTGATAGAGGCTGAAAACGAAAAGAGTTCAGTTAAAGGAGAGGCGGCATATTAATATAGGCTTTAGACTGGATGTGTGTGGAGAAGAACATCACATAATTGCTTGGAGGTAGGCAGAAGATTATAATCAGTGACTGTAAGTCAGTGTGACATACTGTTGTGGTCAGACCAAATACATCTTGCCTCCCAAATCGGCAAAAAACAAATTCTATCATTCTTTTTAGACAGGAGACTGCCATCCCTTTGTTGCCAGAAAAAATACTAGTTGCAGATAAAACAATTCAAAAATCTTACATGACAAGAGGTTGCTTCATTGCCTGTAAATGAGTGTGCCATCTTTTTTTGTGTCGCCATCAAATACCTTTTCACTAAGAATTCTTAAGATGGACTAACAATAGTCAAAAACAGCTGAGCAAAATGACTGACTAGGGCAAAGCCATGCATTCACACTAGGTTACTGGACACTTAAAGCAAAGTGACTAAAACAGGAAGGATTCTTTGGTTCAAACAAAACTAGGAAGGTGTTTACAAACAAGTGGAAATACTTCAGGGAACAATATTTTCTTTTGTGTTTTTATTTGTTTTGGAATGAGGTCAATGTGAGTGGGATGCCACAAAAGGGAAAATGAACTGGGGAAACTTTTTTCGGTTTTCTATGAGAGAAAGTAGGGGTAAAAGAAAAGATGTCAAATTGCTCCTAATAAACAAAAAACAGTCAAAATGTGGTGAAAAGGGATTAAAAGAGCACACACCTTCAATGTCACCAAATGTCGAATGTCCAAATATCACCTAACCTCTCAAAAATCCATGAAAACCTCTCCAATACACATGTTTTATACTGTGAAGATTCACTAAGTGTAGTAACTTCTCCCAAGGTGGCAACCCTTTCCGATGCGGCTAGGGAGGTTTGGACACTACCCAATAGTCGCCCTATGGGTGGTTTAATGCAGAAGGACCTCATTGGGAGGGACTCGCCCTCTCGGGATAAGTACAACCACCTGATGTACAACCCATTGAACAACGTCACACCTCGACATTCCTTGACCCCCCTCCATTTCAAACCACAATATTGAGAGTAGACAATGTATTTCTGTAGTACTCTGAGTACAGCCAGGACAGAAAATACTAGGATAAAGAAGAGCACAAAAAATATTCGGATTACTGACTGTGCTAGTACTGAGATGAGGTTGTTCACAGGTGGCATGAGGCATACAGAGGAGACTTTGACAACAGGTGTTGACATTACGCTGGGGCAGAGTAAGTCCTATAAAGTGGAAAAAGAAAAGGATTCAACAACTTTTACCTTGGTCAGATTCAAAGTCTGCACTTGATCCGAGAAAAGGGGACTGTAGAGGGTGCCGGCGAGTAGCTGAGGCAGTCTGTGATGGGTCCTGCACTGACAGGACTGAGCCCAGCTGAAAGGAGGCGAGGCAGTGGCACACTCCTCTAACGGTGCTGAGGCTGCAATGAGCAACAACATGCAAAATCGCAGCTGAAGCAAAACATACAGAAGTGGGAAGGAGACTGACCGCAGTCCCTGGAGGGACCAGCGCCATGCAAGCAAGTCCCATAGGGTAACAGGAAGCACGAGCGGACCATTCGGGTCATGGGGGTAGAAGAGAGGTCTCTGCTTCTTGATGTGGCTTTCATAAAGCCTATCAGAGAGCCATAAAGGGTCAGGGACCCAAAACAGAGTGCATTCGCTGAGTGTTTCCTTGTATCAGTGGCATAAATTAGCCCACTGACCACCAGAGAAGGGTCTGGGACCCCAACATAACTGAAACAAACACCAGAGGAACTTATCCTCACAGCAGTGGCAGAGAGAAGCCCACTGATTACTGGAGAAGTGTCTGAGAACCCAATATAAGTAAAACAAACATAGGAGGAAACCATCCTCACAGCAGTGGCAGAGATAAGCCCAATGATCAGAGAGGGGTCTGGGACCCTAACACCACTGCAACAGGCGTCTGAGGAAGTCTTCCTCTTTGCAGTGATAGTACTGAGTCACTGTGATCCAGAGAAGGACTTGAGACATTTTTTGATTATAGTGAGAGCTGGCCAAGAGTAACCCCAAGTTGAAAAAGAACTCCAGCACCAAGAGGGGGAAATTGATTCCTTTCAAGTACACTGAATAGATGCCAGGGGAGGGAGTCATTCCCCATGGCCCTTATTGTGTACTACATTGAAATGTGTAGACCAGTACCAAGAGAAGGAAGCCATTTTCCTGGCCCAGAAAGTTGAGTCTACAAGGTTTTGGAACAACAAGCCCGGGTAAGGGAGTCATTCTCCGTGGCATCTGTTTGCAAGAGGACATTTTGGGAACACCACGCGTATACCAGAAGAAGGGAGTCATTCTCCCGGAGAAGGGAATTTCATTTGGACTATATTATTCTTTAGTTGTAGCGTAAGGTATAGAAGTATGCTGTGACACATGACAGTTTGATTTTGGCAGACATTCTGATAGATACTTTAGTATTAGTTTGAAGCAGGGAAACCCCTCTTAAGGATAGTGATATTAAGGTTACTTTTCCCGCAAATAAAGCTTTAGAGCAACCAACATGCAACCCTTCTTTCTACTGCTTCCTTCCTCAACACACTTACAGTAATTTCTCTGAACACGTCTTCTCTTGTAGCCTAACATAACCCACAATGAGAAATTAAACTGATTTGGTACATTTATTGAGCCGCCAAAACATATAGAGCACTCAGAATCCCATCAGATAGTTTACTAACTCTAATTGTTCCACTCAACAGATCGCCAACACCTGATACCGTGGGATGGGTTCTGCACCCTTATTAGCTACCACCGAATACCGAGAAAATAGGGCTGAATTGGTTTCAACCACAAGGGAGGATTGCCCATCCTTTATATCATGAGCCACATTTCTAAGTGAAGGGAATCTGCTGCACATTTTCATTTAGATTCTCTTTTATTCTACAGCTACCTGTGAAGAAAATATTTTAACTAAATGAACTCAATTAAAAGTTATTTTTTTTTACTGTGCAATGTATGTTTACTAATACAAAATATACTGAAACATATCATCAATCTGCAATTTCCTCAGACAGACAATCAATAGGATCTACATGGACATTGAAAGGAAATTGATGGATATTGTTGATCCTTTTCCCACTGTTTTGGCTCCCACACCACATTTGAAACAAATGCAGTGTTTTACTGCTTCTTCTCAATGTAATGTTATTATCCAGAAGAAGAATATTCTGGGTCCCACCTGTAATACTGTCCAGCCAGGGTTTTATACCACTGGCAGCTCTTTGCTGATTTTTAACTAGCTATGACAAGTGGTTAACTTGTTGTTGTTGCACGGGATAGCCTTATGCACCTTTCAAGCAGCTATCATCTCTAAACTGCTTAAGAAACCACAAGCAGTCCTGATGATTTCGCCAACTGCATAGTTTTGTGACGCTGCACAATCTTCTGAATGCAGGATTGGCTGGTTTTCGTCCAATGTTCTAGATGACCTATGCATGAAAGTTGATTTGGGGGTGTCAAAGTCCACATTTCTAATAATCTTTTGACAGATTGTAACAGCGTTTACTGTACCATTTGTGTTCATGACAATGCACTACAAAGGGTATAGTTGTTTCTAACAAATAGTGTATATCACATGGCAATGCCGCATTTCACATCACCTTTCACCACTGCAAAATGAAGGGTCCCACCGGCATCAGAATTGTTGCTCTTGCTCTTTGCCATGTGTAGCCCGGCAGGTAAAGCCTGTTGCCTCTGTTTGTTCGCTGTTCGTTAGATGCTGGCGGGGATACTCTGACCCATAGTAAGGAAAGACACTGCAAACCTAATACAGAGTTCTTTTGCAAGACCGCAGCTATCTGAGGCACGTGGGCCCCCTCTGGGCCATTGGCCCACGTCGAATTTGCTGTGCCGTGTCGTGCTAACTGTTAAGAAGAGGAGCTACTGTCATTTAACTTGCTGATATTTCTAATGTATTACTGCACACTCTAACGCAGCAACAACAAAAAAGAAAAAAGTGTTTGTGCATGGATCACACTGTAATTCTTTTCAGCAACCTATGGTATTAAAACAGTACAAACATCTCACACTTATGGCAAACAGACTAGAGGGGGTTAGGGTAGTCGGACTCTCTTTGCCCCTTGAACCAGTCAGGTGTTCCCCCCTGTCTTTGTTTTTCTGTTGGGCACCGCCCAATGGATCTCTCATTGGGATTATGACACGTTCATGATTGAGATAACGGGCAGAGTCAGAAAATACCATCTGGAAATCCAGAAACGTAACGATTTAATTAATAAATTGACATGTGACCTTAATGTTCCTTTTTAATCTTAGGTCCCTGAACATTTTTAGCATTATTATCTCTATAATATTTTAACTCTGATTTTAATTATACTTTATTGTATTTAATACAATTCTTTTTATATCACACAATAACAGGTACAGCAGTATGTATCACTGGTAAGTCGTCCCACCTAACTGCTGTCTTTGAGATACACAAATAGAAACTTTCCCTAGGCGGAAGCACACCCTGACCCTGTCAAGGCAAGCTCTCTCTAGGAAGAACAGTGGTGTATCACCTATCTAAAAGGGATAGTGAGAGATCTGTCCCTCATCTACACATCATCTTGAAATACATCAAAGATACTTAAAAACCAGTACAGGTACAATGAGAGACTGTTTTCATTAGATCATGTATCTTGGCTGTTATATCACTAGGAGGTGGCTCCACGTAGGAATTTCTCTGTCAAGTTGTAATCACCAAATCTGTGGGGCACTCCTAAAATAACAAACCTATTACTGGATAATTAAAACAAACAAGTCCTACACATACAAAGCATGTGAGACATCCTGATGTCAATGTGCCCAATGGGGGCTACTAATCATTAGGATTGTGTTCACATTTGCTTATTAGAACATCAAGCTGTTCATGAGGTGTCTCATGAGCCTAAGGTCGACCTGTTTCAATGACCATTTGTGTTGAGGTCTTTTTCGTCAGGACCAGATGATTTGTGTTCGGTATCATTCCATGTAAGGTTGCTGGTATGGTAAATGTGATTATTTTCAAAGAGATCTACATAGAGGTTGGGGAGACTTGGCGCAAAAGTGGCTCCCATCGCTGTCCACCTACCTTATTCCCTTCCACCCTATACCCCATCTCTGCACTTCCACAATTGGGCAACTAAGCAGCCCGCATTGTTTTTTTTAAATTTTTTACAAGAAAGTCCTGAAACTGAAGACAGGCCACTGTGTCCAGGATATTGAGCAGGAAGGGTACGTTGGTTATGGGGCGATAATTGTTCGCTGAGAGAAGGTTCAGAGAGCTTTTTTTCAGTAAAGAGGTGACCCAAAACTCCTTCAAAGAGGCTGAAACTATGCCCTTGATAAAACAATAGATGAACTATTCTGGTGGTCCAAGGTGTCAGAAGGGTGAGCGATTATTTAAGAAATGTGGTGGGGCATATGTCTCCCTTGCATCAAGTAGGTTTTTGGTTGGCAACTATCTTCAGGATCTCTGCTTCAGTACATTGCTTGAAGTTGCTGGTATCTGGAATAGGCCTATCATCTGATAAGGAATTCAACTTCAATTGTTATTTTTGAATGATTTCCTGATGACCATGAATTTTATTTGAGAATTCTTCCTGTATCATTTGGCATCAGTCTGTATCTTGTTCGATGACATGCTTGCTTGCACTTTTTCCCTCAACTTCCTTCAGAACTTTGAATAGCTCACTGGAACTAGATTTAGCATTACTAATTCTAGTGTTGAAATATTTAGATTTTGCTTCAGTAATGGTTTTCTTACAGTTTTTGACTGCAACTTTATAGTTTATAAGGGCCTTGGGAGACGGATTTCAATGCCATTTCTTTGATCTTGACTGTATCACGTAATCATTAAACCATGTATGGTAGGGTTTCAGGTTTAATTAGCTTGTTTTTATCTGGGGCTAAGGTCTCTATAACAGAAAATATGGCAGATGACAAATGAGTGACCAAAGCAGTGACACTTTCCAATGAGTCAGGGAGGGGCAGTTCTGTTTTCAGGAGTGAGGTACATTTGGATTGAATCACATTCTTAAAGTTGCAACACTTTTTTATACATTCTTGGCAATTTGTCCATGCGAACAGGTGCTTCAGGGAGGCATACTGTAAAATTATCCAGAAAATGGTCAGACCATGGACATCTAGAAGAAGTGGGGTTCAAGACATTCAACTGAGGCATCAGAACCCAGTCAATGATCTGACAGTCCCTGTGTGTGGACATAGTTAACCATATTCATTGCTGAGAGTAATGAGTTGGCTGATTTGTCCTATTTATCCTCTGTCCAATATTTAAAATCCCCCAGAATAATAATAGACGACTTGGGCTTGGTTAAAGTATTAAGAAGAGAAAGAAATTGCTACTGCTTTCTACCATCCACTGTTGCAACCCCCATGTAGGCGTCTCTCCCACTTTCCAGGTGTCCAAAATCTAAGTGTTACAACGATTTACTGTCTTCTGTGGTACCCTCTTTAGATGCTCCCCCTTTTATCCAAGTGTCCCAAAACCTGCTCCTACTGCTCTGACCAGGTGCCCAAAGGCCAGGCAAGTACACATCTAGTGTTGCACCCAGTTGGACATACCCCCTCTACTCAATCACATAATCTGATGTACCCTTCCCACAGGTTAGACACCATGCCACACAATGGCCAAATCAGAGCTGCATGCTGGCGCACCACTAGGACTGATGGGACCAACATAACCCTAACCCAGCCATCTCCAACGCATAGCCCATACCACACCTCCCAGCCTTCCACCTCTCACCGCTCAATCAAGAGCGGCAAGATGGAGAGTGGGAGCAGAACACATTGACCCCTGGAAAATTCCGAACTGCCCAGTGACCCAGGGAAAACAACCTACCCATGCCACCCACCCCACTAGCTACTCACCTGCACCCTCTGTCCGCACCGCTCCCGAGCAACATAGCCACCAACCAATGCTTCCCCACTCCCCAGCAGAAGCAGCCCTGGCCAAAGCCAGCCCCAACCTCTACAACCACCCCCACTCTTACCCAAACCCCATGGGCTGCCCGAAAGTCAAGGAAAGGCTCAATCCAAGACTACCTTAGGCCCCTCATAGCATCTCCCATTCTCCAACCCAGATCCCAAAACCTGGCACCTCACAATAGGGCCCAAACCTCCTAGCCAGCACACAACCCAGTCCGAGTCTTATTCCCCTCTTCAACCACCCCCCCTGGTCCACCACCACTCCCCTGCACCCCTTCCCCAAACCTTACAGCACCCAAACCTTTGCCCCTACCCACCCCGACCAGCCCCTTTCCCCTAATGCCCTCCCTGGTCACAAACTCCCCCAACCTCCAGCCACCCCGCATTCTCCACTCCTGTTCCTCCTACCATTCCCAAACCAACCCATCCAGCACTTACATGCATACCCCAACAACTCTCTTGCACCCTCATCAATGCCAGGTCAGTCTCCAAAAACAAATCCCACATCTTTGCCCTCATCAGAGAAGAAAATGCTGATTATTTTTCATCACAGAGACCTGGTTTGCTGACGATAACGAGTCCATTGTGCACAAGACCTTCCCACCCGGGTACAACCTTACGATTATCAACAGGTCGCGAAGGGGTGGAGGACTTGCAATACTACACAAACACCAATTCCCACTAATATTAAGGACAACTCAGCCAATACCACTGACTACAAAGCCCTTCTGGTAAAATTCCAACTCCCACCCTGCAACTTGCACAGCTTCCTACTCATCTACAGACCCCCTGGCTACAACAAAAACTTTGCGATGCTCTGACAACCAACCACAACCTGAATCCAAACCTGACTCGCCCTCCTAAGGTATTTCAACATCTGGTTTGACTCATCCTCAAACCCTATGATGACCCAATCTCTCACAGACAATCTAGAAGCATTCTACATGACACAACACAGCTCCACACCCACCCACACTGGCGGTCACACCGTCAATGAATTCTTTAGCACTGCAAACATATCCACACTGCCCCCACGCCAGCTATCAGGGACTGATCACTCAGCAATCTTCTTCTCTGTACCACTGACCATGGTGGCTCATGCCCATGGTCACACACGACCACCACCACCCCCCACACCTCTCACTCCGCTATGGAATACAGTATTCACCCCAGATCTAGTCAACTCCATCCTCACCTCTCTCACAACACTATCCCTCCAGGAAGGGTCGCAACCCCATCAAACTCTTTGACCTCTGACTCTCGAACATCCTTACACCCCTCACTCCAACAAAACGAACCTGTCAGAGATATGAACCCACACCCAGGTATTAAACCGCCAACCTCAAATCACTAAAAACCCTTAAGCACCACCTGGAACGGACCTGAAGAACCATCCCTACGGCTCATCACCTCTCTCACAAAACTAGCCCTCCAGGAAGGGTCACAACCTCATGAACCTCTTTGACCTCTGACTCTCGAACATCCTTACACCCCTCACCCCAACAAAACGGACCAGTCAGAGATGTGGACCCACACCCAAGTGGTAAACTGCCAACCTCAAATCACTAAAAACCTTAAGCACCATCCGGAATGGACCTGAACAACCATCCCTACGGCCCAGAACAAAACCGCCCGAGCAAGACTAACCAGAGCATACAGACTGGAAATCAGAACAAACAAGAAAGCATTCTATGGGAACTGAATCTTAAACTCTTGCAACCCCAGCAAGGAACTGCATAGAATAATTTCCGAATTAAACTCTGGCATGCTCTAAAATCTTCCAATCCTTATTTGACACCTTACAGAACACTTCCACAATGTCGCTATTGACAGACATTCCACCATCATCTCTAATGTGGAACACATGCCCATACACCCACCCAGACCCCATCGGAATTCCCCTATGATACAAACCTTCATCTCTTTCTCTTCAGTCTCAAACCAGGAGTTCCTCTTGATCTTAGCACAATGCCACACATCAGCCTCCCCGGAGGACCCCTGTCCACCCACTCTCCTCAAAAACATCCTAGCCTCAACTTGTAAAGGCAGTATTGCACACTCAATCAACTACCAATCCCTAACATCGTGAACCTTCCCAGAAGCCCTAAATACCAACTACATCAAAGCCCTCCTCAATAAACCTACACTTGACCCACTCCTTCCCCAAAATACCAGCCAAATCTCCAACACTTGATTAGTGGCCAAACTCATGGAAATCACAGCATACAAGCAACTTGGTCTTTTCATTGAAGCCAACAACCTTCTGTACCCTGCGCAATCTGGCTTCCGACTGTTCCGAGGAACAGAATCCTCCCCAGTGTCCATCTAGGATGACCTAAAAGAATAGCTTATGCAGAAGGCTGCGCTGTACTTATCCTTCTTGACCTCTCTGCCGCCTTCAATACCATCAATCACACCATCCTCCTAGACAGGCTACACTCATTAGGAATCAAAGACAGACCCCACTCTTAGATTTCCTCTTTCATCTCAAATCGCTCACAAATCATGCTTCTCCACACATTCACCTCCACCTCACAACCAGTAACAAAAGAGGTCCCACATTGAGCATCCCTATATCCCATGCTCTTCAACATCTATCTAAACCCTCTGCCCGCACTCATCCGCTCCCACAACCTTACCTGCTACAACTATGTAGACGACACCCAGATCATCCTGAAAATCACCAGGCCCTAACCATCCAGATATGTCATCGTTCCTCCTGGATATGGACTATTGGATGACGACCAACCACCTCATCCTCATTCCTGGAAAAACTGAAATTCTATTTTGTGGGAAAACACTGCTCCTGCCCCAACTGATTCCCTGTCCGCAATCCCTAGGCCCCCCACCTGCAACCTCCAACTCCGTGAAAGACCTAGGATGCACACTGGACACAGATGTATCCCTCTCCTAACACATCAACTCCATTTCCAGAACCTGTTTCTTCCACCTATGCATCGTCAGGCATATGTTCCCTTAACTCCCCTATCCTCACTATTTCTCCGCCATCATCTCCATCATCCTCACTCTCTTAGACTACGCAAACTGCCTTTACGTAGGAGCACCAGAGTTTCAGCTAAGGAAACTGCAAAGAATCCAAAATGCTGTGGCCCACCTGCTCATTAACCTACCTCCCAGATAACACATCAGCCCTACATCAGAGTCCTCCATTGGCTCCCTATTGGTGGACACACTACCTTTAAAGCCATGTGCATCTCCCACCAGGCCATCCACAACTCCGGGCCGGAATTCCTTCAAGACAAAGTCACTTGCTATGACCCCTCAAGGACTCGCACAGCATCTCTCCTAGTAGTTCCACCTTACAGTTCCTCCAGAGTGGGTGGATCATCATTCTTTGTCCGAGCGCCCACCATCTGGAACTCCCTAATCCTGCAAATTCACAATATTGACAATCACCTTACATTGAGAAAGGTATTCAAAGCATGGCTTTTCCCTCCCTCCTCTTGAAACCCTCCCCCACTCTACACTGTTTATAGGCGAACAGAAACACGGACCCAAACACAACACTCCTATCCACCAATACCCACGGATGTGGCAGAATTCGCAGTGGCACACCATGACAAACTTGTCTTCCTCAAACACAACACTCCTACCCACCAATTCCCCTACTGATGTCGGCAGCATACCCAGAGGCACACCTAACAAACTATCATCCCCCCTCAAACCCCACCCCTCATCCCTCCCTGCCCCTCTCCCACTACTCAGACTTTTATTCCAGGGAGACCACAAAAAAGGAAACCAGCCAATCACACTGTATCGCGAAAAAAGAACACTTCGGTCGAACCCCATCCAAGCCTACGGTATATATACCTTCCACCACTTCTGTGGACACAAGCCACTGGCACGGCCACCCATACATGCACCCCAGAATGCAGCTATGACTATGAAATTCCGGTCTAGCAGCACACATAGCCGTCCACACTGAAACCGCTGACGTACCTCAACACCTCTGCATTAGTATACAGTGACAACCCATGAATAAAAATGGTTTATCTGGGCACACATCGAATCTTCAGCACTAGCACTCTATCCTAAACCACCAACAGCACCCACCCACATGCCTGACCAGCGGGCTGCTTACTGGAGCCTAGCCAGCCCAGCTTAGTCCTAACCCGGAAGAAATGCACACAAGCATCTTTTAATTTAAACTCTTAGAATTTACGACACATGGACTGTGGTCACTGAGGGCATTCCAACCACAAAGCGCATTGAGGCCATACAAATGGGGAAAGGGTGCTATATAAATGACAAATGCAATACAATACAATAATGATATTTTCAATATATCATTACCTTTCAGCTATTTTCTTATTAATGTAAATGCTTGTTTGTTGTTTTATATATTTAAACTGAATAGCCTTTATATAATACTCTAATTATATTTGGTCGTTGGGGACAGGGTCTAGGCACCCAAAGGATCCGTCTCTCCTCTCCTAGCATTCTAAAGAAACATACATCAAGACAGACTCAACCTTAGCTTAACCTCACATCCAAAAACATTACAGTGTTTGAATGAGTATATGTGTCTCAATGTGTAATATGTGGTACATTTTTTCAAATATTTCAATGTTAGGGTGAGTGCTTGAAAAATGAAATGATCACAAAGCTCATTGTGTGTTTTGTTCACTCAACTCTTGTAGTACAGGATATGTTTTTTTTTTAAATATGAACATCTGTGGTCATTGCTATGTTCCCAGAATGCTCTTTGAGTGTAGGTAAAGCAGCCAGGAAACCTCATTAGTGCAATGTATCCCCTACCATTTCTCATAAGGGCATTTTGAAAGAGTACAATAGGAAGGCAACACACTGTACACCTTGGAAGGAGAACCTTCTATCAGAAAGTTATTTATTTTGTTAGTCTGAGAACACTGGAGTCTACAGTCTTTGGCCGTCCACTCCCATCATCCATGAACTCCATAGTTAATGGTCAGGGGTCATGTGAGTAGTAGTCCAAGTGGAAAGCAGCAGGTTGCAGACTCGTTTCCTAGTTTTTTATAATATGGTGTGTTCAGCAAGACAAGCGTAAGATTCTTATCATCACTCTAATTCATATTGGCAGTGATCATGAAAAAAGAACATTGTAAAATAAATAAAACAAATCCTTTACAATGTCAGTACAATAAAATAATGCCTTTTTTTGTATTCCTTCTTTTGCAACAACAAAACGCAGCGCCTGCCCCCTTCAAGACAATGGGACTCCTGCACATAGGAAGAGAGATAGACACAGAGACATTCAGTGAGACAGAAGGAGAAGCAGGAAAGCGAGAGAGAGAAAGAGGACTAGATCAGCATTTGGGATGCCGGGTACAGCTAGTAATAACAATAAAATGCTGATATGCTGCATTCAATTGAATGCTGCATATACATGTTTATGTTCATGTTTTAAGTTCAAGTTGTTTCTGTACTGGAATATGCTAACATATTGTGTGTATCAAAACATAGTGATGGTCTCACCACGATTACAAACAACATCGTATCACCCTTCCTATCAGCCTTCCTTCACAAAAAGCTTAGCTCTATTTGTAAACATGCTGCAGGGCCGAGCAGAGGCCTGCCTGCGCTAGCGCTGGCTCGGGTGATAGATGATAACGGAAAAGTCCCTGTTGTCATACATAATGTATTTTCTTTTTGTGTTATAGTTTAAAGGTTGAAAAATACCCATGACGATGACTGAAAATCAGATTTTCCACCGGAACTGCACACACGACTTCCTAAACAAGTCTTGCGGCCTAGGACATGATTACCAATTGATCAACGCAGCAGAGACCATCATCGTCCCATCTCTGATTGGAATCATCTGCTCGACGGGATTAATTGGGAATATTCTCATTTTGGTTACAATCATACGGTAGGGAAGTTGGCAAAAGAGACCTTAGCACATTTTATAATTTAATTTATATTAAAGGTGACCAAATGCTCTCATGATTTCACTGTTTCTTGAATGTATTTTAATTGTATCTCTTGTCGTAATGTGGTATTTACTATTTTTTGTGTACAGGACAAGATATATGTGTTTTGGAAGCCAATCTGAGTAGATAAATACAAAACTGTCTTTTGTTAATCTGCCAATTGGAAAAAAGCTTCTAAAGACAGGTGCTAATTCTTAATCCACAGACCTCATTATGACTCTGCTGGAGTCATTTTTTCCGGCGCCCGGGAATAGGCAATTACCAGGGCATTACAGCCCCAGCAGACCCGGTAATTGCCCATTGCCGGGCACTGGAAAAAAATACTCCACATTCCCATTCGAGACCCAAAGGGCTCAATGGGAATGGGGAGGTCAGATGCTCTGGCACCATTTGTGAATGATGCCTGTGCATCAGACATGGTCTGCTCGCGGGTCAGACCTGGCGGGCGAAAAGGCACCCCGCGAGCAGACCTCGTAGTTTGCCAGTCCGGTAACAACAGTACCAGCAAGCTTTACCGGCACCGTTGTTACCGGGCTGCCAAACTCATAATGAGGCCCCATGTCACAATTCCTTTTTTTCGACCGATGGGATTTATTATATATTATTTTTTCACAGAGGATGGGAGCATGGTGCACAATGTATGTGCCATTTCATGCTGGCGTTGAACTGTTTGTAATGGGCTCGCTCTGTTTCTCGAATCTTCTTAATGCGTACTCCATAGGAATCCATTGCATAAGCCTCTCGCAGGCATAAATAAAGGTGTTCAAACCTGCCTGTGTTTTGCCAGGCCGTGCTTCTTAACTGAGATCCTGGGGCATTGTCTGGCTTTCTGGAGGTGGAGCAGGGATACAGAATGCATGTCCCCTTTTGTCCCTTTCATGGATGCCCCGCCTTTAAAAACACTGCAGTTGTAGCATGACATTTTCATGTTGGAGTAAAACCAATGGATGCCGGTGGAATTTGCCCGTGTTAAGCACCTGCTCAAATGAGGGGGAGGCCATTGGAACCCATTGTAAATCATTTCAAATGCAGCGTTTACTTTTGCAGTGTAAAGTGCAAAAAGAAGTTGTAAAGGAAGTTGTGCATACTAATACACTTTTTTTTGTAATAGTTAGTACAAATAGCTGCACTTGCATGGAGGAGACCATTTTTCCCGTATGAGCAACCGCAGCAGGTCTCACGCATACAATTCAAGCATTTAAATCATTTTTATTACAAAAAGAGGCCTCATGAAAAGTGTGTTTGGAGAGGTGTACTGCAAGTAATAGTAATTGGTCTTGGATTCATGTTTTTAGCATGCAGACCCAAAGTTCACTTTAGGCCTCAGCGTGTACTGTCAGTGTTTTAATCCGCAACCAGAGTATATTTCCACAATGTGTTAACCAAATGCATCCGTCAAGGACTTTATTTTCTGCAGAAAATATCGACCCATTGAATAATGTACCTGAAACCCAGCCTTTGCCATTCCCAGAGCACATTAAACAATGCAAAATCTGCCCCTTGCCGAGAAAAGAGGCTTCTTTCGTGTGTTTTAGAAAAGAGAACAGAGAACCATAGTCTAAGGTTTTAGAACCAATTGTACCTTTCTGTCTCCAGCGTACATTATGCAGGATCCAGGAGATATGGCTCCTCCTCTCAATTCCGGTTGCCAGGGCCCATTTAGGACAGAATACATGTGTGGGCACCGTAAAGAATAAACCCGCAATTGAGAACCACAGTTAATGGCTTTATTCAACAGACTTTGAGTAGGACATAAACGTGCATTGCAGGGACATTTGTAGTGAATGGTGAATTTTAAATAAATAGGTGCCTGTAGCATTTGTCAAATGTACCACGTGCACTGCAGGCAAAGGGCCTCATTACGCGGTAGGCAGTAAGTAACGGTCCTTACCGGCATGGAGTAAATAAAGTGTCTGTGTACCAACCAGCCCGCTAATTGCGTGCCATTATGAGTCCGCGGGCACGAGCATTACGCCATGCCGTTAAGGACACGACCGCCATGCCGGTAAAGACCCCAAAATATCCCTTTGCAGCATCAATGAAAGCGCTGATAGCACTAGCGCCATCCATGAATCCGGCATCAGCGGTGACCGCTAAAAGCGGTGACCGTTAATAGCGGTGACCGTAAATAAGCAGAACCGGAATTAGCGTCATCACACAGGAACACGGCGGCCATCATTAAAAACACAATCCATTGACATCCTCACTAAACCTCATCCAACAACACCTGAGAAGGCCCAAGGCCCTAAAGAAAGGTGCAGCGCGCCAGCGCAAGGAACGTTTCTCTAATGAGAAACTAACCTGCTTGCAGATACACTAGCTGCAAATGCAGAGGTTGTGTTTGCTCTAGACATGCAGCGCCCTGCCCAGATTAAAAAAAAGGAGATCTGGGAGGAGGTGGCACGGAAAGTCAGTGCGGTGGGCACCACCCCCCACACCGTAAAAGACGTCCGCAAGCGCTGGGATGACCTGCGCCTCTGTGTCCGGAGCATACTTGCAGCCAACAGGAGCCAGGCCATGGGTACAGGAGGCAGAGGAGGATCCCCAATTAAGATGCAAGCTTGGGAGGAGACATGTGTCAGCACTATTGGCATTGAGTCCATCGAGGGAGTGGGGGAAATGGAGCGCGGTGTGCCATCATCGGCAGATGGAGGTGAGTGCCCACACAAAACACTGCAATGCAAAGCATGAAGTTCCCCCCCAAATGTGACCTTGAAATTAGCTAATGCATGGGGTATCACACACACATGTACACAACCCTACCCATATGCTGTGCACATCCCCATCACAACCCCATGCATGCAGCACCTCATACATGTGTCACCCAGACGTATGCCTGTATGACCCACCCATATTGCAGGCAACCTGTATCTCCAAACTCGAAGCCAAAATGCTCAGAACTGCAGCAATATCAACATATGCATGATGCACGTTGACCCATCAGCGATGATATCCCTCTCTTGGTCCCCCACATGCTCACAATCTGACAGTGAGGAGCAGGACTCCGCGACACAGGCCACAACACTGCTGAAAAAGCCCAGGGGCATGGAACGAGGCACCAGGCCCAGCACATTCAGGGGCACTGGCAAACCTGGACCGTCACAGAGGCCCAGAGCCACTCATGTCGTGATATCACCAAGGCGTGAAAGGGCAACTGACACCGTAATGGCACCCACACCAGCCAGTTCAACCACACAGGAGCCTCCGGCAGAAGGCTCACTCTCTGCTGCCAACAGCTCAGTTGGTGAGGCAGCTGCCACGGCACCCCAATATGACGTTGAGGAACCATGCCATACACCTTTAGGCCAGCGCACACCCAGCCCGCAGCTGTCATCCCACGCCCCACATCCGATGGCAGCGGCCATGAGCTGTCTGAGGGTGGGTCATTGGCAGGGAGATGGAGTCCCATGGACAGCTCACCTGATGGTGGACATATGCTGCAAGCTGCACCAAGACCAACCAAATGCAGGGACACAGTTCAGGGACTCAGTGTCATCCAACAGCGCCAGGAGGAGCTCACTGCACTAGTTGGACAGCACGTGAGCGAGGGTGCCCTGGCGAGGGAGGAGTGTCGCGAATTTGCAAAGGACATAAAAATCGCCATTGATACAAGCACCACACGCTTATGCGCAGAGTTGGCAGCTGTGAGGCAGATACTCAGCCGCATTGCAGGTGCGATGGAGAGCCAGCGTCCGGCACAGGGCATGGATCAACCAAGCAACTCCTCCTCAGCCAGCTCCAGGCAGACCAGCCCTCTGCGCAGGTCCACGCGGACCTTACGTTGGCCAGACTCCCAACCACCCAATGGTGGCAGAGGACGTGGAAAGTAGGGGCAGACTGTCATTGTTGACTTTTGCACAATAATGCCTCACTGATGTGCACGCAATGTTTGGGGGAGTTGTGGTGGGAGGGGGGAGAGGGTGTTTGGGGGAGTTGTGGGGGGAGGGGGGAGAGGGTATTTGTGGGATTTGTGGGGGAGAGGGGAGAGGGTGTTTGGTGGTGGAGGGTTCATGCACTTCATTTTCACGTAATGGTCAATACACCCATTGTGCCAAGTAAAATCACATGACTGGACATTGAATATTGTGTATGTGTGCTTTATTGGTGAACAGTGCACAGTGTTCATGTCGCCCTAACACCCAGTGCCCTGAGTCCCACATCCATTGCACCCTCATCATCCATGTGTATTAGAAATATTGGTCTATCAGATGCTGGCGCACAGAACGTCCCTCCTGTGCATCGCCACCTGCCTGACGTGCAGCCCCATCTCCTCCCTCCCCATCCTCCTCGTCAGGCGGTTGCACTTCAATGTCAGGGGGCAGAGGCACGTTCCGTCTGATGCACATATTGTGCAGCCTGACACTTGCCATGATGATCTTAGACACCTTCTCATGCCCGTACAGGAGTGCCCCACCCGACCTGCTGAGGCAGCGAAACCGTGCCTTCAAAAGGCCGAATGCCTGCTCGATCACCGCATGGGTACAGGTATGTGCACGATTGTAGTCCTCTTCGTGCTTGTTTTGCGGGTTCCAGACAGGGGTAAGGAACCACCTCTTCAAGGGATAGCCAGCATCACCTGCATGGGTGCAACAATGGTTATGTGCAAGTGATGTCATCAAATGGAACCCGTACCTATGACACAAAAACATGCATTAATTTCCTGTTCTCATCCACATTTACCTGCATGTATTGAGCTAATCAAAGTAACTGCAATGCGTGTAGTCACATGATCGACAGGCGTGCGTAGCATCGTCTAGTGAATGCAGGGGTGTCCTATTCCTTGTGCGTGTTCATGCAATGTGGTTGTCTGCGGCAGTTGTTGCTTTGTTCTAGGTGATGTGTGGTTGATTGTATGGTTTGATCCTGTCACCGTTGAAGCCAGACTCTTGAATATCTGCCATTCCACACTTGATGTCCCCATGCTGGCATGCTGCTCTTCTGTGGTAGTGCGCAAGTGAAAATGTTTATATTTGCTTGATGTGATTCTTTTGTAGGCAATAATGGACGCATATCCGTTGTGATGCTGTACATCAGTCATTTGCATTGGCCATGCCAACAGCATGTCGCTGCATTGTGTTGCACATGATACGGTCAGATTATGTGCAGTGTACATGTGGATGCCCATGGAATGGATGCAGTAGGGGCTTGCTGTCATTGATATGTAGCTTACGTCTTGCATTTTGCTTTCAGGTGTCAGGTCCAGTCTGGCCTGCTGTGGGGCACAGTGTATTGGAGTATGGGCATTGTTCATTATCTCACTTAATCTCAGACAGGTGAAGTATGCATTCCCCCCCCCCCCATCTCAGCTAGGTGCAGTATGCCCCCCCCCCATCTCAGCCAGGTGAAGTATGCATTTCCCCCCTCCCATCTCAGCCAGGTGAAATATGCATTCCCCCCCATCTCAGCCAGGTGAAGTATGCATCTCCCCCCAACACTCATCTCCCCACATCACACTGCCATGTGCTTGCCATGCAACTCACCGAGTAACCAGGAACGTTGTCCTGCATGTCGCTCCATGTAGCGTGGTATCGTAGAGTTCTGCAGTACCATTGAGTCATGGGTTGATCTGGAAAATCGGGCACAGCAATGTGTGATGATCATGTTTGAGCCACATACCATTTGCACATTGATGGAGTGGTATAGCTTGCGGTTGCAGTACACTGCCTCCATGGCATGTGGGACCACCAATTCCAAATGGGTGCAGTCGAGGGCACAGCTGCAACTTGGGATGCCTGCCAGTGAATGGAAGCCAACTTTGGTGTTGGAGATCTCCTGGGCAGTCCGTGGTAGGGATATGTGGTTGGTTGTGTGCTTCAGGAGGGCATCGAGCACTTGGTTCAGCGTGCGTGAGAATAATGGTTGTGATATGCCATGCATCTGCCCTACTGTGTGCTGGTAGGTGCCGGTGGCCAGGAAGTGGAGCACAGACACCACCTTCAGTAGAGGGGGGACGGCGGTATGGATGTCTATGAGGCTGACAATGTTGTTGTGTATCATGTCCATGGTGGTGATGGTGTCCCGGTCCAGGCAGTACAGGGTGTGGATCTGCTCAGTGGTTAGGATGAATGGACTGGCTCTGATTCGAGGGATTGGGGGCTGCCTCAGTGGTACAACTGCCTGCACTGGTGGCGCATGTTGTGCCTGTCTCACCCTCCTTCTCCTCCTGGGCCTCCTCTGTGCTGCCTGTTGTTGTTTTGTTGTTGCTGGAGTTGCAATGCAAGCATGTCCTCCAGCCCCAGTAATGCTACTAGTATTGGAATCATTTTGGTGTGTGAATGGGTGTGGGAAGTGGTGTGTTGTGCTCCTTTTGTGCTGACCCAGTCTACATTGCCTCCACCTGTGCTGATTGTGTGCACCTGTGGCAGTTGAGAACACTGCACATGGCTATTTACGGGTGCTTCGCGATGACAGTATTTCCGCCATGCCGGTATCCACTATTAACACCTTCTTCATGCTGCTATTAGCATGTCCGCCTGACTTGTGATGTTCCCCTGTTTACGCCATGCCGCTATTGCCGGCATGTATGGTCGCGTGCCTGCGCCCATGCCGCTATTACTAGCACCATTGTTTACGGTGCCGCTAATGGCGGTTTGTCGGGTCGTAATAGCCCGGAGCGGTTACTGATGCCGGTAATCCTTTACCAGCATCGTTTTTCCCTTACCGCCTACCGCGTAAAGAGCCCAAAGTCATTAGTCTTAGCAATGAAGTGAGCGTGGAAGGGTAGCAGAGAGTGGAGCTGGCGTGATTTGTTCAAAGCCAGGACTAATCCTGCAAGGTGGCATATGGAGATGAGCTAGTCAAAGATGCAAGAAGAAGGTTCTGCTATAAAGCGGTGAAGGTGAACAAAATATGTGTGTGTGTGTGATCAATAATAAGGGGAAATGAGATCACCAAGAGAATAGTCATAGCGAGTGAATGGGAGACTACTCATTCAGACTCGTGAGGGACCCCGGCTGTTAGAGGGCTCATAGAGATGTTCCATCATTCAGGACATGGAAAAGGAGTGAGCAGCTAAGAGACAATCCAGGCAATATCAGTGCCTTAGAAGCTGAGGTTGGGTAGGGGGCAATTCAGAAAGAGAGGTAAGTGTCTAACAGTGTCCAATAACTCAGGGATATATAGGAAGATGATGAGAGAGGGTGCATGGGAGCTGTAGATAGGATGATAGAGCCATGGGTGAATGCTGTTTGCATGGAGTGATGACTGTGAATGTGATCACCTTATAGGAAACATCCCTCAGAACAGTGAAAGGTTGAAGTGCGGCAAGAGTTTGGTGTAGGTAAAGGCTGCATTTTCCTTAACAGTCAGGAGTGCAAAGGGTCTACCACAGTGCAGGAAGGAACGGCAAACTGCAGGATGGGTGTCAGCCACAGTGGTGGGCGAGAACTTTCAAAGAAAGCCTCAGAAAGAATGCAGAGGGCGAAAGTAGAGCGTAAGAGCGAGGCAAGAGAAAGAATGGTGGGTAGTCAGGGTGTGCAGATTTTAACAATGTTTGTTGGAAAGAAGCATGCAGAGAAAGCAGAGACAGGGCAAAAGATATGGAGAGTAGTTGGGTGAGGGAAAGCATGGAATGCAGAGTCCTGGATAGCTCACAGGGATTGCACCGGAGAAAGGAGGTGATGGTGTAACAGTAAGATGAGTCAGCGGAGTTGAGGGCGCAAGAAATTGAGTGGACATTTTCTTGTCGGAGGCATGGAAAACTGGAGTTTGGGTGTTACACCAGTGGTATAGATGGAGGTGCATAGAAGTCCTCATGTGTCTGATGGCCATGGAGAGCCACAGTTCAGGACGTGGGTGAGAGGGTGTAAAGAAGTGGGCAGGATTGGTGTGCTCACATGGAGCAGCAGGTCTTATGTCTAATTCTGCAAAGTCCTTCATAATGAAGTCATAAGGGTTTTGAGGGAGTGCCTGGAGAGAAGACCTGACTTGATTCAGTTACAGAACTACCGAATCAGGTTGGAATGTGTGCCTGGTCATGGAATGCAGAGCAGAGTGGTGGGGGAATGGATAAACTGAAGTGCCAGAGGGTGTGGTACAATGCATAAGGTTTAATAGGGCATGGTGATGACTGGAAAGAGGATGGGAGAATGCCACAAATCAGAGTCGATTGTTATGGAGGTTCAGTGAAGTTTTAACCAGTCGGCCGTAGTAATGTTCAGGAGGTTGAAGTCTCCCATAATTATGGACAGGACTTCATAAGGCAGAGATTCAAATATGAGGCCTGAGTCATGGAAAGAAGAGATCGAGTTTGCCAGGAACCCATAGGTAGGAATTACGATTAAAGCCTGAACGCCAAATTGTTTAAAAGAAGAGGGGGTAATGTTGATGGATGCAAACGGTATCTGGGGTGCCTGTGCTGATTAGGAGACCTGGGTTTTCATAATGGATATAACTGTGAGGTGGGGGTCAAAGTTGTTGGTTAGGAAGGACGTCTTATAAGATAGGGGTTGGGTATTCCAGAGCACTGAAGTGTCTTCTGTGCCGAGGTAGAGTGTAAGGGTGGAGTGATCCCTGCAGATAGACAAGAGGGGTACGTGGTGTTAGGGTATGTACATGCAGCGTGCCTCGAGCCATAGTACACATCAGAGTGCGTGGCGTTCCCTTCCAAAGAGTAGAGAGGAGGAGAGAAGGTGGAAAAGGAGCAGGTGCAGGAGCATGATGGGGATGTGTGGTGTCTGATCTCCCCATGGGAAACTACTGACCAAAAATACAGGTACACAAGTCACTAACAACCGAAATGTAGTGAAACAGGCAACTGGTGACCGTCATGTAGTTAAACAAGCTACTGTCAACCAAAAGTTCTGTTAAACAAGCCACCAGTGTCCGAAAAGCAGGCAAACAGACCACAAATGACTGTAATGCAGTTAAACAGGCCACTCGAGTCCGATAAACAGCTATAGAGGCCCCTTACAAATACATGCACATTCGATATACAGTCAGTGCGCTATGTAGTAATGGTGACGAGTCTGAGTGGAGATGACACCAAGTTACTAGTAATTACAGTCCTCCTTGAAGGTGGCTACAGATCTAAGATCTCATACCTAAGTGGCAAGCTAAGCCCACAGCAGTGGCACGCCCTCTGACGTCATTAGGCACCCAAGCCTTCATTGATGAATTCTAGTTGTTTGGCTGTATGATGCAGAGCTGGACGTGGACATTTAACCAGTCAAGCACCTGCCATTGAGATCCTAGCAAAACCTGCAGATCCCAGCTGGGCTGACTCAGTATTTAATCCCTCCATGACCTATCAATCAAAAACCATTGAATAATGTGTGTGCATGTTATTAACATTGCTATGAAATGGTACAGTCTTAAAAAATGGGTTAAATGGGGAAAGACCCTGACAGCAAGTGTCGCATACTTAAAAGAAACATTGAAATAGGCTAAAAATACATTGTTTAAAGTTTGGCCTGCTCTGCCATTTCTGCGTTTAAGCCAGAGGTTTTGGACTGTATGTCCCATGATCCCCCACAATTGACTATGCTGGCTGGGGCGGATGGGAGTTGTAGTCGGTGTCCGGTCAAAGGGTCGACTACAAAGGGTCGAATGGTCAAAGGATCGACACCAAAGGACCGAAAACAAAAGGATCACATTTTTTTGGGGGGTTTCGTTTAGGGAAAAAAAGTGGTTTTTACCACAAAAGACAGGGTTTGGGGGGGACCCCCCCCAAAAAAAATGTAAAAAAAACAAAAAACATTTTTTCAATCCTTTTGTTTTCGGTCCTTTGGTGTCGACCCTTTGACCATTCGATCCTTTAGTTGTCGATCCTTTGACCTATAACCATTGTAGTCCAACACATATGCGGTGCCAAAGGTTGCACGAACCTAGTAGACAATACTTAGTCACCCAGTCACCATGAATCAAAAGGTCTACAGAGGCAATCAGCTCTGTCAGGATGGGGGCAGAATAAATAAATGTTGGGTCATGAAAGAGTACAAACTTAAGGGCAAATGCCTAATAGTAATTTTTCAATTTATACAGTGCTTATACACAGGTGGAGTGCTTCAAAGTGCTTCAAGGCGGGAAGGGAAATAGGGAATACAGTACATTCTTAGGCCTTGTTTAAAGATGTGAAGGCAGGCGCTCTGTTACCAGTCTTTAGCTTCTCCTCCTAACGCACGTTTTCATGACTTCATCATTCTTCAGGAAGGCTGAGTTTCTGTGTTTTTTCAGGCGGGTCTGCATTTCTGTTTCAGGTGTAACGAATTAATTAGCTCTGAGGATTCTGGTACTTGTATTTTTCACACTTGATTTTGCTGGCAGGTGACTGGAAACAACTCCCTCCATAGCACAAATCTTCCCCTTGATGGGGGAAGGGGGAAAGCCATGGTTGTGGCTCTCCAATGTAAGGCATGATGGCCCCTGTGCACTGCCTTGTGAGCCCGGGACTCCTGGAACAATTTTTAAAGATGTGAAGGCACGTGCTCTTTTACCAGTCTTTAGCTTCTTCTCCTCACGCACGTTTTTATGACTTCATCAATCTTCTGGAAGGCTGAGTTTCTGTGTTTTTTCAGGCGGGTCTGCATTTCTGTTTCAGGTGTAACAAATTAATTAGCTCTGAGGATTCTGGTACTTGTATTTTTCACACTTGATTTTGCTGGCAGGTGACTGGAAACAACTCCCTCCATAGCACAAATCTTCCCCTTGATGGGGGGAGGGAGAAAGCCATGGTTGTGGCTCTCCAACGTAAGACACGATGGCCCTGCTGCACTGCCTTGTGAGCCCGGCACTCCTGGAACAATGTTTAAAGATGTGAAGGCAGGCGCTCTGTTACCAGTCTTTAGCTTCTCCTCCAAAAACACGTTTTCATGACTTCATCAATCTTCAGGAAGGCTGAGTTTCTGTGTTTTGTCAGGCGGGTCTGCATTTCTGTTTCAGGTGTAACAAATTAATTAGCCCTGAGGATTCTGGTACTTGTATTTTTCACACTTGATTTTGCTGGCAGGTGACTGGAAACAACTCCCTCCATAGCACAAATCTTCCCCTTGATGGGGGGAGGGAGAAAGCCATGGTTGTGGCTCTCCAATGTAAGGCATGATGGCCCTGCTGCACTGCCTTGTGAGCCCGGGACTCCTGGAACAATGTTTAAAGATGTGAAGGCAGGCGCTCTGTTACCAGTCTTTAGCTTCTCCTCCTAACGCACGTTTTCATGACTTCATCAATCTTCAGGAAGGCTGAGTTTCTGTGTTTTTTCAGGCGGGTCTGCATTTCTGTTTCAGGTGTAACAAATTAATTAGCTCTGAGGATTCTGGTACTTGTATTTTTCACACTTGATTTTGCTGGCAGGTGACTGGAAACAACTCCCTCCATAGCACAAATCTTCCCCTTGATGGGGGAAGGGGGAAAGCCATGGTTGTGGCTCTCCAATGTAAGGCATGATGGCCCCTGTGCACTGCCTTGTGAGCCCGGGACTCCTGGAACAATTTTTAAAGATGTGAAGGCAGGTGCTCTGTTACCAGTCTTTAGCTTCTTCTCCTAACGCACGTTTTTATGACTTCATCAATCTTCTGGAAGGCTGAGTTTCTGTGTTTTTTCAGGCGGGTCTGCATTTCTGTTTCAGGTGTAACAAATTAATTAGCTCTGAGGATTCTGGTACTTGTATTTTTCACACTTGATTTTGCTGGCAGGTGACTGGAAACAACTCCCTCCATAGCACAAATCTTCCCCTTGATGTGGGGAGGGGGAAAGCCATGGTTGTGGCTCTCCAATGTAAGGCATGATGGCCCTGCTGCACTGCCTTGTGAGCCCGGGACTCCTGGAACAATGTTTAAAGATGTGAAGGCAAGCGCTCTGTTACCAGTCTTTAGCTTCTCCTCCTAACGCACGTTTTCATGACTTCATCAATCTTCAGGAAGGCTGAGTTTCTGTGTTTTTTCAGGCGGGTCTGCATTTCTGTTTCAGGTCTAACAAATTAATTAGTCCTGAGGATTCTGGTACTTGTATTTTTCACACTTGATTTTGCTGGCAGGTGACTGGAAACAACTCCCTCCATAGCACAAATCTTCCCCTTGATGGGGGGAGGGAGAAAGCCATGGTTGTGGCTCTCCAACGTAAGACACGATGGCCCTGCTGCACTGCCTTGTGAGCCCGGCACTCCTGGAACAATGTTTAAAGATGTGAAGGCAGGCGCTCTGTTACCAGTCTTTAGCTTCTCCTCCAAAAACACGTTTTCATGACTTCATCAATCTTCAGGAAGGCTGAGTTTCTGTGTTTTGTCAGGCGGGTCTGCATTTCTGTTTCAGGTGTAACAAATTAATTAGCCCTGAGGATTCTGGTACTTGTATTTTTCACACTTGATTTTGCTGGCAGGTGACTGGAAACAACTCCCTCCATAGCACAAATCTTCCCCTTGATGGGGGGAGGGAGAAAGCCATGGTTGTGGCTCTCCAATGTAAGGCATGATGGCCCTGCTGCACTGCCTTGTGAGCCCGGGACTCCTGGAACAATGTTTAAAGATGTGAAGGCAGGCGCTCTGTTACCAGTCTTTAGCTTCTCCTCCTAACGCACGTTTTCATGACTTCATCAATCTTCAGGAAGGCTGAGTTTCTGTGTTTTTTCAGGCGGGTCTGCATTTCTGTTTCAGGTGTAACAAATTAATTAGCTCTGAGGATTCTGGTACTTGTATTTTTCACACTTGATTTTGCTGGCAGGTGACTGGAAACAACTCCCTCCATAGCACAAATCTTCCCCTTGATGGGGGAAGGGGGAAATCCATGGTTGTGGCTCTCCAATGTAAGGCATGAAACTCAGCCTCCCTGAAGATTGATGAAGTCATGAAAACGTGCGTTAGGAGGAGAAGCTAAAGACTGGTAACAGAGCGCCTGCCTTCACATCTTTAAACATTCTTAGGCCTTGAAGTTTCCAAATGATCTAAACAGAAAACTTGCATACTAGGCCTGATGGAATTTCTCCTAGTGCAAGTGCATGAAGTGTTACAGTTGTGACGAAGCTAAGGAGGGAGGACAGAAAAAGGGGATTGGGGGAGACAGGACAGACAGACGTACAGTCCTAGTACATTTAGGTCATGCATGCGTACAGATGGAGGTGCGAGGAAGAGGGGGTGGGGGACGAACAAAAGCGTTCAGTCCAAGAGGGCCCTGGGTTGAGTGCAGAGAGGTTGCCTCACTCATGGAGTGTAAGCTGAAAGTGAAGCAATTCTGTACCTAGTGCAGTGGCCCGTAGGCAAGTACAAAGACTGGCAGGGGGGCCTGGGACCTGTAAGGCTTTGGAGGTGAACCAAGCAACCACTCAGCAAAAAACGAACAGAGCAAGGAGGAGAAGGAGGAAGGGGGTGGAGAGAAAAAGAACAGAGGTTAGCAGGGGAGAGGGATAGAGAAAGAGGCAAAGAAGAGGAAGATCTTGAGGAGTTTCCAGAACTTAAGATGATCTGGCTCAAGACGGAGAGACGCAGGGAGGCTGTTCCAGAGGGAGGCACCTGCAGAGCATAAAGATCTACCCCCAAATCTCTGTTTGTGAAAGCAGCTCACCTGCAGAGAGTTGGGGGAGGATGAGCGATGGGGTCTAGAAGGAGAGTATTTAGGAAGAAAGTGTCAGGGAGAATTCTCGTTTCTGTGCTAATTCCCTTCAACCTTAGAGACCCCCAGCTATTTTGCTGGATTTAGGACTTTTTAATTTTAACCCTGGAGTGAGTGAGACCTTTTTCTCACTCTCTCACGTATTTTTACCTGATTTGGATGTTGTGTTTTCACTCTTTTTGGAGTCTGACAAGCTCCATAGGCATCTGCTTTTTGTATGGTGACCCACAGCACCTTCAGTGCAGTGGCACAGAGAAATCCTTTTCGATTTCTCATAAGGTTTAACTACCTTTTCTTGTGTTAACTACAGTTCCCAAGAATAACAAAGTGAAATGACTTGACTTACCTTTTCTCTTTGTAGGTCCAGCACACACCATCTTATGTGGAGTGCTGGGGGTTTACCTAGTAACCCCTGATCATACTCTCTCATGTAACATTTGTTTGTTACTCTCACCGCTACTTCAAATGGTTGGTGACAGTGGTTTACTTTTTCCCACCATTGTGCTTTTCTAATGCAGGCTGAAACCTCAGCTGCAGTGCAGCACCCATGGGTCACCATTTTTTCAAAATGGGCCCTGTCTTCTTTTTTCGCCATTTTCTGTTTGTGGGGTCTTTCCTGGGGTTTACTCTATGAGTTGAGACAGATTTGAGCCCTTTGTTCGTCTTGCCTTTTTTGGCGGGCTTCAGCCCTGAAGCCCGTCCCTGACTCCAGTGTGTCTGGAAGGACAGGATGTGAGGGAGGGACCCGAAACACCCCTGTCCTTTGTCTCTAGGAATGCCTGAATGCAAATAGTCCTGATTGGCTGGCTGGCTGTCCTTCTAGGACAGCCAACCTGCTGTTTGATTGACTGCCTAGGCTGTGTATGAATGGAAGAAACCTGCTTAAAAGTCAAAGGTTTTGGGACTACAGGCAGAGTCGACTACTGGTAGAAACACCCAACGAAGAAACCGTGAACAAAGCTTGCTGCAACCTCCTGGCTCTTTGAATTGCTTGGTAAAGCCCTTCTGCTGTGCTGAAATCCTTTTTCACCTCGACAGAGAAGCTCTGGGCGGAATGACTTCACCCCTTGGGTTAGTGGGACAAACTAACCCTGATAAGAACTCCACTGGACCACCATCCCTGACTTGCTGTGCCTCTCTGTTGCTTCAGACGCCCTGTGCCAGAGATTGAGTGTCCATAGTTGAGTGCAACGTCTTCCGCAGAATGAATCTGGCTAGAAATTCCAATAGTCGCCTAAGGACCATCCAGAAGCAGAACCTCTGGATCCAGAGTCCCCTCACCAGAGTGCAGGAGCAAGGGAGCAAAGAGAGTCCAACCAGTGTCCAAGATCCGCAACGGTGCTGTTTGCTAAGTGCTGAAACCGCAAAGTGCCGCTGAGCTGAAAAGAGCCCATAGCTGACGACGACCTCCCAAGTACCGCTGCAAGAGCCCTTCAGATGTCCTCCCTCTTGTCCCCATGACTGAGGCTCTGGAACAATCATCTGCACCGCTGCAGCAGTACAGAATTCAGCTGGACCACTTTTCATCAAACCAGAGGTACTGTTTAGGCATGGGGTACTTACCTTATGGCCTCTTAGCCACACTCTTTTCCGTTGGGAATTGCATTGACTTACCTTTTAAAGTTGATTTCAACTCTCTTCTTACAGACTTAACAGCTTGTGGCCCTACAAGTGATGTTTATAAAGACTCTTTAACTTGGTGCAAGACTTTGATCTAAGAAGTACCTCGGATCCATAGACTGTGTCCCAAATGACCTTGGCTCTCCTGGCTCCCTGAAGACTCTTCTAGTCCATTGACTTGGATACTGTTTGTTACTCATAGGTGGTAGCTTGTTGGATACTGTTACTGCTGCTAAAGGCTTATCTAGATTTCATTGGATGATTTAGTTGTCCTCACATATACTGAGAAACTGCCTAACCTTTTTCCTTCCGTAACCTTTCCTTTCTGCAACTTCAAAATCTGCAAAGTATACTAGGGAGATAAATAAATGCAATTACTGTCCTTGTGATTGAAATCACCTCAGGGAGCAAGAAGGAAGCATGTCCAAAGATTATCCACTAACTTGTTTTGAGTATGGAAAGTAATTTTAACGTATATTTACATTGATACAACAAATTGCCTTTTTAAAGCATGCTTCTTTAAAAAATAGATGTTAATTAAATAAATAACTAAATATAACAGAAACCTGTAGTATAAGTATTACTTGGCTGCTTATATTTACGGATTTCATGTGTACAACTCTACAGCTCAAATGTGCCCCTCTTGAGATAGGCCTGGCTGCTCACTCACACTACGAACTTGTGTAGTACATACCTATACCAAAAGGTGGGTTACCCAATACCAAGCAGATAAGGGTTGTGTAGTGTCACACAGTGTGACTGCATCAATTGTTACCTGACAGAGAGCACTGTAGATAGTGCGGGTACGGCCCCAGAAAGGCTTGTGGATAATGCAGAGGGTCTTGAACTTGATCCTTGCAGCCACGGGGATCCAGTGGAGAGATTTCAGCGCCAGAGAGATGCAGTCCCGGGCTTGAGGCCAAGGATAAGTCTAGCAGTTCTGTTCTAGATGATTTGTAGAGGACGGAGAGTAGAAGTAAGAAGATTGAGAAAGAGGCTGTTGCAATAGTCCAGCCTAGAGACAACCAGGGCTCTCACGGTGGTGAGCGTCTGGGGGAAAGTGAGAACAGGTAGAATACCTCTGAGGAGGTGGAGTTGGTAGTGGGGCTTTTTGGAGATGTCTGAGATGTGAGAAGAGAAGGAGAGAGTGGAGTCAAAGATGACCCCAAGGTTTTTAGCCTCTTTGTTGGGTGAGGGCGCAGGGCCAAGGGAGGCCAGCCAGTGTGAAAGTGGGAAAGCAGGAGCAGGGGTCCCAATGAGGGCAACCTCTGTCTTACTGGCATTCAGGCAGAGATCGTAACCAGCACACCAAGACTGAAATGAAGATAGACAGGGATGAGCGAGGAGGAGGCTGAGGGGAGCTGAAAAAGAGCTGTGTGTCATCCGCATAACACTGAAAGTTAATGTCCCCCCTTCGAGGAGGGCCATTAAGTAAATAGGGGTGTTCAGATACCTGCCACCCAACCTAATTCCCGATAATTGAAGATGACCACTAAAACAGATTCAGGAGCACTTTTGAGATTGTTGAAGGTTGCACAAAGGCCACATAGGATCAGAAAGCTGGCATTACTGCCATCTGTTATACCTGGCAAAGCTAAAAGCATAAAGGTATCCGGTAAAAGGGTTTATCAGATTATCACACTTGACAAAATGTCTCAATGGCTATTAGTACCCGGCGAGGGTCAATGAGCTTTTTACAAGCAATCTCATTGGCCTTTACTGGGGAATTTTCCAAGCCAACAAGGCTCCCTCACCACTGCGGTTCTGGGGTTCCTTCTGTGACTGGCCACTATGGAAGGAGAGAAGGGACTACCCTTCTCCCAATCCCCATGGCCATCGAGAAACATTGCATTTAGTACCCCGGTACAACCGGCCAGGGTACTAATGGCAATATGACCCTGAGAGGGGAGGCCATTACTGGTCGGGCTTCTAACTATGGTCCTGGGTTCATTACCCGACAAGTAATGGTCCCCCTCGTCGAGTCATATTGCCTAAATCAACATCAGCTCTAGAAGATTGGCAGGATAAGGCAGCATCAAGATTTGGAAAAACGTCTTAGGATCACTGCAGTACTTTTGCCTGCTAAACCCTGAATAACTAAGCTTTTTCTTATATATGCTACCTAGTAGAATCCTATGTGTTCTATTGAAACGGTAAAGCAGGACAATAGAACCTTCTCTGGAAATAATGAAATGCTTGGGGGATTCCTAAGCATTAATTGAATATCTTAATATATTTACATTCTGACTCCCTACTAAAGGTTGACTGAATTTCCAGGGTGAACATTCTGACTCCATATCAACAAGTAGGGGCCTACGGCAAGGTGTCACGCTTCCACCTTGCCTTTTTAATTTGTATTGGTCAGATCTATTGGAAATGTTGGAAAAGCAACTTTTATCTCCCCCAAGATAAATGGGGTAAGGGTCTACTGCATTATTTATGAGGAGGATGTATTTCTGATTAATTTGCCCCCTACTGGGCTACAGCGACTTTTAATAGCATTCTGGAAAAACACTCAGATCAATGACCTTGTAATAAATGGATCTAAGTCAAAGGTTTTACAAATGAACCCCCCCCCCTTACTAAGAAAGTAGGTTTTTTAGCAGAGATTGCAGGATTTGCAATTCAATTCCACACCTGAGTTAAAATATTTGTGCTTCCTAATTTTGGGAACTCTGTCCCTCTCAGGGCTTGAATGTATTTTCAAAGAGAAAATTGCTTATTGGAGCTCAAATGCAATGCTTGATACCTCGATATGGAATATTTTTAATGAATCCTGTGATTATATTTTATGAATGGAAATGATTCCCTCCTTACTATATGGGATGAAAATCATCACCTTCGGGATGGTTACAATTTATGAGTTCTAGAAGGCTTGCTGTGGCGTAAGGGATTGTGGTTGCCAAAGAGTGTTCCAGCTGCTATTATTCGTTTTGGACTTGAACTAAAATCTATGAAGTTCTATCTCTGGTGGAAGGAACTCTCACTCTGTCCAAACGTCTCCCCCCCGCCAGAAAATACTCTTTTTGAAATGTGGAGTATAAGTACAAATATTGGCACATTGAATTATGTAAGAAAACTGGATGGTGCATTAGTGCAATTTGGATTTGATCTAGTTTCCACTATCAAATATTAAGCGCGCCAAAATCCTTCTTATTAACAAAAGATTGGCGTGATACTTGTGATGCCATGTGTGCTTACAAACACAATAGTCAATTGCCCAAAGAAGTTAAGGGAGTGGGTGAAAGAAGTTTGTATCCCTCACAATCACTCTCTCCTGCATAAGATGTCTAATGATGAGGACTCGGTTCAATTTGCAGAACACTAGATCTCAACGATGTGTTTGGGAGAAATTGTCTAAGGGTTCAGCCAATTGTAGATTTAGCGTGAAGGAAACTGAAACCCTCCGGCATTTAGCTATTGAATGCTCAGTATTAATGCCATTATGTTCCTTGTGTTTTAATCAATTAGTTCACGATCCCTCAGCTGTTTTTATTGACGCTTTTTGGGAATGGCTTTTAGCAGGGACCTCATTGAAAATGATACTTGCGCTTATGAACATTTTAACAAGGATTTATTTATTAGAATAATCATTTCTATTAGGAAATGGAAAATTATGTGCAACATGAAATCAGGATTTTAGTTTAAAATGTATTTTATTGTAGAATTAGTTATTGTTATATTACATGCAAATGATTTAAATGTTATGTTTTCCTCTTTGTGTAAGGTTTGTAATAAACTATGCACGCAATAAAAAAATAAATTAAAAAAGCAGGACAACTCTTAATCTGCACCTAGCAGCACAGTTACCCGTACCAGACCCTTTAATTCTTTGAGACAAAACTCCAGGAGAGCTTTGAGTCTTTCGATACAACTAAAAGCAGCCTTTGTTTCCAGGAACTCATAGGACCTTTGCTGCACTACAGATCCTGTGATCAAGTGTAGATGAGGATATTCTCCCAGGAGGACGTCAGGATAGCGTTTAAAGATTTTCTGGCCAGAACTCCATTGACCCTACCATTCAATGTGTTAGCTATAGCAGAAAGATCTATGAACCCATAGGGGGCATTGTAAGCAGCACTGGTGGCCTGGTCTGCAGATGTTGTGTTTGGGCATGAAGAAAAGAGTGGTAGTGCAACCAATTCATATCATGGAAAAACAATCTAGCATGTTAAGGATAGGGATACAACGGGGCAACAACTCAACTAGGTCAAACAATGCAACTTGAGTAAACAGTCAGTGAAGCATCAGTTAATCTAGAATGCGAATGTGAGTGTGCAAACATGTCAGTGTGCAAATGTGTGGGTGTATCATTGTGAACATGTGCGAGTGCAAATATGCAAGTGAATGCATGTGAGTGTGCACATATACGAATGTGCGACAGTGCAAGTGTGCAACTATGCCAGTGTCCAATAAGCAAGTTTGCAAATATGTGAGTGTGCAAATGTGAGAGTGCGGAAGCTGCGGCTGAAAGGAAATCAGCTCTCCTTAGCGCACTAATTCACTGGCTAAAAAATAAAATGGAGCTACTGCTTGTGCACAGAGCAGAGGAGGATAATCGTTGTTTACGGTAGCTATGTATAAATTAGTTACACCACACGTTCCATGACTGAACCAGCCGTTTGTGGGAGGAATATCTTCATGTTTTTACATTTTTCTCCCATTGGCAACACTTAGGGGATCATTGCCAGTTGGGGCGATTTTTTTGTGTGAAATATTGCCAACTGTAGTTACCACCTCCGCCTCACACAAAATCCCACCCAATTTTGAGTTTCTCACTGTCCAGAAATTGCCAGTGGTAACATTAACAATTATTTTTTTTAAAAAGAAATTCTACACCTTCCAACCTTCGATATAAAGCTGCCATCGGTAATGTACAGTAGTGGCTCATACCACTATTGCACTTATTTCTGATGCAGAAAAGGAGCAATACAGACCCTTTTATGCATAACATGGGTCAGGTGGTGAATGGAGTTATCAGAGAATTCCACCTTTTCACCCTGCCTCAGGGATCACAGTAAACATGTGTGTACTGCATTGAATGAAAGCAGCTCAATTTCCCTTCTGTATAGTAAAACATTTTTTTTTTAAATGTTGGTGTCACTTTGGAATATTAACCTCTACTTGTAGGGCAGAAGTAAAAATGGTCAGATTGTCAGCTGTTAGCCTGCCTTGAATACGGTCACCAGTATTCCACTAGAATACTAACAGTGATATTTGAGCCCATCCCCAATTAGGCGGTATATCCGCTGCATTATGTCAATACAGCTCAATGTACTATTACTTCCCAACTCCTTATGACCCCCTAAGTTCTAACTTTTCAGGGTAAGTAGGATTGGGTCTCTTTGAGGTTTGCGAGTTGAGCCAATCACATTTCTAAATAAAAATGCCCGTGACCGTTGATCGCTTGGCCACACACATGTGTTGAGCCGATTCTAGAACAATGAGACTTGGGTATTACCTGTGACCTGCCACTGCTTGAGTGGAATGAGCTGCAGAAAATTACACATATAGGTAGCATTCTTCTTCTGCACTCGACTCCTGGCCTACCCTGGATTCCATTTAAACAACCATATTTAGACCTAATGCCCTAAGAAAACCGTCCAAGTAATTTCAAGTGTGCCGGATTTAGACTAGAGTTTTCTTAATCTCTTTATAGGTGGGGCGTGTCGGAAACTCACCATGCAAGTTTCTCGGGAGGATAGCTTAGGAGCAATGTGCTCACCTTGGAAGCAAGACGGCACGGAGCAACACAGGTTTGATCCCCGGGTCCGCGCTTAGAAACCTCTGGGTATTAAGCACGTTATAAATAACCTATCATATCATAACTACCAGTACAATAAATGGCTAGAGGCCACGATTTAGCGCTATAGTTTTCAATCACGGGGTGAACAGGTGGTGAGCTAAAATATTTATGGAATGAGTCAATAATCCGTTTCCCTGTCAGAATAAAACAGTTTAGCTCCAGTTGAGTGTGGATGAGAGAAAGAAATAGATTGCTTGTGATGTTCGCATCTGCATGCAAGACCAATGTCAAGGATGTTTCCTCAGAGTGGTTTAAACTAAAAATGGGATCCGAAAGAACTGAAAGATTAACCAAGCGAGTCACAGACTGTTCTGCAAGATTAGACTTTCATTCTAACTGCATCAGACAACTGCTGCGTCTTGAGTGAGGAGGATGTAGTGGCATGCACTGCAATATCTGTGTGTAGTTATTACTCTGTACTTGTACCAGGAGCCTAAGAAATACTGCTCTGCAAGAGAGGTTGCTGCTTGGTTGTTTGTGTTCCCATGAAGGTGTTATGCTTCTCTGAACACTGGAGTGGGATTCAGTCCATTCCAGAGATATGTAATCTTCACAGCGTTCAGGGAATTATTTTGTAATTCAAAAGGAGAAAATTCAGGATCGGATCCATAGAGGAGGTTCAAATATAGGTAACCTATTTTTTTATTTTTTATTTGTATGTATTTTCCTTCACAGCTAAATGTGCTGCCAGGCAATCAGCGTCTGTTTCACACTGTGGCCTGGTAATAGCCTTCACAGTTTAGATTTCCTGCAATCTAAGAGTTATATTTCGGGGATGTAATTTGTTAGGATGGGTTTCTAAACTCTGGCCTGTTGGACAGATGTTTAGGAGGCCATCCTTGTTGGATAGAAGGGATTTCTTCTGGGTCCTGAAGTCACACCAATCAAGGCAACGTGGAGAGTGGTCAAGGCTTTGTTTCAGGAGAGGTGAATGAGGTCGGGGGTGCACAATGAGTCCACACAGTAAAACACCAAGAACTATACTTAGACAGTTAGAAAAAATGTATTATAGCCCCAGGATAACACATGAAAAATGTATAAATGCAGGTGAAGTATCACACAACACTATCTACTATAGAACATATATACAGCCGCCTTAGTCAGTGCACATAAATCAATTACTTCACCAATACATGCAAAGGAAGAAGGTAAGTAATGTAGCCCGAAGATGACTGGAGCCTTGTGCCCAATGTTCAACGTGTGCATAAAAGTGCAAGGGAATGCATAAAGTTCACAAAGTTCCAATACTTTTCGGAGACTGGTAAAGGTTGGGAGAAGTGTTCTGAAGATGTGGTTAAGGATTCAAAAGGCAGGTATCTGTTATTGCTAACAAAACTGTTGCCAGCTTTTTGATGGCTTTAGATAGCAAATACTTCCCAATCCAAAGTACTACAAATCTTAGCCCCAAAGTTAGAAAATGCTTTGGATGAAATAAGGTCACTGGTAAGTCTTCTTACTACTCCCCGCCCTTACTTTTTTTGTCCGGACTTGGCAGGTCTGGAGGTGGTCACCAGAGGTACATTTTCCCACCTTCCTTTTGGTTCCCAGATGGCCAGTCACAGGAACTGCTGCACTTAGTTCAAGAGGAAGAATGTGGAAAACACCACTGCAGCATCTCTCGGAACACTGGAATTTAAGCAGTAAACTACTCTTTTGCGACCGTCACTGTTGCAAGGCACACAAAGGGATTCAGCTATTGCGGACTGACTCAGCCTTCTATCTTGAGATCCAAAGGTACTGGGAAGACGAAATTAATCATAAGGTCATCTTGTTGGATAAGCTAGCAATTCCCAAAGCCCCAGGTTGAAATGCAGAATTATGCCTTTCCTACAGTGATAGCCCAAATTCGAGCTGGACAATCCATTGATCGGTTAAGGGACACTTCCGAACAGGCTCTTTTGCAGGGTTACCACTCCAAAAAGTTTAAGCACCAATGAAGGCCATTGGAGATCAGTTGCCAAGCAAAACTTCTCTTAGACAGCAGCATGATTTGGATTCCAGGCCTCATCAAGTGTGTCTCATGATCGTCCTTTGTTTGCTCATATTCTCAGGATATTTGGCTCCTTCTTCAGATCTTCTGGAACGGCTGCAAGGCTCCTCTTCTTATCTAAAGTTAGTTGAGTGCTCAGACCCTGCCCTCCAATGGCAAGATCTGCAACACATGTACACCTGCAGTGGACCAATAAGGGACGACTTTAGGTCTCATGCACACATGCACACCAGACTTTCTGGAGCCAGGTTGTGAATTAGGACCAGACAGTCCCAAACCACTTCCTGGCTCCTTCCACATTGCCATTGTAGGGCACTAGTTACTGTGGGTAGCCAAACGTGATAAACACGGTGAGGATAACCCAACATACAAAGTCGCAAAAAGTAACTGCTGCCACCAGTCTATCCTTTAACACATCCTAGGTAATCAAAAAATGCCTTGAGTGGATTCTAGGGTCACACAATAAGAAACCCTATTGCACAGAATTGGAAGATGCATTGCGCAATGGTAAAAAGTTACCCAAACAGGCAACAAAGTAACAATACCAAGGGAAACATAGTTTCCCAGTACTGAGAGCCTGAAGGACTGGTCAGTGTCCCCATAACATGTGAGTAAAAAGCCAGTGGAGTGGCACTGTAAAAAGTCAGGACAGCGTGTAAAACAAAAGTAAAACATTTGGTGTCCATAGAATATGGGGGAAAAGTTGTTTCTAGATAAAACTTTCCTAACATAATTGCTCTCAGTAGGAAGAGAAATCCACACCATTGTCACCATCAAACAATAGTTCATAAACTGAACTCAATCATCACAATATTGTATTTTCTTACCATGATGCACCAAATTGCATCTATAGAGACCGCATTCGCCTGCACTTCATTATACAATGGGTAAATCACGCTGGGTGTAAGGGACCTGGGGTGGCAATTGCTTCTGAAATATGATAGTTTTTATTTTATTCACCAAAGTAGCAGTCCCATTAGATCTGTCTGATCTGACCTGAAAATCTCTCATACCCCAAAAGGGAATGTTTTGTAACTCCACTGCTTTTACCAGTCTAGATAACCTTGCAGGCCACCTTGCACACATTAGTATTTCAGATGACAGTGTCCTCCTCCTAGAACAACCTAATATAAGTCTGCTAATCCAACTGGTCTATACTTTGATCTGTTACATTCTTTAAATGCTACATATTCTCACTCACCACTTTGGGGTCAGGTCATAAACTTGAAATGGTGTCCTTTTAAAAAGATGTTACAGAAAATCAGCAGACCAGTAATGGTGCACTGTAGATTCCTTGAGAATGTATCGTCAAAGCTCATAACTCGACCTAAGCCCTCAGCCCTTCCAGAAGGGGCGAGGGGGGGGCATTTTACAAATCTACAGGAAATGTCTGCACTTCATTAAACTAGATTACCCATCTGTCAAGCCTGCTGATATCCTCATACCCAATTTACATGCTCTGGCATTAGGGTGCCTGACATTGTGATGCTTTCTTTCCCCCAAGAGTATCCCAGGAGATATCAATAACATCAGTAACATTATTGATGTCTTGGCTGTGGTAATGATTGCATTTCATAAATTAATATGCTTAGGTGATTTTAATATATGGTTTGCATTTGTATTGGTTTATTGATATGCATTCAGCCAAATCGGCTTTGCATACACACATTATTATAATAGCTCATTAAAATCTTTATCACTTATATTACAGACTATTTAAATATCACGTCACATGACATCCAGCTTCCCACATAAATTTACATAATGTACTCAGCACACTCAATCCTTAGGTATCCAGCAGTAACATACATTACAATAAAAAACATTTCCTTAATTAAAAATTATATCACATTACGAGATAATTAATTTAAAATCGCTACACATTCCATAAAAAATGTCACAAAAAAATACATGAAAGTAATGTCGTTACCCTCCATACTTTTCTTCCACATAGCTACCATTGCTGTGCTGTTGCATTTGTTGGAACAGTAAGGATGAGGTGTGCCAACTGGCGGTAGCGATCGAGCAATGATAACAGAAGATTGAATGATATTAGGGAACGGACACAAGCTGCTGTATGGTAATGCAACTGGTAGGCACCTTGGGCCTACTTGAAGTTATTAAGAAAAAACAAGAGGGTATTTAGTTCCACTGATTCAATGCGCTGCAAGTTCAAAAATTCACAAGAGTACAGCAGATATATTGCAATCCGGAAGTGAATAAATGAACTGGCTACAACATAGGAAATTCTAAAGAGTTCTTGTATTTTTTTTCTCTGAAGATCCAACAAAGTCTGCCAACACGTGTTTCGACCTGCAAACAGTCTTTTTCAAGGCAAGACTTTACATTTCACAAACAACATATAACCACAACCATATGGAATTTACAAGACAAAAGTAAAATTGCATATGTGAAAGTGCCCAAACATACATGAAATGAGATCAACATACATGGGAAGTCAAGGGCGCAGAAAACAGAGTTGGCATCAATCAAATTTTTAAAACCAAAATGAAACCAATACATTACCAAATGTAAAGTGACATTGCAAGTGCATGCGTCCCGGACCATGTCATCATGTGTCCACATTGTAAAATGCCAAAGCAGGTAGCAAAACAACAACAGAGAGCAAAGAACAAACAGAGAGGGCGCCGTAAGCCTCATTAATGATTAACATCATGTCGCATATGCAAATTAAAGTGCTTGTGATGCAACTAACCAATAACAATCTATGTATCCCAAATGGACCATGTGCTGTCCTAGGTGTGTTCCTGGCCTATTGGATGCAGGCCGGAGTTCTAAGCATTCGAATACCCATGTGTTCTTTCCTCAGTTTCAGTGTTAGTCCTGCGATTATGTTGATCTGACTTTTTAGTTACAGGTATTTGTATTTGATGCTTTGTCATTCAAGTGGCAATTTCGGGGTGTTACTTCTATCAGAGTTTTCTCTATTCTCTTCACTTGGTATCTCTGCATGTTCATTCACAAACAGACATTTGATATCTTCCAATGCACTATCAATGTTTGAGCATCAACATTTACTATTTATGTGCTTGTCAAATTTGTCGGTAGATTTAGAAAAACACAGTTTTTGTGTTTTTTTCACCCCCACAGTAGTCTTTGAGTTAGTGATATCAGCTACATCTGCTATCACTGGATATTATGCATTACACATATATTCAAGGGCATCTTCCTTTTATTACTGTACATGAATGCTAGGGTGATTTGGTTCTTTTTCTGACTTTTGGGGAATTTTTTACTACTCGTTTTAGGAAAAATCTCACTCAAAGCTTCCACTACTTTCGGGGCACCTTTTTTAAGTTCAATGGCCTCTTCATTATCAGTCTCACATGTGTTTACTCCCAATTCTCTATAAGATTTCGCCCCCTATTAATACATTTATGTTAAACATTGTAGAGGAAGTCATACTCATATTCACTGGACTAGTTTTATCGTCATTTTTCTCAGCAAACTCAAACTCTTCCCCACAGTTTATGCTAGTATTATGCATCAGATTAAGCTCACATTAAGCTCACATGGTGTGGAAATCTCTATGTGTTCAGTCCTTTCAGATGGTGCGACTTGTGTGGATTTTTCTTTTGTGTCTATCGCATCTGAATCAATTTCGTACATCTTAGAAGGGGGTGAGTTAGTATTTATAACACACACAGAGGCATTGGGGGATGCTAGTATAGGAGATAATGGGATATCCTCAGCTATTTCAATCACTATGTTGGAAGCTGTATCATCTCGCTTCGTGGTCACAGGCAGAATAGCAGTTACAGCGTTGTGTACCATAACTTCTACCTTCTGCGTATTATTAAACATGTGCGTTTCCACAGAACACAGTCACATTTGGCCCTGGTGCCTTCTGCACTGGCTCTTTTGGGTAAATGGGCAGTGGGTGGCTGCTAGATATCATGTCATTTGTGTCCCTGCATTCTCCTATTATGAAGTTAACGTAGACACCAACTCGGCCACGTCGTTAGCTTTGATGAATGGCGTCTCACATTGTTTTAAAGCATTCATTTTCTCACAGTCTTTCTCAACATCATTATCATTATGACATATTGTGCTAATGTTACGCAAGGCTGGTTCACCACTAATTGCCTGAGCAATCAACTTTGTACTCAGACATCCAAGTGCTGTATTCAACTCAGCTACGATCTCATTAATCACCTCATTTTCATCAATGGAGGACTGGCTGTTTAGTGAAATAGTTCGTGGGTTTCTTGGTTCTAGTGGCAATTTGTGGTTTTGCGATAATCTTGGGAGTGCACATTCTTCACCGTCTATGCAAATGGCCGCGTTCATGCGGGAGGGGAAGGGAAGGACACATCTAGCGAGTCAGGTAAACCAGGAGAGACGGAAGGCGCAGGTAGCGGGAGGGAAGGGAAAGGGAAAACAGCAGGCGAGAGGTCACAGGCAGAGGTTACTCAGTTGGTCTCCCTGAGATAAGTCGCAGTCAGGGATGGAGGGGGCAGGGGGAGAGGGAAATGGGGGAAAGAGCAACAAGGTCACTTGCTTGCTGCCTCTTCCTTGTAATATACAAGCAGTATCTCACAATAAGCTTTGAAGTCGGCTACAGACTAGATGACCAACTGGAGCAGCTTGTAGTGAAGCATAATGCACCAACCAAGGGAGGCGTTGGTTAGTTTGGTACCTGTGGCACACCGCGCACCGCAAAGCCGTAAACAGCACTCAATGTTGCACTCGCTTGATGCCTGTGCACAGATGCAAGGGGGTGTGGCTTAGCATTCTGTGAAGGAGAGAAGACACAGAAGGGGCACTAGTCAGGGTATATATTCAAAAGTTAAGGTAGTAGAGGAGGCACTCTAGGGTGATGTGCAATGTCATAAGTTGTCCATACCAATAAGTCCAAACAATTGCTTCAAAAGGGTCCAGAGGGCTTTGTAGACTGTTTTCAGCACAGCAGAGCAGAGCAGAGAGTGAACAGCACTCAATGCAGCACTCGCTTGAAGCGCGTGCGTGGATGTGCGCACCCAGTATTTTTTTACTCTTACGGGTTAAGGGGACGTAGCTTAGCTTTCAATAAGTCCAAACAATTGCTTCAAAAGGACTGTTTTCAGCACAGCAGAGCAGAGCAGACAGCGAACAGCACACAATTCTATATATGGTTTGATAACTCGATAAATCCATTAAACATTTGTACTCCTGTCCTTCTGATCTGCTTTGGCTTATGGCAATTGACCCAGAAGGCCAACCCTAAGTGTGGCCACTGGCTTGCTCATATTTGTTTCCCAGCTCCCCATAATAATACATATGCTCTTGCAAGTACGTAATTTCCTTGGTAATTTTGAAATTCCACTACCAACAAAATGTCTGTCAATTCAGTCTTTAAAAGCTAAGACACACATGCACTCATGAAAATTGGTTATAACAAGTTCTCTCCATTCTTCTCTTTGCCTTTAGGGAAAACTAGTACATGATATCCTGATGCTGTAGTTTCTCAGCTCAACTAAAATGTGAAAGAATCATTAGATCTTATTCTGGTAAAAATAATAAACATGGCTAAGCATACTTTATCTAACCCTGGTGGTTTTCTCCAGATGTGAAAATCCATGACAAATGATCTTAAAAACCTGAGAGGAAATGCAGACTCAGTTACTGGGAGTTTGAAAAATCTATATATCTATGCTCCCTTAGAGATTCGGAAGTCAAATATATTTGTGAGAGAGTAGAACATCTGACCTAACTGCAGCATACGATACAATGGACCATGCAAAGCTCCTGAACAGACTATCCTTACAGTTCTTTCAGGGAACTTTGTTATTCTGCTAGGAATCTCATTTTACTGGTTGAACCAAGATGGTTGCACTTGGACCATTCGAGTTTTAGAAGTTCCTCTATCATGTGGCATCCTGCAGGTTTCCGGATAATCTCAACCCTTGCATTTAATTTGTACATTTCACCTGTCATATCAGAATTGGTGTACTCAATTGGGTTTCAAATCCACACCTACTCTGACAACATTCAAGATACCATGTCTTCTGGCGATAGACTTATGAGTGTGCCTCAACTGCCTGAATCAAAAATGTTAGTATACAGAAAGGGTGTTCCTACCAGTGGTCATTCAGCATCTATTCGCAATTTCTTCATATGAAACTAATTTGGTACATATTGGCATCTCATTCAAATAAATTGCGATTTAATCAAGAATATTTAATTTTGAGCATAAGCCTCAATCATCATAGTGCATAATTTCACATCATTTTTTTAATTAGTTCAACACAGGTTTACACATAGACAATATTCCAGAGGAAAGTGCTGGGACATAATATACTTCAGACAACATTGTATGTGCATAACTCCAAAGCTGGAAGACACAAAGTGATTAAAAGGAGACAAATGTTTTTTTGCGAGTAGTCCAAGGTCAACGCAGAGTAGCTGTGTTTTGGCAAAAGAACATTTGCCACCTTCTTCAGGACAGGACTCCCAAATCTGGTACACATCTATCCAAGAAAACAGTCTACACTAAGTAGTATTCTCAGCAGATGATCTAAATTCTTGTTCAGTTTGTTTTTACAGGGCCCATCTTCTCTAGTTTTGAGGGATGCAATTTGAGGTTTTACAATAAGAGGAAACAAATCCCTCTTACAAATAAAACTGAATCAGTAGCCAGTGGTTGGGAGAAGGCATGCAGTGATCCCCTTCACTCAGAATGCAGAGAGGCATTGCATGGCTCTCTAAATCAACAGTCAAAAGAGTTTGAGCCACCTTGCATGGTCCTCAAGAAGTGAGGAATCTTGTTATTAACATTGATTTTCGCTCTCTGCTCTGTCCACACAAATCATGTCTATGCCTTTGGACAGTTTTATCCTGTTAAGATTATTGAGGAAGGTGGTTCAGTAGTTTTCCAGCAATTCCAAGATCATTATGGTCAATGTCCTATTATCTTCAAGACTTTAGTATTATAGCCTGGTTTATCTAGGCCACAATAAATATTGTGACATTGTAATAAAGCCAACCATGTACCCTGCTCATCATTTAGCCAAGAGTCAGGCTGATATGGTTGAGGAAAAAACTCCAACCCAGCCATTCGGTCCTCCAAAGTCTTATCCGGTGCAAAGGGAAGTACCATCGAAAGAGATGGAGGGAGACCCTTACAAACAATACTTACAGGCCTACAGGATACATTTGCCTGACGATCCTGAACTGTTCTTAACCCCTTGAGAGAAAAACTAGTCTGCAACTACCAAGTGCCAAAAAACCAGCATTCTCAGGACTGCATCTCCCATGATGCACCATGTGCTAAGTTCCAAAACCTGAGGTGGATCCAGTAATGCCTACCAGTGGTTCAGTGAAGGTTAAGTTGTGGAGAAACTCTAGCCCATTTACAAAAAACCCTTGGACACAAGTCACAGACAGATCCTTGAAGGGGAGACTAATTCTGACTTTGTTTTCCCTCCCCAACAGCAGTAGAGCTTCTAAGGCAGAGTGCCTCTCTCTTATTTGCATCTGCAGCTCTTAATAAGAGAAAGGCTTCCTTTCCCTTAATCAAAGTAAAATCATTTGGAAATGTGGATCTTACTAGATGCGTTCCTTTCCCTCATTGTGGCCATCCAAACACCAAAGAAGCCCTAAAGCAATCTTCCTTGCAGAGCGGAACCAAGCAGGAATAGGAGAATCAGAGGAGCAAACTATCAGCAGCTCCTGCACTAGAAACAAAGAACAGAAATCTAAAATGGTGGCAAGCCTTTTAAAGTCTTCCTTTCCCCGCTGTGGGATAGAAAACCCCAGATCTAATTAGTGGGGTCTTCCTGAACACATTACCCTATCTTCTAATGGAATAATGCTCGGTTATTAACCAACTATACAATTAATTTAAATGTTTGCCTCAGCCAATAGAAGGGTGCTGAGTGCTTTAAAATGGAGTATATGATTCACAGACAGGTTCTCTGGGCTGGGTGCTGAGAAGAGGCTTTTGTTGAAGAAGCTGGAGAACACCAGAGAAAGGAAACACCTGGAAACCCAGAAGAGGTGTGCACTTGAGTGACGAGGAAATCTCTTGATATCTAGAAGAGAGGGTGATTACGAGTGTGGGGGAGAGACCTTGAGCCCCATACGAGGGATTGAAAACTAGTGAGAGAGAGATCCCTGTGATCATTAGAAGTGGGGGGTGAACACAATTGAGCAGGGAAGCCCCTTTAGCCCCAGAAGATGGATGCGCAGTGCACTACAGTGGAGAATAGCTCCTTGATTCCCAAAATGTTGAACACCTGTAAACCCCTTGAAACATAGAAGATAGGTGGGCATGAGGGAGGGGGACAGACCCTTGATGTCCAGAAGAGGGTATGGACATTTGTGAGGGAGGCGGCACTGTGAACCCTAGAAGAGAGGTAAGCACCATAAAAGGGGGAGAGCCCTTTGAGTCACAGAAGAGGAGTATACACTGAAGAGACAAAACGAGATTCTTGATACCCAAAGGAAGGTTTATGCACCAATGAGGATAAGAGTGCTTTGGATTCCTTAGAAGTGGTGATAACTGTGAGGAGGAGAAGAGAGTAGGTGAAAAAGAGAGGGAGAGCTGCAAGAACGGTTTTCATTTTGGACACCAAATAAGTGGAAGAAGACTAAATTCTGAGAGAGCCTGAGAGGCGCTGTTGTCCATGGAAGAGAGGAAAAAAGGAGTGAACACACCAGAAGGAGCATAGCAGGAGACATAACTTCATAGAACTTTGTAGTATGCCTTTTGTTGGCCTTTACAACCTCTGATCCCAAGAGGTATCCTGAACCAATTCTCATGTATCATTTTTATGTCATATTTTGACTCAAAAACCCTTACGCCTTTTTCTGGTGTCAGTTTCTGTGCATTCCCTTGGCCTCATGACCTGAGGTCATCGATAGCCTCTGTGAGTTCAGGAATGATCTGTTGATTGTCATGTGATCCTGGCCAATGCAAACATGTCTATTGCTCTCCACTAATTGAATTGGTTTCCAGTAATGTCAAGCGCCCAATGGGTGCCACTTTGTCTGTCATACAAACCCATCATTGGCTGCAAACCAGCTTTCTTGATGCATATACTTTCATGGGTCATTCACACTCATAGAATACACCCTTCCCCTTACAAATTATTATACCACTTTCTTTGAGGTGTGTTTGTATTGGAGGATGGTGATTTGCCTTCCAAGCTGCCAGATTATAGAAAACCTAGCACCTAACCTTAAAGGCCACCCATAGACTATTAGATTTCCAAAAGCTTTTGAATATGTGGCATTATCCTAGCTAGTGTGTGGTTTAGTTAATTCTCCTGTTTGTTCATGGTTGAGTATGCCAATTATCAAGCTTTAAAAGTCCAAAAGGCATAAGTTTATGCTTGATGAAGTCGAAATAAAAAGAAAGGTAGACATTGACTACTAAGAGGTGATTGCTTGGTATGAAAAGAATAATATTCATATTAAATGGGGGGACATATTTAAAAAAACTTTCCTTCATTTGGTTGGAATCATGCATACTGGGCAGCCTAGCATCTGAGGTTCTGAATGGTTGGCATTCTGTTGATCAACCTAGAATAATTGACAGGTCGTCAAGACATGAGACAGGCAGGAGTAGGGGGAAAGAGGTTTGCATATTGCTTTCCCTTATATCATTCCTTATTCCTAGGCTATGCGCCAGGGTGATTCCTCTGTAGTTGGTCTTGTATGGTGCCTTTTGTCTGGGAATATGAGTGAGGAGTAAGGCAGGTGTACTATCTGTGTTTGTTGCTAATGAATAGACAGTGTTCTTCAATTATGGGTCAACATGTGATGAGACCACGTTTGGAATTATTTCATCCTGCATTTATTGGGATTTTAGCTAATATTAGTGTAAGTGTTAATGTTTTCTCTAACACAGGGACTTTCTTGATCCATTCCCAAGGGAGTTTTTCGGCTTATAATTATTCTGCACCTGGCTCAAGGGGAATATTCCAATTGTATTCTGAGAATTATTATCTTGTACCTTTTCTGCAGCTTTTAGACCCACCGTTATTTCTCAGTAACCTTGGCTTGGTCTGCATAGCTACTGTCTGAGCTCTGTGTAAGCCTTTAGGCCTTTAATTTACTTATGGTTCCATTTTGGAAAAGATGGCTGACCATTACTTTTGCATTTCTATGTTAGTGAGCTATATACACGTGTCGTTCATGTTGAATTCAGTTTAAAAGTTGCTTATGTTAGTATTCTTCATGTCGTATGGCTGCAATGTTAATATTCTTCATGTCCAAATGCATATTTGACCTAGTGTATTGCTTCTTCGTGTTGTATACACATTTACTTTGTGTCAAATTAATGCATATGTGTTGTTTCATTGTGAATGTGTTTATTCTCGCCATCTTTACTTTCGATCGTGTTCACATTCTGCTGTACCTGTCTGGGATATGGGCGATACGGCTCCCCAGTGAGTAATGTTTCTTAGCTGTGCTATATTGGGTCGGGGAGGGGCAATAGTTATGGATGACATATTCATCTGCCTCTCAACAATCCCCCCTCTGGGCAAGTCCTTGACTACACCCTCTTTGTTGACCTACCCCATAAATTACTCTTTGGTCATCCATACATTGGTCACCCCCCTCAGGTTGTCTGTATGTCTGGCATGTTCGTCCACACTGCAGGTCATATAGCAGCATTCCCCATTAGAATCACAATATACCCAGTGCTTGTTGTAATTGTGAGGATCCTGAGGACAAGTAAACATTTATCATTGAGGGGCAACAGTGCTTCCCATTGCCTGGCAACCAGGAAAGTCATCCGTTTGCATATACTGTTATGTTATGTTACTTGGCATTTATTTAGCGCCTTATGTATCATTGGTATGATCTCAAAGCGCTAGTAGGATGAATGACCTCGGGAACTGTAGTACAAGTCAGTAGAGAGCAAAAGAGTCATAAGTTGCGTGTGTGCACCGGATATGTGTGCAGCTGGTGTGGTAGTTGCATGATTGCTGCTTCTTAGCGGTAGCTGTAGCGGTTGGTATATGTGTTCATTACGGAGGGATGACGCCCAGACTGATTTGTGGCTGCACTAGGCCTGAGGAGAGTCTTAAGCTAGTGGTGTGCTTAGCTGATTTTTAATTAATATGATGAGGAGTATGTGGCGGGTGTTACTATGATAACAGCTATACCAAATGTGTCATAGTATCACTGTGTTCTAGTTGCGTGTTGGTGTATAGGAGAGAGTAAGCGTGGTAGTGTAATGTGGTGGTAATCAGTTCCATCTGTTCCATCCATTCCATCCGCTCTATCGATTCCACCCACTCCATCCGTTCCATCCACTTCATCCGTTCCATCCACTCCATCCGTTCCATCCATTCCATCCGTTCCATCCACTCCATCCGTTCCATCCACTCCATCTGTTCCATCCTCTCCATCCATTCCATCCTCTCCATCCATTCCATCCACTCCATCCGTTCCATCCACTCCATCTGTCCCGTCCACTCCATCCGTTCCGTCCACTCCATCTGTTCCATCTACTCTGCCTGTTCCATCCACTCTGCTTGTTCCATCCACTCTGCCTGATCCATCCACTCTGCTTGATCCATCCACTCTGCTTGATACATCCACTCTGCCTGATCCATCCACTCTGCCTGTTCCATCCACTCTGACTGTTCCATCCATTCATCTGTTCCATCCACTCTATTTTTTCATCCACTCCTTCAGTTCAGTCTACTGTGTTTGTTTCATATGCTGCATCTGTTCCATCCACTTGATTCAATCTATCTGTTCCATTCTGTAAACTACTCATCCTTTTCATTTGTTTATTCTACTCGTTCATCAAATCCGTTCAATAAACTCCTTCCGTTCCACCAACTCCATCCGGTCCACCAACTCCATCCCTTCCACCAACTCCATTGGTTCCATCCGTTCCACCAACTCCATCTGTTCCATCCGTTCCATCCACTCCATCTGTTCCATCCACTCCATCCGTTCCATGCATTCCATCCACTCCATTCATTCCATGCATTCCCCTCCACTCCTTCCATTCCTTCAGTTCCCATCCTCTCCTTCCGTTCTCATCCACTTCTGCCATTCCATCCACTCCTTCCGTTCCATCCACAACATCCACTCCTTCTGTTCTATCCACACCAGCCACACCTTCCGTTCTATCCACTCCATCCGTTCCATTCACTCCATCCGTTCCATCCACTCCATCCGTTCCATCCACTCCATCCGTTCCATCCTCTCCATCCATTCCATCCACTCCATCCGTTCCATCCACTCCATCTGTCCCGTCCACTCCATCCGTTCCGTCCACTCCATCTGTTCCATCTACTCTGCCTGTTCCATCCACTCTGCTTGTTCCATCCACTCTGTCTGATCCATCCACTCTGCTTGATCCATCCACTCTGCTTGATACATCCACTCTGCCTGATCCATCCACTCTGCCTGTTCCATCCACTCTGACTGTTCCACCCATTCATCTGTTCCATCCACTCTATTTTTTTCATCCACTCCTTCAGTTCAGTCTACTGTGTTTGTTTCATATGCTGCATCTGTTCCATCCACTTGATTCAATCTATCTGTTCCATTCTGTAAACTACTCATCCTTTTCATTTGTTTATTCTACTCGTTCATCATATCCGTTCAATAAACTCCTTCCGTTCCACCAACTCCATCCGGTCCACCAACTCCATCCCTTCCACCAACTCAATCGGTTCCATCCGTTCCACCAACTCCATCTGTTCCATCCGTTCCATCCACTCCATCTGTTCCATCCACTCCATTCATTCCATGCATTCCCCTCCACTCCTTCCGTTCCCATCCACTCCTTCAGTTCCCATCCACTCCTTACGTTCCATCCACTCCTTCCGTTCCATCCACAACATCCACTCCTTCTGTTCTATCCACACCATCCACACCTTCCGTTCTATCCACTCCATCCGTTCCCTTCACTCCTTCCGTTCCATCCACTCCATCCGTTCCACCCAATCCACCCCTTTCATCCAGGTCATCCATTCTAACAACTCTGTCCGTTCCATCCACCTCATCCCTTCCATCCACCTCGTCCCTTCAATCCTCCTTGTCCTTTCCATCCACCTTGTCCCTTCCGTCCACTGCATCCCTTCCGTCCACTTCATCCCTTCCATCCAGTTCATCTCTTCCATCCACTTCATCTCTTCTATCCACTTCACCCGTTCCATCCACTAAATCTGTTTCATCCACTTCATCCGTTCCATCCACTTCGTCTGTTCCATCCATTCATCCGTTCCATCCACTTCATCCATTTCATCCACTTCATCTGTTTCATCCACTTCATCCGTTCCATCCATTTCATCCACTTCATCTGTTTCATCCGTTTCGTCTACTTCATCCATTTCATCCGTTTCATCCACTTCATCCTTTAAATCCACTTCATCCATTTCATCCACTTCATCAGTTTCATCTACTTCATCCGTTTCATCTACTTCATCTGTTTTATATGCTTCGTCCATTCTACTAGGTTTCTTTGTTTTAATTGCATTGGCCAATTTAGCTTTCTGTTTGTTCGATCGGTCAGTATGCTGGATTCTTATTTTTGATTCAACAATCTTGGTTTCTGTTTATTGTGATTGTTTGTTCTGTTTGTGCTAAGAGTCGATTTTAAGCGAAGAGCCACGTTTTCAGTAATTTGCTGGAAGGCATGAAGTCTTTGGTGAGTCAGATTTGGGGTGGAAGTGAGTTCCACAGAGCGGGGGCTAAGGCTGAGAATGATGATCTGCCTAAATGTATGTGAACATTCAGGTTTATTACTATTTCCATTCCAACTGCTCCAGAAAGCCAGTAGTATCAATGCTACTATTTCTATTAATATTTTGAATGCATTGGCCAGCCAGGTGGGTATCCATGAGAACAGATAGCTGAACCATTTTCAGGCTCATCAACCTCCTCAACTACCTTTGTATGTAAGTATTTTCAGATGTTAATAGCCTCTTTGAGTGTTTCATTTTCTCCACTTGGGCAAGTTTGTATGTGTAGCAAGAAGACCCATTTTTTGCATACATGCCACCCTCCATGGGTGTTATTAAATCGAGAACATGCCTATTCTGAAGGGTCATAGGTCTTTTGACCCTTAGCTCCTCCTTTATGGGATTAAAGCCTTTCACAGTTGAATTTATTATTTGCAACAATTCCCATCTGGTTATATGTAACCTTTTTACATTTGTTGATGCCCGCAAACCAGGAGCAAAGATGGACTTAAAGAACATTGCTGTCCTACCAAACAACTTATGCTCATATGTTATGTCATCATGGCCTCTATCAATTTGGCTGAAACATAATGTTCCCTTTTACTGCATCTAAGGCTAACAGACCTTTTGTTTCTTAAGTGTGCATCCATTTAGTGGGAAATCATCAATGTGTACTTCACTCCGGGGTATTACTAGAGCTGGTGTATTAATTAGCACTATGGAACATATGCCTCCCCAATCCGAGGGAAATTGCTTGGAAGCTTTTGTACGACAAGCCCAATAGTGGTCCATGAGAACTACTGTGCCAATTTTCAAACCTGGCAGATTCATTATGCATTTGCATCCCTTACTCTTGCCAACTGTCACCATGCCAGCATTCTTGAAACATAATGTGGCATTTTTTACAGGTATTATGGGTAGTGGACCTACTTCATTCTCCACCCATTCAAGTTGGAATATTCTTTCCATTCTTTAAGGCATACATCATTTGCAGTTTGCACCACCTCTACTGGTACTGTCAGGAGCGCTTGTGCGTTGCACCCCATCATTTCTTCAACCCGACCTTCTGAGGTAAATACATGTCTGAATATTAAGGATTGGGGTCTCTCCCTGCACCCAGGTGTTCCAGGCCTCTCTCTTTCTGTATCATTGGTGCACTGCATTAGCTTATGGTTAATTACTTTGTCTTCCTTGTAATATGTATTGTATCACTTTATTTTTTCTCTAAGGATCATCCATCACAGATTTTGTCTTTATGTAGCTATCCACATATGGGAACGTATTTTTTGACATCCATCGCAAATTGGCCCATTGGAATTGTCCTCTATTCGTGCAAAGTGCTTGGTGAGTTAGGCAGTGTGCTCTATTAGTTGGTATCTCTGTGACCCTGTCCTGGAAGCACTCATTTCGTAGGGGATGAGGTAGGACACCTAATAGCCCTCTTCAGACGTCTCCCTTCCCACTCTGCTCATGTGCTGATACCACGAGTTACTAGTGACTTGTGTAGAAATTAGTAATATATTTATTCATGTGCCCAAAGTCATCTTGCACAATCCTTTTCAGTATCTTCATCTGTGTAGCTACTATAGGGAATTCATGTGTCAACAGTTCACTTGTTACTGTGAAAGTTAAGATATTTCTATACACTGTTCTGGCTACCTTATAAAGGACCAATTCTCTCAGTGCCATAGGGATAATAAAATAAAGGCTACAAAATGAAACAAATGTTGTGATTAGCATATTGCTAACATGCCTACATTTTGCAAATAACGAGTAGTACTGCTCCTTCTAATTGTAATTGTAATTGTTTATTTATACAGCGTTTGTACACAGGTGGAGTGCTTCAAAGCTCTCCAAGGCGGGAGGGAGCAAGGGAATACAGTAATCATTCTTAGGCCTTGAAGTTTCCAAATGATCTAACAGAAAAAAACTAGCATGCTAGGCCTGACAGCATTTCTCCTAGTGCAAGTGCATGCAGTGTAACAGTCGTGACCAAGCTAGGGAGGGGTGAAGATAATAGCGGGAGGGGGCGACAGGACAAACAAACTTACTAGTCCTAGTACATTCAGGCCATGTATGGGGAAACAAAAAAAGGTGGTGGGGGACAGGACAAACTAACTTACTAGTCCTAGTACATTCAGGTTGTGCATGAATCCAGCCGGAGGAGGAAGGGAGGAACAAGTGCGTCCAGTCCAGCAGGGCCCTGGTTAAGTGCAGAGAGGTTGCCCCGCTCATGGAGCATGAGCTGAAAGATCAGTAATTCTGAACATAGTGCAGTGGCCCGGAGGCAATTGCAAAAGACTGGTGTGGGAGCCTGGGACCTGTAAGGCTCTGGAGGTGAACCGGCAAACCAGTCAGCCAAAACTGAACAGAGTTAGGGAGGAGAAGGAGGAAGGAAGGTGGAGGGAAAAGAGAATGGATGTTAGCAGGGGAGAGGGAGAGAAAAGGAGGAAGAGAAGAGGAAGGTCTTGAGGAGTTTCCAGAACTTACAGTGCTCTGGCTCAACACCAAGAGAGACAGGGATTTTGTTCCAGAGGGAGACACCTGCAGAGGGTAAATACCTACCCCCAAATATCTATTTGGAAAAACAGCTCACCCGCAGAGAGTTGGAGGAGGATGATCAGAGGATTCTGAAAGGAGAGTATTTAGGAAGAGAGTGTTGTAGGTAGAGTGGGCGCTGGCCCCAGAAAGCCTTGTGGATTATACTGAGGGTCTTGCACTTGATCCTTGCAGCCACGGGGAGCCAGTGGAGGGAGTTCAGCGCCAGAGAGATGCAGTCCCTGGGCCTGAGGCCAAGGATAAGTCTTGCATTTCTGTTCTGGATGAGTCGTAGAGGACAGAGAGTAGAGTAAGGAAGATTAAGAAAGAGGCAGTTGCAATAGTCCGGCCTAGATAGAACCAGGGCTCTTGAGATGATGAGCATCTGGGGGAAAGTGAGAACAGTTAGAATACCTCTGAGGAGGTGCAGTTGATAGAGGGACTTTTTAGAGATGTCCGAGATGTGATAAGAGAAGGAGAGAGTGGAGTCGAAGATGATCCCTAGATTTCTTACCTCATTGGTAGGTTAGGGTGCAGGGGCATTTGAGGCCGGCCAGTGTGAAAGTGGCAAAGTGGGACCACAGGTTCCAATGAGGACGATCTCTGTCTTACTGGCATTCAGGCAGAGATCATTAGTAGCACACCAAGACTAAATTGTGGACAGACAGTCAGGGATGAGTGAGGAGGAAGAGGAGGAGGCGGAGGGTAGCCAGAAAAAGAGCTTGTGTCATCTGCGTAGCACTGAAAGTTAGAGGTAAATGTAGAGATCCTGTGGGCCAAAGGGGCCATGTACTTATTGAAGTAACAGAGGGATAGGTTAGATCTCTGGAGGACACCACAAGTAGAGAGATTGATAGAGGAGAGAAAGGACCCACGTTCCACCTGGAAAGGCCGGTCAGAGAGAAAGGAGGTGAGCCACACCGGGACCTGATGCCCAGGGTTTCACAGAGATGGGAGATCAGGATGTTGTGGTTTACCATATTGAAAGCAGAAGAGAGGTCAACAAGAATGAGGACAGAAGGAGAGTCAGAGTCAAGATTTGAGAGCGTGTCTTCACAGGTGTTCAGAAGAGCAGTTTCTGTGCCTCTGGATGCTCTAAAGCTAGACTGATGGTCATGGAGACAACCAACAGATTAATTGTGGAGGCTAAATTGAGTTATAGTCAGCTTATCAAGGAGTTTTCCCAGCAAAGGGGTGATGGAGATCGGGCGATAGTTTGACGGAATAGACAGGTCGGCAGAGGGTTGTTTGAGCATGGGGCACACAAGAGAGTGCTTGAGTGGAGAGGGGAATCTCCACTGGTGAAAGAGAGGTTTCAGATATCGGCCAAGGCTGGAATGAGAATGTCAATATTATCCTTGATGGTTTTGGAGGGGAAGGGGTCCACCTGTTTGGAAGAGGCTTTCATAGACCGTACTTGTCTAGAGGCCTCATCAGGGTGACAAGGAAGAGGGAGGAGAGAAGAAGGGGGCATGGGGATGGCAGAGTAGGCCCAAAAGATGTTGGTGCAGGAGGGGGTGCAGAAGAGAGAGGGGATAAAGACCATGAAGCGAATATGTAATATGAATGAATAATCCCATTCTTTCCTCCAAAAGAGAATCCTTTTCAGTTTCTTCAAAAAGTAAATGTTCACATGAATAATCATCTTAGTATTGTGAGAAAATGTCTTTCAAAGACAAAATATGTTTTTATATTGAACAATAACACGGCAAGACTAATATTCCACACTCTTAAAAATGGATAAGAGTTCATCAGATAGGATAGTACCATGAAGAATATGATTGTCATAGGATATATTTGTTACTCTTCGTAATGCTGCTTAAGTGTCACGCTTTGCTTATAGTTATGAATAGTTCACTGGATTTTCTGTAAAGGAAACACTGTTTTTACTCTTCTTGATCCGATTGGCTCTCCTCATGGATCTCATCCGGACCCTTCTTGTCTCCTCTTCACCTTCATGCTATGGGTTGGCATGAAGGGAGTCTATCCTTTGTAGATCTTGACGTCACTGAGGTGCAACCAGCCTACCTTCCTTTTAGTTTAACAGCATTTAGGGTGACTGCCGCACCTATGCGCAGCCCCTCAAACCAAGGCTTGTGCCACTGTCTTCAGAAATGTCTGCAGAGCATGTTGTCCCCAGGGAATAAATGCTAGGTGTTTCAGAAACATTACCAGATCAGCTTGTTCAGTTGCCTCATCAATCTTCTTCGTCTCCCCCTGCTGCGCACAAAGCTATAGAGACATAAATGTAACACATTCCAACATAGCCATCAAATAATCATGCATTTCACTTGCTAACACACTAGCTACATTTTTCGCATCAGTGAGTGCTCAAGTGAGAGGAGCACGGGGTGTGTGCATTTGGCACCCCGTCTCCAGCTCATGTGGAGTCAGATGATGGTCAGAGCCGGGCTGATTATGTAATGCCAATAGAGATAAAGGAAGGCAATGGAGCCATCCTTTTTTTTCAGTGTCACTTTTAGCTTGGAAAACTGCTTCTTTAGGTGGCCGTTGAGCCACTCGCAAACGCCATTTGCTTGTGTGTAGTAAGCAGACGAGAATGTATGCTTAATTCCCAACAGAAGAGTGATACGCTCAAATACTTCATTTACAAAATGTGGTTCATTGTCAGATCGGAGTACTTCACACACTCCCCACCTTGGGAACACCTCACATAGGAGGAACTGTGCAGCACATGTGACATCTGGACGTGTGGATGGACTAGCTTCAGTCTTTCGGGAAAAGGGATAAACAACTACTAGCATATATATATATAGCCATTGAAAATGTAGATCATATCTACATAATCTATATGCAAATGCTGAAATGGTCCAGTAGGACGCAGTATTGCTCCTCTCACGGTTCCCAAAGTATGTCCAGCAGTAAACTGCTGACAAGTCAGACAGTTGACAATACATTCTGCAACATGTTCTGCCAAATTAGGAACAAACCAACATTCTGAGATTGTTACTGCAAGACATTCTCTTTATGTATGTGCTAGGTGATGCAATTGGCCTAATGCTACTTTAATCAGCCTTAAGGTGTGACTGGTTTTCTGGTCCAGTACTGCCACTGCATTGCATCTGTGGGGGACAATGAGCACCCCCTTATTTTCCATAAGTTTTGCTCTTCTGGTGGTGCTCTTCCTTTTAATTTTATAATCTGGGCTATGGGTAGTGTATTAAAACACTCTTTCATCACCATGCTTCGTGCACATGTGTATTTATTCGGTTCAGTCACAAATTCAGATATTTCACAAAAATATGATGCACTTGTAGGTTAAAGTTTGGTGGCCTCGTTACCATGAGAAATCAAATCCACACCTGTAGTGTGCACTGCGCACTTCACCACGGCGATGGCCAGTGGGAGTTGGAGTGCATCTATGAGCCTGTCCAATAATGGCGTACCATCTGCACCTAGGAAGCCACACCTCTTCCAACGTGACTGTTCTGCATGTAATGTTGATGTAACACAGGCAGAGTCGGTATACACCATTACCGACTCATCTTCATGTGCTTCGAGTGCCAAAATGAGCACTTCCAATTGTGCTGTGTATGCAGAGAAATGTGCTGGAAATGTTACACTTGTCTCTGTTTCAAATCTTACAGTCAATGTTACTTTTATTACTGCTGTCCCACTTTGCCATTCGCCTGTGCTCTGGTCTATTGACGAGGACCCATCAATGAAGAGAATCGTCCCTCCTCCTAGGGCATTTTCTACTAACATGTGGTATCTCATAACATTCAGTGTATTTGGTGCAATAAAGCACATTATCTCCATCCTTCAGTTGATCTGAAATAAATCTAGCTTGGTTCACCATTCTACATCTAACAATTTTGATCAATGGGTTGGATATAATGACTTCATACCTGGAGGCTCTCTGTGTGGTCAGTTTGCTTTTAGGCTTTGCAAGGATTGCAAATAGGGCATTCATAACATATAATGTGACTGAGCATCCCCTGGTGATGCTAGCAGATTTTTTAGTCATGAAGGCCGCCGCCGCCAACGCTTGTTTGCATGGGTAATTGCCTCTCATTACAGGGTGTATTACAGTATCCCACTGTAAAATGCAAATGGTTTTCATCCCATGGTAGTCTTTATGTGAGGACAGCCGTCATCACTACTCCATTTGAATGAGAAAATAGAAAGAATTCTACATTGTAATCAGGGATCCTCTAACACGGGTGCTATGCTGATTGCTATCAAGATCATCAAAGGCATCTATAATTTGCATGTCTAGACTATAAGACTGTTTTCTTTTTGTGCCTCTTTGAGTCCCTTTAAAAGTAGTCTGATGTAGATGTTGTAGTAATAGAAGCATGCTATGCAGTAATTGCAGAGTCTTAGAAATTGCTGTAATCCTTTCACTCTCTCTGGTCTTGATGTTTGTATTATTGCTTCTGCTCTTTCAGGTGTAACTTTCCTTCCGTCCTTTGATATTGGTTGACTTACGTATAACGCCTATTCCTGTCAATAGTGCAGTTTCTCCTGTCAACTTTTCATCCCTTTTCTGTCACTATTGTCATCAAGTTTACCAAGTCCTTCCTGCACTCTACCTCTGTTTTGTTGCACACTAAAATGTCATCTCCATTTTGTATTACTGTACTGTCAGTCTAAACATTTCCTTAGTCTATCTGTAACACCCGTTTGAAGACCAAGGGTGACTAGCAGTACCCCTGGGGTAAACAAATATGTTCTAGCTTGATCCCACGATATGTAAACAAGGTCAAATACTGATTCTCTTCATGCAATGGGATAGAAAAGAAAACATTCTTTAAATCAGTCACTGTAAAACATTTAGCTTCAGATGGAATATTACACAATATTGACGCTGGGTGCGGGACCGATGGGAACTCAGCCTCAACAATATTGTTCAGGGGGCATAAATCCTGTATAAATCTCCATAACCTTTCTGTTGCCCTTTATACTGGGCTGGGTACACAGCCATGTTGCGGCGGGATTTTGATGGTAGTAATTAATATTCCATGTCGCATTAAAGCAGCAATGGTGTCATAAATACCTTCATCAGCTTCTTTCGACATGGGGTACTGTCTCACTTGAAGTAAAATAGCTCCCTAAATCAATTTTATTTTGACTGCCCTACTCCTTTTAATAGACCAACATTGTATGGACTGCTGGTCGACAATGTGCATCGTACTTGCGACAGATCTTCCTGGAGAAATGACTGAAAGTTTTTCACTAATGACATTCTCTGAGGTATCTCTTGGTTTTTAGCTTTTAACTGCTAGGTAAGGCTTATGCTAAAGAACACTTTGTCATTGGGCCTCATTACACGGAAGGCGGTAATCCAGGGTGCTATTAGCACCCTGGACCATGCCGGTAAATTACCGGCACCGCCTTGGCGGAAAGGGGATTTACCGCCCCATTCCAAGGTTGGAGGGGCGGTAAATCCCCTTTCCGCCATTGCCCTTCCCCATTCCCATTTCTGCCCCATAGGGCTCTATGGGAATGGGGAAGGCGCTAATTACGGCACCGCAATTTTGCGGTGCCGTAATTAGCTCCGAGGTCCCTTAGCGGGTTGGTACTTAACGCCTGCAAGAAGCAGGCGTTAATTCCTCCAACCCGCAAAGGGACCTCGTAGTACGGCGGTAAGGGTTAACGGTCACCGTTGCCATTAACGGTGACCGTTAACCCTTACCGCCGTCCGTGTAATGAGGCCCATTGTCTGTAAACATGTTGTCATCTGTTAAATCAGTCAGTCTATGAACTTCATCAAGAGCTATCACTGTCCTCCAGTTGATCCCTTCCTTATCAACTCCATGCAAGATGACTTTGTCCTCCCTCACTATTGCTGCTTCAATTTTAATGACCTACCCTACCTCCACGTCTGTGGGTACTTCTGGTTGAAACTGAAATTCTGTAACAAACAGAAATAGTGTGTCCTGTATTCTTGTAAGTCATGGTAGCAACATGTGTATTCCATAAAGGAATACTTCCTGGTCTAATGGCACGCCCCTTTGTGTTTCTTGGCCATAAAATGCTGTTATACTTTCTTATGCTTTTACATAATGACATCCTGGGGTAGCACATATTATTCCCTGGTCAGTAAATTATATTGTCATGTTTAATTTTCTCATTAAATCTCTCCCCATTTTCTTAACTAGTGTCTTGCGGGAATGCAATAATGGCATGGATATGTCATGTTCTCCAATAGTAATAGGTAAAGCGTCTGTAGAATCTCCCTTCTCTAACACAGGATCTAGTGGCACCTGTATCTACTAAAAAGGAAAATGATGATTTGTCACCTATGGCTACCCCAACTCTCGGTTCCTCTTGTGGGAGTGGTGTAACAGATAGGATGGAATACATCAAGTCTCCCTGCGGGCTGTCCTATTGTGGGTATATGTCCAGTCCTGTGCCGGTAAAAGGATTTCCCCCCCACTACTGTCACTCCTCCTGTTCTAGGTGTGGATGCTTGTGAAAATATGTTTACATTACATGGTGTCACTGCATTCTATTGTGCTGGCGCCTGTGTCTGTATAAGTACTTGCTGTATCTGCATCAGGGCTTGCGATTTATTCATTGGAGCTTGCTGTGTTGGGAGTGGCCTATCTTGCTGTGTCTGCTGCGCTGGTATTCGTGTCTGATATTGCGTGTTATCTTGGGCATAATATTCAGGTGGCTCTGTGCTATATGGTGGGTGTAAACAGTCCCCCATCTCAGACCAGTATCTTGCTAGTTCTGTTGCAACCCTACCCAGCTTCTGCATTATCGTGAAAGGTGCCTTATATTCACGCATGTCCCACATTGCTGTGGATGTACCCCTAATCTAGGTTGTGCCCCATTAAATCCTCCTCCTCTTTGCTGCGCTTGAAATCCAAACCGTCTGTCCCTGGGTGCAAACCCTCATGGGAAATAATGATACTCTGCCCTTTCCTGCAAAATGTCTATTCGCTACTGTCTGTACCTGCTGTGCCTCTTTTGTAAAACCTTCCCCTCTGCTTGTCAATACTGCCCCTTCCACTGTGAATGTTGACAGTTTCGTCTGAACTAATCTGGCTTCTTCAATCTTTCTGCCGGCAACTTTCTTCCAGTCTTTCTCTTGCTTTCAATGACAATGGTGAACAATAGTCAGTTAAATCTCCACCTACACATTTGCTTCGATTCCTACAATTTTTTTCAACTGTCTTTGCACTTCCTCTGGAAGCCTGTGGCATAAAATGTGACAAAAGATAGCTATGTTTTTATCCTAGGGTTCTCTCATTTCTAGCCTCCCTGTTTCTTGAAATTCATGAATATAGAGCATCGGATCTTCATCTGCTCTCATAAGTCATAATAGCACTCCTGTCTGACAAGTCCGGTTATGAATCCTAAGTGCTCTCCATACATTAGCTCAACAGTATTAAAGGGCCCTCCACCATTGTCAGTATTGGGTGTAATCACTCCAGGGCCTCTCCCCTAATATGGCAGCAAGTAAGCTTTTTATGTCACCCACTGCTAAAGTCATTCTAGCCATCATTCTCTCGAATGCATAAATACATTTACTCGCCCTTGATTTCAATGTTGGCAGTTTGCAAACAAAATTATTTTTGTCCACCTGTGGCAACAGGGTATATTGTGGTAGTCCTCTCCCTTTCTCTAATAAAGAAAACTGTGTAAACCCAGGGACCTGTCTGAGCGCAGCTGATCCCTTCGTCTTTGTCACTGTGTCTGTCATACTAATTCTCTTTCATCCTGGTGAACTGCTGAACCTATTTACATACAGTGTTTTGTTCTCTAAGCTGCATGATTGATTTTTGGGTGCTTAGTTTATTGACTGGGCTCTGGCCTCCTTACTAGTACTTCCAAATCAAGCCACACTACCTCTTTCCCTAATTCCCATGCTTGTAGATGAGGCGTGTGTGGCCTCTTCGTCTCCACTTTCTTCTCTGTCTTCATCTTCAAACATAGTATCATCACTTTCATCCCATTCATCAACTTCCCTGTCTTCAAAGTAGTATCCCAAGGGGACTCAACCTATACTTTCCACTCATTACTTCCTCCAACACATTCGCCCTCCACCTTTGCAGAGACCCTTTTCTACTCTCCATCATGCTGCTGATATCATCCCTTCTGCTACTGTACAAGTTACCAACCCTCCTTCGTAAGACCCTGTCATCTTCTTAATCTGGAAAGAATATTTTTCTGAAGGATGTCATCCACTTCCTTGCAGCGTCTTTCTAAACTTCTCTCTCTCTCTCGCTCTCTCTCCGCTCTTGTCCCCGGTTTCTCTCTTTGTATTGCAGTGTACGTCACCTTATAGTACCAACTTCCTTTCTCCATTTTTCTCTGCTTCTTTCTATTCCTCCTTGTTTTTCTCTCTCCCTTTCTGCATTTTTCATCTTTCCCTTTCTCTGTCTTCTTCTCATCTTGCCTCTTTTCTTTTTCCCTATTTGCCTCTCACTTCTTCTCTCTTTCTTGTTGATCATCATCCTTATCTCTCCTCTCTTCACTCTTTTCAGCTCTTTTTCTCACTCCTCCTCTTCTTTCTCTTGCCTTTCTCTGACTTCCCTTTCTCTATCTTTAAAATTGTCCATGCCCTTTCCATCTAGTTTGAGCATTATCTATCCCCCTACCCATTCATTCTGCACGATCACCGTCTCATCTTTATCACTCTGTTTGTCTCTCGTTCCCCAAACCTCCTCCTCAGAGTCCATTTTTCCTGTAAATTGTAGCGCTCACCATGTTGTTGTAAATGTATTTGTTTATTTATAATACACCAAACGCCTGCAGGCATCGGGGCGCAACATCGATCACACAAACAAATAAGATGGGACAATCATGGTCCTAAAGACAGATGGGGTTGAGTAATTAGTCATTTAAATAGGAACATTTTTAATGCTTCGCGGAAGGCCCTAGTATTCTTTTCCAGCCTAAGCGCTAGCAGCAAGGTATTCCAAAACTTGGCAGCCTTTGCTGGAAATGATCTACGTAATCCATTTGATCGTTTGTGTGCAGGACAGTTTACCTGCACCAAGTTGGAGGAGCGTAGTGCTCCAGTGGGGTGGTAGCGGGAGATCAACTATTTTAAGTACAGGGGAGCCGTACCATAGAGGCAACGATGCACCAGTGTGTCAACTATAAAGTCTATGCGTTCCCGCACCTTGATCCAATGGTGGTCCTCTATATGATGTGAGATGTGGTCCCATCTCAGGATTCTCCTGATGATGCGCATAGCATCATTCAGTATAGTTTGGCATTTTTTCAAACAGGAGCTGGGGGCTCCGGTTAGCAAGGCGTTACAGTAATCCAACCTTGCGAGGATAGTGGCTCGGGCGATGATTGCACAGTTCTTTTCAGTTAGAAATGGGCAGATGTTCTTGAGCAGACCCAGATAGTAACTACAGTTCCGGTTTACCTGGTTAACATTGGTATCTGCATACATGGAGGCCTCCAACAAAATGCCCAAGGTTCTTACTTTACCTTGCACTGGGATAATGCTGTTTTTGATTTTAAAGCTTGTATAGTCTGGGTTTAGTTTAGAGAGAGCCTGCTGTGAGCCAAAGAGGAACAACTCTGGTTTGTGACCATTGAGGGACAGCCAATTTCTGGACATCGAGGACTCAATTAGATCATAAGTGCCGAGGAGTTTGGTATAGTCTAGGGCGTAGTCACTGCTGACTTCAAGAACTAGCTGCGTCGTCAGCATAGTTTGTAAATAATACACCTGAGTCTTCCAGGTGCCAGCAGAGAGATCTTATTTACAGGTTGAACAGAACAGGAGACAGGCAGGCTCCCTTGGGTACACCACACTAAATAGAGGCCGCCGGAGAGGAGGCTGCTCCCCAATGTATCTTAGACACCCGGTTTGAAAGAAAAGAGTGGAACCATTCAAAAACCTATTTAGAGCAGTTTCCCACATGGCCTAGAGTGTATAAGAGGTGGTCATGGTCAAGCAAATCAAATGCTGCTGATATGCTACTGGAGATCGACAAGTGCTGTCTCTGTGCTGTATGCTGGTCGGAATGCTGATTGCCTGTTGTGAAGGATGCCGTTCTGCACGAAAGATTGCTGTTGGAATTGTAGGGGAGGCATTGTATCACAAGTATGACACTGACACAATGGGTACAATTTGTAAAACCTTTATTGAAATTGTTGGGGTTGGAGAAACTCCTATTCTGCTCTATCTCTAAGATGGGAATAGTCTCAACCATAAAATAAAAAATAACGCTGTCCTAGTGGAGTCTGTCCAATCAAAATGTCCTATTCTAACAAAACCTAATGCCTGCCATATCTCTTGTACAAAAAATTGTGAAAAGGAGAACTGTATGCAAAAGGAAAAGTCAGTGCTCAAATGAATAAAGGTGATTGAACCCGCTCCTCTCCCCATGTTAGACCTCACAGAGTAAGGCTGTCGCTGACAAACTCTGGCTTGGCTTCTAATGTTTAAGTATCTTTTCTCGACTTCAAAATAATGTTTCAACCAAAAAGTTCACAAAGGTCCCCCTCTGTCGGGCTCAGCTCTTTCACCACACAGTTCTCATAGGTCCCACTCAGCCGGGCTCAGACCTCTCACGATAAAGTTCAAAACAAACTTGAATGGGGGGGGCTTCCTTGCCCAAGCTTATTGTACTTTGGTCTCCCTCTGTCGGGCACGGACCACTTCCCGATGTCAAAGACTTTCAAAAGTGCATGTTTTACTTTTCACACCACTCGAGTACCACTTTGACTCAAGGTTTACGTTTCAACTAACACTCTCCCCTAGTTTAACCTAATTATATTACTTTTACTGTTCTTTTGCTTTATCGCTTCGAACAATGCACTTTTCATGGAGACTTTCGATTGGGCTACTTCCTTTCGCTGGACCACTCTGTTACTTAATATCGCTAATTTTGCAGCGGTCTTTTACTTCAAACTTCATTCAAAGGTCTGCCTTTCCTCGTGTCTCACTCACACGTGTGCAGCCTTCACTTGTGATAAAATGCTGCTATTTAAAACTTTAACACACACTAGTCTTTCAGGTCACTTGCCAACTCACCGGCTGTGTGCGTCATTGTCTTGGTTTTGTGATTCCCAACTCACGAGTCAAGGTAAGTACAACAGGGATGGCCTTGTCTCCCCAACTCTGACATTCACCCACGAGGGTTGCTGGCATCCTTGAAACACAATGCAGTCTTCACTTGTGGGATCTGGCCTTCTCCACATGTTTTCTGTGGTCTGTTGGAGGCAACGATCTACGGTAGGGAACTCCTGGGGTTTTTTACCCCGCTGGTCTCACCCCTTGGTCCGTCGCTCTGCTCCTGTAGGTTTGCTTTTGTCCGGAAGTTCTGCTTGTAATCGTGTTCCGCCTTGCTGTGAGTGTGTCTTTGGGTTGTGCCTTTTATTCATGTGAGGAGAGCTAATTGGTATCAGGTGTATGCACTTAGAATCAAGTGCCTGACTTTGCCTGACCCGATTAGCGAGATATGTGAAAACTCTCAGTCACCATCTTCCTAGGCCCAGTGTTTGTGTAAAAAGGAGGGGGGAGTTGGGACCTCGTAGCATCCTAAAACATAGGATGGGTTGGAAAAACAAAATAAGGGGCAATACTGTGTCTCACCAATGGCTATCTTACCCCAACTCCCTGAAGACCCACACCCAGGTGACCCTCCCACTCTGGTCCACCCCTAGGGTCTGGATCCAAAGGCGATGGGCGTGCACTGGCCACCGGAGAGAGAGAGATTCCCGGGGACTAGCATGTGAGACACCCTCTGGTTTCTCAGAGGATGTAGCAAATAAGTTGAAAAGATGAGTTCACCAGTCTGGTGAGAAATGGTGCGAATAACTCCTTATGCTCCAAAATTAATTTGGGCAGTAGGTGGGCTGCATGGATGATAGCATATTCCTTGTGTCGAGACTTGATTTTGGGGATAATGTGAAGACAGGATGTTCACAAACTATGGTATCAGGAACCGATAGAACCCCATTTAATGTAGAAGTGGCCAAGGCGTTTTTTATCTTATCTCTGGCTTTTATTACCTTTGCTTCAAAGGGGGCCTGAACTATCAAACAGTCGTGGTTTATAGGCAAAAAGGATGTTAAATGTGCCTGAGGTTTTTCCAATGATTTTAAGATCTCAAAGGGTTTTCCAGTACTGTTTGTGGCCTCACTGATCTAGGTGTTGAAGTAGTTCTTTTTGGTTTCACCTATGTTAAGTTTATATTCTTTTTCTACTACATTACCTCGGATGGGCATTTTAGCCACTGTGTATCAAGTTTGCGGTTTTGTGGCTACTGCACACGCCATGATTGAATCCAGGCAAGATTGAATGTCTGTGGTGTGCACCTTTTTCAAATTCTGGCTGTTTACTTTTTTTGTGTTGTTTTGAATTCTTGGGTAATGGTTTTTCAGCTGAATGTAGAAATCAATAGTATGATGGTCTGACCACATGCACAGGGTAGTGCAGTAGATATGTGTCATGAGATTTCTCATAGCAACCCAATCGGAGATATAGTTATTTGCAGTAGTGGGCTCATTATTGGTAATTAATATTGTTCAGAGCTAATTCAAGTTCTATGGCCTCTTTGTCCAAGGGGTCCCCACCACCGCTTCAAGTACCCTAGAAATAGTGTGGCACAGTTAGGGCCAGTGAAATTGCTCAGTAGTTGAGCAATTTCATCATTGAAGCCCAGCATCACTGACGGTGGGCAATAAATCAAGATGACATTGATGCAACTCTGGTTTGTGGGGGTAATTTTAATGTGTAAGATCTCGCAGTATTGGTAGGAACATGGCAAGGTGAAAAAGTCCAGTTTACGGGGGGCGCTGTTGAGCAGCCGAAGAAAATGGCTGCCTAGCCAGTGAGCTCCGTCTCTACCCACGACAATCTGTTGGACATCGGCGGTATACTGAATACTTCCACTACGAAACCACAACGATTTTGGTCCCCCTATCATCCTGTCCACCCGAGTGAAATTTGGGCGAGAAACGGTGCCGAGAGGGGGAGGCACAGGCCTCGGGCCCTGTGGTGCGACGTCCCCTCCTCGCCAATCCTGGAGGAGGCGACCTGCGGCCTTGTGACACGCCACCCAGGCTGGCCTGCTGGGCTCCCCGCTCCGAGGCGCCTCTGGACGGCGCTGACCCCCGGAGGGCCCCGTCAGCCGTGGCTTGCATACTGTGCGACTCTCACCCCGCTGCCGTTCCCGGGACGGTTACAGGCCCCGGACACCTGATCGGCTCCGGCTGCTGCAGATTGGGCTCCTGGCCATTGGCGCCCCATCTCCTCCTGGACACTCGCCGGCTCCGGCGGTGACGGGCCCCGGCCCCCTGCTGGGACGCCCCCACGGGCCTTGTGGGGCTCCTTTGCTGCACCCCTACTCCGCGCGGCGGAGGCCTGGGCGGGCCCTCATCCAATATACCTCCTACGCGGTGGCTGCGCCGGAGGCCCGGATTGCCTCCACTTGCTGCGGACTGGGCGGCCCGCGTGTGCTCTCGGCCGCCACACCCGATCCTGGATCTTCATCCCTGGAGGGCTACGGCGGGGGATCCAACTGCAAGGTGGGTGAACAAACCTAGACTGGGCCTCGCTCCCCCCGGTCTGACGGGGCCCCCAAACACTCCCCTGCATCGCGCTGTGGCGCACTCACGAACGCTCGGCCTGGGGACAACACTTTGCCACTACCTTCTATCAAACCGGATCTGTAAAATGTGATGTAAAATCTGGTGTGCGGATAGATCTGGGACCCCCCATCCAGTCAAACGGCGCTGCACAACGTTCGGACCTGCTTGGCTGGTGAACCATAGACACATATAGGCGATACCATATCACTGGCGACCGACTACCCTTCCTGGATCGCCCCCAACAGTGCCACCGCCACTAGTGCCCCCACAGCCTAGCTACAGGATACTAGGCCTGCTGTTCCCGTGCGCCTTAAGAGCTACAACTGTGGTCTAATCTCTGTCACACTGGCGACGCGCCATCCTAAGGTGGTCTTCGGGCGCACCCGGGCGGGTGCTCCCTCCACAGCGATGCCCAGTAAACCGAGGCCTAACAGTAAACCAGGCACCATGGACAGATTCGCAAAAGTGGCGCCTAGAGCGGAGCGCGCGGCAGCCTCTCTGCCACCTGAAGAGGAGGAGGAATGCGCCCAGGACCCCCCTCAGGCAGACCTCTCCACGATGATGGAATCCATGGCTAAAAACTTTGCTGCCTTCCATGAAAAGCTGGACGACATCAACGCAAACGTCGCCTCAATGAGAACGAAGATCGAACAGCATGGGACCAGAATTGCCAAGACTGAGCAGAGGATCGGGGCAAACGAGGACAACGTCCACACCCTACAGAACACGGTCTCACAACTTGTCCGCGACATGAAACAGGTAAAGGCCAAATGTGATGACCTGGAATCGCGGTCCCGGAGGAACAATGTCCGCATTGTGGGGGTGCCCGAATCTGCGCTGAAGGGCCGCATGGAAACGGCGGTCGAACAACTACTTAAGGACCTCCTTGACAACCCGCCACTCTCGCCGTTTTTTACCGTGGAAAGGGCACACCGATCCCTAGCACCTCAGCCCAAACCTGGAGATTTCCCTAGACCAATCATTGCAAAAACTACTGAGCTACAAGGACAGGGATCATATCTTCTGGTTGGCCAGGGAAAAAGGGGAACTCAGGATGGACTCACAAGTCATCAGAATCTTTCCCGATTTCTCAGTGGCAGTTCAGACGGAAAGGCGTCAATTCAACGGAGTGAAGAAGCTACTGAGAGAGCGGAAAATTGAATATGCAATGCTCTTCCCTACCCGCCTCAAGTTCACCCACCACAACAAACACTACTTTTTCACTGTCCCGGATGAGGCTGTCAAGTTTATCGAGGCGCAGATCCCGCCGCTGACCCTCCTGAGGGGCGGATGGAAGACGTCTAAGGTCTAAACCCATAATATCCTGTAATGGGTGCTAGGGATGGTGGTGTAGGTACTATGAGCCGCCCTGGTGGGCTCCGAACCCCCCCTCTCTGTCAGATAGTGGGCTTCCAGTGGCCCTGCAACACTGCAGTGTGAGCACATTTAAGTGAGGGGAATGTACAGGGAGATCCTATGCCTGTGGCGACACACACTGAGCCTTGATCCGCATAGTGATAGAACATCGTGTATAAACGTACCTTAGGGATGTAAAACATACTTTTGCGGCTATGTATCAACTGGGTTTGTTCCGTGGAATCTAAGTGCTCCAGTATCCTCTCTTCGAAATTATTTGCTTGTCAGCTGAAGTCCAGTCAGATATAATGTTATTGTAACTGATACTAGTAAAAGTGGGTAGAACGGCAGCGGCAGCCCCCACTGCGGCTGCAATTTCTTCTGAGTCTAAATGTTTGTGTTTTGGCCCCGGTTGGGCTAGTTTCCCGGTGACGCCAAATTGGGGAAGGTGTGCAATGGGTCAAGGTTTGGGTGGGTTTTCATACACTGCTGGTTGGGGCAGGGCGGTGAGGGTGGGGGTGGCAGAACTTGGGGTAGATTGTATACAAAATGGCAGAGGAGTTGGGACCGGCTCCAGGGGGTGGCAGCTGTTTTCTGGGACGGCACACATCATGAGAATCAATGCTAGATGCTTGACCTGGGATGTTCCGTAAACCGGTGACATGGCAGTCAGGATGATGTCCTCGAATGTCCGGGGGCTGACAAATTTCACGAAGACACATAGGATCGCGGCATATGCACAGAGACATGGGGTTAAGGTACTCCTACTGCAGGAGATGCACGCTCGGAGACATTTATCGTCCACTATAGCACACACCTGGGGTCTCAATAGGTATTACACCCAATATTCCACTCAAGCTAGAGGTGTCCTGACACTTTTTCATAAATCTCTAAACTTCACACTCCACTCGTCCCACATCAACACAGAAGGCAGATATGTTATTTTACATTGCTCATGAAAAATGCATACTGGTCAACTTATATGCGCCCAACACTGATTCGCCCGAGTTCTTTGATAATGTGGCCTCCATCCTACTGAGATACCCAGATATCCCTATCATATGGGCGGGAGACATGAATCTGATAATCGATAACACCTTAGATAGAACAACAACCACCCGCAGAACCACGATGTGAGCCGCGGCTCGACTCCGTGCACATATGGATGCCCTTAATCTGCACGATATATGGAGGACCCTCCACCCTCACGAACGGGACTATACATTCTACTCCACTGTACACAATAGTTCCTCACAAATCGATGTGTTTTTGCTCTCGGGAGGGCTGGTGGGCAGGGTCTCGGAAGCTAAGATCCTGGCACGCACGCTGTCTGACCATTCCCCTGTGCTGCTACAGATCCTGATTGGCAATGAGGGCCCAACACGTCCCGCGTGGTGCTTTAAGTCTGCCGCCCTGGTGGACATTGTATTGAAAGCTGAAATACTAGCAGACATTGCCACATTCTTCAAAAATAACAGCACGTCGGAGACATCGGAGGGGGTCAGGTGGGAGGCATTCAAGGTGTATATCAGGGGGATGTGCATCTCTAAAGAAGCAGGCATCCTGAAGGCTATTAGGCAATCCCTAAACACTTCAGAAACTAAGCTCAAGGCCCTTGAGCAGAAACACCTTGCTACACCGTCCCCAGAGATACTAGCAGAGATCAGAGCTGAGTTGGAACAGTTCGAGTCACATGCTATAAGGGAGGTGCAATACCACGCCCGTCCGGTCGCTGCCCGCAGATATGGAGAGGGGGACAGACCGGGTAGAACACTGGCCAGAGCGGTGCGAGCGGAAGGCGGCTGGACCAGGATCGATTGTACTTTAGATGAAAGGGGACTTAAGCACTGGTCTGACCGCTCCATCCTCGACATATTCGCTACCTTTTATGCCGAGCTATATGGCCCCCGGCCCGGACACTCAGATCAAGATCTAGATGACCTCCTGGAGAGCATCTCTATGATGGTTATATCCCGGGATACCAGAGAGTGTCTTGAAGCCCCGTTCACCCTAAAAGAAATAGTTCAGGTAATATCAGACCTTCCCAAGAACAAGGCCCCCGGCCCGGACGGACTCACCTCTGAGTTTTACCAGGAACATGTGGCAGTCTACACGGGGTCTGGACCGAAGCACTCGGGTTACACATCCTTCCCCCCCTCCTTATGGGAAGCCTTAATAACAGTCATCCCCAAACCGGGTAAACCCCTGGAAGAGTGCGGGTCCTATAGACCACTATCCCTCATTAATACGGACATGAAAATCTTCGCCAAAATAATTGCAAATAGGTTTCTCCCGTTTATGACCCACATGGTTCATCCGGACCAGAGCGGGTTCATCCCGGGTAGGTCCACGGCACTCAACATCCGCCGTCTATTTAACGTAATGTCCAGGATTGACCCGAGCGCTGATGCGGTGGCTGTAACTCTCGATGCCCAGAAGGCCTTCGACATGGTCGCATGGCAATACCTGTGGGCGGTGCTACAGAAGATGGGTGTGGGCCCAAACATGCTCTCCTACATAAAACTCTTATATACCGATCCAGTGGCCAGGGGCCTTGTAAACTCTGTTCCTTCCCCCCTCTATAAACTACACCGCGGGACCCGCCAGGGCTGCCCATTCTCCCCCCTCCTTTTTGCGCTTGCCATCGAGCCCATGGCAGACCATGTTAGAGGGCGCCACTCCAATAAAGGCATTCGGTTAATTGATGATCCGGAAGTAATCTCGCTATACGCAGATGACGTCCTCCTCTACATCAGAAATCCCTCCACACACTTGAACCAGATTATGAGAGACGTCACCAAAATAGGCACTTTCTCTGGGTTCGAGATAAACTACTCGAAGTCTGAAATCTTCCCCCTCACTGCAGCGACACAACAGCCGACATGTGATTACCCCCTCCGCTGGTCTCCGAACGGGGTCAAGTACCTGGGAGTGCAGGTGTCGCTATCCAAAAAGGCCCTACTAAAGGACAATTATGAAGCTGCGGCTCAGCTCATCGTTTCCAAGTTCTCCAAGTGGCGACACCTACCACTATCCTTGGCAGCCAAACTGTCCTTGATAAAGATGATAGTGGTCCCTAAGCTCCTTTACGTCTTTACTAATGTCCCGATCTGGCCCGGAAAGCAGTACTTCAAAGAGCTCCACTCGGAGTGTGCCCAGTTCCTCTGGCACTCTGGGTCGGTCCGCATGAAGTGGCAACACATGACAGCTCCATATGATAAAGGGGGATTTACGGCACCTGACCTACAACTGTACTGGTACACGGCCCAGGCCCAGCATGCCTCCCACTGGTATGTACTTCAGAAACCCCTTCCGCATGTAAAACTCGAAAAAATGGCCAGAGAGGGAACTAACATTATGACCCTATTGCTGCAACACGGGCTCCAAACGGAAGCCCAAGCGGACCCGGTGACCGCCACGATAAGGGCTTGGACTGCTATTTTACACACCGAGCAGAAGCTGCCCCCGTACTATAAGTGGCTCCCCTTGTGGAGGTTTCCGGGACTCGCCCCCACACACGACCGGCACCTCTCCCAATACTGGGAACAACTTGGTTACCGGGGCCTGACGGACCTCTTCCCAGAGGGAAAGTTTATCACCCCCCAAACATGGCACCCTGAACATACTAACTCCCTCCTTGAGATGCTTCAGTACTACAGGCTCCGAGCTGCGGTTCGGGCCATGTGGCCCTCGTATCCAAACGAACCCCCTGACTCACCCGAACTCCAGGACATTGTGAACTCTGCGGGATCCAAGGGGGTACTATCCACTCTGTACAAAATGCAGCTTGGGAAGAAGGTGTTCGGGTCTCTCAGGCCCCGGGAGGTGTGGGCTGGGGAACTTGCAATAGAAATACCTGAGGGGCTGTGGAGGAAGATGTGTGCACACACACGCACAGTCTCTCTGAGCGCCAGATTCCGCTGCATTCAATTTAAATTCCTCAACAGGCTTTGCTACACACCGTCTAGGGTGGCGAAATTCGCTGGCGCCCTGTCCTGTACATGCCCAAGGTGTAAATCTCCTGACGCTGACCACATTCATATGTTCTCGGCATGCCCTGCGATTCACGCTTTCTGGGTGGCTGTGGCGGAGGCACTCTCCGAAATAATAGAAGCCCCAGTGGAGATGAACCCACTTGCACTACTGTTTGGAATTTGGGAGGGGGAAGGTGCAAAGAAAATGTCTAAGTTCTTGAATGTTGGAGCCATTGTCGCAAAAAGGTGTATTTTTCAAAACTGGAAGAGGCACAGCCCCCCTACCTTCTCGATGTGGCTTAAAGCCCTTACTTGGACTCAATTGTGTGCAGAGGAATACATTGGGTCATTGCCTTCTACATCAAGACCCAGAAATGTGTGGACAGAATTCCGCAGCTATCTGAATAATAGAGACGATGCGGAGAGGATGGCCTCCCATCCCCAAACACGCTCCGCCACACCATGTCACTAACTCGTGTCTCTTCTTGCCCAAGCTGGGCTGCTCCGAAAGCTAAATGTTCTTCCTAATGAAGAGGTACCCTGCCTCTGTGTGTTGCTTGATGTTGTGCGATCGTACCTGATGACTGTAATGTATCCTGTTGTATGCCTGTCTTAACTTTCTGCCAATAAACAAAGTTTTAAAAAAAAAAGAAAAAGTTCAGTTTACTTTTAGCAATAAAAGTTACCCTCCCTCCATATATTTGTTCCCTGTTCTTACAGTAAATGGAATACTCTTACATGAGAACCAAATCGATCATGGGACCGCAGGCATCAGTATTCCATGTTTTTTGGTAAGACAGATTATGGGCCTCATTACACATTACACGGAAGGCGGTAAGGGTTAACGGTAACCGGTAATGGTACCAGTGACCTTTAACCCTTACCGCCTTACTACGAGGTCCCTTTGCGAGTTGGTACTTAAACGCCTGCTTTTTAGCTAATTACGGTACCGTAATTTGCGGTACCGTAATTAGCACCGTCCCCATTCCCATTATGCCCTATGGGGCAAAAATGGGAATGGGGAAGGGCAATGGGGGAAGGGGAAATTACCGCCCTATTCCAAGGTTGGCCGGGCGGTAATTCCCCCTTCCCCCATTGCCCTTCCCCATTCCCATTTTTGCCCCAAGGCGGTGCTGGTATTTTACCGGCATGGACCAAGGTGCTGATAGCACCTTGGTCCTCCGCCTACCGTGTAATGAGGCCCTATATCTAGGTTTCTGTCCACTATGAAATCATGGACAGCCTGAGCATGTCTATTCAGGGACCTGGTCTTGAGGAGGACCATTTTTTATTTTACCCCGGCTCCTAAGGGGGTGAGGGGCTTCTTCCCAGCTCCCTTATGGGTTTCACAACACAGGGAACTTTGTCAACCCGCATAGTTGCTACGGATAGAACAAGATCCTGCTCATGGTGCAAGGGGGGAGTGTGGGAAGGTTCTATGGGATGAATTTTGTCAAAGGTATTTATTTGACCCCCAACCTCTACTCTTCCAGTAGGAGCCTTACTGTGTAAACTGACTATTGAATCTTCCCATGTGGGGAGACACCCTGTGGAAAATTCATGCAGGGGCACTTCCCGTTCTGGTGGAATTGAAGTAACAGCATGCAATGTAGTTAAGATGGTATTTGGATTGTGGAAGGTGAGGTTTCTGTAGGGCTGTGAAAGGTCATTTCTAGCATCAAATATCATTTGTTTCAATGTATTTACGATAGCAAGACGGTTTGCTCGTTGAGCTTCCAAAAACAGATTTTTGGCTAGGAAAGCCTTAGCGCCCTGTCAATGAGTATGCCTGCAGGAACATTGGTCTTTGTTTATTTACTTTATCACTGCTTATAATGTCTTCACTACTGTATGCAGGTGGTGCATATATCGGATTAGTCTACCTTGTCACTGCTTTTAACGCTCGTAATGGGAATAAGCCCATCTCTTCTAAGGGTGGATCGCTATTCTGGGGAGGAGGGGGAGGAGCCGTGGTGTTGTGACCTCTTTGTCATGCTGATTGGGCATCCATTCTTTCACAGATGGTTCATCTGCCTCTGCCCTGTATATTTTCCACAATTCCAGAATGGCTTGTCGATTCTGCAACTGTTTCGCCTTAGAAACAGCATGTAAATATGTGCACATGTGTAGCAATACTGATTTGGAGTGTGTGTCTTTTTTGCAGCAAGGGCATACACATTTTGCCCGCGGTGTGCTACGTCCAATGGGTTTGGTACTTGACTATTGTGTCCTTATAACTAGGTAATGCTTTAGACACATGAATGGGACTATCGCCCATAATGATACGTCACAGTTTTACTTACCACTTACTTACCAAATTTTATCGCAATTCTTGCTCACCCTTTTTCCTCTCCTTTCACACTTTTCCCCACTAATGCTTCTCTTATGCATCTCTCTTCAAGACCATGCCTTCTGTGTCACTGCATACTCCAAAGCAATACCACAAACGCCATTCACTCCAATTAGCCCCTCTTTGCTGATCCCTCCAAATCTTCAATGTGACACCACCATCGCCACTCACCCCGAGCAGGCCTGCTCCACTGCTCCCCCACTGGACAACACTCCTCGGTCAACACCACATCCTCAATAATATACACCAATGTTCACAAAAGTTCACTTTTTCACAAAACCTGAACTGAATTACAACATGAGGCTGGCACCAGCAATTACAACACAAATATATACACTATATATGTATTCCCAACTCCTGGTGAGTTTATCCTTCTCTTTATTATTACCCCATAATGGGGTGTACCACGTGATCTTTCCTGACCCATGTCAGAAGATATCTCCTACTGTTTATCCTATCACAAACCCCCAATAAACAAAACAGTCACTTCCCCTCGTTTTGCTAGACCTATTATCATACTTACATATGTGGATCAGCTGAAGGTCTTCGGTATCGAGTCTCCACTAATCGCCAGCTGCACTCATCCCTACGGGGCATCCTGCGGGACCAGACCAGAATTTTCTCCAAGAGGGCTCCTGTCAACCTCTCTCTGTCACAAGTTATATTCCGATCTTCATTGGTAACCTCTGTAGCCCTTGTTCCGCCGCGGGGAACCCTCGACAATCCGACTACACCTAGCTAACCATCCTCTCTGCTACCATCTGTATTAATAGCCTGGAAAACCCCCCAAAGTTACACAGAGGATCAGGAGCCAGAGAATTCAGACTCAATAACAGAAGAAGCAAAACCCAGCTTTATTGACATCCACAACAAGTTGATATACCGGCGTTGCCAAGGATTTCATTTAGATGGTTCGTGATTGAGAAGCAGCATGATGGGTGACCTGACTTTCAGTCGAAGGTGATGTGATGGAATTCCCAGGGGGGTCGAGAGAGTTGAGGAATTCTCTTAGATAGTTTACGGCTTCTTTTTAAAAAAATGTATTTGTTGATGGTTTAAAAAACCTTTACAAAAAATGTCTCTGTATGAGTACAAAAAGAAAACATTACATTACCAAAGATATTTACATTTAAAACACTGTAGACATCCAATATTAAAATATTACATAAAAGAAAAACATCCAGTTAATAAAAGGACATATGGTCGAAGGCACTTTCATAACAAATACTAAGCCAACAAATTGGCTATACACCTAGACCTTATACATTTTTTTAAAACTAGCACCAGTCTTGTGAAGGATAATCACTTCCATATTTACTCAAATGTTCTTAAATCAGTGGTCATATATTTCCAAGTCAGCTTCAAGTACTTTCAAAAAACGAACCAATACAAAGATCAAAGGATTATATATACCCAGCATCAACCTGTTCCATAGAAATTCAAGTGCGTCAACAAACTCCACATTTACAAATTTCATTAAGAATTTTGTTTGGGCAACCTTAAAGTGTTTACATTCAAGTAGTAAATGCTTAAGCGTTTCATTAGATTCGTCGCACCCAGGGAAGCGACATGTGCCCTCTTGTTTTTTATCCGTTGGGTCAGCCCAATATCTAGCACGTTCCCTGGTGCAAAACTGATTCAATCTGAAATGCATGTACTGCATGCATGTCAGATTACAAGGGAACATTGCTATGTATGTACCACAGAGATCTCTCTTCTGTGTAAACATTGCATACTTGGTATCCGTGGAATACCTCTTCATTCCTTCAAGTGTACGGTTTCAATCTAATTAAAATAATGTTTTCTTAACATAAATCATTAGTTGTAAGGTGTAGTTCGATCAAAGCATTCAGCAACCTCTTATGATACTGCATGATTGAGCCTATACTTTCGCCAATTATGATTGTGTGATAATCCTGATAAAGAGAGTTGTTTGGTGGATCAAGCATTTTTGCATAATTGGTTAAAGAGCGCCATTATTTTCTACATGATAGCGATATTAACCTAAACTCATGTCTAATTATGTAGTTTGGAATGGTAAGAGGAAGGCGCAATGCAGATTTCACAAACGTCCTTCCAATACATCGAGGTGTTTACTAAGATCAAACAGTCATATATCAAGAGCATACAGGATTACCGGCTCAACCTTTAGATTTAAAAAAGCAAACTAGGGTAACAGGGAAAATGTACAGTATTTAGAAAAATTAGCTTCATTTGACTCAAAAGAGGCCTTGTTTTTAACTAAAGCCTTTTATTCCAAAACCTGACTGATGATGCATGGCAAACAAGGAAGCCAAGATAAGTCATCTCAACTGATGGAACAATATAAATGTAATTTAATTTCCAACTATACTGCTTTAATTTCTTCCTAGCATTGAAAACCATCATTGTAGTTTTAGTTGCATTTCGACTAAGATTATGCTCGTACGCAAACTTCTCAAAGAGTTTGAGCTTTATTTGCAACCCCGATGGTGTAGGATCTAATAGAATAATATCACCAGCGAAGGCTAACCAATGAAGGCTCAGCTGACCAAGTCTTACTGCGAACACCCTTGGATCGGACCACAAATTATGAAGATTGCATAAATATAAATTGAACAATAATGCAGCTAAATTGAAACCTTGCTTCAACCCAAGGTATGTAGGCACTAGTTTAGACATTGCTCCATCTGTTGTTAATCTGATCATGTATGCAGCATTGATATGTAGTTGTACAATCCAATATATCAATATATCAAACATACAGGGATACCAAGAGTAAACAACTTCCTCCACAACATATATAACAGAGTCGAATGCATTAGTCATATCAATACATGCAACATAAACCGGGCATGCTCCTTTTATTTTTGAGCCAGCTAATATATGTGCTACAGAGGTGGTATTCACTGTACTCATTCCTTTTCTAAAACCCATTTGGTGTTTAGAATAGATATCATGAGATGGAATATATTTCTCCATGTCATACAGGAGCAAGATCACAAAAACTTTAGCAGCTCCGTCCATGAGTGAGATTGGATGGTAATGGTCTGTGTTACCTGGATCACCCTTTTTAAAAATAGGCACTATGATAGATGTCACCCAAGATTGCAGTATTTTTAAAGTGTGCATGATGTTATCGAATTTAATTTTTAGAATTCCTGCCCAAAGCAGCAGGTCAGCCTTATAAACACAAGGCGGAATACCATCTGGTCCTGCCGCTTTAGAATGGGTTAACTGTCCAATAGCCCACTCTATGTCTTGTACTGACCAATAAATTACTTGCTCATCAGAGCCTATAATAGGCTCAAATGTGCAATCCAAAAAGCGCTCGGGCATACAATATTTATTCGTTATGTGAAATTCCCAATCATCAGCAGATATTATATTTGGTGTTAAAATATTCACCATTGATTTAGGATGTCTGATAGTTGACCATATACGCCGCAAATCGATCTTATAACATTGTGGTTATCTTCATTATATGTTGAGACTTTGATACCTCTAATTTTATTGCATAATAGATTTTTTTTTTTACCAAATATAGAGAGGTAAGTACATTTTCATGTTTCAGTGATCTCAATGCTCTATTCCTTAGTCGCTTTGCAAGCATAACTTTATGATCAAACTGCTTATTCAATTGCGGTTGTCTATTTTTCTGACCTGCCATTAATTCTAGTATTGATGTGTTTACTATATTTGAAATCATTTTTTTTAATGAACTAAGCTAAGTCCCAATAGAAATATTAAATAGTGGAATTCCACAAATTTACAATGGACAAGGCTAACTAGCTTGTAACAGAGGACAGGATTCCATCTAAGGGATGGATTTGGTGGATCAATTTCCGATAGTTGTAATAACGCGTTAACTACATGTTCCGATTATGGAATGCCAATACAGATTTCAATCGGTGCATGATCACTGTGTGTGATCGTATGTACAATCACTGGTTTGATTATCTGTACAAGAGACTACGATAAACAAAAATAATCGATGGTTGCAGTCATCGATCCTCTAGACCATGTGCATTTAAGAGTAGTCTCTGCACAATTAACAAAACACAATCACCAATCCACCACAAATTTGGCCCATTTCTTTCCTCTCATCCTGGAAATCCTAGGTACTTTGTTCTCACATTCAGCAGCCAAGTCAAAGCAATATGAATTAAAATCCCCTCCTAAAATAATATTGGCATAATACTCATGTGCCCATGCAGTTTCAAGACATGAATCAACCTCTTCAAACATATCCTCTATGTCAGTTTTTTGGGTGTTCCAGTATAAATTGACCAGAAGAAAGGTTTTAAAAAAAAAAAACTTTTATTTATTTGGCTTGGCAACACAAGAACAGGCATGTGGCATAGAAGGCAATTGCAATCAGAGCAGTGCATGTGATACAGACATATAATGTAACCTCAAAACCAGTATATACACTTCCGGGGTACAACAGAGGTGGGTATGGGGCAGAGGGGGAGCTATTCAGGTGCGGGTGGGAGTGGCAGAGGGAGAGGGCCGGAGATGCAGTGTCAGAAGGAGTGTCGGTGGGAGACATGTATGACTGAAATTTTGACCAAACATCTCTGGGTCTTGAGTGGGCTGGCTGTTGTACGGCTCAGGATTCTTCGGTGTCTGAGGCCCATGTGACCGCCCTGAGCCATTGTGCGTGGGTAGGTGTGGTATGCCGAAGCCAGCAGAGTAATATAGAGCGTACTGAGAGTAGCATGCAAAGGCCAGCTAGTTTTTTGGAGTCTCAGCGGAGTTCAGGGAGTTCATGGAAGAGACATCTCATTGGAGGTGGTGTGATAGGGACTTCAAGAATATCTGACATGGTTGGGCATACTGCACTCCAGTATTGGGTGAGGCGCAGGCAGGACCAGATCATGTGGATATAACCAGCATTATCGCAGCCACACCTAGGGCAGCCAGGGGAGAGGTCGTTAGAAATATGGTGCAGTCTGTTCGGGGTGTAGTGGTATCTATGAAGTACCTTGAATTGGATCAACTTGAAGCGGGAATTGAAAGATACCCCATGAATGCGAGCACACATGTGGGCCCACCGCTCGTCCGTCATTTCCAGCCCGAGGTCGTCCTCCCAAGCTTGCCTTTATTTGGTGAGTGGCGTGGCAGACCCTGACTGCAGTAGGGTATAGAGTCTGGAAACTTTGCCCCTCATGGGAATGGGAGAGGTTAACTCCGTGACTATGAGCTCATCTGGTGGTATTGCCGGGAAGCTGGGATATTTATGTGTAAGGGTTTTCTGGAGGGAAGAGTACTGGAGCCAGACAGATGGTCTCTGCCTCAGGGACAATGGGAGGTCAGGCCACTCGATGAAGTTGCCCTGTTCAAAGACATCGCGGAGCAGTTCAAAACCAGCCTCTGCCCATCGGTGAACAATAAGGAGAGGTACGTGTGGGACTCCCGGGAGGAAGTTCCAAAGTGGTAGGTTGCCATGAAATGGGTGGGCGATTCCTTAGAGTTTCCAAGTCTTTGATAGGGCCAATGACGTGCAGGTCACCAGTTCGAGAGACTCCGATACCCTCGGTGTGGGTGCGACAATCAAGGAGCGGATATCACAGTCACTGACCGATAGCCTCTCGAGTCTGACGTGGGGCGGGGGGTCAGATGCATTGAACCAGTATGATGTGTATTGGAGTTGCGCAACTAGCCAGTACTTGAGGAAATTGGGTTCACCGAAGCCACCAACCTCCATTTGGGGTGGCCAAGGTTTTGAGTTTAAGCCAGACCGCACCTGAGTGCCAAAGAAAAGAGTTGAGGATACGAGTCAACGCCCGGAAGAACCCGTCACCCGGCCATTGAGGGATGTTGGTAGGACCACCATATTCAACACTCCTATCCTGCCCCCAAGTGAGATCCGGAGTTTGCCCCAACCCAGTGTCTTTGTTGTAAGGCTTGTAAGGTATATTTGGTAGTTCTCCTCCAACACACGTTCGCAGTAACGAGAAACCACTATGCCTAGGTAGGTGAAATTTGATTGGGCCCATGTGAATCCTAGGGTGTTGGGAGGGGGGCGTGTGCAGGCAGTGAGCAGGAATAGGGTGGATTTAGAGCAATTCACTGAGGCCGGAAATACGCCCGAAAAGGATAGTATCTTCCAGTATCGGAGCCAAGTTGGTATCAGGAGAACGAATGAAAAGAAGGGCATCGTCCGCATATAGGGACACTATGTCTGACTGACCAGCCGTACGTAGGTCCCTGTGTGCGTGGGATTGGCGGAGCATGTCTGCAAACGGTTCCATTGCAATGGCAAAGACTAGGGGGGAGAAGGGACAGCCCTGCCTCGTTCCCCTAGCTATTTGAAAAAGGGGGGAGCATCCGTCTTCAGTGCGGACCCTAGCTACTGGACTAGAGTACAGCAGCTTGACCCAGGAGAGGAAGGAGGGGCCGAATTTGCATTTTTCAAGAACCCGTCAGAGATACTTCCACGAGACAGAGTCGAAAGCTTTTTGCATATCAAGTGTTGCGGCTACTGCGTGGATGTTTGGGCTAATTCTGCTTATAATATTAAAGAGGCGTCTCAGGTTCAGAGAGGTAGAGCGTCCCAGGATAAATCCCGCTTGATCTGGATGAATAATGTGTGGCATGTAGGAGACAAGGCGTAGGGCTAGAAGTTTGGCGTAAATTTTAACATCACTGTTGATAAGGGAGAGTGGGCGGTAGGAGCCGCATTGTGTGGGGGGCTTATCGGGTTTCAGCAAGACGGTTATCGTGGCTTTGCGAAGCGAGGGGGGGAGCTGGCCCGCTCCTACCAATTCCTCCCAAAGGGCCATCAAGCGAGGAAGGAGGAGAGGTTTGAAGTGTTTGTAAAATTCGACGGGGATGCCGTCTGAACCAGGGGATTTGCCTGATGAGAGCGAGTCTATGGCATTTGAAAGTTCTTCGAGGGTGAATGGGTTCTCGAGGCTGAATGGGTTCTCGAGGGAGCCTATAGTTTCAGGGGAGAGGACCAAAAGGGGGAGATTATCCAGGAATTAATCAATCTCCAATGTCGAAACGCTGTCCGTGTTGGCATACAAGGATTCGTAGAAGGAATGAAATTCGGAGTTCATTTCTTGTGGTGTCATGGCCACGGAGCCATCGGGTCTCTCCACTCTGGGGATCGGTGGGGTACCGAACTCTCGGTGGAGAAGCCTGGCCAGAAAGCGGCTTGGGCGTTCGCCGTCACCGTACTTCCTCGCGAGGCCCGGGTTGTCCAGGAACCTCAGTTCACGGTCCGCTAAAGAGCGGAATGTGTCGAGTTCTGCACCGATTGATGCTAGGGGTTCCGGAGTTTGGTGTAATGAGCATTGGGCCTCCAGTGCGGACAGCGCGGCTTCGCTTTCAGCGATGTCTCTATGGATTGTTTTAAGGATGCCGTTTTCCTTGGACAGAGCGATACCTCTAATGTATGCTTTGAAAGATTCCCAGAGGGTGGCCTGCGAGGACACCGTATTGGTGTTGATTTCGAAGAACTCCTCGATGGCAGTCTCGCGCTCGGAGCTGAAGACTGGGTCGAGGAGAGAGTGGGGTTTCATTCTCCAGTGTCTGACCCGGTCGTGATCTGGGCCCCAGCTGAGGGTAATGGTCACTGGTGAATGGTCAGAGAAGGTTCTGGGAAGGATCATTAGGCGGGACACATTCCTTATAAGTATGTCAGATACTAGCCATCTATCGATTCGGGAGTATGAGTCGTGTACCGAGGAATAGAAGGAGTAAGAACGAGAGTCGGGGTAGAGGAGTCGCCATGCATCAACCAGGGAGAGATGGGGGAGAGATGACAGTGTAGTTTAGGCTGCTTTGGAGAGTTGGCGAGGTCTGGAACCGGATCTATCTAGGTCTACGTCGAATATTGTGTTAAAATCACCTCCCCATAGGATTGGTATTAGCGGGAAGCTGTCAAGGAGGGACGTGAGATGTAAGTAAAACTCTGGGTCGTCGATGTTGGGGCCATAGATATTTAACAGTACCACCTCCTTATTCTGCAGGATACTATGGAGTAGCACATATCTGCCCTGAGGGTCAATCTGTGTGTATATGGAATTGAATTTGAGGCTCCTGTGAATTAGGGTCATGACTCCACGGCTCTGGGATGAGTAGTTGGTAAAGTACCTTTGAGGGCCCCATATTTTGGCGAACTTTTCGCAGTGTTCAGTGCAGGCGTGCATTTCTTGCAGAAACAGGATTTTGGCCCCATGTCGTTCGGCCTGAAGCTGTAATTGTCTCATTTTCTTGTAGTTTCCCAGGCCCCAGTCAGTCCAACTCATGAGTGTTAAGTTATCCTCAGTCAACAGATCAGAGATATTTGTAAGTAATTACAGGATAACAAGATGGTGACCCCAAAGATCAGTGCACTGCTTGCTTAGTCTTGCACCAGCAACGGGACAGTATCGCCCCATGCTCCACCCTCCTCGTGAATACCAAGCCCTTTTTTAACGTACAACCCAACATTACCCGCCCCTCCCACATCCCTCCCCCAAACAGAGGAATGATAATCCCAAACCCCACAACCAAATCCAAACCAATGTCATCAACGCCAGGGGGGCCTGTGAACTGGCCTGGCGGTAATGCTCCGGAACATAAGGCACTTGAAGGATAAACATAGTGCCTAGTAGTGACCTCATGTGCAACCCGGGCAGGACCCTGAGTGGGTGGGGAAGGCACGGTCGAACAGAGGGAAGACAGTATTCTCAAGGTTGGGGGGTAGAACCTCCTTAGTAATCTAGTAAGGCAGGTAACTGGATTCAACAACATATGGTGAAGGAACTTTATAGCTGTGGATGGGTGCCGTAGAGGAGAGATAGAGCACATATCAATTTGTTATTTGCGCATTTATAGACCAAAAGGGTGCCCCAGGATGTATGTAAACAGCTAGGGTGCATAGTAGTGACGAGTGGGTGAGTCAAGAAAAGGGGGGTCAGCCGGGAAAGTGTTCATCAATAAACCTAGAAGCCTCCTCAGGGATTGTGAAAAAGTACACTTGGTTGGAGTGTTCAATTCTTAGCTTGGCGGGGTGTAACATTGAGTATTTGACCTCCAGGTCTCGTAATCTCCTCTACACTGCTAGGAAAGTCTTATGCTCCCGCTGAACCGCCATTGAAAAGTCTAGATATAAATGGATCCTGGCAGCCCCCAGCAGGAGTTGACCCTTTGCTCTTGCCGTCCTGAGGAGGGCATCTCGATCGCGGAACTTGAGCACTCTGGCTATGATGGGTCTGGGAGGCGCGCCAGGTCTGGGTTTTGCAGTTAGGGCTCGGTGGGCTCTCTCGATTGCAAACTGTGGGGAGAGCTTTGGGGAATCAAGCAGTGTTAGTAAGGTGCGCTCGATGTAGTCCTCCATAGGTTCCCTTATGCCATCTTCGGGTATTCCAATAATGCAGAGGTTGTTGCGCCTCGAGCACGACTCAAGGTCCTCATTCTTTTTCTCAACCTCGGTAACTCGGGCAGAGAGTGCGGAGACCTCTGCCCTGAGGGAGCCCAGATGATCCTCGGTGGTGCTCACTCGTGTCTCGATCTCAGCCACCTGGCCATCTGTCCTCTCTATGTGGGCTTTGATGGAGGATATGGTGCCGTTCATGTCGTCCAGTTTACGAGCGTGGTGAATCCCTCCCGAATGAATTCCAAAATTTTTTCAGAGCCGAGGGGTCCAAAGTCGATGAGTTAGACGCTACCTGTTCAGGAGCCTGCGACAGCACCCCCGACGGGACCTTCGTGAACATATTTATCGAACTCTGTTTCTTTCCCGCTCCCTTAGTCATGACGCCGGTTGGATAGCAGGCCCAGATGCCCGGGAGCGGAGCAGATGAGCTGAAAAAGATCGGGAGGGAAGTGGGGGTCGCTGGAGGAGAACAGGTGAGCTGATCGGGTAGTCCAGGGGGTCCAGGGGCTCACGAAGTTGAAACGTAGTGCGGTTCAGTGGTTAAATGTGGGGTTGTTGAGTTGTGGTTGACTGTCTGTCAATGAATCCGGGGATGGCCCCGCCGGCCAGCAACGATGTGCGCTCTCTGGGTGGGCCGAGGTGAATCCACTGGTATGAACTTATCTTAGTGCAACCCAGAAGAGCCTGGGAGCTGCAGAACCAAGTGCTGCTTCAGTATTGAAGACAGCGGTATCTGTGTGCTCTGGTGTTGTAAGGAGGGATGGGAGGTTCACCTCATTCACCAGGAAGTGGGATGGTGGAGTGCCTCTGCGCAGTGGTTGTAGGGGCACAAGAATCCAGCAGGGAACCTGGGGCCAGGCTGCAGAAATGTGGTCTGGGCAGAGGCTTTGGGTCCCCGGGAATTTAGCTGCCGCATGAGGGTCAACTGTCATGCAGCCAGGCAGGAGGGTCTGGCTCTGCCAATATCCAACCCAGGACCGCAGGGGGTTAGGGCCTCCCATAGGTGTGTGTAAGTTGGAGGTACGGCCAGCGTAGGATTGTAGAGGGGCCTACACACGAAAGCTCCAAGGAGGTCAGTGTAGATCAGACTGGGGGGAGACCCCAGTCTGGCGAGCCAGTGATGGGCCTGGTGTGTCAGCGCTGCGAGGGCGCATGGGGTGTGTATGCAGCCGCTCGGGGGGACCGCACCTCCACAGCTATGTCCACCAGAAGTGTTAGGGGGCGAGGGCCCCAGCCTCAGGGAGCGCGAGAGGGGAACAGAGTCACAGCGCCTGCCACCTTAAGTGTTTGAGAGGGGGGGTACAGGCGCTGGCAGGAATCTCAGGGCGGGAGGCAGTCCAGGTGGATCAGGTGGCATCAGGGCCGGGCCGACCGTACAGGCAGGGGGCCACAAGACTCATTGCAGTAATCAGGAGGAAAGAACACCCCCGGAGCAGCTCTGGGATCAGGTAGGCACACAACAGGGTCTCCTGGGCTCTGGGTGGCGGCACACCGCCCAGGAGGGGCAGCGGAGCAGAGCGCTCTCTGCAGCAGGGGGCCCGTGGGCCCAGGCGGGTGTTTATGCTTCAGGCACAGGGCGCACGCGTATCACCCAGGAGGGGCGGCGGAGTGGGGCTCCAGATAGACCATAGGACCTCCTGGTCCAGACAGGCTTCCGGGCTCTCCAGGCCCCTGGGCAATGGCACCCAACCCAGGGGAGGCAGCGGAACGGGGAGCTCTGGGCTGCGATGGACCTCCGGGTCTCGGCAGATGACCAGGTCCCACGGGGGACCAGACAACAAGGGCTGCCCGGATGGGGCGGCGGAGTGGCGCTTACAGATATGGAGGTCCTCCGGGTCGAGGCAGGCAGAAGACTCCTTCGCTCAGGCCACCGCAGGCTACAGATGAGCGGGGAGAGAGGACAGTGTTGCGTGGCCTCAGTGCCCCTCCCCCACTGCAGGCCCCAGATCCGCTGCTCCAGGGGGTGAGCCGCGCCGGAGCGGGAGGACGGGACAGAGCAGCCCCAGCTCCCGGCCCGCCTTCAACACGGCAGATCTCTGTGCCAGAACACGACCCGGGACACAGGATTTAGACAGTGTCCGCCCGGGTCTAGGAAAGGTCCGCTCACTCAGTCGATGCAGAGTGTAAAAGCGCACCAAGGCAGATATTGTAGACGAAAGGTGCCTTGTCTAATGGAGCTCCAATTCAGGCGGCCATCTTGAGCGAGCGCAACCTAGAAGAAGGGGTTTATGTTTGCATGCATTAAGGGGAATGCCAACAGCAATTACATGATTGGATTCAAAGATTAGCTTGGAGGCACAGTCTATACTATTGTTGACTGCAATTGCCAAACCTCCTACAGGTCGTCCCTCTTTTTCCTTAGTTGCATGTGCACAAAAAGTGCAGTAACCATGTATTACCAAATCGCCTATTTCCATAGTTTCCTGAAGTAAAATAAAGTTATGCTTTTGCGAAGGCGAAATTAAGGCCAACCACTAAGGAATATTATTAAAGCCACAAGAATTCCATGAATATATGGACTGATTGTAATTAATTTGCTACTAATTGGTAATATTGCCACTCTTATTATTGAATATTGCTTTCATCATGGGCTCAACCCAAGGGAGCTCCTTGTTATTTGATGCAATAGAAAGTAATTGAGTTATGCACAGTTTTTCATCAAAATTATTACCATGTATTCCAGTGATGGACCCCTGTTCTTTGCCTCTAATTGGTGACTGATATTGCAGAAAGTCCTGTGCAACTGATTCGTTGTTGAATGTTTGCAGAGTAAATTCCAACAGTTCCAACCTGCATGCCCAGATACATTTCAAAATACTCACAGAAGGGACATAACAAGTGATTCTATAGTTATTATCACGTGATAAGGAGATACCTTTGAAGTCCTTCGTAGTCAACATTCATAGGGGAGGAATACGAGCTAACAGATCCACCAAATATCTTCGATTAATCTGAGCACCAGCTAGCATTTCTGCATTGCCCTCCAACCCAATCATGTTAATGGACCGACCTGGACTATCCCTTTGATCGGTCAAGTTACCAATTGATTTACCAGTGCCAAAACCATTGGATGTAGTCGCTACAGAGGGAACAACTCCTATTTGATCTGTAATGTTAGAAACTTCCAGTGCATGCACCATGGTCCCCGTATTCCTCCTATGACTACATTCAGCCCCTTGGGTGCTAAATTGCCTTTTCTCAGTGTTATTAGCGTTCCTTTCAAACTCAACTTCTGAAGTACTTATCTGACCTTTTTTTCAAAGGCTCGTATCAAAGATTCCATCAGATCGGTGGAGTGTCCAGTCACGACCGGATTACATGTCTGGGCAATCCATAGCTCCTGCCTGGTACCAGTTCCATGGTTGCCATTTAAGGAAGCCAATTGTTCAATCCGATCTCTACTATTCCCCTCATATGCTGCTTGATTTAGAGTGGATATTCCACCCATCTCCAAACCACAAGACATTGCATGGGGATGAAGTATATGATTGTACTGGCGGCCTCCTCCATAAACCGCCTGCTCAGTCAACTTCACTCCATTTAATTCCCTAGATTTACCGGTGCAAGTCATTATGGTGAGCCCCTTTTTAACTCCCCGGGGGCACTCCATACACTTGTCAGTGCCTTTCCCCTCTAATACTGATTGGCTTAGAGTGGATTCTATGCCCATTTCCAACCCACAAATCAATTATATGGCTGGGCTGCCCACTTCTTCTCTGAGCTTTTTCCGGAGCCGGTTACTATAATAAAGCCCTTTTGTGATCTCAGTGTACGCTCCATGGCCTTACTTGTTTCCCGAGTGCAAATTTCAGCATATGAGCATCCCTGGTTCTTCCCTATTGAGGGGCGTTTGTGCTCCTAGCTTTTCACCACAGTTCAGGAGGAACAGCAACAGTGCTAATAATAGGGACAATGAATGTACGTTTCCTTTCTTCCTTACTGAAATAATTATTCAGAGTTGTCTGTTTTTTCTCCACTTCCACTGATGCTTCCATTATAGTGGTCAGGGTCACCTTTTTAGTAGAACTATCATTCTTCTCTGCTTCAAACATATTGCTCCCTATTTCTATGGATATACTTGCTGGTTGACTGAGTAATTTGTGACGCAAAGCAGCCTGACTCTCTTCACTAAATTGGTCTACGTCGATTACATCGTCCTCAGTAATCATGCTAGAGTTAGTTTCTTCTATTTGAGATTTTTGCCTTGTTTTGAACTTTCATCATTCATTTTTGTGTTTTGTTTTGGGTTTTTTACTAGTTCCTTTCCAGCTTTCTTTTTTTTCTCTGCTTTTATAAAAGGACGATTCTGGAGTTTCTTAGTAGGTCTTGACACAAATACTGCCTTTTCAGTATTAGAACCTTCGATGTCATCCTCTGCCTCCATTTGTTCTATTATTTTCGTAAGAACATTTGGGCTATCCAATGACCCATTCCCATCCTGCGGGATCTGGGATTTTGGACCAGCCATTTCCTGTTGGATAGTATGTCTAATATCCTGTAACTTAATTTTCATTTCACTTATATCATTGGCAATCGCAACTATGCTACAGGCATTTAAATCAAAATACTGTGTGCTTTTGCAGTGCTGCCTTAGGTAACATAGATATTTCTTTAGTTCTTTCCTGGCAAGTTACCCTTGCAATGACAAATCCCACCAGCCTGTTAATTTTGGCAAGAATTTCGGTCATGGAGGATGTAATCACCCTAATCTCGTGATGCGTGTAGTCGTGGCCTTTATCCAAAAGGTCGAGTATACGCATAATTATAGGGAAGGTGAATGGAGCCTCAGGTACAACTGGTGAAGACAGTTTACTTCCACTCCATTTGTCATAGCATCAATTCCTTCCTCCCTACCTATCGGTGGGTTGATCGGATTTGGTTTAATGCATCCCAATTTATAACCATCCTCCCCAGTTAACAATTGGCAATCCCCGTCGTGTTTGTCAGGGGTATGCAAATATGCCGGGTCAGTGCTTGCATCCACACCTTCGTAGCACCACGGAACATTTATGTTGGAAAACCCAAATGCCTCAGTACAATGGGTACGTGGTACTAATGGGGTCAAAATACCTATAGATAGCCTAACACATTTATCCAACTCTGCCATCATATCTGGTCCAATCATTGATAAGTCTTTGGTGGACTCATTAGTGCGCATAGATACTTTTGAGGTGCCTTTTGCAAATACCTGTGCAGGTTCGCAGCCCTAAACTACTTCATCTCTCATTGAATTTGCCTCTAGTTGGGAGCATTACCCATTCCAGTTTTCCTCTTGTCTCTGACATATTTCTCCAGCTTTTTCCTCAAAATGACCTACGCTCAATGCAGATCGATGGACCTGAACTAAATGAGGAGCCTCTTTCTTTGTTCTTCCATCACCCTCATCATTAGTTTTAGGGGGCAATGGTACCAAAGGAAGGACTGATGTGTCCTGCACCCCGTCTTCGTTGCTATCTGCAATACAATCAGAAAGGGGCAACAATTCCTCGGCACTCATATCCGTATAAGTATTCTCACCAGCACCCACCAGTGCGTCAACGTTAAGATTGCTGTTAGGATTGCTTAACAATGGCACCTCAGCGCATCTACTACTATGTAAACCACTTGCCATTCTTTTGGGAACTATCACCATCCATCTATAAGCTCTTATTTGGTCAACACAGAAACAATATTCCCTTACCTATATATAATCCAGGAAGAAGAATAGTCCCTGACGCTCCGTCTCTCCCCTCCCACCCTAACAGCCCAACAGCACACTTGGGGGCACTTGCAATGCACGCAGGACAATGCGCGTTCACTGCCGTTTTTGTTGGATTTCTGGGTGCAGGGGGGCAGGGGCACCACGCAAAGCAGCTAAGAAAAAACGACAAAAACAATACATGAGTGCCGTTCCGTTGCAAACGCCAGTCATGCCCAGCCAAAACCCAACCCACCTCTACACAAGCCCAGCCCACAACGGAACACCCACAAGCCCAGCCCACAAGCTCAGTGAGAGTCAGTTAACACACTAATCCGAATAATTACTTTGGTATTAGAAGTCCTTGGGTCCTTGGGCGTTTCGCCTATTCCTTGCAGATGATCCTTCTTCTTGCGCATACAGCACCTGATCAGCGCAGCCCAGACCACAACACAAAGCAAAGTTGGAGCAAGATCCCAGCCCAACAGCACACTTGGGTGCACTTGCAATACGCGTGCGACAATGCGCGTTCACTGCAGGTTTTGTTGGATTTCCAGGTGCAGGGGGGCGGGGCACCACGCAAAGCAATTTGGTATAAGAAGTCCTTGGGCGTTTCGCCTATTCCTTGCAGATGATCCTTCTTCTTGCACATACAGTGCCAGAACAGCCGGAACAGCGCAGCCCAGACCACAACACGAGGCTTCATCGGCATCCACCAATGTATCGATTGTATGAGTAACTGTGCCCGGAATCATATTATAAATTTGATTATTAATTTCATTGACATAATATTTTTAGCAGCGAAAATTGCTTGTTCATACAACCACTCATGAAATAACACTTTAGCACTATTCGTAGGAGAGTAACAGAAACGCCTGTCACACCTCTTTATATAGAAACAATGTGGAAACCTCTGGAATGCAAGCTACCTTAATCTTTGCCTCTCTGGTCCATTCGCCTCACATATGCCTCACCTTTGCCTCCCACGCTCCTTCGCCTTTCACCCCTCATATCACCTATACTTCCCACATGCCAACGCTTCGCCAAACCACAAACCCAAAATGTTTTAATTTTATATATATATAGATAAAGCAGGGATAGCATACAAGCAGAAAGGTTGTCGCTTTCAGAGCTTCCATACAAAACGTTTTTTTGAAGGTGAACAAACGTCATGAATGATATGACATGTTAGTCTTGAGGGACGTCCTCTCAACAAATCTGGAGTATACGCTGACTGCGACCACATTAAAAAATACTATATCTGAATTCTTTACATCAAGCAGATCACACAGCTTGAATGATGCCCAACAAGCTGATATTGAGAGATTCTCATCTCAGCATAAGGAGGGTGCAAATCATAATATGACCTATGGCATTAATCTACAGGGCTCAGATGTGGAGGGAGGAGCTCGTTTGGTTAGTTTGCAGCTTGCTCAAGTTCATTCAGAAGGTTCTCAATGATGTGTGTTAATTTGGAAAATTCCAGTCAGATTATGCACCTTAGGCATTAGCAATAGACATTTTTTGGGGAAATATTTTCTTTATTGAAAATGTCTATTTTGTGAGATTAAATTATTTTGAATCAGGCAAATGATGTAATTTGATATAGATGCGGGACTGAAAGTGTAACAATATTTAGGCGCTCTTATAAATTAGGTATCCAAGAAAAAATCTCTTATATGCTGGAGAGTTTAACTCACTAGCTACATTTGAGGTTAGGTTGCCCACAAACTCAATCCTCGACATTAAGGAGCAGCTGTAAAAAATGTGCAACCTAATATCATGTATGTCTTTGATAGTACCTGTGTGAAGTGTGATTAAGAATGTGCCCTTGTACACTTTAGGATCTCCACTTCTATCCTTCATGATTTTAGTTCAACAAATGATTGGCCCTGGATGAAAATGACCCTGGGATCCCTGGGTGGTTTGATATTATAAGGATTGTTGATTTGTATTACTATTATAATGTCTCTCATTACTTTCATTGCATTGCTCTAATGTTCCTTGTCCTGCTGCTTCAGACATGTTGGTATTGTTTTCTCTCCTAAACCAACATTGATGGCCATGCATGTCTATGCTATTATTGATGCATTTACTTATGATTTAACAGATGAAATATGGAGGCTCATGGCCATCGAGTTGTAGACCTGAGTGACACCTTTGGCCCGCATAGTTGGGGGGATTGCTGTGACAATATGCCAGCCTACAATGCTGTTTTCCGCATTTGAAGCTGGGAAGGGACTTTGTTTGCTATTTCATTATATCTTTTTTCAAGGCCTGCTATGTATGTTGTCTCGTACACTTAGTCACTTACTGTCCTTATGAGATGTTGGCTTTACATTTTCTGAGATTTATGCCATCTATGGTCTTCGTGGGGTTTGCGTTTTATGTTTTGAGCTTGTGAGATTCACAGAAAACACTATATAAATGCATTATATATATATTTGGTGCACCCTAGCTTTGACCAGTACATTTGGTTTTGAAAACTGACTCCAGATCATTAAAGCTCCTGGTGCCTCATCCATCATCCAATGGTGTTTTGGTTCCATAGGACCTAGAGTTACCCTCTGAAACCAATATAGAGACAGTGCTGGCAAAGTCAGTTGTGGTACCTGATGCCAGGGTCGAGTGGAGAAGAAACTTTAGGTTTGGACTGCAAAGGAGAGACTTCTGCGTGTCTCATGTGTCTACCTCTTGATTTGATGTCCCTGGGTGGAGACAAGAGCGTCTGCTCCTGGGGACTTGGCATATCCGATAAAGGTCAACAAAATGATCATGATTCCAAAACTCAGCATTGGTCATTCCTTTCTCCTCATGCTCCATTATTGAAGCCTGACCCCCCCTCCCCCTACACTGGGTTCTGGTGCGTGTATCATTGACTGCAAATTTCACCTTGTGCTTAGGACCTGCCCACCAAACGATAAAAATGGCCATCCCCTTTTGTGCATGTGGCACATCACACATACATCCTCACCTCTGGCCAGACCCTGGTTGCTGTGGTGTGTGATGGACCAACTGCTCTTTTCTCAGGTGACCACCCGCAGCCTCTATCAGAGCCAAGCTCTATAGATGGTTTGTGTGGTTCTGCATAGTGTCTTGTGCAGCCAATTGTTGTGGGCTACACAATGGTGTGGCTGCTCAGCATTCTGGTCTACCTGCCTTTCCCCACAGATACTTGCTGTCAGGCTCCGTGTTGGTATGAGAGAGCTTTACTTTTCGTGGGTGATGTATGGTCGACAGCCAATAAAGCAGGACAGTGGGACGGTTGAGCAGAATCTTATAGCCCTTGCCCGAGCCCTCCCCAGTTCTATATATCTAGGACTAGGACGAGGAAGTAAGCACGATTAGCTAAAACGTTTTGATAGGTTAAATGATGGTGAACAGTTTCATAATATCGTCTACATTAGTACAGTCTGTTAAGTGGGAAGTATCCTGTAACATTGAAAACGTTCTTAACAACATCACACTGACCGACAGCTGCCATTTAAACAAATGTACAAACAGCGCTTGCATATTGCCTGCCTTCTAAGCATTCTCATTGACTGACAGCTGGTCGCTAACAGTTTACAGTGCAGTAGGACAACAGGTGACACTGGCAATACCATTCATACTTGTATCAGTAATGAACGGCGATAGCCACTTTGGAATATGTCAAAGGTGATAATAACCTGGACATAGAGAAAACAGGTAGCTCACACTAAGAAGTAGAGGATGTTTGACCGTTCATCAACTCGTGTTTGTGATACTTCTTTCGGTTCATAACAATGAAACCCTGCCGAGCATGGAAAATGATTGTTGACACGTGAGGCCATGCTGTGGCATGGAGCCATGTGTGCTGTGAGCTCAAAGACAATATTTGCCTGCAGCCTTCCATGAGTGCCCCATCAACATTGGCACATATTTGTTTGGCCTAGGCTAGCTCATCTCATGTACGGATAAACAATTGGAACACGGTGATTGATTTTGTAAATTACCATTTATCTGGCTTGTGCCTACATCACTAGAGTCGCGTAATGAAAAATAATGAAAAATGCCCAGCGCAATACCATTCGGCTTGCCTATATTTATGTATGTTTTAGGATTTAAGTTGCCCTAAAAGGATATCTATTCCCCGTCCCCTGAGCTATGAATAACAAGGAATTTAACGCGTGACACGACGCATTAAAGAGCAGCAAAAGTCATTGCAAAGCCATCTTGGAGGTGCAGGTGACGATAAAACGCTTCGTGTAACCCTTGCACTGTTCGTAAAGGAAGCCGTGTATGGGGGCGACAGATACGAGATGGATAATGGAAATAGAACGAAGCATAATACGTGCTAATACCTCCTAGAGTTCTCCTCACGCCTGTTTTATGGATCCGACACCGGTTTGTTTCACATAGGGGCATGGCGTATCCCTCCACGGACTATTTTTTCTCTCCTTCTGGAAGTTACCAGCCCTTTCCTGTGCAGTGTAATCATTATCATGCTGCTTTTCCCCAACGCTGCATTCTGTCTTTGCGACCTGTTGATTGCATACTGCTGTTTGCGCATGTGCTCGAGGGAATCGCGGTTAATCAAACAAAATCCAGCAGTTCGCACATTTCAATTCATGCTCGGAGAATTGGGTTTTTGCAATTTTTATATTTTGGTTCTGATCCTATGCTTGCCAAGTAGAAGTTGTGTTTGCTCAGGTGATATGACTCCGGGTTTTAACGAGCCAGCTTCGTTAACTGTGCAAACTTCAGCGTCAGGGTCTGGTCCCGGCAAAGCAGACTCAGCGGTTCTTTCTTAGTGTGACGAACTCAATACTAATTTCACTTTTGCTATCATCTCAATTTAAAAGCAGCCGTGTATACATTTTATAACGAAAATTGCTTAATTAAGGATACATGCTAGAACAACAATAAACACTATATTTGAATTGGAAAGTATCTAGTTTGCTTCTTACACTTCACAACCTATTTACCATCTTCTTTATTGGATTGCAGGTCTCCTTGCACAGCACATGGTTAAGAATGCAGTTTCCTTAGTGAATATGTGCATACATGGGTTCTGTGGCAACATCCCCTGTAAAACAATGCAGGGGTGTGTGGCATGGAGATGATCTATTTACATATCTGTTATCCCTTCCACAGCAGAACAAACAATAACTAATCCCCCACACTAACGTGAGATGGGGGTTTAGATTCTATTAAAGACAAGGAGGCGATTATTATGCATTCTAATCTTTACTCTGAAACCACAGCAGCAAAGAAAAAAACTTTACAAACAAAAAAGTTTAAAACAGAACTAAACAGAGTTCAATGTCAATGCAAGGGGGGGACTCCCCAATCCATCATGGAGGACAGGTCATGCCCTGCAGGAGGCCAATGAGCAGGGACCCTTCCTTATATAAGTCCATTACTCTAAACCCAACCCCTCTTTCTGTAGCTGTCTTGAACCAGACGTCCACTGCACAGATCAGATGAGAAACGATGAAGGCAAATCCAGCGAAGCTCTCGTACCACGCACTCCATAACTTGAAGCTGTGAGCCACCCTCCTGCTCAAAATCTCAACTCGGAGCTGTAAAACAAGCAAGAAGGGTGGGTGGATGGGAAGACCAACAAACCAAAGACTGTTCTTTCTGAAAACATCTGTGTACATGCGTGTCATAACATCATATCATACCCGGGGTGGGTGGGTGGGATAATAATCGCCTCCTTGTCTTTAATAGAATCTAAACCCCCATCTCACGTTAGTGTGGGGGATTAGTTATTCTATGACAAGACAGGAGGCTCATATTATGCAAGTTCAAAGCCCTTGCATCCCATTAGTACAACATAATCAATACAATAGACAATGTAATAAAATAATAGGAAAGAAATGTTTTAAATGCTTTCATTAAAACAATCAGCTGACTGCAAGAGAATTGCCCAAGACTAGGCTGCCCCAATAACTGACTCAAAGGCATAGCCAAATCCACTGTAAGAAAAACAGGAAGATGTAATAAATCCAGCGACCCTACCAGCCACCAAAACCAACTGGTGAAAAGAAGGGAAAACAATTAACAAAGCTATCCTATACTTAACATGTTAGGAAAAAAACCCCTTCTGAAATAAAACGCATCTGTTGTCCAATCAAACCTTAAAACAGTTAAGCTCACCCCCTCTTTGGGAACCTGGATAGCAAACCAAAGAAAAGAAGCACCCAGCTCTCCTGGAGATAAAGAAAGTACCCCATAGGGGTGAAAGTTTTGTAGGGCTCCCTCCCATGCGTTAAAGGAAGATATTGTAATAGCAACAGAGCATGTCCCATAACTACACTGGGAAAACCAAGTGGGAGTAAAAAGTAATTTTAATAATTTGTAAGAGGAAGGATGACTTCTGGAGACAGAAGCAGAATTGAAGAGAGAGGGGCCACACCTGAGAAGCTGAACCTGTCAAACCGTCAGCACGGAGACCCACAGACCTCCCGCGTTCGCGAAAAGGACTCTGCTACCATGACAAAAGGCAGATATTTACCCACCTGACCCCTAAGAGGCCAAACATTGCAAGGAGAAAAATGTATTTTACCACCAATCGTTCCCATTATATTGATATGTAAACTCCTTTGTATATATGCCCGGAGCTTGAACCTTGTTCTCTCCTCTCCGGGTGATAAAACCCCTAGAGGATCAAAAACTAACCGAAGGAGAACTCCTAAATTCCAAAGTCTTAGCAAGACTGAAACTGCAAAGAACCGATCGCTAAGCAGTTAAACTGAAGTTGCACACCAGAAGAGGTCTAACCTCTATTTCATCTAATTTGAAGATCCCTGAAGCTCACAGCACCCTGAGCTGGCACCGTATTGCAAAACAAACCCTTGTGAAAACCCAAAGGTCCACCTGCCCTGCAGGTGACCAGGAGAAACAAGTCAGTAACTAAATATATATCCCAGCCCACTGGGAATCGCACTGACAGACACCTTCTGATAGTTAATGTAGAGACGCTGGAACGCATCGTGATAGAGGGTCATAATAATCTGATGGGAGATTAGTATCGCTCCCAGACCCCACTATCCCACCGAGGGATATTGAGATTGCCCAAAGGAGGAGGACCCTCCCCACACATCCAAGGGAAAAAACCTTGCAACCCCAGAAGAAGGCTACCCTGAGGACCATATTAAAGCCCTGCTGTACACCGCTAAGGGAAAACTAAATACACGCTTGTACTTTAACCAAAAACTTGACCGTGGACGGGTCCCCCTTAGTTTATTGAAATACCAGGAATTAGCGCAAAGGAAAGTAACTGACAGGAGGGAATGCTCAGCGCGAGTATCATGATGCAATCTCCCCCAGGGATGGCGAAAAAAGGAATGAGGGGGAAAAGAACTCTGGGATAAATATCAATGTCCCGTAAATGAAAGGTTGTGCAATAAACCTGGGACCCCAGACCCCTCAAACCCTGAGGTCCGAGTCTCTGAATCCGTGAGAGGCTGACTGGCCACTAAGGGAGTCAGGGGAAGGAAAATCAAGCACATAGTTCATAGCAAAACATCACTTATATAGTACTACGACCCTCAGGTATACGAGTGGTGCTTATCACGACAACGAACAGAGTGTGGTGTGAGGTGTTCACTTATCGATCTCAGCAGGATAAAAGACTGATTTAGACCCTTCCCAATTAGGGACCTGTATCCATACGGTCAGCACGGATGTGAAAACCCCATTCTATCCTCTGTACCGTAGAAAATAAAATATGTCTATATATATATAAATATATATATACCCAATGAAAGAGGTTAATCAACGCTCTTGAGGGTACCGAAGCCTGCTTGAACTCCTCGAGCAGAGGAGAAATAGCAACACCTGTTAGACGGTTAGCTGAACCACAGGCCAAGCCTTGGGGGGAAATCCCTGGGCAGGCGCCATAAAATCATTATTTGGCAACTGGACTGTTAGATAGCATCAAGTGTTTCCAAACACTTCCTCCAAGTAGAACCTGGTTGCTGAACTTGCCATGCCACACAACTGAACAGTTCCTCTCGAGCTGACCCCGTCTCCACCAATAGTTCCAATAGAATAATGAATGTCCAAAGGGACAAATAGTAAGGGAACACATCCCCCATAAAGAGAGCTTCAAGCCCTGCAGAACTCAATAGAGGCATAACGCAATCTGTTTTCTTCCTCATGTTAGGAGAAAATACTGCAGCTTAATAAGCACAGGTATTGGGTGGAGCAATTGATATCGGGAAAACAAACCTAAGGAAAGGACTGAGTTGTCCTGAAACTAACCAAGGTAAAGGGCAACAGAATTTTAACTAAAAAGGCGAGGGTGAACACCAGCGGCTAGAGAGGAAGTTACAACCTCCCACATGGGTCTGTATACAACAACCTCCACACACTCTTTTCTTTAAAGTACTTAATACATAAATAAATATATAACATGTCCAAGAAGAGGGGTACGCCCTCACAGGGGTCTGGACCCCCAGCCCTTATAGAAGCTGATACTTACCGAGCTATGCGGGCTACTGAGCATTCTGAACATGCAAATGTGTTCCAGTCATCACTTAAACCTAGTGGTTATCCAAAGTACACTGAGTAAGTGCGTCTCAACTGCTCACCCTAGCAGGGTGTGGCAACCAGCAGTACACGAGGGAGTTCCTCGCAGTAGAAACCAGGCAAAGCCTGAAAACCAAGCAGGTTATGGCGTGCTTACAGAAAGACAATGACCTCTGCCATATGCAGCACTGAAACAAAGTTGCCAACCTTAAGGGAGGAAAACACTGAGCAAGTGCACCTCCAACTGCTCGCCCGAGCAGGTCGTGATAACCAGCAGTACACGAGGGGTAACCTCGCATTAGCACTAAGGCAGAACCTGAACCCGAGCAGGTTATGGCACAGCAACAGCCATATGCAGCACGCAACAAAGTTGCCGACTGTAAGCGAGGAATACACTGAGCACGTGTACCTCAAACCGACCACCACAGCAGGGTGTGGAACCAGCAGTATACGAGGGGCCACCTCGCAGCAAAAAACACACAGGAAAAACCTGCCACCGAGCAGGTGACGGTACCCCTCCAGGGAGAATATTGACATCTGCCCCCAGCCGCACGTAAACAAAAACAAAAAAAAAAAAAAAAAAAAAAACTGCCAAGTTTAAGGGAGGAATACACTGAGCCAATATACCTGAAACCGCGCACCCCAGCAGGGTGTGGAAAACCAGCAGTAGACGAGGGGTTAACCTCGCAATAGAACTCAGGCAGAATCTGAAACCGAAATAGGGTATCGCCCCTACAGTGAAGGCAAATCACCCATGCCCTGAGTAGCACTGAAATAAATAAATAAAAAGCAGCAGAATGGCAGCGTATGAGGCTCTTCAATAGGCGAACTGGCGCAAATATATAGGCTGAAAGTATCGATTAAAACAGTACATAAAATATCTATTTTTAAATATATAAATACACACATGTCAATACAAATAATAAAGGTATAAATGCACATCCATATGTGTACACTGCCAATGGCGGCAGCGAACGCAGGTCCTCTGCATGGAAAAACCATTAACCTTCCCTTTGAGCTATGTCGCCTGTGCGCTGCAACAGAAGCCTTTCTGAACCATAAACACATAATATACATATATACTAAAGAATAATAGCTCAAAACCAAGAAAACATGGCGTTTCAATGTAAGAGAGGTGACAGAAGCACGTAGTGGAAATGCTCATGAAAGAGCTCCACCAACGAAATGAGGGCCTAGGGAACTGCCTCCCAGCCGGGTCCTAGCATGCCTGCACCTGAATCCAAACGCGAGCAGCGTCTAAAAGAAAAAACACACACACGATGCGTTTTAATTTGGCATGTATATATAGCGCTACGAACCCTCAGATATCTGAGCGCTGCTTATATTACCCACGGTGTGTGGTGCTCATTCATCAAGCTTGGAAGGAGGAAAGAATGAGTTTGGCCCTTCCGGGATTTGAACCTGTGTCAGCAGGCTCTGCACCCATGGCAAAGCGAGCGCTCTACTCGCTGCGCCACCTTACCATCCCTGTGAAGGGAAAAATGAAAGAATATGGAGCCGCATTAGAGACGTGACGTGACACGCGTCGGTAAGAAGCTGAGCTTCTAAAACAGACCGCGCGTGTCACCAACCAAGCATGTGTGCAACGCGCGCTGCCTCCGGGGACTGGAGGCAGCCGCACACGGAGAACCAGCCTTCCCCGAAGGGAAGAATTTCCATGAACACGTGGGCAATGCGCGGCGACTCCAGGCCGCACCAAAATAAACAAACATTCCTTGAGGGGAAAGAAAGATAAGCATTTTCTAGGGACACGTGGGCAAGGCGCGCTGCCTCCGGGGACTGGAGGCAGCCGCACACGGAGAACCAGCCTTCCCCGAAGGGAAGAATTTCCATGAACACGTGGGCAATGCGTGGCGACTCCAGGCCGCACCAAAATAAACAAACATTCCTTGAGGGGAAAGAAAGATAAGCATTTTCTAGGGACACGTGGGCAAGGCGCGCTGGCTCCGGGGACTGGAGGCAGCCGCATCAAGATAAACAAACTTCCCCTGAGGGGAATAAATTCCACGTGTCGCCGCCTGAGTTTAATGAGCAGGCGAAGCGACTGTAAATATCAGCGCTATAAATCACTTTCAATACATAAAGTAACGGAAAATAACATTCTAAACTCCATAAATTCCACACAAAGGTAAGAACTAGGAGGAGTAACTTAGCTGTGGATTTCAGCAGCAAAGAAAGAGGAGTTGGGTTTAGAGTAATGGATTTATATAAGGAAGGGTCCCTGCTCATTGGCCTCCTGCAGGGCATGACCTGTCCTCCCTGATGGATTGGGGAGTCCCCCCCTTGCATTGACATTGAACTCTGTTTAGTTCTGTTTTAAACTTTTTTGTTTGTAAAGTTTTTTTCTTTGCTGCTGTGGTTTCAGAGTAAAGATTAGAATGCATAATATGAGCCTCCTGTCTTGTCATAGAATTGGAGCCAGGGGGGACAAGAGGGCGCGGGGCACTCAAACCCTTAATCACCACTGAGAAACAGCCATTAAGCTTTGTGTTCCATAGCCACCACCCCTTCCCCGCCCCCCAACATGCAGGGGCCCATTTATGTTTAAAGGATTGAAAGGTCCACACACAGGCCTTAAGTGAAGTGCCAGGCATGTTTTGCCTCAGGAAAGCACATTACAATGTAGATTTCTAGACTGCCCCTGGAAAATTGTGATGCTAGTCTCGTAAATATCATACCAGTATTGCTGCAGTAAATCACATAGGGCCTCATTACGACTTTGGAAGTAGTCATGCCCTTAATAAGAGCATGGCTGCCTCCAAAATCGGGTCCGGGTTCCCTGAATGGGGAATTACCGGGTCATTCCGAGTTTGGAGGGCCTGGTAATAACTCCTTCAGGGAACCCGGCATGGACCTTCCCCATTCCCATTTGAGTCCCCATAGGGCTCAACAGGAATGGGTGAGGGAGCTAACAACGGGCCGATTACGACCGGCCCATTGTTAGCTCCCTGGTCCCATCGCGGGACCCGCTCTGGAGGCTGGTACAATCAGACGTCCACATCGGGTCCCGCAAGGGAACCTCGTAATAGTGCGGAATGCGTTTAACGGCGCCGTTAAACGCATTCCGCACAGGTGGTAATGAGGCCCATTGTCATTCTTGTTTCTACATTTGTCCAGGATAGCTGTGATATCAGCCCCAACATCATCGGCTCAGTATTTCCCAGTAAAACACATAGACGTGTTGCTTTTCATAAGTCCCCATAAAACATTGATGCCTGTCGTAACAATGCCTTTCCAGTTTTGTTCCATGAAAGCATATTATCCTTTTGGCAGCTGGCATCTAATTTGCATTGCCCAATAGACACTTTAATTTCAGTCTCAACAATGTAGCATGCTCAGTAATGCTGGTTTTAACATTTCTCCCAGAAAACTGTGATACCAGTCACACAATGACATATGATATGTTAAGGCATTTGTAACGCGCCTATACACAAGTGTTTCAAGGCGCGACGAGGCAGGGATGGGGGAAGAAGGGGAAGACAGAACAACGATCCTACTAGGCCAGGTGTCATTCAGATCCCGCAAGTGCAGGGGTAGGGGGAAGGGAAAAAGTGCATGGGGGAGGGCGGAAGTGCAGTACAAGTAAGTAGAATAAAATAAATAAATAGGGCCAGCTGGTGGCAAGTGCAAGGTCAGTGCAGACAAGTGCTGGGAAGCGAGGGCTGTGGGGATACAGAGACAGTCCCGCAGTGCAGGGGTTGCCAGGGAGGCAGTGCAAGTGGAGAGTGGCTGGGCCCAGCACCGAGGTCGGATTTGAGAGGCCCAGATGGAGATTCAGTGCAGTTTCAGTGAAGAATTTAGCAGGGGAGAGGGAGAGAGAAAGCAGAAGCAAAGAGGAAGGTTTTGAGGTGCTTCCGGAACCGGAGATGGTTCTCCTCAAGTTTCAGGGAGGCAGGAAGGCTGTTCCAGAGGGAGGCCCCTGTTGCGGAGAGAGATCTACCCCCAGCTCGTTGCTTCGAGAAGCGGCTGACCCTGAGGGAGTTGGAGACAGATGAGCGAAGGGCTCGGGAAGGAAGATATTTAGGAAGAGAGAGTTGAAGGTATTTAGGCCCCAGGCCCCAGAAGGCCTTGTGGACAATGCAGAGGGTTTTGAACTTTATCCTCGCAGCCACTGGGAGCCAGTGTAGAGATTTCAGTCCTGGAGAGATACGTTCCCTGGGCTTGAGGCCAAGGACAAGTCTCGCAGTTCTGTTCTGGATGAGTTGCAGAGGACTGAGAGTGGAGGCAGGCAGATTAAGATAGAGGCTGTTACAGTAGTCCAGCTTTGAGAGAACCAGGGCTCGGGAGATAGTGAGCTTCTGGGGGAAGGAGAGGAAGGGAAGAATACCTCTGAGGAGGTGCAGCTGGTAGTGTGATTTCTTAGAGACGTCAGATATATGAGGAGAGAGGGAGAGTGTGGAGTCGAAGATGACCCCGAGGTTTTTTGCCTTGCAGGTAGGAGCAGGAAGAGGGCCAAGAGAGGCCGGCCAGAGAGCTGCAGGGAAGGAGGGAGTGGGTGTGCCGATGAGTAGAATCTCAGTCTTACTGGCATTAAGGCAGAGGTCATTGGCCGCACACCATTCCTGGATAGCAGACAGACAGTCAGAGATGAGGGAAGGAGAGGAGGAGGCCGAGGGTAGCCTGAAAATGAGCTGGGTATCGTCCGCATAGCACTGGAAGTTGGGGCAGAGAGCGGCGATGCGGTGGACAATATTGTACCTGCAGTGGGCTTGTTGCCCGAGCCTTCCCCTGTGACTGGTGACCTGATCCTTTTATGAACCATGCAGAGCACCAGCCCCCCTCCCCAGTCTACACCAGCACCCCGTCAACCAGCACCGCCCTCCCAGAACCCTTTCCCTGACCAGCGTGGCCGGCCAGGGACCCTCCTACCTCGAGTGTGGTCCACCACCCCTCCCTCCAAAGCACTTAGACAGTGGTCTTCCCCTGTCATTCCATGGTATTTGCTCCCCCTGTGTCCCTCTTTAGCAATGCCTGGTCCTTGGTATGGGCCCCCCTAATGAGCACTAGCCTAGCCCTTGGGCCTTAAACCCCTCCCCATCCCCCATCGCCCCCATGTATCTTATACCCTAGCATTATGTCACCCCCCACCATTCCTCTCCCCACTTCAAAGTTCTTCTGTTTTTTACTGACCTCTTGATTATAAGTCATGGACTATTTACCTTCTGCAATTTTTGGGAGAACACCACATGCAGAAAACAATTCATGATTATGAGATAGAAATCTGCATTGGCATTTTTAAAATCTTTACCTCCGCCGCATAGGTGGAGTTAAGCATTTTAAAATTCCTTCTGCGTATTAAAATGGGTTGGCCCAAATGTGAAGTAATGTCCTAGTGCATCCCTTCATTTTAAGGGACAAAGGTGTGCAGGAGGACCACCCCAAAGAAAGTGAAAATGCATGCCTCTCAGAAGCCAATATTCTTACCCTTGTTGCTGTATAGTCTACAGAACAGTCTTTTACAGACCATTCGATGTGTTATTTTCCATTATAAAGTAGAGGTGTGATCTGTTACTGTACCATATCCATTTCTATGACCAATGCAGGGGTGTACATTGATTTTTTAGAAGTGGAAAACATCCGATTTGTTTTTTTCAGTAATTCTGCAGAATACTATAGTGCCAACATGGCAGTAATCCTTTTATACTGCACAGAGAGCCTCAGAATACTGCATGAGGTAATGGTAATTGTTGCATGCATTAATCCAAGGGAATAATCCCACATCACCCTAACAATGCCCATTGTAATGCTGGTTTGAAATTTAGTCCAGAAAAAGTTCAAGCTAATCTGTACAATTCTATGCCATTGTTGATCAAATTAAGCACATCAAAATGCAGGCGGCAATCTACAGTCATAGAAGAAAATGTGATGCCAGCTTCACTCACTTGCGCGCGCACACGTACACACACACACACAAACACACACACACACACACACACACTCTCTCTCTCTCTCTCTCTCTCTCTCTCTCTCTCTCTCTCACACACACACACACACATCTGTTTTACTTGCCTTTCAGTTGCAGGCTACACAGCTAACAACTTGCATTCTGTATCCTCTTCTCCTCCCACTGTGATGCACCCACAGGAAGCAGGAAGTAGGGGCAGAGTTTGGTAATCTTTGAGCCTCAATACTCATGAGCAATGAATGGGCATCTCTGCAGGCCTGTGAGTAGAGACAGCAGAGGAGCAAGCTCAAATTGTGAAAAATAAAAGACATCCCATCTTAGTGGTGTTGAGTTTTAAGAAATGAGAACTACCCCACCAGGGTCGGACTGGGACAAGAAATAGGCCAGGACACCAAAAAAAAAGTGGCCCACCCCTCGCCTCAAAAAAGTGGCCCACCCCTCGCCGCAAAAAAAGTGGCCCTCAAACCATCATCCGTGAATCGCGTCAATTCATGACTTTTACAGAAAATGCTACATATTGAGGGTTCATGTGTCTGTTACATTACAACACAACTCATAAAATAACATTACTTTGCATGCAGTTCTGTGACAGGGTCCGTCCACAGCTGCGAGACGCAGGAGTGGCATGAACCAACCACCCCCACTGCGGTTTTGGGACCTGCTGCAAGTCAATGCTTATACAGGGCTCCACAACCCCAGCAGGGAAGAAGGGTTAGGGTAGGGTGACAATGGTTGGATAGGAGTGGGGGTAGGGAAACCGGAATTAGGTTTAGGGAGAGGTTATGGATAGGTTGGGGATGTTAGGGTGAGGTTTTGATCACTGCGCATGCTTCCAGCTAGCTGTTACACTCATAGAAACACACGTCTCAGCTTCTGACTCCACACACAAATACAAAATCACTATAGCAGTATACAAAGGCACAGCAACATAATAAACACACATGAGGTAGGGCAGCACTTAGCTTAGGTTAGTTGTCACCAGAGTGTCCCTTGTCTCCTGCGATTTCGTTGTGCCAGGATGTGTCATAGTAGCTGTTCAAATGCTGCAATAAAGTGCTACAATTAGTGCACATATCAAACACTCAGGCATTGCGATGATATGCCCAGGTACTCGCTCACACCATTTTGCACTTGCTACCATCAATGGGCAGTTAATACAGTATACCACTACGACTGTGCCTGGCAAGTGGACACGCAATTTGCGTCAGGTCGTTCGATGCTGAATAAATATTCTTTAACATTTTAAATTGCACAAATTGCATCACACTTTATCAAAACACTTCCCATTGGTTACTATTCCAACAATGTCACAAAAGGAATGAATAGCCATTTGCAACCATGGGCACTTTTTTATTGGTACCCAAGACAATTTTTTGGCCCAGTCCGACCATGTGGGTAGAACTCCAGTAGTAGGCGTTACGTTGCTTTCATGGGACAGTGTCATATGTCTGCTAACACGGCTAAATCGAAAGTCATGACTTGGCAAAGGGGTTGTAAAAAGTTATTACATGTTATATAGAATCCATTCTTTAATTAGTGTTGTCAGCTTTATTTACTTAGGAGTAAGCGGCGCTGTGGACAATATGTGGGAAGAGTACGTCCAATGAGCTGCAGGACTAATGAAGAGGCTAGCCTTGATATTTTAATGGTCTCTGCTAGGTTTGGTGGCAATCATTTTATTCCAGACTGGCCGGTTATAGCTTGCTATGTAGCAGGAGTATGGGTCCACACCCAGCTGTACGTCTTGGAAAACTGAAATTACATCTTTAAGACCCTTATTAGGTGTTTTGCCTCTTCAGGTTGTATACCATGAAACTCGCTTAGAGCCGACAATCCCAAAGCTCCATTTAGCCCCTCCATGTTATCTTTGGTGGATTGGTCAAATGATAAAGTAGTACCTCACCGACTTATCTTGCAAGATATGTTAACATGGAAGAGGTTCGTAGGTCATGGGGCTGCCTCCGTCAAATCTGGTCCTGACTACCGAGGTGTGTGCATCTTTTACGAGAACATTGGATGTATTTATAAAGAATCAGGGAACTTAATTTTTCACGCTTTTCTCCAGCGGCAGGAACAGCTATCTCTACCTTGTTGCCCAGAATAATGGATCGATAGCTCAGGGGCAACGCGCTAGTCATGGAAGCAAGCCATCATCGAGCAGCCTGGGTTTGATACCCGGTGACACGCTTAGAGGCTGCAATCCACCATCAAGCATGTTATATATATATGTATGCTTTCTTAGGGGCATTCATCATTCAAGGAAGATAACTATGTCTTGTGTGTCTAACTGTTTGGCAAGAAAGCGGATTGCTCAACTCTGCTTTTGCTAACTTCCGCTTGCTTTAAAACGTGATGCTGGGAGGTTAGATAATGAGTGCTTTTGTAGATTTGATGATGTGTCAGTATAATCTAGTATGCACATTTTATTTCTCTGCTCCTCGTCTGTGGAACCACGGTGGAAATATATCGTTGCACTACTCCAAATGTTAGGAGTCCATCTATCCCGGGTGGCCATCCATTAGAGAATGTTATATCGGGATGCAAAAATAATTGTGGCCATTGGAGCATTTTTTTACCAAAAGCATTGAGATCCAGTGAAGGGGCTTTCAGTGTTATGAGCACCGTGGCCAGCTTCAGGCTTCCTGAAACTATGGCAGATGCTAACAAAACATGGCTCGTGGGTAGCATGTCAGGCTCAATGGTGCCATTGAAATCTTCGAGCGGTTTGGGGTGGTCCCATACATGCCAATCCTCCCGATTTAGGCGAGAGGCTCACACCCCCCCTCCCTTACACGGGTTATCATGCACATTATATGTCGTGTTCACCACAGTCATTTGATGTCGCTGAGATACAAACTATTGCCCCGCCCCTCCCCCAACCTGCACTCATTTCTCTGGGAACCGTTCCCCTTTTTTGCAAATAAGTTATAACAGCACAAACACGGTTACAGAGTGCATATTACCATACTGCCTGTTAATAAGCAACAACACCACACAGCGGTCTTTCTAGCAAGATGAGGGTCAAAGGGCTGAGTCTGCTCCCAAACACGCTTAAGCCACGAGTTCACACAGGCACAAGCAGCAGCACTCACTCACATGCCCGTCGCCCATCACACACAGACCCTCTCATCTCTCAACCCAGAGCGGCTCATTGCACACTGACATGCGGACATACAGCACCACATAAAGACGGGCACAGCCACGGTTTCATTCAAGAGATTGCGTCGACTGCGTTGATGCCCCCGTGTGACGTGTCCACCACCTTACCTGTTTGTGCAGTACTGCTGCTGTGGCTTCAGGCTTGGCACTGGCGGCCGGCTGTGGCGGCGGCCTCCACTCGGCTGGTCCTCCTTGCTGGTCCTGTGGGCACTGGGCACTGGCGGCCTCCTGACTTGGTGGGGTGCTGCTGCCAACCGACACAGACAGTCCTCCTGTGAGCAGAACACTGCTACTGGCTGCTGGTGCCTCTGCTCTCTCTGGCTCGGAGTCCTCTCCCGGACCTGGTGTGCAATAGTGTGTGGCTCAGCTTGGGCCTCCCTGGGCTGGCTCAGTGTGGCTCTCTCTCTGCAAGGGTTAGAGGCCCAATATCCGATTCCGTGGAGAGAGAGACTGCAGTCATCACGTGGTGACGCACGTGTGAGTCTATTGGGGCAGGCTAAAAGTGCCTGCAGCCAATTCTCATTGGCCCCCACCCTCGCCCTGTTGTTCCATGGCAGTCCGGACCCCCCAGCCCCAAGCACAAGTTGCTTTTCAACTTTGCAAAGAAGTGCAACAATGTGTTGTTACTTCCTGCAAAGTTGAAAGCAACTGTCTGTGTAGTGTGAAATCCGCCCGGCTCCCAGCAGCAAGCTCTCATCCAAGCCCTGAGGCAGGCTGCTGCCCCACGGCCCCGCATCCCCAGGTTCAGGAGTTGTTACATGATTTTTGCATTGCTTAATTGCGCAACGTGCGGCACATGTCATGTAAAACAGGTCCTGAACCTGGGGGGCCGTGGGGCATTATGTGCGCAATCAGCACCTCAGCCGGGCCGCCCGTGGACCGATTCAATCACTGCACAGCACCGGCCCCTGCAGTGGAGTGGCGGCGGCACGCCCGCCACCGGTGGCCAGGCCCAGGCAATCATCAAAGCAACGTAACAACACCATGTTGTTACCTTGCTTGATGAATTATTGCTGCAGTGACTGTCTGACTGACAGTTCTTATGTATCCGATTCCTGAGCTATTCTAGTGTGCGCCGTGCCCAGCCCAACCCCTCCCCCCTCTCCTGAGGCACAGGCGAGCAGCTCCGCTCTGGGCAGGGCTTCTCGCCCGCAGGCAGCGCCGCCGCGGATGCTGCACACTGTACACAAAGTGTGTAAGTTCGTAAAACAAATTTAAAAAAAAACCATTACCAAAAAGAAAACCGGCCCAGGGTGCCTGTCTGAAAAACCGGCCCCCAAGGACTCCAACTTCGTTCGGCCACGGGCCGAAAGACCGAAAGGGCCAGTCCAACCCTGTACCCCACTCCTCACTTGCTTGAAGGCAATTTAAAATTTAAAAGGATATGGATGTCTTGGAGAAAGGACACACGCTTGCAAAACAGAGCGTTAAACATGAACTAGTGTGTAGGGCTCCAAATGTCCATGATCGGATCTCCCAGTGTCTCCATCAACAGATTGAGTAAAACGTTTTTGAACTTTCCTGAAAGAAAATGATTGAGTCTGATCTTAAAAAGGCTCTGATTTATCAAGCGTGATGTTACTGAGACACGCTTGGTCAACGGATGGCTCCTTAAGCACTGGTGTCCATGGCACTCCTTCAAGGAGTCAGAAAATGCTCCTTGCGAGAGGCATGTGTTGATGTAGGTAGGTAGGTATGTATGCATTGGAATTATAAAGCACAGAACTAGCTGGGAAGCAACTGAGAGCAATACATATAGAATGCACATAGGGGTTTACTGGGAGGGTGTGGAGGTAGCAGAGGCTACTGGGCTGGATAGGGGACTGGGAAGGTGGGTGGTCCTCCAAAGGGGAGGGGGTCAGTCGGGTTGTGTGGAGTAAGCAACAAGTGGCAAAACCTTGGTGGTATTCGGGTTGCTGCATTTTTAGAACCCTTTTTTCCGCAGTGCTTTTCACACTGCACGTCTATCCTTTGCTGAGGCCACACACACACTCTCTCTCTCTCTCTCTTCTCTCTCTCTCTCTCTCTCTCTCACTCTCTCTCTCTCACTCTCTCTGTCTCTCTGTCTCCTGTTACAGAGGCATGAGGTGGTAGAAAGTGTGTCATCAGTCTTTCAGATGATCGGCCTTACTTCAGAACCTATATCTCATTGAGCACTCAGGAATGCGTGACAAGGGTAATAAGAAACACAGTTGCCACTGCGGACGCCTGCACCAGGATCGCTTCTATATTGCACACGTTGTTACCCTAAATTTAAGTTTCCAATTAAAAATTAAAAACGTGACACTGATACAGATTAAAAAGAAGGAAACATTTTTCACCCTGCTAGAGTTTACCATTTTGGCACGGCCAGTGCTTTAAGTGGAAAATAAGAATTGCAAGTACTTTCAAACTTAGGCTTTAAGTGGGCTGGGGCTCAGGCTCAGTGAGAGGAAAAAATTGCTCTCATGCAAGGGCCTAGCCGATCCCCCCGACTCAGTTCTTTGACATTAATGCTGTCACCCGGTGCAGTCATGTAGTTATCTATTCGTCTCTCTTTCTATGTGTGTCTTTCTCATGGTGTCTCACTATCTATTTCTATCAACCTCTATGTGTCTCTCTTGCCACTTACCCCTGCTCCAATCATATTTTTACCCTCTTTCTTTGTGTGTGTACATCCCTTTTTACTGAGTGTTGGCTTTGAGGCCCTGGCACACTGAAACATTACAATCAGTGATTCCAGCCTAAATATCAGTATAATGGTGTACTTTTAAGTGATTTGCTTTAAATTTGATTCTGTCACCCCAAAGCAATCACCTCTCAAAGATGTCAATCAATCAATCACAGACTGATTTTGCCCTGGTGTGGCACTAATATTGTGATTTATTACAGTTGGCAGGCTTTGAAGGAAAGGATGGTCAGAAAGACAACTAAGTCTATATCAATAACTATGATCTATGGTCAAAGAGAAAAATCACTGATTAACTCTCACAATGCCCATTGAAACCTGCTGAGGGACACAGAGTGGCTCCATAAATGACATAACGAGAAGATAGATGTGCCACTTATCTTCATACCTGATTGCCCCAGTAAGTTGCTCTGCTGACTTTTAGATGTGTAACGTGACTTCTAACCTCATCCTCCGAAAGTAGCTCTGCAACATACTTTGCCTGCTGCTTGGTTGGAAGGGGGTCATTTCCGTCCCTATGCTTATTGCAGAGAGAGGACCGCTCTTCCTACCACTGGCGTGACTGTGGTCCCCCAACGTCCCCCATGCAATTTTCATTGCTTGCCCCGCGAAGTGCAAATGCATGGGAATTCAGGCAAACCGGAATTTCAACTTCGTAGTGCAATCATAAATGAGTTGTGCCATGTCTGTGCATAGCATGAGGTATTTGCACTAATTCCTATGGAGTCAGACAACTTTTACCAGTTGTTAAAAGTGGGTGGATTTCTTAGGAATCTATTGCATATCTGCCAACCTCAGAATCCGATGCTGACGGATAGGCACTCGGTTGTGAAAGGTGGAGTGGAATGATGGTGTACACGTTGGTTTTGTCCTGGGTACCCACCTGATCCAGTCACAACCTTGAAAATCTCCTGGAGTGACAAATGAGGTAAAAGACAATGGTGTTTACTCGTAATTTACCGCTCTGGGAGATTTGCAAATGACCCCTGAAATCTGTCCCATTGATATGGAGGATTTCTTTTCTCAGGACCCCCCAATGTTTGAAGATCAGGCACAGTGAGAATAAATGATTTGCCCAAAGATCACACTTTGCTTAAGTGGTGAAACCAGGATTTGAGCCCAATCAGCGATTTAAACACTTGTGCACATATCCTCTCATCTATAGTTAATATACGTATCTTTTACGGTTTGGGTTTGAAAATATTAAATATTCTTTGCATTTAAAAGTACACAAATCACATAAAATATTAACTTGACACATACATCTTTTAAGAAACAATAGGATTATAGTTTTATTTCACCCATCCTGACTACAAGACCACAATGCAAGCCTACAAAATGTGTACGTTTTCAAAACTGCTTTCAGAAAAGGCCAATTGTGTTCAGAGTGACAATAAATTGCAACGCAATGTAATGTCACCAGCTAGAATCTTTGTTCCACACATAATGCAACGTTATGCTTCTCTCCCATTTATTATCACCCCTCACCCCAATCACAACTCTACTTAAAGGACTAAAGTCCTTCCCTGCCCGGGCGATCAAAATCTAATCTCTCTTATTGTAATGCTTTGTAGATACAAAGCAAAACTTCAGGGGGAACCACCGCACTTTACTGCTTTGACGTTTCATGTGAGAGAGTGTGAACCCCGAGCTGGGAGAAGGAAATATGGGACAGTGCCAACGTTATTGAGTACCCATACTCTCCTCAAACTTGGAGAAGTCCCGACCCTCAACGCGGGCAAAAAGAAGAAGTCAGAGTGCTGAGGGCCGAGTAGAGCATGTCTAAAGCAATGGGCGTGGCTCAAGCCAGGCACTCTTGACTATTGGGACCCCATACAACGACTTTCGGTAGTGTCAAGTATGTTTAGCAAAACCACCAAAGTTAGTCATGTCTTTGGGTCCATCCTTATTTGAAATTCCTTCCATATTTCGGAGGAAAAAAAAGACCTTCAGCTTTCATCAATCTCGAAAAACTGTGGAGCTGTAAAAAAAATGTGCCTAAAAATGTTGGTGCAACCTTTGCTTACGGAACATTTTGAATCATCTGCTATTTCTTGTGAAAATCTGTCCTCTCCGCCTGGGCCATCAGTGTCAAGAGACTGCCTTGGTGGGCAATGTTGTGCTCTGTAAATGTTAAGAAAGAATAAATAAAAAAAAGCAAGGGAGGAATTCTTATCACACTCTAGCTATATCCGTGTGCCAGATCATTGAGGGTATGGTAGTAGATTGTTAAAGCCTGCTAGGTTGAGGGCTGATGATCCTCAAGAATTCTCAGTCTGGTAGGCAAGAAGCCAAGAAGTAGCTTTCATCCTTTGAGTGTTACCCGGATGTATACGTCCAAAAACCTGATTTTGTTTTCCAATCACGCATTCATCTTCACACTAATTTGGGTGAGTGAGCGCTGTAATTCCTGTTCCCCATGTCCTACATGACTACTGGGAAAAATATACTTTTTGTGCCATCGCTCTGGGAACCGTGGGATTTGGATGACTGAGCAAACATCCAACATTTGTAATAACTCTAATAAGAAGGGACATGACAGACACACGTTACAGAACAGCCCCTGCGGGTGAGCACATGAGAAATGTATGACTATGTATGTCTGTGTTTCATCAACCCATTCATGCGAGAGGTATTTCTATACTTATTTCGGAAAGACCCTATGAGTTCTATATATAGTTGGTTACTTACAAAAGTGTAAGGTGGGAGTAGTCCTTCTGTTCAAGTTCTTCATCTACTGCAAGCAGTCTTGGTCAGCATTTTAGTGTTTTAACATTTCCAAGCATAACAGACAGTAACAAGCAAATACTCAGATGCCAAATTTATAGAGTGGGCTTGAGGGTCGATTTGAGTGGCTGACACTCACATGCCACGCCCTCAACATGTTGCATGTTTGCATAACCACTCCCACCCCCCTAAAAAGGGCACAATGCGCTATGTCCCCACCACATTGAGGGCAAACGGCTCTAGAATAAGGAACACGCAAGGTTTACTTTTATTGACCTTTTGTAATCGTTTTTAATAGTGCTGTTATGTGTATTGTCCCGAATAGGGATGATGGCTCGTTAGTTAACTGTGTTTCGCCATTAGTTTGACAGGTGAGCATTTAATCTTATTTGCAACACTCAGAGAAAGCTGTGTATTCCAGTGTAGTGCTGAGTTACTGTTTAATCAGCGCTGGGAAGTAGTGGAATTGCACTGGTGTGCCTTGTGATCTTGGGTAAAACTGTCCTGAGCCCTTGTGTTCCCTATCACTGACTTTCTTGACATCCATAATTAATATATGTATCAACGGAGCAAATACAACTTTCTACAATTAATCTCATTGTAAACAATTCTATAGCTGGTAGTGCATTGGCAGTGCATGCTAGTTTTATTATTTTCAGAATTCTTTATTTTAACTGGTGTGAGAAATCTGAGGGCGTTCTCACATTCAGCCCTCTTTTGACCCCCCTCATGTAACTAAGAGACTTCCAGATCCCAACCGCGGGGGTGAATCTACAAGGGACTATCACTTGGGTGGAAGGTGCTTGAAGAGCAGGAATGGGGTGCACGAGGGTAAGGCATGGTATTCCCCTTTATAAGACGGATCTATCTTAACACCCCACAGCATTTATGGGCCATTGTCAATCTCATTCTATCATCTCCTGCAATGCAGATTTCCCATTGTAAAAACCACTATAGTACTGTGACGAGGAAGAGAGGTTCAGATGCATATAGCCATGAAGATCAGAAATGTCATACTAATGAGTTAACACAAAGTCAGGCAATTCGGAATGACTCCTTCCACCTGCAATCCATCAGCAGCCTAGGAACATAAAAAAGGTGGCGTGCAAAAGGAGGAAGAGGGAGATTTGAGAAGTATGAGTACAGTAGAAGGTGCAGGAGGACTGGAGTACCTGAGAAGTGCTATGCAGACGGGATGAGAAGCCGAAGCGACAAAACATAGACGACAATGTTCCTGGGAGACCCGCCGGGAGTGCAGTGCTGGACTGGGAACCCTAGTCAGGAAAGCGGAGACCGAACGCTGTGAAGAGCGAAGGTGGAGCCCAAAACGAAGGTCGAGATCTGCAAAGGGAAGCACCCGGCGAAGCGGAGTTGCAGTCCAGGAAGTGTCAGTGGACATTCGGGACACCGAGCAACCCGGGAGGGGCTTTTGAGTCCGATGCTCACAATCTTGAATGCTGAACGTAACGAAAAGCTGGATGCTTGAAACCTTGAATGCCGAATGTACTGAAAAGCTGAATGCTTGTAATCTTGAATACCAAACGTGATGAAAATCTGGACACTTGCAAATCTTGAATTTGAAAAGCGGAATGCTTGAAATCTTGAATGCCGAACGTAATGAAAAGCTGGTCATTTGCAATCCTGAGTGCCGAACGTAACGAAAAGCCTGATGCTTACATATTTTGAAGATCGAATATAAGAAATGTGCTGATGAACCCGCAGCACTACCAGCTTGCTCTTATTGATTCCAGAACGTAGCAACAGGGGCTATTGAGCCCAAACCACAGAAAGGTGACCAACATTGAATGTTGAACGCAATGAGAGGTGCTTCTGAGCCCATACGGTGAACACTTGGATATATTGCTGACTTTGGCAAGAGTGGCTCAGCTTGATCACAAGTTGGGCGGTAGCCCTTTAATGCGGTGGTAACGGTGTTACTGCAGCATTTAAGGGTCCACCCAATCTCAAGTTGTCTGTGTTTAGCCCCAGCTCAGCGATGGGGGTGAACATGCCAGAAAAATGCTATTTACAACGCAATGGACCCAATGGGGAATGGGGACTAACAGTGCCCAACACATGATCCAGCGGTTATACCGCCGGATGGGTGGGCGCTAATTCTAATAAAGTTGGGCAGTAACACCGCTGGGATACCGCCAAACTCAGGATCAGGCCCGCTGCATGAGCCTGCACAACACCTCCAAAGTGAAGTGAAAGACTTGAACGTGTGAGCCATTAAATATCAGATACGGGAAACATATGGTTGCGTAACCTAGGATCAACTTTGCTAACATCAAGACTCTAATCACAAGCAAGGTATGTGGTTGCTGGTTGCATGACCTGTGATGGGTGGACTGTGTGGTCTGACAACTGCACCTAGACCAGAAGCCATGAAAGATTTGACAAGTGACTAATAGGTGTGAACCATTGGTGAAGTTAACCAAGGAAGGGGCCAAGCAGACCCGGTGTTCTCTCATGAACTCGTTAATTTAACGGCCTGTGAATTTATGAATTTCAACTGTTGTGAGTGACTTGGTAACAAATTGACTGCTGAAAGTGCCTCTTGGGGAAGAAAACTCTGAGAGTTAAAATTGGAGAATCTTTGTCTTGGGGACCGAGTTCCAAGACCACAGTGTAGTGTATGAACTTTTGTTGCATTTAAACTTGGGGAAGGGAGACACCTCTGATGTGAACTGTGATACTTGCAAATCTATGGAAGGTAACTTCAGAGCTTGCTCAGTCCTTGCTGAAAGGAAGTTACATTGGAACTATGTTGAACTTGAACCAGAGAACTTTAGAGCAACTTAAATTGCCCCACTTTGAACATTTGATTTGAAACACTGACTTTTTGGTTGAGAGCATTTCCCCACTAGTTTTGTTGTAGTTGTGAAGACAAGCAAAGGTTTTGACACAGACAGATCTTTTTGCTTTTGGACTTACTGACATAGACTTCCTTTAGATTTTTTTAGGCAGGGAAATCACGCAATAGTATAGGCTTAGTGATGTATCTGGGTCTGGTAATTGAACATGGAGCAGGAACCAAACTGGCCAAGTAAGTGTAAAAGAACAGGATGCTTTATTTCTTCTTGGTTACAGTATAATAGGTTAGCAGTGGGAGAGTGGGCACATACATCCTTCCTGGTTCATTTCTCTACTCCAAGTCCCCTGTCATTCATGGAAACTCATGGTTCCCTTCATTCCAGCACACCTCACCACATTCCATGAGGCCTTCCTCTGCATTCACACATAAGCATACTCACAGATACAACACATTTCCCTTCGCAAAACAACAAAACATTTGAGATGGACAAACCTTCTACATGCCGGGAAAGCAAACAAATATTTAACACAAACTCCTTCTACTTTGGCCTGCCACGCCAGGGTCACACGACTGCTACTCGCAAGCACAATTCTTGCCACACAGGGACAAAATAGACCTACTTACATTCGTAACCCTCAAGAAAATTGGACCTCCTTCCGCCAGGGACTGCCACTCCCTAGCAACAGGTCTGCCACACCTGCACACTATTCCTATACCCTCAAGAGAGCAAAATTACCCAAAAAAAACAAACAACGTCCCAGGCACACACCTAACACAACTAAATCAGCAGATTCAGCAAGAAACTACACCATCCCTTCTCCCACAAGAAGAAACACTTAAAAGAAATGAAAGGTTGATAGAAAAGGAACTAACATCACTAAGAACACACAAAACTATGACGCGACTACACCGGCATGGTGTGTAAGGGTGCACAGATTAAGTATTTACTTATTTATTTATTCGGATTTGTAGAGCGCACGTCAGCCCTGGGGCATCGTGGCGCTTGTTACAGACATATCTTAGTTGCATATACACAAGTAATACATTATTTACAGGAGCAGGTATGACATTTGTACAAATTTACAGTGCAGTATATTTACATAGGTTAGCGAGTGTCACATATTATTGTGCAAGGAAGGAGTTCTTAAGTTTCCTACGAAAAATCGGGAGTGAGTTCTCCGCTCTAATGTCTGCAGGTAGAGCGTTCCAGGACTTGGCAGCAATGTAGGGGAAGCTTAGGCCACCGACTTTGGCTTTTTTGATGCGTGGGATATGGAGTAAGTTGGTGTATTGCGTCCTGGTGGGATGTGAGGAGGAGGGTTTGGAGATGGTCTCTGATAGGTAGGACGGGGCGGAAAGAGAGGGGCATTTGTGTGTGAGGGTGAGGATTTTGAGTGTGATCCGCTCTTTGACAGGGAGCCATTGGGCTGAGTGTCTGGCCTGGGAGACATGCTCTCTTCTTGGGATGCTAAGAGCAGCCCGGAGAGCATTGGTCTGTGTGACTTGTAGTCTGTTAAGGTTTTCTGCCAATGTGCCTGCTAGGAGGGCATTGCAATAGTCCAGTTTGGCTCCAATGGTTGCTCTGGCTATTGAAAGGCAGTTAGGTTTTGAGAGGTATGGCTTCATGGCGTTTATAAGTTTGGTGGTATGCGCAGATGAGGAAGTGATTGCGCTGACTTGTCTGGTCATTGATAGTGAGGAGTCTAGGTATACTCCCAGTGTCTTGACAGCTGTGGATACGGGGATGATGGAGTTGTCAATGGAGACGTTGGTGTACAGTTTGTCCAGTTTGTCTAGGGTGCTCTGTTGACCTAGTATCATGATCTCAGTCTTGTCTCCATTAAGGCAGAGGCCATTAACTGCCATCCAAGCCTTGATGATGGAGTAGATTGTGTGGGGTCCTTGGCGTCTTCGCGGTATGATCCTGAGAGAGGTAGAAGTACTTGTGTGTCATCTGCGTAGTTCATGTACGTGATACCATGTGAGTCGAGTTTGTCAAAGAGAGGCTTAGTGAACAAGTTGTGAAGTGTGGGTTCAGTGCAGGATCCTTGAGGGACCCCGCAATGGATTGTAGTGGGTGTGGCGTTAGCAGTGTCCGAGAAGACTTTTATGGCTCTTCCCTTGAGGAAGGAGGTGATCCAGAGAGCTGATTCTTTAGAGAAATTGGCTGAGTGTGTGAGGTGTGAGGTGAGGGTCTTGTGATCAACCACAGTATACTGTGCAAAACTTCACTGCAAGCACAGTATGGTGAAAACATTTGTGCAATGCAGTACAATCTCAGAACAGCAATAACATTCAGGAATTTATTTTTACCAAAAGATCACCTCTCTAATCACTCCACCAGTTTTTTGAAGTAATCTTGTCCTGATATGTTCAGACTGTGACATGAAAACTTCTCCCAAAAAAAAAAACTTTGACACTGGCAACTCTGTGTGTCAAAATAGGAACTCCCATCCTGTATCTACTCCAATTACATACATTTGGCATCACTAAACTCTGAAGTTGGACAGCATCTCGAACACTTCCTCATGGGACCATCTAGCTAAATCATGGAGAACAGATGTGGACGTTGCTATCTTGCACGCACCACATATAACTTTGCGTCGGCAGTTTCCCACACAAAAACGTGCCTATCACACATGATCACTGTGTCCAAGTTTATCTCATGGGACATGCACTACCTTTATGCCACCTATAAATACAACTCCTGCAACAATACTAAAAGTATGACAGTCACTCAAGATGCAAGCATAACTGGTTGTAACAGCGTCTTGATGCCTCTGGGCTTAGTGCACTTTATAAATGTGAATAATAAATAAATAATTAAGTCCCTAAATTCCAAACAATTCAATAATTTCTCTAATAGACCCTCACCATACAATACTGTCTCCAAAAATACTCTGTAAATATCCACTCAAATCTATTAACTCTTCACTAGTGACACAAACTGATTGCACTGAGGGCACCACACCTGGCCAGCATGTGAGCCGCAATCTCTAAACTGCATGCACGTTATATTAAACATGTACACATTTCACTCATGACCTCATGCAAGTTACCCCTCAAACATGCATACACACTTGCTCACTAAAAGTACAATTCCCCTTAAAACATGCACACTACACTTTGGCATGCACTCACATACGCACAACTCTATAGAGAGAACACTTCATAAATACGGTGACTTGGGGATGATAATTAACACCTGGCAAAGCAGTGTTGATCAGGCGCTGCTCTGTCAGCGAACACCAATAAGCAATGTTGACATCCCAGCATTGATTATGAACAATCTACTCTTAATTCAGTGCATTAACAAAAACGTGGCATATTCTATATACTGTGCAAGTAAAATCTCCTAATAAAACAGTAAACTCCATTTCTAAATGCATTACATGTATTCTCTAAAATCACAATAAATGGCAGCTTCATCGTGGCATTCTAGTTTCAATCTACTCTCCTGCTCACTAGCACTTAATTGCATTGTAATTTCCACTCCCAGACATTGCACTTCCTCAAAACTAAAAAAAACGAATCATATCCATCTACGCTCGATTCACACATCAGCTGAATATTTTAAATCATGCATAACATGTGGAAACACCCTACGGTAAAAACACGAGACTTAATATCTAAAAGACAATGTGCATCCTGCGTTCTCCCGCGTCTGCCTGCCGAGCACATAGCATCACTGCTGAAAACAGGCAATGCAACTTCAATTGCATTGTTCCAGAAAGTAACTTCAATGGACTGTAACCCTGGTCATTTTGTATGCCATGAGCCCCACATTATTCCCCAGCACCGCCCCATATCTCAAAACAGTACCTCAATCCATTGATGGCAAATTCAAGGCTGCTATCACAATTCTGTTCATCATCGCGCTGTGAGTGCACTTCTAGGGCTCTTCCAATATTACATCGGGCCATGTATGTTGCTACTTTTCGATGCAGCCGTTCAAGTTTGCGGCCAGGCTGCTTAAATGTTCCAGAATCCAGCCACAAGTTTCCCAGCTCCAGGACCACCACTCGTTGTTGTCCTTTGTCAGGCAACTGGACCTCTATGGATTCTTAAGCACTTATCTTGAGATGGCAAATCCACTCCCACCACGGACTCCAGGCTTTCCATGGACTTAGTTCTTGCATAGAGCTGGATCACCTCAGGCTTCGCTTCACCACCAGGCTTCACTCTCCCCCTCTCTCCTGGGCTCATTTTAGGTACTACTCATCTTCAAATGATGTGCCTGGATCCAGTAATTGAACATGGAGCAGGAACCAGACAGACCCAGGTAGTGTAAAAGAACAAGATGCTTTATTTCTTCTTGGTTACAGTATGAGAGATTAGCAGTGGGCGAGTGCGGCACATCCATCCTGGTTCCTTTCTCTACTCCAAGTGATTCATGGAACCACAGTTCGCTTAATTCCAGCACACCTCACCATATTCCATGAGGCCTACTTTTGCAATTACACATAAACAAACTCACAGATACAACAATTAGTTAGTCGTTACACCATCTTGATTATAAATAAAGGGGTCGATTCATGGAATTAATGTGCGCCAAAAATTCCTGCGCAGAGGTGCCAAAACGTGCGATTCGCAGTAAAAGTGCAAAAATCGCAGTGCAAGTGCGAAAATCGCAGGGAAACGAGCGCACATCGATTCATGGAAGTCCGTGCGCGAGAAAAACATTGGATGTGCGCTGAAAAAGTGCGCCGTGCACGCCGGCGCACAGGTCATTCAACAGCATGCGCCACGGCCACTGTGAAATCGCACATAGCGCGGCGTACATCACAAAAGTAGGTGGAACACGGGGCGTAACACTCGGTATGGGGAACAACGCGTGAAAATATGGGTGTCACGGGGGAAACACAGGAGGCAAGTGCACGGAACACCCACACGCTCGCCTGCAACCCGTATTCATGGAATCGAATAGGGCAAACCAGCGCACGGTCAGAGACGCGCACAGGGCCAATCAAGTACTCCACAAGAAAGCAGGCAGTAGCGTCCCTGTGCCTGAAATAAATGTGCGCCAAAATGTGCGCCAACAAAAAGCACCCATATACAGCCATGATGAATGGTCCATACAGTGGCCCTCTGGAACAAATGAGGTGCAAAGGGGTACCGACAAACACAGACACCCGCTCTGTGAAAAATAGCGTGTGCGTGTGTTTCGGGATGCGCGGGAAGTTCCACACGCGATTGGCCTGGGTACGTGTACTTCGGGGTGCGTGGGAAGTTCCACACGCGATTGGCCTGGGTACGTGTATTTCGGGGTGCGCGGGAAGTTCCACACACGATTGGCCTGGGTACGTGTGATTTGGGATGCGCGGGAAGTTCGACACGCAATTGGCCTGGGTACGTGTACTTCGGGGTGCGTGGGAAGTTCCACACGCGATTGGCCTGGGTACGTGTATTTCGGGATGCGTGGGAAGTTCCACACACGATTGGCCTGGGTACGTGTACTTCTGGGTGCGTGGGAAGTTCCACACGCGATTGGCCTGGGTACGTGTGTTTCGGGATGCGCGGGAAGTTCCACACGAGATTGGCCTGGGTACGTGTACTTCGGGGTGCGCGGGAAGTTCCACACGCGATTGGCGTGGGTACGTGTGTTTCGGGATGCGCGGGAGGTTCCACGCGCGATTGGCCTGGGTACGTGTACTTCTGGGGGCGCGGGAAGTTCTGCACGCGATTGGCCTGGGTACGTGTTTTTTCAGGATGCGCGGGAGGTTCCACACGCGATTGGCCTGGGTACGTGTGTTTCGGGATGCGGCGGGAAGTTCCACACGCGATTGGCCTGGGTACGTGTACTTCGGGGTGCGCGGGAAGTTCCACACGCGATTGGCCTGGGTACGTGTACTTCGGGGTGCTCGGGAAGTCCCACACGCGATTTCAGCAGGGTACGTGTATTCCGAGGTGCGCTGGAAGTTTCACACGCGATTTCAGCAGGGTACGTGTATTTCGGTGTTGCCGGGGAGTGCTACACGTGATTTGGCCGTGTGGGTCCTCCCAGGTGTTCCCTCTACACCCTCCACGGCCCCTGCAGGCAGCCCACACCACAGGGGACTACCCTGCACCGCTGCTCATGTCCCACAGGCAACCCATCCACCATGGCCATGCCCCCCAGCCGACCCACATGTCACCTTGCACTACTGATCACCAACACATGTCTCCCAGCACCCCCACCCCCCAGCACTGTGGGGCACCCCCCACCAGGCCCCCACTCATGTCCAACTCATGTCTCCAAGCACCCCCACCCCCCAGCACTGTGGGGCACCCTCCACCAGGCCCCCACTCATGTCTCCCACCACCTCACCCCCCAGCAATGAGGTGCACCCTCCACCAGGCCCCCACTCGTGTCTCCCAACACCCCCACCCCCCAGCAGTGCAGGGGCACCCTCCACCAGGCCCCCACTCATGTCCAACTCATGTCTCCCATCACCCCCACCCCCAGCAGTGCAGGGCACCCTCCACCAGGCCCCCACTCATGTCTCCCATCACCCCCACCCCCCAGCATCCAGGGCACCCTCCACCAGGCCCCCACTCATGTCTCCCAGCACCCCCACCCCCAGCAGTGCAGGGGCACCCTCCACCAGGCCCCCACTCATGTCCAACTCATGTCCCCCATCACCCCCACCCCCCAGCATCCAGGGGCACCCTCCACCAGGCCCCCACTCATGTCCAACTCATGTCCCCCATCACCCCCACCCCCCAGCAGTGCAGGGGCACCTCCACCAGGCCCCCACTCATGTCCCCCATCACCCCCACCCCCCAGCATCCAGGGGCACCCTCCATCAGGCCCCCACTCATGTCTCCCAGCACCCCCACCCCCCAGCAGTACAGGTGCACCCTCCACCAGGCCCCCACTCATGTCCAACTCATGTCTCCCATCACCCCCACCCCCCAGCAGTGCAGGGGCAGCCTCCACCAGGCCCCCACTCATGTCTCCCAGCACCCCCACCCCCCAGCATCCAGGGGCACCCACCACCAGGCCCCCACTCATGTCTCCCTGCACCCCCACCTCCCAGCAGTGCAGGGCACCCTCCACCAAGCCCCCACTCATGTCTCCCACCACCGCCACCCCCCAGAGGTGCAGGGGCACCCTCCACCAGGCCCCCACTCATGTCCAACTCATGTCTCCCATCACCCCCACCCCCAGCAGTGCAGGGCACCCTCCACCAGGCCCCCACTCATGTCTCCCATCACCCCACCCCCCAGCAGTGCAGGGGCACCCTCCACCAGGCCCCCACTCATGTCCAACTCATGTCTCCCATCACCCCCACCCCCCAGCAGTGCAGGGCAGCCTCCACCAGGCCCCCACTCACGTCTCCCATCACCCCCACCAGCCAGCATCCAGGGGCACCCTCCACCAGGCCCCCACTCATGTCCAACTCATGTCTCCAAGCACCCCCACCCCCAGCAGTGCAGGGCACCCTCTGCCAGGCCCCCACCCATGTCCCCCAGCCAACATGTCATCACAATCTAGATCCCTGGCCCTTATGGTCAGCCTCCAAATGCCAAACACCCACCCGAGTATTGCATCCACCCACTTAGAAATGGCAATAACATGATAGAACCCCAATTGCAAGTTTGGAAATGAACACATGTCCCTCACATACACCCAATGGGTGTCAGTGAATGGCAAAACCCATATCATGATATGCATGAAACCAATGAGATGATACTACACATTGAAGTTTGAAGAAAAAATATGTATTAAAAGCAACATAAATTGAAGCAAAAATAAACAAACAATAATGGAAATTTTAAAAAAATAAACCAGCAGGTCCGTGAAATAATGCAAAACCACAAATCATAATCCAAAGGAAAGGTGTCCAAAGTCACAGTCCACAAAAGTAAATCCAATGGAAAATTAAAATCGAAAACCATTGCTCCATGGGTAAATCATTAAAAAAAATGAAAATCCAAAAGTCAACTATATACAGATAAACAATCCAGGGTCCATGATCCCAACCAAAGAAATGAAACCTATCTAATAACACTACCTAAAAAAACAAAATATATACAAAAATGTGGCCCATTGTCCAAAAGGTCCAAAAAAAAATGCTAAACCAAAGGAAACCTAACACTAACTACAGAACTATTTACAAGGGCAGCGGGCTAGTCCGACGGCTCACTTCGGGATGTTCCGGGCCAGGGCATCATCGAACTCCTGCTCAATGTCCCGGAGGCGGTCCTCCTCCATGGCCCCAGGTCCGCAGGGCCGTCCACATGTTCACCCCAAACTCCCTGCGGATTGCCTTGAGGCACTCGGCCCACCTCAGGGCCCTCCGCATGGAGTTCTCCGCCCTGACCATCGTGAGCCATGCCTCTTCGGCCCGCTGCCGCTCCGCATCTATGGCGTGGCCCAACCGCTGCCACACGGAAGACACTTCACGTCCTGGGTCCTCCTGCCCTCCGGCCGATGCCTGCCCCTCCGATGTCGAAGGCCCCGAGCCATCATGGCTCCCACCATGTTGCTGCTGCTGTTGTGCCTCTGCCCGTGCACTGCCTCCTGCTGCCTGCACATCCTCCGCTGGCTGGGGTGCAGTCGTTGATGTGGCCACCCCTGCTGGACGTCCGACTCCCGACTGTGGCAGGGATGCCTCCTCCACCAGCCTGGCCGCACCGTCAGAGGCAGCTCCACAGGGCACCCAGGTGACTAATGGTTGGGAAGATGGCATGGAGGACGACTGGCGCATAGGGGTTCAGTTGAGGAGGGGGTCTGAGCATGCCCCATCAAACAGAGGAATCCGGCCTGGGTGACCTGTCCCAGTAGGCCGACGCGGTCAACGAGCCATTCGAGATGACGTGCAGTCTCCTCATGAAAAGACTGCAGGTCACCTCGCATGGCCCGTTGATGCAACGCCACACCAGTCAGGACAGTCTCAACCCGGACTCGGATAGCCACGTCCGCAGGCAGAGGAAGGCCAGTTGTCGTGAGCTCATCCCCTGCCTGAAAACGGGTCTGGACGTAGGCATCCCTGCTGGTGCAAGATGATGCAGTGACAGGATCAGGGACAGGATTGCACACAGGCACCTCCGCGGCGACCTGTGCTGCCTCCTGTCCCTGGTCTTGCACTGCACCACTAGCACCAGTGGAATCCCCACCTCCAGACCCCGTCTCTGTTGCTTGCACGGCCTCATCTTCCACTAAACCCCCAACCAACCTGGATGACTCCGTGCCATCTTCCCCCGTTGGGCCCTGTGGGGTCCCAGCTGCCCTTTCTGCTGCAGAGGAGTCCAACTCCGACCTCTGCCTCTTGGACCTCCCCCCGGCAGCTGTGGCCTGGGACGCGGCACTGGACTCCTCACTCCCTGACGAGATCACAACCTGGGAGGGGAGCCGGGCCTTGCGCCTCCGGCTGGCGGTGCGATCCCCGCTGCTGTGCTCCACAGCACCTTCTCCGCCCTATTCATCAGTTAACGCTGCAGACAGGGAGAAATAAAACACAGGCATCAGGGCACTGTACAATGGACACATACACACATGACAGTTGCACATGAGTGGCATTGGCAAACCTCAGACATGGCATCACAATCGCCAGCACACATGTCATTTCAACTTGCACACATGAGCCATACCACAGCCACATCGCAACTGCCAGCACCATCCATACACATACAACAGCATGAGCAGGCAAAGGTGAGCCAGAAATCACATGCAACACAGGGAGTGCACTACACATGCACGCACACCACCACACTTGCATGCATGTGTACACCTCAGCCAACTGTCACAGTGTTCAGATGGGCATCCATGTCACATCTGCCAATCAGGCTTCCACATCCCGCTGTCACATGCATCCATGTTGCATCACTGTTGCACCCTTGTCAAATACACACACATGCACATGTACACAGTGCTGATACATGCAGCAGAAAACAACATACATGCGTGACATCACGAACATGCCTACTTACATACACATTCATCCAAACATGTGTGCCCACACAACTGCATTTGGCATGCAAGCCTACACACACAAGCACCATCCATGTCTCACACATGACAGCCCTCGCATGTGTTAGCCTCACGGCCCTGTACACCCCCACCCATACTCAGCCCCATACAAACATATGTGCAACCGGCACACTACTGGCACATCACCACACGCACAGCTTACAATCATGATGCATGTACACTTACCGCTCGACTCCAGGTGGGCCTGCCTCTCAAGGACCTGGACGTGGAGCGCTGGGGATATGCGTTCCAGGACCCTCATCTGATCTTCTGACAAGTGGCCCCGGCGCCCCTTAGCATCCGCTGCCTTCAAGAGGCGCCGGGCCTTGTTCAGGGCCCTGGACCTGAAGTCCTCCCAGAGCTTCTTGACATGTTGGAAGTCGCGGACTGCCACCCCCTCCACGTTGATGGCAGTCACGATGTCCGTCCAGATCCGAGTCCGTCCTTCCTTGTCGGCGCGCACACTTCCGAAGAGGGCATCATACTGCCCCAGGACTTGCTCCACCAGGACACCAACTTCGCTGGCACTGAAGCTGGTGCCCCTCTGCCTCTCTGGCCGGGGGTTGTCAGTGGTGCCAGATGTTGCAGTGCCCGACATGACAACCCCAGAGGCAGAAGTGGGTGGGCAACTGGGTCCTGGGGCTGGGCTGTGGAGCGATGGAATCCCAGTCGGGAGTCTTTGGTTCCAGCAGGGGTGGTCACAGCAACAGCACCCCTGGCTGATGTGCAGGCAGCAAATGGCAGGGCACGTGGGCAGCAGGCAGTCAGGCAGCAGCAGATGGCAGGTGGGAGCGTGCTCGGGGGTCTGGGGGGCAGTAATTCGGCCTTGTGGGCAGGAGCCTGGTCTTCCGTGTGCTTACGCGTAGCCAGCTTGATACGGAGTGATTTTGCACGTGAAAATCCTGCACGTCTGCGTGTAAATCGAGGAAAGGCCCTTAGCGCGTATGCACGTCAGCACGCATATGCGATTTCATTGGACCAAAGGCCCTTAGCGCGTAAGCGCGTCTGTGACGTGACGCGCGCGGGTGTTTCCCTCATAACAGTGATGACAGAGCACACGTGGATTTCCACCAATCGCGTGTGAAACTTCCTGCGCACCCCAGAAATACACGTACCCAGGCCAATCGCGTGTGGAACTTCCAACGCACCCCGAAGTACACGTACCCAGGCCAATCGCGTGTACGCTCACTTCCCTCCGATTACACGCGATGACACTCAAACGTGCAGTTTTACCACGTGTGCTCTGTCATCACGTGTTATGAGGGAAACACCCGCGCGCATCACGTCACAGACGTGCTTACGCGCTAAGGGCCTTTGGTCCAATGAAATCGCATATGCGTGCTGACGTGCATACGCGCTAAGGGCCTTTCCTCGATTTACACGCAGACATGCAGGATTTTCACGTGCAAAATCACTCAGTATCAAGCTGGCCACGCGTAAGCACACGGAAGACCACGCTCCTGCCCAGAAGGCCGAATTACTGCCCCCCAGACCTCCGAGCACGCTCCCACCTGCCATCTGCTGCTGCCTGACTGCCTGCTGCCCACGTGCCCTGCCATTTGCTGCCTGCACATCAGCCAGGGGTGCTGTTGCTGTGACCACCCCTGCTGGAACCAAAGACTCACGACTGGGATTCCATCGCTCCACATCCCAGCCCCAGGACCCAGTTTCCCACCCACTCCTGCCTCTGGGGTTGTCATGTCGGGCACTGCAACATCTGGCACCACTGACAACCCCCGGCCAGAGAGGCAGAGGGGCACCAGCTTCAGTGGCAGGGAAGTTGGTGTCCTGGTGGAGCAAGTCCTGGGGCAGTATGATGCCCTCTTCGGAAGTGTGCGCGCCGACAAGGAAGGACAGACTCGGATCTGGACGGACATCGTGACTGCCATCAACGCGGAGGGGGTGGCAGTCTGCGATTTCCAACATGTCAAGAAGTGCTGGGAGGACTTCAGGTCCAGGACCCTGAACAAGGCCCGGCGCCTCTTGAAGGCAGCGGATGCTAAGGGGCGCCGGGGCCACTTGTCGGAAGATCAGATGAGGGTCCTGGAACGCATATCCCCAGCGCTCCAGGTCCTTGAGAGGCAGACCCGTCTGGAGTCGAGCGGTAAGTGTACATGCATCATGATTGTAAGCTGTGCGTGTGGTGATGTGCCAGTAGTGTGCCGGTTGCACATATGTTTGTATGGGGCCGAGTATGGGTGGGGGTGTACAGGGCCGTGAGGCTAACACATGCGAGGGCTGTCATGTGTGAGACATGGATGGTGCTTGTGCGTGTAGGCTTGCATGCCAAATGTAGTTGTGTGGGCACACATGTTTGGATGAATGTGTATGTAAGTAGGCATGTTCGTGATGTCACGCATGTATGTTGTTTTCTGCTGCATGTATCAGCACTGTGTACATGTGCATGTGTGTGTATTTGACAAGGGTGCAACAGTGATGCAACATGGATGCATGTGACAGCGGGATGTGGAAGCCTGATTGGCAGATGTGACATGGATGCCCATCTGAACACTGCGACATTTGGCTGAGGTGTACACATGCATGCAAGTGTGGTGGTGTGCGTGCATGTGTATTGCACTCCCTGTGTTGCAAGTGATGTCTGGCTCACCTTTGCCTGCTCATGCTGTTGTATGTGTATGGATGGTGCTGGTAGTTGCGATGTGGCTGTGGTATGGCTCATGTGTGCAAGTTGAAATGACATGTGTGTTGGCGATTGTGATTCCATGTCTGAGGTTTGCCAATGCCACTCATGTGCAACTGTCATGTGTGTATGTGTCCATTGTACAGTGCCCTGATGCCTGTGTTTTATTTCTCCCTGTCTGCAGCGTCAATTGATGAAGAGGGCGGAGAAGGTGCTGTGGAGCACAGCGGCGGGGATCGCACCGCCAGCCGGAGACGCAAGGCCTGGCTCCCCTCCCAGGTTGTTATCTCGTCGGGGAGTGAGGAGTCCGGTGCCGCGTCCCAGGCCGCAGCTGCCGGGTGGAGGTCCAAGAGGCAGAGGTCAGAGTTGGACTCCTCGGCAGCAGAAGGGGCAGCTGGTACCCCACAGGGCACAACGGGGGAAGATGGCACAGAGTCATCCAGGTTGGTGGGGGGTTTGGTGGAGGAGGAGGCCGTGCAAGCAACAGAGACGGGGTCTGGAGGTGGGGATTCCACTGGTGCTAGTGGTGCAGTGCAGGACCAGGGACAGGAGGCAGCACAGGTCGCCGCAGAGGTGCCTGTGTGCAATCCTGTCCCTGATCCTGTCACTGCATCATCTTGCACCATCAGGGATTCCGACGTCCAGACCCGTTTTCAGGCCGGGGATGAGCTCACGACAACTGGCCTTCCTCTGCCTGCGGACATGGGTCTCTGGGTCCGGGTTGAGCCTGTCCTGACTGGTGTGGCGTTGCGTCAACGGGCCATCCGAGGTGACCTGCAGTCTTTTCATGTGGAGACTGTACGTCATCTCGAATGGCTCATTGACCGCCTTGGCCTACTAGGACAGGTCACCCAGGCCGGATTCCGCTGTTTGATGGGGCTTGCTCAGACCCCCTCCTCAACTGAACCCCCTATGCGCCAGTCGTCCTCCGTGCCATCTTCCCACCCATTAGTCACCTGGGTGCCCTGTGGAGCTGCCTCTGACGGTGCGGCCAGGCTGGTGGAGGAGGCATCCCTGCCACAGTCGGGAGTCGGACGTCCAGCAGGGGTGGCCACATCAACGACTGCACCCCAGCCAGCGGAGGATGTGCAGGCAGCAGGAGGCAGTGCACGGGCAGAGGCACAGCAGCAGCAGCAACGTGGTGGGAGCCATGATGGCTCGGGGCCTTTGACATCGGAGGGGCAGGCATCGGCCGGAGGGCAGGAGGACCCAGGACGGGAAGTGTCTTCCGTGTGGCAGCGGTTGGGCCACGCCATAGATGCGGAGCGGCAGCGGGCGGAAGAGGCATGGCTCACGATGGTCAGGGCGGAGAACTCCATGCGGAGGGCCCTGAGGCGGGCCGAGTGCCTCGAGGCAATCCGCAGGGAGTTTGGGGTGAAAATGTGGACGGCCCTGCGGACCCTCGGGGCCATGGAGGAGGACCGCCTCCGGGACATTGAGCAGGAGTTTGATGATGCCCTGGCCCGGAACATCCCGAAGTGAGCCCGCTGCCCTTGTAAATAGTTCTGTAGTTAGTGTTAGGTTTCCTTTGGTTTAGCATTTTTTTTGGACCTTTTGGACAATGGACCACATTTTTGTATATTTTTTATTTTTTTAGGTAGTGTTATTAGATAAATTTCATTTCTTCGGTTGGGATCATGGACCCTGGATTGTTTATCTGTATATAGTTTACTTTTGGATTTTCATTTTTTTTAATGATTTACCCATGGAGCAATGGTTTTCGATTTTAATTTTCCATTGGATTTACTTTTGTGGACTGTGATTTTGGACACCTTTCCTTTGGATTATGATTTGTGGTTTTGCATTAGTTCACGGACATGCTGGTTTATTTTTTTTCAATTTCCATTATTGTTTGTTTATTTTTGCTTCAATTTATGTTGCTTTTAATACATATTTTTTCTTCAAACTTCAATGTGTAGTATCATCTCATTGGTTTCATGCATATCATGATATGGGTTTTGACATTCACTGACACCCAATGGGTGTATGTGAGGGACATGTGTTCATTTCCAAACTTGCAATTGGGGTTCTATCATGTTATTGCCATTTCTAAGTGGGTGGATGCAGTACTCGGGTGGGTGTTTGGCATTTGGAGGTTGACCATAAGGGTCAGGGATCTAGATTGTGATGACATGTTGGCTGGGGGACATGAGTGGGGGCCTGGTGGAGGCTGCCCCTGCACTGCTGGGGGGTGGGGGTGATGGGGGACATGTGTGGGGGCCTGGTGGAGGCTGCCCCTGCACTGTTGGGGAGTGGGGGTGATGGGAGACATGAGTGGGGGCCTGGTGGAGGGTGCCCCTGGATGCTGGGGGGTGGGGGTGCAGGGGGACATGAGTGGGGGCCTGGTGGAGGGTGCCCCTGCACTGCTGGGGGGTGGGGGTGATGGGAGACATGAGTGGGGGCCTGATGGAGGGTGCCCCTGGATGCTGGGGGTGGGGGTGGTGGGAGACATGAGTGGGGGCTAGTGGAGGGTGCCCCTGGATGCTGGGGGGTGGGGGTGCAGGGGGACATGAGTGGGGGCCTGGTGGAGGCTGCCCCTGCACTGCCGGGGTGAGTGGGGGTGATGGGAGACATGAGTTGGACATGAGTGGGGGCCTGGTGGAGGCTGCCCCTGGATGCTGGGGGGTGGGGGTGATGGGGACATGAGTGGGGGCCTGGTGGAGGCTGCCCCTGCACTGCTGGGGAGTGGGGGTGATGGGAGACATGAGTGGGGGCCTGGTGGAGGGTGCCCCTGGATGCTGGGGGGTAGGAGTGCAGGGGGACATGAGTGGGGGCCTGGTGGAGGGTGCCCCTGCACTGCTGGGGGGTGGGGGTGATGGGAGACATGGGTGGGGGCTTGGTGGAGGGTGCCCCCGGATGCTGGGGGGTGGGGGTGGTGGGAGACATGAGGGGGGGCTGGTGGAGGGTGCCCCTGGATGCTGGGGGGTGGTGGTGCAGGGGGACATGAGTGGGGGCCTGGTGGAGGCTGCCCCTGCACTGCTGGGGGGTGGGGGTGATGGGAGACATGAGTTGGACATGAGTGGGGGCCTGGTGGAGGCTGCCCCTGGATGCTGGGGGGTGGGGTTGATGGGGGACATGAGTGGGGGCCTGGTGGAGGGTGCCCCTGGATGCTGGGGGGTGGGGGTGGTGGGAGACATGTGTGGGGGCCTGGTGGAGGGTGCCCCTGGATGCTGGGGGGTCGGGGTGCAGGGGGACATGAATGGGGGCCTGGTGGAGGCTGCCCCTGCACTGCTGGGGGGTGGGGGTTCTGGGAGACATGAGTGGGGGCCTGGTGGAGGCTGCCCCTGCACTGCTGGGGGGTGGGGGTGATGGGAGACATGAGTTGGACATGAGTGGGGGCCTGGTGGAGGGTGCCCCTGCACTGCTGGGGGGTGGGGGTGGTGGGAGACATGTGTGGGGGCCTGGTGGAGGGTGCGCCTGGATGCGGGGGGGTGGGGGTGCAGGGGGACATGAGTGTGGGCCTGGTGGAGGGTGCCCCTGGATGTTGGGGGGGTGGGGGTGGTGGGAGACATGAGTGGGGGCCTGGTGGAGGCTGCCCCTGCACTGCTGGGGGGTGGGGGTGATGGGAGACATGAGTTGGACATGAGTGGGGGCCTGGTGGAGGGTGCCCCTGCACTGCTGGGGGGTGGGGGTGCTGGGAGACATGAATGGGGGCCTGGTGGAGGGTGCCCCTGGATGCTGGTTGGTGGGGGTGCTGGGAGACATGAGTGGGGGCCTGGTGGAGGGTGCGCCTGGATGCTGGGGGGTGGGGGTGCAGGGGGACATGAGTGGGGGCCTGGTGGAGGCTGCCCCTGCACTGCTGGGTGGTGGGGGTGATGGGAGACATGAGTGGGGGCCTGGTGGAGGGTGCCCCTGCACTGCTGGGGGGTGGGGGTGATGGGAGACATTAGTTGGACATGAGTGGGGGCCTGGTGGAGGGTGCCCCTGCACTGCTGGGGGGTGGGGGTGCTGGGAGACATGAGTGGGGGCCTGGTGGAGGGTGCCCCTGGATGCTGAGGGGGTGGGGGTGCATGGGGACATGAGTGGGGGCCTGGTGGAGGGTGCCCCTGGATGCTGGGGGTGGGGGTGATGGGGGACATGAGTGGGGGCCTGGTGGAGGGTGCCCTTGGTGGCTGGGGGTGCAGGGGGACATGCGTTGGTGGTCATTAGTGCAAGGTGACATGTGGGTTGGCTGGGGGGCATGGCCATGGTGGATGTGGTGCCTGCAGGACATGTGCAGGGTAGGCCCCTGTGGTGTGGGCCACCTGCAGGGGCCGTGGAGGGTGTAGAGGGAACACCTGGGAGGACCCACACGTGCAATTCACGTGTGGTGCTCCCCACGCACCCCTGAAATACACGTACCCTGCTGCTTTTGCGTGTGATACTTCCAGCGTACCCCTGGAATACACGTACCCTGCTGCTTTTGCTTGTGATACTTCCCGCGCACCCCTGGAATACACGTACCCTGATGGAATCGCGTGTGATACTTCCCACGCACCCCTGAAATACACGTACCCTGCTGCTTTTGCGTGTGATACTTCCCGCGCACCCCTGGAATACACGTACCCTGATGGAATCGCGTGTGTTACTTCCCACGCACCCCTGATGTACACGTACCCAGGACAATCGCGTGTGAAACTTCCCACAAACCACTGAAATACACCTTCCCCGCTTGGCGTTTGCTGTTTGGCAGCCCTGTGAACTGGTCCAGGGTTAGCGCAGCCCTTTGCGATGATTTGGGGATTTTGAAGGCTTTTCCTTGCGCGAGGGCGTTCTTGGGGGCGTAACTGGCGCTGCTGCAGGGTCGCTGCGCCACTCTGCGCCACGGCTGGTTTCGGAGGCTAAAATCCATGAATACGTTGTGCGATGAAAAGGATTTTTTCGCACGCGACTGGCGCAGTGTATTGCACGGGGACACTGTGCGCCAGCCGCGTGCACCACTTTTGTGCGAATTTCTATGAATTACCCTGAAAGTGTGGTTGAACTATATTTTTGTTGTCTGTGTCATCGCTCTTGATACCATGCCTGTCTTACACTGGGCAGATCAATAACTTGTTAAAGTGTCTCCATGACATTACATTGCTTTTTTTATTTCCAGACTAACCATTAGGGCAGATTAGGTACTGTAAGAGCAAGTGATTTTCCCAAGATCACACACTATAATTGTAGAGGTTTGCATTTGAGACCTGTCTTAATGTAGGCCCCTAACTGACCATATATCTTCTCAGTTGTTAAACTATTATAAACCAATCTGATGAACACATAAATACTGGTAGTATATTAAGTAAAAGGAGTATTATTGTAGATTTGTATTCCCTGTTCAGAATGGAAGTATGTTAACAATGGAAAGCTAAGCAATGTACGACAAACCCTTCTCCTCTTTCTTCTGCAACTTCATTTGAAGCTTACAGCTTGAAATTTTGCACAGTTCTAAAGAGAAAGAAAACCTGTTTTGTCCACGGCATCATGTAAATAAACTGACCAGTTTAAAAAGTGACCAGGTTTACATTTTTGATTCCATTTAAGTGTCTTGAAGGGAGATGCAGATTTTCACAGTCAACTGTTGGGGCTATATGGGGGGGATTTGAAATGCAAAAGTACCCATGAGCTCTTGTCGCCCAAAACTTAATTCTAAATTAGTGGACTTGCTGCACTTTCACAGATGTACAGACAAGTCTAAGGATTAAGTTAAATTATTCCCCTTTCACTGCCACCTGTCCCTTCAGCTCACCTCCAGAGCTCTTGCAGGAGAGTCAAAAGGCATTTGATAAATCATAAAGTATCTAATGTTGAGATATGTTGAGATAGAGACGGTTGACCAACAGTACAAGAGGCTCAACGATACTTCATTGACGTATAAGCTTTAATAAAATCTATTTATTCTGATACAAAAAGATTTATTCTAAAACATACATATATATTAAAATTACAAAACATTAATGGTTATATTGTGTATTTCATCAATAGACAGGGGTAAAATGGATAGCGCAAAGACACTGGAGGTTGTCACCTTGTTTGAAACATATAGTGGTATTCGGTTCACATCGCTAAGAATTTGGCTTTTGGGTGGTATTTTATCCTCTAGCTCGTCTTTTTCTCATGTGCTAATACAAAAAGTTATGGCCTCAACTTGTTTTTGTTCTTTGTCTCATTGATAGCAAACATTCATCAGGAGATTTCATCATATAATCACTTTATTTAGCATGAATTAGAATGTCACCACACTTTGGTAAGTATTTTGTTAACTCTCGATCTATCAGAATAAAAACAAACAAAGATCGTGTAAGCTATTGATCTATTTAGGTTCATAGATTGAACCGAGAACCTAAATTGCAGGTAGCTACCTGAACCAGTTCTGTGGGGGTGAACAATACTGGCTGTTATTGTTAGGAAGACTTGTAAGTAGTCTAGTTTCGAGCAATCTGCAAAAAAGCATAATTTTAATGCTTTTATACTCGCCATTTCAACTTAAGTGCTACTTTTCTCTACACAACTCGCCTAGCAACCTACACAATATAGGAGTGATTTAAGGAAGCATGGTACTTCAGTCACGGCTGTTGACTTATATGGTCCCTCTGGTCCAGAATTCCAGATTACAGTTCAGTTGGTTCTCAATCATGATTCTGTAATGGAATGCGAGGTGCATAGTCCATAGGTTCACTGTGATATCGCTATGACATGTTATATTCATGATAGGTTGTTTGTACCAAACTTATGCTTGCCCTTCGTTGTTCATGGGCGTCTTGTGAAGAGTTTGGTCTTGTGTTGAGTGCCGTGATGTTCGTGTCTCAAAGGGGCTCGGGGTCTTCCATGTAGACACTATTGGGTGACAGGGAATATAAGGTATTGCTCTATCAGTCCTTGTATGCTTGTGTAACCAAAGTGATTTTGTGAGTGATGGCTACAGCAGCAATTGCATGTACACTGTACCTTTTCTCCGTGGATCGGTAGCTGCAGCTCACTGTCCCTGCGCGGTGTCTCTGTGAGTCGATCAATCCTGTTGTTCGGGCGCTGTGCTGGTACTGTTGTTTATTTTAGAAGATGAGCCTGGCAGCGTGTCGGTTCCGCTCATCCTTTGTGTTCCATCTGCAGAGGACGCGTGTTGTTGCCATAGTGATGTAGCTTCTCTTGATGAGGCGGAGTCCATTGTTGATGTCTATCTATTGGTCTCAAGCATACCGCCATCTTTGAATGTATTCTCTACTCAGGTTGTCATAGTTCAATAACCACTTAGGTTGGTATGGATGGCTGGGGGTGAGTGGATAACTCATGTATTCTGTTTTGGTGAATGCTCACGGATCATGAAAGGCTTCGTGTCTTTTTGATCCAATAATGATAAGAAGACACTGAAGTCTTGTTACTCGAGATTCTGTCTCTATGGGCATATTGGGTGTTAATATTCATCGATAATTACTGATTTGCGGGTCCTCTTTTTCCTCCTCTGTATATCAGGCATGGTCTAATTGGGAGGAGGTAGAGTGGGTGGGGCCTCTGGTAATTGTAGGCAGGTATTAGGTTATTAATCTTTTATTTTATGCCATTCGATAGCTTCATTGAGACCCTAAGAATCACTTTTCGATCTGTAAATCATTTCTTGCTCCCTCTTGAAGAGTTTCTCTTCTTTATTTAGTTGGTTATTACCTTTTATGACTTGCAAGGCTGTCCATGTGAAATCCTCAAGGCTATGATTCTTCGATATGAAATGTTTCACCATTGGGGCTTGGTCTTTTTTGTTTCTGAGACAGCTGCAGTGTTCGATGATACGCGTTTTGATTTTTCTATTGATTTTTCTCACATATGGTAGGCTGCAGGGGCATCTAATGAGGTATATCACGTGGTCTGTGTTGCATTTAGAAAAATGCTTTTGTTGCCATTTTTTATTTGTACCTATGTTGATTGCTTTACTTTTGCTGTTGAGACTGGATTGTTGTAGGTAGCAATTGTAATTACTACTCCTGAAACCCATCTATCCAGTTCCATCTATCCAGCTCCACACAGCAGCAGCCTCTACTCTTCCCTGATAAGGCCTTTATCACACGTAGCGAGTCTAGCCACACGTGTCCTGCTCTATGAGGGTTGCTTTGGAGAGATGCTCGAGGGGAGAACATCAAGTAGGGGGTTTGTATTGAAGGGTTGGCACAGTGAAATGTATGTCTAATCCCATGCTTAAGCTGGACAGCAGAAGGTTCATTTTAGAGCTTGCATTGCAAAAAAGGTTCTTGTCATATGGTCTTTGTAAAGCGTAACAATCCCCAGGTCCAACACCTATTGGTGCCCACTGCTGTCTGAGAGGCAGGCATTCATTCATTCCTCTCAAGCGGGTTTCCATCATGGAGAAGTTCCCCCTCGGGGTATGCTACACACAGATAGCTTCTAGTGTGTAGCTAGCCTACCTTTGGCTCAGGGCTGGTTGCGGATTGAGAGCTTCTGTGAAACCTGGGTGTCGGTACTCACGTGTTTATGCGTGTGTAATGAGCTGGTAGTACGTGTCCATGTAATGGTGCCCCGGGACAGGTGGGGGGGTGTATCGGAGGCTTACTTCTGCTGTGCTGCAATCACCAGAGAGACACACAGTCAGCTGACATTGTACCAGAACAGGCCTGCATCATAATCCCAAGTCACCGTTAAAAAGTGCTATACAATCCTAATGTATTGCTTTTCATAATAAACAGATGACCACCTTTGTCTGCATTTTTGGTGAAATATATTGCAAATGGTGCATTTTAAAGCAAATTTGGTAAATAACATTGATCAAAAAATTACCAGCTGCACAGTCAATTTGCAAATTGCCCCACACTACCATGTTGGTCAGTACCTTGGAACATTGCTTGCACACTAGTCCAAACCTGCACCGTACTAGCTCACATAAGGCTTGGAGCAGATGGGGCCTGCAATAGTGGACGGGATTTAGCAGCAATGTATCTAGGGGACATGCATTGTAGACCCAGCTTCCGTTGTAGGCTTCCAATGAGTATTGTCAGTGGCAGGATTGTTCATACCTATTCGTTCACTCAGGATAACTTTAAGATGGGCGTGCACTCCGACTATACCAATAACTCACATTTACAACATGGAATTACTCTTCCTTCTATGTGCCAAGAAACCCATTTGTGGATGTACATAGCGCTTTACGAAAGGAAATTAACGTATTATATTGTCTATATCTATAAAGAGCAATGTTTGGCGTTTATAGGAAGCACTCCAACGTAGAGAAACATTATTTTCCGGATTTTTGCAGCTGGTAATTTTTTAACCAATGTTATTGACCAAATTTGCTTTCAAATGCATCATTTGCAATATATTTCACTAAAAAATGCTTAATGGAATAAAACAAGCTGGACGCATATACAATTAAACGGATTATCGAAAGGAGAGGGGATAGAGCGGGAGTTCAAGGGTGTGTGGTAGTTAGGGGTTTACTGAAGGAAAGACCCTTATTTTTATGTATGGGGATTGCCCCATTATAAAACACTTCCCTGAATCAGGCCCCAGTGTTACATTTCTTTAGTTTGATACATGGATTTTTGTCATCTGCATACCAAGTTACTTTTACAAGCGGACAAAAAGCAGGCATCCAATCCATCGCATGCATCGTGTGTCCTTAGGTGTTTTACATTTTTTCACCTTCTACTGCTTCAGTATTTTTCCAGGATGATGGGAGTACAGTAAACATGCATAACGCACGGGCCCCTAAGTCCCCTGTAACTAAAGGTAAAACAAATTGGAACCCACAGCAGCCACATGTGCCATTGTTAAAATGGGCCGGGCATTGACGATGGGAGCGGTGTGTGTTCGTTAATTATAGAGACAGTCGCCACCGGACACAGCTGGAAACAAACGCCGCCAACAGACGCAGAACGGCACCGAACAAAGACGTCAGAACTTCTGCGCTGAAATGATTGGGACAATGCTTGACATTTATTTCAAGCTTCCGACTGCGACAAGTTCTCTTCTGTGGCCGTCGGTGTGCCCATGTAAAAACGAACGTGGCAAAGAAACCTGCTTACAAACTAACAGAAGTCTTCTTTATACTGAAATGAATTTTGCCGCAGTGTTGTTCGCCTGGGTCTGGGAAGGAACACCGAAAGCACGTGTGCTCTGTAACCATACGTGCTTCTATAAGCAAATAAGCCGAGCAGCTTTTATTTGAAAGCCCCATGCCTTCTGACGTGTTACCATATGCCCAAATCGAGTCAAATGTTCTAATTAGCAATAGTGAATTAGTTTGCCCGTGCAGAAACGTGCGATTGCAACACCCACTTCCCTCCATCTGACGGCAATGGCAGCCGTGCCTTTTTTTATTACCCCAGTACCATGTTTGAAATACCAATTAAGGGCCTGATTCAAGGAAGTATTTGCGTGTAAAATGTGGTACTTGCCTGTCAAACTTTTCCAGGACTTGCATGGAGTTCGTGCAGGTTCAGCACGGCTCTGCAAGCAGCAGAGCGCCTTGCGCGAGACTCCACACAGGGGGCGGGCATGGCCTATGTAGGGGCCGTTATAGGTGGCGGAACATGCAAAATGGGAAAGAACACACTAGAAAGTGGGAGTTACGAGGGACGTAACCCCGGCAGTCTATAGCATGCCCACAAATGCGCACGACAAAGCGTATTTATGGATGTGACCGCGCAACCTCTCGCCTGTAAAATGCCCACGCAGTTCCCTCGAAATCTCTGGCCCCCGGAAGCAGGGTTACGGACTTGTGCGGATGAATCACCACTCTGGAGGTGAGGTTGCATGTCATATTTAGGGAATCTTGCACGCAGACGGGGTTCCGATCGTATTTGTGGGTATGTGTATGCAGCGTTACAGGGTGCAGGGACTCTTTACAGGGGTTCGCACACAGTTTGATCAGGAAAATAAATGCTTTGCCTGAAACTGTACGCATGACCTCGGGGTTCCGGTTACAGTTATGGAGGACCCCACGTAGGGTCCCCGAGATGCAGGTCCACTTGCCCGAGGACCCCACACACTGTTTGAAGGGTGCTTGTAGTCGCAAATTTAGCTATTCTGGCTGTTTTTGCTTTGTGTGGGGGCGTGTTGGGGGCATTCCGGTCGTGACTTGCGTATACGGTTACTTTGCACGGTCAATTCCATTTATACGCAGAGTGCACATTTTTTATTCTGTGCGCACACTCACTCAGTATCGATCTCGGCGTGCAGCAGCACTTGAGGGATTAATGTGCTCTTTTCCATGAATCGGGCCCGAGTCATTAACTGTCAGAAGGTTGCTTTGAACAAACACTGGCAGGCACTTTTATTGCAAAGCCTGGTGCTAAGGCTTGATTAAAGCAAGCTCAAAGAGTTCCCAAGAGGAGGTGGTTTGGGTGGGCAGAGGCAACAAAGGGAGGGAGTGACCATAGGGATTAACATGGCCATGGGCAGTCAATGGGTGGGCAAATAACCAAACAACATCTACAGGCTGTGTGTCCCTCCTCATATGCCATTCCTGTGTCCCTCCTCATATGCCATTCCTCCCCATCTGCACTCCAGTACAATCGTTTCGGCTTATAGATGTGGCAAGTGACACCTAATAGCCCAAACTAAAAAAAAATAAAGGGGGGTGCAAAATATTTGGGCCAGCTCTCCAACTGAGTACCGCATGTTGTGGCATCACTTATCAGACCAACATCGTTATACATTATTCTTTAAACTGTGCATTTGCATGCACCCAAAAGATGCCCTTACAAGTACTTTTACAAAACATCTATTTCGAAAAACAAAACATATTGACCAAAAAAGACGTCATTGTGCCCTTCAGATGTGTAGTGATTTGTCACGTGAGATTGTTTATGTCTTTAGTGGACCGATCCATACATCATCATTTCTGCTTCATTTCTTCCTCCTGGGGGAAGTGAATCGGCAATTATTATCCACACCCCGCAGAAAGGATCAATGTCAAGCCAGATCATTCCCGTTTACATGATGCATTTGCACAAATCAAAAGCCAGCTATTATTGGATTTCAGCTTAACAAAATGCATGCATGAACGTCGCAACTTTGTAGGAGACTAATGTGCTCCCTTGGAAACGGAACATTACAAGCAACACAATGACGTATGGAAGATGTGCGATGGGCTGACGGGCTAGGCGTTCTACTTGGCTACAAAGGATATGCTGGCTAAATACTGCCAGCAAATAAACATTACCTGCCATGACGGTGGACAGAATACAAACAGAGCTTGAGTCACTTTCCTAATGTTTCCCAGGATAATGAATCCGAAGTCAAAGCACTGCTATATAATTCCATTTGCCACTGCAACATCAAATGGGGGTTTCGTCGTTGCAATGTTCTATCCTTGTTCTATCTCGCTCTCTCTCTCGCCCTCTCTCTCTCTCCCTCGGGCGCCTTCTCCATCTCTCCCTGCCTCTCTCCCTTTCTCCATCTCTCCCTCTCTCCCCCCTCCAACCATCCCTCCCCCTCATATACCAACTATTACTAACAATATCACAGGTACTTAAATCATTGCTTGTGTTTTTTGCTCCATCAGACGTTCAGATACTCTCGCCCTTGTTATGGATAAACAAGAAATGCCCAGATGCTCGCATCGTTGGGCGGATATGTTGGGGTCTGAGACCAAAATGTGTCCTAGCCGCAGATCAGAGCACCTCCAATAGTCACCCTGCTTCTGTTGGCAATTGGTGCCTGTGCAAAAAATGAGACAACAGTAGAAAGAAGGAAACGAAACCTGTCATACAAAAAAGGTGACCTAAAGACCCCTGCTACACAAACTATAATAATAGTTGTATAGAATAAAACATACAACAGATAACAGAGCACCACAGCAATTATTAGACCGTTCCTAGGTCAGTAATGTCATTGTCAAGGATGCATGTCGTATACAGAAATCTAAGTAAAGATTGATAGAGGAAGGGTGATGCTGTTTATCCTTTAGTAGCATTATAACTACACGGCATATCATACGATTTCTCTCTCCCTCTGTCTCTGTCTCTTGCTCACTCTCTCTTGCACTCTCTCTGCACTCTCTCTCTCTCTGTTACCCCATTTGTCTCTCTCTCTCTGTCTCCGTCTCTTGCTCACTCTCTCTTGCACTCTCTCTGCACTCTCTTTCTCTCTCTCTGTTACCCATATGTCTCTCTCTCTCTGTCTCCGTCTCTTGCTCACTCTCTCTTGCACTCTCTCTGCACTCTCTTTCTCTCTCTCTGTTACCCCATATGTCTCTCTCTCTCTGTCTCCGTCTCTTGCTCACTCTCTCTTGCACTCTCTCTGCACTCTCTTTCTCTCTCTCTGTTACCGATATTTCTCTCTCTCTCTGTCTCCGTCTCTTGCTCACTCTCTCTTGCACTCTCTCTGCACTCTCTTTCTCTCTCTCTGTTACCCCATGTGTGTCTCTCTCTGTCTCCGTCTCTTGCTCACTCTCTCTTGCACTCTCTCTGCACTCTCTTTCTCTCTCTCTCTGTTACCCCATATGTCTCTCTCTCTCTTCCTCTCCACAGGCACTGTCACATTGCCATCTGTGTGTTTGCTACATCCACCTACGCTGTTGCTTCCAGCGGCACGCCTAGGGGAAGTAGAATGAGAGCCTCAGCTGCAGCAGAGGCACCCCTTGAGGTGGACGCCAGCCTGTTGATAAGAGATATGCACAGTGTGTGCTGGATGCCGGTTGCTGTCTCACTGAGGATGTATCGCCTTTTTGGAGGGAGATGAGAGGACATTGATAGGCTCTGTGGCGGTTTCTTAGGTTCTGACAGACCCTTGCAAAGTACCAGAGGACCAGGTGGCAGGGTCTGAGACTGCGCCACTGCGTACCTGAGTGTATGTTGACAATAGCTGGGTAATAATGAATCTCTGGCAAATGCATGTGTAATGCATAATCAAAAGGCACAACTAAAGGTTTAGTCAATTAAAAAAATAGCTTCCCCTAGGCCTTTCCTTTACTGTGTTTGTAAGATACCTGTGTATGTGAGCCTGAGAAGTCTTCCTGTGCTGTGCTCAGTCACCTTCCCTACTGTTTGTGTGATGCGAGAATGCTTTCCCATCTTGACTCTGTCTGTTTGTCTTTACCACTGTTTTTGTGTTTTGAACATTGATCCTTCTGGCACATTAGGCACCTTTGGCATATTTGTATTTTTCACATTAAAACTTAAGGCACTATGTCCTTTATTTGGAGAGAATGCCAGGGGGTTAAGCAGAGGAGCTAGGTTAAACATCATCCCCGTGTCCGAGTTTGAAGTATCCACCCAGGAGGGGCAGTATGAGGCTGGACAAATGGCGGCTGGGAAGGAGCATAAGGAAGGAGAGACACTGGTTGCGGATGGGGAGGCCAAGTGTGAGCAGTCGGAGGGTGTGTGTACCAATCCAGAGGCAGTTGTAGTAGCCGCAGAGAGTTCATGCAAAAGGTGGCCAAGTACCTTGACCTTGGAGTTGGCAGGGAGGAGGTGGTACTCCATGGGCAGCAGGGTTAGCTAGTCAAAGAGCTGCAGAGGGATGAATGGCAGAGGGGAGAGAAGGAAGTGGAATTGTGAAGGATATTTGAATTGGGTGGCATCTACTTCAGGAGAGTTTTTCACCCATTCCAAATCAGGCATGCATATTTTGTTTAATAGTTCCCGGCGAGGTAACATGCAATCTGATTGGCCCTCACCAGTGTTTTACCTGACCGGGAATCCCTCTCCCGATGTTCTTTTCCTTTGTCCCCGGCGGGGTTCTGTGTCAGCCCCTCAGCCAATGAGGAGGCTCAGAACGGGGTAATCCCTGTTCAGAGCCACCATACGGCTGAAGGGTTCCATCCTCCCCCGCCGGAGAGCGAGGTAAGTGTTTTAACTCCCCCTCCCTCATCACCCCACCCCCCAATCCAAACTATCCCTTCCCCACCCTCCCAAACCCACTTACCTTCTTTTTGGTTCTTTTCGGGAGCGGATGCGCTGGGAACACCCAGTGTGACCGCTCCCGATCCACTACAGTCCATCATGGAAAGGAAGAAGGACTACATGTAGTCCCTTGTCTCCATTCCATGACAGGCATTTTTTTTGTTTACTTTTTGAAAAATTTTTCAATGACCGCCATGGAAAGGGAGAAGGGACTACTTGTAGTCCCTTCTCCCTTTCCATAGCGGCCGTTTGATTTGTTTACCTTTTTCAATATACTTTAAATGGCTGCCACTGAAAGGTAAAACGGACTGTTTTCCCTTCCCCAGAGGCAATTTTTTTTTACAGCTTTTTTTTCAGTTCCGAAACGCCAGAACAGAAAAACAATTCTATTAGTACCCCGGTCTTGCGGGCCGGGGTACTAATAGCGATAAGCCCCTCACCACGGGGGGATTACTGAAACCAGTAAAGCCCCGAGGCCTTTGTTAAGGGGCCCAGGCTTTACCGGACTCGGTAATGCCCCCGCGGCTCGGAGCTTATTGCTTAATTAAACAACTTTCTTTTTATGAACCTGGGATAAGCCAGTTTAAGAGTTTTAATTCCTTAAACCTCCCTCCCCTTTTGGGACAAGAAATACACAGGGTTGCTCACTCTGTCTATTTATTAAAAATAGAAATAATCAAATCAATTAAAAAAATAAATAAATAAAGCTAAGGATTAGTAACATAACAAATGATCATATCAATCAAATCGAATTATAAAAGCTGCATTTAACTTGAATGTAGACCATTTAAAGGACACACATCACCAAATGTACATTTTGTTTACCCTGAGAGCACATTCACCATGTGGTGAGTATTGAAGACAAAGCTTTCATTTTATCGGAAAGAAAATAAATCAGAACATCCCGGCCAATCTAAATCTCTCTATTTTTCATGTATTGAAAAATGAACACCTCCCCTTTTCTCAATAGACATGTCAGTATTTCAAACAAAATTCAAGAAAACTCAATTTAAAGGCAGGCTACGTGACATGTTTGTCTGTTTGCTAGATGCCCTTCAATTGCATTTCTATTGCATTACTGTTTAAAAAGTATTCATTTGTAATTTTTCAATGATCAATTTAAAGTGGCAGAGATGGGTGGCAGTTAAACACTCTCTCCCTTTTTCCTTGAATAGTTAAAACGTATTAACAGGACCCTGCTCAGTGATATAAAAGGGAATGACACAATTACATTATTTTTCTAACAACTTGCAAAGTGAGATATTATACGGCACTCACTCTGTACTTGTCATTGCACAGAAAAGGAGTCAGGGATCTCCCAATATACCAACAATTTGGGTCTATTTTATCACATGTAAAGATTCCAGAAGCACTTACACTTCTGAAATATTTACTAATTTTCCAGGATGTACAGTCAATTGCTCTACTCTCACCCCGAGCACTTTCACAAGTAAGTGGGGCTGGGATTTGATATATTCCCCTTTAGATTATATCTCCCCATAGAATAATATTTCCCCATGAAATTATACGTACACAGGAATTTATTTTGGCTGCCTCACAGACAGGTGATCTTACTCAAGGACTGGTTTAATTCTCCCCATCTTCATTGGGCCTGTCTTCTATGAACATGTGGACCAGCTTCCCTCCACAGCCCGGTTCCTCTCCTTCTTCATCGGGCCTTCTGCTTCCTTTTCCACTGAGGAAGGACTGGGATTGAATTCCAAATAAACATATCACAATGGACTGCCAGCAATCCAAGATGTGTCCAAAGGAAAGCATGCTATTCTATTCTCCTTCCTGTTTTTCCCAATTCTCCTTTCTAAACTTCTTCCAGTCAGTCTGTCAGTCCATCAATGAGTGAGAGTTCCCTTCATTCTATGGGTTAGATTAGAAGCCACTCCCTTTAGAGTTGTCTATCATTTCTTTGTTTTGATTGTTCAGTCCAAGTTAAGGTACTAATTAGTTTTCCAGATTGCTCTCACTCAGGTAAATGAAATGATGCTAGTCTCATTCCTATTAAAGATATTCAAGAAAATGTGAACTCAATGTAAAATTTAAAACTACTATTATTTTCCTTCCCATGTGATGGGTTCACAAAATAGTAATGGTATTTCTACTTCCTGGTCTGGCAACAGCCCATATGGTGTCGGTCCCTGTGAGGCTCAGAGTTCGGCCATTCATGACCCCTGATATGGTGATTGGCATGAGATTCTTTGTCAAAAAGTTCATTGAAGTCATCCGTAATGACCTGTTTGGTGGTAGGCCAATGCAAGCCCAGGATTTGTAAAGATATTCCTGGTATTTTTAGGGAATTGCTGCTTAGACACAGTCACAAATGGAGCGTGTTAATGAGTAGCATTTGTTTTCCTCACAAGGCATGTGGTCTGAGAACATTTGTTCCTTTAATGTATCCACGCAGCGTCATAAAAAGTATAGCCCAGCCTAAGAGTCCCGGGTTTCAATTCCTTGGGAAAACATCTCCCCAGCACTGTTGCTGAAGTCATATAAAATATAACCTTGCTTTCTATTCCAAAATGTCCAGCTTGAGTCTCACATTTAGCATTTAAAGTAACTTTCTTTTCCATCTTTCCATGTTAAAATTGGTTCCTTAAACAGGGACAACATTATATTTTTGCAATCAAACTCCTGTCAAAGATGTACGCTTCAACTCTCTGAAGGTTTTCATTTTATAAAGCTGATTCTCCATGCTGTAAAGAAATAATGTAGCCCTAAATTTGATTTTTACTTTTCTATAACATGCTGTGCATTTCATACTAGATTTGACTGCTCTCTATTTAATACAAATTGTTGTACTCTTCCATGTAAGTGGAGACAATAGAATGGATTGAGCAAAGCTAATATAAAGACTTTGGCATACAATGTTGTGTTGACATGCAATCCTGAAGGTCAGCCGTTCACTCCCTTCTCAACTATTCACTTCAAGAGGATCAAGATAGGAAGCTAACAATGATGGGCACTGTGAACATATTTAGTGGACCACCCTTCCAATTTTAATATGCAGCATTGTGAAAGCTATTACATAAAGGGGTTGCCTCTGGCCAACTGTGGATGTCCTTTACTCAACTAATAAACTAAGATCAGAATCTAAATGTTGAGTTGATCCCCCTCTTGCCCAGAAATTCTCAGCAGTTCCGTACTATGAGTCTCTCTTGGAACATTTTGAGGAAAGAGAACATGTGCTGTATATGTCAAAATTATAGAGATCCTAATAAATGAGCCTGTTTGGGTTGCAGGCTGCTCTTTAGCATGTCACATCTACAGCCCTCTAGAAAAATGCAACTACTCACTTTCTTATATTGTTTTTAATATGTTTGCCTTCTGATGTTGAAATTTGAGCAAAGGGCATGTACGTTATATTGTGCATGAACAGATGACGCGAGTGACCTTTTGCATTTAAACCAATGCTTTGTGTGTCAGGATTCAAGTGAACAGTGGGTAGGCTTTGAATGGCACAATGTGCAGCGACATGCAATCCGCTACTAAGCCCATAATGAGATAAATACACTACAGTAACTTTTTGAAAAAATGTAGGAACTTGATGAAGCATAAATTGTGACATTTCCTCCAGGGGTGGCCTGGCCTACAGGGAACTCTGGAGATTTCCTGGGTGCCCTCTGCACTGTGGGACACTTTTTTTGTGGGTACTCTAGTTTTTGGCTCCTCTTACCCCTTCTTTCTTTTTCCCTTCCCCTCTCTCTTGCCTACTCTCTCTTTTTTCCTCTCTCCCCCTCATGCTTGGTTTTTCCAACTCTTTTCATCCCCTACAACCCTTTAAAGAAAATAATTTGCTATAAACCTTCCTATATGTTATTTATGCCCCTTCTTAAAAAATGTATATGTCAGTTGTTTTTTGTTCAATTAAGGTACTTAATCACTATGGAGGCATTGATGTGCTTTCCAATTCACTATTTGGACCAATTTCCCCCCACATGTTCTTGTGGGAAAATCCCACAAACCCTATTCTAGACATTGTTACCTTACAATTCTGTTCACAATTGCATTTGCATTGTGTTTCCATGTTTCACTAAAAAAGCATCTAGCTTGAAGGGGTAATAGAAGGATACAAATTAAAGCCTCATGACCCCGAAACATAGAACGTTATCTTAGATTAGAGTATCTCAGTGGATTGCTAACTAGACACGCACGCATTGAATGCCATCCACAAACCTCATATAGTATAACAGCATTGGTATTTTCTATGGCGTTTCCACTTCTAGGGGAGTCAACTTGTTGACATTAACAATGAATGGCTTCTATGGCCCTGTCAGGGATTTGAGCTTGCAATGTGCAGACTTGCCGATGTAAGAATTAAGAACCTAATACATGAGCAATCAACCAGACATTAATAGGCAATAGCACCATATTGTAGAACGCAATTTCTAAAATGGGTTTGCCATCATCTGTGTTAACTAACTGCAATGGCAAAGAGGAAAGGAATCCTACCTAAAACCACAGTGATCATTGATGGAAAGCAATCACAATATCATTCTCCCCGATAACATACAATTGCTACTACTTAATCTTTTAACAACTTTTTATTACCACTTTCCATATGTTCACAGTGTTATTCTTCAATCACTAAGTACCTCAGCAGTACAAGTAACATGAGCACAAATCCCCCTAGAGCAGCCAGCCAACAAAACAGTCCCTTCGATCTCCTACAAAAAATACCCAAATGACTGTAGCAAAACTGAGCACAGCAGAAACATCCCCCAGCGATAGCATCCACAGAAATATGTCAAAGAATGCACAACACTCTCATTTCTTACCTCCACTAGAGCCGTATCCCACCTGCCTTGAAAATTAGCTTTATCAACAAGTAGAATATCTCAAATTTGCAATATCGTATTTTCATATCCTGCTATTTTATTTATTTGTGTATTTATTTATTATGTACAATACAGCTGCTGTGCTTTTTATACATATATTTCAGTCCAATTCAAATACAACACAGCACAAGTATAATCAATAGTCAAAACACAGTACAATCAATGTCATCTAATGAACAGACCCAACCATGACAAAATACAACCCCAATCGATTGTTGTAATAATAAAAACAATATCCCAATCAATTATAAAACTTCACATATTAAGAACATTGATCTTGGGGGTGCCAATGCGCAGCTATAAAATGGCCACGGCTTTGAGACCTCCGGCGAAGGCTCTAAATCCTCTTTAAATATCCTGCCTTCAGAGGGCTCGTTCAGTGCCACAAATTGACATAAGAGTGGCTGAAGGACCAGACGGTTGGAACACTGGTCCTGGACTGAAAAGCACCCTCTCGGCCTGACAATTTGGTGGGACAGAGGGAAATGCCTGTCTGCAGCGACCTTATGTATCCTGCTTACAGCCTGCACATGTGAGGGCGCTGTGTCTGCTGACCTTGGGGTGGAGGCGGAGGAGTTCCACCTTACAGTTGTGGAGCCTGCCGGCAGAGCAGGAACAACAGGTGATTGGCATACCCACTGGATTTGTGTCATGGGACTGCAGCTCTGGCAGTCCCGGACCCGTTGTGCGATCACCACCTGGTTTCCTTGCTGTCCAGCTGGGGGAGCAGGATGGAGAGCCTCCCTGCCACCTGGCGGTAGTACCTCCTGGCTCGCAGCTGACGTGCTGTAGAGGGACCAGTGCGGATCCCGGCCTGGCCGACCCACGCAACCCGACCGCCCCGGGCTGACAGTATATTAGAGGGGGGACGCTGTGCTACATCGGTGGTTCGGATCAGCCCACAGTACAGGCTTTATCCTAGGGGGAAGCCTTCTTTGGGCCCTATTGAGGTTGAAGCACCCCCCACCCCCTGAATTCCTCTTCTGGCACTGTGGGTGGGGCCTGCTCCACCACAAGCCCCACACTGCACCTCCAGATCAAGCAATCTGGTGTGAACTTAACTCTGTAGCATGCCCCTCAGGCCTAGCATTCTCAGGAGCTGAGCCCTATATAAAACTACCGGAAGAAGTCAGGTGCTTGGGGTCTGATGCGCATTGCACTGCTGCGCTTTTCTTTGTGGAGAACTGCGCACCTGCGCCCCTGATTGGGGAAGTCAAATGGCCTGAACTCCTCTGTGGGCAATCTGCAACAATAGTGCTGCCTGGGCTTGTGGATCTGGTCCTGCTTGCAGAACATATCAGGTGCACCCCCCTCACAACAGTGTTCAGACACCGGACCTTGCCATATCAGTCCTTGCGAAATTGGCAACCCCAAAAAACAAGCAAAATTTGACCAGTTTGCTCAGTCTGACCAAGCACAGGTCTCTCCTACTGCAAATCAGGGCCCTACCCATTTGGAAGTATCAGCCCTAAACCAAATATTGTTGGTACTGAAAAGCAGCACCACCAACCTTGGTGGCATAATAGACACCCTAATCTGTAAAGTCGACATCTTGGCTATTCAAATTGACAAACTCTGTGGCCGCATGACTGAGCAACGGATAGGCGATGGTGAAGATATGGTGGATGTCCTGCAACAAGAGGTAGCAGCACTGCAGCAGAGAATCAAGAGGGTAGCAACAAAAAATGAGGATCTCAAAGGCAGATCCAGTTGGAATAATATTTGTATCTTAGGGGTGGGTGCCCGAATCCACGCTCATAGAGAACATGGAAAACTTTGTTGAAAAATTGCTCATGGAGGTGCTGGAGAGTCCCCCGGTAACAAGTATGTTTATGTTGGAGTGGGCACACAGGTCCCTGGTGACAAGACCTCCTCCCGGGGCACCAGAACGTCCCATTATTGCCAGAATATTCAATTCCCATGACAGGGACATCATTTTTCGGGCTGCCAGAGACAAGAAGGAACTACGATGGGGGACTGTGACCATCCGCCTCTTCCCAGACGTTAGCCCACAAGTCCAGGACCAAAGAAAGACCTTTCAAAATGTGAAAAATATCCTGCAGAGAAAAGAAATACGCTATTCAATGTTATTGCTTCTTTCTCCTCCCACATCTGATCCTTCTATTAATTCATCTCTATCAGCATCTGATTTAGAACATTTCTTCTCTTTTAAAGTTCATTCCCTACGTCAGGACATATTATCGTCACCCTCCCATAATTCTTCTCCTTTAGCTTTCCCTACCCCTTCTAACACTGTCTCTAACTATGCTCCTGTTTCTGATTCTGAGGTGACTCTTCTCTTGCCCAAAGTTCACCCTACTGTTGCCCCCACTGATTTAATTCCTTCTTTGCTCATTCCCAAAATCTATCCGCTCTTGTTACCCTTTCTTGCCTCTTTCTTTAACATCTGTCTCCCCACTTCTGCTTTTCCCTCTGCTTTCAAACATGCTATCCTTATTCCTATCTTAAAGAAACCTACAGCTAATCCACTTCTTGCTTCAAATTTTCATCCTCTATCGCTCTTACCTTTTCTATCCAAGCTTCTTGAGCGTCTTGTTTATTCACAAATCTCAATGTTCGTGTCTGGTCTACCTCTTCTTCCCCCTACTCAGTCTGGCTTTCGTCGCCGTCACTCCACTGAAACACCCCTGACTTGTATGCTTAACTCTCTTCTTACAGCTCGTTATTGTAAACACTCCTCTGTTCTCCTACTTCTTGACTTATCTGCTGTTTTTGACACTGTGGATCACTCTCTGCTTCTGGATTCTCTCTTCCTCTGGTCTTCGTGGTTCTGTTCTATCGTGGTTTTCATTTTACAACCATACTTTTTCTGTCTCCTGCGGTGGCAACACTTCTTCATCTTTTCCCCTTGATCATGGTGTTCCTCAAGTGTCAGTCCATGGTCCTCTTCTATTCTTACTATATACCTCACTTCTTGCCCCTATAATTTCTTCTTTTGGACTATAAAACCATTTATATGCTGATGATACTCCGCTCTTCCGATCCTTTTCGTCTGTTACGCCTGATATTCATCACATTCTCTCAACTTGCCTCTCTGCCATCAAATCCGGGATGACCTCCCACTTCCTTACTTTAAATGCCGGAAAGACCGAAGTCTTATTCTTTCCTGCTAACACCCTCCTCCTTCTATTTCCTTTTCTCCCTCCAGTCTATCTATCTCTCCCACAACCCTTAATCTTGGTCTCTATTTTGATTCTAATCTTTCCTTTGCTCACCATATTTCTCTTGCAACTTGCTCCTGTCGATTTCATCTCTGTAATATTCGCAGAGTATGTTCTTTTCTCACTTTTCACACCACAACACATCTTATCTCTTCATTAATTTTCTCTCGACTATTTTATTGTTCTGTCACGTTCTTTGGTCTTCCCTGTTCACGTCTCGCTCCTCTTAAATCAATCTACCATTCTTCTATTTGCACACTCTGTCTTCTTTCTTATCAGGACTCGATCTCTTCTTCTCTTGCCTCACTTGGCTAGCTATCCTTCTATTTGCAGCTTAAATTTAACTTTCTTTGCTTAAATCTCTTTCTGGACTTGCCCCTGTCTATCTTTCATCTCCTCTTTCATTTTATAATCCTTCTCCTTCTCTCTGTTCTTCTGGTCTTTTTAGGCTGAATGTTCCCAGTCCCCCTTGTGCTCAATCCCGCTTTCGTTCTTTTCAGCTTCTTGTTCCTCTTCATTGGAATATGCTCCCTCTGTCTCTCTGCTCCATTACTTCTTGCTCTTTTTTCTGTTGCTCCCTAAAAACTCACCTGCTCCTGTCCTCTGATTGATTGTTACTGGCATTATCTGAACGCTGATTCGCACTGCTGATTTTATGTACCGTTAATTTTCTTATGCACTTTAGACAAAGGTGCTATATAATGCACAATAAAAATACAAATACAAATATACCCAGCCAAGCTTAGGGTGGTGCATGGTGGTAAGGCAATTTTATTCACCTCTACAGATGCTGCAGAGCGCTTTGCACTGGGTCTCCCCGACCCCAATGGATCGCCTCGCCGTTCACCAACCTGATCCTGTTGCTTCACCGTAAGAGACTTCATTATCATGGCACTGCTATCCTTGTAGCAGATCCCAGACAACTTTGATAGTAAGGCAAAGATGGCGAGTATAGCCTTCTGCCACAAGGAGTAATATAGCCACCGATGGCACCCCGTCTTTTTCCACAGCCACTGTGTATACTGTTTGGTTTCGAATTTTGTGGGTTGTTGGGAGGGGCGAGGGGATTTGGGTGCCAGTAGCTTTAAGTTTCTGGCATGGGCGGGGGGTGGTTATCAACGGGAATTGGGGTAATAAGGTGTTATGCAATTGGGCCTTTAAATGGGTTATGGAGGGGTTGGGCGCAGCACAAAAGAGCAATGCAGACCATTGCATGTCCTGGCATCAATCTACTCCCATAATTGGTTACTATCTAGACCAGAGCGTAGCCTCAGAGGTTTTAAGAGACATTTACTACTGCTGAATGGGGTAAACATAGATACTGCTCCTCCTACACCTCACACTCACAGGGGGTTGGCACATACATTCACTGTTCACTAGAGTTTAAGATCCACGAACAAATAAGGGATGAGGAAGGTTGTTATATCCTACCGGCAGCAAGATGTCAGGACTGAGGGTACTCTTGGTGAACTTATGCTCCAAACACCGACTGCCCAGAATTCTTTCAGCACAGTGCTAACCACCTCCATAGATTCTCTGACTACGAGCTAGTGTGCGTAGGTGATTTTAACATGCCCATTATTTCGGGTCTAGATACGTCAACCACGGCGCAACACACCCTGCCTTGGTGGCCCAGAAATAGACAGCCATAGCAGAGTACTATGGACTATATGATAGATGAGGCATGACACACCTCACTAGTAGGGAGTACTCCTTTTATTCTAGTGTACATGGTAGCTCCACTAGAATAGATTACGTAATGGCACAGCAACCCTGGCCAGGAACACTATTAGGGGTAATGTACTCCCCCAGACTCTTTCACACCACGCCCTGGTGTTAATTCAGATCTCAGGGCCGATCCGACCCCGGAAACAACTACTCTAGCCCTTCAGGGCTAGTGAGCTAGAAGACATAGTATTCCTGGAAGAAATTGCACAAGACATACAAACCTACTGTCAAGCTAAAGTGGGCTTTGTAACTGACCCTGGGGTTGTATGGGAAGTCTTCAAGCTAAACATTAGGGGCTGCTGTATTGTCAAAGAGGGAGGTGTCCTGAAGGCTCTGCCTAGGTCCATGTTCACACTAGAGACTGAAATCAAAGGCCTGGAAATGCTGCAGGGATCCCAAGACTCTGCAGTTGTACATACTATGTTGCGAGTTAAGAGAGAGGAGATGAGCCTATTGGCGACTAGAGAGGAGAGGTTAATTGGAGACCCTATAACTGAAATGGCGTATGGTGAAGGCGATCGCCCTGGCAGGACGCTCTCCTGTGTCATTAAATGAGAGTGACAACTGGGCGCTATCATAGAGGTTGAGGACTCTGAGGGGACCCCCAGAAAAGATCTTGAGATGATAAATGGTGTCTTACGCTATTTCTACGAGCACCTGTATACCTCCAAAGGGAACACTGGACACGACTGCATAGTGCAATATTTAGACAGAATAGCCCTGGGTTGGCTGGACCCAACTCAGGATGAGAGCCTAAATGCCCCTCCTATGGTCAAGGAAATCTGCAACACAGTCCTTTCCCTTCCTAACTGGAAGGCTCCTGGCCTGGACAGGGTAACCGCTGAATCCTATAAAGCATATGTGGACTTCCTGTTGCCATACCTGTGGGACATGTACAAAGTGGCTAGATAGTCGGGTGTCCTCCCTGAGTCCACCAGAACTGCCCTTGTGACAGTGTTCCTTAAAATGGATAAAGACCTCCTAAAATGCACCTCATACAGACCACTATCCCTAATCAATACAGATATAATCCTAGCTAAAATACCTGCTGAACGACTCCTACCGTATATGCAGACAGTGGTCCTCCCAGACCAGGTGGGCTTCACCCCAGTGAGGTCCACCCAAAACAATCTGAGGCAACTGTTCATGCTCATGCACAATGTAAACCTTGAGATCTCTATTGTGGTGGCCACTCTGGATGCAGAGAAGGCTTTCGACTCTGTGGAGTGGCCATTTCTGTTTGAGGTCCTCCGCCGCTCAGGTCTTGGGCTAACATATCTACAATGGGTTCCCTTGCTGTACACATCACCCAGAGCGGCAGTATACACTAACGGAATGATATCTGAATATATTCACCCAACACGGGGGACAAGACAGGGATGCCCACTGTCGCCAATTCTATTCACCCTTGCGGTCGAACCACTGGCCTGCTGCATACTGGAATACCACTCCCATCGGGGTGTTAGGATTCACCTGCATCCCTCCATCACCTCCCTATACGCAGATGACATACTGTTATATGTGAAAAACCCTGAGCAGAATTTACGACTGCTGGTGCAGGAAATATGTAGGTTTGGGGACCGCTCAGAGTTGCGAATAAACTAGTCCAAATAAGAGGTTCTTCCTCTAACTCCAGGCGTACAACACACAGAAATATGGGAGAAATTCAGATGGTGTCCACAGAGTATTCGATATTTGGGTATCCTTGTGGCCCCATCTACGGGAGACCTATATAGGGAAAATAATGTGAAGATGCTCGTGATATTGGAGCACAGAGAGGGATCGGGCATTCTACTACCCATTTCCCAGGCTGTCTGGATATCCCTGGCCAAAATGGTGAGCCTTCCAAAACTGACATACATATTCAACAATGTGTCCACATGGGCCCCTGCAAACTTCTGGCCCCGTCTAAAAAGCCTGATGGTTCGACTTGCCTAGGAGGGTAAACAGGCAAGGATTTTGTACGACACCCTAGCCCTTCCTTACGAACAAGTGGGATGGAGTACCCAGATTTGTATATTTATTTCCTGGCTGCACAGATACAATATTATGTTTGGTGGTCGTCCCCTACTGCGGAACTTCCACATACGCATCTAGATAAAGCAATAACTTACCCAAATGACTTGAAGGGATTGTTGTGGGGAAACCCAGAGAAGACGGGGCGGCTGGAGATCCAACCAGTAGAACTCACCTGGAAAGCCTGGAGCCAGCTGTGCAGGATGGTGGGGGAGGTGGTCTGCTATTCCCCAAGCCTTCCCATATTTAAAGTCTGCAGTGTACTTTTCCCCCATGAAAAAATATTCCAAACACATTTTGACAGATTGCGGATCCTAATCCAGGGGGATCTTGTGCAAACCAGGGAAGTTCATTGCATGGGATGCCTTAAAAGCTAAGGGAGAGTGGACGGCAGTGACTATCCTGCTGTATTTCCAATTAATTGGTATTGTACGTTTTTACCGTAGAAAAAAGTCTGACCCCACCAAAAGACCTAAAACAAACACCACAAAAAGTTCGGACTACCAAAAGTTTGAACTTTTCGTGGTGTATGTTTAGGTGTGTCGGTGGGGTTGGACTTGGGGCTGGGAGGTTGTCCCCCGCAACACCCCGCTCACTAAAGTCACAGGGTCCTTTTCTTTTTTTTTTGTGGAAGCTGCAGGGGTTTCCCTCGCAGCCCCCGCTCACTATAATGTATAGCATAGTGAGCGGGGGTCACAGGGGACAACCCACCAGCCCCCCGCAAAAAGAAGAAAAAAAAAACGGGGGCTACGCCGGTTTCCCCGCAATACCCCACTCACTATGCTATACAGTATAGTGAGCGGGGGCTGCGGGGCAAACCCCTGCAGCTTCCAGAATAAAAGAAAAGGACCCTGCGGCGCCAGTTCCCAATCACAGAAGTGAAACTGGTGCCGCAGGGAGACAGTGTGAAGGAAAGGTAAGTAGGGTTTGGGTATGTTGAGGGTGTGAGTGGGGGTGTGTTAAGGGTGTGGGTGGGGGTGTGTGGTGGGTAGGGGTGTGGGTTTGTAGGGGTTTTAAAAGCGTGCTTGCGTGGGAAATGTGCAAACCTTTTGTGGTCCGCACATTTCTCATGCAAACTTTTCCGTCACAGATTTTCTGCGACGGAAAAATCACGCAGATCCCTCAAATCCAAATGACCAGATTTCCTGCGAGCCCCTAAACCCTCCCCCCAATACTGCACTATGTCATCACTCCGCTGAACACCAGGAAACCGGTCTCATCATATACAAGTTGATCAGAGCACAGAACGAAAATAAAGGGAAGAACTAAAGAGTCAAGTGGGAACTGGCGCTAGGGAAGGTAATAGCCGAAGAACAATGGAAGGACATATGCACGCAATCCCGCTACCTGTCCCTGAATAACCGGTTCCGATTAAGTCATTTTAAATTCCTACATCAGGCTTATTACTCGCCCGCCCGCCTGCACCGATTTCTTCCCGATAGATTCCCTCCCTGTAAAAGATGTCGTTCAGACCAGGCGGACTTCTTTCATGTGGCATGGACCTGTCCACATATGAAACCATTCTGGGAAAAGGCTGAAATTGCCATGACTCAAATGTTGACGACCCAAAGACACTATTCACCAGAATTGTGGCTGTTGGCAATGATCGAGGGCGGCTCCTGCACGGAAAGGAAATTGTTGGGCATAGCAGCTGTGACAGCTAGGTCTCTAATTGCCACGACCTGGGGAAAACACAGAGCACCATGTTTTCAGAGATGCTTGAACTCCATGAACATGTGTGAGAAAAGATAATCACAATACGCAACACGACCGCCAAGTACCAGCAGAACAATGGAATACTGGGGCCCTTTTAAAACTACATGGCTGAAAGGATGCAGAACTCGCCCACACCTGGTGGGAGCCCCGATGCGGGAGACCCCACTCCCCACGAGACTGCATGGAATCATACAAAGCCAGGAGCTTACACTGGCAATGACTGGGGCTTGGCTCTATGGGCCTCATTACGACTTTGGGGGCAGCCATGCCCTTATTAAGGGCATGGCTGCCTCCAAAATCGGGTCTGGGTTCCCTGAATGGGGAAATACCGGGCCATTCGGAGTATGGAGGGCCCACTATTTCCTCCTTCAGGGAACCCGGGCCTTCCCCATTCCCATTCGAACCCTCATAGAGCTCAATGGGAATGGGGAGGGAGGTAACAACGGGCCCATTACGAACGGGCCCGTTGTTAGCTCCCTGGTCCCCTCGTGGGACACGCTAGGGACGTCTGGAAAAACCAGACGTCCAGAGCGGGTCCCGCGAGGGGACCTCGTAATAGTGCGGAGTTGGTTTAATGGCGCCGGCACCATTACCGGCACCGTTAAACCCATTCTGCACTTCCCGTAATGAGGCCCTATGAATGGTATGAGAAACTATCGCAAGAATAAGGTACAGATGAACTTAATACTGCTGTTAATACTCTTGCTGTACTGGAGAGATCTGGGTCGAATGCCACTGTGACCAATGGCTGTACTTGGATTGGTGAAATATACTGAGCTGTGCTTAAATGAACAGGGGGTGGAGGGTGGGGGGCCTATCATCTTGTCGGTAGTGTTGTTATTGTTGATTGCTTTATGAAACCAATAAAGAACGTTTTTTTTAAAACACACACACAAAAAGAACGTTCATCTCAGGAAAAAAAATCAAGTGAATCTAACAGACGCAAACATAGCAGTATATGTCCTCCAATCAATTATAAAACATTGATTACAACAAAGTAAGATCAAGTGAATCTAATTAGCAGACCCAACTGTAGCAGTACGAGTGCTCCAGTCAATTATTTTAATATTAGAAGCATGTCAGCCACAGTATCCCAAAATGTTGTCATATTGTATATAAGGCACACATCATCTCCCTACAAATACATTTGCCATATTATGCTCGTGTCAACACTCTGCATATTAGCTCCAGTTGCTAAGAGTAGTCTCCTTCGCAAAGTACTCAGTGCATCGCATTCCAACAATACATGTTTTAAGCTTTCTTTGAGTGAGTCTCTCCATAATCTGCATTGAGCAATAGTAAAGCTAATGACATTGCTGCTATAAAGAGCATACCAAAGATTACATTCGGGGGCCGATTCATGGAACAAACATGCGCTGAAAATCCCAGCGCAAGCAGGCGCAAGCAGGCGCAAGTTGGCGCAAGCGTGAGAAAGCAAGCGCACGCGCACGTGTGCGATTCAAGGAAGGCGCTGCGCATGTATACCACTGGTTGTGCGCCAAATCCGTGCGTGGCGCACGCGGGCGCACGCGGCATCAAACGGGTTGAGCTATGCGCACAGCGAAAGCACACATAGCGCGGGGCAAACAACAAAAGTGGGCAGAACAGTGGGCGTAACACGTGGAATGGGGAATAACGCGTGAAAAAGAAGGCGTAACTGGGGAAGTACTGCAGGGAACTACACGGAACACCCACACGCACGCGAACAACCCGTATTCATGGATTCGAATACGGGAAACCTGCGCAAGGCAAAAGACGCGCATAGGAGTCAACGTGTCTGCCACAGGAAGGCAGGCGGAAGCTTCCCTGCGCACAGTATAAAAGTGCACGTAAAGAACAAACACGTATATACAGCTATGATGAATGCCCCATTTGTCGCAGCACTGATCGTGGGACACAGCAGGAGGAGGAGAATAGCCAAGGCACACATTTTTTCACCCCAGACAAGCCTTTTTGGGATGCCTGACGACTAGGTCTACGGCCGGTATAGGTTTCCACCTCGTATCATCCTAGACCTGGTCAGGGAGTGGGAAGATGACCTTACACCCCCCACCCTCTGCTCCCAAGCATTGAGCCCCTTGGAGAAGGTGCTCAATGTCCTGCATTTATTGGACACTGGGTCATTTCCGTGGACTACTGCCATAGTGGGGGTCTCACAGGCCACGCAGTCACGCTGCCTACACCAGGTCTTGGCAATCATGACAGCGCGCCCCTCAGTCCACAGGAAGGCAGGTGGAAGTGTCCCCGCGCACAGTATAAAAGTGCGCGCAAACAACAAACACGTATATACAGCTACGATGAATGCCCCATTTGTCGCAGCACTGATCGTGGGACACCGCAGGAGGAGGAGAATAGCCAGGGCACGCATTTTTTTTACCCGAGACAAGCCTTTTTGGGATGTCTGACGACCAGGTCTACGGCCGGTAAAGGTTTCCACCTCGTATCATCCTAGACCTGGTCAGGGAGTGGGAAGATGACCTTATATCCCTCACCCTCTGCTCCCAAGCATTGAGCCCCTTGGAGAAGGTGCTCAATGTCCTGCATTTTTTGGCCACTGGGTCATTTCAGCGGACTACTGCCATAGTGGGGGGTCTCACAGGCCACGCAGTCACGCTGCCTACACCAAGTCTTGGCAATTATGACAGCGCGCCCCTCAGTCCGCAGGAACATATACATGCCCAGAACACCCGCAGAAAGGCAGGCCGTTGTCCAGGACTTTTACAGGGTGGCACACTTCCCCAAAGTGCTTGGTGCCATAGATTGCACACATGTGACCCTACGTCCACCTAGGGCCACTGAGAATATCTACCGAAACCGCAAGCACTGGCATTCCATCAATGTGCAGGTGGTATGCGATGTAAAGGGAATCATCACCTCTGTCTATGCAAACTACCCTGCTCCACCCATGACAGTTTCATATACATAATGTCCGCCCTGAGCCGGGCCCTGGAAGCGGGCAGCATGGCGACGCATGGCTCCTAGGTGAGTACAAATGCCTGTGCACATGCATGCATGTCACACACATACACAAATACACAAACCCCAATAATCAAAACCATCATCACCTCTCCAGGGGACAGTGCCTACTCTCTGAGCAACCACATGATGACCCCAATCCGGAACCCCACCACACCACCCCAGGTAAGCTACAACGCTGCCCATATTGCAACCAAGGCCATAGTGGAGCGCACATTCGGAGTGCTCAAGTCACGCTTCCGCTCCCTTGACCGCTCTGGCGGGCAGCTACTCTATGAACCCCCAGTAGTGTGCAGGATCATTGTGGCAGCATGTGTCCTGCACAATGTTGCAACACGGCAGGACGTACCAGTGGATATGGTGGTGCCCCCACACCCCCAACCACAGGCACAGGCACTGCCCATGGGAGGGGACAGGGCATGTGGCGAGGAAGCCCGGACCCAGCTTGTGGCCACATTTTTCACCTAAACTCCCACCCCTGCGGAGTGCACACAGGCCTGGCATATACCAGGTGACAATCGATGATGACAAAGAGACAGTCAACTGTCACAACCATACCACCCAGAGAATGTTGCCATGGAAGTGCCACATTGTGTGCATCCCAGCTACTTAAACATAAGCAATCCTGTGTGACCAAAAGGCACACATGCAAGGTGTGAATCACACAGACCTGCAAAACAGGCCATGACTATCACTGGTATGTCACCCAAACCCTCCCAAACCACAACATGACATGGCAAGTAATAGCTATACACCAACACAGTACCAATAAGGTACACATTGACATGTGAAAAATGTAAAGTGGCATCAGACAATGATGCCTGACATGGAATCAGATGAAATGACTGACCAACAACCTCCCACCCAAAAGAAGTCATACCCAAATGCATTCGAACAGTTGTAGTTGTAACATAACAATGAATGCCTGTCTACATGCACATTGTGCATTGCAAAATCAACACTGCAGCTTCTGTGTGCGTGCCCACCTCCTGCAACACACTGCTCAGCGTACAGCATAGTGAACAGCAATTGTGTGTGACGCACACCCTGAGCATCACATCTAAGTGACAAACTACATCAAAAAGCAAATTACGCATGTACAGGATCCACAATTGGTCATAGATCATGTGCTGCAGGGACACAATGGGCACCAGAAGGCAAACAGAGTGTACATGTGGACATGGAAGGGTGGTTGTACATGTAGTGGATCATAGTGCGAGTGTGTGGGTCAGTAGGGACATGCACTCAATATATGCATGTGCAATCAAGTGACCATCAGTTTCCTCTACACATCACATGTGAACCTTCACCATGTGTACTCCCCAGCATGTCAAGCCACAACTATTCCCTCACACCTGAAAGGTAAACACAACACATGAACAGGCATTGATCAGCAGAATATATAATGTACATAGGATACCGCAATTACAATGTCATGGTGCGCATCACACTGTAGGGCAAGGCAACTGTCAACAACAAAACACCCCCCCTCCCTCACAAATAACCATGACCCACCGAACAACTGCGCCTGGGTTATGTAGCCTTCATCCTTGATTTTCACCTGGCCACAGGATCACCTTTCCCCTTTGTCACGATCTCCCACCTTGTGTGCAAAAAGCGTCCAGCACCCTCATAGGCCACCTTGACTTGCGAAAACACCACATCAAAGAGAACTCAAAGCAGGCCAACACAGAACCCAAGCAAAAACGCTGCAGGCAGCAAAACAAACCAGAAGAGCCTCCAGTAGATGACTTGAAGTAGCAGTACGTCACAAAGCCCAAGTACTACCACAAAGATGTAACAACCAAGGTAGCACAGTAAAACAATGTCACAACAGGATGTGTGGTACATAACACAGAATGATGCACCACAAACGGATGTGTACTGTCACAGCTCCCGTGTACAGGCGCAGGAGTGGCACGAACCAACCACCCCCACCGTGGTCTGGGTTCCTGCAAGGTCAAACTCACACAGGCCTCTGAGACCCTGGTGGGGAAGGAGGGTCAGGGATGTGCAGTCGGGACAGGCATTGCTATACTGGATAACCGGAATGCGGGGCAGGAGAGGGGAGTAGGATTGACACGGGAAAGTAGGAAATGCACACAACTGTACTACTCACATTAACACATACACAAGTACACCTTACTTGATCATCATGCACATAGTGACAAATTATTCAAATGGAAGACAAAGAGAAACTTATTTCTGGGGTGAGTGCTGGCCTCCTGCCTGCGCACTCTCACGTCCGGTAACAGGAGCAGTTCAATGCTGCAAAGAGAGCCACAGTTACTAATCTGTGCGTACCCATAACACACAAACAAACCACCATATATGACCCAAACTAACAAACAACTCTACAAACAAACATTATGGTGTGGATGCTTCCTACCCATACGTAGCATTACACCTGTGATGGTTCATACACAGTCAATGCAGTAAGTCAGGCACCGGTGGGTGTGTGGCAAATGGAAGACCAATGTGTCACGATTTGCACAACATGCAATGTTCCCTGGGTAAGCAGGCAGACGCATATAGCAAGGTATGACTTCAGAACAAGTCGTGTTCCACCATGACCGAAATAAAGTAGGTAGTGCATGTGACAAATTCTATATGGAAATGAAATGCACTGCACACGAGTCTGTCCCTTGCTGTCTGACCCTGTGAGCTGCTTCTTTCCATGTCTTGCAACGCTAGATGGCTAATACAAGTGCCTCAATGGACCATGGTGGACCGTAGGGTATGTGCCACTGCCCCTGCAGGTGCCCCAGACAACTTTCCCATCAACTAGCCATTAGTCCACCCACACATCTCAGCTGTATTGTGCGCTTCAACACCAATTTTTGTCCAAGCTCACCGTCAGTGCTGCTACTAAGCATGCATGTGCAACTGGCCTGGTGGAAGGTTTGCTGTGTTGTGGCCCCCCTGTGCTGCTCACCTTACCTGGAGTCCCTTGAAACACGTCAGCTGTTTTCGGATGTATGAGCGCAATCCCCGTGCCTCTGCTTGCGCACACATGCGCATGTCAGCACCACCAAACATGTCCAGCTTGCAGACGTCCAATGGCCCATGTCTGCTGCCAAAGGTGGTCTGGAGGCTCAACCCACTACAGAAAGGGCATGAAACACATGATTAATGCTTTAAATTCATCTGTGTGTGTCTCTTCAGGCATTTCATGACTGGACCATGTCAGAGACGTACATCAGAAATCACACCATCAGTCCGTCTTTCACAGGCAAAGTGTGGAACACACTATCTACGGCATGAATTGCAACAAGCACATGTACAGTAAAGATAAGAAACATACTACCCAAAGCATAGCAATTAATGTACACATGAATCATGAAACCCCCATCTAGCGAAAGAAGAACAGTGGTCAATAACACCCCTATCATCTCCGCTAGGGGTGTTGACACAAGTTCGACAGCAGCAGACATGCCACAGATATGACAGTCCAAAGCCCTTGTGTAAAAGGCTGTTACACCGAATCATCCTTGCGAGCCCATGGATAAGTGGAGCAGGAGTGGCATATGTGAGTCAAGGACCCCAAGCTGCAAACACATACACAAGACAAGCTTCAAGGGCCCAGCTGGAAAAGACAGTGGATGCTTTCAAAAGCCACAAAGCACCACACCGTCACATGAAAGCACAATAGACAAGCAATTTTAAACTATATTAACTAATTACACTAACTATGAAAAACCTACATTACCTAATTAAACTAACTATCACATAGAAACATAATTAACTAGACTAAAAGAAAAATAAAAAATAGCCACATACGACCTGGGGGGAGGCACCCAGGAGGGTGGAGGTACAGGGTGCTGCTCAACACCCACATGCAATGATGTTGAGGAAAAGAAAAACCTCCATGGGCTCAACGCCTGCACAGCCCGACCTATGTGGGAGATAGATTGTGGTCCGAGTCTCTTCCTGGAAAGGAGGACGTGGCACAGGAGCCTGACCACGCCTAGCCGCAGCTTGCCCCTCGTCGGCAGCAAGTCTGCCGGAAGGGTGAGCATGGTTCTGTGCGGCGATCATACGTAGGTCTGCATGCAGGACCTCACGTGATACGCGTGCTTCCTCTTGCAAGGTAACACATGTAACACGGAGTTCCTCCTGCAAGGCCTGGCTGGACAGCTGTTGCACCTCCAGGCAAGCATGTAGCTCAGCCGAGATGGTACGCTCAAGCTGCGCAAACCTCTCCTCTGCCCGATCTCTCTGGGACATCATAAGGACACCCAGAGTGGATATGAGGGAAGCATACTCCTCCCTCAGGGTCTCCATGTGTGCCTCTGCGTGAGCAGCAATTTCTCGACGCAAAGACACCATCTCAGCCTGGCGTGCCCTGTCTGAGGCCGCCATGCCCAGCCTGAGCGAGCGGGCCGTGGACTGTGCTGCCTGCTGCTGGAGAAGCACCTGCCTAGCAGGGGGGAGCACAGATTGGGCCGCCCGCTCCATGCTCTCAGCGATGTTCTCCATTGCTGCCTCCTGCCGTTCAGAATTGGCAGTATGTCTTGCTCCCACTCAGTATACAGCGGTTGTGACCGGCGACCACGTTGCTGGGCTTGACCCCTGCGGGACCCAAGGACTGGGTGTCCTCATTGTGTTGGCACCGCCCGTGGCTGCACGACTATGTGCCCCTGTCGACGTGATGGCCCAGGCACATCAGTGACTGGTCTGGAGGGTGACCCTGCGTCCCGATCCACCACAGGCGGAGGTTCCAAGACTGTCTGACCCCTCTGTGCAGTTGTCGCGGACAGAGGAGAGCCCACATCAGAATCACTCACCCCTGACATATGGACCTGATGCTCGTCCAACTCGACATGGACGTCAGAGTGGTCATCAGGGCTGGACTCATTGCCAGCCAGAGACAAGATGGACTGTAGCACATGTGGGTTTTTGTGGCCTACCACCCCACGGCCCCCACTTGTGCCGGGTTGCTGTAGTGATAACAAACCTGTGCCTGGCATGACAACACCATCCTCTGGCTGCATTGCGTCATCATCTGAAAAGTAGAGAGAAAAAAGGTCACTACACATGTTACAAGCACACAACACACACACACACAGAAATCACACAGACACCAAACACATCAAGCAGACATGTCACACACAAAAGAGAACCTGCCATGCATGCTGGGTCAACTTTACACTGCTTATGTGATTAGGCATGTAGAATGGTGTCATTTTGCACAGAAGTGGGTCGATGCAGTGCAGCAATTTTGTACGTTACTCACTGTCTACATGTACAAGTACTTCATGTTGTGTATCTGAAAATGTGAAGGCAGTGCAAGGTCAACTTCAGCCATCACGTGCAATGTGCATTCAATGGCTAGCATGGCTACAAGAAAACCACCCCTGCCCCCAGGTGCAAATGCAGGGATGCCTAGCATGGTAACAAAAGGCTGACCATAGACCTGTGTATTGACAGACAGTGTAGACTAGTATCAACTGCATCATGTGAGTCAAGTGACAACACAGCAAATGATGATGGGACAGTAAGTAGGACACATGATGAAACCTCCGGAGTACACCCACGTGTGAAGAAGACACTACACCAGTTAGACAGAGTCATTGGCCATTAAACAGGCTGAGGCCTGTGACCCACACAGACTGTCACACCCTAAACATGTGTGCGACGCAGGACTGACCTACAGTGGACATGGGAAGGCTGATGAAATGCCATGCAATATAGGTCCCCCTGGACTCCTACTACAATGATCATCCATTCAAGGACACATAGGGGCATGAGTGGAATACACATGGAGCATGAATGGGCACTCATGTCCCTGCGGGGCATCTGACCTCTGCACAGTCCAAGTGAGACACCCTTCATCAAGTACAAAGGATGTACCACACAGCATATGTCTGGCAGATTGGCTGCTCGAAGTTAGCATGTACACAGGACGCATGAACAGGGAAATTCTCAACGGCAAAATTGAAGCATACCAGTGCTAAGGTGGAATTGGGGTGCAGAAGGGGGGTGGAGGGGCAAGGGAGCATGCCTACATGGAGTAGCAGCATGCAGGCAGAGGACACACGCACGTCAGTCATGCAATGACATAGTCCCTGGGCTGAGAGGAAGGTCACCCCACGCTACATGCAAAAGGGCCAGTGAGCTGGAAAATGGACTTGAGGGGCATCCTGGTGACCAGCATGTGAGTAGGGTGCAATAGTGGTGATGCAGACAGTCCCCGTCCGCTCCACATGTCCACCATCCAGCAGAGCAGACATGCATCATGGAAGCATTGCATTACACATTGCACATCAGAACCATGTACACGTGACGTGTAGTGGCACTCATGCACAACACATCACACAAGTAAAACACACATGTCGACAACAACAAAGTCCGGCATCTCTCCCACTCTTTCAACCAATTCAGATGGTATGAACTCCGCAACGAGTGACTCATGCGGAGTGAGATCTTCCTCCTCAGGTGCAGGCCCACTGCCAGTCACCAGAGTCAAGTTGTAATTTGAGGCACGCTTAGCCTTAGCGCTGTGTTTGAGGTCATTCCAATGCTTTTTGCAGTCTTGCGCTGTGCGCACCTCATGGCCGAATGTACTCACATGTTCCGCAACTTGCTTCCAGTGGTTATCACGGTGGGCACCCGTAGTCTGACAATTAGGACCCACTAGCATGTCACGGCTGTGGCCCAGCACGTAGTCCACGAGGTAGTCCAATTCCTGGATGCAGAAAGGCTTCTTCCTCGATGTGCTTGAGGTTGTGGCTGTGTGTGGGGTCCCAGCCTGTGCTGCAGGTGCAACCTTCCTCCTCTTCGATTGTGGCACAGACTTCGGCTGGCAAATGCCGCCCTGATCACTATGGCCAGTAGCATCGGTGGATTGAGCCAAGGGAGTGGCAGGTGGAGGGACGACCAAAGGCCTGACTTGCGTCAGTGGCAGCTGGGTGCCCTCTAATGGACCCTGCGCAGCAACATCCGCTGTGGCAGGGTCATTGACCGCGACTATCCTGGTTGGCAGACTCACAACCGGGTGTTGTTGGCTGCATCTGCCCCTGCACTTGCCAACACCTGGCTGTTCAGGGCAGCCAATGACATTACTGCCCCAGGGACACGTGTCTTGGTCAGGGCAGCCCTGCGTGCACCTATGGTTTCCCTCCTGTCCTGTTGGAAATCTTCCAGGGGCTCTTCAAGTGCCAACGCAGCCTGCGCTGGCAGACCCTTGAGCCCATGGCAGTCGATGAAACAGACTGCCGGGTCACACGGGAGCCAGTGCCAGATGCAGAAGCTGCATCTCCCGGAACCACAGGGGGAGGTGGCATGACTGCACCGACACATGGCACAACATTGTGCTCAAGTGGCGCACCCCTGCCTCTTCCCCCTCTGCGGCCACCCTGGACACCCTGGAGTACCCCTACTCCCTGGTCACCCCGGCCATGTCCCTGACCACGCCCTCCATGAGGATGATGCCCAGCTGAGGCGCCCCTCACCTTTGGTGGCCTTCCAACCATGGCACAGATGGACTAGTGCCGGCACAGATGGAGGAGTGCCAATGGGGGGTGTACACCACAATTGTCCTGGACAATTGGGGTGAAGGGGGTGGGATGCAAGATGTTAACAGCCCCCCTGCACCTGCAAGGCTGTATGTGACCCCGGTGATGTAGTGATGGGTCACGCAACGCTCAGGCACCCCAAAACTGCAGTAAAACCATGCACGCAACCCTGCAGTCTACGTCCGTGGAATCAACCTCCCGCAGTACGTGGTGGCACCCAGTAACATGAAAAACGCGTACGCGTGGGACACGTAGGCTACTATGACCTCGAAAATGGGTGCGATACACAGGGGCACCCGCAGTGGGAAAAATAGCGTGCGCGACTCACCGTCTGACTAGCGTGATAATGAAAAACACGCGTAGCCAATACCCCCGCCAAAAGAAGAGATACGTCCTTGATCCGCTGTGAAGTTGTGATGGTGCGCGAAACAACATGAGGTACCAAAACACGTCGGTCTCCACGAAAGGCACGTACAGCGAACTGCTGTCTCCGCTCACCGTGCTGATGGAAACACCCGCGTGCATTGCGTCACTTACGCGAGTAGGCCCTTTCCTCGGATTACACGCATTTACACGCGGACGTGCAGTTTTTTCACGTGCGTGCTGAACCACTATGCCCACGTTACGAGGGAAACGCCTGCGCGCATCGCGTCACAGACGCACTTAAGCGCTAAGGGCCTTTCCTCGAATTACACGCTGACGTGCAATTTTTTCACGTTCCAAATCAATCCATATCAAGCTGGCCACACGAATACACACGGAAGACCACGCTCCTGCCCAAAAGGCCATTTTCCTGCCCCCAAGAGCCCCGAGCACTCTCCCACCAGCCATCTGTTGTCCTTCAGAGGCTGACCCGTCTGGATTTGAGCGGTAAGTGGCTAAGCATTGCTGTGTGAGACAGGGCATGTTGCAGTGTGCTGGTAGTCTGATACTTGCCTGTATGTGTGATATAGGCCATGTATGGATGTGTGTGTGCAGGGACATCATGGTCATGCATGTCAGACCAGTAATGTGTGAACCACATGGATGGTGCATGTGTTTCAATGCAACATGGGGAGCTGTATGCGGAATGCACACATGAAAGCAGGCCAGTCTCTGTTCTTGGACATGGAGGGGGTGTGAGGGATGGGTGCTGCTGTCATGTACATGTATGGTGCACATGTGTGTGTGTCTGAGAAGTGTGTGCGTGTGACTTTGAAACACCATGGATGCATGACACATGTCTGTGATGATGTGTAGATGCACTCATGCAGTGCCGTCACCGTTGTATCCACTGTGTCTATCCACTGTGTCTGTGGTGTGCAAGCCATGATGCATGACCCTCCGGTGATGTGTGTGCATGGGATCAGTATGAGCCATGATGCATGTGAGTTTGAAGGCAACATTTTGGTTAACAGAGGCCCTTGTACATGGATGCTGATGTTGATTGTAGGCGTTGGGACTGTTTCTGCATTTGTGTTGCGTGCATTCACCCATGTGTTGTGGAGGCACAGGATGGAAGTGACATTTGACAGTGCCACTCATGTGTTATTGCTTCCTGTCTAGGGGAATATTGAACTGTACCCTGATGCTTGTGTGCTATGTCTCCCTCTACGCAGCGTCAAGTGAAGAAGAGGGCGGAGATGGCGCTGTGGAGCCAAGCGGCGGGGATGCCTCCACCGGGCGGCGACGCAAGGCCCAGCCACCCTCCCAGGAATTGCCAACATCCGGGAGCGTGGGGCTGGTGCCGCGTCTGCCACTACGGCTGTAGCGGAAGGGCCGGGTGAGCCCCCAAAGGGGCTTGCAATGGCGGAAGACGGTGTGGAGACATCCAGGTTGGTGGTCTCCACAGAGGAGGAGGAGCCCGCTACTGAGCCGCACATGGGGCCTGGTGGGGGTAGTACCACTGGTGCAAGTAGTGCAGTCCAGGGCCAGGCTCAGGAGGCAGCACAGGTCACCGTGGAGGGGCCTGTGCATGTCGCTGTCCTTGACCCTGTGACTGCACCACCATGCACCAGCAGGGATGCCCCGTCCCAGGCCCGTCCGCAGGTAGGGGGGAGTGCCACGTCATCTGCCTCTCCACTACCTGCGGACGAGGGGTCCCACGACCGTATGGGCTCTGTCCTGGTTGGTGTCGCGTTGCGCACGCGTGACATTTGTGATGATGTGTGTGCTTTCTGGGCGGAGCACGCACGCCATCACGAACATCAGCATCACGACGTGGCACTGTTGGGAGGGGCCCTGGTCGGTGGGTTCCTACATGTGTTGCGCACTCTGGCGGACCTCTCCTCCTCTGTGGAGACTATGCGCCAGTCGTTCTCCCTGCCGTCTTCCGGCCCAGATTTCACCAGGGCCCCCTGTGGACCTGGACTGACCAACACATCCAGCTTGGTGGAAATCCCATCCCTGCCACAGTCGGGAGTCGGCGGTCCAGCAAGGGTGGACACCCCAACAACTGGAGTCCAGCAGATGGAGGATGTGCAGGCATCGGACAGGGCACATGGACAGCAGCAACAGCAGCAGCCTCTATGTGGGAGCAATGATGGCTCTGGGCCATCGACATCAGAGGGGCAGGCATCGGCCAGAGGGCAGGAGAACCCTGGATTGGGAGTGTCTTCCGTGTGGCTGCTGTTGGGCCAGCGCATAGATGCGGAGCGGCGGCGGGCGGATGAGGCGCGGCTCACCATGGTCGGGCGGAGTTCTCCATGTGTCGGGCGTTGAGGCGGGCAGAGTGCCACGAGGCAACTCGCAGGGAGTTGGAACAGGCCATGAGTGCATCCCTGCAAGACCTTGGGGGCAGGACAGAGGCCCGCCTCTGGGACATCGACATGGAGTTCGATGATGCCCTGGCCCGGGACATCACAGAGTGAGCCGCAGGACTTGCCCGCCGCCATTGTATATAGTTAGATAGTGTTAGGTTTTCTTTGTTTTTCTTTTAATTTGGAGTTAATGGGCATTGCTCCAATTTGTGTGTATATAGTTTTTTCTTCATAGGACTTTTTTGTAGGTTTCCTTTTGTTTGTGGATCATGGACCATTTGGACTTACATTGTATATAGTTGCAGACTTGTACATACTTTCTTTTTCCTGTATTCCCATGGATCAATGTTTTTTTTTTGGATTAAGTTTTTATTATGGACATTGGCAATGGACCACTTTTTATTCTACGTGATTTTTCTTTTTTTTAACTTCATTGGATTTACAATATATTTTTTCTACATCGGTCATTGTACATTGATTCTCATTTTACTATTCCTCCAAGTCAGTTCTTTATGTTTTTAATAAATGTTTTTATTACTTCAGAATTGGTGTTGTGTTCTTTAATTGGTTTTGTGCATGTCTCATTGAACATTTCCTCAGTCACGTGTTGCCACTGTGTGGCTACATTGTGCATTCCTGCATGGGCATGGTGGTTCATTTCAACTATCATGACATGGGTAATTTGGGAGTGGGTTCTGTGGATGGTTGCATGCTTGGATTGGGGGGAAAGGGGGATTAGGGTTGGCTTTAGGGACATGGGTCTGTTTTGTTAGGACATGTTGTTTGTTGGGACATGAATGGGGGCCTGAGGCTCACTGCTGGGGGGTGGGAGTGCCGGGGGACATGAGTCAGGGTCTGCTGGCAGGTGCCCCTCACTGCTGGGTGGGTGGGAGTGCTGGGGGACATAAGTCTGGGCCTGAGGCTCACTGCTGGGGGGTGGGGGTGCTGGGGGACATGAGGCGGGGCCTGCTGGCAGGTGCGCCTCACTGCAGGGTGGGTGAGGGTGCTGGGGGACATGAGTCGGGGCCTGAGGCTCACTGCTGGGGAGTGGGGGTTCTGGGGACATGAGTCGGGCCTGAGGCTCACTGCTGAGGGGTGGGGGTGCTGGGGGACATGAGCCGGGGCCTGCTGGCAGATGCCCATCACTGCTGGGTGGGTGGGGGTGCTGGGGGACATGAGTCGGGGCCTGCTGGCCGGTGCCCATCACTGCTGGGATGTGGGGGTGCTGGGGGACATGACTCTGGGCCTGAGGCTCACTGCTGGGGGGTAGGGGTGCTGGGGGACATGAGTCTGGGCCTGCTGGCAGGTGCCCATCACTGCTGGGGGGTGGGGGTGCTGGGGGACATGAGTCGGTGCCTGAGGCTCACTGCTGGGGGCTGGGGGTGCTGGGGGACATGAGTCGGGGCCTGCTGGCAGGTGCCCCTCACTGCTGGGGGGCGAGGGTGCTGGGGGACATAGGTTGGTGATCACTAGTGGAAGGTGACATGTGGGCGGCTGGGGGGCATGCCCATGGTGGATGGGCTGCATGCGGAACATGACATGGGGTGCAGGGTAGTCCCCTGTGGTGTGGGTTGCCTGCAGGGGCCGTGGAGGGGGTAGAGGGCACACCTGGGAGGACCCACACTGCCAATTCACGTGTGGGACTCCCCACGCACCCCACTGGATACACGTACCCCGCTCTGACAGCAAAATTGCGTGTGATACTTCCCGCGTACCCTGGAAATACACGTACCCTGCTCGCACAGGGCCAATCGCGTGTGAAACTTCCCAAGCACCCCAGTAACACACGTACCCCGCTCGCACAGGGCCAATCGTGTGTGAAAATTCCTGCGCACCCCCGAAATACACATACCCTGCGCGCACAGGCCCAATCGCGTGTGAAACTTCCCGCGCACCCCAGTAATACACGTATCCCGCTCGCACAGGGCCAATCACGTGTGAAACTTCCCGTGTACCCCGGAAATACACGTACCCTGCTCGCACAGGGCCAATCGCGTGTGAAACTTCCCACGCACCCCAGTAATACACGTACCCCGCTCGCACAGGGCCAATCGTGTGTGAAAATTCCCGCGCACCCCCGAAATACACGTACCCTGCGCGCACAGGCCCAATCGCGTGTGAAACTTCCCGCGCACCCCAGTAATACATGTATCCCGCTCGCACAGGGCCAATCGCGTGTGAAACTTCCCGCGCACCCCCGAAATACACATACCCTGCTCGCACAGGGCCAATCGCGTGTGAAACTTCCCACGCACCACAGTAATACACGTACCCCGCTTGCACAGAGCCAATCGTGTGTGAAACTTCCCGCACACCCCCAAAATACACATACCCTGCACGCACAGGGCCAATCGCGTGTGAAACTTCCCGCGCACCCCAGTAATACACGTACCCAGCTCACAGAGGCCCAATCGCGTGTGAAACTTCCCGCACACCCCAGTAATACACGTACCCCTCTCGCACAGGGCCAATCGCGTGTGAAACTTCCCGCATACCCCGGAAATACACGTACCCTGCTCGCACAGGGCCAATCGTGTGTGAAACTTCCCACGCACCCCAGTAATACACGTACCCCGCTCGCACAGGGCCAATCGTGTGTGAAAATTCCTGCGCACCCCCGAAATACACGTACCCTGCGTGCACAGGCCCAATAGCATGTGAAACTTCCCGCGCACCCCAGTAATACACGTATCCCGCTCGCACAGGGCCAATCGCGTGTGAAACTTCCCGCGTACCCCGGAAATACACGTACCCTGCTCGCACAGGGCCAATCGCGTGTGAAACTTCCCACGCACCCCAGTAATACACGTACCCCGCTCGCACAGGGCCAATCGTGTGTGAAAATTCCCACGCACCCCCGAAATACACGTACCCTGCGCGCACAGGCCCAATCGCGTGTGAAACTTCCCGCGCACCCCAGTAATACACGTATCCCGCTCGCACAGGGCCAATCGCGTGTGAAACTTCCCGCGCACCCCCGAAATACACGTACCCTGCTTGCACAGGGCCAATCGCGTGTGAAACTTCCCTCGCACCACAGTAATACACGTACCCCACTCGCACAGGGCCAATCGTGTGTGAAAATTCCCGCGCACCCCCGAAATACACGTACCATGCTCGCACAGGCCCAATTGCGTGTGAAACTTCCCGCGCACCCCAGTAATACACGTATCCCGCTCGCACAGGGCCAATCGCGTGTGAAACTTCCCGCGCACCCCCGAAATACACGTACCCTGCTGGCACAGGGCCAATCGCGTGTGAAACTTCCCGTGCACCACAGTAATACACGTACCCTGCTCGCACAGGGCCAATCGCGTGTGAAACTTCCCACGCACCTCAGTAATACACGTACCCCGCTCGCACAGGGCCAATCGTGTGTGAAAATTCCCGCGCACCCCCGAAATACACGTACCATGCTCGCACAGGCCCAATTGCGTGTGAAACTTCCCGCGCACCCCAGTAATACACGTATCCCGCTCGCACAGGGCCAATCGCGTGTGAAACTTCCCGCGCACCCCCGAAATACACGTACCCTGCTGGCACAGGGCCAATCGCGTGTGAAACTTCCCGTGCACCACAGTAATACACGTACCCTGCTCGCACAGGGCCAATCGCGTGTGAAACTTCCCACGCACCTCAGTAATACACGTACCCCGCTCGCACAGGGCCAATCGTGTGTGAAAATTCCCGCGCACCCCAGTAATACACGTACCCCTCTCGCACAGGGCCAATCGCGTGTGAAACTTCCCGCATACCCCGGAAATACACGTACCCTGCTCGCACAGGGCCAATCGTGTGTGAAACTTCCCACGCACCCCAGTAATACACGTGCCCCGCTCGCACAGGGCCAATCGTGTGTGAAAATTCCTGCGCACCCCCGAAATACACGTACCCTGCGTGCACAGGCCCAATAGCGTGTGAAACTTCCCGCGCACCCCAGTAATACACGTATCCCGCTCGCACAGGGCCAATCGCGTGTGAAACTTCCCGCGTACCCCGGAAATACACGTACGCTGCTCGCACAGGGCCAATCGCGTGTGAAACTTCCCACGCACCCCAGTAATACACGTACCCCACTCGCACAGGGCCAATCGTGTGTGAAAATTCCCACGCACCCCCGAAATACACGTACCCTGCGCACACAGGCCCAATCGCGTGTGAAACTTCCCGCGCACCCCAGTAATACATGTATCCCGCTCGCACAGGGCCAATCGCGTGTGAAACTTCCCGCGCACCCCCGAAATACACGTACACTGCTTGCACAGGGCTAATCGCGTGTGAAACTTCCCACGCACCCCAGTAATACACGTACCCCGCTCGCACAGGGCCAATCGTGTGTGAAAATTCCTGCGCACCCCCGAAATACACGTACCATGCGCGCACAGGCCCGATTGCGTGTGAAACTTCCCGCGCACCCCAGTAATACACGTATCCCGCTCGCACAGGGCCAATCGCGTGTGAAACTTCCCGCGCACCCCCGAAATACACGTACCCTGCTAGCACAGGGCCAATCGCTTGTGAAACTTCCCGCGCACCACAGTAATACACGTACCCCGCTTGCACAGAGCCAATCACGTGTGAAACTTCCCGCGCACCCCCAAAATACACGTACCCTGCTCGCACAGGGCCAATCGCGTGTGAAACTTCCCGTGCACCCCAGTAATACAGGTACCCCTCTCGCACAGGGCCAATTGCGTGTGAAACTTCACGCACACCCCCGAAATGCACATACCCTGCTCCCACAGACCCAATCGCGTGTGAAATTTCCCGCACATGAGGGTACGTGTATTCAGAGGGGTGCGCGGGGAGTTTTACAGGTTTTTTCATGGTTGGGGGCCTGTGCACCATGTATGGGATTTGTGCGCTGTACATGGTGCACGGGGAGGGGTTGGGGGCGTAACTGGCGCTGCTGCAGGGTCGCTGCGCCACTCTGCACCACGGCTGGTAATGGATGTTAAAATCCATGAATACTCTGTGCGCGGAAATGGATTTTGGCGCAGGTGGCTGGGACATACTGTCGCACGCGCACACTGTGCGCCAGCCGCGTGCGCCACTTGTGCGCTGAATTCTATGAATTACCCCCTCAATGTGCATGTAGATTGAAGTTAGGTGATTACAGGGGGAAGCTCTTAGATAATTGTTTCCTCCTGAATCTGACATATAGTAGGCTACATAATTTGCTGCTGAAGACTTGGTGGCTAAATTGTTCAAAGTCAATGGCCAATAATTCCTTTTTGGCAGATAACTGCAGCCTTCCTGAATATGGATTAAGGGGGCACCCCCCTTTAATGATAGCCTGGTTGTATATATCCAAATAATTTAGACAAAATGATAACCTTTTACATTCTAAAATATCACTGTTGGAGAGCAAACCATTGTCATGAAGAAGTGAACCTTTGTCAGCGTGTATAACCTTAGAATAAAGATCAATGCTGGATATCCTACTCACATTTTCCAAGGAATTTATTTTTGTCTCCAACAGTATGTATTCAAAGGGGGTAGAGGAAGGTAACCTAAGCAGTGAGTGCAGGCTAGATCTTTCAAGTCAAAAACAAAAGCCCCTCGAGGGACACCTTTTTTTAACATACACACTTTTGGGACCAGGAGATAATCGATCAATATATACTTTAAAAATTGTTATTATTCTCAACAATTTTCTTTTTTTAAAACAAAATTACAATACATATAATCTATTTTCTTAAAAAAAAAACATGCAATGAAAGTGCTTAAAGGGTTTGTACAGTGGAAATGTGCTAAAGTGCAAGTTTAATTGACAGCCACTTGCTGACAAATATCTTATTCCCACACCTAATTCAACCAAACTTTAAATGCAAACTCGACCGGTCTATTCGAGAACAAAGTCTAGTTTCAACAACTGGTTACTAAAAACAATATTGTCGACACGTTGGGCCTCATTACACGGTAGGCGGTAAGGGTTTACCGGTAAACCCTTACCACCTTACTACGAGTTCCCTTTGCGGGACCCGACCTTAACGGCTGGTTTTACCAGCTGTTAAAGTAGGGTGCTGCAAAGGGACCTTGGTGCTAATTACGGTACCGCAATTTGCGGTACCGTAATTAGCGCCTTCCCCATTCCCAATGGTGGCAAAAATGGGAATTGGGAAGTGCCTTGGTGAATGGGGAATCACAGCCCCCGCTCACCTTGGAGTAGGTCGGTAATTCCACCATCCACCAAGGCAGACACGGTAAAATACCGGCGGCAACCATGACACTAATAGCGCCATGGTTACCGCCCACCGTGTAATGAGGCCCTTTGTATTTTGGCCAACTCATAGAAGATACCGCCACCTCCGTAGGTTACACTTTCCTTGAAAACTGAGGCCCTCATCAGGACAAAAACAACCAAACAACATATGTGCCCCTAATACACTGCAGTTTACAAAACATTGGGCCTCATTACACGGACGGCGGTAAGGGTTAACGGTCACCGTTAATGGCAACGGTGACCGTTAACCCTTACCACCGTACTACGAGGTCCCTTTGCAGGTTGGAGGAATTAACGCCTGCTTCTTGCAGGCGTTAAAAACCAATCCGCTAAGGGACCTCGGAGCTAATTACGGCACCGCAAAATTGCGGTGCCGTAATTAGCGCCTTCCCCATTCCCATAGAGCCCTATGGGGCAGAAATGGGAATGGGGAAGGGCAATGGCGGAAGGGGGATTTACCGCCCCTCCAACCTTGGAATGGGGCGGTAAATCCCCTTTCCGCCAAGGCGGTGCCGGTAATTTACCGGCATGGTCCAGGGTGCTAATAGCACCCTGGATTACCGCCTTCCGTGTAATGAGGCCCATTGTTTTTCTTTCTTTCTTTCTTTCTTTCTTTCTTTCTTTCTTTCTTTCTTTCTTTCTTTCTTTCTTTCTTTCTTTCTTTCTTTCTTTCTTTCTTTCTTTCTAAGTTGGTTGCAGGGTTGCCATAGAAGGGTGGTGGTTCAAAGGTATATATCCAGAAAACTCAGTAGGTAAAGTGTTTCAAAGCCGCACATGGGGTTGGAACTGACATTTAGCCGGGGCTGTTGATAAAGCGATGAGAGGGAAATGGGTTACCTCCTCAAAGATATTTGTCTATTACATGTGCGCAAAAGGAGGCATCAAGGTAAGCACTTATCTAGTCAAGCATGTAATAGATGCATGCATGTAAGGACTGGACGGGCGCTCGGCATAGTAAGGGTTGACCAGCGTGCATTTTCGAAAAGTCATGTGGCATCAGATCCTTACAGCATACCGGGTGCTGTTTAGGGAGAGAAAAGGGCCGTCAGGGCGAATGTTTTCCTCAAGTGTCTCTAAATGAAACAAAACGTGAAAAGACATCTTTTGCTACAAAAGTCGAGCCTCGTGGCCCAATGACAAATCAGTGTCTAAGGGCCTCATTACGACCCAGGCGGTAAGTTACCGCCTGGGTCGTACCTTTACCACCATGGCATAAACTACGTTTACGCCATGGTGGTTGGCGGACTTACCGCCCCCATTCCGAGGTTGGCGGGCCGGTAAGTCCCCATTAACCCATTTTCCCTTCCCCATTCCCATTTTTGCCCCATAGGGCATAATGGGAGTGGGGAAGGCGTTAATTACGCCACCGTAAATTACGTTGGCGTAATTAACAACAAGGTCCCTTAGCGCCATGGATTTTAACACCTGCTAAAAGCAGGTGTTAAATCCTCCATGGCGCTAAGGGACCTCGGAATCAGGCGGTAAGGTTCGGCGCTGTTTACGCCGCCGTAAACCCCTTACCGCCTGGGTCATAATGAGGCCCTAAGAGTAGTCAAACGGTTGTGCGCTCCCGCTGAGCACCAACCTGGATTTAAGAAAGCGGCTGCTTTCTTCTGATCTGGAGGCAGAGTGCTGTACAAAACAACATTATCTTGCGGAGCAAGCCACGTAGTGTATGTAGAGTGGTGCAGTCATTGCAGTGACCCAGAGAGTCTGTTCACCCTTTCTTCTGATCTGGAGGCAGAGCGCTGTACAAAACAACATTATTCTCGTGGAGCGAGCCACGGAGAGTGTGCAGAGTGGTGCAGGCATTGCAGTCTGTGCAGCTCAGCAAGGCGGCTAAGGCTCCACTTTAAGGGAACAACTAAGAGTTATTTTGACGGAATATGAATAACGGACCTGCGGTTGCCCCCCATTGACCACATTGTTAAGTGACTCCTGTTTGATCATTTCCTTTGATCTTCCTGCACTGTAATCCCGAAATTTCTGCTGTACCCTGTCTTTGGTATCGAGAAATGAAATTCTCCCACTCGTCCCGCTTGTTTTACTGCCCCGGTGGAGCAGAGACTCCTATTTGCTTCATTTTACTTTTTGAATTCACTCCTGATATTTTCCTATAGTGCGGAGGGTGGAGCTGGTGACGTGTTATGACCGCAAAGTGCCCCTGCACTAGCTGGCAGGGGAAGACACAGGATTATATACTCTCCCTGTCTGTAGCCCCTGACACCTCCGGCTCTTCTGACCCCCCTTCTCGTAAACCTTTGAGTGCTGCTTTGTCGGATAAACTAATACATGGAACTAATTCAAAGGAGAGTCCTTTCACTCCGAGGGAGTCAAATGCCTATATAACTATGACAAAAGGTAAAAATAAATGTCTTATGATGTCCCACGACTCCCCTGGATTTCCCAATGAAGAATGTAATGAGGCAGTGTTGGTACCCGAGGGATTTACCAATGTTCCTCAACCTCCAGGTGCCTCCTCCATATCTCTTAAGATTACCAACCAAAATCTGAGAGATGAGCACCCTCAAGGGGAAAAGGTCCATATGGAGTGGGTAGAAGCCTCTTGTTGCGGGGCTAGAAGCCGCCGCAGCACTCTGGATCCTGCAGAAACATCTATAGGTCCCGAAAATATCCCCCTCGTCCCTTTCCAAACACAGACTTGGCTGGGACAGACAGATACCTTGAAGCTCCGAAATATCCAGATGCCATTGCAACTAGACCAAAAACCTTACAGTAGCATGACATGTCCGAATAGGACCTGGATCCGGAATGCTTGGAAGACGTATTTACATGTTCCGAATCCCCTGCGTATGCAACACCAAAACCTCCAGATCAAAACATCCCTCAGCGGGAGAAGCCCTCAATGTTTGCTGAGATTAAGGGTTTGGAGACGTGACACTCAGCATTAGCCGCAAAACCTGCGTGTGACAGGACAGCCATGGAAAATACATTGGATGGCCACAGAAGGCTGAGTGACATTCATACTCAATTGCCCATGACTCCACTGCAAACAAAAATGATTCGGGATGGGGCAGGTTTGATTGGAAACAGGAACGAAATGTCATGGGACAGAAACAAGTCTCTTTCGATATGGGTAGAACCTACCGGAACCCCACTAAGAAGTACTGAGGCGGGGGAGTGCATATTGGAGTTACACACTAACATCTCTAACTCTACGATGACCCTAATTGAGCAAGTAGTATGTCCATTGAGACCTGCTTCGTCTTCTTCTGATTCAGACCGACTGGATGGCTCTTTCCATAGCCAAAATATGACTTTCAGGAGCAATCATTTGGCAGCCCCCTCTCTGGAAAATATTCAGTCCATTGTTATGACAAGTCTCGCAGTGACTTTGAATCCTTTTGTCAAGCTCTACGAGTCTCTTAGTGACACTATGAAAGACCAAGCCTCCTTATTGTCAATGGCTAATAAAAAGCTTCTTCTTATTAAATAATTTTTAGAAGTGGTAAAAGGTGCCCGGACAAGGAGACTGAAACCTCATCACAATGGCAGAAGAGATTGTTCGCCCTGGCAAGGCGAGAAGCAAATACAAAAAATGCCCCAATGTCGGTGATCCTAGAATCATTGAAATGGGCTAGAAAGCCCCAGGAATTGGCAGAAAGGCCTAAAGCTCCATTCCCTTGCAACTCTTCAGGCAGTGTTCATATCCAACCTACTCAACTGCCAGCTAAATCTGTGGTTCTGCCGATTACTCTAACCAAGGGCATTGTGACTAATGGTCAGTCAGAGGAAATTGATCTTACACTTCCTGAAACAAACCAAGTACTAGAGGAGCGGATGGGGCATGACATGGCTCCAAGGCCGCAACTCAGGGGTCAAAGCACTAAGCCTTTTGTAATCTTTGAGAATACCAAAAACAAAGAAAGGGGAAAAAAGGCAAAGGTGTTGCAATGAGAAAACCCCAAAATCTTCCTAATGCGAATAAACTCAAATTGAATAGATCTACAGCCTTTATGCGCAAACTGACAACACCCCTTCTACTAAAATAAGGTAAGAAAAGGCTCCGAAAATGAACAACCCCCCGATAATCGAAAAAGGAGACTCTAAAGAAGTCACTACTAATGATCTTGATAAAATCGATGTGAGCATGGACTGAGAAACGCTTCGCTGTTTAGACCTCTCCACGTATTCTGATGATCCAATCAATGAGGAGGCTATAGCGGAGGAAGTAACACAAGGCAAGGAATACTCCAATCAGTCTGTGTCTGCAAATAGAGAAAATGCCTCTCCTTTCGCTAGCTCTGCTATTGACGCTCCTGAATCCAAACTGGAGGGCATTCAGTCTCCCCTCAACTTCATGACCTTAGAGGAAAGAAGAAAGAGAGTGACAACTCATTTTAAGGGCACCGCGACATCGGTGACTGGAAAACATTCTTCTTATAACTCAAGAGAGGAACTGAAGGAGAACGTCCCTCAGTCAATGACCACTGATAATACACTTAAGCCAATGGTGATATTTGAAAGACTTATCCCAGCAAAAGATGGCATGATCTTTAACTGTGAAAATGTGCTAAGACTTCTGCATCATGCACCGAAATTGAGGAACATCAAATCAGAAGATCTTAAAATAGTTCAATTTGTCAATGAGTCTCGCATGGATTGGATCATATTACATTTAAACTCCAGATTGGTGTGAAGTGTCCTGCTGGAATCTGCATGAGACTTGCTTCCACTGGGGTTTGAAATCTCGGGGTCTGCTCCTTCTGGATCCTTCCGGGCAAGTACTCCTGGCTCCGCTCGATGAGTGAGGGCCAAAAGGACAGTGGAAAAGGAAAAAATCTAGAGAAATAACTAACATCAGGACTACAGAGAGCGGAACCCTTAAAGATGTACCCATCCCCCGGCAAGCCAGAGACTTTCCATTGTTACAAATTACGACTGACTGCCGAGTGCGAGGCAAAAGGCAGATAATGATGGACCAGGAGCCTAGCTGCTAAGAGAAAAACTGCCATGATTGGTCCTGGCTGACAGGCACCCTATGTCGTAAAATAGGGGATTAATGTCTACAGAAAGAAAAAGGGCCTCCAATATACTGGTGCTCTTCGAATACTAGGTGCCACCACCACCTATTTCATAAAGAGGCTCCGCAATTGAAAAGTATGATGTGATCTGCCTACAAGAGACCTGGCTCTCGGTCCCACCTATCTGTGATGGGTTTGAAGTGAAGTGCAACCCGGCCACAAAAACAAACATGGGCCGTCCATCGTCTGGCCTGCTTACCTTGATTATGCTAAGTAGAGGTATGATTGACAGGAACCATAAATCCTAACCCTTATGTCCAAATGACCACCTTAACTTGGAAGGAAATGGAGGGCTTGACGAATATCAGCCTAGCAATTTTCAATATATATTGGAATCCCCTGTTTTTGTCAGACAGCTTGTTTGTAAGCATGATTGCAACTCTGATTGATAAGGTTTATATGAAAGACCAAAATGCCCATATCATAATGTGCTGGGCCCTTAACATAAGACGTCTTGAAGATATTGGCAAACTGCTCTCTCTGTCTCGGTTGGAGCAAAAGGCTCTACTTTCGGTAACCGTACTTAAAGAGCATAATATTCTTATGTTGAATGGGCAAACCCATGGTTACAGAACCGTAGATTATACATGGCACCCGGTGTTGCCAGCATTCATGTCTAGATTATTACTTTGTTTCTACCTGTATTCATATATGGGTATAAAAACTAGTGGTTGTGCCAGTGGAGCAGAGTGATCACAACCTTCTAGAGCTACAATGGCATTGGATGGGTACCCCTAGGCCAACAGGGGTTAAGGACACTCTACAGGTAAATGACGTTGGTAATAGACTCAGAATCCAGCAGCAGGAAGTCCCCCTGCTAGTGGAGGAGCTGAAGCAGCTGATCTCGGCTGAAGGAGCATTCTGGCACTATGAGGGGCTACTCCTACAATTACAAGTAAAAAACATTTTAGACACGAGGCATGGAGTCACCCGACTCCATTTCTATGATATAAATCTGGTAGATCTTTGAAAGTTGTTCCATGCTGATTTGAGAAAGTTTGGCTGGTTAGGGATGGAGGAGAGGATTGTGGGATGTTTTTATCCATGCATCCAAGCCCTACCTCAAAACTGTGCAGTACTGACATGGAAAACATCATGATGGCCAGAGCTTCCCAGAAAATGCACAGGGAAATGCATGAAGAATAGGCTGCCACTCATTTTTGCCGATGTTATGGGCACAGAAGGGCACTGCCTAAAACCACCATTGGACTACCCACACAGTAGCCTGAAACCATTGGGAATGGCAATGCTGATTGCCAAAAGCAACCTAGAATTGTGGGGAATTCATTTTCTTAAATCCCAAAAATGGTTGCATTACCAGTACTCACCACTATCAGAAAGCCGGCGTTTTAAAACCACCAGACTTTGTGTAAAACTGAATAAATGAACCTAAAGCAGGCCAAAGAAAGACTTACTGAGAGGTGGATACAATGTAAAGTTATATTCTGAAGTGACTTGAAGGTTTATAACAAGACTGGCTGAGCTGTGGATTTCAGCAGTTTAAGTAAATTTGGACTGAAAGACACTAAAAATCTAAATGTTTAAAAGAAATGAGTGACCTACCTTTGAGTGTCACATAGGTTGCAATTGTTTAAATGTCATAGTTTTAAACTTAGAATCAGCATTCTAGCTGCATATGTAAAAATGGTTAATTTTATTTGAATGCAGAAAACTGGGTAACTAAAAGTGACATTAGCTGAGGCCTGGCTTAAGGAACTGAATTCTGCCCACCAGCTACCCCTGACAGGAGTTGAGACTTGCACAACAGCTGTGTTCCCAGGCCTAGCTGCCCTTTTGCTGCTCCCACCAAAAGGGATATGACACTTCTCTGATTGAATTACCTGGGCTCTGCAGGAAATTGAACAAAGCCCTGTCCTGACTCAGGCAAATGTTTTATTACGGGGGCCGTAAAAGTGGCTTCCTCCTGGAAGTAAAGGGGAGGAGCACTGCCTGTGAGAGCAAGCTGGCTTGGCAGAACTGGAAAAACCAGAAATTCAACCTTGTGCTGGGGGAAACCACACCCCTTTGGGGCCAGAACATAACTCTAAAAAGATGGATCATTCATAGAGCGGACTTGTGAAAATTATTTAAATGATACCATAATTCTTGTGATTTTTCTGCCCACATTTTAAGAGGTTTTTAGAACCGGTGGCATGATCTGGGGGCAAGCTAGCAGTTAAGAGGGTATTACTTAAAATGTATGCATGTTAAAAATATGACACTTCATCAAGTAATGTCCATACTCCTTGCGCACATGTGTATAAATTTGGGGTAATGTCCGATATTGCGAAACCAGTTAAAAAGTGCAAATGTCGCCATTTCTGAATGCAAGCTCCCAGGAAGAGCAGATTTGGACAGGGTATACCTCCTGTGATATGTGATGGGTGCATGTAATTTTAAACAAATGTGTACCTGTGCAAATATGTCTTTTGGTCAAATACAGATTGTGTGTAAAGTTGACAGGGGTGGGTTCTCTGTACCATAAACAGACCTCATCATGATGACACTTCATTTCATTCCCCCAATCAAGGGGAAGAGGATGAAGTGGCCAATGACAAGTGGAGAGGGGTAGAGCCTAGTGATGCTGCACACACACCCATTTTCAAAACACATAAAAGCAGACAGTCAGGACAGATAGGGACATTCAAATCCATTTGCTGCGGGACGCTCTGCCGGGAAAATCCATACTTTACCTCCATCAACCTTCAGAGAGCCAACATAGAGACTTCAATCTATCCACATCCAGAGATCCAGACTTCAAATCTATCAATATCCAGAACCAGAGGCAGAGCAGAGCTGACCCAGACCACTGTTAGCAGAACCAGAGAGCTGACCCAGATCACTGTGAAGTGCCGAGACCAGACCAGAGTCCAGTCTAAAACCTGACCAGATCCGTGGCGAAGCCAATTTATTTCAAAAATATATTGTGAGGACCTAGCCGAACTGTGTAGAACCAATCTCTTAGTTAAAATAATATAATTCAATCTATTTTAATCTAACCAGAACTGTCTCCTAGAAGTTGTCACCTGTCATTTGCAAAGCTGTCACTTGTCATTTTTAAGCTGCAAGTTTTTCAAATCCGAAAAACAACCTTCACAAAATCGTTCATAACTCCGTAACCGTTTGTGCTAAGAACTTGGTTCAACTTTCCTCTGAAAGCTTAGAATCTTGGCTTTCCAACGAACCTAGAACCGCTTTCCCTATAGTTTTGCCGCAATCGCAAAAAACGCACTCGCGAATTTGCCGCGATTTGCAAATTTCTCCACGTGTGAAAACAGCAGTTTATTTTTGCTTTCCTTGCTAAAGATTCGTTTGCCTCTTAAGAACCATCCCTGAATCATTGCTAGAGTGAGCCTGGACCAATATTAACTAGATACCACTCACCCTGAACCTCTAGAGGGAATTAAAAGCATTTTAGCGTATTTTTCACTTCATTGCCAGCACATATAAAAGCATTTTGGGCCTGTGTTGTAAACTTCTGTAGTCTAAGCTGCTGGGGTGAACTGAATTACATTTGATTGCATTTCTGAGAACTGTGTGCTTTCCTTCCATTTCCTTGCATTGCGTCAAGGGGGGGAGTGCATTGCCAGAGAAAAGTGATTACATTGTTTTGTTGAAATCATATTGAGTATTTTCTGTATTGCATTTCATTCAACATTGCATCCATTTGAACTTATATAAAGTATTCTCTACCACCTTATTCTTCTGTTCCTATTCACAAGTGTGCTAGTGCCAGACTATCCATTATTGATTACTGATCAGATTAAGTGTGATATCCAATTTTTAATTTATAATAAAGTGTGATATATATATATATATATTGTTTAAATTCTCAAATAAACCTTTTAACTTGCAAAACAGAACTACTCCTTGGCTCAGTGGGGTCAGGGGGATTCCAAGAGAGGGGTGTTATATAGGGGTAGTCATCCAGAACGCATGAACTGGACATAAAGATATATCAATAAGGGTTTCCATTCAGTATCCCAGACTAGGCATTGACTTAGCTGTAGTGTTGAATTGAATCCTCTTACAGGATGGAAGCGATGAAAAAAAGGAAACAATATTAAAACTGGGTACTCTCGTCAAGGACCTTGTGCCTCCAGCAAGATGCAGAAGAAATGCTCAAAGTTATTGCAAAAAGGAACGCTAGAGATCTTTGGGCCCTCTTGATCCATAACAAGATCTTCCAACTAGCCACCATGCTGCCTTCTATGTAGGAAACCGACTGGTCCAAACATTTCTCTCCGCTTTTTGCCAAAAGGCTTGAAAGGGGGACTGACTCTGTTTGGCATTGCCCCTCTGGTTCGGTGGAGGTCCAAATGGAGGATAAAGATCCTAAGAAAAACATTGTGAGGCTGGCCAAGTGGGACATCGATTCATCTAATCAAAAAATTGAATAGGTCTAGGGCAGCTGGACCAGATGGTCGAAATAATGAAATGTTAAAATAAAACCCATTGTGGTGGGCGGATTTCTGCCTCTTGTTGTTAATCAAGTCCTAGAATATAGAGAGTTCCCCGAATCCTGGAAATCCTGGAAATTGATGTAGCTGAAGGGCAGTACCTAAAAAATGCCAGTCCAAATGCACTACTTTTAGACTCGCTGGGGAAATAGTTATTTTCCATTTTGCTTAGGCATTTACACAAGTGGGTAAAAGAAGCTCCGTGACTCCATCCGAGGCAGACAGGATTTATCAAGGGAGAGGGAACCAACCTTAACTTGTTCCTGCTAAATATTCTAAAGATCAAAACATTTCAGACAAGCTCAATGGTGTTTGTGGCCTTTACTGACCTTGAACAGGCCTTTGACAGAATCAGCAGAGAAAGGCTATGGGGGGAACTCTTGGACTGGGGCTGCACGAGAGACTTGCTGGAAGCAATTATGGCTCTATATTCAAATACTAACATACGAGTGTTACTTTCCACTAAAGGTTTGCTTTATTCCTGACGAATGCACAGGAGCAAAACACAGTTTATAGTCATCTTTGTCGGGTAGGACATGAAAAAAGACCATTAGATGTCAAGTCACAAACAATGAAAAGGAACATTTTTCGACACATTTTCATAATGCCTTTTGCCACTATATGCGAATTCTCTGCACTTGTAAACAACATTTTCATACTAATTGCGCCCACACATGTCCATTTTGTAGTCCATTTTGTTGCACCAATATATGCCAGTATCCTCACATAAGAACAAACTCTTGTTAGCTTTTTCTCAAAGCCAGTAAAAAAGGGAAAGAAACCCATGGAACAGTAAGAAAACATGTTCCTGCTGGCTACACTCATCGTCCCCACATAATAACACTCGTCATGCTGAATTTTCCTCATAACGCCAGTACAAAATGTCATAGTACAACAAGAAAACATTGCCTGATGGGGTGCACAAATGCCTCTTATCATGTTGCCTTTCACCTTAACACCAGCAACAACAAAGGGCATGCCCCTGTAAGTATAAATGTCCTCACCTCCACCATGTAAGAACACTCATCATGTTGGCTTTGCTCCTAATGCAAGAAGAAATGTCCATGCCACAGCAGTACCCAGCCAGCCCCATTGCAGTACCTTCCTCCATGCTACTTCACAAAATAACAGTGAAGCTTGCATGCGTTTTCCAAAAATATGCCATGATCCAGTGCCCCTCCCTAGGCCTCAGACTCCTACACACACACACGCACGCACGCACGCACGCACACACACGCACGCACGCACGCACGCACGCACACACACACGTGCGAGCTCCTCAGCTGCTGCATAGGCCTCCAGCTTGGCCACTTAACATAGAGAGGAACCGTAAGCAGGGATAGCTTCCTGGTCCCTGACATGCACAGAGCCTGGGAGCCGGAGAGCACGCCCTGCTGCTCAGGCTGCAGGGTGACATCTGTAAATGCCCACAGAGTGCTGCATGCTGAGTGCGCATTTATTTATTTTTGAGTGGGCCTTGTAGGCATAGCCCTACGCTGTCTACGCCTCTGGTTTTATCTGTCCTTTCGATACATTTATATACTCTCATTGAATATGGCAATTTATCACTCTCGAACTTGTCTCTTACTCACTTGAAGTGAAGCAATTACATGTTATGATGAATCGTGTCTTTGAAAATTATGTTTAACTGAGTGTTACTTCCAGCAAGCCCAAAATCCTGAAGAAGGTGATAGCGAGCAACCCCTTCGATTCCACCTATGTGGCTGCAGGCAGTGCATTCAAGAGCACCGGGTTTAAGGGCATGATGGGAATATATTTCCACTGTTAATGAAAGGGGTGGAAATAAATTAGACTTGGTCAAAATTATTCCTGTCTGACTCACACCCTTCCCTGTGTTAGGTCAGACAAGGTGCCAGAGAAAGCAAAGTGAGTGCAAGACATAAGTGCCTACCTCACGAATAAGGAATGCACAAACACAAAGGAAGAGCAAACCCGGGCACCATCGAGCAGGTCCCAGTCACTTATGTGCACTGTGGTTTGAGTGCACTCAGAATAACATGCACATTAAAGACACAAGCATGTGTAAGTTGTACACAGTTCTTCAACTTCCATGTGGGTTTGGGCAGAGCTCAGATATATTAGCAAAGAGTTTGGTAATCAGGAGCTGCAATATCATGAAAAAGATGCTTTTATTTCCTTGCACTCAAACTCACAGGTGGCCATGCCTTTTTCAGTTCTAAACCCCACCTTATTTTCTCTAAACTCCAATCCTGACCACATCATGTCTGTAATACGCCCTGCTGCCAATATGAGCCATAGCAAAATCCCCTGGCGTTAGTTCGTCCTTCTCTGGATCATTTAAATATGGTCCATTGTCCATGAGATTGCCCACCCCACCTTCAATTACAGATGTGTGTAGATGACACACAGCTCCGCATTCAACCAGAGAGGTGATCTAAGAGCCTGTTACAACATCATTTAGTGCTTAAACTCCCTCCACTATGGAAGGTAGGAACATATTCTGTAACTGACTGGGACCTAGAAAGTTATTTGGTGTTAGTGAGTGCAATTAAAGCTGCCACACCATTAGTATGGCCTGACGCCATGTGTGCGGTCTCACCCATGGTAATCATGGAAAACCGGCGCTACTTTGCAATTCACACCCCTCATTTAACAGTGAGACCAAAGCTACCTTCAAAGGCATGAACTTTCAACTCAATTTGTTCATAAAGGTACTCACAGTTTTCCGTTCGGTTACTCATGCTTACCACTCTGGGTGTTTCAATATTTCCCTGGTTGGATTAGTGTATATACTGGTCCATAAATGCCTACCCATAAATGACCTGTGGAAATATCAAGGAATCTACGACCACGTAATCAAGCGTGGTTTGAATCTTAAGAAGAACCAGCCGCATAGTCCTTGTCATGAGATTGCGTGATTGCCATGCTGTACAGCAGAAGGTCATTTCAATTCAGGAGTACCATTTATTAATGACAGGATATTGTGGCTTAATGCTTCATGTTAACTGACCCCCGATTGCAGCCCACCTGCAACTTTAGGTTGTGTGAAGCCTAAATATTTCACAAGACTAGGTTCCGATGAAAAAGGCACCAAAGCATAGCAAGAAAGTCATGCACCGCATGCGTGGAACTCTCACAATCACAACCTTCAATGTCTCTCCAACCATCCTTGAAGGAAAGCCTGAGGAAGACCAACCTCAGGGAAGCCTCCCTCGCCTCACTGTCCAAATCGAGAAATGCCGTAATATGCTGATAAATCAGACCACACATATTGGAGGATACACTGCAATCCCCTCCAAAACAAAGGCACTCCAAAAGAAACTTCTAATAGTACAACCACCAGCTGGCCAGGCTTCCACAATAACGAGCTAAACTGTAATCTCCAAAACATTGCAAGGTGGCTGCAAACTGGCATGTGCCATTCAACAAAACCGTTAGATAAACAGTAAGATGCAGGGCTTTCTGCCCTCTCCTCTTTAAGTACAATATAAATGTTCATTGTCCCCAGACACAGTAGACCTGCCCTGTAAATGTTCTGGTCTGCAGTCATGATTTTTTAAAAGAAATCAACTCCACAGTGACTGAAATGTCTGCATTCCGACTACCACTAAGGAGTCTCTATAGCTAAGGGGCAATGCGCTCACCTTTGAAGCAAGGTGACACGGAGCAACAGGGGTTCGATTCCCAGATCCGGCCCACCATTGAAGCAAGGAGACACGGAGCAACAGGGGTTCGATCCCGGGTCCGTGCTTAGAAACCTCTGGGTTTAAGTGCGTTATAAATGACCAACTACAATTGAAAGCAGAGATGGGAACGTGGCATTGAAGCTGCCAAACAGTGGTGCTCTGTCATTGGTTAGTAGAGTGCTAAATGCGCCATGTCCCACAGCTACCCAGAATCTGCATCCACCCTTCTAACACCTCTGAATCGTTTTGCTACTTGATCTTGCAATAACTCACACCAGACTATTCTGAGTAGCATTCTATTCAGTCACCATTACTGGAGCATTCTCTAAGGGCCCGATTCATGGAATATTTGCCTGGTGCAAAGTAAATTTGCACTGCTGAAAAGTGACTTTGCACTGCCGTCACAAACCCTGATTCATGGAACTGTGCAAAGTGTATTTTTTCCTACTTAGTACCTGGTCCACATCAGGGGACAGCCACATTGCAACCAAAGACACTCATGCCCTTTTGAGGAAACTGCAAATGGTTATCCCGCAGAACCAGCAGCACCTGCATGCTCGGCTCCCCTCACTCGGGTACTTGGACCCTATATAAATCTACAGAGTGAAAGGTAGGGACCTGAATTGTGACGGGAACGTCAGCCAGCTGTCCATTGCACAAGGTCTCCACTCCATATAGTTAAGAACAGATACACTAACGGGGTCAACCCTGAGGGCCAGGTTTTGGGCATGGGTACCATACAGAGGACAATGTAAGAGGGGAGACAGCAGCCATTCCTAAATCCCACATCGGAACTGAAAGCCTTCCACAGGGCTGGGGCTGACAAGCTGTGTGTAGTAACACACCTGTTTTTGCTCATGTACAGCTACTCTGGAAGGCAGGGACAGCATGTAGCAGGCAGAGAGAGGACTGCCCAGTAGGGAAAGGTCAATCCCAAGACCCACATCAGGGCTGTACACCATCCACAGGGATGAGTCTGTCAGCTAATCCCCATCTCAGCAAATACAGTTCCTTTTCACCAGAGAGCAGCTGGAAGGTGGGCCCAAAGTCCTATAAATGCTCGAAGCTCAGTCTGGCAATGTGTCTGTTTGGTAAAAGAGCTGGAGGGAGTTTGGAGAAGTCTGGGTGAAGGAGTAAGAGTTAAGAATATGCAAGGACCAGGAGCAAGAACCAATGCTTGAATGGAGCATTCAAGAAGATGGAGACTGAATATCAGGAGAAGGTGGAACAAAAGCTCAGGAGTTGCCAGGAAAGCTTGAGGAGGAAGGAGAAGCTTGCTATAGAGGCTGGCAGGGTGAAGTGGGGCTCGTTCTTAATGTAGTGGGGCCCACTCTAAGGGGAGCCCCCGCAGGGAAGGGGGCTTGTTTTATTCCCGCCGAATGCACAGGCACATCCGAGCGCAGCGAGCATGCGCAAACCAATCAATGGGGGCTTGAAGGTGTTCTCCCCAGAGAACATTTTTTAAATAATATATTAAAATAGTGCTTTTTACAAGATTCTTTCTGTGATAAAGTAGGTAAAAAGCCACAAAGTTTACAGTCAGTTATTTAGAAAAAAGGACATTAGATGTCAAGTCATCAACAATGCACAGGAGCATTTTTCAATACAATTTTATAATATCTTTTCCCACTATATGCGAGTACTCTGCAAGTGTAAAGAACATGTTGATACTAATTGCGCCCACACATGTCCATTTTGTTGTCCATTTTGTTGCACCAATATATGCCAGTATCCTCACCTAAGAACAAACTACTGTTAGCTTTGCCTTAAAGCAGTAAAATAAAAAGCCATGGCCCACTAATAAAACATGTTCCTGCTGACTACACCCTCCTCCCATATAATAACACTGATGTTGAATTTTCCTCCCAACCGCAGTATAAATTGTCATGCCACAGTAAGAAAACATTGCCTGACGGGCTGCGCAAATGCCACTTATCATGTTGCCTTTGACCTTAACAGCAGCAAAGGAAATGCCATGTCCCAGTAACGAAAAATTCCCTCACCTCCCCCATGTAAGAACACTCATCATGTTGGCTTTGCTCCTAATGTGACTACAAAATTCCATGCCACAATAGTACCCAGCAAGCCCATTGTAGTACCCTCCCCCATGCTACTTCACAAAATAACAGTGAAGTTCGCTTTGCTATTCCCAAAAACACCAGTAAAATATTCCATGATCCAATGCCCCACCTTAGGCCTCAGACTCACATACACACACACACACACACACACACACACACACACGCACGCACGCACGCACGCACGCACGCACACACACACACACGCGCAGATGCAAAAGTAAACACATATACCCACTCGCACACACAGCCAGATACACACACACATACATACACACATAGATACACAGATACACACATAGGGCCTCATTCGAGATTGGAGGTAGCCATGGCGCTATTTGTGCCATGGCTGCCTCCAATACCGGGACCGGTCTTGTTCAATGGGGACTTACTGGTGCAGTCCAACTCTGGCGGGAATGGTAAGTCCCCATTGAACAAACCATTCCCCATTCCCATTTGAGCCCCGATAGGGCTCAATGGGAATGGGGAAGGTGCTAATAACGGGCTCGCGACTTGCAAGCCCGTTATTAGTGCCCTGGTCCCTTAGCGGGAACCGTAAGGGACGTGTGGTCAGACCACACATTCCTTACGGTCCCCGCCAAGGGACCTTGGAATAGGGCGGTAAGGGATTACCGGCACTGGTCTCCTTACCGGAGCCCGGTATGCCTTACCACCCAAGTCGTAATGAACCCCATAGACACAAAGGGCCTCATTACGAGTTTGGAGGTAGCCATGGTGCTATTAGCGCCATGGCTGCCTCCAAACTCGGGTCTGGGTCCGGGTTCCTTGATTGAGGAATTACCAGACCATTGCAACCTTGGAGGACCCGGTAATTCCTCATTCAAAATACCCATCCCCATTTGAGGCCCCATAGGGCTCAATGGGAATGGGGAGGGAGCGAGGTCCCTTAGCGTGTCCCGCTAAGGGCGGCTGGTAAAACCAGACGCCCTTAGCGGGACACGCTAAGGGACCTCGTAATGCGGCGTTAAGGACTTAACGCCACCAGCATCCTTACCGGCGCCGTTAACCCCTTACCACCGCACTCATATAGATATACACATGCACACAGATACACACACACAAATACATACACATTCACCCACCAGTCACGCACCCATACAGCTTCTCTGTCATTCACTCAAACTCCCAGAACATTCATACTTCATTCACACTCTTAATCATGTACACCATTCACACTGTATTCATTCAAATGCATGCACTTACAGACACACCCTTGCATACATACATACATACTTACGTGCATATTATACACGCACTAGCACACACCTTTGCATGCGTACATCTATCCATAAATACAATCCTCACACGTGAATACACACAAACGAATACTCCTTTTTTCTTACCTGCTGTTTTCCTCCAGACTCGACACAATGTCACCCCCTCAGCTGCTCCATTGGGCTCTGGCTTGCCTGCTCAACATAGAGAGGAACCATAAGCAGGGATAGCTTCCTGGTCCCGGGCATGCATAGAGCATGGGAGCTGGAGAGCAACCCCTTCTGCTCAGGCTGCAGGGTGACATCTGTAAATGCCCACACAGTGCTGCATGCTGAGTGGGCATTTACAGATGTTGTGTGGGCCTTGCCCTACCCTGTCTATGCCTCTGCAGAGAGAACTGCTTAATTATGCAGCTGGAAGCAGTTTGTAAAGGAGAGGGAAGCCAAGTTGCAAGGGTGGAGAAGACAACACTCACGGTAGCGCAGGGTAAGCAGTATGTTGTAGCTTTGGAGCTGCTGCCTAAGAGAAGTAAGAGTGAAAAAGCAGCTAGAGGGGAAGGGAAGGGAAGGGGTGTATGTTATGTTATATGTTATGTTATGTTATGTCATGTTATGTTATGTTATCAGGCATTTGTATAGCTCCTATTATCATTGGAATGATTCAAAGCGCTGTGGGTTGAACACCCTCGGGGACCGTAGTCCAGGCCAGTGGAGAGGATAGTATAGTAAAGTGCTTGGGTGCACTCGGTATGTGTGCAGCCAGCGCAGAATAAGTGGTAAGAGTGGAAGGGAGCCAAGGCAGATGGAGAGAGGGAAGAAGAGAAAGCAAAAGAGGAGGTGGGAGAGAGGCTGTCAGGATCAGTGGTAAAACAACAGGGCAGAGCAGTAAGATAGTAAATGGACAGCCAGAGTGGGATAATTAGGTGTGAAGAAACAAATGAGGGAGCGAGCTAGGTAGAGGAAGGGTTGAGATGAGGAAATGGGCTCAAGGTGCAACGTGTTTACAAGCACAGGTGTATCTGGAGCAGCATCAGAAACACAGAGAGCGGGACAGAGTGAAGGCAAGTGCGAACTTGGTGAAACGTCTATGAGGCTTTATCCATCAGCATGCCTCACAGGAAACAAAAGGCTCAAGCCCCGGTCAAACAGGACACAGATGTCCCAATGACCACATAGCGAGGCAGACCTCTGGTTATTGTATGGGCTCACGTCGAGCCACAGTGGCCACTTCCACTAAGGAACATTGACCACTTTAGAATGCAGCTTTATCACTCTGAAGATTGGTTAATTGAAAGATCAGAAAAAACCATCGAGGGCACAGTGTGATATACTTAGGGGGTCATTACGAGGTTGGAGCTAAGTAACAGTCCTTAACTGCATGGAGCAAATACCATGTCCGTGTAGTAAAGAGCCCGCTAATAGAGGGCTATTACGAGTTCATGTGCATGAGCTTAGCGGCATGCCGGTAACGACATTACCGGCATGCCGCTAAAGTCCAAAAAATGGCCCTTAGCGGCATCATGGAAAGCGCAGACAGCACAACCGCCAGCGTCCTCCTCTTAATAATGTGACTGGCATCAATGGATACGGCATTAGCGGGCACCTCTATCAGCGGTGACCGCTAATAGGGGTGACCGTAAATAAGCGGAACCGGAAGTAGCGTCATCGCACAGGAACGGGAAAGAGCACGATAGCCATCTTGAAAAACACAACCCATTGCCATGCTCACCACACAGGACCTGGAGCCTATTTCTGACTACAGATATCAACCTCCACCACCAGCATCATGCCGAAGGCTGTAAAAAAAGGCACATCCCGGTAGCGCAAAGAGCGCTTCAATAAGGATGAACTGACTATGCTGGCAGAGACACTGGCAGACAATGCAGAGGTTGTTTTTGCCAACAGCCTCAAGAGAGAGGCACAGATAAAGAAGAAAGAGATCTGGCAACTTGTTGCCCAAAAAGTCAGTGCCGTATGCAACACCCCCCGCACAATCAAGGATGTTCGCAAGCGATGGGACGACCTGTGCCTGAGAGTCAGGAACATTCTGTCTGCAAACTGGAGCCAGGCCATGGCTACTGGCTGTGGTCCTAGTTCACTCATCAAGCTAAGCCGGTGGGAGGAGATCTGCGCCAGCACGATTGGCATTGAGGACATCGAAGGTGTGGGCGAGATGGAACGTGGCACCAACTCATCGGCAGATGGAGATGAGTGTCCTAAGAAAACACTGCAATGCTAAGTATGATGATAACCCACCAATTTGTCCATCCAAAGAGGCAATGCATGGCCCAATACATACACATTGACACATCCCTGCCTAGATGCTGTCCGCAGCACAGACACATGCACATGCATGCAGCACGGCAATGCCATACCTGACACACACCGCACAAATAAGAAAATGGCATAAGTCACACTGCATGCAAGCCACAACAGTCACATAGCATACGCCAGCTCCAACATGAGTGACCCTGACCGATGCCTGCAAGCGGCACCCATATAGCAAGCAAAGTGATCATCAAAACTACACTGCCTAATCCCCTCTAATGTGTAGAAGAGCAATAATACCAATGTATGCATGATGCTTGTCAAACCATCACTTATGCCGTCCCTCTCTTGGTCCCCCACAGGCTCAGATCCTGACAGCGAGGACCCTGCGACTGGCAACAACTCCCCGGAAGCGGGCCAGGGAAGAAGGCAACAGGCCTTCCACATTGAAAGGCCCAGCCAAGCCACGATAGGCACTGAAGGGGCAAACAGCACGGGATGCCGCGGCACTGGTGCCGCTTAGGCCCAGTGCTACAGTTCCCACAACACCTGTGTCACCTGCACAGGAGACAGTGGGCGATGGGGCACATTCAGAAGAGAACAGCTCTGTTGGGGAGGCAGCAGCTATGGCACCCCAGACAGACGATGATGCGCAGGGCCAGGCCTGTGTTCCTGTCGAGGACGACTCCTCGGACCTTCCTGCAACACCCAGTCCTGCACTATCACCCCAGATCACACCTGTGTACTCCTACCATGAGACCACACCGGGGCAGTCTGGAGGGGAGGCCGTACAAGGGAGCATGAGTCCCACAGAGGAGCCACATGGATTTGGGGATGTTACACATGCACCCACCACCTCCACTGGTGTACAGGCGGGGGGGGGCAGCAGATAGGACATGCAGTGCAGCGCCAGGAGGAGCTCACAGCCCTAGTGAGGCAGTTTGTTGCAGGCGGTGCCCAGGCAAGGCAGGAGGGGCGCGACAACACTGCGTCCCTGAGGCAGGAGATTGAGGCAAGCACTACAAGAATATGCAAGGAGGTGTCTGCTCTGAGGCAGGTCCTCTCCCGCATACCGGATTCCTTGGAGGCTGAGCATCCGGCCCGAAAAATTGGAGCAAGTAGCCACCACTTCTTCATCCAGCTCCACCCAAACCAGCCCCCTATGCAGGTCAGCGCACACCTTGCACTGATCGGACATGCCGCCACCAGGTGCAGGAAGTGGAAGAATGTAGATGGGGCAGCCTGATTAAGGCAATAGACTCAGACACATGAAGCATTTGCTTGGACACCATGTGTGGGGGAGTTGTGGTGGGAGAGGGTGTGTGGGGGAGTTGTGGGGGCAGGGGGAGGGGGAGAGGGTGTGTGGGAGAGTTGTGGGGAGGGGGAGGAGGGAGAGGGTGTGTGGGGGAGTTGTGGGGGAGGGGGATGGGCAATAGGGTGTGTGGGGGAGTTGTGGGGGGAGGGGGAGAGGGTGTGTGGTGGAGTTGTGGGGGGAGGGGAAGGGAGGAGAGGGTGTGTGAGGTGGAGGGTTTGAGCATTTAATTCTATTGGACAGTTTAATACACCCGTTGTGTAAAAAAAAATCTTTGAGTGAACATTCCTTATTGCATATGTGTCATTTATTGATATACAGTGCATAGTGTGCAGGTACTCCCACACCCAGTGCCCTCTGTCCCACTTTCATGTCACCCTCTGCACCCATGTGTGTTAGAAATATTGTGCAATCACTGACTGATGCACAGCACGTCCCTCCTGTGCATCGGCACCGTGATGATGTGCGCCCACATCTTCTTCATCCCCTTCATCATCACCTGGTGGTTGCAGTTCTATGTCAGGGTGCAGGGGCATGTTCCGTCGGATACACATGTGCATCATGACACATGCCATGATGATCTTGGCCACCTTATCATGCCTGAAGAGGAGTGCCCCACCCGACCGGCTAAGGCAGCGAAACCGTGCCTTCAACAGGCCAAAGGTCTGTTCGATGACCACACAGGTACGGGTATGGGAACGATTGTAGCCTCGTGCCTGTTCTGCGGGTTTCGGACAGGGGTGAGGAGCCACAGCTTCAAGGTATAGCCATTATCACCTGTGTGAGAGGAAATAAAGGGTATATGTTAGTCAATTCATGATGGACAGCTGTACTTGTCACACATGCCTGCAGTTATTTGTTGTTCACATGCACATGTCCCTGGTTGTATGCACACATTTTTCATGCCCTCAATGTGTTCTGTGCCATGGACTCATGGTGTGGATTGCATCTTCAAGATGATACACGGTGTACACTGCCTTGATGTTGCTCATGCATTGTGGACGCATACCGCTGTGTTCGTGTTAAATATGTGATGTGTAGTGTTCTGTATGATTTCCTAACTGGCAGCGTTGGCAGTAGTCTCTGCATTAATTGCCATTCAGCGCTGATTATTCCCATGGTGACATGCTTCACTTCTGTGGTGGTGGCACTGTGACAAGCAGTGCAGTGGATTCCCTTGGTGGTTTTGTTCCGTGCACTCTCATGGATGCTTGACCTGTGTGGTGATTTGCTGCAGACATTTACATAGTGAATACTCACAGCATGTTGCTGGATTGTGTTATGGAGGGAGAGGTACGAAGATGGGTGGTGCACTTGTTGTGGGATGTGGGGTGGTTTTAAGTTTGGCATGATGTGATAGGCGTGCAGCTTACTTCATTGCCATGAGAATTGGTTGTCATGTTCAGTTTGGGATGCTTTGGGGCACAGTGTTTTTGGATTGCACATCGTGCTGTCACCACAACAATGACACCATGTTGGTGTGTGCATCCATCCCCCCATTTCACTGCCATGTGCCTGTCATGCAACTTACCAAGCAGCCAGACACGTCGTCCTGCATGTCGCCCTAAGTAGCGTGGTAGCGTGGATTTCCGCAGGCCCATTGAGTCATGAGTTGATCCGGGAAATTGGGCACAACAATGTGTGATGATCTTGCTGGCGTCACATACCATCTGCTCATTGATGGAGTGGTATTGCTTGCGATTGTGGTACACCACATCCATGGCATGCGGGACCACCAATTCCACGTGGGTGCAGTCGAGGCACCAATACAATTTGGCATGCCTGCCAGTGCATGGAAGGCAAATTTTGTATCAAAGATCTCCTGGGGAGTCCATGGTAGGGATATGTAGTCCCTTGTGTGCTTCAGGAGGGCATCCAGCACTTGGTTCAGCATGCGAGAAAATAAGGGTTGTGATATGCCATGCATGCGCCCCACTGTGTGCTGGTAGGTGCCTGTGGCCAGGAAGTAGAGCACCAACACTACTTTGAGTAGAGGGGGGATTGCGGTGCGTATTTCAATGAGCCCGACAATGTTGTCGTGTATCATGTCCACAATGGTGGTGATGGTGTCCCGGTCCAGATGGTACAGGGTGTGGATCTGCTCAGGGTTAGGTTGAATGGACTGGCTCTGATGCGAGGGATTGGGGGCTGCCTGCGTGGTACCACTGGCTGTACTGGTGGGGCATGCTCGGCCTGTTTCACCTTCCTTCTCCTTCTGCGTCTCCTCTGTGGTGCCTGCTGTTGTTGTTGTTGCTGGTGTAGCAATGCAAGCATGTCCTCCAGCCCCAGCATTACTGCTACTAGTGGTATCATTTTGGTGTGGGAAGGGATGTGGTGTGTGGGTGGGCTCCTTTTGTGCTGGCCCAGACTCCATTGCCTCCACCTGTGCTGATTGTGTGCACCTGTGGCAGTTGGGAACACTGCACATAGCAGTTTACGGGTGCTTCGCGATGCCGGTATTGCTGGCATGCCGGTATCCCGTATTAGCGCCTTCATGATGCCGGTATTTGCATGTCCGCCTGACTTGTGATGTCCTCCTGTTAGAGGCCTCCTGGTATTGCAGGCATGAAGGGCCGCGTGCCCGCACCCATGCCGCTATTAGCGGTAACGTTATTAGCGGCGCCTCTAACACCGGGTTCTTAGCACGGAATAGCCCGGAGCGGTATGCAGTGCCGGTAATCCTTTACCGGCATCGTTTTTCCATTACCTCCAACCTCGTAATGTCCTCCTTGGTGTGTTGGCATTTAATAGAACACTCTAGCATGTCTCCCAAACTCTGCATTTGTATCATTATTGATGAGCACGAAAGCCACCAGGCAATTAGATTTATGCCTTGCCAGATGTCCAGCAATACATCTATCCCAGGCAGAGATCAGGAACTGATCCTTCCATATAATTATATCCTTAATTGATATTTCTTGGGCTATGTATTAATTGATTCAGTTACATGTTGTGTGTTTTAAATAAACACATTTTATCCTATGGTAATCCAGGATGGTTATTTGTCTTCAGAATGGTGACTGGTCATAATATCATCGCTAGTGCATTTGGTATTTCTTTTTACAGGCAGAGAAGGGCTAGTTTAAAAGTATGTTTTTTTTCATTAAAAAAATAAAAAGATGTGAAATGGGGAAGAGAAAAGTTTTAAAAAGATGAGAAAAAAGAAAAATAAAAAATTACACATTCAAGCCACTACATTTGTGTCCGCTAAGAGCAGTGTCGATACAATGTGCACCAATATTGCAGTGTGGATCCCGATGAACAGGCAAGCACTGAAAAAAACTTTCAAAATCAAAAATTGTGCAAACCGGTACAGTGGCACTTTCAGAGAAAGTCATGCATGTTTCATCATTGTATCTCTGTGAGATGAACGCCACAGTCACAATATTAGTTGCATCCTTATCAGATCTAAAGTCATTATTTGATTCTTGATGTCTGAAAATCTTCATTCGCCTCCTCACGCCATAGAAACCGTACCTCTTTCTTAAAATAAAATAAAAAATGTGTCAGTGAAGCAGACACCCTGTAACAGTTCTCGACGATTCATTTTCCGATAAACGTTGGCAAACTCATGGAAGCCGTGTGCCTCCTTAGCATGCTAGTTCTGCTTGAGCTTTTGACATAATAAATGGCAATCATGACTGGGGAAATTGCATACGGCAGAAATTCAGGCAAGCGTGAACTTGGCATTTCTCCAAACGGGCATGCAACCTGCTGGTGGGCAGCCACCTGAACACCTCCTTCACGTCAGATTGGCTGTCATTCACATACTTGGAAACTGTCAGAATATTATCCAAATACGTAAAGGCAAATATATACAGTGGGTCGAGGAGATTAGCATCTGCAAAGTGCTGAAGGGCAGCAAAAGCATTACTCAATTAAAAAAGCAAAATCTTGTTCTCAGAGTGACTTTCCTGGTATTTAAAGGCAGCAACTTGGTAAAAACCTGACGCTTCCTGCAACCGATGCAGCAGTTATTGGAGTCATGCTAAAGGGTACTGTGACGAAATTGCTTCTGCTCTACAGGGGTAAAGGCTGAGAAGTGGCTAAACCACCAACTCCGCCCCCACACTTCTACAAACCAACAGCGATCCCAATCTTACAGGTCAAACAGGCACATCTAAGAGATACATTTCTGCGCCTTTTGTGGTAACGTTAGCAGAGGGAAGGCTATAGTTTTAGAAGGGGTGTGAATGTGATCGACTAGCAACCCAAACAGCAAAGTAAAAAAGGGAGAAAAATAAAAAAGGATTGTTGAATTAAGATTCTATCAATATATACTTTCTGCAGTCTCCACATCTCCCCTGCCATCCCTGACCCTCTGTACCTCTATGGCCTCCCACTTTCTTTCCAAACCTCAGGACATACTGTCCTCACTTTCCTCTTCCCGCCTTCCTCCTCCCTCCCCAGCTATCATTCCTCCCTTGGCTTTCCTCTCCCTTCCCTACTTCTCTCCTACTTCTCTCCCATAGCACAGGATGAGGTCTCTAGACTAGTCCTCTCTCTGAAAGTCTCCTCCAAACAGATGCTCCCCTGCTCCTCCAGAACTACCAAGGACAACATCGCCTCCCTTGTGCCTTCCCTGGCTGATTTCTGTAACCACCTTCCTTTTCCCCTGAAGCACTGCCTTGTGAATCACCTGCTTAAAAATCCCTCTTCTGACCCCCTCCTGCCCTGCTAACACCGTATATTCATCACCCCTTTCTGGGCAAACTCCTGGAGAAGCTAGCCATCTCCCAACTGACCCAACACACCAAATCTGCCAGCTGTCTCCACAACCTCCAGTCTGGCTTCAGAGCTGCCAGAGGCACGGAAACTTCTCTACTGAACACCCATGATGACTTACACCCTAATCTTGAATCTAACTCACCATCCATTCTTATCCTCCTCGATCTTTCCTCTGCCTTCAACGTGGCCAATCATGCCATCCTGACTAATCGGCTCCATGATACCCGGGGCATCACAGGCCTGGCGCAGGACTGGTTAACGTCCTTCCTCTCCAACCGACCTTCTCAGGGTGAACTTTGCCCTTTTCTCTACCTCATCACACTCTCCCCCTGCTGCATCCCTCAAGGCTCTATCCTCTTGCTGTGGCTTTACAACATCTACCTTGCCCCTTTGGCTCACTTGATCTCTTGCTTCTTTCCTCGCTTCCAGTATTATGCAGACAACTCTTCTTTAAGCTTATCTCCTCTTCCTCCTCTTCCTGTCTCTCATCCCTGACTGTCAGACTGCTATTCAGTCCTGGTGTGCTGCCAGTGATCTCTGTCTTAATGCCAGTAAGACCGAGATCCTTTTCATTGGGACCCCTGCACCCACCTTCCCTCCCTCCCTCTGGCCGCCCTATATGGGTCCCCTCCTCTCGCCCTCTTGTGGGGCAAAAAACCTTGGTGTCATTCTTGATTACTCTCTCACCCTCTCTCCTCACATCGCAGACCTTCAAGAAGGCCCACTAGCAGCTGCACCTCTTCAGCGGTATTCTCCCTTTCCTCACCTTCCCCCAGAAACTCAATGTCTCCAGAGCTCAATTCCTCTCTATACTTGACTAATGTAACAGCCTCTTCCTCAATCGTTCTCCCTTTGTCCCCTTTAACTAATCCAGGATAGGACTGTGAGTCTTAATCTTGGCCCTAGGCATCTCTCCAGCCCTAATTTCTCTCCACTGGCTCCCGGTTGCTGACACAATCAAATACAAGACCCCCTGCATCATCCACAAGGCTTTCTGGGGCCTGGGACCCCTCTACATCCAACTCTCTCTCCCTAAATACCTCCCCTATAGAGCCCTTCGGTCTGCTAGCTCCAACTCTTTGTGAGTCAGAAGCTCCTCTAAGCAAAGAGTGGGGGGTAGATGTCTCTCCTCTGCAGGCGCCTCCCCCTAATGGTGTCCCTACCCCTCTCAGGCTTGAGCTGTATCTCCTTAAGTTAAGGAAGATTCTTAAGGCCCTCCTTTTCTCTTCCTCCTACACACTCCCCCTCCTCTGCTAACACCTTCCTCTGCCTCATTGACTGGCTGCCTGAATCCTTCTGAGTACTACAGAGCTCAAGGCCCCCTGCCCAGGCTCCCCTTCCCCTTTACCTGCATTCCGTGGCACTTGGCTTCTGGGCTCTCCTTAGCTCTTGCACCTCCCCTCTTCAAACTTTTCCCTTCCCACCTTAGCACTTGTTTTTCACAGACTGGCACTTCCCCACCCCCCTTAAACTTCTTGTTCGGCACTTGAATGTTCCGAATGTCACAAGACCTAGTAGGACCATTATTGTATCTTTCTCCCTTGCCCCCCCTATAGGCGCCTTACAAATATCCAATAAATAAATAAATATTTATACATACTTTAATTAAACACACCAATGTACAAATAACTATAAAACTCTATAAAAACCCACCCTGGAAGATCGAACACAGAACATAGAGTAGAGAGAAAGATGCAGCAGTAAGCAACTACAGTGAATTTAAAAGGATATGTCTTTCAATGGAAAATGGCTAACAAGTGAACTAACCAGTCTCATGGGCCCAAAGATGGATCTGTGGGGCAGTTATGGGTCAATAGTACCCGTTCTTATGTGGCTCAGCAGTGTTGAGCCAGGCTTCGAACTGTGTTATGGTGGGGGTCACACCAGGTTCCGGTGCGGCAAGTCATGCTGGGTCAAGAGGCAAGCGGGTCTCTAGTCTGTACAAATCAGCAGCTCAGGGCAGTTTGAGTGTGGTGTTCATATCATGTGGTTCTGATGTCTCACCAGTGTTGGATAAGGAGGTTGAGTTGGTTCAAAACGTTGGTAACCGCTGGTTCGGGTCAGCATGTGACACAATGTTCAAGTAGGTCAAGTTGAGGTCTGTCAGTTTGATGCAGTGATCTTGGTGATCCAATGCAGGGTTCAAAATGGCAGCATTTCTAGTTGGTTCATAACAGCAAGCAGGTTGGTCAAACCGAACAAGTGGAATGATTCTTTTGGCATGATGCAGTGGCAAGCCGGGACAACAGGTACAATGCAGTGGTAGTTTGAAGTTCGGGGGAGTGCCAAAAACAGCACCAGTGAGACACTCTGATTCGAGTGCATTGAACAAGGTTTGAATGCAGTTCAACAGGTGTGATGTGGTAGAACAAGAAGCTTTGACTGGTCTGATCCTCCTGATGCTGTGAGACCCACTCCAGGGGCTCTAGGGCAGGATTTGTCTATTGAGGGTCTGCTCTCCCAGCCTAGGAAGGTTTGGTGCAGAGTGGCAGGTCCTGGTCTCTAGGAAGAGTCAACCCCAATGTGGCATGTGGGGGAGCAGAGATTGCCTCAATCCTGGAATACTCCGTCTTCATCTCAATGGATGAGGGCTTTGGAAAGATCCACTCCCCCAAACAAGGCCTAAATGAATTGTATCTTATGTTCTGGACATCCAAAAGTGAAAGATGGAGTGGAAGACCCCCTGTTTTATTGGCAAAGGTCCACAGGTGATTGGACAAAAGCAACCATGTTTTAAGTGGCCCAATCCCTGTTTCTGTGACAAGTTGGCTTTTCCTGATTGCATAATACTCAAAATTATTTGTGCTAAACAAAGCACAGGAAGGAGAAGGAGACAGGAAGGAGCGATATAGGGGGAAACAAGGTGGTAGAACCTTCCTCCAACTATGCTGCGCTCCCTCTGTCTACACTAACTATGCCCCTTCCCTTGTTCATAGTCTCAAATGAACCTTTGGTATGCAGTAACCTGGTGTGAGGCTAGTACTTTTGGGATGTGTGTGGCCTTTGATTCATGCTTGCCAGGACAGCTCCTGTTGGTAGGCTGTCTTGCTGGAGAGAGGTGTTACGAAACCTCACCAAGGATCAAAGGAGAGAATAAACATAACTCTTCCACATCTGACCTGGGTTCACAGTGCCAACACATGTATGATATTAATCTGATGTTGCTTTATTATGAGAGACACTAGCCACTTTACCTGAAACTCAGGTAAGGCTTATATTTAAAGTTTACAATGTCCACCAGTATAATAACTCTCATAGTTATGTGAGTTAGGCACAGGAGTGCCTTTCTTAAATGCAGCCCCTCTGCTGGAGGGACCTGGCTGTCACTGCAGCTGTCAAGAGGGCACCTGTGAACCCTGTACCTGTTCTGTGCCACTGGAGAGCAGATGTATCATATCAGGATACTGATTCATTATGGCACAGGTGTACACCATACTTTTAGAAGGAGTTTGCTGAAAGGGTAGGGGAGTCTGGTTTGCAGGCCACCCTTTCTGAGACAGATGCCCTCATTAGGACTCTGGCAGAAAACCATGGTGCTTTTAGCACCATGGTCGATGCCGGAGTCCACCATGGCGGAATGGGGAATTACCACCACATTCAAAAGTTGGCAGGGCGGTAATTCCCCATGCCACCATGGCCCTTCCCCATTCCCATTTTTGCCCTATAGGGCATAATGGGAATGGGGAAGGTGGTAAGTACGGTACCGCAAATTGTGGTACCGTACTTACCTCGAGTTTCCCTTTGCGGGCTGCTACTATAATGGCTGGTTTAGACCAGCCATTAAGGTCGGGTCCCGCAAAGGGACCTCGTAGTAAGGCGTTAAGGGTTTAACAGCGCAGACACCTTTTACGGCGCCGTTAACCCCTTAACGCCTGGGTCCTAATGAGGCCCAGAATTACCTGCATCATGTTCTTATTTGTAAAAAATAAAAAGCCAGAGGTTCTACACCCTTGCCAGATGCCAATCCTTCACAGGTACCCACATTTTAAACTATTGCATGTCAGGCTGCAATTGTCTACATATGGGTCATATGGGTGGACATTGCTAAACAATGTCCTCACACATATCTAAAAATCATTTCCCAGAATACTGAATGTATTTTCTTAAGAGGCTTTCCTCTATATGTGTCAAGGCATACACTTGCAATTAGGTGTTCATTTTTCTCTACGTATCAAATGAACCTTAAAGGTCAATGTTCCACGAGTTGTTAGTTAACACCTTCCAATGGACCAAACACATCCTCACGGTTGACACTCCAGTGGAATGTGTTTATCCATTGTTCCAACAATTGCACTATATCCTCCGGTTTTTCTCGGGCAATTATTAATGTTCCATCCCTTCCTCATGGAGAAGTAATCCTGCAAGCATGGATTGAATGTCAATGTAGCACACAGTTCTTCCAATGGGCAAAAAGATTTTGTGCCAGAAGCCAAGTTATAGATACAATGATTTTAAAGTCAGGTGCATCAATCACAACATAACTGGTAATTTGGGTATTAAACCTTAGTTTTAAATAAGGCCTTCATACTCAGCACGGCAGATGTGGGTAAAAAGGTGGTAAAAAGCTTTCTGCATTTTTTCCTCTCTCATCTGCCAGCTCCCCAGGGTCTGTGAGGTACACATTCAGTGTTCCCGCCACACCATCATGCTGCAGGAACACTGCATGGGGATCATTGCATCACAGATATCTGGTGAGCATATGTCCATAGGTTGGCCATGCATTTTATGTGCCATGCTTTAGATGAGGCAATGCAGAGAAATTACCATTTGTGAGGCCACGTAGAGCTCTCGAATGATCATCCTGCACATTGGGCCTCATTACGACCCTGCCGCTAATGGGTTAACGGCGCCGTAAAAGGCTGCGACGCCGTTAATCCATTAGCGCCTGATTACGAGGTCCCTTTGCGGGACCCGACCTTAACGGCTGGTCTACACCAGCCGTTAAAGTAGGGACCCACAAAGGGACCTTGGTGCTAAGTACGGTACCGCATTTTGCGGTACCGTACTTAGCGCCTTCCCCATTCCCGTTGAGCCCTATAGGGCAAAAATGGGAATGGGGAAGGGCCATGGAGGAAGGGGGAATTACCGCCCTGCCAACCTTGTAATGGGGTGGTAATTCCCCCTTTCTCCATGGCAGAGTCGGTAAGTTACCGGCATGGACCAAGGTGCTATTAGCTATTAGCTATTAGCACCTTGGTCCATGCCGGTAAAATACTGGCACTGCCTTGGAGGAAAGGGGAATTACCGCCCTATTCCAAGTTGGCGGGGCGGTAATTCCCCCTTCCCCCATTGCCCTTCCCCATTCCCATTTTTGCCCCATAGGGCATAATGGGAATGGGGAAGGTGCTAATTACGGTACCGCAAATTGCGGTACCGTAATGAGCACCCTCGTCCCATTGCGGGTTGGTTTTTAACGCCTGCTAAAAAGCAGGCGTTAAAGTACCAATCCGCAAAGGGACCTCGTAGTAAGGCGGTAAGGGTTAACGGTCACCGGTACCATTACCGGTGACCGTTAACCCTTACCGCCTTCCGTATAATAAGGCCCATTGGGCCTCATTCCGAGTACGGCGCTAACCAATGGCGCTATTAACGCCTTGGTTGACGCCGTACCCGGAACGGCAGCGCCTTGGTGGATGGCGGAATCACCGCCCCATTCCAAGGTTGGCGGGGCGGTAATTCTCCATTCACCAAGGCTCTTCCCCATTCCCAAATGAGCCCCCATAGGGCTCAATGGGAATGGGGAAGATGCAAATAACGGTGACCGTTCATTACGGTCACCGTTATTGGCTTGGAGGCCCCTTTGCGCCCTCGACTTTAACACCTGCTCATAGCAGGCGTTAAAGGCGAGGGCGCAGAGGGAACTCGGAGTATGGCGGTAAGGGAATACCGCCATTGGTCTCGTTACCGGTGGCCGCTATCCCTTACCGCCATACTCGGAATGAGGCCCATTGACTCTGCTGCTTTTGTAGAGAATGTTACTTTCTCCACATCAATCCACCACGAATGGCATTTGAGCAAGCATTCGCCGACCAGTGGACTCCAACAATTTCGTTTTTTTTAGAAGTTTTCTATATGAGCAATTATGGCACAATTTATTTGCTCAATAGTAGACAAGTCCCGCTTGATCGTGTTGTAAAAGTTGGTGAAAAGATAATGCAGGTAGCTGTTTACTAATTACAGCCTGGTCTTTCAATAGGTGACCATTTTCTTTGGAGAATATATTTGACCTAGAGCTAAACCTCTCTTTTTATTTTGAAAAACTCTCCTACTGATCTGATTGAAATGGTTAAGGCATAATTGTAAAAGTCTAAATTTCCTAGAGCTAACTATCCGAGGACCAGCAAATTGAAGGGCAGTTTTCCCTCACACCTCTATGCCTGCAGCGGTCACCTCTAAAGTCACAGAAGAGTCTTGTGAGGTGAGGGAAAGCTGAGACTGGGGTGGTTGGAAGGCACCCATAGGCAGACCATCCAGGCATACGCTGGTATGAGGCATGTTCCAAACACCTGAACATCACTAACCTCATGTGGGGAGCAGGGCTGGAATCTGCCCCTTACCCGAGCCGGGTCAGTGAGGGCCGACACTATAAATGCCCTTTTTACTTTGACAAATCCTTTGGAAGGGGAAAACGTAAAAGAAAATAGAAATGCTAACGTAAAGCATGAGGCTTTGTAATTTGGGCCGACCAAAAGCTTATTCCTGAAGTGTTCCCTCTTGTCTGCTATTACGTTAAATGTGTTCATTATCCCTCTTCTCCACCTAATTCGTTCTATTGGTACGGGGTGCCACCCTTACAATGATCACACCCTGATTCATATGAGCTCTCTGGATCAAGTTGAGGTGTTGAAACACTGCTTCACGGAGGATGGATGAGATTATGGGCCCGATTCATGGAACATATTGCGCGTGGCTTACCTGAGATGTGCGCAGAATCGGCACAGGCTCAACACATCACAGCGACCCCGCGAATGCCTTGCGCGAGACAGGCAGCGAAGGCACATACCACCCAGTGCAGTCACCTAAAAAGGGGGCGGCACACGTGAAATGGGGAACAACAAGCATAAATGTGGGTGTTACGTGGAAAGTACCACAATAAAATACTTGCAACGCACACACGCACGCTTACAACACGTATTCATGGAATCAAACAGGGCTCACCGGCGCGTGGGAAATGACACGTTAATCTGGAAATACGTCTGCCAAGCGAAAGCTGGAGTAAGCATCACAGCGCACCAAAAACTATCATAAAATAAAACATAAAATAAACGGGCATATACAGCTACGATGAATGTACCATTTCTCGCAGCAGTGATCGTGGGACACTGCAAGAGGAGGAGGAGGATAGCCAGGGCTCACATTTTTTTACTCAGGACCAGCCTTTTTGGGATGCCTGATGACCAGGTCCATGGCAGGTATAGGTTTCCACCTCATATCATTTTAGACCTGGTCACTGAGTGGGAGGATGACCTTACATCACCCACCCTGTGCTCCCAAGCACTGAGCCCCTTGAAAAAGGTGCTAAATGTACTGCATTTTTTGGCCACTGGGTCATTTCAGCAGACAACTACCATAGTTGGGGACGTTTCACAGCCCACGCAGTCATGCTGTCTACACCAGGTATTGGCAATTATCACTGCACGCCCCTCTGTCCGCAGGCATATATACATGCCCAGAACACCTGCAGAAAGGCAGACCGTGGTCCAGGACTTTTATGGGGTGGCGCACTTCCCCAAAGTGCTTGGTGCCATCGATTGCACCCATGTGGCCCTACGTCCACCTCAGGCCACAGAGCACATCTATCGCAATCACAAGCACTGCCATTCCATCAACGTGCAGGTTGTATGTGATGCCAAGGGAATCATTACCTCTGTATATGCCAACTATCCAGGGTCCACCCATGATAGTTTCATATTCAGAATGTCACTCCTACACCGGGACCTGGAAGCTGGGAGGCATGGCAACACATGGCTCATTGGTGAGTAGAAATGGCCATGCACGTGCATGCATGTTAGACACAGACAAATAGACAAATCCAACTAATGGCAACCATTCTCACCTCCCCATGGGACAGTGCCTACCCTCTGAGCAACTACATGATGATGCCAATACGGAACCCCACCACAATACCCCAGGTAAGATACAACGCAGCCCATATTGAAACTAGGGCCATAGTGGAGCGCACATTCGGAATGCTAAAGTCACGCTTCCACTCCCTTGACCACTCTGGTGGGCAGCTACTATATGCACCACCAGTAGTGTGGAGGATTATTGTGGCAGCATGTGTCCTGCACAAAGCTGCAACACGGCGTGGCATACCGGTGGACATGGCGGTGCCGCCACATCCCCAACCACATGCACACCCGCTGCGCATAGGAGGGGAAAGGGCATGTGGCCAGGCAGCCCGTACCCAGCTTATGGTGAAAATTTTCCCCTAAATTTCAACCCCTGCGGATTGCACACAGGCCTCAAAGTGCTACATTGTGTGCATCCCTAACTACTGAAACTAACCCAATCTCGTGTGACCAAAAGACACAAATTGAAGATGCAGTATGCCACTAACCCCATGCAAAAGTACACATCTAAATGCTGGTATGTCACCTAAACCCTCCCAAACTTCATGCCACCCGGTTGCCACACCATGCCATGGCATGTAATGTCAAAAGTGACAAATAAATGCACAACACATAACACTACTGTCACAAAGTGCACTCCGATAAACGGAACTAGGTCAGAAATAACTCACTCTCACACATAAAAATAAAATTGTACACATGAGCATCCATTGTCCAGCATAACATATCATAAATACAGGACCCAACAGTGACAATGGCCCTCATTCCAAGTTGTCGGTAGCCATGGTGCTATTAGCAGCATGGCTGCCACCCAAACCGGGTCGGGTAACGGTCTGGTTGAATGGGAACTTACTGGGTCATTCCGACCCTGGAGGACCCAGTAAATCCCCATTCAACCAACCATTCCCCATTCCCATTGAGCTCCCATAGGGCTCAATGGGAATGGGGAAGGCGCTAATAACGGGCCCGCAATTAGCAGGCCCGTTATTAGCGCCCTGGTCCCTTAGCGGGACCCGTAAAGGACGTGTGGTCAGACCACAGGTCCTTTACGGTTCCCACTAAAGGACCTCGAAATTGGGCGGTAAGGGATTACCGGCACCGGTCTCCTTACCGGTGCCTGGTATCCCTTGCCGCCCAACTCATAATGACCCCCAATGTCAGACAGTGACCAATCACAATTGCACAGGTGCCTCAATGTGACTAAACTACCACATGAACCCCTTCTATCTTGAGTGTGGCTCTGCTAACTAAAGGGGGCAGGGAAATGCATACAGCAGGAAGGCCAACAATAATGGAGACAGGCAAAGTAATACATGAAGATGTAACATGAAAAAATGACATTTATCAATGTCCAAACAAAAAGATATGCTAACCGTGCACTGGACAAACAATCATGAATCCCTACTAGGGGTGTATACACAGGTTGGACTTCAGACTGGCCACAGAAATAATGGAAGCCCAATGCCTCTGTGTAAGTTACTGTAACACGCTGCCCTCCTTGCAAGCCCATGGAAATGGGAACTCAGGAGTAGCATATGTTTCTGGAACCCAAGGCACAAACAAGGAGTGTACCAACACGAGACAAGCCTGTATGGGCCCAGCCGGAACACACAGTGGATGCCTTTGGATGCCACACAAAAAAACACACTGTCACATGAATGCACAATGGACACAAAATAAATAAAAAATAAATGGCCATGGTGGACCGGGGGAGGGGGTGGATGGGACGATGCACCCAGGAGGGAGGAGGTGCAGGGTGCACCTCAAGACCCACATGCGTGGATGTTGAGAAGAAAAAAAAACTCCATGGGTTCATGGCCTGCACGGCTAGCATAGAGTGGGAGAGGTGTCGATGCTGTCTTCACCCTCTAGTGTAGCATTAGAAGGAGTGCGTGGTAAAGGCGGCTGACCACGTATAGCCCTGGTCAGGTCCTCAATGGCAGTGACCATGCAGGACTGATAGGTTTGATTCTGCAGCATGATGGTCCAGAGGTCCTCATGCACCACCTGACGGGATGCACTGCATTCTGCTTGCAAAACCTCATGGGTTGCACGTAGTTCGACAGAGATGTTGTGCGTCAACTGCTCCATCTGCTGTTCTACCCGTCTACTGCGGGATAACTCGAGTGCACCCAATGCCATCAATGTGTTGTACTTTCCAAATATCAAATATCTTTGCTTGTACATTAGGGAGAACATTTATTTTCCTGAAAGCCAAATGGCAATGAATCATCCCTTCTGTGGGTGCGGTCCTTGATGGACAAACCTACACACCCATTAGTGCCCCTTCTATTACCCGTAGGCATTGTGGGCTCATCACAATACTTGCTCAGCCTTTCGAGGCTAGGATCTAGTTCAGGTTGTGCTGTATTGCCTACAAGACTGTGGTCCTTAAGCACCATCATATTTGAAGAAGAAGATACAGAGAAATGAAGGGTCTTGCTCTTTGTGGAGTAAACTCATTTATGGTTTGAACAAATTTAGAGTGACAAAGGCCTGTGCAGTTCAGCGGGCCTTCTCAGTGGCAATTTTGATTTCTTGGAAAATCCTGCCTACACTTGCTACGATTGTCATCATCCATAGCTACCTTTTAGTGTGAACTAAAAACGTGTTGGATCCCCTCACTTGGCACTTACTGCCAGGTTTCTTTAGAGTTCTTGGCTTTCCATGTAGGCACAGCTAGGCTAAGTGGAGCTCTGCATAGTTGTTTGATGGAACAAGGGGCCACAGCTGTGACATGCCACATTCACTGTTGAGCCCTGAATTGTCCTCGGCTGGATTCCACTATCTGAAATATCCAAAATAATGAACACATAAATAAATTAGGATTTGTATTTTGTTTAATTTTTTTAAGCGCTTTAGCCAAAGCAATGTACAGTAGTAACATATGAGGGTACATTCATAATGAATACATGATGACTATATTAATATTTGTGACAGCATCAGTGGGGTGGAGTGGTAGTAGTAGTGTGGCAGAGGGAATAGCAGTGCGGCTGAGGGAGTAGAATTGCAGAATAGGGAGTAGTAGTGCAGAGGAGGGAGTACTTGTGCAGAGTAAGGAGTCGTACTGTGGAGGAGGGAATTGTAACATTAATGGGTGGATGTAAGAAACAGGGGAATACCTCATAGGGATAGAGGAGAAAGACATAAAGAACAGAGGGAAAGAGGTTGGGTGGAGTTGGACTAAGGAGAGTAGTAAGACGAGTACATTAGACAGAGAGGTAATGGAGAAATGTGCATGATATGAAGACGACTGAATCGGTCAATGTGTCCGAAAAGCAAATCCCTGAATACTTATTCACAGCCAAGAAAGGCGGTCTGACTAATCAGAATCCGCCTTTCACGTGAGCGATTCTGCATTCACTGCCCATGGTGGTGAAAAAAAAGGTGAACAAAAATTGGCGTTTTTTAACATGTTTTCAATGGCCGCTGTCATCCCAAAACCGACCCAGTCTCTTTTCTATGTTTATGGCGGCTGACTTTTTTTTTCATTCAGCAGGAGATGTGCTCACACTGAGCACATCTCCCATCAGAATCACTCACTCGCTCAGGCCTACTAAAGCTTGGCTGGAGGTCCGTTAAACACCAAGTCCGCCCCGGTGGCAGGGTGGGAAAGTTATATATTAAACACACCTCATCAATAGGGTTGGGTCAGTTTTGGAAGTCCTGGAGGGAGCTTAAGTAAGGGTATTTGCCTTAAGGTCTTCATCAAAAATGATCTAGGGCCTCATCAGGAGTTGGGCAGTATTCTGGCAGTATATCCACTGAAATTACACCCAATGCAATGATCCTTACAGCCACTTGGTCTGGCAGTATTAGTGCTGAATCACAAGTGATAGTGGCAGTATAAGTCCCCATTTATTTTGGTCCACGGGACTCAATGTGGCATTTTCTGCAAAATTACTGCAACTGTAATTGCACCGCAGTAATTGCACTGAAAATGGGCAGAAAGTCAGCACATACACCTCCAGCTCAACTGGGAGGATAGCTCAAGCGGCAACGTGCTCGCCTTGGAAACAGGATCACACAAAGCAACACAGTTTCGATTCCCGGGTCCACGCTTAGAATCCTCTGGGTAATAAGTGTGTTATAAATACGCAACTAAGACATATTCCTGTAACAGTGCCTCGATGCCCCCGGGCTGTGTGAGCGCTTTAAAAATGCAAATAAATAAATAAATACACTTTGCCCCAATACCTGTGATTGGTTGGTGCAGTAATGTGGCAGTAGCGCTATTACCACTGCATGTTTACTGCACCTCCCAACTCATGATGAGGCCCTTTGAGATTAGACAATAAAAGACAACACTCACTTTACACTAAGGTGGAGGAAAAGATGCCTGGCTATGGTGGAAATGCTATATCTAGACGAGATATATAGGGATGCCATAGCACTGTGCTGAAAAACTCAATAAAAACCCTCAAACCTTCTCCATGAGTGGGAGTGTTCCTTGAACCACCTGTGAAATATAGTACAATACCAACATTATGGTCAGATTAAAATATGTGCAACAAGAGGAAATGTTCATTAAGTAAAGAGTGAAAGGATGACAGAGAGGAGGAATCATGAGCATATACAAGTTAGCAATTTTTTCGAAACTCAAAAAGGTCATTCTAGTAATACTATGCCTAGTGTGACGTCCACTGTACCCATGATCCCTCACACGTCGAGGTCCCTCAGATTGTTATTTTTCTGACATGAGGTAGCATGAGGTGTAGAGTGAGTACAGTTGTACCCTGGTACAGTGGTGATGAGGGACAGCAGTAAGAAAATAAGAGGTGGATTGAAGGGATGGTGAAGGGGAGTAAATACATAAAGGTGTGAGAACTGTATTCAAGTTCAGAAAACTCAAATAACATTCCAAATAAAAGATTAAATATTCCAAACCTACAAAAAATAATGAGGATGCACATGTTTATTAGCTGAATACCATGAATATCAAGTCAATTCGTATATATGTGATTGCTATAAACAATTTAGAGCCAATCCCAAAAGGATAAATGCAAGAAAAATGATCTCAAAGGTTTTGAATCACAAGTAAATGGCAGTCTATGGTTAACAATGACATTAAACAGATAATGTAAAACAATAACAAAACATGAATAATTGTTGGCGCGCTTTTCCAGATCAAAAAATGACAGATCTGTGTTCACCCATTGTTGGAAAGAAGAAACAGGTTTCCTCTGGTCAAAAATGTTAATACCATCCTATTCCATACCAAGAAAAGAAAAGACGCCATAACATATTCAATAATTTAAGTTTCAATTCATAGAATTATTACTTTAAAACAAGACTGTATCAATTCCTGTCTATTTCAAAATGACATCATTACAATATTCAGTGAGCTCAACATCCTGACAATCTCTGTTGCTAGATACATTTCTTGACCCGCACACAATCAATCCCATATGGCCTCCATGTCAGAGTTATGCTATGTTACAGATATTTATACCACGCACGTCCACCCAAAGGTACCTTGGCGCGAAGTAGTAAATAGCAGCAACACAGAGAAGATACCAGAAACAAAATCAGCAGAAAAGTGTGGTCTTAAGTAGGCGGTGGAATGCCAAATGGTTCTCTGTGATCTTAAGCTTCAGAAGGATATCATTCCACAGCATACCAGCCACGACAGAGAAGGCTCTACCACCCACTCTCTGGAGATGAAACCTAGGGACCACAACCAGACGCTCTGTACTAGAGCGAAGGGTCAGACTAGGGATATATGGGAGAAACGTATCCTCCGGTCCAACTTGGTAAACTGCCTGGTGAACAATGCATAAAGATTTAAACACAGTCCGTTGCTGCACTGGAAGCCAGTGCAGATAACGCAGAACTGGACGCCATAGGGAGTCACTTGACCCCCTAAAGAAATGCCCCAGGTAATTTGTCCTAATACCAACCAACCCGGGACATTCCACCAGGATATGCTTTAGGCTCTGAACACTTTCATCGATTTTACATAGTGGACAGTTATTTACAGTATCATTCATATTCTTTGCCCTAAGATTTAGTAGTTTCTATGGAGAAAAACTTGCACCAAGGAGAATCCCATGTCTGTACATGGTTGGAGCTCGATGAGGTCTGATGTTCATTCTGGGTGTCCATTATAAAGAAACAGTATACAAAATTGCTAATTCCTGATGCAGAGGAGGGAGCGGAGGAAGGTGTGGGGACCCTTAGTTGGTGCTGCATAACACCGTGGGATGCACCCGTGTATCCCTCCCAATAGGACTGGCAATGCTCACCACTGGAAATCTATTGAGGACTCTTCTGGGGCAATCTCTTATGTTAGTTTCTCTGAGTAGGATAGTGGGGTCCCATCCCTGCCTTCTGTAGCCCACAGTGAGTTTCTTCTTTTCCCTAAAGCCCACATAGCTATCAGATGTCTTTAGCAATTCTCTAGTATCTGTCGACTCCATGTCACACAATGCTAGTGCTTGTTCATAAAAAGGACATTAAGGATGAGCACTATAGAAATGAAGCTGAACAATCCCTCATGGGTCTCTTCATTGGGCCTCAATACGGATGTTGCGGTAAGGCAACAACGGCGCTGGTAATGCTACCGGCGCCGTTGTTACCTCGCCGCAAAATTCTGAATATGCTCACGGGTGCCGCTCTGGAATGCCTGGTCAGACCAGGCGTACAGAGCGGCACCCGCAAGCAGTACCGGATGGCCATTGGACACTATGGGGGCTCAAATGGGAATGGGGACGTACCGGGTCCGGGTCCCGCAAAATGGATTTACCGGGCCCTCCAAGGTCAGAATGGCCCGTTAAGTCCCCTTTTTAAGGACATGGCTACCTCCAAAGTTGTAAGGAGGCCCATTGTTACCACTAATACAGTCATTCATATCTTTTAGTACGAAATCCCCCATGCTCCCATGGTTGAACAATCCACTAGGGACTGTCCCTGTTCCCTGTTCTGTGCTCTGATTTATAGGTTAAGATCACATCTGTGCACTGTGAAGGACCCCTTCTCACCCTTACCACACCAGTTGTCCTTATTAACATGCATTGTTCATTATTAAGTACATAGTGCAAATAAGCTCCAAGAAAGTTAGCCAGGGTATAATGGCCACCACTACCACAAACCTATATAATACATCCTTAGGCATATGAGGCCTACGCCTAGGAATTGTGATGGAGAAATTCACTTGATCTTAGCTGCTTCAGCAGGATGCTTTAGGTGGTGTCACCTTCAGGACCCCAGGCTCCAGCTGCTCCATCATCCCCACATGAGCCAATTTCTTTTGAGCCATTCATTCTTCAAGGCCCAGTACCCACAGGGTCAGTGCCTTTCCAAAGTCTCTCTGTGCTTGGTGATCAACTTGCCTCTTCATCCCCTGTTCCAAGCTCCCCACCTCCATGAAGAATATCATTTCCTCCATAGTCAATGGAAAGGAGCTTCTAGATAAGGTGACACTCAAAGCTCTCTGAGTGGAGCTGTGAGAGGGGTTGTTACTTTGGGGTTTTCACATTGATCCCCACAATATTCTTCTTGTTTTTAATCTTATTTGCTTTCATCATGTTGTGCACATAAATGAGTGCTAAAAGAAATCGTTCCCTTAAAAGGACCCTTTTCCCTGTTGCTGACCCTAACACTGGAGCAACAGAACACTCAAAAATACATACAACACTTTCCATAAAAAATAATAACGAGGGTTCTTTTTTCGATCTTCATACCATAGTCCAGCCTCTAAGCGCAGGACTGGGGTCGAACCCATGCTGCTCAGCTTTGTCTTGCTTCCAAGACAAATGTGTTGTTCCTGAGCTATCCTCTGAGCTCGCATGAGCATATCTCCCTTTTGTCTGTATCAAGTTGCTTCTCTATGAACACCAGATTGCCCAACTGGATTGATATAAACCTCTGTACTTTCCCTTGTTTTCCTGCATAGTTCCATGGTATGGAGCTTTTAAAAATCATCTACATAATGTACGCCAATTTCTACAACATTACATCTAGATGTTATTCATGCAAATTCAGTACTCCTTAATTCTGTGGGAAACTATGTACATGCTCAGCGGAATTACTATGTAATTGTCTCCATTGCTAACATATCCCATGATCTCTTCAAACTCCCATTGCATATGGAGGGGAATCCTGTCCTCCTCCGCCCCATTGAGCATTGGTTGGTACACCAATCGAGTATCAGGTTTGAAACCCAGTAAGAAAGTGGCTGACTCCATCCTCATCAGCAAACCAATGGGCCTCATTACGACCCTGGCGTTAAGGGTTTAATGGCGCCGTAAAAGGTGTCGGCGCCGTTAAACCCTTAACGCCTGATTACGAGGTCCCTTTGCGGGACCCGACCTTAACGGCTGGTTTTACCAGCCGTTAAAGTAGGGTGCCGCAAAGGGACCTAACTACCAAGCAATTTGCGGCACAGTACTTAGCGCCTTCCCCATTCCCATTGAGCCCTATGGGGCAAAAATGGGAATGGGGAAGGGCCCATGGTGAATGGGGAATTACTTCCCCGCCAACCTTGGAATGGGGCGGTAATTCCGCCATTCACCATGGCGGACCCCGGCATGGACCATGGTGCTAATAGCACCATGGTTTAGCGCCAGGGTCATAATGAGGCCCAATATGTCCTTTACCGCTGCAAAGACCTCTTTGCATAGTACACCTAGTTTAGGACATGACCAACATAAATGTTACCCACCTCTTATACAGCTACATTCCCAACAGCATGAAGATTATTGGTCTGAGAATCATTGTGCAGAGTTTAGTTCGTGCTGCATACAAGAAGAAAATCACCTAGTTCCATACCTCCATCATTTGCATGGATTCATTTATTTTCTGAGCATAATTCCAAAGCTGCTGCCAGTCACATTCCCCCTCGTGGCATTCCAGTGATGTTTAGCACTTGCTCATATACGCCCGTTCCGGCACGTATCTCCATTTCATAAAATACTTATATTAAAGAGCTAGCATAACATGGGGATTCTGATGAATGGGGTCGGAGCAGAGAGTATTGTGTTGTTATGTAGTTTATCAAATGATGTGCCTCGAATCTTGATAAAGGATCCAGTGATTCTTGATTCATAATAATTTTTTGGTCGATTGTCTCTATCCATCCTAGCAACATTTCTGAGGGACACTGCCATCACTGCATGGCCCACTGAGGCCCAGGGTTTACTTACACTGCCTGTCAACCATTTCAATATCAAGCTTAGGTGAACTGCTTATAATAATGAACAAAATCAGGAAAGCAAACCACCGTTCTCCCCAAATAGGGCACTTTTCCTGTCCTCATCTATGGTCAACGGACCAGAGTTATCCCTTAAGCTCTTATAAATACCCTCCCCGACATCCAGTATTTTTTCACAGCTACGAATCTGTCTGCTTTACTAGTCTTTTTCATAGAACTTATGTTTAAGAAGGGTGACTTTACTCTATTATGTTTTCATGCGTCACATTGTGCGCTGGTTAATTTATGCTCTACTTCACTTCCCCTATTTCCCCTTGGAGCCTACTTTCTATAGGTTGCCCATGTCTCTTCTTTTTCACTCTTGTAGAGCCCACCTGGCCTCTTAAGGCTGGATTGAGGGCATCTCAAGTAGTTATCTAATGCATAATAGTACCCGTGGTGTGGGAGTCAGCCAATGAGGTTGCTCAGATCGTGGGATGAATCCCACGATCCAATCCCGCATTCCGAGCAACCTGACGGCTGCTCTCATCCACCACGCCATATTCTCTCCACCCTCCCCTTCACTCTGGTCTGCACTCTCTTCTCTCCCCACACCACTAACCCACTTACCCTCTTCCTTTGGCTCTGTGCCCCCTGCTGTCATGGAAATGGAAAAGGGGGTCCACATTGGAGCCCTGCCTACTACCTCCGCGGCAGCCATTTTAGGTACGTATTTTGTTTGAATGAATGGGACGCCACAACCATGTTTCATTCATTTAAACAAAATAAATTGCTGTAAACACCCCGGGTTTTCAGATTGAAAAGCTGGGGTGCTAGTAGCATTAAAACCTGATCCATCTCAGGCCCATCATGTAACCTGTGCCCTGGGCCATTACCACCCAATCCGGCCCACTGAATCGTGTTTTATTCCTATAATATTAGCAAGATTTTTCAAAAGGTAATCTGGTCTCTTAACTCTTTTGTAAGCAGAGGGTCTTTTAGAAGTTCCTGATTGCATGAACTGCTAGATTTAGTGGCCTGGAGAGCGACAGCGCTAAACTGAGCGCAAAATAAGAGCAAGATCTGATAGAGTGATTGTACTGATATCAACATAGTTCACCATAACATTTAAAGTAGCACTCATTTGTACATAACTTGTTTATATAATAAATAGGTGTGTATGTTTTATGTACAATAGAAAAAATATATAATCTCTGGTTTCATTATAAAGGTCTCAGACATCAATGAAACACAAATCCAGGAATTTCTCTTTTAATGAAGCTGGCACTTACTTCCAAGGACCCATGCGATATAGATTCTGCCAGTATCCACACGTCTTGGTTTTTCTGGTGGCATGGAAATACTGCAAGTAATGTGCATGGCAGAATCTGAATTGGTCCTTTTGCAGTAAACATGATTCCTATAAACAATTGATGTTCTGCAAACATTTTTAAATTAGCCCCCATGTTCTCACATCTTAGAATGTAAGTCGAGTCCCCTAATGTTTAATGAGAGTAACGTTGTCAACACCCCTTAACAAAAATCGAACATTTTAGCATTATAATGTAAGAGATCGAGTAGTAGAATATACTCCAGCACAGATATAAACTGCACTGCCGTCTAATTAAAAGTGCATCATACCCAATACTTATTAAGTTAGTGAAAGAATGCCCATGTTCTACTTTCCAGCGTCCAGCCTCAAAACAAAACCCGAAAAAACCATTGCATACAAAATATTTTTCTTGCTGCCGAAAAACAAAGATTCTTTATCATGGTAGTACAAGAGATGGGAACACAAAACCATCCTGTTTCCTCCATTCTCCCCCAAAAAACCCTAGCAACATTAACATTGTACCAAACATTCCAAAGATTTAAGAGTAAAGGGACTAGGGCCTCATTACGAGTATGTTAAATGTGGATATAACTGTGGCAATGTGGCAGTGATGCCATTACTGCACTGATGTACTAAAAGTTTGGTGGTAAGGTGGTGGATTTACCTCCAGAAAAAAGATGGTGGTAAATTTGCAGGCAGAATTACTGCTACCAGTAATTAGGCCGATATCACCATGGGGACCTGTGGATTCCAAAAATGGGGATTAACACTGCCCGAACACCACTTGTAATCCTGTGGTAAATGCAGAGGACCAAGTGGCAGTAACAGTCGTTGAATATGGAGGTATTTTGGCCCATTTACCACCGACATACCACCAAACCTGTAACAAGGCCCAATGTATGTCTACAGAGGCATCTGCCCCTGACATCTCTGAGATCTCGAGAAGATCTATATTTGTCCTTACTGTCCCGAGCATAGCCCACCGTGGTAAAGAGGAACAATAAGAACAAAGGCACTATAAATAGTGCTAAACCTCTTAATAAGCAGCCATTCCCAACGTTGGTCTCAAGAACTAATCTTGAAAACAAAAGCTCATGGAAAATACAACGGCACACTCTTTTATTGGCTCGTATACAAACTATTTATCGCTAGAGTCAGAGAATCTAATATTTTCAAACTGGGGCTAATGACCCAAAGCTTCTGAGATAGGATTGTATCATGTTGGAAGCCTTTTGAAAACCAATCTTTGAAAGATGCAAGCGATTTTAAAGTTATCTATGAAACCTTCATGTGATCTGGCAATGGGTGGCGATGGTTCCGAACACTACCACCTACCTCACTGTGAAACAAACGTGTGCTAAAATGTGGAGTATTCACAAGCGTTCATAAGGCTTTGGAAATCTGCAGCAATAAAATACATCAAAACATGGTTGGAAGAAATGTGCCAGGAAGCAGCATTGAAGAGATCCCTTTCTAAGAACAATGGGATATTGACAAACTTCAGTTTTGTTTCTTAGAAACAAATTGGGCATCATTATGAGTTTGCCGCCAACTCCATTACACTGTATCCGCCGCCTGACTTCCCGGTGCTATGGGGACATTACAAGTCCCAGCACCCCGGAAAGTCAGGCGGCGGAAAATGTTAGTCCCCATTCCCAGAATGGGGACTCAGAAGCACTGCCACCATTGCTAACGGTGCTTTCATGAAAAGTCTTCCTGCAGGAGCCGGTGTGCCCGGCTGGTCTGACCTTGCAGAGCCCAACGGCCCCAGAAGGCAGACTTGTAGTGTGGCGGTCTGGAAACAAGGGTGCCGGTAAGCTAACTGGCACCCTAGGTTCCAGACCGTCACACTCGTAATTAGGCCCATTGGGCCTCATTACAAGGTTGCCGGTCCGGACACAACGGTACCAGTAAGCTTACTGGTACCGTTGTATCCGGGCCGGCAAACTCTGAGTTGTGCCGCGGGTGCCTTTCATTCTGCCCGGTCTGCCCTGGCGGGATGAAAGGCACCCGCGAGCACTGCATGCTTGTAGCACCGGTGCTACAGGCATCCCCATTCCCATTGAGCCCTATGGGGCTGAAATGGGAATGGGGATCTACCGGTACCGGCACCCACGAAAGAGCAATTACTGTGTCCGGCGGGGCCAGAATACCCCAGTAATTGCCCATTCGTGGGTGCCAGATTTCCATGCCGGTATGGAGGTAGCCTTGCCGATTTTACCGGCAAGGCTACCTCCAACCTTGTAATGAGGCCCAATGTGTTGTTATAAAGGAAACTGAATGGAGGCATTGGCATTTTCTGAGTTTATTTTGATCAGGGACAGCTTTTGTGTGGGTTCAGTTGTCTGCCTGAAAGCCTGCACAAATCATGCACACAAGCAAGAACCCCAATAGATTACAGAGCCTGGCAGGAGCCATGATACTGTTAGGTGATGTGAAATGGCCAAGCAGAGGACCTGGGTGTAAGTGGTCATGACAAGGCTCTATTTCCAATTATTTGGGGTATTCTGAGTAAGGGTTGGGTCACAGTAAAATGTTAGTATGTCCTTGTGATAAGACTATTTCCTATCATTTGGGGGGTTCTGTGTAAGGGCTGTGCCTGGTAGTGCAAAGCTTGACATGCTTGGATGTCAGCCATTTGACTCCGAGCTTTCCATAAATAAAAACCCTTTAAATAGGGATGTGAAAGTATAAACCGTTCCGGTGTTGCAAGCTTTTCAGTAAAATTTAATTTCGATGCTTGTAGATGGAGCTTACTTACAGTGAAACAGCCATTTTTAGTGAAACATAGTCGATACGTGTTTCACGCAGTCTGTGCTTTCTCGTGTGGGCATATCGTTCAGGAATGTACATATCATGGAGTACAGCCGTGAAGTTATAAGTACTGATAATGTGAACACAAACGTTCATGGAGAGAATGGAGAAAGGTTGGACAAGAGCAAGAAAATGGAAAAGTGTTACGAAAGTGTTACAAATAAGCCTGCAGTTTTTCAGAATTGTGTGTTTAGCACCTGTGTGTACACACAATGGAGCTTTCTCTTTACTGGGAGAACATTATATGGCTCAGTGAGATTCGCAGTAGGACACAAATATATTTGGCGGGCTTACTGAGGACATGTATTTAGGAAAGAGTATTCAACATTGGTTCATTAATGTCACTTGGCTGCTCCATCTGATCCTTAGTATTCTGTTTCATAGTTGATGGGTGATTCCTGGTAGAAATGTTATTCACACACTAAATCCCATGATGGCAATACTCCTGTTCTAATCAGGTAAAGATTTGAAAAAACACCAAAAAAAGCAATAATTCACAACGAGTCAATACTAATCTGTTAATTCGTGGTACTTATTTTGTCTATTTGCACGTGTATTAAGCGTGCATTTTTAAAAGAATAATTAAAACATTGTCGGCGCAAACTTAGTGTGTGCCTTTAATTTGCTAAGGATCATATTGAGCAATTGACTAACATTAATTAAACAACAGCAGTATCTCATTCGGGACTAGTGACGTTTCTTTAAGCCATTTGCCAATACATCTAATGACAAGTCTCCCAGAATCTATTTTTAGTTACTTTGTGTGTTGATTGGGGAAGGTTTTGGTTGCTGAGAGGGCTGGGTATCGACTGTAGCTTAAGCCAAAAGGGTAGGATTTTACCAAGAACAGAGCTTACCAAGCAGGCCTGAATGGAACACGCCCCAAACAAATACAGAAGAAGATAAATAACTCATAGAGAAGTAACCAAGCGTGAATGTGTGGATCTTCATAAATCTTGGAGCTCAATAAAAAGTGACAAGTTGAATGGGTGCTCTAAACAGGATGCAACCGTGAAGGAACTGGGCGATCGAACTGCAAATGGAACATGGCACAATGACAGTCAGAGATAATGATAACAAAGCAGGTGACATCAATACTCACAACATGAAATAACAAATATCACAAATGCGGCAAAATAATTGGAGAATGCTGAGACTCGGTGGTACGTTAAGGAACTAGGTTAAAGAAAGCCCCTTCTTCTGTTCCAAATGAAAATTTCATAGGGGATATTTCGAGAAAAGCTATTTAAAAATAATTTTAATGATGTGACTAGTGAAATAGAGAAATCACCTACCTTGGTAGAAATATAACGTGTATTTTCGAGGCTGATGCCGTGTGCACTTTTTCACTCGCAATAGGAGCATTTTAGAAAAACACATACTAGAAATACATCAGCAGCCAAACAGCCATTAATCGTATAACTGGGTGGCCTGTCTGTATTATATGCCTTGGTCCTATGTGGGTGCTGGAGGATTTAGCAGTAACAGGGAAAAGAAAGGGATATCTGCGGCTATTCTTAGAATTAACACAAATATGAAAATGAGATCTGTTATTATGTTAACGATTTAAATCTAATTACCCTAACATGATTCTATGTTGGAATCACACCAATAAAGGGCAGATTCAGGAGGAACAGGCAGACTCAGACACTGAAGGAGGGTTGCAACAAGGAAGTTAAGGATAAGGGTGAAGGAGCAGGCAACCCTCACAGCAAGACAATGAGCTGCAGCCCAATACCTTCAGTACACATTATTAGATACACTGGGTAAAAACACTTGTGATGGACACAGTGCTGGAAGTGCACCTGCTTAGGTTTCTATGCCTCCATGCTGCCTGTTTTCACACAACACGCAATTTAGCCTGCCGCAAGGACTTTGCTTGCAAAAGCCTCCTTTTACCCATGTGCGCATTCCTAAACTGATCTTGTCTCCATAAATGCTGCTCCATGTCCTTTGCCCATATGGCCTATGAACCTCACCCCTTGGTATACTGTCCAATCGCCTCACCTCAAGTTTCCCACCCTCACCATTCCAGTTCTACCCCGTACCACAACACGCTTCACCTTGTCTACTCACTTCCTTCTGGCCAAGCTCACATGAGGTGCGAGGGTTGCATAACCCTGCATACAGACCTTTCTGGTATCCTGTCCAATCTGTGCACACGTATGTGTGATCTATGCCATCAAAAGTGTTACTATGTTTATTTTTTTATTTTTATTGTGCTTCTTTTTTTGTGTGGGACAAAGCATGTCCCATCCCCTAAAAGCCTTTGAAGCTTTTCATGTAAGAAGGGGTTCCCAGTCATAAATAATTGTTAATTTTTAGAGTTAAAATGAAAATGTTCGGAGTTCTTGTTATGTATTTTAAACCTACAGTCTCCTCCAATAAGCTTCAAAGGCTTGCTACGTGATGTGGCACGCTGGAAGGAGGAGTCGGACAAAAAGGTGGCATTTTGGTTAAAAACATTTATTAAAATAATAAGGAAAGAAAACCTAGCTCTCCCTATTCTAACAGTGTTCCCTACCTAAGGAAACTCAGGTGCTTGTCATCAGGATGATCGTCTAGCACTAAATAACCATCCTCTGTCCCAAATTCCCCTCTTTTCTAGACCTACCACTAAAACATAGCCAACTGAAGTTATCCAGGAGTATTGCCCCTCCTCCTGGTTCTTTATCGGGATCAATCACTGTTTTTATGACCCAAAAGAGTAAATTCAAAGTGGACCAGGGGAATGACTCTACTTCTGATATCACCAGCCTTCAGCAATGTTGGCAGTTCCAGATAACCAAACAATAATGATTATTTTCAGGCTTAAACCATTGGTCTGATGAAATAGAGTATGATTAAACAATCAGGAGAATGACTCCCTTCTCCTCGTATCATGAGTACTTTATGTAGTTTTTGTGACTTTCCTAAGAGTGCCTGCAACTCCTTCCAAGCTCTCCTCCAAGTACTTAGATTGCACACGTTGGAGTCAATAAAGCAAGGGGGATTACTCCCAATGCTGTCCACACTTTTATTTCTTCTCTCCTGGCCAGTCATGCTTTTCTGGCAACCACTGAGATGAGGGAGATAACTCCTGAGGCACTCTTCCTTATAAATGCTGGCATGAGGGAGACTACTCCCAATGTACTCTTCAGGGTCAGTAGCTCTAGGTTGGCTACTCTGACGAGGGAGTCTAATCCCTTTGTACTCTTCAGGATCAATAGCTTTAGGTTGACTACTGTGGCGAGGGAGACTACTCCTGATGCACTCTTCAGAGGTAGAAGCATTATGATGGTTACTGTGATGAGGGAGATTACTCCTGATGCCCTCTTCAGGGTCAATAGCTTTAGGGTGGCTATTGTGATGAGGGAGATTACTCTCGATGCACACTTCAGGTTCAGAAGCTTTACGGGGGTTACTGTGACAAGGGAGATTACTCCCAATGCTCTCTTCGGGGTCAGTAGCTTTAGGGTGGCTACTGTGATGAGGGAGATTACTCTCGATGCACATTTCAGGGTCAGTAGCTTTAGGAGGGTTACTGTGACAAGGGAGATTGCTCCCAATGCTCTCTCCACGGTCAGTAGCTTTAGAGTAGTTGCTGTGATGATGGTGATTACTCCTGATGCACTCTTCAGGGCCAGTAGCATTAGGAGGACTAATGTGGTGAGGGAGAGTACTCCCAATGCACCCTTAAGGATCAATAGCTTTAGGGTAACTACTGTGATAAGGGAGATTACTCCCGCTGCACTCTTCAGGGTCAGCATCTTTAGGGGGGCTACTGTGATGAGGGGTATTACCCGCAATGCGCTCTTCAGGGTCATTAGCTTTAGGGTTTCTACTGTGATGAGGGAGATTACTCCTGCTGGACTCTAATCCTCCCCAAACCTGTACAAGGTCTACCGTGGCCCCCGTTACCTTCTTCTTGCAGCAACTACATCGCTGGTTCTTTCTCTGGTCTTGGATTTGGACACTCTGCTAGGACATTTCCTCCTCTCCACTCCACACTAGCCCTACGGGGAACTTGGTCCTTTGGTTCTGGCGTAGTTGTTGGACCGAATGGTCCACCTCAGCGAGATCAAGCCACCAACAACCTTCTTCCAGCTCCTGGTTTCCTTAGCACTCCTGCCTTCTCCAGAGCTCTCCTCCAACCTGGATCTGGTGTCCTCTCCGTCGAGCACTGATCTAAGTAGCTTGTCTCTCCACTCCCAGGTTTGAACTTCCTGGGGTTTCCAGCATCCATGCCAGCTTCTTCTCCCTTGTGGTCCTTTCTCTCTCTTTATATTTTGAAGCTGGTCCCTCCCCAGTGCACTGTCAATATCTTTCTCTGGTTTCCATGGGGTATTCTTCATGTCTCCTCAGGACTCCTCTTCTCAGTACTGTCTAGCTTTGACAAAGGAGTAATCAGCATCACTCCTTTGATCTTCTTTTCAGCACTTGAGGGAAAGGTATGCAAATGCTTTTGTCTTTTCCTGGTCATATTTTGGTCAGTCTCTAAATGAGTACTGGAGGGAGTATCACAATCCATGACATTAGTACTCCCTGGTTGATTAGCTGGTGTTTGTGGAGATCTTAAGGCCTCAAGGGCAAGAGGGTTAGGGAGTTCCATCACGGAACTGGAGTCAGCATCCCCATGAGGGAAATTCTCCCACTTTTTACCAACCCTAGGGGGAATATCGGGGAGAAGGGATGCAATCTCGTGATTCATCACAGTGGTTTTCCTGAAGTCTCAGGCGCATCTGCAAGTTGTTCCATATTTTTGGATCAGGCAAATTGTGAGATCAGTTTGCTCCTGAGTTTAGTTTTACAAAGTTGGACAAAACTGCCTCACTGATTTTGATCTGAAATTCGCATTAGCATTTATTGAATTAGCGTGCTTTTGCCAAAGCGATAAACGTGCCAACACACTACAAAATAAGATAAACTGACAATAAAAACGAATCACTGCTCTAGTCAAAGAAGATAAGATTTAAGTGAGGCACATAATAAAGAGAGAATGGGCAAATACCTAATAGTGAGAGGTAAAGAATTCCAATATTTAGGAGAGAGTAAAGAAAAGAGCAAAAACTGGATGGCGTACAAGGAGGATACAGAAATAGAAATAAGAGGAAAAGTAAGATGGAGCCAGGCCACGACTAGATATTAAGACAATTTACAGAAAGTGAAAGATCAGGTCTCTATCAAAAGCTAGCCATGATATGGGGCTTTTAGGAAAGTGACTGGAGGTCTTGTGGTGCTTCATAGTATTTGGTTTTATTCAAAAATGTGTATGTTTCGAAATGACCAAATCACCTGCGATTCAAATTAAATAAGGTAGTAAAAAAATACAAAATACAAAGCCTAAGACATTTGATCTGTCATTTTTTAGCATAAGACCAGTTCCCATTGTTTCGCAATTTCAAGTTCCTTGGTATAATTGTGTATTCCCTGAGTGGATTCCTGCCACTGTCACTCCTACGCAGACCTACTCCTCTTTTGAATGTCTTGTCTGCCGACTCTCTCTCTCTCCTATCCATTCCCTTACCGTGGCTACTATCTATCGGCCACCTGGTCAAATTTCCTCCTTCCTCTCCGAGTGGGCTGACCTCTCCTCCTCACTCCTGTCCACTACCACTCAACTCCTCCTTCTTGGTGACTTCAACATCCACCTAGATGCCTCCTGTCCCCCCACTGGACTCTTTCGTGACCTCTGCCACTCTCTCTCACACTCTATTCTCCCATCTGGGCCTACTCATTCTGCAGGGCACACTCTTGATGCTCTGATCTCTTCTGACCTTCCCCTCTCAGTCCCTCTCTCCAGTCCTTTCTCCTGGAGTGATCACTTTCTCCTATCCTCCCACCTCACCCTCCCTACCCCACAGGCCAAGCCACCCTCATCATTGCCACCCACCTTCTCGGTCATCCGACCCATGAAGCGCTTGTCAGTTGAGGCTTTCGCTGCCACCTTCCCCCCCCCTTCGGCTGACTCCCACCCTGACACAGCCCTCTTCTTGCTCCACTCTGCTATTGCTGATACTCTTGATATCCTTGCCCCTGTCATGAGAATCCGCCTGAAGCCCAAAGCCAAATGTAACTCCTGGTATGATTTGGATCTCGTCACCCTAAAACGCAAGTGCAGGGTGGCAGAGAGGAAATGGCGTGCTTCTTGTTCATCCTCTGACAAACTGGCCTGCCGCCTGCTCCAAAGGCAATACCGTCTCTCCGTTCTCACCAAGAAGAGAGCCCTTATCCAAGCCCGCATCTCTGCGGCATCTAACAATTCGGCCGAACTCTTTAAAATCTGCAAGGAGCTTGCCACCCCTGCTGCAGTCTCTACCTCTCCTGTCCCCTCCCAGGCCCTCTGTACTGCACTGGCCTCTCACTTCATCTCTAAAACTCAGGACATCCTGTCCTCACTCTCCTCCTATCACCTCCCTCCCTCGCCTCCCTGCTCTTCCTCCGGCCCTTCTGCAGCCACCCCTCCTCCCTCCTTCTCTGCCTTTCCCCTTTTCTCTGCTGACGAAGTTTCCAGACAAGTCCGATCTATGAAAGTCTCGTCTAAACAGGTTCACCCCTGTTCCTCCAAAACTATCATGGACCACATCGACTCCCTGGCTCCTGCCCTGGCTGACTTTTGCAGCCTCTCCTTCGCCACTGGAGTCTTCCCATCCCTCCTCAAGCACTCCCTTGTGCACCCTCTTCTTAAGAAACCCTCTGCCGACCCCTCCTGCCCGGCTTACTATCGGCCAATCTCCATCACTCCCTTCCTGGGCAAGCTCCTGGAGAAACTGGCCATCTCCCAGCTTAACCTCCATGCTGAAGCTGTTGGTAGTCTTCATGATCACCAATCCGGCTTCAGAGCGGCCAGAAGCACGGAAACTGCTCTCCTGAACATCCGTGATGACCTGCTCTTGAACCTCGACTCCAACACTCCGTGTGTTCTCATTCTGCTTGATCTCTCTTCTGCCTTTGACACTGTCAACCATGCCACCCTGCTCAACCGTCTCCGCGATAACCTGGGTATCACTGGTCAAGCTCTGGCTGACCTCTTTCCTTTCCAATCGACCCTCCCAGGTCCAACTTGGGTCCTTCCTCTCTGACATCTTTTTCTCCACCTGTGGTGTTCCCCAGGGATCTAATCTCTCTCCCTGGCTTTTCAACCAGTATCTGGCACTTCTTGCCCACCGCATCGCCGCCCTCTGCCCCAACTTTCAGTGCTATGCGGACGATACCCAGCTTATTTTCAGGCTACCCTCGGCCTCCTCTTCTCCCGCCCTCATCTCTGACTGTCTGTCTGCTATCCAGGAATGGTGTGCTGCCACCGACCTCCGCCTTAATGCTAGTAAGACTGAGATTCTACTCATCGGCACACCCACTCCCTCCTTCCCTGCAGCTCTCTGGCCAGCCTCTCTTGGGCCTCTTCCTGCTCCTACCTGCAAGGCAAAAAACCTCGGGGTCATCTTTGACTCCACACTCTCCTTCTCTCCTCATATATCTGACGTCTCTAAGAAGTCACACTACCAGCTGCACCTCCTTAGAGGTATTCTTCCCTTCCTCTCCTTCCCCCAGAAGCTCACTGTCTCCCGAGCCCTGGTTCTCTCGAAGCTGGACTACTGTAACAGTCTCTATCTTAATCTGCCTGCCTCCCCTCTCCGCCCTCTGCAACTCATCCAGAACAGAACTGCGAGACTTGTCCTTGGCCTCAAGCCCAGGGACCGTATCTCTCCAGGACTGAAATCTCTACACTGGCTCCCAGTGGCTGCGAGGATTAAGTTCGAAACCCTCTGCATTGTCCACAAGGCCTTCTGGGACCTGGGGCCTAAATACCTGCAACTCTCTCTTCCTAAATATCTTCCTTCCCGAGCCCTTCGCTCATCCGTCTCCAACTCCCTCAGGGTCAGCCGCTTCTCGAAGCAACGAGCTGGGGGTAGATCTCTCTCTGCGGCAGGAGCCTCCCTCTGGAACAGCCTTCCTGCCTCCCTGAAACTTGAGGAGAACCATCTCCGGTTCCGGAAGCACCTCAAAACCTTCCTCTTTGCTTCTGCTTTCTCTCTCCCTCTCCCCTGCTAAATTCTTCACTAAATTCGGCACTGAATCTGAAACTTGGCCACTCTCACCGACCTCGGTCCTGGGCCCAGCCACTCTCCACTTGCACTGCCTCCCTGGCAACCCCTGCACTGCAGGACTGTCTCTGTATCCCTACATCCCCCCCTTCCCAGCACTTGTCTGAACTTACCTTGCACTTGTCACCAGCTGGCCCTATTTATTCATTTATCTATTTATTTCTATTCTACTTACCTTGTACTGCACTTTTCCTTTCCCCCTACCCCTGCACTTGCGCGGTCTGAATGACACCTGGCCTAGTAGGATCGTTGTCTGTCCTCCCCCTGTTCCCCCCTCCCTGCCTCGTCGCGCCTTGAAACACTTGTGTATAGGCGCGTTACAAATGCCATATCATATCATATCATATTACTGTACGAGAGACAATGGCACAGTAACCAGCAGGGTCGTCAACTCTGAAAGGTGGGCAGGAACCGTCTCGAAGTGACCGTAAATGAGCAGATGTCACACTGCTTAGCTCTATTGTGAAAAAGGCCAGGGGAAAGGCACTTGGCATTTGATGCTAGCTCTGAAGGAACTCCAGCTGTTCCCAGCCCTGTGCCAGCCACAGGCTGAAATGAAAGAAATGACACCATGCATCCCTGGACAAAAGACACAATATTCGAGCAGCATTCAATAACCTACATTTCCAGACCTTCAAAATTCTGAGCCATGGATATTTCCTGGATGTGAACTATAATTTCAAGGAAGCACGCATGTGTAAAATGGGTTCGAGCGTCAATCAGTGGCATTTGGCTTTGTTGTGTGACATGTTGCATCACACGGCACGACACCGTGGTGGAAAACTGCAGACATGTTCCACAAGAGGCAATTAAATATAAGGAAAACATCTGTTGGATGCCATTCAAACTTTCACATAATGCAGAGACACTGCTCGATAATTAGCTGCTTTCAGCGGAAATGTCAGGAGCAGCATGTATTTTGTGCCAAGTTCTATTAAGGGTCTATTAGAGAGATTTCTCTTTAAAGAAAAGTCGCTCATTCACAACAGCACATTCTGTTGTTTTAACAGTCACTTAGAGCATCCAGCAAGCTGTCACTGCGTGTTGCTCTGCTTTTACGACTCCCAGAATGGGATGCAGGAGTGCTTCCCATGCCGGGAGCACGCACACTGGGTGATGTAGGTTGGAGGTGAGTACAAGAAAAGATGTCAAAGTCGCAGAAAATACCATTCCTAAAATCCTTTGAAGAGAGCAGAAAATGTGGCAGATTTCAGAAATATTGTAATTTTTTAACACTATTTTCATGTAGGCGTAACTCCAAAGACAAGGGCCTCATTACACGGACGGCGGTAAGGGTTAACGGTCACCGTTAATGGCAACGGTGACCGTTAACCCTTACCGCCGTACTACGAGGTCCCTTTGCGGGTTGGAGGATTTAACGCCTGCTTCTTGCAGGCGTTAAAATCCAACCCGCTAAGGGACCTCGGAGCTAATTACGGCACCGCAAAATTGCAGTGCCGTAATTAGCGCCTTCCCCAGTCCCATAGAGCCCTATGGGGCAGAAATGGGAATGGGGAAGGGCAATGGCGGAAGGGGGATTTACCGCCCCTCCAACCTTGGAATGGGGCGGTAAATCCCCTTTCCGCCAAGGCAGTGCCGGTATTTTACCGGCATGAGCCATGGCGCTAATAGCGCCATGGCTCACCGCCTAACGTGTAATGAGGCCCTATGAGAGATTGCGTATGCCACGATGCTCGTCTTCAGGTACACAAGTAGGTACATTATTCTTTTCAATTCCTCTATGGTGCCGCAGAATTGGAGATAAACAAAATCAGTATACAAATCTTTATTTTATTTTCAGTTGTGGCCTTATTTTTTATAGGGCCTTATTTTAAGGACTGCCAACTTGCTTTATCTGGGCAAAAGGAATTAATCAGTTTCAACTTCAACAACATAAATATTCAAGTAAATGCTTGAGTTGACTGCTCAAATAACTTTTTGTGTAGTGCAATTCTTTAAGAAATAACGGCCTCCCAAATGTTCAGTAGTGCAAGCCTGGCTCTCATTGACAGCTCAGTTGTCAGCACTGAAAATAATAAACATTGCTGGAAGTAAAGACTTATCTTAAATGTGGTGGCATCTGGGCGGGGCGGAGGAAGAGTAAAGAAAGCGTGTTGTTCGAGGTGCTGACCCACTATCTGTGTGGCTCTCCCATTTCCAATGAGCAAAATGCAGCAGTTTTTCACCAACCAAAGCATGTACCATCCCCTTTAACCTACAAGGCAAACCTGCTATTGAGATCACCTTTTGAGTTTATAGTAATTTAACAACTATGTGACAATGGTAAACAGAGAAAGCCCATTGAGCACCTTCTGGATTTGGGTGGAGGTTCAATAGCACCTTGTTCATTTGGTTTCCATGCTTTCTGTACATGTACATGCAAATACATATAGTATGGAAACTAACCAATACATATAGAACTGGTGGCATAACTTGTATAGCAATCTCCATCAAAACAGTATTCACTTTGTGAACGAGAAAAAAAATGAACAAAGTACAGTTCTTGTGGCCAACATTTGAACATGTTGCGCCTTTTTTCTTGGCTAACAACAGTTATTTCATTGACACATATCGCTATTCTTTGGGATTCTAAACTGTAAGCTTCAATGAACTGCAAGGTCTCTTTTTTGTTTGAGTGTGTCATACCAAACTCAGAGCTCAGCAAGCAGGGGTTATTATTCCATTCGTGACTTCTAGCCCCTGAACTGAGAAAATCAGATGTCAGATGTGACCCAGTCCTTTCATTATCTTCTTGAAGAAATTAATTAGTGATCTTACACGGGTGTGGTAATGCAAATGAGAGTTTAATCAGGTCTGGCCACGCTCCCATATCAACAAAACATTTAGTAAAACGCCAATGGTCGCACAGCTGCCATGAAGATTAGAATAGGTGGCACAACACAAGGAGGGCAGGAAGTAGTATACATTCACATAAGTAGGATAGGTTGCAGAATACCCAGACTGGGTTAAATAATTAGCATAGAGATGAATAGGCAGGGAGAGGTTGCAGCATACACTGGCCTGGGATAATGAATGGTGGCATGCAAAAGACACGAAGAACACTAACATGGTGGATAAAGAACTAAAGTACCACCATTACTCTGACCACACCTTGCAAGGCCTCAATTCTGAAATACGGCATCCAAACATACAATTGGTTAATATGACATCCTAGACTTCACGAGGCTCAGACAGCGTCCTAAGCACCAAGATCAGTGTGCCATAAGGAGTTTGGCTTAGAAGATAACGCTACTCCAGATAATGTTTCCCTGGACACACAGCATGCAATTATTAAAGTTGATTAGTTTTACTTGGTAGCAGTGAGAAACAGATTTATCCTTGAATTCCAGGTCCAAGTAGCTATCATGCCAATTGATCCCATAATGAATGAATATAGAGCGCCCCAAGTGGCTGCCAAAAGAAAACACACGCACACTAAAACAGCAGACAATCCAATAAATAGAATAAATTGAGCTCTGAACAGTGGTCCTCTACTACATGATCAAAAAAGTGGTAATTTATTCCAGGCCCAATTAGATAGTGCACCTGGCAATTCCTTAGCACAGCTAGACACAGAGGCAGCATGCCAAGGCCACAAACAGACTGGCAGATAAGGCCTCAGTATACTCAAATAGGTTTGTCAAACAACACCCCTATTTTCAAGACTCATCTAACTCCACCAACAGGGGAACAAATTATCTATTTATAAAAAAGGAGCTAGACAAATTTATAACAACAATTATCTCATCACCCAAACATATGGGATCACTGATTTTCTGGCACACTAAGTCCTGAAAGGATAGACCGTATGCAATTATACATAAAAAAAGAGTTCATAAAATACATTTATTCAAAAAAACAAAAACAAAATTTCAACTAAAACACGTATCGATCCAAACTCCCAACACAGTGATCTAAAGATCATACATAAAACATGAATCCAAAGCAACCTAACACCAAAGAGGGGCAAATCGACAGAGACAAAGGATGCCTTTTTTAGGACAATGCTCGAATCGAGGAGATTGGGACAATCAGATCAGAACAAGAAGGAAATTGAGGAATCAGTTGTAGTCAATCTCTCACACCATATTTTGAGCAGCAAGGAGGAAGCAACTTTAAGTAAAGGGCTCAACTTTGGTACCACTAAATCCCATTACCCTTTTGAATTCAGAACTGAATTCTATGCGTTCATGCGGAGTATTCATTTAAATGAGTACTTTAGAGAGAATCAGGAATACACTAATAACAACTGTAGTGGACTTCGCAATCATTCCACCTTTAATGCTCCAGCCCATTCTTTCACTCCGGAATCAGTGGTATTCGAACGACAGGTGTTAGCGGAGGTGATCAAATTGGAATTGCAAGAAAGATTTCAGAATTCCAATTTTAGTAGTGTCCAAAGAGCCCTGACTATGAAGCTTGCAAAGGATAAGACCCTAATTATCACAGCACAGAAGTGCTCGAGGTCAGATGAGCAAACTACCGACCAATCAAAATTGCGTATCTTTTTATCAACTAGAGTAGTAGAGTACCAACCAATGGTATGGTAGATTGAAATGTATAATTTGTAGAAGGATGCATCTAGGAGGAGTCATTAGTTGTGAAAGAACCCATAGTAAAAGGTTCATTTATATGTAACTATATGTTATATATTCCACTAACCAATCAAGTAAGAGAACAGATGATTGTTATGATGATTACTGACTATGACATCAACGATGATGATTATCTGGTTTATAACCATGCTATTTCTAACACCATTTTGACATTGTCCTCTGAAAGCTCTTCCAGGTGGCATTTGTTTTGGAAAAAAGCTTGGTTTTCTCCTGCACTTGGAGTTACTCTGTTTATTGAGTTTTTCTCTTTATTGGTATACTTGGGCCCATTTTAACACTGTACATTACAGTGAAATGCACAGCATTGTTAGTGTTCAGAACCAGGCACAACATTTTATTTTCTATATACAGTAGATCCCTACACGTAGAACACCCGACAGCACTTACTTATCTTTTGGGTGCAGTTCCCCCAGTGACATAATAGAAAGCCGATCATGTGGGCCCTATATGGGAATAGGGAGCCACTGCTGGATTTTATTTTAATGTTATACCAAGCAGCAAAATTCTCCCGCAGAACAACTCTCATATGTTGTTCAATTATGCTGTGTTTTTCTGTAGTGCCTGAAAAGTGGAGTGTAGAGCATGGTAGCCTGTCTCGAGTCAGTGTTTCGCATGTACCAACATATTTTGCTTGTTCACATGGCAGGTCATAAATGATAATCTACAACATTCCAGAAATGCACTGTTACTGTACAGGACATCAGCACTGCAGTGAAAATGCCTCACCCCCCCACCAGCCCAAAGTCGATCATTTTCTTGGACCTTTTCAATATTATACAACACACAATGATATTTGACCCAATACAATGTCCTAATTCTCAGGTAACCACCTATCATGTTTGTAATATTCCCCTATGGTGCAAAATGATTGAAAGAAAATGACCTATTCTACTGTACAATATCATTATTTGTGTGTCAAATCTCAGTGAAATCTAGGTTATAAAGAGGTGCACCATATTCAACTGAGAGACTTGAGAGCAGGTACATGTCCCCATTTGGGAACTCCAAACCCCTACATTGAGGAAAGCAGTGATTTCAGTAATCACGCAGTCCTTTTATCATATTCTTGAAGAAGTTATTCGGTGAACTAATAGGACTGGCAAAGAGCAGAGTGAAGAAAGCATCAGGGAATGTTAGTGTTCAGACCCACTAAAGACAACTGATTTTTACTACGCAGTACATCCCCCTGTAGAACACCCTGAAGCACTTCCTCACCTTGAAGCTTAGTAATCCTCTTCACTTAGTGCACTTCCCCCTTGGTTGACAAAGATAGCAGACAGTGGTCTGTCAATCCTGTGCATTAAGAGCCATTTCTGAATGTCTTTAATGTATACTCTGAGGCAGAATACTCCCTCTACTTTACTCTCATATTCACTCCAATAATGTTCGTCCACATAGCAGAAAACTGGAGCCTACAGCAGGGTAGCATACGAGCTGCACCACACAAAGGGATTCTTAAAAAAATACTTTAAAAGGAGTGATGGGGTAGGAGGAGTGGGGGAATCGGGCTGGTTGGTGCCACAAAACATTCCGAAGTCTGAAGTTTAATTGTTTTCCTGCGCACAAGGTTGATCACAGCAATCAGGCTGCCCTCTTCTTTATTAGTTTTTCTTGGCTTTTGCATCTGGGTAGACAGTAATCACTGACATGAAAGGGGGATATCCACAAAGTGTGATACCGCACAAGATTTCACACCTTGCAAGAGGTGAATGGGTGAATGGGTGGGATTGGTCAAATTTCACTATCGCCAGTACACCCAACACTGGTATGCCGACCTTGTGCCCAAACTTCCTATTTTTAGAAATGTCGCAAAATCATCAGTCTCCCGAAACCGCCTATACTGATACCACAGGGCCGGACCCCGCCCTGTGCAGGGTGAATGGGTGGATTTGGTCAAATTTCACTATTGCCAGTACACCGCACACTGGTTTGCCACACTTGGGCCAACATTTGAGCCCATCAACTGTAATGGGGCTGGAGCCAACCCCGACCATACAAACACACTTTCAGAAATATATATATATATATATATAGATTGCCAAAAACAGCTGTGGCGAAAACACCACGGTTAAAATAGCCACGCTGAAAATAACCACCATTAAAACACAGTAACTAGTGCAGTATACATTGGCTCTGGCTCTGTAGCACCCATAATCTTATTTAAGTGGCCCAACTTAACCTTATCACAAAAAAGGAACAAAGAGAAAAAGAGTACTCGGTAAGAAGCATGTCCAAGCATACATATGCACCATCTGGGGATGGCAATCATTGCTCACGGGACATAAAATAATGCACTATTGTGTGTATTGTTAACCTTCGTGCATGTGCAGTACGATTTGCATCTAGCACCACACCAATGATAGAATTGGCAACGCAGTCCTCTTTATTTGGGTGTATTGATGATAGGGAAAACATGATAAATAGTGCGCCTGGGGACCAATTCCGTTGGTGACGGTGCGCGGTACAAATACCTTTAACATTTAACATTTAACATAAATGGGTGGGAGATGACTCGCCAAGATGATGATGATCATATTGCTGCAAAGGCAACATCATATTGCAGCCAAGTTACTGTATGCACTGGAAAACATTTATACTCATCAAACAGAAATATAAGAAAGAATAGCATAGGGCATGGTTGCCTGGTAACCTTGAGACAAATAGTAAAGTAAAATAAATTAGCATATGAGAGGGCGGTGTTGATCAATGAGGAGGTTTGCAAACAAGCAGTGACCACCCTTACTTCCAGCCATCCTCCTGTGTCTTTCACTTTGCTGCCATCCTCCTGTGCCTCTCACTTTCCTGCCACCCTCTCTCCCTGTGACCTGGCATACTATGCTGTTTCTCCTCTTTGCCTGCCCCAGATAAGCACTAATGGGCTCCCCACCAAAAGTCCTGCCCACCCCAACCTTTTTCTCTCCCTCTCTAGTCAGCCGCTCATCACCTGCTGCTGATTTTGCTCACCTCAGTAGTCCCATTTTTGTCACACATACTCTCTGTCCATCTTAATAGCAGACACACTACCTCTACCATAGATGTTGTAGAGGGGATCCACGCAGATCAACACTTTAATTTCTGTTGGAGTCACCTTTTTTTAAATGTACAGGGTGCTAAGAACTTTGAGCCCCACATTGGTGGCTAGGCTTTGGCATCAATGGTCCTAAACCATTGGTGAAGCACTCGCTTCACTCGGGTCTTCAGAGGATTTGGCAATGCCACCACAGTCTGCCCCACAAGGTTGGATTTAACAGTGCATTATTATCCTTTCATCTGCCCCCATAAATGGAACACAAAGGACATCCTTGCAAGTTTCACAGTAATTTGGCTGTAATTCCTCCAAATTACCGCCAAACACAATTACTGTTACCCCCACCTGGTCCCCTGGGGTTCCCACTGGTTTGAAAGTGGTGGGATCGCTCCATTTTGGGAGTCCATAGGACTCCATGAGGATTTTATGGCAGATTTACTGTTGGAGGGGAATATGTCACTTTTCCTCAACAAATTGGCAGATTTACCATGCAGTAATTCCACCAACGGTAAATCTGCCAAAAAGTCTAATTTGGTGGTGTGGGAAAAACAGTGTCAATTCTGTTACCACCAGAAAGAGTGGCATTAATGAAATTACCGGGGGTATGGACCAAGGCCGTTAAGCCAGCGGTGCGGGCTTCACTCCCAAACACCACAGTGTGGTGTGTGCGTTCAATGTAATTTAGTCATTAATGAAATTACCGCCACTTTTTTTCTCTGCACTGTCAAACTTGTAATGAGGCCTGAAGAACGATAGTCTTCTCTGAAATAGAGGTACAAAAAGGAATCAAATGTAAACTCCCTAATGAAATCTTTAACGTCCTAGAAAGTTGTGTAAGTATGCCAACCCTGTTATAGGATTCCTCAACTGCTGTAATCATTCCTTTACTTATTAAGGATTCCAGTTGAGAGTTTACAGGACCAGGACTCCAAAATAGAAAGCCTTTTCACAATTGTTTGAACAAGAGCATTTATAAACATGATATTGCTCATGTGCATTAATGGCAAGCTTAAAAAAATTGATAAATGTCATCACTTGATACTGGATAGCAGAGTCTATATTACAACTAATACCTTAACAGGTTAATACAAAATTACATAGCAACACGGTGCCTAAATTACATATAAATGAATTGTAACCTGAAAAAACAGTATCGTAATATTTAGATACATCAAACAAATTACCCACAGTGTTGTTTCTATTTATGAACAACACATTTCTGCTTACCTTTCTCTTAACTGGGTTCATAGCCCCACTAATTTAATGTTTTCACTTTCTCACCTTTTTTTTAATCTCACAGCCCTTCATCATTTAATGTAATGTTCTCTCGTCCCTCCTCTTAGCCCAAATTCTCTTTTTGTAATTTCCCAACTTTTCCTATTACTTTTAAACCATTTGTTCACAATGCCTAAATTCGTATGATGCTTAATTGCAAACGTTAAAAAACGTGGGAGTTCTGACTTACTTTCTGGGTCTGTGGCTTTGAAACCAACTATGTGGATGTTTCGCTGATCTGAAAAAATACAGAATAAGCACCAAACTTAACCACTCAATCAGAGAAAACTACTAAAAAAAACAAAGCCAGGAGATTTGGAAGGGCTCAATACTAACTAACAGAGAGAAAGTGGACCGAATGATACAAATTCAAGAGAAACTACCCAATGGTTTAATCCCTTAAGAAAAAATGTAGATAAAATGGGGAGTTCATAAGCTTTCAGAGGTCTATAAATGGTTGAGGCAGGAGACAGAATATCTGCACTGGTGGATAAACTGACTTCTACTCTCAAGTAAACCCATTCTATTAAATGCTCAGATGGTAGAAACCATTGATACAATATTCACTTTAGTAAACCAGAAATGGAAGAACAGTTTTCAGATCCTGGAGTTTCTGGAAAATTGTGCAATGCTCATCCCTTTATGTAGACTGTGTCCACAAAGGTCTGACAATGATGCAGAACCTTCCCCCAAACTCTACAGTCTGAGAGAGCACAAAGAACAGCAAGATCAAAAACCAAGAACACCCCCAAACCTTTTATTACAAAATGTATAAAGCACACTGTGAAGTATAAAACCCTAAAAAATATCCAGACGCAGGAGAGACATTTACTTGACCATCACCAATCAGAGATGTCAGTTTTCCAGAACATTTTACCAAGGCAATAAATGATCCTCCAAAGGAGACTGATATACTTCCTAGCTTATCCCACGACTCTAAAAGTTAGGTGATTAGATCACCTGCAGGATTATGTGGGATGTTCTGACCGACTAGCCTATGCCCTGCGACATCCCTATGTGCTACTTTCATCAAAAGTAACAGAATGGCCACCAGAAAGCCTCAAGCACGCTAAAAATCGCTGAGAAGTGCGCAGGGAAACCTGAAAAATAGGCCGCCAATCCATTTTTCCTATGTCAGTGGTAAAACAGGAGACCACACTGCCAAAACCTATCATTAGGCTGTCCACAGAGTGGAATAGAACTGCTTGAAAAGGCAGTGCTGCATTGCCAGGAAAATCTAGAAGTGTTTTAAAATCTGTTTTTCCTTGGCTGATTGAAAGTGCAAAATTATGGTTCCCAAAAGCAGAGAAGAACCAACATCCTTGTGGGGTGTTCACCATCACCTTATTTAAGGAATCCCCATAAGCACAATGTCAGGAGAAACACCTTTCATCATAAAGAAATCCACATTCAAAAGGTGCTTGCTTGGAAAAATATGTCAGAAATAGGCGCAGTACCGTTGCTCGCCTGCGTCCTAGCTGTCATTACTAATACTGTCAGTTTAAAACTTGTGTCTTAAAATCAAATTGTAGAAAGAAGAGACTTGCCATCAATAGCAATATGGGTTGCTACAATTCAATTTCTATGTTTTAAAAAGACTGGAATTAAGAGATTTGTGTGGATATTTGTAGAAAATGTAAATTGTATATTAGAAAAGCCCATTTTTAAACAGTGTTTAAAGTGAACTAATGGCAGCCACACTGAACTTCAAAGACATTCCACAGCTGCTCCCAAAAAAAGGAATCTTCCTCCTGCTCTCTGCTCAGGAACTGGCATTGGGTTGTTAATGGAAGTGGGAGGAGATTTTGGCCTGTTGCTCTGAGTGGAGACAAAAGGCTCCCTTGACTGAAAGGAAATGCAAATTCAGGCATTAACAGAAACCAACTGCCCAAGGAAGAGAGGCTCAGGTTGCTCTTGGCCCAGCCAAACCTTGGAGGCAGAGCTAGACTGGTATGTGTATCTGACATTCCAAGGAAATATCTTTTTGGAAAAATCTGTGTTTTATATGTTGTTAATATAAAAAGTCTGCTCACAATGTGAAACTACTCTGAACCCTGTTCGATATTCAGAGACCGGACTACTAAAATGTTGATATTGTAGCAATTGTGATCATGCTAGGAATATGAATATGTACAGGATTATGCCCAGATGTCATGCGCATGTATGTGGAAAAATGTGTACAGATCTGACACTGGGTAACCAACCGAAAGCACGAAAAACTGTCAATTTTGAACTGAAACTCTCAAGAAGATGGGACGGATACGTGCTTTATTGAATATGTGATGTGAATATGTAGCATTATCAAGTTGGTGATATTGTAGATATGCTTTCTATGAAAAATAGGTTTTCTGGTTAGAAACAAAGGGGAGGTTAATCCCTGGATTGTAAATGACACTAAGTTTCCTTCTCAAATCAGGAGAGGGGGAATACTCTGACCAATCGGATCCCTAAAGGGTGGGCTTAGTATAATCAGCCTATCCACCCCTTGGGGAAACACATAAATAGGGACTGTTTTAGGACCTAGAAAGACACACACATTCACCCATCAACTGATTTACTGGCGAAGCACTCTGCAGGAGAACCCAGATCCAAGACTCCAGAACTCTGAAAGCAGAAGGCCCATTCCACAGCTGGACCCTTCTCAACTGGCCTTTAAAATCTTGCAACCTGATTTTAACCCCAGACTTCCAAGGGGCACATCAAAATTTGAACAGCCTGGTTGTGCTGTTTTTTGCTTCTAGCCAAGAACTCTTGCCAGAACCCAGAGATCCAAACCAGTAGAGCAGAGCTGAAACCAGATAGCTCTAAACTCCAGAACCAACCCGTCAGATCCAGTCCAGAGTGCCGTGCAGAGACCAGAGTGCCGTGTTGAATGCAGACCCAGGTGCCTGAATCCTGTCTGGTGGGCTAGCGGAATTCCAGTCCAAAACCTTTGACCAGATCCTGACAGGCCTATTCCAAAACCATAGTTGTGAGTATTTAGCATAGCATTGTCCATAGCCAATCTCTTATACTTAAGTAATCCCGTTCCAACATATCCAGAACTGCATTGTAGAATCTCTTTTGTCTGTTCTGAATCCTTCCCTCATCCATATAGTCCTTTGTTAATTGTAGTGATAATATCATCTTTGCGCTAATATATTACTGAAGAAAGTCAAGTGTCTTGGTGGGCAAAAGTCAGAGCGGAGGTGCCCTGTTCTGGTGGCTGTACCGTTGGGTATCTTGCATCTTCATAGTCTCCTTAGTGCCAAGAAAATTATTGTTTGTAATATTCAAAAGTGCATCTTTCATTTGAAAACCTTGACTCTTTTTGAGAAAAATCGACCTCTACTAAAACCTTCATAACTTCTGAACCGTACATGCTAGAAACTCCTTGTAGTTTTTCTGTAAAGGCGGTTCTCGCACTCTGAAAAGTTTGCCACAAATCTGCATTTGGCCCAATTTCAACGCATGTAAAAAAGCTATTTCTTGCATTCAACCTCTGAATTCAGTTTCCCATTTGCCATTCATTCAATCCTCATTGCTAGTATTTACCTGAATCTATCCAAAGCGGCTCCCACTAGTTTTGAATCCAATTTAGAGAAACAGATCAATTTTTATCATTTTTCCCATTCATTTAAAATATCATTCAAAAGCAATTGACCTGTTTTGAAATCATTCCTGTTACTCTCTAAGCTTGCTGGGGGAATTGGGATTGAAACTGCATTTGTAGAGTGTTTATTCCTGAAGCCTGTTTTCTCTCCTTATATCTGTATATAGCATATTAGGGGGGATTAAGTAGTAGCAGGGGGAAAGAGTGATTACATTGCATTTGATTAAATTCATATCAAGTTTTATTTCTGTGCTGCATTAATTTCCTATCATTGCATTTGGCTGAACCCACACAACGTGTTATTCTATGCTACATTATTCTTCTCATCCATACTCCTATTGATTAAAGAGATTGTTGATCGTAATATCATCCATTGGTGATCATTGTATAAATATTAATAGTGTGATATCTAGATATTGTTCAAATTCATAAAAGTGTGATATATCTATATTGTTCAATACATAAAATAAATCTTTTAACTTTGCAAAACAACCTACTCCTTGTTTCAGTGAGACCGGCGGGTATCCAAAGAGAGGGGCGTGATATAAGGGTACATCAGTCAGAAATAAAAGAACTATAGACATAAAATTATATAAATAAGGGTTCCAGCTGGGCATCTCACGCTAGGCATTGACTTAGGGGGAGTGCTGGGTTGAAATCACTTATAATTATTAAGACTAGTGGTGAGCGGAATTACTACCAGCAGATCAAAATTGTTGAAATGTGCCTGACATTTCACTTCCACATTCATCATAGCAAAATGGAACTCCATGTGCAGTAACCACCACTGCAACCTTACAAATATGAAGGCACAGTTCATGCATCTGTGGGTCTAGTTCACATGGTCACACATTTTGCTGGGTTTACGTACAATCTTCTGAGATCTTTGCCGTAGTGTGGGAATCCAAACTCAAATAAAAAATAATGAAGCAATTTATGGAATGCAGTTTTCCTGTCAATTCTGCTCTGCTTTTATAGAATATAAACGGCACTCATTTCTGAGATGATTGAGATGGTTTTGTGTGTTGCCTTCAAACTGTATATTTTAGGAATATGTTAAGATGGGTTTTTGTGGGTGGTTGATTGTTAGGATTGTTTGTGTCTTGATCCAACAACATTAATGTTTTGATAACTGTAATTGGACTAAATAAACATGTTTTGCTGAGATGAGCAGTGTATTGTACAGTTGCAACATATTTCTTCGGATTAGTCCCAATAAAAGGCATTTTGTGTTAATTTCAATCTGGACTAATATGTTATCAAAACTTTCTTTGTACTTCACAATGGGTTTAATGATGAAAGATATCAGTACATTTCTAGCAAACAGAACATAGATAAGACATGGTCTGAGTCTTCGCCAGTCCTAATGGACTAGAGAAAGGTGGGAGCGGGACAGATTCATCATAATGTCTTAATATGGTCAGGTAACAAATAACTTATTTTGGATCATCCCGCCCCCTACTTGATCACATTCCACCTGATTGACTTACATCTTTTTCTCAGTTGGCAAGATCTTGAAAGTGCTCCAAAGAACACAGTCATTTCTTTGGGCGGCTATAAATTCTAAGGAGAGTTGTGGATTAGCTTGCTAACCTGTTTACCGGAATGTCTTTTACGGGACTGTAGGTGGCTCCAAATCATTTCTCCCCTGTCTCTGTAGAAGCCAGCATCCATAGCTCTGGATGTCAGAAGTTTCTACTTCCCTAAAATAAATTCCACTGTGGATTGTCTCAACTCCACCTGATGGGATTTAAGAGCAGGGCCTTATGTTCCATGCACAATTCTTGACTATTACCTCTGCCCCTACATCTATAGCCTACTTAGTGACAAGTCCAGATGTTGAGGACATTCTCCCAGAGGTTCCCATTGCTATAAAGATTGGTAGGTCAGTGGAGTTAAGAGCCCTTTCCTGAGGGCATATTGTTCATCTATGTACACTAAACATATCATAAACAGCTGCCTGGAAAGTAGGCCTGGTGGGAGGACTCAGCCCCTCTTGCATTCTCACTATTTATAGCAGTGGCCTGTTATGGTATTGGAGTAGTGTGGGTGGAACGTAGCGGTCATGGTTCTGACAATCCAGTGACTGATACCATAAATGGTGGACTGAAAAAAACACAACACACAAGAAGTAGATTTCACACTTATTTTATCTGTGTTCCGTAGGTGGCTGGGATGCACAACAATAGGGAATAGGGGGGTACCCACAACTCAACAGAATGCTGAACAATGGTAAGTATACATGCTTAGAGGAAAGGATGGAGGCATGGCTCTGCACATATACAAATTGTCACAAAAGTGGGGCCAGGAATTCAGACCCCATTTGCTTCCACCATACAGTGCGGGGTATGACTGGCTCTACCATTAACCCTGGTAGACCTCTCACCACTGGGTCACAGGGGTTCCCGCCCCCTTTGAGAAGGCGTGGTTATTGGCCTTGTCAAAAAGTACTGTATTTAACTGAAATCAGGGCAACTGGAAACACATTCTATCTCCATAATCCCGATTATGAAAGGGAATAACCAGCGTATGGATGAAATCAAACTGCTATTATTCATAAAGAGGATTAATGAACAAAGCATGCTATGCATATGATAAATGTTGGGGGACATCACTGCATGAAGAACTTCATGAGCTTACCCCACATTCACGCTGTGGCCAACGGCATGACGTTGCAGCACACAGTGAGTGGTAGGAATGCTACATTGCAGAAACAATACACTACAGATCTTAATTAACCAATATTAATAAAGTCAAAGAATATATATCAATAGTTTAGGACTTCCATGAGGCTGAATAAAAAAGGAAAAAAAGATTACAAATATAGAAAATGATGGAGTCAATAGAAATAATGTATACAATGTAGTCTGATATAAATATGAAAAATTAAACTAAAAAGTCTAAATAAATAAATGTATTGGATAACATGATTTAAAATAAAAGGGCAATAAAAATCAGCCTATAAGTGAAGCTAATGTAAATAAACCATCAAAAAAGAGAGAAATCAAAAGGAATGGGGGTGAAAGAAGAAAATTGCAGAAAAGGGGAGAGGAAAGAGCAGAAGTGGTGAGATGGGAGGAAGGGGCTCGGTCTCCATATTATACATTATATTATCTGTATTGTCCCTAACACACTAGGGATGTATTATCTCAGGTTAGTGGGCTAGGAAGGGGTAAGGATAAGCCAATAGGCCTCTAAAGAGCCTGGCAAAGGCATCCATGTCACTTCATGAAGTAACCCCTCAAAAACTGGATTTTCAATTTCAGGATGGGCAACTGCAATGCAAAGGCCACCCTCTATCACCAAGAGATTCAATCCACCTCCAATCTCATAAAGCATTTTTTAAATATCCTTCAAAGATACCACCCATTCCTAGCATGGTCCAATTCCCATAATATGCAACTCTCTCATAGGTCATCTTCCATCTTTGACTGACAAACCCTTAAACACATGGGTGTATGCCGCACATCAACCAACACACTCCATCTCCCTCACCACCAAAACTAAACTACCAATTCCTACATGATACATGCCTAGCTCAAGCCTCATCAAACTGCACCATGACCCTGCATCCACAAAGGGTCAACTTCATCTCTCACATGGCACCACCACCGACTGCTCTCAGAACAGCACACATTCCCCCATCTGAAAGAAACCCTCCCTCAACCCTCAACCCCAACCTCCTTGAACACTACTACACCATCACAATCCTGTCATATCTCTCAGAATTCTGTCTAAGAAGTCAACTCCAACATTACATCACAACAAACAAGATGCTCAAGCCATTCAAATGTGGCCACAGCACTGAGTCTGCAACATTTGACATCCTGGATGTCCTCGACAACATCATTGGCAAAGGACAGGCAGACCTTCTAGTCCTCATTGACCCATCCAGAACTTTCTACACCATTAACCACAACATCTTCCTGAACCTCCATCTCACAGGATTATACTCTCAGGTACTGTTCTCAACTGGTCTAACGGTTTAACTCCTTACTGTTCATAACCATTCCCTTTTATCAATTAAATTCCACCTCAGTCGAAAATGATCTGCATTGCTGTTTAACCTATACTTTGACCAGAAATGTGGTGGGTGGAAGGTTTTAAATGAATCTGAACCACTGGCCCTGCTCTGGGCAACCTTCGACACCACTGTTTTTTTAGTCTGTCTGTGCCATTGCAAAAGGGGTCCAGCCAAATGTAAATCAGTAAGTTGGGACCGAGTCTGATTTGCATATGGTCTTTCCCCTTCTGTAATGGCTGAGCAGACTGAAAAACGAGGGTCTGGGGGGTTTTACATTAACTTTGTTTGAAGGGCCCCTTGCTTTTGTATCCCCACCCGTTCGGGGCCCAATAGCTTGTGTTAATAACTTTTGCAATTTTACAAAACACACCTGATCACTTATTACCAAAATTAGACAATTCTATTTTGACATACAACCATATATCATCACTTAATCACCCAGTCGTGATCTCTCTATTTAACAACCCAATTCTTTCTTTTTTTTTTAACTTTTGCCATTGTTTTACACAATGTTCTCACAAAAACACTCTTTCTAATTGTACATCAATTCATTAATCACTATATACTCAAAATACAAATTCATTGGATCTACTGGCTGTTCTCTCTCTAAACTTAGAGTTCACAGTGTAGTCTTAAAATCATCACATTCCACATTCATCTATCTCCCGACATGTTTCATTCCTCATACACTTAATTCATTAGATTTATCTAGTAAATTCATCAGGGTGATGTACATCGGCAGTTGGTTGTGATAAGTAGATACAAATTTTGCTTCTAGTCGTAACAGGTAAGTGGTCTTCTGTCCCACTCGCCTCTTATTTTACTTCTGAGCCAGAAACGGATTGTGGTCTGGAAAAGCAGGGGAAAAACCAGACGGTTCAATTAAAAACCTGTCTTTTATGTGTTTACATTACTACATGATACTGTCTACAAATGACAGAGAAATGGAACAGCTAGTTAGTTTCTCCTTTCGTTTTTAATGTCATACATCTCCACCTCTTAGTTAGGAACAGGTAGTTCGTTGGACTTAATTAGTTCTTTTTATCTTTCATTGTAATCTTTGCTGCTTACCTACTTGCCACTTGCTGGTCTTTTTAAGGGCTTAGACTGTGCAGCTGTCTTGGGTTTTATCTTGCCCGAGGCTTACAAATGCACTTATACTCTTATATGCTGTTCTTTTTGTTGTTGGGGAATCTGCATAAAGGGATGATACATAATATCAAATATTTAGGGATTAAATTTACTTTCTAATAAGGTTCTTTTAATCACATTGTCTTACTGAGATAATTTCCATATTCAAATTCTCACCTGCTGTCCCATACTTTATTGTGCTGTTTTACATACTCCTGACCCAATCTAAAGGGAATAATCTGCATCCCTTTATTCAGATTCCCCAACAACAAAAGGAACGACGTATAAGAGTATAAATGCATTGTTAAGCCTCAGGCAATATAAAACCCAAGAGAGCTGCACAGTCTAAGTCCTTAAAAAGACCAGCAAGTGGCAAATATGTAAGCAGCAAAGATTACAATGAAAGATAAAAAGAACTAATTAAGTCCAACGATCTGATTATAACTAAAAGACTAGGCTTAGTGGTTTGGGAACACTAAACTGGGTTCCAAATACCCTAATGGTACTAGTCTTTAGAGGGATGAGAAACGTAAATCATTCGCAGCCATCCAATCAATCCTAAATGTACGGCTACCTGTTCCTAACTAAGAGATGGCGATGTAAGACATGAAAAACCAATGGAGAAACTAACTAGCTGTTCCCTTTCTCTGTCATTTGTAGACAGTATTATGTAGTAATGTAAACACATAAAAGACAGGTAATTAAGTGAACCGTCTGTTTTTTTCCTTGCTTTCCAGACCCTAATCCGTTTTGGCTCAGAAATAAAATAGGAGGTGAGTGAGACAGAAGACTACTTACCTGTTACGAGTAGAAGTTAAATTTGTATCTTCTTATCACAACCAACTGCCGATGTACATCACCCTGATGAATTTCCTAGATAAATTTAATGAATTAAGTGTATGAGGAATGAAACATGTCGGGAGCAAGATGAATGTGGAATGTTTAGATGATTGATTGAGTGTTACCGGTTGCATGTGAAGCTTTTAAGACTACACTGTGAACTCTAAGTTTAGAGAGAGAACAGCCAGCAGATCCAATGAATTTGTGTTTTGAGTAAATGGTGATTAATGAATTGATGTACAATTAGACAGAGTGTTTTTGTGATAACATTGTGTAAAACAAGGGTAAAAGTTTAAAAAAAAAAGAAAAAAATGGTTTGTTAAATAGAGGGATCACGATTGAGTGATTAAGGGATGATATATGGTTTTATTTCAAAATAAAATTGTCTATTTTTTGGTAATAAGTGATCAGGTGTGTTTTCTAAAATTGCAAAAGTTATTAACACAAGCTATTGGGCCACGACATATGGGGATGCAAAAGCAAGGGACCCTTCAAACAAAGTTAAGGTACGATAATTGTTTGATAAAAAGTGCTGTTTGAAGAGGTCTATATAAATAATTCCCTCTGGTCTCCATAGTGTGTGTGATGTCTGGAGGGTTGGCCTGTGGTTATGATTAATTCAAAACCTTCCAACCATCACCTTTTGGTTTTGCTTAAGTCACCCTGAGTGGGACGGGTATGCCCAGATGTAGGTCCCAAGCCTGCTGGAGACCCGAGCTACTCCTCACTGATGATACCCAATGAGGCTGAAACATGTCTGGGGAGGCTTGTGGTCTTATGCAGAAGGGAGGTGGCATAGCAGTTTGGGGTGGACTGCCTCATTTGGGGTGGGACCAAACCTGATTTGCATATAGCCTTTCCCCTTCTGTAATGGCTTGGCAGGCTGAAAAATAATGGTTGGAAGGATTGCTCAGAGCGGTGCCCGTGGTTATGATTCATTCAAAACCTTCATCACCTTTTGGTTTTGCTTAAGCTATACTTGAATCTATTGGACATACTCTAAACATACACTTTCACCAATGCACAGGCAAGCAACTATACTCCAGGAAATCCTCCCTCTTAGAATTCTACACTCTCAAAAATTGTCACTCCACCATCACCACCTGGATGGCCACCCACTTCCTGAAACTCCACCCGCCCAACACTGTATGTTCATCATCTGTCCCCCCCGGCCATAAATCTGAACTCACTCCCTTTATATATGAACTCCCAACAGACAAAGCCACACTAGTAAAGTGCTTAGGTTTCAAAGTTGACCCTTACCTATCCCACATGGATGCCATAAGCAAAGAACGAAACCAACACCTACACCTCTCTTGCAGGACAAAACACACCGTTGCCCTTGACAAAACACAGTTGAGAAACTCAACCTCTCCAAGTTGGACTACAGTAACAGTATCCTTTCTGGACTCCCCAACAATACTCTCACCCTCTGTAAGCCATAAAGGACACACTACAATCTACAATTACCAAACACACATACATCATCCAAGTTTTCTGCACTAGATTCTCAAACCACAAAGAGTTGATTTCAAGAGTCTCTGCATTCTGTATATGCCACCCAACTCTGAACCGCTTCGTACCGCTACATACAATGTGAAACTATCATACACACAGAAAAGTGATCTAAAATGTCAAACACATTCAACAATGCAAACTAACCTGAACACAAAAACAGGTCTTCAACCAATGGACCCCGAGACCTGGAATTCCTTATCTCCTCATATTCGTGCTGCCCCTTCCATCACCACCTACCTTTACAATTCTAAAAATGTCCGTATTCCCCCACCTAATCCAGCCAGACATCTTGCTTGCCATCCTTTATCCTAATCGGTCTTTCTTGTTCTGAAAATGTTTTACTTCTTTTTAATTGCACTTTGTAAAGCATTCCAAGATCCTCTTTTTAAGGCCAGAGCTGTATACAAATTCAAAAAATGATAAAAGTAATAATACTAATTAAATTCATGTTACTAATAGGGGTGTGTTTATTATGTGTGTTGGGCTATGCAGGAGTGTGAAGTTGGTTGATCACATTAAAAATTACTCTGCTTGCCAAATACCATCATATTTACCATCCACTTAAGAAGTGGAAAGCAAGCAGCAATTTAAAAGGGAGAGTTGCATGTCTTCTCTATATTGGTGGTCTTTGATGACCAGGGTGACAGCAGAGCACTTGGGGCTTCCACAGGTTTTAAAAGAATAGGGAATTAAAGGGGCTTTCCCTTAGAAATGATTTGGCATTAGTATTTTAATATGTGTTAAGTGGTTCATCCGAACTGACAAGAATCAGGCACAGACTATGCCATCATTGCCTATGTGGGGCGTTACAATATTCACTCGAATCTCAGGGTCTACTAAATTGATTGGGCCCAACAGGTCTAGGAGGACTTCAATACTGCCGGTGAAGCATCCATTCCGGCCTCTATCCAGACCAGTCCTCCCGTACCAGACTGTTCTTCGCTGCAAAGCTCACCAGCTGAATGTTAACATACCCCAAATATATGGGACTGTAGGATTTTCTGCAATATGGCTCATCCTTTCGAAACCTGTGTTCAAAGAAAGGTAAGGTACCCCTCTCAGCCATTAACACTATAACATGGATAATATCCTAGAGGAAGTGGAAACATAAATAGGGGTACAAGAATACCTTAATATTGATTAAAGAAGCCTCAGTTTTTTTCTTTTTCAGTTTTATAAAATGCATGTTTTCAAACTCAAATTACAGATCAACAAGCTCAATATTGGGCCTCATTACGAGGTTGCCGGTCTGGATACAACAGTACCGGGAAGCTTGTCGGTACCATTGTATTCGGACCGGCAAACTCCCAGTTGTGCTTGCAGGTGTCTTTCATTCCGACAGGCCTGGCCGCGAGCACAGCAAGCCTGCAGCAACGGCACAGTAATGAACCGTGCCGGTGCTACAGGCATCCCCATTCACATTGATGGGAATGGGGATCTACCAGCACAGGCACCCGCGAAAGGGCAGTTACCGGGTCCGGCAGGACCGGAATACCCCGGTAATTGCCCATTCATGGGTGCCAGATTTTCCTGCCGGTTTGGAGGTAACCTTGCCGGTTCTAGCGGCAAGGCTACCTCCAACCTTGTAATGAGGCCCATGAACGTGAGATATTAATAAATATTATTGCTTCAAAACACAAAACAATCAGTTTTATAAAATGTATGTATTCAAACTAAAATTACAGATCAACAATCTCGAAGACAGTGAGATATTAATAAATATTATACCTCAGTTTATTTTGAATGCACTCATTCTCTGTCGTGAAGAAGAGAACAATTCCAATGTGGTATCGGTTTACAGAAGTAACTTCCAATAATACGTCCTCCTCCCAACACCCTGTTACACACGCTTGCTGATAAAATGCCTTTAAACAGAAGCTTTTCTAATTTTGCTTTCTCTGCTATGCCTCATCTGTTTATTACATTGGGGATCTGTAATCTATATTCTCCAACATCAAAAAATACATCAGAGAAGAGACAGCTTTTTTTGGGGCTGTTTACTGCTTTGATAGCTATTTTAAGATGCATCATGCTGGCGCTGCTTCCCGCTTGTGCACTTGAGTTCCTGGCGGAACCATGTAAGTTATTGCAAGAGAACTCGTGAGAGATGTTTGCTTCCCGTTTGTCACATTTTTTGTTAGTCCATCATAAGACTTGACAGGTTTAGTTTGCATAAAGTAATAGCCTTACTTATTTTTAGATTACAGGGAGCTTTATATCATGGAGGCACACACCGAAGGGAAATGCACATCAGCAGATGGTAACATGATTATTTCTACAATAGCTGAAGATTCTGAAAAACTCACTGGGTGACATCAGCTACTGAATGGGCTTCGAATGTTCTCTGGGAATCCATCAATCAGTGCTGTACCTCTTACACATATCTGTCTATGAAAGTTAGTGCTACTGCATTATTCATTAAAAGTACATTTCAGAATCAACTGACCTTACCAAAATATGAAAAGAATTCATACATATAAGAAATCCTACATTTTAAAAGTCAACAGAGTCCATTATGCTTACAGCACGAATTAGGTAAAAATAGTCAAGAATTATCTATCAATTTTAACACTTCCTTCCAAATATTATAAGCCACTGCAGTGATTACAATAGATTGAGCTCCAATCAATGTGCTCCAAAATGTTTTCAATATACTCGATACTATTAATAACATTGCTATAACCCTTGATGTAATAAGTTCTTATTGTGTAGCACTCTGACAGAACATGACGACTAGTTCCATACATAATTGACATAAGCGATCTTCTCTAGGCAATTTTTCCCAGGCCCCTGTAAATTTTAATGTGGGAAGAATGTTTAAACCAAGATATATAATTCTATCGAGCAAAATCTGGTTAAATACGAACAAAGAGTATTTACTAGAAAACTCTGATGCAAATATTTGTTATAATCTCTTCTTCGAGGCTAATATTTGAATATGATTTATTCTATCCCAGTTCCTCTGCTTTTTATTTAATATAGTTTCAATATTTGGTGTGGTTTAATGCAATTTCAAAAGACATTTCTAGAAACGACAGATAATTTAACAAAGTCTGATTTAATTCATTATTAATGATGTGTGTAGCGGTGGTATTCCACAAATTGTCTACTTTTACCCTGGGCACAATATGCCCTCCCAACATCTGGTCCAGATTCTCATAAAGTGAGGCAAGTAAAAAAGTGCAGAGGATGCACTCTTTTATTATTGCACTACATTAAGACATATGCAGGTCACAGAGGACTCACAGAGGTGTCCTGCCTATTGTTGGGGGCTGTCATGCCCCCATGCATGCATTCGTTTTGAGAAAGCGCCCCAGGCAGGGCACAGGATACAAGCATCACAGCCAGGTGGGTGCAAGGAGGGGCTTTGGCAAGTCTTTGTGAAATGTAAAAAAATAAAAACAAGCATTTCTATCCCTGTTTGAGGGATTGAAGTGCAAGTGTGTCAGCAGTGAATCATACCAAAGCTGTCAGAGTTACAAAACATTCATAGAAGGGTCAGAAAGTACCCCGTCAGGCAGTGCGCGTGAGAGCAACACATATTCAGTAACAGTTACCGTTATGCAATGGCTTGAGAAGACAAAATGCAAACCTAAAGGCGGTCTCCCAACACTTATCATTTGAATGAAGAAAACAGGATCCTGGAAATGTACAGGATGCAGGAAAGTTGCAAATCGAAAAAGAAGGGAAAAGCATGAGCATCCGAAAGGCAACGGTGCAACATAAGGACCACCTCGAAAGGTTCAACAATGTTGCATCATGAACCCTAATAGAATGATAAGGTGGGAGATTGTGCATGCACCAAATGTGAGTGCACACACCACATATCAAATGGACAAATAATTATGTGTGCATTTTCTTTTTTTTATATGTGTACATTTTCTTGTGGCTAATGCTTACTCTCGCATTGGCACCAACCGACTGGTCTGATTCGGTACTGCAAATTTTGTTTTTGGAGCGTCTGTTCGTCTGTGCCGCTTCCTGTTCAAAATGGCAAACCACCTGCTACAATTCATTAGTCCCACCCTAAGGATGCAAATCAAGCCACCAATCAGGGGGGTGGATAATATAGAAACAACAGTTGTGCTTTTTTTTTTTGAAACTGTGTTTATTGTTTTCATATGCCAACATACAATCAACATTTTGCAACCCCCCCCCCCCCCAACTTTCCCCTCTCCTTCCCCTTGGGGCATAAACGTCTGTCTATTAGGAAACCCTTTAACCACTGAAAATATCTGTTAGTCTGATATTATGAGGACACCATTGTTCCATAAAGTCTGACTGTAGGTAGTCTTGGACCATTCCCCATTCCTTCACAAATGTATCACCTGTGCCTTGGATTGTGTGGGTCACTTTCTCCATTGCCAATTGCAACCATACTCCCGCCTCTTCCCATTTCTCAAACGCCCCTCACTCCATACCTGGAGGGAATTGGGGATTCCGGCAGATGGATGTGAAAGGACTTACCACCGTGGTCATTACACCTTTACGTGTTTAGCTAAACGAATCTTTCCGAGGTGAATTCCTTGAGCTAAGGAAACTTCATTTCTCAAATGCCCCTCGGTCCATTCCTATGCATTCTGACAAAGGAAAAAGTTGCTGCACATGCGCTTCTCTGACTCCAAAGCATTTTCTTAACAGTGCAAGGATCACTCAGCCTGCTTGGCAATTGTGCTTGTGTGTTGAGGCTTAGCTAAACTAATCTTTCCGAGGTGAATTCCTTGAGCTAAGGAAACTTCATTTCTCAAACGCCCCTCACTCCATTCCTGGTGGGAATTGGGGATTCCGGCAGATGGGTGTGAAAGGACTTACCACCGTGGTCATTACACCTTTACGTGTTTGGTTGTCCGATGCCTCCATTGTGGTCTTCATTATTTCACTTATACTAAGGTTGCGGTATCTGTGTTGTCTTTGTTTCCAAAGCAGTGCTTTTAAGCAAACATTGTAGTTGTCTGTGCGGTAGTAACAACAGCAGAGGTTATGTAAGCCCTTCGTTATTACTGAATGGCTAAGACCCCTTTACTAAAAGGTGGTATAAACACAGCCAGCTCTAAAGGGAAGTTACTGGCTGCCAATTATGACAAAAGGGAAATGCCATCATGTAATGCCAATGAAATTGGTGGATAAACTACAATGGCGTGATACTCATTGGATGAGGACATTTTAACTGTTTCCACTGGTAGTAAATGCTTTCCAACTATCTTTTTGCATTAAAGTAATATCAACAAAAGAAAATGGTGATATGTAACAGACATGTAAAACCTTATTTGGCCCTAAGTAGGGTAGAGATCAGACCCAACTGCCACCACATTCAGTGTGTAAAATCAAATATCAAGTGGTATTAAGAAAATATTTTTTTGTGCAACGCAACGTTCTCATAATATCTGAGTGGCAAAGGTGCACTTACTGCGGACTGATTAGGTCACCTTAACCTCAACACATCAAAAAAGTATGCATTGTGACAAAGGAAAACATTGCTGCCCATGCGCTTCTCTGATTCCAAAGCATTTTCTTAACAGTTCAAGGATCACTCAGCCTGCTTGGCAATTGTGCTTGTGTGTTGAGGCTTAGCTAAACTAATCTTTCCGAGGTGAATTCCTTGAGCTAAGGAAACTTCATTCCTGCACAACGTGACTTCATGTGTTGTGTTTCTGTTGTGAAAGAAGAGCTCTTCTCAATAAATAAACATGTAAAAAAGAGTTAACACATAACACAATGGGCCTCATTACGACCCAGGCGGTAAGGGGTTTACGGCAGCGTAAACAGCGCCGACCCTTACCGCCTGAGTACGAGGTCCCTTAGCGCCATGGCGGATTTAACACCTGCTTTTAGCAGGTGTTAAAATCCATGGCGCTAAGGGACCATGGAGTTAATTACGCCACCGTAATTTACGGTGGCGTAATTAACGCCTTCCCCACTCCCATTATGCCCTATGGGGCAAAAATGGGAATGGGGAAGGGTAAATGGGGATTGGGGACTTACCGCCCCGCCAAGGTCGGAATGGGGCGGTAAGTCCGCCAACCACCATGGCGTAAACGTAGTTTACGCCATGGTGGTAAAGTCACGGCCCAGGCGGTAACTTACCGCCTGGGTCGTAATGAGGCCCAATGTCATGACCCTCTTTGTGTCATGTGGTGCAGCAAAGCATATGCAAGCACGGTGTCAAAGCAAGCTCTTCTTCTGAAGATATTCACCATCGGCAATAATAATCCACCTTGAACCAGAAAGAAAGAAGCTCTGGAGGCATCCCAGGTCATTGACTTCAAGAAGGCACAGCGATTAAGCTGAATGAAATGAGCGATATTAGAGGAGATAATTGGGAGAGGATAATACTCACCCCTGCATTTTTTAGTGGAATCTAATGGTGTGATACGGCTTGCCTTTGGAAAAATGGTGAACTGTTTGAAATGAATGGGTGGATGATAATTGAAATAATAGTCCCACCCAGGCAATGCCTGATACACAAAGCTGCATTGTAATTTCACTGTTGGAATGAAACCCAAGAATCTGCTGGATTTATTGGGAGAAAAGGATAGTGAGGAATCGGTGTTTGGAACTTTAAAGATAACTAATGAAGGTTCAGATACCACACTTGCTCTGAAGAGAGTTCTGTAAATCATCGAAAAATTGGCGAAAGCATAATTCTTGAGATTGGACCACAACTGGAGAACAGCATACTGAGCCAGAAACTCTGGGTCTGGCCCTGAGCTGAAGAATCTGGAGGCTGAGTGTTTATGGGAAAGGTAAAAACATCTCCATCTAAGGAGATGTCCCCTGAAGGAGGGAAGTAAATATATGACTTTGCAGCATCCAATTCCTCCTGTCTTGGTGGTAACAAGGTGATAAGCCTGCCATTCAGCTAACACATTAGCAGGTCCCGGAAGGTACTCCGACTGGATGGAAATCTTCATGTGTTGCACAAGTGCCAAAAAACGTTTATCAAATACACAATCCCTTTGACTCTTGTTCACCCAAGGTGGTTTGGTAATTAACTGGGGATATATTGTCCATCTTGAGAACGAAGCAGCAGTTTACGCTCTGTGTGTTATGAAGTCTAAATAGCCCAAACCTTTTGGAAGCGGAGAATGTTGAGTTGCTGAAGGTTTCTGTAATCCAGTGGAATTCTAAAAATTAATAAAATTGAGGCTAACAATCCTACCAACTTGCCTAACAAACAACTGAGTGAAACGGAATCTCTTGCTTGAAAGGATTTTATCTCCTTACAGATTATTTTTAGGGTTCACATGCCAGAAGCAGAGGAAAATTGAGTGAATCTATGTTGGAGTTGAGAGCGAACTGGCTTCTTTAATTTGTTGACCTAGCTAAGATTCTGGAGGACTGAAATGGCTAGTGAAACATGGTTGTTGAGTGTGGATGGCTGCAGGCTAAAAACAGCATGCCGTCCAAATGCACATTCATTTGAACTACGCTTGGTCCGAGAGCAGAGATGCCCACTTTTAGAAGTTTAGTGAAACATAGAGGTGCCAACGAAAGGCAGAAGGGAAGAGGAGGTACTTGTTATTTGGAGATCTGCCAAATGAATTGAAGAAACTGCTGATGAGGGGATTCAAATGGGAATGGTTATATAAGCATCTTTCTGCACCACCATCCAATCATGTAAGAGGTGTACACCTGTAAGAGGTGTGTATTCTTTAGAATGTGAAAGCCCTCCATACTGAAGCACCTGTAAAGGATGCGTGTTTTGAGATACTTTACGTTTATCACAAATACGTCACCTTCATCTGAACTTGAAGTAGTTGTGGAAGAAGCCCTTGGAGCTGGGGGTATCCCTGGAAATCACCTTTGTCGTGAGAAGGTTTTGAATCTCATAATGAACTGTTGGCTAATCTTCATTGGAAATAACTAGTTGTGGGATTTCAGTCAACTGCTGGATGAAACACCCAGTTGATGTTAGAAAATTAAAGGATCTGAATTGAGGTATTACCAAGCACCATGGAAGGGAACTAACCAGGTCTGGGAGGGACATAAATGCAAGCATTACAGGAATAGGGCTGTCACCTTCCTGCTCATTGCCAGAAATGGAGTGGGGGGATGAAGGAGATTAGGGAGGGGTCAAATGAATTACTACTGCAGCCTGAACTTGAAGGAGGCTGAGCAGCAATATTCTGTGTTGTATTCGATATGGAAGAAAGATAATGGTCTACACCCCCTTAAATCTATGATATGAAATTGAGAATTTAGACCTGAACCAACAATGTGGCAAGCATCCACACAGCAGTGTGTAGCTGCCTGCAGAGAGGTGCGCAGCCTAAGGCCATCGACTAGCTATAGTATGCAGAGCAGATGGGGAATATCCTACAGTTATGCCATAAAAAACAATCCTTTGGAAGGGGAAGAAAGCAGTGAGCAGCTGTGGAGTCGAAGATGTAAGTCAGGTGAAAGGGGGAGTGGGATGTGTAAAGAAATGCCAGCAGAAGTCAAGGGAAAATGGAGGCACATAATGAGATGTGCACCTATTTCACTCGACAGGTGGGTGCAGAGGACCAAGCACTAGTGGGGATCTCACCAGCACAAGCATCAGAAAAACATCCTAAAAGAAAGGACAAAGCTAGCCATGGAGTAAATGACAGCACATCACAAGACAACTTTATCATGAAGCAAGAGAGGCACTTAACTTGTGAGCCACAAAAAAGGGAAGTTGGTGATGTATTATCCGCTTAATGGGATGCAAAGTGGGTCATGATACCAGAGGGCTATCATTTATGGTAAAAGTTCTTCTTTGCTGCTAGTGATGTCAGAAATGGGGTTATATGCAATATTAGTACCTGGCGAGGGGGGGTGGGATCCGCTCAACCAATGACAAGCTCAAAATGGGGGAATTACCAGCGGTAATCCCCCATTCCAAGCTGCATCACAGTTGGAGGCCACCATCTTCCCCTGCCGGGGAACGACGTAAGTGTCATCCCCTACCCCTCACCCCTCCTTCATCCACACAATACCCACCCCACCTCACCTCCCACTTAACTTGTTTGAAGTCCATTTCAAGAGCGGACTTGCTGGGAACACTTCTGTCCCCATAGCCTCCGCTCCCAATCTGCGACAGGCCATCATGGAAAGGAAGACGGGACTACACGTAGTCCCTTCTCTCCTTTCCATGGCTGCCATTTTTTCATTTACTTTTTTTAATGGGCGCCATGGAAAGAGAGAACTGACTATGTGTAGTCCCTTCTCCTGTTTCCAAGGTGGCCATTGTTTTTGTTTACTTTTTTCAGTAGCCGCCATAGAAAGGGAAACCGGACTTCATTTTCCCTTCCCCGGTGGCCATTTTGTTTACATATATTTTTTCTGTTCCAAAATGCCAGAGCATTTCAGAACAGAAACAAAAATGCTTTTAGTACCCTGGTCTTACGGGCTGGGTTGCTAATAACAATAAGCCCCACGCAGGGAGGGCATTACCACTTCAGGTAATGCCCCGGGGCCTGCTCCTCAGGGCTTATTGCTTAAGTATGAGCCTTGCATGTATAATCCCAAACAATGAGAGAGTATGTTCAATCAGGAGTTGTTGGAAGCTATCTGTTGTCAGAAAGCATTGTAAAAAGTAGTTCCTAGCAGAATACCTGCAGTGAAGGTCAACCTATTCGATAAGCCCTGGCAGCAAAAATGCAACCTCCACAGAAGAGAGCTAGGAGGGAAGAAAGCTGATCAATGCTAGCAGAGGTAGAGACAAAATAAACAGAGGTTCCCAGCAACAAGGTCAGGTGGTGTGAACTCTGAAGCAAGGAGCAGCTGTAGGAACATGGAAACATGGGTAGAGTATATTACCACAGGGACATCAGAGCTAACAGTTTGGGGTTTCTCATAGAGGTAGCCCAGTGCTTGCAATAAGCCCAAAATCAGGAGCAGACTGTTCACTCCAGCGCTGTCGTGAGTGCTGCTTATTAATCAAAACTCTGATCGATGATGTGATAGCACTCATAAATATGATAATCGTTAATCCAGTAGTTGTTGTTTCTGTATTTAAGATTTCTCCATTAAAAAAAACCTTACCCGAATCACACATACAAAAAGATTTTTAAAATGACAACTTTTTGGGTAAAACCACTCTTAAACATGCACGTAATAATCTCTTGTTTTTAATGCTTCTCTAACAAAGGTGCCAAGAGCATAGTTCACTTCATCATGGTCCCCCTTTAAAAGGAACTCTAGATGTCTATCTGGGACTCAATATTATATATCATTATCATTAGGCTCAACCATAATCTCCTTAAACAAATACACCCAGTAGGTTAAGCAAATGGCATGACACACGCATGACAACAGTTGTACAAAAGAAGGCTTCAATGGGATTGGTTTCATTGAGCCTTGATTACAGAACAATGTCAGCCCCCTGTATGAATCTTTATGTGTATTTCAGCGGTCTTCAAAAGTGCACAATAAATGCACAAGTTGTGAACTGCTCCCATATCCATACCAGTTTCCTAATGGCAAAGTAATCCAATGAGGTTTACAGTTCTGATACCTGCTTATTGGAGAGTGGCGTTGGAGTGGTCAGCTGTGGTTCCTGACCGAGCTTTACAGAATATTGCAGCATTTTCTACTTGCTCTACTGAGGAGGTGGTCCTTTTGCAAGTTGGAATGCTTGCTACCTACAAAAACCTCATTTCTGCACGCAGTGTGCCGTGAGACTGGAATTGGAGTGGTCAGCTGTGGTCCCTATCTGAGCTTTACAGAATATTACAGACTTTCTGCTAGCTCTATTGAGGAGGCGGTCCTTTCGCAAGTTGGAATGCTTGCTACCTACAAAAACTTAATTTCCACACAAAGCGCGGCGTTGGAGGGGTCAGCTGTGGTCTGTGTTGGAGCCGCTGGGATGCTGGTAAGCCAAGTTAAATTTTGATACCCATATACAGCCTCTCGTTGGATTGACATGGAGCGTATATCTGTAGCTACTGTTATGTACGCAATATGCAATAACAACGCACATATCTGACTCACTCGCACTACAAAAACCAATTGATAAAATCCTTTGAGCGCCGGTGCTATGGAGCTAGGATCCTTGTACTTTCTCTTGCCTGCGGAGGTAGCCATCTGGAACACGCTGCCGGGGTTGTACTTCCCCACCACACACAGCTTTGGATTGGCCTTTATGTGCAGTGATGCAGAAATATGGTCAGATCATTCTTTGGTACCTTTCTCCATCTCTTGTGTGGACCCTGTCTGTCCTGTGGCAAAGCCTGTTGTGCCTAAGCGTAATTGGCACCAGGTCTCAAGTTCTGACCTAGTAGCCTCTCTCCTGTCTCAATGTGCCCAAGATATGCCATGTTCCCTGCTAGCACTGGATGTCACCTTCCGTGCAGCAGCTGATAAATTGGCCCCTCTTTGGCTCTGTAAACAGAAAGTCTGTCCTTCCGAACCATGGTTCTCTGAGGAACTTAAGGCTTGCAAGCTTCTCTGCAGGCACGCTGAAAGTAAGTGGCGAGCTGGGTATTCTCCAGCTGATAAACTTCTTTCCACAGTGTTACGGTGGCCTATGACAAAGCCATTATCTCTGCTAAACAATAGTTTTTTAGCCGTAAGGTGGAGGCAGCTGTTAACCAACCTAATGCTTTGTTTAATTTGGTAAATTCTCTTTCTTCCCCTGCTAAATGGGTGTTCAGGCTGTGCCGCCTCAAGCTCTCTGTGACTCACTCTCTTGTTTCTTTTATAATAGGATAGAGACTAACCATCACAATGTTAGCAGTTCTGTTGGGCAGCCTGTGACTAAACAGTCTTTTCATCCCCCTACTGTGCTCAATCCTTCTTGGTCTACTTTCCCCATTTTCTCTGATCAAGACGTTCCCGTAGGGCAGAATGGGGTTGGGGAGCATGGATGCGCCGGCACTGCTAATAACGGTGCCGATGGCATTACGAGTTCTGCTCGCGGGTGCCGCACAGCTCGCCCGGTAAGACCTGGCGGGCTGTCAGGAACCCACGAGCAGAACTCATAAGGCGGCGGCCCGGTATGAACAGTGCCAGTGCCTTACCTACACCGTTCATACCGCGGCCGCCAGCCTCATTATGAGGCTCAATGTTATTAGGGAGGAAATATGCACTGTCTGCCTTTTAAATTGAAAATATGAATTTTCTTTTTAATCCCCATTTATTCTGTATAGGTGTAATTGTATTTTATTAAGAAGGACATTTGTGTCATGTATACCTTTCAAATTGAATTTATGAATTATTCATTCTTTTATTCTATATAAATGTATTGGCAGTTTCTTAACTTCTTTCTCTATTTGTATGTGCTTAAGGTTTTATTGAACCAAATGCACAATAAAGATTTTCTTTAAAAAGAGTGTGGGCAATATAGGAACTAAGTTCCTGTGTGAGTGAAACGCCAGAACATGACATCATCACACTAAGAAGGCTAAAGATGCAGGGATGGGAAACGTGAGTCACAGAGTAGTGGCTTTGGCCAATGTGTTGATGTTGATATCATGGACTGGAGATAGTAAGTGGACATTACGATTGGAGGTTGAGTGGAATTGGCACTGGGAAATATGGTCAAGAAAAGCAAAACTTATTTTATTTGAAATTATATGTACACCACTTGCATTCAAGTTCATCTAGAATGTTTATTCTATGTGTGTCATTTGAAATGGGGGTACATTTCACATTGAGTTGTGAACATTGTAGTGTGGTTATATATATAATTCATGAAAAATCACATAAAAAGGCTTGTTTAGAATTAATTGCGCAGAACAGAATGAGTGGTGCATATCGGTAGTGTATGTACAGAGATAATTTCGGACTGTTTCATCAGAGATTCGTTTGCATAAAATGTGTATATAACAAACTCCTTTCGGGTAGTTGCTTGGGGTTTGGGGACTGAAAGAGAAGATATGAGAAGGAGATTCTTAAAAAGTATGCTGACATTTAAAGGGGCTTCATCCTCTTTGTAGGGAGAACATGTAGGACTATTTTCACATTATATTCAATTTTCCAACACATTTCAAGGTTCTGTGTGATCAGTACATCTCTAATCACATTCCTAATAAGGGGAGCCCAGATGTCAAAATTTGCTTTGTATAAATCTACAGGGACACCATCAGGGCCCAGTGATTTCCCAGTACCTAGTTCATAAATACAGTCGCTAACCAGCGAAAGTGATATTTTGTCTGTGAGATTAGTCAAAATATCTAGGGAACATTCTGTTACATAAAGCCAAGAATGGACTGACCCATAGACAGATGTAAAATGCAGTAACCCTTTTCCTGGATGTATATTGCATACAGCAGCCTCTACATGAATCTCAGGGAACCCCTTCACGAATAAAGGCCCAAAGTGTTTAGAGTGCTTAGCTCTACTATATTTCAGCAGTACATTCCTCTTATGCATATACTCTTACACCAAATACTCTTACATTACATGTGCTTGCAGCACACCTTTTATGCTAAATGCTCTTACACAGCATGCATTTACCAGACATGCTTTTATGATACACACACATACAACTCACACTTGCAACACACATTTCCACTACACACACTGTTATGCTACAAACTGAGGAATGCGGACCCTCATGACTGTCAGATACGAGGCCTGACTTTGATAAATGTACATGGAATGTATAGGAGAGGTACAATGCATATATGTAAAACTCACATCAAAGTCAAATCTTACTTTAATGTGACTATATGCATAGGAGGCGTAAAATATGTGCATTTCTTATGACTTTAAAGCAACACTCATTCTCTACCTATGCACCATTCACTCACATACCTGACACACACACACTCTTATGACACACTCTTAGGATAAACCCTTTTATGACATGCACTCTTATGACACACACTCCTACAACACACACTCTTACCACACACACACTTACGACACACACACTTACGACACACACAACACATAATATTATAACAAACTCTCTTACACCACCTACTCTTTACCACTTACCTTTAGACCGCGCACCGGAGTAAGTCCCGGAAAGTCCCGCTTTGCCGCTTCGCCACGGCGCTGCGGGCGGAGGCTGAGAGAACAGAGCCTAATTTGTGTTTGTGCCAGTTTTCACCTTAATGCTGGTAATTCTTTGAGTATTTTCCAGAGTGTCTGTGTGAATTACGGGTGATTATACTTTTAGATCGACAAAAAGTGTATTGTTATTTTGTTCAGCAAGGTAACAAAAGTAATAGTCTTTTATGCGTTACTGCCCATACACCTTAAAAACAAACATGACAGACACTATTGGTGCAGTGCTTAATACACCGATAGTAACGCCCAAACAAAAGAAACTCTGTCGTATTTTCAAAGAAATCCATCACCCTTACCCCGATCTTGAGAACCCCTTTGGCGAATAAAGACATTCGCTCCTTTTGTGCAAAACGCAAAGAGTGCATGGTGGACGAATCACCGCTAGCGCAAACTGTGCCTGGTTTGATGCCACACATTGTGCCTCCTCATCTGCCAACAGATGCGGGTGACTTTATTCGCATGCCTCTTGTCTCTGACATAACTATTTTGGCCAATGCACAATCAGAACCCATTCACCCTGATGCCAGAAATCACCTACCTGCTGCAAACGGTTACCTATGGTAAATGAGAGTTCTATTCATGACCCCGATTTGGCTGATGTATCCAATATTTCTATTCATGCAAGTGAAGGAAACCTGAGTATATCGCATGAGGATCTCACCTGTGAAGAAGTTATAGAAGGTTTCATGGGCTCAACAATTCACTCCATTCATGACTCTTTTCTTTTGCCCACGCCACAGCATTGTTTGCCGATCAATAACTCAGCCAATCCTTTGGAAAATCTTGCTTTGATTGAAATCTCTTTGGCTGCGGTAAATACCACGGTAGCCAGCTTGTTTAAGTTTTTTGAATCTCTTGACTTAAAAATCTCAAACCAAGCAGGTCAGATCCAGCAAATTGTTGACTGGATAGCTAAACTATCAGCAACAGATGCGACCTTAAAAACTGCAAACATTGTTGATGTTGCTGGTGTGTCTACCAATCTTTCAGGCGGAAAAAAATGTGCAAGGGTAGAGAGCTGCATTTTACCGGTATTACCTTCATTTGCTAACATCACCTGCTCAGACATTTCCTCTGGAGAAAATGTTACAAATGTATACGATTCATAGATTAGTCTTGACAGGAGTCCCAAAAAGACTCGTCCTATTGGGAAAGCAAGATGTACTATCCTCGATTCGCAAAGCGTGTCGAAGACACTTGGTTTAAAACCAAATGTGCCCAAAGCCAGGCCAGTGACAAGGAAGCAACCTTGTGTCGCGTGTCAGGCGCAGGTGACCCAACAACTCATACCGCCTCCTACAGCCTCTTCTCCTCCTTTGCTAGCCTCGTCAACTCTGCCTTCAGTGAATCCCCAGATCGTGCCCAATGTGTCAACTGGCAGGCAGGTGGTGGATACAAATATCATTCCCACATGCATCCCAGTTGACTATTCTCTGCTCACGGAGATTGTTGACTTAATTAAAACACCAGTCTCTGTGGCTCCATCGGCTATGCCTGTTGCTCAAGCTTTTTCGACAGGTTTGAGCTGTGTTAGACCTTCTCAACCCACGCCAACGCCCATTAATGCTAGCATTACATCAGGTGAACTTGGTGTACAAGATAGAATGGCTTCAATAAAGGCGGCTGTTGACGCTTATTTAAATGAACGTGTGGCCTCAGCTCTCCCCTCTAATCCTCCCACTTTGTCTAGGAATAACTTTGTCACTAACAAGACACTAACATAATGGGGATAAAGTCTAACTCTTCCACTGAGATTCACAATCAATGGAAGAAATCCTGTTCAGTTCCCGAAATGAAGGTTGCTAACCAACCACCAAAGCTCATAAGTAAGAAGGAGACTTCACGAACAGGCAAACAAGTGTCTAGAAATACTTTTACAAATTGTCATTCACTTATCCTTTAATGTAGAGATGCTCCGTTTGAAAAATATGATTTATGCAGGACAAGCATTTTAAATATTTTTGGGGATGTGAATAATCTGCAAGACATTGCGTCGAGTGATATCAACCAAGTTGAATTTGTGTGTGACCAGAATTTAGCAATTGTGCATTTGTGGATTAAGTCTAGGCTAGTATTGAACTCAATATGGAAAGAAAAAATGTAATTGTTTAAAATGGGATTTTTGATTGCTAAGGATCCGGAACATCTTATAGCATAATCCCAAAACTGTGAACAGTCCAAGATACTTAATTCACACACGCAAGGTCCTTCTGTGTGTGCTTGTGCCTATTGTGGCCCCATTGTTATCCCACCCCAGGCAAGAACCAATTCACCACAAGCATAACCATTAAAAGACTGTCCTCAAGTTAATTATTTGTTAGTCTGCTGGAACACCAGAGGTCATTCTCACCTTCAATGGTCCTCGCCTCATGACATCAAGGACTCTGATATAGTGGCTCTCCAGGAGACGTGGCTTGTGAAGCCCCTCCTGTGGGACGACAACAATGTAATTTTGCTACCAGCCTTAACGGCAGCTTGGGGGAGACCGACATCTGGCCTGCTGGTGGCAGTAAAGACTAGTAAAGGGCTAACTATCAGAAGTGGGCTTCACCTAACAATTTCATTCAGTTAGTGAAAATAACGTATGCTGCCCAAACGTTAGCCCTAATTAACTAATATCGTAACCCTTTGGGCCTAGCAGATTATATTTTCTACAACGACTTATCCACGCTTTTAGAAATGGTTTCTTGTGACCAGTCTATTACCGCAACAATGGTGGTTGGAGATTTAAATCTCGATTGTGTACATGCAAAGAAAGCCCCTCAAAGGCTTGTAAGCTCGAGATGGCTCAAATGTGTCGCAAATAATAACCTACATATGGCCAATGGATCGATTTTGGGTGACATTCCGCCCAAGTCCACATGGGAGAGAGGAATCTCAAATTCTATCAAATTATGTATTCGCTTCTGATAACCTTTTTCATAGGGCTATCAAATTTGAAATTCTAACACAATCAGCCAGTGACCATCATATGCTGACCTTTTTCGGGCAAGGAGATCTTAATCACCTTTTGTCAAAACAACACTGGTCTAACAAGGTGTTAAATGTGAATACTGCAAAAACGCGCTTCAAATGGTCTAATGCATCTCCTGATGCCCTGAACTTGGCAATTCAAGAACTAGATCACTCGAAGTATGACTTTTATGCAGATAGTCTACCCTCTTTTGGCTCCTCATATTTGGGAAAACTTCCTTATTTGCCAAATCACAAGCACCAAAGTGATCAGATTGTCCAACAGGAGAAAATAACATATAGGAAAGAACTAAGAGCTGTGCTCAAATCGCCTCCTAGCGAACGAGAGCTTACTCGCCGGAGGCTTAGATGTCAATATCGAAACTGGTCCCGGGCTAGAAGGGCAACACTCTTTCAGCAGGATAGCAAAGCTTTTTTGCATTCCGCTAAAAATAAAAACTCTGCTCAATTGTGGACCTTGCTCAATAAAGTGCCCAATCAACCCCAAGCTAGTCTCCAATTGTGCGGCGTGACACAATGGCTGGAACATTTCTCGCAATTATATGCGGATGCTAAATATGCCAAGTTTATTTACACTAATTTGGCTACAGCTCAATGGAGTCTAGAATGCTCATCAGAAATCATAGAAGATTTCATAAAGAAATCATCTTCTTTGCGTGCTGTGGGGCCGGATGGATTAAATAATGATATGTTTAAACAGAATCCATCCAGATGGGCCAGTATATTGAATAATGTATTTGTTACGCTCACCTAGTTCCCACAGGGGCGTCGATCGGACCCGGACAGCTGCGGTCTCCACCAACGTGATGCGTAGTGCCGAGATGACTGTCTGGACTGGCCCACCTAATCTCATCTGCTTGTTCCGTAGAAGTATTCTCCTGCAAGTGGAGAAAGGGATTTAGCCACCCGTGGATATGAGTGATAGCCCCCTCTCACTGTTCTCATTCTCCCTTCTTGTCACCTCCGATATCCCCTTTTTTGGAACCTCACCTTATGTTTTTAAATGATGAGCTCTCCATCCTGCCTGGATTGCAGGGGTGCGTTGATGCCAGTTACTTCACTGGTTTGAAGGCGTGGAAGAGTTCTGGAGAGTATTGACTCTGAGGTTCCTGGCAAGGTTCGGTAAGTATCAAATTCATAGAGTTCAATATGTCCGATGATTCACTCTTGTCCCCACTTCTTTCCTTGTCTTGCAACTAAGATTGTGAGAAGATACCCCTCGTGGCAGTTGGTGGCGCTCAGGTAAGATTCTGTATTACCCGACGCCGTCCAGTAAATATTGCCGGTGTTTAACGTGTTGTTTTCTCTCCCTTTGCAGGTGCGGCACATGAAGATGTGGAGAGTTATAGAATAATGCTTCTGGTGGTATCAGGGAAGTCTATGATGATAAGTGTTTTTATTTGTTGGTTTTATCGGCTCACCTTGTTGTTTTTCTTTTGTCCCTCAGGTGCCGGAGTTCGGTGAAGAAATGATGGAGGCAGCGCCGAATCGAAAGATGCTGCGAGGACTGGTGAGTGTGGCACGGCGCTGTAGCTGGAGATGCGACGCATACAGAAATGATGTTCCTTCCAGGTCCGGAGGCGAAATGGATCCGAAATCAGGTGAGGAATTCGAAATAGTTCGTTTTCTAATCTTGTCCTTTTTTTTCCTCTTGGTTTTAGGAGCTCCAGGTTCGAGGCGGGCGTGGCAGAAGACTGGATGCAGACTGCAGGGACGGTGAGCATTACGCTGCTGGGTGCAGAATAACGTGAAGAATGTGCTGTTGTTCGGGTGTGGTTTAAATAGCCTCCAAAAGTTCCAGGTAAGAAGTTCCCTAGAACCACGCCAGAGTAAAAAATAGTCCCTGTAGAAAAATAGTCCCATCCAGGCCTCACGTCGGCTTGGACTCACTAGCAGCATGGTCTGCATCAGGTAAGTAAAGTCTATGAGCCTGGCGCCCATGGCGCCAGGACTGATTTCCATGATAAGCCTGGTGCCTAAGGCACCAAGACTGAACCCAAACAGCCCCCAGCCGGGGTTATTGGGGTTTTAAAAGGTATCTGGATGCCTGCTTCCGGAGCTGATGGGCTTGGTCCTGATGCCCGGGGGTAGGCATCATGACAGCACTCCCCCCAAAGGCCCCTCCTAAAGTTGTTCTTCCCCTTGGCCCTGGTTTGTCTGGAAAGTCCCAATGGAATCTCTTCACTAACCGAGGTGCATGAACGTGGTCCCTAGGCTCCCATGACCTTTCTTGTGGTCCTTAGCCCTTCCAATCGATTAAATAAAAAAGTTTTGATTTAACCATCTTGGAGTCCAGGATATTTTTTACCTCGAATTCAGGTTCTCCATCTATCAAGATGGGGTTGGGTGGTTTGGTTAATCTTGTTCCTGGTTGAACTGGTTTTAAAAGTGAAACATGAAAGACAGGATGAATTCGCATATTACAGGGTAATTCCAATTTGACGGCCACCGGGTTGATAATGGCCTTAATGGTGTAAGGTCCCAAATATCTAGGGTTAAAAATCCGATTTCCCTTCAGAGGTATGTGTTTTGTAGTCAGCCAAACTTGATCCCCAATCTGGTATTGTGGAGTTTCACTTCTATGTTGGTCAGCATTTTTCTTATATTTCTCTTTTGCTTGTTTCAAATGTTCTGTTGCCTCTTTAAAGGCTTATGTAATAGTACAGTGCAAATGACTAACTGCAGGCATTTCTAAATGCTGAGGCGAATCTAGTTCTGAGGTTCGAGGGTGATGTCCATATATGGTATAAAAGGGGCTTTGTCCGGTTCCTGAATGTACAGAGTTATTGTATGCATACTCGGAAATCCATAAAATATCTTTCCAATTACTTTCGGTCTGGTGTAGCATGCAACGTAGGTACTGTTCAAGGGTCTGGTTGGTCCTCTCCGTCTGACCATCGGTCTAGGGATGGTGATTGGTTGATAACCTCACGTCAATTTGCGCCAATTGACAACATTTCTTCCAAAAATGTGAAATGAATTGACTACCTCGGTCAGAGACCAATACGGAAGGAAATCCGTGTATTCGAACAATGTTTTCAAGGAACTCCTTGGCCAGAATTGAAGCAGAAGTTAATCCCTTTAAAGGAATAAAGTGGGCCATTTTGGAAAAAAGATCCACAATAACTAGAATGGTGTTAAATCCATTACATGGAGGTAGATCTGTAATAAGGTCTAAAGATAAGGTGTGCCATGGTGTAGGGGAATATCCAAAGGTTGTAAAAGGCCAGCTAGTTTTTTCTTCTGACTTTTGTTTTGGGCGCAAATGCCACAAGACATCACAAATGACTTTACGTCTTTTCGCCAGGTCGGCCACCAGAATTGTCTCTTAATTTTAGCTTCAGTTTTTGCGAATCCTGGGTGCCCTTCCAAGAGGGTGTCATGATAATTGGAGATGACTAGTTCTTGTAGTTCCTTGTGTGGTAGAAATAATCACCCTAGATAATAAGGTATGTCATTGATGACTGAGTAGACCGGGCCTTTCTTTACCCAATCCTGCAGGGCTGTTGGATCGAAGAGTTGTTGGATCTTTACCTGAATATCCTCTAGTGTCTGTAGAGTAGTTATGCCAAGAATTCTTTGTTCTGAAATTATAGGCACCGGTTCCGGGTTTGCATATGCTTCTCCCATCCCTATTCGGTATAAGTCATCTGCCTTGCCATTTTTACAGCCTGGTCGATAAGTGATCACGAAATCGAACTCGGCAAAGAACAATGCCCATCGAAGTTGGCGCTACGATTGGGCCTTGGCTGTTTTTAAATACTGCAGATTTCGGTGATCGGTGATTACAGTAATAGTATTCCTGGCACTGAGAAGATAATGCCGCCAAGCCTTGAAGGCGGATTTGATGGCTAATAACTCTTTATCGGTAACCGCATAGTTTAATTTGGGTGCCGAGAACTTTCTGGACCAAAATGCTACTGGGTGAAGTTGACCGGTTTCAGGATCCTTCTGGGACAGGACCGCTCCCATGGCTAAACTGGATGCATCAGTTTCAACTATGTATGGAAGTTCAGGGCGTGGATGCTTTAAGACAGGTGCAGACGTGAATTTCGCTTTCAGCTCTTGGAAGGCCTTTTCAGCTTCTTTGGTCCACAAGAAGCGTTTGTTTTTTCCAAAAGTACTGTGATAGGGTGTACAACATGTGAGAAATCCAGAATGAATCTGCGGTAGAAATTAGCAAATCCGAGCATGCTTTGTACCCCTTTACCTGAACTGGGTGATGGCCACTTGAGAATTACGTCCACCTTTCGAGAGTCCATTCGGACTCCTTTTGGAGTCAGGATAAATCCAAGGAATTCGACTTCCGTAGCATGAAAAACGCATTTTTCTAATTTTGCATATAACTTGTGCTGGCGTAGTTTCTCAAGGACTGCACGAACGTGCTTCACATGGTCTGATTCTGAGGAGGAGTACACTAGAATATCGTCTATGTATACGACAACACAGACGTCAATGAGTTCACGAAGAACATCGTTAAAAAAATACTGGAAGGCTGCTGGTGCATTGCACAACCCGAAGGGCATCACCTGATATTCGAATAATCCGTACTTAGTGCGAAAGGCAGTCTTCCATTTGTCGCCTTTCTTTACACGTACCAGATGATATGCCCCTCGGAGATCTAATTTAGTGTAGATGCAAGCGTCCTTTACTTGGTCTAGTAATTTGGGGATCAGAGGCAATGGGTCGGTTCTTAACCGTGATCTGATTTAATGGGCGGTAGTCTATACACGTTCTGAGGTCACCTTCCTTTTTAGGTACGAAGAACAAAGCTGAAGATGCAGGGGACATAGATGGACGAATGAAGCCATTAGCAAGGTATTGGTCCAAGTATTGTCGCAGGTGAAGGTTTTTGGGTTCCGTAAGGGTGTAGATCATACTACATGGAGGTTGTGCACCGGGTATGAGATCGATTTGACAATTGTATGATCTGTGAGGTTGTAAGGTGTTGGCCTGTTCTTTTTGGAAAACATCCTGGAATTCTTGATATTCCTAAGGTAACTGCACGAGTGGAGTAGCAACTGTGGCCAGGCCTTGGTTCAAGAGTTTTTTCAGGTAACACGTATGTGCACAATCCGGGAAGGTTATTCTCTTCTCTCGCCAATCAATACAAGGATTATGTGTTTCCAACCAAGGTATCCCCAGTATTATTTGGAACTGCGGGGCTTTGATTAAATCAAACACAATAGTTTCTCGATGCCCATGTTGACCCAATAATGTCATCTCTGTGGTGGAATGAGTTACAGGCCCAGAGGCAATTTCAGTTCCATCGACTGTGGTGATGACATCCGAAGTGGTATTTTTGCAGAGAGGTAGATTCATCCTAGTAGCCAATTTGTGGTCCACATTGTTTCCTATGGCCCCGTTATCAATGTATGCCCTTACTGCGTGCATGCCTGATGGCTGCCTTGGATCCACAAGGACCATTGGTATGATGAAGTGCGAGGTCTGAGTATCCTTCTTCAAGCTCGGCAAGCGGACCTCTACGCTTGTCGGGTGTGGTTGTTTCTTGAATCAGGCTCTGTTTGATTTTTATCAGCAACTCCGACTACATTTTTGGATGGTTTTATAGGGCAATCCCATAGAAAATGTCCTGAGGCCCCACAGTACAGACATAATTGCATCTGCCGTCTCCTTTCTCTTTCCTTTTGAGTTAAGGGTCCCTTGGTTCTGGTGCATCTGTTTCCTTGAGGGTAACATTGGGTTTAACCAATACCCGATTCTTGAACTTAACTCGATCAGCCTTTCTATTCTGAAGTCGGTGGTCTAACTGGACCACTAAGTCTATATATTCTGCGCAATCCTGAGGTGGGTTCACAACTTGGGCCGAAACATTTTTGAGTTCACCCCGAAGTCCACGATGAAATAATGTAATTCGTTTTACCTCTGGCCATCCGGTTTCCACCACCAACCTATTGAAGGTTGCGATATAGGTTAGTAGATCCTGGTTACCTTGTCGTAAGGATAGAGTTTGTTATCCAGGGCCTCTCCCTGTGAATGTCTGGCAAATAGTCTCTCCATGACAAAAAAACCCCAAGGGGGGAGAGTTCACATGGAAGAGTACTATATTAATTTAAGTACCCAATTATAGGAATAGAGGTGGAAAAGAAAAGGGGCCCAATCATAACAGATTCATATTTTCATATTTTAATAATCATCACAAAACATTATAAAGTTGCGTAATATATAAACAACATAACAACAATAAAATAGATGAATTAATGTTAGTATAAAATACTTGTCAAATCTAATACATTAAACCATTCAATCTCAATTTAATTACCACAATTCATGACCCAGTATTAATCAAGGTAAAGCATCACTGTCTCATATTTTTGAATTTCATTCGAATAATAAAGATGCTGTTGAAAAGAAAATTGCTGCCAATGAAATAAAGTGCTAAGTGCAAAAGAGTGATGAGTGCCTAATCAAGGTAAAGCATCACTGTCTCATATTTTTGAATTTCATTCGAATAATAAAGATGCTGTTGAAAAGAAAATTGCTGCCAATGGAATAAAGTGCTAAGTGCAAAAAAGTGCTAAGTGCCTACTGTACATACATGGTCTTCAAATGTCATTACAGTTTCGGCGAAATCAACCTATCTGGCTCAATTAAGTGAGCCAGTAGTCGCCTTCTTCAGGGCGCACTATATAATGCAAATATAAGCCTGGAACATACTAATGCTAAACTTTTGACAATAACACAGTAGTTCTCACAGGTGAAACTTTAGACAATTCAAAAGACTTGATTGTAGATCATGAAGTCTGTTAGAAGCATTAACCCTTGGTAAAACACATTAAAACAAACAAATAAGAAAAAACACAAAAACATATGTTAGAGTAAAAAATGAAATGAAAGAGCCTCCTAATACTCGCCACCTCTAGCCATTAAAAGAAAACCTGGAGATATATATTCACCTAAGTTAGTCCACATATGGTGCCGAAAATTATACTTGTTTCGAATCCGCCACCCAAACAGGACTAAAGATGAAAATGAATTTACATCTAGAGAGACGAAAATATGAAGCTTGTGAGATATCACAAGATTATCTCAAACTTCAAATACTAACACACAGTATCCCCTGTCTCCACAGGGAGTAGATCACTAAATTTCCTTCTGTTACTAACCTTAAAGTATTGAATGTTTCAGAATCTGGTCATGTCACCAATGGACTAAATTGTAGATAGAACTGGAAACATTCCAAACATAAGGGCCTTGGACGATGTTAGGTCGTGCCAAAAGAAAAGTCCAAAAGGTGCAAACCTTGGGTTAAAAACCCTAAAGGAAAGACATAAAAAATTACATTTTAGTAGTGCAAGCAACTTGGCTTGCAAATGATTACATGCACATAATACAAGTGCATTTTAAGTTGAAACCGAAAACATCAAAATTAAAAAGATTCTATCAGGTAGGTAGCCCCGAACCTCTAAGAATTAGAATTTTAAAAGTGATGTTTACGGAAAAGATTGGATAGCTGCTTTGATAAGACAAAAGCCACTTGCACAGCCAGATCCATGTTTACAAATGAAATAATTAGTCACCAAATAATCGAAACAAATTCGCACAAAAATGCTGTCGACGTATGCCTATATTATCCAGCAGATGTAAAAATTTCTACAGATTAACAAACTGTAGTTGTCCTGGACATTCACACCATTTTAGACTGTGGAAGCCTACATGAGCCCGCCGCAGAGAGAGGCTAAAAGATACTATCATTGCAACTCCCAACCTCACGTGGACGCACTTCTAACCCGTATATTAGTGACGAAGTCCTCACCTCACACAGCCTCCTGAATCGTCTCCGAAGTAACAACCGAAGTAAAGGCACGCCATCAGATGTTAGATCCGCGGCTGTGTTTATAACTACACGCGAGAATGAAAATAGAAATGGGACTACGTATATGAGCCCTATGTCCCGTCGATACTAAAAAGGGACTAAATTCACCTTGCAAAGGTAAAACAAACGAATGCATACCCGCAATTGTCACATGCGCGAAAAAGGACAAGAAAACACCAACAGGGCTACCTATGGGAAACCTTGGTCCCATGACTACTCAAGAAACGGGATACGAAAAAGCACAGAAGCGTACAGTGCATAGGCGAGCCAAGCAAATTTATATTTGAAGAAAAATCTTACTGCCACTCAATATATAAATCAAGGAACACGAATTAAATCACACAAATAATATCACCAAAAAGAATATTGAATATATATGTCAAAAGTGTAATAGTCTGACTACAGAGTGTAATCAGAGGATACAAAAGGATTCAAGCCAACGGATGTACATCCGTAAAAGTTACCCTTACTAAAATAGAATGCTCGAAAAAAATCTTTTTATTTTTATTTTTAGGGTATACAATGGAGCCATTCTTCTTGGCGATTAAGTCCTGTTTCACACCTAGTGGTGTTGTACATCCACCATTGTTCCCTTTGCGCCAAGCGAGCTGCTGTGTTATTAACGTCAGTACCATAGACTTTTTCCAACACGCACCATTTCAAACTATTCGGGTCATGGTTATTTTCAAGAAAATTAGAAACTAACGGGGCAGACACGATTTTATTTCGAATTTTAGATTTGTGTTCGCCAATTCTGGTTTTAATAGGCCTAGATGTTCTGCCAATATACGTTTGAGCGCAGGGGCAAAATATTACGTAAATAACGTTTTTAGTGTTACACGTAGTGTGATGATTAAGATTCCAATTCTTTCCATTAATCACTACAGAAGTTCCGGTGATAGAAGAAGCACATTGGTGACAGAAACCGCATGGAAAGTGACCTTGGATGGGCTTGACGCCCCACAGTCCTGTCACCGTGTTCAATTTAGGTCCAATACTAGACCTGTCAGCTTTAGTAAGCCAACTTTTAAGGTTCTTACCTTTCTTGAATGCAAAAATAGGTTTTGCAAGTTCTGGATTATTTAGTTGGAGCAGATGCCAATGCTTCATAATACTTTGTTTAATCTTATGGTGGAAAGTATTGAAAGTCATGGCACAAACTAGCCGCTCCTTAGTGATATCTTCCTGAGAGGAGAATATCACGATGTTGAAATCTAGCTCTTTTTCGAGATTGTCGAAGTAAATATTTAGGGTAACCTCGCTGCTGCAATCTGTCTTCGATAATGTTCGCCTGGGTCTTTTAGTCTTCAACTTTAGTACAATTACGTCTAGCCCTAAGAAACTGACTATAGGGAATGTTCTTACGCAACGATTCAGGATGGAAACTATCGAATCTTAAAATAGTATTCCGGTCAGTTTCTTTTCGATACAAATCGACGATAATATGGCCCTCAGAATTCTTGATTAACAAGTCCAAGAATAGCAAAAAAGTACTATTGGCTGACATAGTAAATTTAAGATTCATATCCATAGCATTAAGCCATGGAAGAAATGAAAGGTGATCTGTCTTTGTTTTGTCCCAGATTATAATTATATCATCGATGTAACGTTTATACAATTTGATGGCATCTCTAAAGGGATTAGTGTCTGACAAAATACACTTACTTTCAAAGTTCCACATAAAGAGTGTGGCGTAGTTAGGGGCAAAAGCTGCCCCCATCGCCGTTCCTTTCACTTGTAAATAGTAAGAAGACTTGAAGCGAAAATAGTTGCGTGAGAGAGCTACCTCAAGCAAATCTATTAATATTTCAGTTGGAACTAATTGAATACCTGACCGTAAATCCAGAAAATCCTTCATTACTTTTAAAGATTCCATTTGTGGTATATTGGAATATAATGACTCCACATCTAAAGTCATAAGTATGTCAAAATCAGGGTTAAAAGGAAAACCCTCAAGGTGCTTAATGGCATCAGTGGTGTCAGCAAGGTATGTTTCAGTGGAAGCCGCCAATGGCTTCAGAAAATAGTCTAGAAATTGGCCAATGGGTTCTAATATGCAGCCACACAATGAAACAATAGGACGTCCCGGCGGATTGTGTAAGTCCTTATGTATCTTAGGAAGTACATAAATAAGGGGAGTCCTAGTTCCCTTAATAGTGAGGAAAAGGAACTCCTTATCATTAATAGCTCCACCTTCCAATGCTCGTTGAGCAATCGCTACAATTTGGGCTCTAATGCTCTCTGTAGGATCACCCTGAAGTTTCCTATATATAGCTGGATTATCAAGCTGACGCAGAATTTCATTATCATATTGGACGGAATCCATAATAACCACTCCACCGCCCTTATCTGCTTGCTTTATGATTATGGAAGTATCAGACTTAAGTTCTTGAAGGCTGGCCCAATCTTGTCTACCAAAATTGAAACAAGAGCCTCTGCTATAGTTATTAAGTGTATTATAGCAGGAGTTAAAGTCTTTAAGGACCGCCTTTTCAAATACCGCTGTCTCATCAGAAACCATTTGTAAAGTAGGAGTAAAAGTAGATTTACATTTCAAAGTGGTATGAAGGCCATCATCATCATTGTCCTGGGCCAGATTCCCGAAAAAATCCCGCAATCGTATTTTACGAAATAGACCGCGTAATTCTATCTCTACCTCCATTTTGGAGGGGTTTCTCATAGGTACAAACGAGAAACCCTTCTCCAAAATTCGGGTCTCTTGTTCACTGAGTTGTCTCTTCGAAATATTGTATACTGCCGATGGTAGGGCTACCTGCGGTATGCCCTTCTCCTGGTTTCGAAATAATTTTGTAATGGGGGGACCCCTTGTTCCGGGGGCGGAAAAGGGAGATTAGGTGGAGGAAAGGGGATATGTGGCCCTTGAGGAACAAAATTAGCCTGGCGAGTATAGTTTTGATAATGCCAATAAGGCCGTCCTCGGCCTCGATTATATCCTCTATTCCAATTCCTGCCTCTATCCCTATTACCTTGAAAATTTTTAGTGGGATATGATCCACTGCCATCGGATGATGTATCCGAAAAAGTAACTCTCTTGTGAAAATGAATAGTACCATGTTGAGGGTTATTGGAATCTCGCCAATGTCCTGGGCCCTGATAATCTGAGGACAAGTAGGGATAGGCCACCTCCTTAGAAAAGGCTAGAATATCCTTTTTTAGTTTGTCCATCTTTTTACTAGTAGTGATTTTAACAAAGTCCTTGGTATGTTTTTCTATAAGCTCCAATTTCTCCTTTATATTGATGATGGTGGTATCAAGAGCAAATATTGTCTCTGCCTTATCTATTTCATCCCCAATGATGGAACTTTTTTTGAGGGCAGTATTTATTGTCAGCAACATCCAGTCGCGAATACATTTAGTCGCAACTCCTGAGAACAGTGTTTTATATTCTTCATCGTCTATGAATAGTCTCTCCATGCTCAATTGAAACCCTTGGAAATCCCGAAGAAGAGGGTCATCCTGGTTGACTAGTGGAATTGACCAATCCGCTGCGCTGCCACTAAGGTATGATAGTACAAAGGCTACTTTGGCTTGGTCGTTCGGAAAAGCTCCAGGTCTGCATAAAAAGTGCAATCAGCATTGGTTCATAAATACGGCAAACTTTTTCGGGTCCCCAGCAAAACGTTCGGGTGGAGCTAAAGGAATGCTCCCTGGTAGAACCACTTGCACAGGATTGCTCGATGAAACAGGAGTTGGATTCTCCCTGAGCCCAGGTAATGGTGTTTGCCCAGCTTGGTTTTGCAGCAATTGTCTAGCAAGATCATCAGTGCGCTCCTTTGACACAATCAGTTCTCTCCTGAGGGCATTAGTTTCTTGGCGTGCAGAGTGCACTTCTGCCCTAAATTCCCCTAACAATAGGGCTAGTGGGTCGGTTTCTGAGGTTTCCATGACGCCCGGGTGGGGATTTGTAGATAGGCTTCACGTTCTGTTATGCTCACCTGGTTCCCACAGCGGCGTCGATCGGACCCGGACAGCTGCGGTCTCCACCAACGTGATGCGTAGTGCCGAGATGACTGTCTGGTCTGGCCCACCTAATCTCGTCTGCTTGATCCGTAGAAGTATTCTCCTGCAAGTGGAGAAAGGGATTTAGCCACACGTGGATATGAGTGATAGCCCCCTCCCACTGTTCTCATTCTCCCTTCTTGTCACCTCCGCTATCCCCTTTTTTGGAACCTCACCTTATGCTTTTAAATGATGAGCTCTCCATCCTGTGTGGATTGCAGGGGTGTGTTGATGCCAGTTACTTCACTGGTTTGAAGGTGTGGAAGAGTTCCGGCGAGTATTGACTCTGAGGTTCCTGGCAAGTTTCGGTAAGTATCAAGTTCATAGAGTTCAATATGTCCGATGATTCACTCTTGTCCCCCCTTCCTTCCTTGTCTTGCAACTAAGATCTTGAGAAGATACCCCTCGTGACAGTTGGTGGCACTCAGGTAAGAGTCTGTATTACCCGACGCGCTTTGCAGGTGTGACACATGAAGATGTGGAGAGTTATAGAATAATGCTTCCGGTGGTATCAGGTAAGTCTATGATGATAAGTGTTTATATTTGTTGGTTTTCTCGGCTCACCTTGTTGTTTTTCTTTTGTCCCTCAGGTGCCGGAGTTCGACGAAGAAATGATGGAGGTAGCGCTGAATCGAAAGATGCTGCGAGGACTGGTGAGTATGGTGCGGCGCTGTAGCTGGAGATGCGACGCATACAGAAATGATGTTCCTTCCAGGTCCGGAGGCGAGATGGATCCGAAATCAGGTGAGGAATTCGAAATAGTTTGTTTTCTAATCTTGTCCTTTTCTTTCCTCTTGGTTTTAGGAGCTCCAGGTTTGAGGTGGGCGTGGCAGAAGACTGGATGCAGACTGCAGGCACGGTGAGCGTTACGCTGCTGGATGCAGAATAACGCGAAGCGTGTTCTGTTGTTCGGGCGTGGTTTAAATAGCCTCCAAAGTAGTTCCAGGTAAGAAGTTCCCTAGAACCACGCCCGAGTAAAAAATAGTCCCTGTAGAAAAATAGACCCATCCAGGCCTCACGTTGGCTTGGACTCTCTAGCAGCATGGTCTGCATCAGGTAAGTAAAGTCTATGAGCCTGGCCCCATAGGCGCCAGGACTGATTTCCATGATGAGCCTGGCGCCTAAGGCGCCAGGACTGAACCCAAACAGCCCCCAGCCAGGGCTGTTGGGGTTTTAAAAGGTATCTGGATGCCTGCTTCCGGAGCTGATGAGCTTGGTCCTGATGCCCGGGGGTAGGCCCCATGACAGCATTTCAACAAATTATTCTGTCAAAAACTATTCCAACATCATGGACGTCTTCCTTACTAGTTCCTATCTTTAAGAAAGGTGATAGGGCGTCTCTGGCAAGTTATCGTCCGATACCATTGCTTGATGCTCCGGGAAAGATTTTTACATGACAGGTCCTGAGAGATTTTTCACGGTGGACACAGGGGTGTAACCAACGAGATCACTGCCAAACAGGTTTTGTTGCAGGTTTAGGAACAGCAGTCAACCTATTGACTCTTAATGCCTTAAAAGCCCAGGCCCAATCGACAAAACAACCTATGTACTCTGCTTTTGTTGACTTACACTTAGCTTTTGATTCAGTCTCCCGAATCAAACTGATGGAATAGTTATAGTCGGCAAATTGTCCCGAGACCTTGTGTGATATTATCTACGCTCTACATTCGGCAAACACTAGCACAGTACGATTGTCCATACTCAGCCTCTTATCATCAGCGATTTCAACTTTTAGGGGGCTGAAGCAGGGATGTATCCTCACTTCAGCCTCTTTAATTTTTTCATCCACAATGCACTAGAGGCCTTTCATCAGGTTGACTCTGACTCGCCAAGGATGAATGGTACAATCATTAAAGCTTTGTGGTATGCAGACGACCTGGTGTTAGTCTCCAAAACCCCAGTAGGGTTGCAAAAACTATTGTCTGCCCTAAGTGCTTATTTAGACGACGATGAGTTGATAATCAACCTCAATAAGACACAAATAGTCATCTATGCACCTAGGCCCACCAGAAGAACACAATTTGAATGGAGAATCAATGAAAGGACAGCGGAAGTGGTCCCTACGTACCTTTATTTAGGCATTTTATTCAATGGTAAACCCTCAATCAATTCGCATTCCAGGACTTTAGAGCATAAGATAATGACTGCAATCTCGCAGACAAGGATAATATTACATGCATTTAGTAAATTTACTATTAGGCCCGCTATCATTTATTGGCAAAAAAAAGTACTACCTACCATATTGTATGGCCTAGAAACCAAAAACATAGTACAATCCATAGTCTTGCACCAATTAGAGGCTACATTTTGGAGAGGTGTGTTACACCTCCCTCAATGTGTACCTGGTCCTTGGCTGCGTCATGAACTGGGTCTGACGTCCTTGAATGCTGAATATCATTTTAGGCTGTGTGCCCTGTTTGGTAAGTGCTTGACCTATACAAGATCTGACAACATATTAGCAACACTATCAGCTTATATGATGTCCTCGGAGCATGCATTTGTTAAAATGTGGACTTCATATATTTACAGAATTTTGGCCAGAGCAGACATAAGTTTGGACACCCTTCTTGTGAATCCAAATCGAGCAAAGGTCAAATTATTCGGGTTGGATTAGATTGATACAAGAATCGAGTGCCTTTTGTATAAAGACTTTCAAGTTTTAGCTTTTGAGCATAAAAAACTTAAAGAACTCGCACCTTATCTAAACCAAGCTCCAACCCCACAATTGAGAACAGCCATCTTATGTCTACGATTCAATATATTTCCAACTCGTGATATATTGACTAGAAGAAAGTTGATGGATCCAAAAGAGAATTATTGCAGGTTTTGTGAGGTTATCGCACAAGAAACCCTCAAACACATTATAACTGAATGTCCTGCTTTAATTGATTTAAGATTCAAACACTTCTGGAAGCATATGCCATATTTCAGTGCAATACAACCTGAAACCCGATGGTCGGTAATACGAGACACCAAATCTATAAGTATTTGTATTGCAACTTATAATTTATTATCTGCCTTGAATTTGGAAATGAGTTCATTCTCAATAGTGGGTTAGGAATGTAAGAGCTTTAATTCAGTGTGGAACTTTCCTGACTGCAGACTCAATCACCCGTTTAGGATGTGTCGTGTTTTAATTATGTACATTTTTGGGATGAGACAGTGTTACCAATGCACTGTGCAGTTTGTAAATTAAGATATTCATACTATTATTTTGAATAAGTTGAAACGATTTGTGACTATGATTGACATTTTATTTGGTCCTTTACAGGTGTACTTTTTATTTAAGTCATATGCAAGGACAAATCTTTCTAACGTTGTTTTTTTACGGTGCTTTGAAATGTTTGTCTCTTCCTTTTTATTTGATGTAAATCAATGTATTGATGTGTAAATGAAATAGTTATTTATATTGAAAAAGTTGAGTTTTCTCAGCTATATTCAATAAAGAAAAAAAAGACCACATACACTTACACAACACATGCTTACAGTACATACTCTCCCAACACACACACTCCTATCACCTGTTGTTATGCCACACATGCTTTCAGCACACACTGTTATGACACATGCCATTATGCCACATACTCTTATGCATATATACTTACGCCAAATTCTCTTACATCACATGCTCTTACCACACATGCTTTTATGATACACACACATACAACTCACACTTGCAACACACATACATATGCAGCACATTTCCATGTCAGACACTCTTATGCCACAAACACTTGAGCCACATGCTCTTACACCATTTAATCTTATGCTACATATGCTTATGTCACCTGTTCTTATACCACATGCTCGTAGGCCACACTATATATGCTGCACTCTTATGCCCCACACTTATGCCATGCACTGTTACAAAAAACACTCTTACACCATACATTTACACCAAATCCACTCACACAACATACAATGACAACTCATACGCACATGTCCTGTGCTCCTGACACTTATATGCACGACAGTCATATGATACATGCTCAAATACTAATCACCCATACACCACTGATATACCATAAACCTATATACTATACACCACATGGCAAAGTTATATGCCATACACCCATATGTCATACACTCATAGGCCATACACTCATAGGTGATACACTCATATGCCATACACACACACATACAACATATACTAATATGCCATACACGCACGGAATACACTTACATGTCACACACTCATAAGACATACATTCATATGCTTATATGCCGAAAACCCAATATTCTGCCACACACTCACATGCCAGATGTTCAAATGTGCCACTTATACACCATACACTCATTTGCCATCTATCATACACCATACACTCAAACGCCATACACTGATAAACCATACACACTCAACAAAAACTCAAAAACATAAACACATACGTCATACACTAACATGACATACACCATACACTCAAATGCCCTATGCAGTTCAGTCATACACCAAACACTAAATACCATCCACTCATACACAAGACACCCATACCCGATATAAGCTACTACCATAATATGCCATGCACCAATACACCATACACATAAATGGTATGCACTTTTACAGCATATATTGACAAAAAAGACTTTAGAACACAATCACTGTATAGCACTACTAATTGTACCAAGAAACTCAAAGTTTAAACACTTACTCCATACCACTACAAATCATAACATTATACTTTAACATTGCTTTTTCCAATGATTGTAGACTTGACTTTTGTTACAGTAAATTGAACTATTTTCAAACATGTTTTTAAAATGTTATATTATATTTATATGTGTGCATGTATTTATATATGCTTACAATTGACATGAAATGGATTTTCTAATAAAATACAGAGTATCCTTTGCCAGCCGAATTCCATCATGGTTGCACTGGATGTAGAGTACTTATATAAATGTATAGAACGTGAGGTGTTGAAACATGTAGGCATTTTTTGCGTAAGACCATTGATTTTTGGAGTACATGTATGTTAGTTTCTTAGTTAGTTAGTTGCTTATTTACATCGCGCTTAATACCCAGAAGTTTCTAAGTGCGGACCTGGGAATCAAACCTGTGTTGCTTTGTGTCGTCTTGTTTCCAAGGCAAGCACGCTGCCGCTGAGCTGTCCTCCCGTGATGTTGATTGAAATGGTCAATTATTTGAGACAAATAACATCTTTATATTTAATGACAAGCTTTTCCACCAACTCAGCGACTAAGCCAACGGGACCTCTTTTGCAACTTTATATCATCACAGACGGCACAGGCATCACTCCAAATCCCAGAGCCGGTTCAAGGGATTTTATTGATATTTTCTCTGCTCTATGGCCATCCTACTCTGTCTCATCATATGTATCACCTCCTCCCTAACCCAGATGTCACTGGCCCAGAATAGTATACACAGAAGGTGTACCCATACTGTCTAATTTCTCTCTTGTACTCAGGATGACGACCTAAAGGCAAATTTGCCTTCTTCTCTTGCTAAGCACCCTCAGGAACTTCCTAACTTTCACTACTTTAACCATTTTTAGTGTTCTACTGGGATTTGGGAATTGTGCATAACAGACATGCTGTCCGATTCAGTCAGACTTCTAGCACACTCACTCTCTCTTCTTACACTCCTTCCCTTCCATCTGCTCGTCTTCCACTCCACTCCCTTGGTTGGCATTGGTTCTCTGTCCTTGGCCAATCTGGCCCGGCCTTTCCCACATGGGGCATGTTAAAGAATTGAAAAGTCATAAGTCATAGGTTCCTTGTGGGACAGAGTTTGGGTTCCCCCATATCAGTCACTGGTCGTCTGTGGGAGGTTGCCGGCTGTTTCATGTATCTGCCATCATTGTTTAGCAGCACTGTGCTGTCCTTCTGCGCAGTGTATGGATGCCACAGCTTCTTTCTGTGTCTGTGTCTCTCTCCCTCTCTATGCTGCAGATTATTAGCTTCTGCAGTGCCAATTTTAGAAGTTTGTATTGGAGGCATGGCTTGAGATAGAGGTGTACCTCTGAGGTACACGCTGGCTCTAAGGGATCAGGAATTGGTGCACTCTCAACTGCCACCTTCTGTAAGATTAGGACAGCCTAAGGACATCTTCAGCTTTTTGATCCTAGCTGAGGGGGCCCTTTTGTCCTACTTTAACAAGGCTAAAGTACTGGACGTGTCACAATATGCAGATCTATTGCTGGGTTGGGGGTAAGAAAAAGTGATGGCTGGCCATGAATATAAAAGCTATATAGAAAGGATTCCATTTTGAGTCTGATACATAGATGATTAGTTCCTTATATTGGATGAACAGGAAGATGAATTAAGAGAATGTGTGCAGCAGTTAAACAATAGCAACTTAAATCTTAAGTTCAAAGCAACATACAGCCATCAGGCAACTGCATATTTAGATCTATACATGTTTTCAAGTGCTAACTAACTCTATATAACATGCTAGCAGTTGCCATCTTGTTAATTTAACATAGAACATCCCAGGAAGTAAATACTGAGGATCACAAGAAATTGCTGTATGGCTGAGTCGTATATTGAGAATCAGCAATGTCAGCTAGAAGATTCAGAAACAGAAAATATCCTAAACATGCTATTGACTCTGCCTTTGTTTCTAACAGTGCCACAATGGTAGAAAAGAAAATGAATGTGATCAATGATAGGAGGAACATGTTGAATAAATAAAAAAGACAAGTATAACAGTAATAGAATAATAGTTTTCAACATAAGTGATAATGCTGAGTGTGTGGCAGAGTGTTTGGCCATGTTACAGTGTGCCTTAAATTGGATTGTGTCTGTTTTCCTCCATTGGACACACAAAAGAAAGTCTTTTTTCAGCCAGGGCTGCATGGCTGGTCTGGACTGTGAGCAATAACTCTATATCCACATAGTCCAACATGCGGAGCATGTAGCGGAGTGTGTGGCAGAGTGTTTGGTGGTGTTAAAGTGTGCCTGGTATTGGATTGTGCCTGTTTTCTTCCGTTGGACACGAAAAAGCAGTCTTTTTTCAGCTCGTGCTACCTGGCTGGTCTGGACCCTTAGCAAGAACTCTATATACACATAGCCCTACATGCGGGGTGTTTAGCGGAGTGTGTGGCAGAGTGCTTGGCGGTGTTCGGCAGCATGAGGCATAACTGTGGGCAGCATATATTCTACCTGTTTGCTGTTTTTGAATCTTGTGACAGTGTGCGAGCTGCCTGAAAAGTGTGTGAATATCTGCTTTCTGCTTTCGCACTTTGAGCACCGGAGATAGGTAAGCCTTTTTTTTGTTTTAATCACGAAGCATTGTGTTGCCAGCATGCCTGGTAAATCTTTAAGATCAAACACTATAACCTCCATGAAACCAAACCCTATGGTAAACAAGCTGGGTTTCATCGTGCAGAACAAGTAGCTGTGTCACATGACAACAAAAAAAGGAAAAGTTTGCCCTCGGTCAATAAAGCACTAAGTAAATTGAAATCCTTCATTGGGAAAAGTCCGGGTCACATTACATATTTTTTCAAACCCGGAAATACTAAACTGAAGAGCGATACAAACAAGGAGGTAACGATAGCAACTGCGCAAGTGCATGCTGGGTCTGGCATGGCGAACATAAGTTTGACATCCGCTCCCTCCTTTGGGCTCATCGATGACAACTCCTTACTTGACTTATCTTATCGAGTGTGCAGCTCAAATAGGGCAGCTGAAGTTAGTGAGAGTAATGATATTGACCGAATGGGTTGTGTTGAGATTGAAAATCTACCAGGGATGGTAACCAAGCAAAGCCTTCACCTCGCCTATCAAGTATGCCGTCTTTATTTTCGATGGCGTCACAGACTAGTTTGCATGCTACAAATGTTTCTAATGAAGAAGGCGGAAACAATGGTAGCTCTAAGACTGTAATTGACTTGAACCACAGTGAGTCTAAGCAGAACTCTGGCAATTAATTCAACAATAATTCTACTATATCAACGAGTCTACTTCACTTTGCCTTTAAAATTCTCATTAAGCTATGTGACAGGATATACACGCAGTCCTTAACACATGGTGAAATACTAGAAACTCTGCTCCAACAACATAAAAGTTTGCCTAGTATTGACAAGGAAACTGTCAAGCCCTCTAAAAAGATAGCAGAGGAGGTGGTAAATGTGAATTGCTTTGTTGAAATTGTTGATCTCCCTGGTATTTCTGATTCTGTCATTGGCTCACCTTTGACTTACCCTAATAGTAAGCAAGCAAGAAGATTGACAAAGCTAAAGAAGCGATCACGTGAAAAGATCTCTTCTATGATTAGCATTGAAGATGTCAATTTGGAATCTGACCATCCCATAAAATCTACAGTTACATCTCGAAAAGAACTTAAAGTGAAATCTCGACGTTCACGGAAACAAGCTATGCGTAAAAAAAGGAAAAGGCAAGAACTAAAAGGTGGCATGTTAACTAGTTGGCTAGTGCAGGACAGAAGTCAGACTACTTTGATTGAGCCCATGAGTAATGAGGAGCAACACAACATATCTGTTAGCATGCTGAGTAATGGAGGAGTGAGTTTGCGTAATCAGTTGACTACAGCAAAAACCCCAAGCTGACCTATCAATGGTAAAATACCTAAGGAATATCCTATTAAACCTTCTGTGATTGAACTAAACGATAGAGTTGTGACCATCAGTGAAAAATCTCAGAAGAGTACCACAAATCCAATTAATAGATCTGTACTTATTGCTTTGTTCTCGAAATTCCTGTGATTTTGAGTTTATTCAACCAATGAAAAGAAGCTTTGGGGCAGTATCTCTGGTCCACTGTGTGCTCCCAGCTACTGCCTTACTAATACGAACACAGGTGGACTCATTTAGCTTTCTTGGGTATGATCTAGATCAGGAGGTTCCAACGTCTAGCCACCAGTCCAATGTGAGCAGTGCTGTAAGTCTAAAGGCCATGTAAAATCCCATGTAGTGACTGATGTTGCATCAGAGAACCAAGTCGGACTGAGCTAAACTGGCTGAAGAAATTAGTGGACCAAATGCAACTGCCCCAACAATGTGTATGCTCTATTGCCTCCTGGAATACCCGTGGCCACTTCCATTTTATTGGATTAGGCCCATCTCTTGATGCAATTGTTGTGAACTCTATTTATGCTACAAGAGACGTGGTTAATAAAGGAATTTCATGTTGATACCCACAGTATATTCCAGCACAGTGTCAAAAAGGGACCGAAATGTAGACCGTTTGGGGGTCTTCTCATTGGAGTCAGCCACGATTTTCTTGCTATTGAAATTGAGCCTCCCCAATATAATGAGAATGTGTTAGCAGTTCAAGTTTAAGCCAATTATTGGTCTGCTTCCCCTTATATTGTATTAATTGACATATATGATCCTCCTAACAGTGAATACACTGACTTAATATCTGACACTATTGATGCAATTATTATGGAATGGTTTATGACTGAGGGTCACAATATGATAATCATTGGGGGTGATTTTAATGCCCAATGCAGTGTTACACAGATGATTGAATGTTTTGATCATGTAGCGATCGCTAATGTGATGCATAAACTTGAATGTAATAACAGAGGAGTCAAATAGAAATCCTTTATGGCTGTTTGGGAATTATGGGCGTTGAACGGGAGAACAGTAAGTGATACCCCCCGGGGAAATGAACTTGGGTGAGTTGCAAAAAGACAGCAATGCTTGATTATATAGCTTGATTATATATGGGGTAATGTGTATACACTTAACTTCGTTTGTGATTTTGAAGTCCTCCACAGAGGAAATAGTGATCACTCCCTGATCTGTGCCTTGGTAAGCATAGCTGTGCCCAATATGAGCAAATGGGGTCCTAAGAACATCTTAACCAATAAAGTGGCGGTAGACTAAAATGGAATTTTAACAAAATTAAGAAGATTTCCCGAAGTGTACGGGAACTGATGAATATGTCAAATATTGATGTCAGCCAGTGTAGCCTCCACATATGGTATTCCCGCTATTAGTAATGGGAAGAAACTGAACCGATCCTTCGATGGAGAACTGTTGGCTGCCAAACGTCTCCATAGGAAGGAAATAAAAACAATTAAAAAGCAGAAAATACTCTCTCCTGAATATAACACGATCAGGAAAAAACTGGATAACGAATATCGCAATTGGTGTAAACAAAGAAAACCAAATAAAATAAACACAAAATGGCAGGCGATGATGGGTGTTCTTCAAAAAAATCATAATAGTTCTGTTTGGCAACTGTTGAATAAGGTACAAACTACTGCCACTTTGCAAGCACTTAATTCAATCGGAGAGGAAAAGTGGTTAAACTATATAACGAAAATTTTGTATGAGGATGGACTTCTGATTTTGAAAAGTAATAAGACTGCATGGCCATTAACATTTACTGAGCAGAGTATCTTAATTATTATTAGCCTCCTGAATAAGTCTAGAGCTCTTGGCCCTAAAGGTCTTGCCTCTATAGTCATAAAACATGACCCTAACATATGGGCCGCTATAATTTATACATTATGTAAAAAGGTATGTGCATAATGTCACATTCCAGAGTCTTGGAGAACATCAATTTTGATACCCGTGTTTAAGGCTGGGTCTAGAGATCTACCTGAAAATTACAATTTATTATCTACATTGGATTGTACCAGTTACATTTTTGCCACTATAGTGCTAGAACATCTTCAATGCTGGACCAAAGTTAACCATCTCCTCCACCCGTTTCAATATAGTTTCAGTGGCGGCACCAGCACAACCCATAACATTTGTCTTTTAGACGCTATCATATCTAGAGCTGAGGCTAGTAATGATCCATCCCTCTAGGTTACCTTTATAGATTTTAAATCTGCCTTTGATAGGGTCAATTGGCAGAGTTTATGGCACCTTTTAGAAGAATTGAATTGTCCAAGTTGGTTGCTAGAAATTTTGAAAATGTTACATACTAACAATAGCGCACAGATCCGTTTAGATAATGACGGACGTTTGACAAAGCCCATTAAGATCAATATAGGGGTCAAACAAGCTGTTTATTAGCTGCCCATTTGTTTAACCTTTATCTCAATGATTTTATTAATCATCTGGATGATAAGTCAAACTGTCCAGCAAACATTGGGGACATTAAGATCACAGCATTATTGTATGCAGATGGCCTGGTTGTTGTAGACCATACGTTTAATGGAATGAAAGCTATATTAGAAGAGATTGGATGTTTCACCAGGGAATATTCCTCTTGCTATTAATGTAAAAAAGACTCAAATAATGTTGTTTTCAACAAAAAAATCAATAAACCCAAAATTGTAGTATCTTGGGAAACTATAGAATACACTGACAGTTATAAGTACCTAGGTGTTACCATCAATAGATCCAATGGCTATAATCTATTTGTTGAAAATAGAATTAGACGAGCCAAGCAAATTACCATGGTCGTGCAGAATTTTGTTCTCAATTATGCTGGGTATTCTTTGAAGGGGATTATGATGATCTACAGACAGTGGTTGGTACCAGTTATAATGTATGGATTAGAGGTGTTACCGTTGAAAAATGTATCCTGGCTAGAGAGAATTGAAAGTTTCTTTTGGCGTAATATACTGGGATTACCTTGCTAGAGTCCTATTCAATATATTAGGGCCGAGCTTGGGTTATCTTCCCTAAGATCTATTGCGTTACAACTGCGAGGACTCCTGCCATTGAAGGCTATTTGTCAACCGGAAAGTCACATGCTGCAAATAATTGGTACCAATGTTATTAAATTAAATAAGCCTGAACGTTCAAGCATTTATGATGTAGCTTGTCGGGAACTTTATGCAAACCTACAGTGGTATATGGATCGTAACTCTTGTGGGAACTATAAATCCATCAAGTGTGTGTTTAAAAATACATTTAGAAGAAAAGACTGGGAGAATAATTGCATTTGTATGAATGAACTTTATAATTATAAGTATGTTGAAGGTATGTTACATAACTTTCTTTATCCCCAATGTTCTGTGATATGGTGTCCTGACCCCCCTGGTACGTTGTTTCCACGTATTCATGAGAACCAATCAACTGCCAGTAATAGCTACATTTGGGGCACAATGGAAGCTATTGAGCAACCAACGTTACTGCTGTATGTGTAAGAAGATTGATACTCTTGAAACACTAAGGCATGTGATGACTAGTTGTCCAGAATTAATGAATGTATACATCCTTCATTATGAACATACATTATCTGCATAATCATACAACCATTAAGATGGATCATTTTTGGTATTACTGCCTTAATACACCCTCAGAATCTATGCACATTGCTCTTTACCGAGTCTGGCTCGCTGTAGTAGCAGCTTTTGAATTATCCTAAAGTTATCCATATTATAGTGGGAATGATCATGTTATCCTTTCTAGAGTTTGTTAAGAATTGATAAATTGGTAAATATAGCATTATCGCCTATAATAACTGACGTGAATGATGCCTAGGGATTCATTAGTAGGATTAATTGTGTGATTTGTGGTTCACGTGCTTAATCATTGTTGGACATGGTTTATGTATGAATCAGTGAGGATTTATGAGAAGTTTTATATTGTAAAATTAGTGGAAAAGTCTGAAAGTAATGAATGTTAGATCGTAGTTGTATTGACTTTGATGGAATGTTTTAATCTAATTGATTTAATTTAATTTTATATGTGTTTTTGTATAAAATGTATTACTACAGTTTTAATAGTTCTTTGAACTGAAAAACAGCTATAACAATAAAATAAAACTAAATAAATCTCTAAAAGAGCAGCATCATTGAGGCAATTAATTATACCAAATTTTTCCCAATCAAAACCGCAAAACAAGCAAACCCGTTGGTTTTCAAAAAAGTAGCAAAGGCTTTAAAAGATGTACCAAATGTAAAGAATATAAATGCTCCTAATACTAAAGGCTGTGGCCTTATCTAACTCTTCCACAACTTCCTAAGGGGCTCAACATGTTTCCTGGTAATGGTGTCCTTGTTTCATTCACAGTCTCTCTATACTCCCTTTTATTCACACTCTCTCTCTCTTTCTCTCTTTCTCTCTCTCTCTCTCTCTCTCTCTCTCTCGCTCTATGTTCCTCTCTCTTTCTCATTCTCTTTCTCAGAACCCCCTCATTCTGTCTTCTCTCTCCTTGCTTTGCTTCCACTTCTCTAATGGGTCTCTCCTGCTTCTCCTATCTCCACACCCCAACTGGCCTCTCCCCTCCCATTATGCTCCAATCTCTGGTCTTACCTTTCTCCCACTTTCTCTCCCCACACATATCCCTTTGAATTGCAGCTCTTTCACTCTCCTTTCTCCACCCTCCAATTGCCTCCCAGTCTTCCCTCTCTCCAACACTCATGACTGTCACTACTACACCAGCCGCCTCTACTCTCCACTTCCCTCATGACTTTCACTTCCCCCTCTCTGTCACACACAACCACACACACACGCACACTCCGCTTGTCTCACATCTTAACTCCCCCTTCTCCATCTTAATTAGTTTACATCTTAATTAGACTAACACAGTCATTTATTTTATTTCCAAACGTTGTGATCACTTCCTCAGACAGAGATGAAATAAGCATTCCAAAAACATTGCAAATTAATCGATCCCACCAAGAATTCTTTATCCATGCCTGTTTGTGTTTTTGATTTTTAATTTCTTCAGATAGACGTCCATTGCAGATATGAAGTCCACCACATATTGCAGTTTTCAAGGTTTCAATGGTACACCATGGTAAAGGAACAGGTTTGAGGGGAACAAAACCAAAAGACCCTGTTAGAATGGTCTCTAACAAGTATGAAGAGATGGGATATTGTCAGTCATGGTAGGTGCAGACCTGTTGTGCAAGATCAGCGGTAGCACGATCCACCATGTATCGAAGTTCTAGAAGGCCGGTTCGGGCAAGGGGGTTACAACCAACTATGTGTTAAGCCTTTGAATTTGTGAAGTCTGAAGTGGCAAGTTTAGGGTCAAATACCATATTGAGATGTGGTTTCTTCACACCCAATGAGGAAAGGATAGAGTCTGAATGAGACAGGCACTCACAGTTCTCTGGGAAGCTTCTAGGACTGGTGCTATACGGGGCTGACAGGACTGTGTTGGAGTGATTCCAGAACCAAGACATTGCCCCATGGAGACTGGTGGGGCTGGTGATTGTCCGTGAGATGCCAGTCAAGGGATGAATACCGTAGCATGCTTTGTTTTCACTGGGAAGAAGCTATCACTCTTCAAATAGCTCACGCAGTCAGTTGGTTTATTACATACTGTGCTACATGTCTGGTCATAGTTTACTGTTTTGGTGGTGTTGAGGAAATTAGTACATTTCAGTTCTTTGTGGTACATTCCCTCCCCCACTGCCCCACTTAGCACAGTGAACATTCAAATCTTGAAGAAAGCAATGTCGGGGATATCTAACATTTGAAATGTTCAGGAAACTAAAAATCAGGTACTCAGGCAGACACAGATATGAAAAATCATAGAAGGGACTGATTAATTTGAAGTATTTGGCAATGCTTCATTTTATCTCTGCCAGAGGAAGTGATCACAAGATCATGAAAACTCTCAGATAAATACATTTGTTGATCCAATCAGCTGGTTTCATTTCCATCAATGCTCTCAATATTATGATTGGCTAACACGGTACAGGACAGGCAAACTGAACTGCATAGATATTCAATTCCATGATTAATAATATGTTACACATCTTTTTTGACTCGCTGGATGGATCTGACTGAATTTTTTCAAAATAATTGTCTGTCACAGCCCAACCGACTAGAAATTGTAGGTAACATTTGTTAAACGGTTCAAAAGTTATTAAGCAAAGAAAAATAATATTTTTTCTGGCCACTGCCATTCACTTTCCTTTTGGGAAAAAAACACTTTCCTATGGGGAAAAAAGGTGCTTCATGTGCGCACCCCGAAAACTGCACAATGGATTTGAGACAAATGAGAAACAGGTTGGGCACACAGTAGTCCATATAGTCATTTTTGTGGGGTTTGGTGTACTGATATTGATATTTTATTTCTATCGCGCTCGTACACAAGTGTTACTGGCCCTTTGTCAGAGGCAAGCGCTATCTGCATGAATAGTCAAGGCCAACATTGGCCTTGTTTTTATTGTGAAGTGTATCAATACTGGCTATTTCTGTCTGCTTCTCTTGGAAAGGGTTACGTGAGGCAAAGATAAGTTATGCTTTTCCTACCTTGTTTTCACCGCTATCAGTTTGCCAGAATTCTCCCAATTATGAAAAGGTTAACATTGTCGGATGTTGAGTCATATTTCGACCAACTATGCCCTTGCATGCCTGAATAAATGCCAACATATTACAAAAAGCAGTTATTAGTGTTTCAGTTTGCTCATGAGTTCACAAAGAAACAAAATTAGTCTTCCTGCTCCGGCAAGTCTTATTTTTAATGGGCGTTTTTGGTACCCTGACAACAACATTGTCTTGCGAGAAGAGAGATTAGGAGAACATTTATCAATTATTTATCCCACATTATTGTGAATATTAAACATATTTGTAATTATCCTCTAAAAAAATAAGATAATATTTTTTCAAAGGCCATTAGTTGATAAATTGACATCAGAAAACGTTTTTGATGCATTCACAGCGTGCCCAATTCAATGTTCTCAAAGCACGTTATGCACCGTTACACCGATTGAGCAAGATGTCTGACTGAATGTTGAATGCTGGGACTCATGCAGTCATTGCAAAATGGTTCACATACGCCTAATTGCCCACATGATTATGCAAGTACAATCAGTGACTACGCTAATGTGCTGTTTTCTCTCTTCCACGCCTATCGCTTTACAAGCAATACTTGTTCTATCTCTTTGCCACCAAAATGTGTTTGGCAAAGCAGAACATCATACAATTTAGGCAAAACACATTTCTATTGTTTAAAAGTGGAAGATAGACAAATGATTCATAATAAAAAAATGAACCCATAGAGTCATTGTGTGTCACCAAGGGCTTTGGGTCCCGACAGGTAACCTGACCCCTTATCTAAGTACACCAGAAAGGAATTTACACAGTCACCTTGTCACACCCACACTGGAGCATATCCCATGACAGGACTACCCTACCCTCTCACAAATCCAGACTGGAAGGGGATAGCAAGTGCAATACGTTGTCTGACCCCTTGCTGCACGAACCCCTCGCCCCCCATCCTTTTACATGCACTATGAGTGAGTACCACCGATTCGAAATTTAATGGTCACACAAACAAATAGTCAACACCACGAGGTTGTGTAAATGGCAATGCTGCATTCTAGGTTTTACCATGTTGTGCAACATACGTACCTTCACTAACATTGCATGTCAGTCCCTGAGATCAGTACAGGTCTAGGCCCAGAGAATAAGTGTGTGAGTGAATGTGCGTTGGGCATGTATAGGGCTTTCCATGTTCTCCTCTGTACCAACTCAATATCTATATCATACCCTGAACAATAAAGCTACTTCCTTTCCTGTGTGTTCATATAAAAATGGTGAATTTGCATTCCCCTTTGTTTCAGAGATTTCTGACAGACCCTGCAAAAATCAACCGACTCCTTCGTAGCTTAAATCAGTGTTATTAATGTCGAGATGGCTTTTTCTTAATTCCAAGAAACCGCAGAGGGAACATTCGCACTTTGTGTTGGGGAGAAGCAGTCCTTCCCTTTTCCTTCAGACTCTTAAGGCCTCCTTATGAGTCTGCCGGTAACCCACCGGTGCTACCGGTGGGTTACCGGCAAACTCACCTAACCGTTACCGGCGCCCGATATCTCTGTGATAAATTCCCATTCCATGGAGTCCAACCGGACTCCATGGAATGGGACCCACTGAAGCAACGGCACCATTGTTAACGGTTCTGGTGCTTCATTGATTTCTCTGCCGGTAGGGGCCTGAACTGGCGCCAGATCGGGCCTGCCAGTAGTTCAGTGCCCCTACTGGCAGGCTCGGAGTGAGCTGGTCAGGTAACAATGCCAGAGCTGGTCATACAGGCATACTTTTCGGCGTTGTTACTGGACCGGCTCACCCGTAATGAGACCCTTAGCCTTATTTTGCAATGTAGGATGTTTTGTTGATTACAAGACTCTTCCGCCAGGGAAGTGGGACTATCTGCTCTGAGGTTTTAGCTAGTTTGGGCATTCTCTTGTCGTACACCCACCGTGCAGTCTTTCTTTTTACCTTCCTGAATCTGCGGTGCTGAAGGATGATGCAATCTAGTTAGTCGGGCATTATGAGGAATTCTTCTGGATCTCATCAACCTTTCCTGAAGAACCTTTTGCATTGGTTCAGCAGTCTTCTGGAACCCTGGACATAGAGTCTCTTGCCTGTGACTGTCTGTCATGTTGAATGAAGTAGCCATAGGCAGCCTTCACATTGCTTGTGGTTTGGCTTGTAGCTGTACACAACCATCATTCCCTTTCATGTGAGAGTCTCGTGTTAGCGTTATTTCTCTTCCACTCGAGCAAAGTTTTCAAATGAGCTCCAAGGTATTTGAATTGAGCTTGGTGGTGTTCATACTTGGCACAACTCTTTTTCTCAGTCAAAATGGTAATGTCCTTCCCATTTGTTTGTTTGTTTGTTTGTTTGTTTGTTTTACTTATTTCTACCACACCATAGCCCACAGGCATCAATGTTGGACATTCACTCAAGGAAATTTCTGAAGACAGGACAATGAAGAGTCAGGAGCTAAGAAAGATTTAATCAAACAATAACCTGTTCAGCTTTTTCTTCATTGCGGAGGCTCTCTGGTAGAACATTCCATGGCCTAACAGCTCTGACAGGGAATGATTTGCCATTTCTTCTCATTCTCTTCACAAGGGGGACTGCAATCAAATGTGCTGTTCTAGAAAGCAGAGTTCTGCCTGGTTTACATCATGTCAGTGATTGTTTTAATTATTCAGGAGCATTGCAGTATAAGCATTTATGGGTCAGAGAGAGGATTTTAAATTGGATCCTCTTTTCAACAGGCAGCCAATGAAGGTCCCTTCTGTGGCTGGTAACAAGTTCTTTCCTGAGGATATTGCATATTACTCTAACAGCATCGTTTTGGATTATCTGGAGTCTATGCACATTCAGCCTACTGGCACCACTTAGAAGAACATTACAATAGTCCAGGCAAGGCATGATGATCGCTCTGACTAAAATTTCGCAATTCTTGCGTGAGAATGAGAGTTTTTAACAACATTATTGACATGCCCCTCAGAGTTCAATGATGCTTCCAGCACTGTGCCAAGTGTATTAACTTGTTCCACCACTGGAATAAGGCAGTTATCTACTTCAAAACATGAGTGAGCCTGGCTATGTTTGTCCCTTGCTTGTTTTGTGCCAAAGATCATGAGCTTGCTTTTTGAGCCATTAGGGCACATCCAATTTTTAACCATCCTCTCCCCAATTAATGTGTAGATGGAGTTAAGATTGGCCAGGTCAGTTGTATAGTCTCCACAAAGTTCCATTATCAGTAGAAAATCATTGGCATGGTTTGTAAAATGTAGGCCCTTTGTTTCCAACTGTTCACATAGTGGTGTTATGTATATGTCGAGAGCCGGCGAGATACATGACCCTTGACGGACTCCGTATTTGATTGGGACGGATTTGGAGCAAGCATTTCCCCAGCAAATATTCAAGCATCTCTTACTTAAAAAGGATTTTATCCATTCAATGACATTGTTAGAGCAGTTCTCATTGGTTGCTATAGTTTTTACACAGGTGGGAGTGGTCTAGCAAATCGAAAGTGGCTGAGGGATCCAAAAGGATCAACAGCCAAGTTTTACCTTCATCCAACCTTTCAAGCATTTGGGTTTGTAAGTTAATCAGGGCACTTTCATGATAACTCCTAAAACCTGGATGTTTTGGTTGAAAGATTGAAGATGACTCAAAACGAGTCTGGAATTGTAAGGCTGCAACTTTATCTAGGATTTTCAATAGACAAGGTGTATTTGTAATCAGTCTTAAGTTTGCTGAGTCCCTGGGGCTTAGTCCAGGTTTCTTTACAAGTGGAGTAAGTGCCACTTGCTTACTGATGTTTTTTCAAAGCATTTCCATCACTTCTTATTTTCTGCTGTTTTATGTTTGGCCCAGATTTGCTCAGACTGTCTTTTCTCTTTCTTTAGGGAGCTTAATTCTGGAGTAAACCAGTTTTGCTGATTTGGGTGATCATAAACTAACAAAGATCTGAGAGGGGGATTTTTATTCAATAGTGTGGAGAGATGCTGTGTGTACGTTTCTGCTAATTTACATGGGTGATCTAGATCAGATGAGGCAAACAAGATGGAATTAAGGCAGATTTCTAAGTCTCTGGTGTTAAGCTTGTTGACGTTTCTGCTTAAGATTTTTTTTAGGTGGAACACGTAGAGGACTAGTTGTTTCGGGTAGGCTGACTGTACAATCTAAGATAGAGTGGTACGACCAGATGCATGCTTTTGTTTCAAATCTGCAATTCCATGGTCTAGGTTCCACGCTTGAGATTGAGACTGATAGAGCAAGAGAGAGATAGAGAAGGAGAGAGGATATGGCAGTGGAAAAATCAAAACAATGAAAATGGGAGTGGTCTTCAGAGTCCAGTGGTAGATAGTACATGGTGTGCTTTTGTACAGCTTTTATATCCATGTTGTACCTTTTAGTGTGTAGTTGTGACATTTAATGCTTTCTAACGGCGTGTATGCCTGGCCATGTATTGTCAACTCATGCTATGTCATATCAAGTTAGGACTTTTTCATGCAATATCAGGTCAAACTGCACCAGGGTACAAAGTCAGTGCCCTCAAATACTAGTCATTTGATGGAGCATCCCTTCATAACTTTATTTTAGGCAATCTGCAGTCATGTTTGCACCATTCACCATTTTCTAACTATAGCCATTTCTATATTTGTTTGAAAAAGAATGTATTTGTTAATTTCTTGGAATTTGTGTTAAGCACTGGCCCTACTCAAAGTGTCTTGGAGTGCTTTACAAGCTTCAAAGATTGAAAAGGTGGGAGGTTAAACAGTACTTACTAAATGTTTTGAGGATAAGATGGAAAAATGAGAATAGGCACTTGATAACAATCAAGTGATAACAATAGGTTGTTCCATGCCCTGAGAGCCCAGTGGGTAAATGCTGGTTTGTGTGTCCATGTCAGTTTGCAGAGTGGAATGTGTAGGAAATGTTGGCTTGATTGTCTGGTGTTTGTGTGACACGTGGGTTTGAGTTTTTCATGAAAGTAAGATGGGGTTTTGTGGTGGATGACTGAAAACAATGTAGAGTCCCTTGACTGCAATTCTTTGGGGAAGGGAGAGTCAGTGGAGCTGGTTGAGAACTGGGGTGATGTGTGAATGTTTGGGTAGGTGGAAGATGAATCTGGCTGCTGCGTTTTGTATGGATTGCAGGGAGCAAGTGTGCTTCTGGAGAGTCTAGTTATGAGAGCATTGCTGTAGTCCAGTTTGGAGAGAACCAGTGCTTGGACTGCCATGCTGCAGTCATCAGGAGGAAGGATGTGCCTGATACTTTGTAGGAGGTGTAGTTGTTTGTTGCATGATTTGCTAACTGCAGCTATGTGCTGTGTGAAAGAAAGGTGGAGGTCGCTGGTGAAACCAGGGATTTGACAGGTGTGGGTTGTCCAGGGTGTATTCTTTGATCCAAGGAATGAGTTGGATTTGTGTCTTGGGGGATTATGAGGAGGTATTCTGTTGTAAAAGGGTTAAGCTTGAAGAATTGGGTGGCTATGCAGGTGGTGATGTTGGAGCAACAGCTTTTAAGGATGTGAAGTTCTGAGGCGGATGAGATTTTGAAGTATATATGTGTGTGTCATCAGCATATTGGTGGAAATGAATGTTGTGTTTGCTAAGGATCTGTGCAAAGAATCCAACAAATAGGTTGAAGAGCAGTGGAGACGGGGGGGAGGTTTGTGGGGTGGTTCTTCCTGGATGAACCATGTGCACATTTGTTTGAAAGGTTCAACTGGATTTCAAACACATGGATTAAAGGGGGTAGAGCTCCTAATTAGTCTTGGGCAGCTTTCAGAGTGATAGGAGGTCATTGATGGGTGCAATCTTACAAAATTGGGAAAGGCCTAATAAACCAGTGTGAATTTAGAATAATTGTATGTAGAAAGCTAGTTTGGTAGCGAGTGGCTGGGGACCTCTCAAGAGTATGAGATGGGGTTAGTTTTCCAGTGCTGTGAGTTGGTGAACTATACAAGTGCCATCACTGGAGATTCAGGGAGGCAGGTACCACACGAATGAGTTTCTGTTTATTGAAGAGAGTGGAGGAGACATGTCCCAATGGGTGACACCTGGGAGAATGAGTGGGAAGATCTGGAAATCCAGGAGGGAAGTTTCTGGGACAGACACCTCCTGATTTTTATTGGAGAGAGGATCAGAGTTTAGGGGAGGTAGCAGGTGACACTAAGTGTAGTATCCATCTCTTGAAGTAAATCAAGGAGGCATGTGCATCAGGTGACACATTTCAGAGGAGGTATGTAAGGAGCTATGTACCCCTGAGGGCAACTTGAGGGTGAGGCATGCTTTCTTAATTGTGTGGGAAGGGAGCAGCAGAGATGTTGGGAGGTCGTGACTGACACACCAGGAAGTGCCCATCTCATGGAGGGAGCATACGAGACACGTGCCAGTGGGAGAGGAGCGGGGGTGCTGGGACTCCGTGAGAGCTTGTGGAAGAGGCATTCTAGACTGATTTTTCTGAGAGCAGCTCCCATTCAAGGAGGCAGCAGCTGACACATGTCTGTCTCTTGAAGTGAGTGGATGAAACACATGCTTCTGGTGATACTAGGCAGGAGGAATGGGAGGAGCCGGGAATCCTTGAGGGCAGATTGTGGGAGAGTCATACTTGTCTGATTGGCTGGGAGGATCCAGTACAGATTTAGGGAGGTGGTGCATGCCATGCCAGTCATTGACCTTCTTTTGAAGCATCAGGTGACACCGGGGAAGAGGAGAAGGAGGAGCTGTGAAATAGTGAATGCAGCATGTGGCAGAGTAAAACTCACCACATTTTTCTTGGTGCAACCAGCAGAGATTCAGGGAGTTGATGGGTGACACAGCAGTCAATGTCTGTTTCTTGAAGTAAACGGACAAGACAGGTGCCATCAGGTGGTAGCAGGGAGGAGAAGTGGGAGGTGCCACAAAACCATGAGGGCAGATTGTGAGAGAGTCAAACTTGCCTGGGAGCAGCAGAGATTCAGAAATATTGTGGGTGACACCAGTCATTGTCCTTCTTTTAAAGCAAACTGGTGAGATATATGCCATCACCTTACACCTGTAACAAAGTATGGGAGGGGCAGTAAATCTCTGAGGGTGGCTTGTGGGAGAATCATGCTTGGATACTTTGGTGGGAGGAAGCAGGATATATTCAGGTATAAACCAGTCAATGACTGTCACTTGAATTAAGTGGATGAGGCTCGTGTCATCACATGACACCTGGGAGGAAGAAGCAGAGGTGAAGGGAGATAGGGTCAGTTTATGGGGAATCACAGTCGCAAAATTCTTCTGGGAGGGAGTAGCAGAGATTCAAAGACATGGATGACACATATTTGGACACATTTGGAACAACATAACAGGACCCAAAGTAGCCCGAGGTGGGGGGAGTGCATGGTCTTTTGACTCCTGAATCAGCACTTGCTGTGTGCACTGGAGAGGCTAAAATGGGATGTTATTAATTGAAGATATCATCCAACTGACATTCGACACCGCTGTCACAAATTGCTCTATGCACTGTTGTTGCACCATGACAATGAACATTGGTTGACACTGATAGAGGAGGTTGCAGTTTCAGTTCCTCCAAGTACCTCAGGGGTGGAAGTGAGAGGTGTGCAGATATTTTCGAAACAAGATCAAAGAGGAACAACAGACTGAATACTTACACAGGCTGTCAGCACTGGCCCTAACCTCCTCTCTCTTCTGTTGAAATGGAACTGTGAGGGAAGACCAGTCCTTCCTGGCAGCCATTATATTGGTGGGTATGGAGAACCACTTACAGAGTAGGAGCCTGGTAGATTCTTTGATCCAATGGAGCAAAAGGCAGAGGCTGAAAATACCCCCAGGTTGTGCTGGAACAGTGACCTGCTGAAAACACAGGTTCAATGGTCCAATATTCATTTGAAATGCTGGAAGATGTTATAGGGCTGCCGGTAGTTGGAAGAAGGAATGCAAAGAGTAACGGGACTAGACAGGAATGAGGACTGAATGAGCATTCCATTGACAGCAAGTAGAAAAAGGTAGGAACAGAAAAGAATATTGGAGGCAATATGAGGGAATGAATAGGGGGAAAAGGAGACCAGCATTCAGGAAGATAAAAACTCACAGAACAGAAGCATGTTTTCCGCTCACAATGAACCAGAGCATTGAAACACGAGTTAACTTCTGCGTCACCCTCAAAATTCCTTTCCGGGCCGGTGTAGTGTGATGACATCATGAGCATCATTGCCTAGTCCAGTGGTCATGTTGGAATGGCCTGCCAACGCTCCAACAGTGCACACCAGGCATGAAGTGCTGTAACACAGGTGTTTTGCTCTGCCGTCCCCCCTCCACTTGGGCAGCCAGTAATGATGATGAGATGGACGACGATCAAGATTATGTTTCATCTGAGTCCAGAAGGGACCAGGCATTGCTCTTGGAAAGCAGAGAGAATGAGGAGGCAGACAAGAATGACCAAGCAGATTCAGAGGCTAGAGTATTAATAGAGCTCTTTATACAGCATTTTTGGGAAACAGAACTTGAGGCGCTGATCAAAAAGCACATCACATGATTATGTGGCATCCTGAGCACCACCAGTATCACCACTGTCAGCTCCATCATGCCCACATGAAGCCAGCCTGTGTGCTATTCCACTACGGAAATCTAGGTCTGGCAGTACTTCACAGACAATAAACAGCAACCAAATCTGACCACTTCCACACTGCGGTAAAATGGGGTGCCCAGGGAAGGAAGGGACCAACTTCGGAACCACATCTTTGTGGTGCCATATGCAGCAGCACCATCTGCAGATGTAATAGAAAGTCGAATCATCCGAGGTGCTTCCCTCCTAATATCATCAGAGAAGCAGCATAATCCACCATTCCACACAATTGCCCTTGAAAGACCTTCTGCTGTCTTAGTGCTTGGGAGTCAGGCACCAGGCTCTATTCCCTGTACCTCAGCAGTGTATCACAGTGATCCCTCATTGCACCATGGTAGAGTTGTGGAGGCATTTGAGCATGGCCAAAAATATCACATGCAATTTTAGCTTCCCAAGTGCCGGATGCTAACCCTGCTATAATGTTGTCAGAGGATTTCTTGCCTTACTCATTTGTGGAAGCCCTGGATTGCAGTGCCTCACAGCCTTACAGGAAAGGTCAGTTACCTCTGGCAAGTTCCTGGATGATATTTCTTTCTCCCACAAAGTGCTACCAGAATTGTACAAGGAGAAAATGGCTATAGTGAGGTGGTTACTAGAGCGATTTGTGCGCCAACAAATCTAATTTACTAAGGACATGTGGAGCAGTGGTCAGAGCAATGGATTGATGGCTGTCACTGCATACTGGATGGCCTTCCTCTAACAGCCAAGGGGGTTCCCATAGTAATTTAAGAGGGCAGTAGGTTTATACAGGTCAGCACAAGGCAACATTGTGCATGCAACAGTTTCAGGATAGAAGGATGGGATTTGTTGCAGCAGAAAATAGATGAACTGTCCGTGCTGCCTTACGAATCGGCAAGAGAATCCACTTTTCTACTTTGTGCCTGCCCTTCACCTCGCGGTCACGTGCTTAATCAGCAAAATTGAGCCTGGTAAGGAAATGGTTGCTGCGGCCCAGAAGATCAGCTGCCTATTCAGCATGGCTTAACCATGCCAAAACAATCACTGGCACCAACTGCAAGTGCACCACAAGATGCCACTGCACACCATAAAGACTTCAGTTCTGACCTGTTAGAACTCTACTTTGGAACATACTAGACAGGCTATGAGACAGGTGCAATGCCATCACAGATTACTGCTACATTCATAGCAGAGCTCTGGATGAGACACTTTTAACACTGTGTCAGTGGCATTTACCCTCCAATGTCTGCTCTCCATTACAACCTGGTTCTTCCTCTGGTGTACCCGTTTGAGCTCAGCCTGACCAACATGGTGAGAGACTGTGCTTTGGCAGAGGATGCATATGTGGCACAGCTGGTGAAGGACCTACTTTTAACTTTGCATGGTGATCCTTAAGAGTAGATGGGGTTAAAGTAACATTCAGCCGCCCCTGGATTCCTTTGTGGACTCACGTTTGAATTCAAAAGTGGGCTCATTTCATCCACTTGTCTCAGGGGAGGAGGACTAAAAACAAAAATCAGAGGAAGAAGACACTGTCCAAATGTGAAAAGATGCTTTGCTGCAGTGCTTGCAGCAATAATTTCTGAAAGAATGATGGTAGGACTGACCTGGCCAAATGCTGCCAACTAGACCGGGCATGACAAGCTCATGGATCACTCAGGTATTTGAAATACAGACGAGTCATCAACAGATGTGCAGATTCTTGATGCCTGTCTACTGGACACATCACCTGAGGGAAGTAATGATAAGCCAATACAATATGGGTACAGCAAGCTGGCTGTCTGACCAGCAACAATTGTGTTGGTTGCTGTAGAACTGCTAACCTGCTTACCCTCTAGTGTGCAGAAGGTTTGGTGAAGCAGTGGCTATTTGGCCTCATTACAAGTGGGGTTGTGCAGTAAAAATGTGGTGGTAATACCGCTACCGCCGCAATACCACACCCCCCAGCTATGAGTTTGGCAGACATTTTGAGGATTCACCTCCAGCTATGAGTTGAAGGTAAGTCTGTGGACTTTGTACCAATTGTCTGTGTAATTACTGCAGCATGTAACAGTTTATTGACAGTCCGCCCTCAACACAGGGAGTTCATTTCCTCCCTAATCTAGGTGTCACATAATTAACAGTTTAATGTTAGTATTTATTCATCCCTATATCAGCCTAATATCATGCCCCATGGATCCCTCCCTTTGAGCTACGAATGAGCCAAGAACCAGGCCGGTGTACAGGAAGTATATTTGTATTCATTTAAATTATAGCTAACAGAAATCAGACTAAACTACACACACCACCTTCTTTGTGGCTCACAATTAACTTCTTGTTACACAAATAAATCTCACCAATGGATTGGGAAAATTCATATCACAGTGATTAACTTTATACAATTTCAATTCAAGGAATACTGTGCACTGGTCAATTAACACAATCAGTTACTGATACAATGCTGTGCAATTTCAATTTTTCTGCATGTTTAAAAGGTTAGCCGTTTGGTTTTATTAATTTGTAATATGGCAATTATTATTCCACCCACACATTCACTTTAAAAAAACACAGGGTGAATTAGTAGTTTGTTTTTCAGACCTGCATAACCTGGTCTGTGTTAGGGAAGTCAGACCGAAAAATTTGAATGATTTGGGAATTTTGGATTTCAGAACCCCCTTCACTTAAAGGCTTGTATTGGGGTATCTGGATGCTAAAAATTGGGATGATTTAAGAATTTGGGATTTTAGGCCCCCCGTCACTTAAAGGCCTTTGTTGGGGAATTTTACAGTTTAGGGATGTTTTAGTTTAGGGACAAAGACACTCCTCTTCCTAAAGAAGAAATGACAATCTACAGTTTTCAGCACACACAGGGAATGAGCTTTGTTAATTTAGAATTTTATCAGAAATCACCCTGTGGTGTTCTGCCAAAAGGAATTACATTAATATTTTTTTTTAGTTAAATAGGCTAAGGATCTACAAAGTTTTTCCCCCTCCCCATCCTCTATAACAGTAAAAGATGTAAGGCCAGCAGATCCCCCCACATTTTGGTTGCAGAGGGTTCAATTCTACCTACATAGAAAACCTCTGTTTAAAGTTTAGGAAAGCCAGCTGCATGTCAGAATCCTCTGGAAGGAAAGGGCTAGGGTCTGGCCACACCACTCTCAAGGATGGTCCCCAGCTCTTCACCGTAGAGTTCAGTTGGCTATTTTAGGCCTCCCTAGCAATAGAAAATTGCACCCAGATTCAATCTCCTTTGGTAATTGCTTGCAGCTGTCAGATGGTAAGTTTCAGCAGCTCTCTCCCTTGCTCACAGTGCATTCCAGTTAATATAGCAGCGATGACACTATCAAGTTTACATTCTTGGGGAGTGCCCTGCAAGAGTTCTCACAAATAGGATTCTCTCTTCTCCCAAATCCAGCCCATCTCTAAGGATTGGTTAAGGAGTCTGGAGCAGACACATGGCAATTCCCATTTGTAATCCCCATTTGTTTTCATGTCAAATGTTTGGCAGAAACTAGTTATGTGTCAGAAACCGTGTGATTTACTAGTAACTGCCATTATATATATATTTTCTGATTCAGCTAATCTGGGGGAATTTAGTAAAACAGCCTGGTCTGCACCATGTTGCATGACTATTTGGCAATTTTCTGCTGTTTTTACAAAAAGCATAACCCTTAGGAACATCCAATTTATTCCCCACATTCCCAATTTTACCCTCCACTAGCATGCCAACTCTCACATTCGAGACATGTTAAAAACAGCCAGAAACCCATTTTAGATGGCCATTACAATTCCATAAATCACAGGCGGAGGAATTTAATATCACCTAAATCGCTTGGAAATTACCTAAAAATGGACACATCAATAACGAACGTCTGACTTATGGTTGCTGATAAAAAAGCTCAAGTTATAATAGTCCTTTTAAATGAATCGTACATCTTTAGGATATGAAAATTGGAGGCCTCCTGTCTCCAGCACCATTTGACTCTCTGGGCCAGTGTGTTTATTAGTCTCTTTCTTGTTTGAAGTGTGGGGTTCAGATTGTAAATGGAGGATGCATTTGCTAAACAGAGATCCCCCACTGCAGATATCTGGCATCCTGTCTTCTTATTTGAATGGAACCACCTTTTCATGTGAAAAGCTTCTATTTTCCTGTATTTTTTCTTTCCAGAGTTCAGCCTTGATTATAGCCACTGTGTTCACACCTCCCCCTACATTCCGGACATGCACCAACCACAGCATTTGGCCTGCTCAGAACTGCCCTTAGAGACATCAAGTCTGGTGGATACTTGGTTTTCAACACCCTTAGAATGACACACTTTACTGTGGTTGTGTACAGCTGAGGGGATGTAAAGGCCAGGCTTGCAGTAGGGGAGTTCTTTGGGAAATGTGCCCACCAACATGGCAAAAGGGTCAGCCTTGGGCCTAAATTAAATCTTCATGTGACCCATAGAACAACATTTTTCTTTTCCCTTGTTGCCGGTATTTTGCATGTGAAGCATAATATACATTATAGTGTAAAGCAAAAGGCTTTACTACCGTCTGGATACAGTGACCTGCGACATCCGTGCTTTCTCTACATGAATCTATATTGATGGCATTCTCTTTGAATAGATTATTGATTTCTTACACCCGGGATTGTAAGGCGTCGCCCCCCCCAGAGCAACGTATATCAAATCCATTGGTTTCAGTTAATATACATTACATCTTGTTTACATGAACCATATCTTTTCCCTGACATCTTTTTGTTGGCAGAGGGACATTTTTTTCATGTCTAGCTTTAACATGCAAACACAAATGCAAAGCCATTTGGATGTCAGTGTTCAAAAATCCTGTTTTTCATGTGAAAGGGGCCTTTGAATTTCCACTGTCTTTGTGAAATAAAATGCTGCTTTTCCTTTGGTAATGACAGGTAGGCCTTTTTCACATGGCCCTTCAGTTACATTGGTTTCGGGCCTTTGATTGCACCCCACAGTCTGCTGGCTAGGAAGTCAAGTCATCCTCTTAAAACCTCTTGATGGACATTCAAGAAGTAGTGTCCAGTAAATGTGGAGATCATCTAACCTAATAATTTGTAAAATAATCCTTTCCTCCAAATTAGCAGCTACTTACGCGTGGGACCACCGCGCTTCAACAAACTCATCTAAGTGAAGCATCTAGAATGCCTGTTTTGTTTAGAGCTTACTTAAATAATGACCATCGCCTACTAGGATTGGGTCTGGGGAAATGTACAAAGTTTACACAAAAATAGTGTCCCAACCAGGAAGTTATTTATATGTGAAAGTTAATCACTTCTATTTTGACAGTGGTGTGATAGCATTAGGTGTGTAGATATCTTCCTAAGGTCCACTTATAAAGCATGCCACACCTGGAGTGCTGTTAAAATTTGAAAAAGAAGTTGAACGAAGCAAAATGAAGGAGAGAATGAAACATGCACTAAAACATAGTGCATTACTCTTATGGAACCATAGAAGAAGAATACAAATTCCCTAAAGGGGATAGTGACGTGAAGGTATTTTAAAACTGAAGGTACTTTAAAGCTAATTTACCCACTGTGCAAAAACGTCAGGCTGGCTGTCTCTGCATGGTAGTAGGATGGGGCATGTGGTTGGTGACTAAAGGCTAAGGAACAGTAGGTAAGGCACAATACCTCTGTTATTAATATACACCGTAAATCAGAGACCATGATGTGCACTCAGAAGTCAATACCGCTCTAAACCAGGTAAAAATATATTAAGTAATACCTGTGATGTTGATCCAGTACACATGGAGTGCAAGAAGGTTCTCTGTGGTACAAACCTATGCAGGCTCTGCTACCGGCATGGAATGGATCCTGAGCATAGGAAGCTGGTGAGACAGGGACTGATAGATTATATGGCGAGAGGGCTGCAGTGTGGATTTGTGAACTGCATTTATATACTCGACTAACCTTGATCCGTTTGCTTGGCAAGAGATTCTCCTCGCGTCAAGGGCTAAGCTTCATCTGAGTGTCACTCGGAGGCTCGAGTTGTGTGATGTCGTACACAATTCCACAATCTGGGGAAGTTGCTACAAGTGAATAAGTTAATATTGAGACTGCGGTTCCATGTAGAGCAGTATTATAAAACCCTACCAAACCTTTTTTGTGTGTGCATAGATGTCAGATAATAATAAAAGCGCTGTTTACCTGCTTACGTTGTCAGAATGCCTCCAACGGACTACAAGCTTGTTGTGGCCCTGGAGTAGATTGCCAAACAGATAAGTCAAATACTATGTCACGTGGTTGTCTAGCACTCTGCTGCTAGGCACAGTTGAGTAGTATAGGAGATGGTATTGAGCTAGCGGCCATCTTAGGTGAGGGTTCTGAAAGTTTGTTTCATCTGTCGGACCACAAAGTGACAGCCTGGGGCATGTGCGAGAATTGGTCACTCATGAGACACATTTGTATATTTCTTGTTTTAAAGCTACAATAGCAATCTGGAGCGTGCTGTAATCAACAGTGAGCTTAGCGTACTGCAAGTTCGTATCATCTGATGGAACATAGTATAAAGCAGCCTGGGGCGTGTGCGATGATCAGTCACTGATAAGTCACACGTGTATATTTCTTGTTTCAAAGTCACAGTAGCAATCGGGAGCGTGCTGTGATCAACAAAGAGCCTGGCATGATGTTATGGGACTCTTACTGTGGATCGGTTCCGGTCTCAGGCTGTGGTATCATGTCCCTCAGTTGGATATAGTGTGCACTTGAGATGGGAACCTCTCTCTATTCACAAGTGTCCGGCCAGTATCCATACTAGCTGGAATGAGCCATGGTTGATGTGGCTGGGTTGGATATTAGCAATTATGTCTGATCTATAAAGGATAGGTTGCTAAGTTAACAAGGGCCAGATAGGTGATGTTTCACATAGAAATGGAGCTGGTGAGCAACTGTCTAGGCTGTTCCTGAGTGACTTCTTTAATGTGTCGATAGCGTGTGTCCTCATATGAGTTAACATAATTATTTGGATGGTTGATGGAATAGGGGCATCTGATATGATATGATATGATATGATATTTTATTTATATCATGCTCGTACACAGGTGTTTCAGAGCGCGACCAGGCAAAGAGAGGTTGTTTAAACCTCCCTGTGAGCTGTTGAATCAATAAATCCAGTGGTCCTCTTTATTAAGTAATGCCCTTTGTGTGTTGGAAGCATGTTTCACTATGTCCAGCAGCCACTATCTGACATCCTCCGCTTTGTGTTGCTTTTCCAAAAAATGGGAGACCAAGGTTGCCAACATGTTTTTACACCTCAGACTTGATCTGTGTTCATTGATCCTCAAATGAACTGGCCTTGATTTTTGTCATATTTTAGGCTGCATGGTCACTGTATGCAATACACATCGGTCAATGTTTTGCTATTAGAAAGGAATCTTAGTTCCCATTATTTTCCATTTACCAGAAAAGATGTTGTTTTGGTGGAATATTTACATGCTTGGCATGTACAACAAGGGAAATGGGCTTTCAATAACTGTATGTCCCAAGTGGAAGAGGTTGCTCTTGTTCTTTGTGTTTTTGAATGGACCAATTTGTCTTTTAGGTTGTTTGATAGTTTATATGCGAATCGAGGTAGAGAGGTATTCGATTAACATGTCATGACGATAGGCCAATATTTGTGAATCATCTTCTTAATTTGAAAGATGTTTGTGTTATTTTTAGTAATGTATTAGTAATGTTTCTCTTGGCACAAATCTGGCTCTTTTAAGAGCATGGTATACTAGTTTTTTTGGGTAGCCTCTCTCTCTAAGATTACTGCATAGGTTTGTTGCATGTGGGTAATAGTCCTGAATGGACGTACAATTGGGTCTGGAACTCCATAATTGAATAAAGGGTAGATTGTCCTGAGGGACCTCGGGTGAAGGCTGTCATAATGGAACGTGGCAGTTCTGTCTGTAGTTTTCTTAAACAGAGAGCATTTCAGTTGGCCGTTTACATCTTTAATGATCAGATAAAAAAATGTATCTGTGTCTTATCTCCCTCCATGGTCAATTTGATGGTGGGATGACATTTGTTGAGCCAGAAAAGGTAGTCATTCAATGATTCCCTAGGGCCCTTCCAGATGACAATAATATTATCCATATATCTGTTCCAGTGAGCGATATATGGTTTACATGGATTTCTTTCACTCAACACATGTTCCTCCTAGAATGCTGATAACAAGGGGGAGGGGGACCCTGGGAGACTCTCTGCCAGACATGAGTCCTGGTTACAAGAGCCTTACCCAGAGTATTTAGCTCACTATCTTTCACAGAGAAGAAATATCCCAAACATATCAGTCTTTGTCCTGCCCTGGGGCAGTCCAGCACCGAAATGCTAGGCAATTCTCCTCTGGACAAGAGTACCAACAGCAACCCCAGACTGGTGTTTCGGTCTGGTTGGACCTCATCAGTAGGGTGTAGCTGTGCCTCTCTAAGAATAGTGAGCAAGGGGTCCATGTCTGGATTGCCCTAGTAACTTAGGGTGAAACCCAAAGTTACTTGAAATATGCAGATAACAAGGGGGGTCCTGGTAGACTCTATGCCAGATATGAGTCCTGGTTACAAGAGCCTTACCCAGAGTCTTTAGCTCACTATCTTTCACAGAGAAGAAATATTCCAAACATATCAGTCTTTGTCCTGCCCTGGGGTAGTCTAGCACCGAAATGCTAGGCAATTTTCCTCTGAACAAGAGTACCAACAGCAACCCCAGACACGTGTTTCGGTCTGGTTGAACCTCATCAGTAGGGTGTAGCTGTTCCTCTCTAAGAATAGTGAGCGAGGGGTCCATGTCTGGATTCCCCTAGTAATTTAGGGTGAAACCCAAAGTTACTTGAAATATGCAGATAACACCTTCCAGCCATCACCTCTTTTATTTTGCTATTGTCACCCCGAGTGGGACGGGTATGCCCAGGCATGGGCCCTGTGCCTGCTGGCCCAAGAGAACCAAGGTACTCCACACTGATGACGCCCAACAAGGCTGAAACATGTCTGGGGATGCTTGTGGTCTTGTGCAGAAGGGATGTGACCTAGCAGTTCGTGCTGGATTACCCCTTTGGGGGTGGGGCCAAGCCTGATTTGCATATGGTTTTTCCCCTTCTGTAATGGCTTGGCAGGTGAAGAACGATGGTCTGGAGGATTGCCCAGAGCAATGCCAGAGGTTAAGATTCATTAGCTGTTTACCTGCTTACGTTGTCAGAATGCCTCCAACGGACTACAAGCTTGTTGTGGCCCTGGAGTAGATTGCCAAACAGATAAGTCAAATACTATGTCACGTGGTTGTCTAGCACTCTGCTGCTAGGCCCAGTTGAGTAGTATAGGAGATGGTATTGAGCTAGCGGCCATCTTAGGTGAGGGTTCTGCAAGTTTGTTTCATCTGCCGGACCACAAAGTGACAGCCTGGGGCATGTGCGAGAATTGGTCACTCATGAGACACATTTGTATATTTCTTGTTTCAAAGTCACAGTAGCAATCGGGAGCGTGCTGTGATCAACAAAGAGCCTGGCATGATGTTATGGGACTTTTACTGTGGATTGGTTCCGGTCTCAGGCTGTGGTATCATGTCCCTCAGTTGGATATAGTGTGCACTTGAGATGGGAACCTCTCTCTATTCACAAGTGTCCGGCCAGTATCCATACTAGCTGGAATGAGCCATGGTTGATGTGGCTGGGTTGGATATTAGCAATTATGTCTGATCTATAAAGGATAGGTTGCTAAGTTAACAAGGGCCAGATAGGTGATGTTTCACATAGAAATGGAGCTGGTGAGCAACTGTCTAGGCTGTTCCTGAGTGACTTCTTTAATGTGTGGATAGCTTGTGTCCTCACATGAGTTAACATAATTATTTGGATGGTTGATGGAATAGGGGCATCTGATATGATATGATATGATATTTTATTTATATCATGCTCGTACACAGGTGTTTCAGAGCGCGACCAGGCAAAGAGAGGTTGTTTAAACCTCCCTGTGAGCTGTTGAATCAATAAATCCAGTGGTCCTCTTTATTAAGTAATGCCCTTTGTGTGTTGGAAGCATGTTTCACTATGTCCAGCAGCCACTATCTGACATCCTCCGCTTTGTGTTGCTTTTCCAAAAAATGGGAGACCAAGGGTGCCAACATGTTTTTACACCTCAGACTTGATCTGTGTTCATTGATCCTCAAATGAACTGGCCTTGATTTTTGTCATATTTTAGGCTGCATGGTCACTGTATGCAATACACATCGGTCAATGTTTTGCAATTAGAAAGGAATCTTAGTTCCCATTATTTTCCATTTACCAGAAAATATGTTGTTTTGGTGGAATATTTACATGCTTGGCATGTACAACAAGGGAAATGGGCTTTCAATAGCTGAATGTCCCAAGTGGAAGAGGTTGCTCTTGTTCTTTGTGTTTTTGAATGGACCAATTTGTCTTTTAGGTTCTTTGATAGTTTATATGCGAATCGAGGTAGAGAGGTATTCAGTAAACATGTCATGACGATAGGCCAATATTTGTGAATCATCTTCTTAATTTGAAAGATGTTTGTGTTATTTTTAGTAATGTATTAGTAATGTTTCTCTTGGCACAAATCTGGCTCTTTTAAGAGCATGGTATACTAGTTTTTTTGGGTAGCCTCTCTCTCTATGATTACTGCATAGGTTTGTTGCATGTGGGTAATAGTCCTGAATGGACGTACAATTGGGTCTGGAACTCCATAATTGAATAAAGGGTAGATTGTCCTGAGGGACCTCGGGTGAAGGCTGTCATAATGGAACGTGGTAGTTCTGTCTGTAGTTTTCTTAAACAAAGAGCATTTCAGTTGGCCGTTTACATCTTTAATGATCAGATAAAAAAATGTATCTGTGTCTTATATCCCTCCATGGTCAATTTGATGGTGGGATGACATTTGTTGAGCCAGAAAAGGTAGTCATTCAATGATTCCCTAGGGCCCTTCCAGATGACAATAATATTATCCATATATCTGTTCCAGTGAGCGATATATGGTTTACATGGATTTCTTTCACTCAACACATGTTCCTCCTAGAATGCTGATAACAAGGGGGAGGGGGTCCCTGGGAGACTCTCTGCCAGACATGAGTCCTGGTTACAAGAGCCTTACCCAGAGTCTTTAGCTCACTATCTTTCACAGAGAAGAAATATCCCAAACATATCAGTCTTTGTCCTGCCCTGGGGCAGTTCAGCACCGAAATGCTAGGCAATTCTCCTCTGGACAAGAGTACCAACAGCAACCCCAGACTCGTGTTTCGGTCTGGTTGGACCTCATCAGTAGGGTGTAGCTGTGCCTCTCTAAGAATAGTGAGCAAGGGGTCCATGTCTGGATTGCCCTAGTAACTTAGGGTGAAACCCAAAGTTACTTGAAATATGCAGATAACAAGGGGGGTCCTGGTAGACTCTATGCCAGATATGAGTCCTGGTTACAAGAGCCTTACCCAGAGTCTTTAGCTCACTATCTTTCACAGAGAAGAAATATTCCAAACATATCAGTCTTTGTCCTGCCCTGGGGTAGTCTAGCACCGAAATGCTAGGCAATTTTCCTCTGAACAAGAGTACCAACAGCAACCCCAGACACGTGTTTCGGTCTGGTTGAACCTCATCAGTAGGGTGTAGCTGTTCCTCTCTAAGAATAGTGAGCGAGGGGTCCATGTCTGGATTCCCCTAGTAACTTAGGGTGAAACCCAAAGTTACTTGAAATATGCAGATAACACCTTCCAGCCATCACCTCTTTTATTTTGCTATTGTCACCCCAAGTGGGACGGGTATGCCCAGGCATGGGCCCTGTGCCTGCTGGCCCAAGAGAACCAAGGTACTCCACACTGATGACGCCCAACAAGGCTGAAACATGTCTGGGGATGCTTGTGGTCTTGTGCAGAAGGGATGTGACCTAGCAGTTCGGGCTGGATTACCCCTTTGGGGGTGGGGCCAAGCCTGATTTGCATATGGTTTTTCCCCTTCTGTAATGGCTTTGGCAGGCAAAGAACGATGGTCTGGAGGGTTGCCCAGAGCAATGCCAGAGGTTAAGATTCATTCTAAACCTTCCAGCCATCACCTCTTTTGTTTTGCTATTGTCACCCCGAGTGGGACTGGTATGTCCAGGCGTGGGCCCTGTGCCTGCTGGCCCAAGAGACCCAAGCTACTCCACACTGATGACGCCCAACAAGGCTGAAACATGTCTGGGGATGCTTGTGGTCTCATGCAGAAGGGACGAGACCTAGCAGTTCGGGCTGGACTACCCCTTTGGGTGTGGGGCCAAGCCTGATTTTCATATGGATTTTCCCCTTCTGTAATGGCTTGGCAGGTGAAGAACGATGGTCTGGAGGATTGCCCAGAGCAATGCCAGAGGTTAAGATTCATTCTAAACCTTCCAGCCATCACCTCTTTTGTTTTGCTATTGTCACCCCGAGTGGGCCGGGTATGCCCAGACGTGGGTCCCGTGCCTGCTGGGCCTAGAGACCCAAGCTACTCCTCACTGAAGACGCCCAACAAGGCTTAAACATGTCTGGGGATGCTTGTTGCCTCGTGCAGAAGAGATGTGACCTAGCAGTTCGGGCTGGACTACCCCTTTGGGGGTGGGGCCAAGCCTGATTTGCATATAGTTTTCCCCTTCTGTAATGGCTTGGCAGGCGAAGAACAATGGTCTGGAGGGTTGCCCAGAGCAATGCCAGAGGTTAAGATTAATTCTAAACCTTCCAACCATCACCTCTTTTGTTTTGCTATTGTCACCCCGAGTGGGACGGGTATGCCCAGACATGGGTCCCGTGCCTGCTGGGCCTAGAGACCCAAGCTACTGCTCATTGATGACTCCCAACAAGGCTGAAACTTGTCTGGGGATGCTTGTGGTCTTGTGCAGAAGGGATGTGACCTAGCAGTTTGGGCTGGACTACCCCTTTGGGGGTGGGGCCAAGCTTGATTTGCATATGGTTTTTCCCCTTCTGTAATGTCTTGGCAGGCGAAGAACGATGGTCTGGAGGGTTGCCCAGAGCAATGCCAGAGGTTAAGATTCATTCTAAACCTTCCAGCCATCACCTCTTTTGTTTTGCTATTGTCACCGCGAGTGGGACGGGTATGCCCAGACGTGGGTCCCGTGCCTGCTGGGCCTAGAGACCCAAGCTACTTCTCACTGATGATGCCCAACAAGGCTGAAACATGTCTGGGGATGCTTGTGGTCTCGTGCAGAAGGGATGTGACCTAGCAGTTCGGGCTAGTCTACCCCTTTGGGGGTGGGGCCAAGCCTGATTTGCATATGGTTTTTCCCTTTCTGTAATGGCATGGCAGGTGAAGAACGATGGGCTGGAGGGTTGCCCAGAGCAATGCCAGAGGTTAAGATTCATTCTAAACCTTCCAGCCATCACCTCTTTTGTTTTGCTATTGTCACCTCGAGTGGGCCGGGTATGCCCAGACGTGGGTCCCATGCATGCTGGGCCTAGAGACCCAAGCTACTCCTCACTGATGACGCCCAACAAGGCTGAAACATGTCTGGGGATGCTTGTGGTCTCGTGCAGAAGGGATGTGACCTAGCAGTTCGGGCTGGACTACCCCTTTGGGGGTGGGGCCAAGCCTGATTTGCATATGGTTTTTCCTCTTCTGTAATGGCTTGGCAAGCGAAGAACAATGGTCTGGAGGGTTGCCCGGAGCAATGCCAGAGGTTAAGATTAATTCTAAACCTTCCAGCCATCACCTCTTTTGTTTTGCTATTGTCACCCCGAGTGGGACGGGTATGCCCAGACGTGGGTCCCGTGCCTGCTGGGCCTAGAGACCCAAGCTACTGCTCATTGATGACTCCCAACAAGGCAGAAACTTGTCTGGGGATGCTTGTGGTCTCGTGCAGAAGTGATGTGACCTAGCAGTTCGGGCTGGACTACCCTTTGGGGGTGGGGCCAAGCCTGATTTGCATATGGTTTTTCCCCTTCTGTAATGGCTTGGCAGGCGAAGAACGATGGTCTGGAGGGTTGCCCAGAGCAATGCCTTAGGTTAAGATTCATTCTAAACCTTCCAGCCATCACCTCTTTTGTTTTGCTATTGTCACCGCAAATGGGACGGGTATGCCCAGACGTGGGTCCCGTGCCTGCTGGGCCTAGAGACCCAAGCTACTTCTCACTGATGACGCCCAACAAGGCTGAAACATGTCTGGGGATGCTTGTGGTCTCGTGCAGAAGGGATGTGACCTAGCAGTTCGGGCTAGACTACCCCTTTGGGGGTGGGGCCAAGCCTGATTTGCATATGGTTTTTCCCCTTCTGTAATGGCTTAGCAGGCAAAGAATGATGGTCTGGAGGGTTGCCCAGAGCAATGCCAGAGGTTAAGATTCATTCTAAACCTTCCAGCCATCACCTCTTTTGTTTTCCTTCTAGAATGCTGCCATGCGCAGTATAGCTACACGTGGGGCAAAAGCTGCCCCCATCGCCGTCAGTTATATTTGAAGATAATATTGATTTTCATATTCAAAATGTTTTTTGTCAAGGCGATACTCATTAGAGCTGCAATGAACGCTGCTGGAACTCTTTGTTGGGTAGCTACATGTATCAAAGCTAGTCTGATCTTTTAATGGCTTCTTGCGGAGGGATATTGGTACATAATTATTGTATGTCCATTGTCACCAGGAGATTCTCATTGGGATCATATGGTAGGTTCTATAACAGTTTGATAGTGGCCATGGTGTCTCGTAGGTATGTTGTAGTATTTATAATGATTGATTATAGAAACACATCCACAAACTTGCAGACTAGCACAGGTATAGACACACAACCTGATACTATGGGTCTCCCTGGAGGTGTTTCAGGGATTTTGTGGATCTTAGGGAGCGCATAGAAAGATTAAGTCCTTTTTTGTAGTGATTAAGACATTCAAACTCTTCTTTTGATATGTGTTGTTTCTAGTATTTCTTGTTGTATTTCTTTAGAGGGGTCCTTTCGCAGTGGCCTGTAGATGTGTTGGTCCTGAAGTAAATTCTTTACCATGAAGTTGTATTGTTCTTTTTGAAAGACTACTATTCTTCCTCCCTTGTCAGCAGGTTTTATTATTAACTTTTGATCCATCATCAGGTTGTGCATGCCTCCCATTCTCTATTGGACAAGTTGTATCGTATTTTCAATTTTTGTATTGCTCAGCCTCTTCAGTTCACCTGAAACACATGCTTCAAACAATAGTACTTCTTTGGGTACTTGATGGTCTTGTGGTGTAAAGGTGGAGGGGGTCCGAAGACCTGTTCCCTCCCTCTCTCATCTGGTTTCATCGTCCTTATAGAAACACTGAAGTCTGACCTTCCAGAAAACATTTTTTAATTCAATTTCCAATGTAAACAAATCTGTAGGATTTGTGTGTACAAAGAGTAATCCTTTGGATAGCACTTGCAGTTGGTATGGGGTAGGTTAAATACCTGAGAGGTTAAACACTGGGGGTAGCCTGTCACGTACAATTTCCCCATTGTTAGATAGTTGCCCCCTACATGTTGTACCTCCTCCTGCGTGGCCTCTGCCATCTCCTGCCTCCCCAGGGTTGTAATTCCTGGTTGTAATTGCCTACTGGGTGGCCTTGCAAGTAACCTCTGCCTAAAAAGGTCTTTGGCTTCTGGCTCGTTGTATGTATCCAGAACTCTGATTGTATGTGTCCTCTCCCGCAGAATTGCTGCTGGTATCTGAGAAGGTAACCCATCTACGAGGCCCTCACCTAGTATAAGTGGTTTGACTTCTTTCTGTGTTCCTCAATTCTAGATAAATGGCTGAGAGATACGGGTAGATTTTTTTCTGTTTTGAATTCTTGAATATCCCTATTTAATTTCTTTGTTTTTTGGATAATGTTGTAGACCTAAAGTTTTCAAACTGTTTCATAAATTCCTGTAACTTCCATTTACTATCTCCTACACTACTCAACTGGGCCTAGCAGTAGAGTGCTAGACAACCACGTGACATAGTATTTGTCTTATCCATTTGGCAGGGCCTACTCCAGGGCCCCGACAAGCTCGTGGTCCATTGGAGGAATTCTCATAACGTAAGCAGGTAAGCAGCGATTTTAGTATTAGCCAACATCTACGCACACAAAAAAGGTTTGATAGGGTTTTCTAATATCGCTCTACATGGAACGCGGTCTCAATATTATCTTATTCACTTGTAGCAACTTCCCCAGATTGTGTACAACATCATACAACTCGGGCCTCCGAGTGACCCTCAGGTGAAGCTTAACCCCTGACGCGAGGAGGATCTCTTCCCAAGCAAACAGATCAAGGTTAGCCCAATATATTGCTGCAGTTCAATCCACACTGCAGCCCTCCCGCCATCTAATCTGTCCATCCCTATCTCACCATCTTCCTATGCACAGGATCCATTACATGCCTGTCCCCAGTGCACAGCAGAGCCTTCATAACTCTGTACCACAGAGAAACTTCTTGCACTCCATCTGTACTGGATCGACACCACAGGTATTATTCAATATATATTTTTTCCTGGTTTAGAGCTGTATTGCCTTCTTAGTGCACATCATGGTCTCTGATTTACGGTGCATGTTAGTAACAGAGGAATTGTTCCTTACCTACTGTTTTCCCTAGACTTTAGTCACCAAGCACATGCCCTATCCTACTACCATGCAGAGACAGCCCACCCAGCATTTTTGTACAGCGGGTACGTTAGTTTTAGGTACTTCACGTCACTATGCCCTTTAGGGAATTTTCATTCTTCTTCTATGGCTCCATAAGAGTAATGCACTATGTTTTAGTGCATGTTTCTTTCTCTCCTCATTTTGCTTTGTTCAACTTCTTTTTCAAATTTCAACAGCACTCCAGGTGTTGAATGTTTTATAAGTGGACCTTAGGAAGGTATCTACACACCCTTTCCTCTTTGTCTTACCTTCTTTTTTTAAACTAACATTCAGTGGACATCACATTATCTTACCGGGTTGAATTTGAGATATGTTTTCCGAATAGTCTGGATACAAGTAATTCTCCTTTAAAATTCTGGTCCTCAGGGATGCTTCCAAATACTTCACTTCTTGGTTGAGGAAGGCAGAAACATACAAACAACTATTGAACCCTGAGTTGCAAAATGGATACACGTCATTCTAGGCTTATGGTCTCCTACATTTAAAATGTGAGACCAACGTAGAACCCTGAGCCCATCAATCTGCTTAATGGGCAGGATTCTTTTAGTATCATATATTAGTTACATAGAAAAATATTATGGGAATAATTTGCAATTTCACTTGTTTTTTCTGTTTTTGTTAAATCTTTATGTATTTGCACAATTGTATAATGGTTGAATGCTCTTTGGATACATTTATTATTTTTGTATTATTAGCAATTTGTTTTGGTTAAACATTTTGACAAAGCACACTCAATAAAAATGAATCAAATGGACAAAAATGTAATGTTGTTATTGTAAACAAGTTAAAAGGTAGACCAGTTCGTGTAATTAACATTTAGAGATCACCAGGTACAAAGAGACAGGCAGTGAAAAGAAATGCCTAATACTATCATGCCACTGTCAAATTAGAAGTGATTCATTTTCACATATAAATAACTTCCTGGTTGGGACACTGTTTTGTTTAGAGCCACATGTAGATATCAGAGGTTATGTACACAAAAAATACCTGCACAATAAAACAACGGTCTGAGCTCATAAGTGATATTGAAATGTAATGCATCTCTCTTGTTATGATATTTTGCCCAAGCTGATGGACGGTGAAATACTGTACTTGACATGTACGTATGAAAATGTGTCAAGAGTATCATAGGTAAAAAATCATGTTACAATTTAGGCATATATCTAAGTACAATTCAAAATGAGGAGAATACTATGTTTGGCATATACATTTGACAATTCAGTAATGATTCTCGGGTAAATTTTAGTGGACATCAGTGGTATGAGACATGTTAACCTACGCACTATGTCATTCAAATCTGGCCATATGTTGCAATGTAGGCATATATATAAGTACAGTCCATGATGATAAACACTAAAATACTGTACTCAGCATTACACTTCACAATTCAGAAATGATCATTTGATTAATTTTAGTGAACAACATTGGTATTTGACATGTTGAACTATGTGATGATTGGCAAGGTGTCGTCACTTCTACCCAAGAGGTAGCCCCTTCTCACAAGGTTAGGGAGGTGAGGATGTTACCCAATAGTGCCCCTAAGGGTGGTTTAATGTGAGAGTACCTCATTTGGAGGGACTCCTTCCTTGGGGATAAGGACGACCATCTTGGGGTTAGTTCAAAGAATAATAGAACACCTCCACATTCTTTAGCCCATCCTTCCATTCCCAACCTTCTTGTTGAAAGCAGAACCATATATTACTCTGATGCAAAAGAAGCAAATGGCCTTGAAAACACCAAGATGAGGAAGAACACAGAAAACACAAATACTGCTCCCAAAAGAGGCACTAAAATGAGGTGGCCCGAAGAGGTATAGAGATCAACCTGTCAAAAGTAACAAGGGACTTTGTCAGCTTGCCCCTAAAGAACAGGCTGCATTGTATAAAAACAGACAATAGACTAGTAAAGTCGTCAACACCAGCGTGGAGCTCAACTGTAGCATATGCTTGGAGAAGCAACAGACATAGTGAGTGTTCGGCGTGGGAAATCCAAAATCTGGTTGCAGACCCGAGGAGAAGAAGGATGGAGGACACTGGAGGACGACCACATGCGTCCTCACAGTGTTCCGCAGGAGCTGACCCATGCACAATGCTAAGCAGAAGAAGAATTGGGCGGCCCAGCAGCTGGAGACCCCACAGATCCACAGAAGCAGATGGGGAAAGCTGAACCAGATGAGCTAGCCGAGAAGACAAACCGCCATGCCTGGAAGCCCCAGTGACGTACCAAAAACTGAAAGCAGGATGCTGGGCTGAAGGCAGGAGGCGTGCAAGCAATTCCTATCTGGCTTCATAGAAGGCATACTGCTGACAGACTCCTGAAGGGTCAAGAGTGCATCCAACCTCCACCTCCTTGCACCAATGGGGAAGAGTGGCCCACTGTCCACCAGGGAAGGGTCGGGGTCCCTGTCCACTACTACAGTGGGTAAGAGAAGCACACTAGCCACCACGGAAGGGTCTGGGACTCTGTCCACCACAACAGTGGAAACAAGGAGACCACTGACCACACAAGAAGGGTCTGGGACACCAACCAATGTAAACTGAAGCAAAGAGTAAGCCTTCCTCATTATAGTGGTGTAGATAAGTCTACTAGTTACAAGAGAAGGGCCTGGGATCCTAACAGGATTTGATACATTGTTGAAAACAAGTCACAGAGGCAAAGTGAATATCAAGCAGAAAGCAGTAGGAAGGAACTGTATCAAGGTATACCAGGAGAAGGGAGTCTTTCCTGCAGCTGTTCATCCCACTGTTCTCTGGGTATCGTAAGAGGACAGAGCTCCCCTCTGCCTTGGGTGCCTTCTGTTTTCACCTTACTGTGGAGGACATTGGGATGGACTGCACTTCCAATAGAGGTACAGTGAATTATTCTTGTTCTTCAAGTGGCCATAGGTGAATCAAGTAATGAAGGGGTGCTCCTCTTCTAAGAAGCACAAACTGTCACGGGAGATTGGTACAAAGCAAGCCTGGTGTAAGGGGTCCAATCCAGGCTGTTATAACAAGTGCATTGTTTCGATATGACATTGCGCCCAGAGTGCCTTGCCTACAGGAAATAGGGGGTTGGGGGAGTTTCAGGAAGAAGTAGAGGGCCCTAATAAAAAACATGAGGGTGGGATCCTTCACCCAGCCTATCTTTCCCTTCTGGCTACTCTATCTCTGCCTTCTTCCCATGCCTGCTGACTTCAAAGGGCCTCCAGTGATGATCTCCCAGTGTGAAAGTGTCTTTTGTTATGTCAGTGTTGCCCTTGAAGCAGTGGTTCCCAGGATACCACATGTAGAAGGTTCCTGTGCCCTACGAGGAAAGGGTTTTCCTTTCTGCAGTGGTAAAAGGGGCAGCATTCTAATAATTGTTCCACAGTGTAGCTGTGGAGAAAACCAGACCATGCACCAATTTACATTAGTCCCTCCATAGTTGGGCCATGCTCACATAGCTGACTTTAGTGTTAGATTGAATTGCTGTGGCTGTATATTTGTGGGTTCCTAGTCACAATCAGGCATAGGTTAGGTTTAAAGATTTACATTCCAACAGAACGACTAAGGAAAAATATTATTTTAATTTAGAGTGTTTCAGCAACTGTCAGGGGTGCATATGTGACCATTGAATAGCTAAGTGCCACTGCAGAGCTGTGGTGAGGGCACAAGTAGGCTACCTTGGCAAAGGCAAATGTTTGCACTATATTTTTGGCATGGAGCATTTATGAAAGGCCCTTCTTTCATAGGAAGGGGTCTGGTAAGCAGACCTCCCTTTTAGCAACAGAATTACCTCATGTTATGTTAATAAAAATCAAAAAAGCTCAGGCTTCTCATCCTCATCAGATGGCCATTCTGCCGCAGCCATCCACTAAGTTTCTCTGGCTCTTTCACTAGGCTATAACCACCCATTAAGGTTCTTTTTTATTTTTATTTTTTATTCTGCATATTAGCCAAACAGAATTTCGACTTTTTACACAGTATGTAAAAAAAAGAATAAAACATTTAATTATTGCAAAATTATACAATCACATATTCAACCAATTTTAAAACTTTAAGTAATTTCACTACTTCCATTGACAAAAAAACTTCATTGACAGCAATTAATCTTTCCCACAAATCATTTGGGTCGTGCCATCTCCCTCTGTCAAAAAATCTCTGTAATCTCCCCTGAATCAGTTCCCTTGTTCCCGAACAGGATAGATTTAAGTGCTTCATAGTCTGTTTGACATTTCCATCACATTCTTGGCAGATGTCAGATGGATATACATGATTGTCACGAATGTGCAGTATTTCCAAAGTTGGTAAGATATTTGATTTAAATTGAAGAAAGTTCATCCTAGCCTTGGTGTCCGGAAACTATCTCAGGTAGGTAGGAGGGGTATCTCTGGGTCTATCCTATAGGGAGAAGTTAGTAGATAATTTAGCTGCCCGTACCCCCTCAATAGTCCTAGACCAGTCCCTTCTCTTAATAAATTCCTTCGATCTTAAGTGGTTGGAAATCAGGGTATCAACATCCGAGTCTGCTGCAGTGATGATATTGAGACATTTTATTTTCAGCATTTTCAAAAAGGTATTATCCCCCTTAATCATTTGGCAGTGAACATCCCCATAGAGAGTGTCACGTTGGGGATCCTTTATCAGTCTAAACAATGAGACCCATCTTAATTCCATGGAGAATAAAAGGGACAGGAGACCCAACTCATATCGAACCAAGGCCATTGGGACAGAGTTTGGGAGGCTGAGAACTTTTTTCCATATTTTGGCCTCAACACGTTGCCAGTTAATAAGGAAACCTTGAATATTGCACTCGAGACCAAAAAGCAGCATTGGTATAACCTTACCCACATAGTACTTTATCAAGGGGGTAAGTGTAAATTTGCAGTATCTTAGATGTATCTTTATCATGTGAGATCCCAGTTTTGCAGCTTTCAGGTCTAATATGCTTATCAGGTCTGATTTAGTGGAGCATGGGGTGATCTTCGAGCCGAGATAAGTGAGTTCCCCCACCACCGGTAGGACCGTACCATTGATTTTCCAAGAAAAAGTCTTCGTTTTCGTCAGTGGGCGCTTAAAGATCATCACTTTGGATTTATATGGGTTGATTTTCAGATCGTTAACTAATGCATAGTCTCCAAGTGGCTTCATTAGCCTTTGTAGGCCTATTTGCGTATAATCCAAAACCATGATGTCATCCGCATAGACTAAAAAAGAAAGCTTGGTCTCACTTATCTTAGGACTGGCCAACAGAAGAGTCAGGAAGGAATTTAATATATCTGAGATATAAAGATTGAACAGGAAGGGGGCCACCAAGCAACCCTGACAAACCCCACTCTGAATTCCAATCAGCTGTGATAGATCACCCACAGTCGATAGTCTGACTCTTAGTGTAGAGTTTTGATGTAATTCAATAAGAATTGCCAACAGCAGTTCGGGAATCCCCCAGTTTTTCAGCTTCTACCACAGGCGTTCCCTATTTACAGTGTCAAATTCCCCAAAGAGTGGTCTCCCCCCCTTGGCTGTACGCCCTGAGTTTAGACAGGTTAGAGTAAGATTATTGAGTGAGGAGGAGAGGCCCCTACTAAATCCAGTCTGAAATTTAGATATAATTTTATTTGTTGATGCCCATTCTTCAAGATCTCTAAGGACCAGACCCGCAAATATGTTGCTGTCTGCATCCAGCAGAGATATCGGGCGGTAATTGCTCACCGCTAGGCAGTCACCATGCTTAAATATTGGTATTATTATACAGCTTTTCCAGGAATTAGGTATATTAGTTGTTACAATGATATTATCGAATAAGGCTTTTAGGCCCCTGGACCAGGTATCTGGGTTGGATTTCAAGATAGCATTAGATAGACCGTTTGGCCCTGCAGCACAGGAGACTGATGCTTTAGTTTTGTCAATCTAATCTCCTCCACAGTGTAGGACAGGGCCAAATTACCCTGAGGAATATTAATCAGTGGTTTGCATTCTTTTACGCCATAGAGCTTAGTAAAGTGCTCCGCCCAGGAATGCTCCTGAATAATAGTTTCATGGCCATATACATTGGTTTTATTAATTACTGACCAAAAGCTGCAGGAGTTTCTGAGACAGATGGTTTTAAACATAGTCTCACCCTCTTTCTATAGTCGAATTGCATGATGTGATCTCATCCGGTTCCTAAATTTGTTGTTTATCTGTCTAACCTCCAAGGAGTACTCAGCCTTCTCCTTTTTTGCAAGATTTAACAGATACAGGGCCCTTCTCCTCTCTTTTTTCTTTTCAAGAATACCAATATCAAAGCAATGCGAATGGTTAGGATTCTTCTTACTCAAACCTAATTATGGGCGGGGGGGGTTGGTGTTTCCAAAGAAGATTACAAAATGATTTGGTTCAAATTGACACAGAAGATCCTGGTCACCATAATCCAAAATCATTGTCTCTAATCTATCATTCAGTATCTGATCCCCCTATTAAATTTGACCAACCTATTCCCAGCCGTATTAAGTGAGAGCAGTTGTTTCATGTGTGGCACCCTTTGAGCCAGGGGGATACAAAAGTTAGCAGTCAGCATAGCGTGATCACATTAAGGTTGTTTGACAGGGTTCAGCATCCCACTAAAGTTCTCAGCTCCGTCGCAGGGTGCATCCAGCCACTAAGTTTCTCAGCCTCTTTCACAGGGTGCAGTCGCCCACTAAGTTCTCAGCCTTTAATACAGAGCATTTCATATAGTTCTCCAGCTCTCCAACAAATCCCTGCCACCCTCGAAGATGGAAGATCATTACTTTCCCATGAACATTGCCCTATTTGTGTAAAGATTGGTGGGGCTCTGTATGCCTCCTCAGGTTGTCTGCCACCACAGAATGTTCTAGATCCTATGGTTACTGGAGTACCCACAGTAAAGGAAGTTGTTCCTTTCATGCCTCACAATGTGGGGGGGTGCTGCCCAAAGATGTGTGGCTGCCGGTAGCATAGCAACCCCAACTGCTTGCTTGGGTGGTGCCAACAAAAGAGTCCTTCTTCTGGCCAATGCCAGTACCAGTGGTGCTAATTGGGCAGACTGCACAGCTGCAGGCTTTGGTCATGTTGCACATATGAAAGTGATGTTCCATAGAAGGATGGGTGATAAGAGATTCAATAAAATATGGGGTGCTTTTGTGATTGGGCTTTTCTGTATATGTGGGTAGTGGCTAAAATAATTTTATGGCCGCAAATGACTGCATGGATATTGATAACACGGCAGGTAGTGATTCTGTGTGGGTACTGTATTGAGCTAATGGAGCTGGATAGTTGATGGCAAATAAGTTTGCCAGCATTCTTAGCAGATGAAAAGACTGTGCAGTTGTTGTGAGCAGTCAGTGGCTCTGAGTGGACATTTACCTGGAGAAGTACTCAATTGACAACTAGGAATGAGGAGATCCTCACACATAAGATGGGCACCCTATGCATTGGCGCTTTGTAATGAGTGCACCTGTCTTTTCCCACATGGGTTGTAAACCATGTGGCTCGATGAAAGGGGCATACCAGGCTGTAGAAGAACTGATGCAGTATTCATTGGTATTTTCGGGGTTCATATCCACTGCGCTTAATCATAATTTTTAATAGTATTTGTCTGTATGTGTTGTCTTTGTTTTGAGGGGTGTGAAGGCAGTGGAGTAACTTTGCTGAAAATATTGGGGGGGGCATGACATCTGAAGAAAAGGTGTTCCAGCCAAATGATTGGTGTGCCATGAAAGTTGGGGGGGGGGACAAACACCCTGTCCCCCCTAAAATTACGCCCATGTGTGAGGGTGTTGTTTCTTTTTTTCTGTAGCAGTATAGCTGGTTATTTTGATTTGACTTATTCCTTCTGTATTATGTCAACGTCTATTGCCAAGGAGTGCTTGATTTTTTCTTCTACAGTGTGTGGCCCCTTTCTTGTGACATGTTGTTAGACACGAGGGCGTTCTGTTGCTGCGTGTTGTGTATACTCTCGGTCCCTCAGGGTTTATTCTATGAGAATGGGCCTTCTTTTGCTTGTCATCTTTCCCCACATGGAGCCTGCAAACGGCAAGAGAAGCTGCAGGGAGATGCCAGGCCAGTGAGTTTAAGATGAACACCGCAATCAGGTAGATTCTGATTATGAATATACCATGTTTGCTAGTGTGCTTTTAGTGTGCAACTGCCGGGCTTCAGCCGGCTTGCTGAGTTATTGACCCAAAGCCAGAGAGCCACTGGTACTGCTAATCCTCTAGGCTGATCCCCTGTCTTGAGGTTGCCCACTCTCCTTCAATGAGTATAAGAAGCAAGGTGAGAAGCTCTAATCAGATTTTGCGTTGAACAGCAAGTCCTTGTTCTCTTCCACATTCCCTTATGTAGTTTGATAAGTGGAGTGTGGTGGTGCACAGAAACTTAGCAAGATGTCTTGCTTTTCAGATAACCAGTTACCTTGATTGGTGGCTGTCCTTACTCTTAACAAGGTATCTTCTGACATGTAATAGGTCAGTGCAAATTAATGGTGGGTCATTTGTCCTGAGGAATGCCGTAAGGCGTGATACAGCGGAAGCCGAAAGATACAGAGGAAGGATGATCTGGAATCACATGCCCGTCAACTAAAGCAATTGCTTTCAATTCTTACTTTTGGCACACGTGTCCCGGTCAGGAGTTTATGAAAGGGATGCTGAGGTTGGAGCAGAGCCCGGTTCAGGTAGAGGTTTGATGCTTGACATCATTCCCATGCAGAGCGGTTATTATGAATCTCAACTATTGGGACTTGACAATGGAAACATCCCTTAACATAAGGGTTGCAATACCATTGACACATACATTCAGTGCTTTAAACTTTCCCTACACTAGAAGGGGCTGAGATGTTTTCCAAAGATGTGTCTTCTTTTTATGTTAGTACAGTAACACAAACTGAAGACACATGGAGTGAAACAAGGGAGGACCCAAACCGCTGAGCCAAGATAGGCTAGAGGCGAGGGCACACCAAGAACAGACTGTAGCAGAGAGCAATTTGTTGATGTAGAGTACATAAATGACCTCAGCCAGAACAGTAAATGCAACCACAACAGTGTTATTTAGTGTTCAAATGTTGTAGATGGTATAAGGCCATTCGCTGCATTCCAAAATATGCGAGATATCGTGTTCATGGCCGGTGCTGCTTTCAGATCCGTGTCCTTGTCATGTTGAGTATCATAACTCATAGACCATTCTGCCAGGGGTCCTCGGAGTAAGTCTGCATTAATAATGTAAGAGGAGTGCTTTGATCATATAGACAAAAAAGTCAAAGATTTCCATTTTTTGGCTGATGGGTGACAAACTCATCTGCCTCCTGTGCACTGGATGAGATAACACTGATCTGGCTTGACATACTTAGATTAATAAACACATATGAGGCATGTCCATTGATACCAAGCATAATGAACCTGCTTTTGATGTAAAGTTCCCTGTGGGTGCCCCAGGCCAATATAAAATAAATAGCACCATTGTTGGGCTGCTCTACACCAACGGATGTGAGACAGGATCACCTAGCCAGCGGTTCTCATGAGGGGCCGTTGGGCTCTGGCAAGAAGGGGAGCCATCCACCCGGTGTTACAACTCATGGAGGTGGTCAATCATGGATCCCCAAGAGCTCACTTAGGACTTTAAGGAGAAGGTAAACAATAAATGTTGCTGTTAGAAGGGTAACCCCATAAAAATACACCAAAGGGAGTCTAGAATTCCCCATTCTGATCACCAGCCCCCCTTAACCTAGACATGTTACCACAAGTCGGCAGCTAACCTAAACAATGTTAAAGGGGCAAGCCTTCCTTCTTTACTCTCTCTAGACTGTCCATGGAAAGGGCATTCATGTTCTAATGTTGTCTTATGGGACAGTCTCTATTAAACCCACCCTTTCCTGTCTGCTTGATTCTATTCCACTGAATCCCCAGATTAATCTTTGGAACAACCAAGGTCCTGGGAAGGGGCTCCCTTGAGCTGAGAAATCTGGTATTGAACCCAGTAAGGGATTCTCACTGGAGAGGTGGGCCAAAATGCATCTCCCACCCCAGCACTGGAGCCCTGCAAACCTCCTGTTGCACCAAATGAATCCCACAAGATAAAGGGACTTGCCTGCAGCAGAGAGGATCATCACGCCTGGCCTGAGGTCCCCTAGTACATGGCTGGACAGCTGGTTAACCCAGAGATATATGGGACCCTCGGAGTGAAGGAGGAAGGGTAATGTAAACGATTGAAGCAGCACCCGACTCTAGGAGAGTACCTGACATTTTAATGATGCCCAATCTTTATGAAGCTTCCATCAGTCAAGTGTTGAGCCCACCTGCAGCTCATGATCCCCTCACAATTGTGAGCGAGGCGCTCTCCCATGCAGACTCCAACATAGAGTGACAGGGGAAACCCGTAGCACCTAGCTACTAACCTTACGTTTCAGTAAGGTTTATTTTGGATAAAGATCCTTCGAACATGGAAAAATACAAGAATGCATCTTCATAAATGCATTAAAACATATGAAAGCTTAAAAACCAGTTAATTCTTGTAACTGAATATATTAATTTATCAAGAAAATAACCAGGTTGCACATGCTTCTAGTTTAAAGTGCAGCCATACTAGCAAAGGCAGGAAATGTGCAGAAATTCAGATGACAGTGAATATTCATCCTCCCCATATTACTTGTTGCCCGCCAATAAAGCAACACATGATGTTGGGGCGTTTCCTCCTTAAACGCCATGCTCTATGTATGAAGCTGGAAACAGCAAAGATTATCAAGTTGTTCTCAGATGATTTGCATGAGGCGAAGGCATCTGCAAGGTGTCGCATTCCATGATGCTTGAGAATCGGCTTCGGATCGAGGGCCTTCAAAGAGTTTGATTTGGGCAGAGGAAGAGGAAATGAGTAATATGTTCCTCTCTTCCAAAGCAAAATGGGCAAGAGTCTGAAATAGAGAAATGCCATGTGCGGAGAAGTGTTGCCAAGGGTAGGGTCCAAGTACAGGGAATATGCATATGGAGGGGCCATTTCATGCTAGTAAGCTTCGTAGCCTAGGTGCTGCTTGCAGCTCCTATAAACTGGCGCTAGGATGGATGAGCCAAAGAACATGGCACTCCTTTCCAACCAAGGCCTATTATGCTCCTCCTGTACCGCAGCTGTCGCATGACTGTGAGAGGGTGCTGAGGCACAGATTGATAAGGTTCATAGTCTATACCATGTCAAGTCCTTGCCTCCACCATCTATCAAGAGGGCCATGTGCAAGATAGGACGGATGTCAATTATGTCAGCTACGTCAGCTATGTCAGCTATGTTTTTCTGGTTGAGCTCACTGTGAATGGCCATGATCAAACTGTTTTGGGGGAGATTTACAATACATTTTCTTAAAATCTGTAATCTTATGGTTTTGCTGTGTCCCCAGATTTCAGCCCCTTAAATGCCCCATTCCCATGATTGGAAGCAAATCTTAGGACGCCATTGCTGGGCCTTTCAAGGGTGAGTAGCGATTTATCAATTTGGGCTGACCAGCTACCATTGTTCATAAACCTAGAGTCTAGGTAGTCAAATCTATCGACTTGTTCAATTATATACCTTTCGATTGTTAGATGAAGTCTTGGTGTTTCTTTGTGAGCGGGGTGCAGAACCATCGCTTTTGTCTTCTTAAAGTTGATGGTAAGACCGCTCTTGATGCACCCTTAGTGAAAAGTTGCAGCTTCTTTCTCTAAGCCAGTAGGGGTTCGCGAGATCAAAATCGCATCCTCAGCGAAGAGCTAAAGGGGAATCTGGCCCAGCCCCAAACATGGTGCACCAGCGTGCATGTTCTCAAGCTTGTCGAATAGGCTGTTCACGTATGGAAAAAAAAGTGGCCGCCAAAACACAGCCTTGCCGCACCCTTGTTCTAATATTGATAGGGGCAGTGTTGTCTTCAGCTAGACTCCATCTCACTCCAGCTATGTTGGTATATAAGCTTATGATGGCTCGCAGTAGGGGTGTGGTATATCCAACTCGTTCAGTGTTTCCCAGAGTTTGTTCCTCGGGACCCCATCAAACGCTGCTTTGAGGTCAATGAAATATTCCTAAGGAGACCTACTTTTGATGAAACAGAAAGAGTCTGAAGGACTGATCAATCACACTCAGGCTTGACTGGAAGTCTGCTTGTAGATGGCGTATTACATTTTTTCCCCTCACAAAATCAGCCAGATGGAACCGTAAAGCGTGTTCATAGATCTCACGCGCCGTTTCTAGTAAAAAGAAATTGGCCAGTAATTAGCCGGGTTCTCCCAACCCTCTTAATTGCCTTACATAAAACCACTAGAGAAATTGACCCACAAATCAGGAACTAGACTGATTAATCAAACAGTATAAATGGTGAGGAGGGAACTCCTCGGTGCATGGGGGTTGAGTTAGGAGACAGGATGCCGGCCTTATGAGAGAGCAGTGCTGCAGCCAGGAAAGAGAGGGCCCATAGAAAGACAGTGCAAGAGGTAGGGAAAGTAACACCGATGGAAACAACGCTAGAGGGAGGCTAGTACTAGCATTGGGGGAAGCTGAAGAAGCCTGCTGGCCAGAGCTCATAGATTGACCACAGAGGCTATTCTATGCAGGGGCGAAAACATTGAGACAACTGCATAGTGATGCAAAGAATTACATAAGGGAGCTGATGAAGCTAGTTGGGAGTTCTACTGCAGACTCTAGTGGAGTTAGCAGGGCCATAGCCCTAATTAACGAGAGACATGCTAAACCAGGGCAGAGGGCATAGAACCTCTACCCAGACCATCCCAAGTAAGGATGACGTACCTTCTAGATTTGCTCTGCTGTGATGAAGCTTCTAGCAAGGGGGTTCAGGGAATCTCTCTGAAGGTACAAGAGGCTGTTGACTCATCCCAGGAGTAGGAGTTTTGGGGGTGAGTGAGGTGGTTGGGGTGGGTTACATGGGAGGTTAGGGGGGACAGCTGAATTAAAAAAAAAATAAATACAAATATGGCCAAAATAAAAGTGAAAACACCACGCCGAAATTAGACGCAACGGAAATTGCCAAAGACCGTTACTACAGTCTGGATGATGGCCCATCCAGACCAAGACATCAAACATCTTGCCAGGAAGTGTGCAGTGGCATTCCACTCTCAGGCAGTCTGTGTCTGGCTGCACATTCTCCGGGAGGGAGATGCCAGGGACCCTTGTTTTGGTCCTGACATTTTATCATTGACAATAGGTATTAGCTTTGGGCATGGTCTATGGACCTCCACTTCTTTAGGCTAGGTACCCGTATCGCTCATGTGTGTTACTTCTGTAACCTGACACTGTTTTACTTATCTATATCTCCCATTAAGTTACCCATATTCTGTGCCATCATCCAACCCATCCATCAGAAAGAAAATAGGGCCTGGCTCCAAATTGTGAAATACTTGACCCAAGTGAGAACCTTTTATACCCTGAGAGAAGGGGGTGGGGTTTATTAGAGCTCAGCATACTCCGTTTGAGGCTACTGAAATGTTGGGAACGCCAACACCAAGTGTGCTCCTTTAAGCTGTGTTACCCTTGTTTGATCCCTTTAATCTGACTTCTGAAACCCCTCGCCCCAGAATGCCACCTCTAACACTACTCCACATCCTGGCTCCAGAAATATATCTATTAAGAACCTCTGGAAACCACTCTGTATGTATTCTGTTTGGCACACATTATGAAAGAAGCCATTTAATTAAATACAGGTCGTGCATTTGCAGCACCCTTCTTCATTACTGACAGTTGCTGCTATTAAAATCATTCTAAACAAAAAACGCTAAGAAGTGAAGCCGTACATCTAGCGTATTAGTAATATGGAAATAAACCAGGTGGTTTTTAGCAGGGGGGTAATACGGGCATTCTTCAGGACGTCTGGAACCTGATTTTCTGTAAAAGAGGCGTTTATAAATGTACAGAGAACCCCTGAAAGCATGGGAGCACAAGCCTTAACAGTAACCCCCGGACATGTCTCCCCTTTACAGCTAGTTGGTTTAAGATTAGCAATAATCACTGCTAATTCAGATTTCAACACGGGTTTAAAATTAAACTGCTGATCTTGCGATCTACAGTCCATCTTGTCTGGGCCACACACCATCAACCCCATGAATTGCTTCCTGTTGCATTATAAATACGTAACTAAGACAAACAATTCCTGTAACAGCGCCTCGATACCTGCGGGCTGTGTGAGCGCTTTATAAATGTAAAATCAATAAATAAGCATTGGTTCCTGAATCACGTGACACCATGCCATATCTTTCACCCATATAACAGCTTCATCAGCACAGGGATTTTCCAATCCCCTCAGTATTTTAAAACGTTCTTTCGAATCAGAGAAGGTATTCGAAATCCTATTATCATACATTTCTTTTTTCGCTGGTAGAACTTCTGTTTTCTACTCTTTAGCTGCCTCCATGTAGAGCTCCTTGTCCAAGGCCACCTGCAAGGATCTCCAGATATGAAAGCATTTAGATTTCTTAGCTTTAAGTTTTTGTAAGTCTGAGGGAGACCAATCTTTGCTTTTCCTTTCAACAACGCATTTACAGGCCGATTCATGGAATAAATGTGCGCCGAAAATCCCGGCGCAGAGGGGCCAATACGTGCGCTGCGCCGAAAATCAGCGCAAAGCGCAGGGAAACCAGCGCACGTCGATTCATGGAAGTCCGTGCGCAAGAAAAGCAGAGGACGTGCGCCGAAAAAGCGCGCGGCGCAGGCCGGCGCACAGGTCAACCAACGTCGTGCGCCACGGCCACTGCGCCATCACTCCGAGCGCAGCGCACAGCTCTAAAGTAGGCGGAACACAGGGCGGGACACTCGGAATGGGGAATAAAATGGGGCACAACACTCGGAATGGGGAAGAATGTGGGCGGCACGGGGAAAGTTCAGGAGGCAAGTGCGCGGAACGCCCACACGCTCGCATACAACACGTATTCATGGAATAGAATAGGGCAAAAAAGCGCACGCTCAAAGCAGCGCACAGGCACAAACAGGCACAAACACGACCGCCACAAGAAAGCAGGCGGTAGCGTGTCTGCGCCTGCAAGAAATGTGCGCTAAAAGGCGCGCCAACAAATAGCACCTATATACAGACATGACCAATGTACAATACTGTTGCCCTCCTGGACAAATGACGTACAAAGGGGTACCCACAAACACAGACACGCGCAGAGAGAAAAAATAAACGTGTGCGTGCATACCGGGGTGCGCGGTAAGTTCCACACGCGATATGGGCTGGGCGGGTACGTGGATTGCAGGGGTGCGCGGGAAGTTCCACACGCGATATGGCAGGGAACGTGGATTCGAGGGGTGCGCGGGAAGTTGCACACGCGAAATGGCCGGGTACGTGGATTGCAGGAGTGCGCGGGAAGTTGCACACGCGATATGGCCGGGTACGTGGTTTTCAGGGGCGCGCGGGAAGTTCCACACGCGAAATGGCCGGGTACGTGGATTCGAGGGGTGCGCGGGAAGTTGCACACGCGAAATGGCCGGGTACGTGGTTATCAGGGGCGCGCGGGAAGTTCCACACGCGATATGGCCGGGTACGTGGTTTTCAGGGGCGCGCGGGAAGTTCCACACGCGACATGGCCGGGTACGTGGATTTCTGGGGCGCGCGGGAAGTTGCACACGCGATATGGCAGGGAACGTGGATTCGAGGGGTGCGCGGGAAGTTGCACACGCGAAATGGCCGGGTACGTGGCTTTCAGGGGCGCGCGGGAAGTCCCACACGCGATATGGCAGGGAACGTGGATTCGAGGGGTGCGCGGGAAGTTGCACACGCGAAATGGCCGGGTACGTGGATTGCAGGAGTGCGCGGGAAGTTGCACACGCGATATGGCCGGGTACGTGGTTTTCAGGGGCGCGCGGGAAGTTCCACACGCGAAATGGCCGGGTACGTGGATTCGAGGGGTGCGCGGGAAGTTGCACACGCGAAATGGCCGGGTACGTGGTTATCAGGGGCGCGCGGGAAGTTCCACACGCGATATGGCCGGGTACGTGGTTTTCAGGAGTGCGCGGGAAGTCCCACACGCGATATGGCAGGGAACGTGGATTCGAGGGGTGCGCGGGAAGTTGCACACGCGAAATGGCCGGGTACGTGGTTATCAGGGGCGCGCGGGAAGTTCCACACGCGATATGGCCGGGTACGTGGTTTTCAGGAGTGCGCGGGAAGTCCCACACGCGATATGGCAGGGAACGTGGATTCGAGGGGTGCGCGGGAAGTTGCACACGCGAAATGGCCGGGTACGTGGTTATCAGGGGCGCGCGGGAAGTTCCACACGCGATATGGCCGGGTACGTGGTTTTCAGGAGTGCGCGGGAAGTCCCACACGCGATATGGCAGGGAACGTGGATTCGAGGGGTGCGCGGGAAGTTGCACACGCGAAATGGCCGGGTACGTGGATTGCAGGAGTGCGCGGGAAGTTGCAGACGCGATATGGCCGGGTACGTGGTTTTCAGGGGCGCGCGGGAAGTTCCACACGCGAAATGGCCGGGTACGTGGATTCGAGGGGTGCGCGGGAAGTTGCACACGCGAAATGGCCGGGTACGTGGTTATCAGGGGCGCGCGGGAAGTTCCACACGCGATATGGCCGGGTACGTGGATTGCAGGAGTGCGCGGGAAGTTCCACACGCGAAATGGCCGGGTACGTGGATTACTGGGGCGCGCGGGAAGTTCCACACGCGATATGGCAGGGAACGTGGATTTGAGGGGTGCGCGGGAAGTTGCACACGCGATTTGGCTGTGAGCTCCCAGGCATTACCTGTACACCCTCCACGGCCCCTGCAGGCAGCACACACCACAGGGAACTACCCTGCACACCTGCTCATGTCTCCCACCACCCCCACCCCCAGCACTGTGGGCAACCTGCCAGCAGGCCCCCACCCATGGCCAACCCATGTCTCCCACCACCCCCACCCCCAGCACTGTGGGCAACCTGCCAGCAGGCCCCCACCCATGGCCAACCCATGTCTCCCACCACCCCCACCCCCAGCACTGTGGGCAACCTGCCAGCAGGCCCCCACCCATGGCCAACCCATGTCTCCCACCACCCCCACCCCCAGCACTGTGGGGAACCTGCCAGCAGGCCCCCACCCATGGCCAACCCATGTCTCCCACCACCCCCACCCCCAGCACTGTGGGGAACCTGCCAGCAGGCCCCCACCCATGGCCAACCCATGTCTCCCACCACCCCCACCCCCAGCACTGTGGGCAACCAGCCAGCAGGCCCCCACCCATGGCCAACCCATGTCTCCCACCACCCCCACCCCCAGCACTGTGGGGAACCTGCCAGCAGGCCCCCACCCATGGCCAACCCATGTCTCCCACCACCCCCACCCCCAGCACTGTGGGCAACCTGCCAGCAGGCCCCCACCCATGGCCAACCCATGTCTCCCACCACCCCCAACCCCCCATCCACCTGGGGCACCCTCCACCAGGCCCCCACCCATGTCCCCCTGGCCCCTGGTCCTGACGATACACAATAATGGCAGTAATGACCAGCATACCCAGCACAAACACCCAGGCAAGGATTGCATGCACCCACATAGTGAATGCAATCACATGACACAACCCCAAAGGCAAGTAAGCAAAAGAACACATGTCCGCCACACACACATACACAATGGGTGCAAGTCAATGTCAAAACCCATATCATGGCATGTAAGAAACCAAAGAAAAAATGACACAAGTGTAAGATAATATCAAAATGTATTAAAAATAAAAATAAAGTAAACTCTGACAACTATCTGGTAAAGCAAATAAAAGGTCCATGTCCGGGAACAAAAATTAGAAACCAAAAAACAAAGGATAGAAAAATGAATAGATTTTGTCCAAAGTAAACACATGTAGAATGAAATGAAAGATAAACCATTACGACATGGTGTGACCAATATGAAAGTTAAAAAATTTATCTCACAAAAAATAACTATATTTACAGGATTGTTCAAGGGTCCATGAGCCCAACACCACAAATTAAACCTAATACTAACTATTTAAAAAAATATGTACAAAGAAGTGGCCATTGTCCAAGCGGTCCAAAAAAAAAAAAATTAAATAAAGGAAACCTAGCACTAACTAACTAAAAAACTATATACAAAGGCAGCGGGCTAGTCCTGCGGCTCACTTGGTGATGCTGGCCAGGGCATCCTCGAACTCCACGTCAATGTCCTGGAGGCGGGACTCAGTCCTGGCCCCGAGGTCTCGCAGGGACAACCCCATGTGCTCTCCAAATTCCCTGCGAGCCTCCTCGAGGCACTCAGCCCGCCTCAATGCCTGATGCATGGAGATCTCCGCCCTGGCCATGGCGAGCCGCTCCTCTTCCGCCCGCTGCCGCTCCGCACCTATCCGCTGGCCAAACTCCTCCCACACGGAACACACCGCCATGCCAGGGTTGCCCTGCCCTCCGGCCGATGCCTGCCCCTCCGATCTTGATGGCCCTGAGCCATGATGCCTCCCACGTCGAGCCCGCTGCTGCCTGCGACGCCACTGCCTCTGCCAGCACGACGGCATCCAGGCTGATGGTAACCACCGACGCCGTCGTGCACGTGCCCTGCCCGATGATGCCGGCACATCTTCCATCTGCTGGGGTCCACTTGCTGTGTCGTCCACCCCTGCTGGACCTCCGACTCCCAACTGTGGCAGGGATGGGATCCCCACCGAGCTGGCTGCATTGGTCGGGGCAGGTCCACAGGGGGCCATGGTGGCATCTGGGCCGGAAGACGGCAAGGAGAACGACTGGTGGATAGCCTGCACAGAGGAGGAGAGGGCCGTCAGATTGGCCAACACATGCAGGAACCCCCCGAACATGGCCGATCCCAATTGGGCCACGTCGGCACGGTGCACTTCGTGATGACGTGCGTGCTCCTCCCGGGAAGCATGCACGGCATCACGAATCACAGCCGTGCGCATCGCGACCCCAATCAGGACCTGCTCCACGCGGCCAGGGGTTCCCACGGCCGCAGGTGGAGGGGAGTCAGTTGACATGGACATCCCCTCTACCTGCGGACGGGCCTGGGACGGGGCATCCCTGCTGGTGCATGGTGGTGCACTCACAGGGTCAGGGACAGCGACATGCACAGGCCCCTCCACGGTGACCTGTGCTGCCTCCTGCCCCTGGCCCTGGACTGCACCACTTGCACCAGCAGGGATGCTCCCACCAGGGCCCATGTGTGCACCAGTGTCGGCCTCCTCCTCCTCTGTGCAAACCACCAACCTGGATGGCTCCTCACCGTCTCCCGCCGTAGCAGGCCCCTGTGGGGGCTCACCCACCCCTTCCGCTGCAGCCGTGGGGGCATCCCCGCCGCCTTGCTCCACAGCGCCGTCTCCGCCCTCTTCTTCACTAGCCGCTGCGTAGAGGGAGACAAAGAACACAAGCATCAGGCTACTGTACAATGGTCCCCTAGACAGGAAGCAATAGCAGATGAGCACCCCTGTCAAAGTACACTTCCATCATGTCCCTCCACAACACATGGGTCAGTCCAGGCAAAACACACACAGTAACAGGCATGGTGCATGCCATGCACATTTCCATGCATGTCCAATTGACTCTTGAAACATTCAATGAAATGTAACTCACATGCATCATGGCTCATGCATATCACATGCACACACTACACCTCAGTCACATCCATCTGGCCACAATCACACCAAACACAGGCAAGACAAGGGTAAGGTGGGTGCGTCACTGAATCTGTGCATTGTCACACACATGAGTCATGCATCCATGGCATGCACAAGTCACAGACATGCAGGTCAGGCACACAGACATGGCTACCATATATGTACCTGGCATCAGCACCCATCCTCACCCCCATCCATGTCCAGGTACAGAGACTGGCATGCTCTCATGTCCCAAATCTGCATAGTGCTCCCCATGCCGCATTTCTACACATGCAACAACCATGTGGGTCACACATCACTGGTCGCACATGCATTACCATGATGTCCCAGCACACATACATGCATACATGGCACATGGCACACATACAGGCAAGTATCATAGAACCAGCACACCGCAACATGCCCTGTCTCACACAGTGATGCTTGGACACTTACCGCTCAACTCCAGACGGGTCTCCCTCTCAAGGATCTGGGCGTGGAGCGCTGGGCGTACGCGTTCCAGGACCCTCTTCTGGATGGAACTCATGTGGCCCCGGCCCCCCTCCACGAGGCGCCGGGCCTTCACAAGGGTCCCGGACCTCAAGTCCTCCCAGCGCTTCTTGATCTTCAAGACGTTGCGGGTTGCCACCCCCTCCGCGTTGATGGCAACCACACAGTCGGCCCAGATCCTCTCCCGTCCTTCCTTGCTGGCGCGGGACGATCCAAAGAGGGCATCATACTGCCCCAGGACATGCTCCACCAGGACACCAACTTCGGTGGCAGTGAAGCTGGTGCCCCTCTGCCCCTCTGGCCTGGGGTTGCCATTGGTGCCAGATGTAGAAGTGCCCGACATGGCAACCCCAGAGGCAGGTGTGGGTGGGCAACTGGTTCCTGGGGCTGGGCTGTGGAGCGATGTAATCCCAGTTGGGAGTCTTCAGTTCCAGCAGGGGTGGACACAGCAACTGGACCCCTGCAGATGGCTGATGTGCAGGCACCAAATGGCAGGGCACGGTGGCAGCAGGCAGGCAGGCAGGCAGGCAGCAGCAGATAGCACGTGGGAGGCTGCTCAGGGCACTTGGGGGGCAGTAACTCGGCCTTCGGGGCAGGAGCGTGGTGTTCCGTGTGTTTTCGGGTGGCCAGCTTGATACGGAGTGATTTGGCACGTGAAATTCCTGCACGTCAGCGTGAAATCCGAGGAAAGGCCCTTAGCGCGTAAGTGCGTCAGCACGCATACGCGATTCTATTGGACCAGAGTCCCTCATCGCGTAAGCGCGTCTGACGTGATCCGCACGGGCGTTCCCCACTCAGCACGTGAAGACGAGCACACGTGGAAATCCTGCACGTCAGAGTGTCATCGCGTGTAATTGGCCAAAAGTGCGCGTACACGCCATTGGCCTATGTACGTGTATTTCATCGCGTGTAATTGGCCAAAAGTGCGCGTACACGCCATTGGCCTATGTACGTGTATTTCATCGCGTGTAATTGCCCAAAAGTGCGCTTACACGCCATTGGCCTATATACGTGTATTTCAGGGGCGCGCGGCCACTTACACAGCCAAGTACGTCAGCGCACCTGTATGCCTGCAGCGTGGGAATTTCCACACGCGATTGGAGTGGGAACCCGATTCCAGGGGTGCGAGGCTCACACGCTGCCTACTACACGCGCAAGGCATTAATTTGCGCACTTTTCAATAAACAAGCCAGATGCCAGGATGAACATACCGTTCCTAGCAGCAGTGGCAGTGGGCTACCAAAGGAGGATGAGGAGGAGAGTCAGGGCCAGAATATTCACACCCAGAACCAGCCTATTCGGGATGCCTGATGACCAGGTGTATGGGAGGTACAGGTTTCCAGCACACATCATACTGGACCTGGTCAGTGAGTGGGAGGATGACCTCACATCACCCACCCTGTGCTCCCAAGCACTCAGCCCCCTGCAGAAGGTCCTGAATGTACTGCACTTCTTGGCCACTAGATCCTTTCAGCGGACAAGTGCCATAGTGGGTGGTGTGTCACAGGCCACGCAGTCACGCTGCCTACACCAGGTCTTGAACATCATCACTGCACGGCCTTCAGTCCGCAGGCACATATATCTCCCCAGGACTCATGCAGAAAGGCGGACGTGCATCCAGGAATTCTATGGTGTGGCTCAATTCCCCAAAGTGCTTGGTGCAATTGACTGCACACATGTGGCTCTACGTCCACCCAGGGCAACAGAGCACATCTATAGAAACCGCAAGCACTGGCATTCCATCAACGTCCAAGTTGTATGCAATGCCAAGGGAATCATCACATCAGTATATGCCAACTATCCAGGGTCCACCCACGACAGCTTCATCTACAGAATGTCTACCCTATGCCGGGACCTAGAGGCTGGCCAGCATGGAGATACATGGCTGCTTGGTGAGCATGAATGCCACTCCACATGCATGCATGTCAGATACTGGGTCATGACACAACACCACTAATGATACCCATCACCACCTCCGCAGGGGACAGTGCCTACCCTATCAGCCCCCACATGATGACCCCAATCCGGAACCCCACCACGCCACCCAAGGTAAGGTACAACACAGCCCACATTGCTACACGGGGCATAGTGGAGCGCACATTCGGAGTGCTCAAGTCACGCTTTCGCTCCCTTGACCGTTCTGGCGGGCAGCTGTTATATGCTCCCCGAATAGTGTGCAGGATCATAGTGGCAGCATGTGTCCTGCACAACGTTGCAACACGCCGGGGCCTGCCCGTGGACATGGTGGTGCCCCCACATCCACAACCACATGCACGCCCGCTGCGCATGGGAGGGGAAAGGGCACGGGGGGAGGCAGCCCGTACGCAACTGGTGGCCAACTTCTTCACCTAGGAATCACAGTGCTGGCTAGTGCACACTGCTCTGGCACATACCATCTGACAATCAATGATGACTCTACCTGACAATGTCTGAAAAGTACTTGACAATGAACTGTCAGATACACATCAGCCTGAGATTGTTAACATGGAAGTGTCAATATGTGTGCACCCCTAGCTACACATACACCAGCTATGCATCACAACGCAAAGACACAACTCCATCAATCTAAAATGCATTCCCACAGGCGATTCACTACATGACAACATTGCCATGTCACCCACTCCCTTCACAGTCCCGCCACTGAGGACACCATGTCATGGTATGTGACAGCAAACAAACTGGCCATCACAACATGACACCAGTGTCACAAATAGCAGTGCCCCAAATGGAACATAGCCGCACTTGAGCAGCTAACCGCCCTGGAGCCACTACTACACACCTGTGTAAGAGTAATTTCTATCAAATTACACACCAACCCACCCTGAAGCCCACCCAAACAAGACACATTGCATGTAATCAATGGTAGTCTCATTACCTGATTCAGCTGGTATGTCCTCACCGTCCAGATGTACAGTGATGGCGCCATGCAAAAGTGTCAGTGCACATCTACCGACATGTAGTGTGACTCCAGAGAGTATGCCCTTGTGAAGATCTGTGTGAAATACCTGCAAAACATGAGCAACATATGTAAGTAGAGGCACATATCATACCATCATGCATAGTTAGGTGCAACAACAATGAACACTATGAATGTCTACACAGTATTGACTATGGACTGGCCAACAGCTCATGGGAGTCCAATGTCACCGTGTAATTTGCTGTCACTTGGGCACACCCTTTGCAAGCCCATGGAAAGGGAAGCAGGAGGGGTGTGGATGTCTGCTACCCAAGCATCGAAACCAAACTCAGGACAAGCCTGCATGTGCCCAGCCACAATACAGTGTATGCCCAGGTACCCACACAAGGCAACACTCTTGCAAAATAAAAATGAAAAAGAGAAAAAATGGCCATGAAAGGGCCGGCGGGGGGGGGGGCCACCTATGAGGTCCGAGGACAGGATGCACGCCACAATCCACCTGTGTGGATCATGGGAAAGGAAAACACCCCATAGGCTCGTGGCCCACACGGCTACTCTGTTGTGGGAGATGAGTCGCTATGGCTCTGCCCAGACCCTGCAGCTGACTCTGGAGGTGGGGGAGCTGCCTCAGAAGATGGTGTGACAATGGGAGGCAGCCCACGCAAAGCACGAGTTTGCTCCTCCATGGCTGCAAGCAGGCGGGTCTGGTAGTTCTGGTTCTGGGTTATTATCATGCGGAGGTCCCCATGCAGTAACTCCCGGGATGACCTGACCTCCGCACGAGTTGCCTGCATCTCGGCCGAGAGCGTCCGTGTCAGACGCTCCAGCTGCTCCTCTGTCCTTCTATGGGATGAAGCCTCAAGCTCTAACAGGGTCGACCTGAGGTGACGGAGTTCTTCCCTCAGGGCTTCCCTGTGGCGCTGGGACTCCATGGAAAGTGATTCCCCCAGAGTCGCCAGTGCCGCCCGCCTGTCCATGTTGGACGCCAACATATCCTCCCTGTGTGCCTGGCAGATGGACTCTGTAGCCTGCTCCAGTCGCTCCATCAGCCTTTCTGGGGGGACAATGGAAGTGGCCACCCTATCCATGGCCTGTGCAATCATCTCGGATGATGCTGCCTGTTGGGTGGCCATACCGTAGATGGATTGCTCCCATACGGTATTGCCAGGTGGCATACGGCCACCACGTTGACGGGCACCACACCTGCCTGGGGCAAGGCGGACTGCGCCTTGCTGTGCCGGCAAGGCCTCAGGCTGCAGGACTGCATTCCCTCTCTGATCTGCAGCCCCAGGAACAGGATCAGAGATTGGGTGGTGTGGCCCTGCATCCGTAACCACCGGAGGCTGATCTGCCGACACTGACATCCCCATTGAGGCCAATGGCCTGGCTGCAGGTGGGTCGGACAGAGGAGATTCTCTCCCAAGAACACTCACCTGCGACTGCACATAGGTGTCATCCTCCGAGTCTACACCTGAATACTGCTCGGGGGAGGAACCCCCAGAGACACCCCTCGACAGCACGGCCTGCAGCACTTGTGGGTTTTCACCCACAAACACACCACGTCCCTCACTTGTGGTAGGTCGGCCCGGGTTGCCCTCCTGGGACGGCTCCACCACCACATCCCCAGCATCAACAAGTGCTTCGTCCCCTGCAAAGACATGAAAGAGAAAAATGGAAACAGGCATTAGCACCATGGCATGCAACAAGGGCTGATGAACAACATAGGCAGTAGTCCTACGACACATGTCCTACATGACTGGGAGTCCTCCTATGCATTCACCATCACTGGGTCTGTAGGGGAGGCTCAGGGCATACTATGTACTGATTGGAGAGCAACGCCTGCTCACCTTGATGCCTAGCACTGCCATCACACATTGGGCGGTGATTGCCATGTCAAAGGCACATGCCATCACACACATGGCATGTGACATAGCCACCAAGTGAAGAGGGAGAGGAGGGCTACTTTTTTGGATTTCTACCACTCTGGTCCTGACATTGCATCGTCACATCAATTAGTATACATGTTGTACATGGATCTGCTAGTCCAAATTGGCAACGATGCACAGTGCCTTGTCTAGATCAACATAATGCAGTAAACATTGTGATTCCACCTCCCCAACACCTGTAACGGAATAATTTTGCATTCGTGAAGCACCGGTCAAGTAATGTTTGTAGGTGCAGCGGAGCACTGAGGGGTGGTGGGGCAGAAGGGGATGCCAGTCAACAATACTACTGGTGCTGGTGTCATTCATGTCACGCAAGTGCAGGGGTGGGTGGCACAATGAAGTGCAAGGGGGAGTGGCGGCTGGAAGTGCTGTACAAGGTAAGTAGGACTTGACGTCAAGGGCAGATGGTGTTAGGCGCAGACAAGTGCTGGGGGGGTGGCCTATAGGGGTACAGAGACAATCATGCTGTGCTGTGGGCTCGGAGGGGACAGGGGAGGTACACACTGCCTCTGGCTCGGCAAGGTCCTTTCAGATTTCTATGTGTCCTGCAGAGTTGTCACATGCCGCAGATATGTGCCCTTGGATTGGGGATCTCATCTTGGTGAGAAGGGTGAGGCGCTATTGCCTTTGGAGCATGTGGCAGGCCAGTTTGCCAGAGGATGGCCATGATGCAGGACATTCCCTCTCTGCCACCCGGCACCTGTGGTTTGGGTTCCCAAGATCCGAGTCATGCCAGGACTCTGCATTGGCATGGGGCTTCAGACAGGTGGTCATGACCGTGGCTAAGACATCCAGTGTACCTGACATGGAGTGGAGCATGGAGTGGGCCCTGTCAGGATGGGAGTGAGCCTAAGGGGGAGCTGGATGGGGGGGACATTTTGGCAGCATGAGCCTCGACTGACACACACTTCATGGGTCGGAATACCAAGAAGGTGTGTGACAGTGGTGAGGGTGGCTTTGCCTGTGGGGTGTTGAGGGTGAGCTGGGAGGAGAGGAGAATGTGATCACTCCAGGAGAGAGGAGTGCAGAGATGGACGGAGAGGGGAAAGTCAGATGAGATCAGAGCATCAAGAGTGTGCCCTGCAGAATGAGTAGGGACAGACGGGAGTCTAGAGGGTGAGAGGGAGTTGCTGAGGTCACAGAAAGGTCACGTGGGGGCGTCAACAGGCATGCAGGTGGATGCGTACCGCACCAAGGATGAGGAATTCTGTGTCTGGGGACATGAGTGAGGAGGAGAGGTGAGGACACTCAGAAAGGAAGTAGTACATTTGACCAGTTTTCCCAGACACAGTACGCACTGTTTGGAATGTCAAGGTGTGGTGGACAGAAACCTCACACAAGCCATTCCAGAGTGGAGTAGGTCTGAGTAGGTGTGACAGTGGCAGGAATACCCTCAGGGAAGCCAAGGGCACACCCCCCCTGCACAGTAGTGGCGGGCCAAGGAGAGGGTCAAGGATGCAGACAGAGCTGGCCGTCAGACATGTTTCCATGAGACCAAGGATGTCAAGGTGCATAACCTCATGTAAGTGACAGTTATCGGAGGAATGCCTGATGCAGCCGCAGTGAAAGGAGTGTAATTGTGGAGGAGGTTGACAGCCTTGTAGGACTTACGGGGAGTGCTAGAGATCAGAGGTGCCGCATGTGTAGGAGTTGGAGTGGGAGGCGGAGAAGGTTCATGGGAGGGTGCAGGGAGGCAGTGCAGGATTGATGAGGAGAGAGGAGGGGGGACAGCAGGAGAGGTAAGGAAGTTGATGAGATGTGGGTAGCATTTCTCAAGGAGATTGAGGTTGGCCTAAGGGCCTTGGACTGAGACGCTCCCATTACCATGCACATCATTAGTGGTATCTGAGGATTGGAAGGAGGCCAGGAGTACACCCCAACGGGTCCCACCTATGATGGTGGAAGAGGAGCAAGGAGAGAGGACAGGGACCATGTGAAGGGTCTATGGGACAGGCAAAGGCATGTATGAGCAGATGTCAGTGAGAGTTAGCTTAGAGTAGGCTCAGATGCACTGGTCAGCAATAGGGTGGGTCGCATTGGAGGGCAGGCTGCCCTCATTTGACTTTTGGCAAGCAGGTGTCGTGCGTAGGGCACGATGGTCTGAACTGTAGAAGTCATGGAAGATAGACCATGAAGAGCAGCATGGAGTGTGAGGGAATGGGGCTCGAAACCAGACGGTACCAATGGACCCAGGAAGGAGGTGGATGTCAAGGCTACATCCACATTATGACTGCATGTTGGTAGGCATTTATATACAGAGGACGCATTAGCATGTGGTATCATTGCATGTCAGGCATGTGAAGATGAAACTTTAATGGCTGGGGGAAAGGAGAGGAATGGTATGTAAGACATCAGATGAATAGACAGGGGAGTATGAGCAACAATGTAGTGACAAAATTACTAATCAAGGGCAACTTCCATGGTGTTGGCCCATATGTGCACTGTTGCCAGTAGGGATAGTGCTGTGGCCAGATGGTGTTGCACTGTACATACTGGATGAGGCACATGGGTGCCACTGTCAACTCTGCCACACACCCCCTTGACAGGCACCCAACATGAATGCTTCACACACACACCATGCACATGGATGATACACACATGCATGTGCACTCACCGGATGATGCCTCGTAATCAGGGAGGTCTCCCACACCTTGGAGTTGTCCCTCGGTGACGTAGGATCCAGCTACGGACTCGTGTGGTGTGAGTTCTATTTCCTGTGCTGGGGACCCACCTCCAGTCACCAAGGTTGCGGCATGACTTGAGGCCAGCTTATCCTTTGCCCTGCGCTTAAGGTCATTCCAGCGCTTCTGGCAATCACTAGCTGTGCGCCTCACTACTCCAAGGGCACTTATTCTGTCAGCAATGGTCTGCCAGTGTGCCTGGCGTCTGGCATGTGTGGTCTTGGACCCTGCAACGATGACCATTTCCCTATCATGATCTGACACATACTGAACAAGTGCATTAAGTTCGGCGTCTGTGAAGCTTGGCTTCCTTGATGGGCCGGACTGTGCAGCCGTGTCTGGGGCATCAGCCTGTGCCGGACGTGCACTCTTCCTCTTGCGCTTGGAAGGGGGTGGGGATCCAGAGTGTCCTACGCCGCTGTGGACACTAGGGGCAGGAGCCGTGGTGGACTCTGTACTGGGTGTGTGTGATTGCCCACTCAGCATGGGAGTAGGTGCAGGCATTGGGGGTAGTGGGATGGGGTCAGGCCTGATCTGAGGTGCATGAACTAGGACCGACACAGTCTTGGCAGGGTGTATGAGAGGTGGGGTGGATTGAGCCACACCCTGGCTACGGGGGCCAGCAGATGACCTATCTGGCATAGATGCGCGTGCCCTGATGACACCAATGTGCACCGGTGCACGTACAGTGGACCTGCTGACCTGGATGTCAGCGATGGAATCACCCTCGGACAGGTCTGGTGCCACAATGGCCTGGTCCGACATGGGCTGATCAGGGTTGGTATCAGCCACATGACTCTCAACTGGGGGGGGGGGGGGGGGGCATGGGTGTCCCTGACTGTTCCTCCAGACTGGGGGGAACAGGGGCGCCCTGCAAGTCACAACCACGTCCCCTGTTGGATCCTCCACGGCCACCACGTGTGGCTCGGCCACCTTTGCCACCCTTACGGCTTGCACGCCTCCCAACCATGGCACTGATGGTATTGTGCGTATGGGAGTGGGTGTGCACAATTGTCCTGGGCAATTGGGTGTCAAAGGGGTTGGGTACCAGATGGTATTCGTACCCTAGTGCAGTGGCAAGGCTATATGACACCCCTGGGGAAAGATGACGGGTCACGCAACGCACAGGCACCCCAAAAAAGTTAAGGAACGTGCACAATACCCCTCCTAGACCACGTGTGCTGATGGAAAACCCTGCACTACGCTGTGGCATCCAGTAACACAATGAACGTATGCGTGTCACACGCGGCCTAGATTGACCTCTGAAGGGGTAGGCTACACACGGGGCAAGCACAGATGTTAGATACGTGCGTGACTCACCGTCTGCCAGGTAAAAGAGCGTGAAAAAATAGCACTTTTGGTTGGCAACACCCCCGCCAAAAGAAGAGGTGTACGCTGTCTGAGGAGACAGGACAACTGTAGAAGGGGACACTGTTTGAGGGAACAGGCCCAGGAAAACCAGTACAAGAGGAAAAAGAGAAAAGAGCTGTCAGAGGTAACAGGGAGTACGAACTGGAAACGCTGTGAAGTAAATCGCGTGTGAAACGACAAGAAGTACCGAATTCACCCACTCGCTCGCCACGAAAAGCACGTACAAGGAAATTGTGTTCAACACTACCTTTTATACAGGCCCACACGTACATCGTCACTTACGGCGTGTACGTGCTTGGCCCATTTTCACCAATCACACGCTTTGGCACTCCTGCGTGTAGGTATCTTTTCACCAATCACACGCTTTGTCACTCCTGCATGTGGATCCTTTTTCACCAATCACGCGCTTCGACACTCCTGCGTGTAGCTCACTTTTCACCAATCACACGCTTTGTCACTCCTGCATGTGGGTCCTTTTTCACCAATCACGCGCTTCGACACTCCTGCGTGTCGCTCACTTTTCACCAATCACACGCTTTGACACTGCACGTGCAGGTAACTATTGACGCACATATGCTGGTGACGGGTTTTCGCGCGATGCGGGTTTTCGCGCGATGAGTGTGGGGTTTTCTGGTGCAAAATCACTCCCTATCAGGCTGTCCACGCGTTCTAACACGAAAGACCACGCTCCTGGCCAGGAGGCCGAATTTTAGTCCCCAAGAACCCTGAGCACGCTCCCACCTGCCATCGGCTGCTGCCTGACTGCCTGCTGGCCACGTGCCCCACAGTGCTGGTGGGTGGGGGTGGTGGGAGACATGGGTGGGGGCCTGGTGGAGGGTGCCCCTGGTGGATGGGGGTTGGGGTGGTGGGAGACATGGATGGGGGCCTGATGGCAGGTGCCCCTGCACTGCTGGGGGGTGGGGGTGGTGGGAGACATGGGTGGGGGCCTGGTGGAGGGTGCCCCGGGTGGATGGGGGTGCAGGGGGACATGATCAGGTGTGCAGGGTAGTCCACTGTTTTGTGGGCTGCCTGCAGGGGCCGGGGAGGGTGTACAGGGTACACCTGTGGGGGCCCACCCAGCCTATTCGCATGTGATAATTCCCACGCACCCCTGTGATACACGTACCCTGGCCAATCGCGTGTTGGACTTCCCGCTACCCCTGTAATACACGCACCCTGCCTGTTCGCGTGTGATGATTCCCGCGTACCCCTGTAATACACGTTCCCTGGCCTATCGCGTGTTCTACTTCACGCGTCCCCCTGTAATACACGTTCCCTGGCCCATCACGTGTTGAACTTCCCGCTACCCCTGTAATACACGCACCCTGGCTGTTCGCGTGTGATGATTCCCGCGTACCCCTGTGATGCACGTTCCCTGGCCTATCGCTTGTTCTACTTCACGCGTCCCCCTGTAATACACGTTCCCTGGCCCATCGCGTGTTGGACTTCCCGCTACCCCTGTAATACACGCACCCTGGCTGTTCGCGTGTGATGATTCCCGCGTACCCCTGTGATTCACGTTCCCTGCCTAGTCGCGTGTAGTACTTCCCGCGTACTCCTGATTTGGAGATTGCCCGCTTTGCTTTCCTTGTTTGCCTGCCCTGTGAAGTGGTCCGGGGTTAGCGCAGCCCTTAGCGATGATTTAGCGCTTTTGATGGCTTTTCCGTGCGCGAGGGCGTTCTTGGGGGCGTTACTGGCGCTGCTGCAGGCTCGCTGCGATTCTCTGCGCCACGGCTGTTTTGGGAGCTTGAAATCCATGAATACGCTGTGCGCGGAAATCTGTTTTAGCGCACGTGACTGGCGCAGACTATCGCAGGCGCACGCTGTGCGCCAGCCGCGTGCGCTACTTGTGCGCTGGATTCTATGAATTAGCCTGTTAGTGTTGACTGGTACCACAGTATTACTCGGGTGCATGAGCGACTTTCACAGTTAGTGGCAGCAGGTAAATACTTTGATGCGTATTCATTTGTGTATTCACGTACGTGCGTATTTGCAGGGAAAGGTGTTGTTTCGGTTAAGTGCTTTATCTGCCAAGAATACGTTTTGGAGGATGTCCTTTACAATATACCCTGCACTAAAGTTTGAGAACATGATTTTATGTGTACGTTTTCCAACACAGGAAAGTAATGATAACTTAAAATGTTTGTAATATGTGAAATTTGATGTATTTGGCTATGATAGTGGCATGGCGCGCGTTGGCAGGGACATGGATCTTGTGCGGCGAGACATCTCCCGCTGGGCCATAGACGAATCCTTCAGTGTCTGGTCTGTAGCCATCACATCCTGCTTATTAGTTTCCTTGTGGTGTCCTTGAATGGCCAGGAGCTCAGCGCTAGCTGGTATTTTATCTGGAGGCTATGAGAAGCAACTGGCGGATCCAAACTCTTCCTTTAAATATAATGGTGTCTCGGTGGACACTCGCCAAGGTTCCGATCACAGGGCACAGAGGGGCATCTGAATAATTTCCAAAGATTGGGCTTCCGTTCTGAATTCACAGGATTGGCATGCAAAAAAAAGACCTAGTCCTTGGAAGCAACATCTGACACTAGAAGAGCATTTTAAATCTGGCTGCCAGATGATGGCGGGGCTGAGCCTTTGGTATGAAAATATTTACATATTCAGACGTGCAACAGATGGCCTGGAGAGCGCGTAGGCAATCCGATTCTTATCACATCCATGTTTAGGCTTGGAAGTGCATTATTAAACAGATGCTCTGGTGGATAGTTTTACTCTGATGGTATCTTAGAAATTATATTTTTTGGGAACCTCTTCTTTAATTAAAAAAAACGACAAAGCCCACACTTCCGGAATCATTATCTGAGCACCGGCATTTTTTATGTGTTTTTTTTTCATGAGCTTTCTTACTTTAGATGTGAACTGTAGTTGTGTCCTGTGACATTAAAAAAGTTGAATAAATAAACATAGCAATTCCAATTAGAATCATTATAACAACCGTCACAAGTACAATACATATAGATTAGGGCACCCCCACAACAGGAAATGTAATCAGATAATGGATATCTGTATGTGTTTGTGGGTGTGCAGGGTGGAGGGTGTGGGGGGGACTCTCTGATATACAAGATAAGAAAAATTGAATAATACTATGGGCCTCATTCTGAGGTTGGAGGTAGCCCTGGTGCTGTTAGCTACCCCCTTACCGCATACCGCTTACCGCATACCAGGTCCGGGTTCCCTGAATGGGGAATTACCAGGCTATTCCAACCTTGGAGGGCCCAGTAATTCCTCATTCAAGGAACCCGGACTCGGTACTTCCCCTTTCCTATTTGAGCCCAAATAGGGCCCGTTATTAGCATGCTGGTCCTTTAGCGGCTCCCACTAAGGGCGCCTGGAAAAACCAGCCGCCCTTAGCGGGATCTGCTAAAGGAACTCGTAATGCGGCGGTAAGGCGTTAACAGCACCGGCATCCTTACGGCACCATTAACCCCTTACTGCCAGCCTCGTAATGAGGCCTTATGTCTTTTATTTTAAGACCAGCATGTGAATTAGGTTCAATGCCAGATTTTAATCAGAAACATATCTTTTCAAATAAAAAAGTAAGTCCTGGCATATCAACAGCACCTATAACTCTGTGGTCCATATGTTCTTAAGAATTATACACAGTTTTTGTTTTTTAAATAAAGGTATACATCAATCTCTCCATATTACATGGAAAGGTATCTACTGCATCCGTTAATTACTGCAGGTGTCAATTACCTCATGTGGCACTACTTTTGTGTAACGGTTTTCACCTCCAATCCAAAGCAAGTGGATGAAGATTTTCGGGAACGAAACTCAAAATGTGGCATAGTGGTAAATCATCCGTTAATTAAAAATACTGAATGTTTTACCACTATGCCAAGCTCTTAGTCAGGACCTAAGATTCTGTCTGTACACAAATGTAAGTTAACCTCAAAGCTTTTAATGGACAAGGGCTCCTATAGAGACAGAATCTACCAGTCTACAAATGCAATATGTGGTGATGACGTGTACATCTGGAACGTGAAAGGTTCGCAAACAGGGAGAGAGATGGAGTCGGTTGAGGCACTCAGGGTTGATGGAGCATAGGTTCTTTATATTAAATAAAAGAGACAAAGGGCCTCATTACACGGTAGGCGGTAACCATGGCGCTATTAGCGCCATGGTTGCCGCCGGTACCGTACCGAGTCCGCCTTGGTGGATGGCGGAATTACCGCCCTACTCCAAGGTGAGCGGGGGCGGTAATTCCCCATTCACCAAGGCCCTTACCCATTCCCATTTTTGCCCCATAGGGCATAATGGGAATGGGGAAGGTGCTAATTACGGTACCGCAAATTGCGGTACCGTAATTAGCTCCGAGGTCCCTTTGCGGGTCCCGTCCTTAACGCATGGAAAAACCAGGCGTTAAGGGAGGACCCACAAAGGGACCTCGTAGAAAGGCGGTAAGGGTTTACCAGTACCGGTGCCCTTACCGGTACCGGTAAACCCTTACCGCCTACCGTGTAATGAGGCCCAAAGACTTACCTAACGTGTGGCCTTGTCACTTCAAAGTGGCGACAAAGGTGGAGCAGGCGCTCTGCTCACCCAGCAAGTCGGAGTCGGGAAGCTCACCCGGGAAGCAGCAACCAAGTGACGGCAGTTGAAAGACATGGCAGCTGGCCATACTCCCTCCATAAGGCCAGGTAAGGCAACTGGCTGCCCTCGATCCTGATCGAACAAAAAACAAATACACATATATATAAAATGTGGGGGTCAAAGAGGGCGGATATTGCATGAGCTGCAGCTCGAGCCTCACGCAACTGTTGGGCATAGAGTGCACTCCGCGGCAGCGTCATCACATCCGCTTAGCAACTGCTTTGCATAACAAAGTAATCAGAGCAACAAGCCACCTACTGGTACCTGTGGGTACACAAAAACAATACCCGGCCAAAGGAAAGCAAGGAAAGAGAAAAACAAAGAATAGAGATAAACATAGGCAGAACAGCTTCCACTTAGCTAAAGACAACTGCAGGACAATTCATCACCTCCATGACAATGCAGAACATTAGCCCACCAATGACATTTCTAGCAGAACCGGGCAAACCCCCATCCCATGGGATAGGTGGAAGAAAGCTTTCAAACATTATGCCACAGTAGTATATGTCACCAAGGAATCCTTTGTTGTTATATTGTCTGGGGTTCGGCAGGGCCGGCACAATATGGGTATTTGCTGGAAGTCACAGAAATGGAAGCCCTGAATCTCAATGAGTGCTAGAAAAGCATGAAGAAAATGGATAAGCATTATGAGAAAAGAACAGCATGATTTTGGAAGAGTATCATTTTGGGAAAAGAGTCCAAGAAGAGGGGGAATCTGTGGAACAATATATAACAGCTGTCAGAGGTCTAGCCAAGACCTTCAATTTTGATCCTCAAACAGAGGAAAGCTTTGTGATCGATTCATATTGGAGTGCAGTAATAATAAGATGAAGGACAAGCTGTGGTCCAAGAATGACCCATCTATGGAAGAGGTTCTGCACATTGCCAAGGAATTGGAATACGCATAATCGTGCTTAAAATGCTAACAATGGGCACAAGCACACTGAAACAAGGCAAATCAAAACCCATCCCAGCAGCAATGAAGAGCGGACCCTGGCCATACAAGCGGTCCAGAATGGTGGAAAGTATATTACACCACAGTATGCTAGCACCAGGGTTTGCTACCGGTATATGCAACAGACCAAGGAGAGACACTTTGCAAAGCAATGGTTGTTGGGTGACACAGCAAGAACGAAAGAAGTGTTACAGGTGAGCCAGCAATCTACTTTGGGCTAACAGCCCAAAGTGCCCGGCACAACACATCATATGCAGCAACTGCAATAGAAAGTGTAACATGGTGAAACATTGCAAGGCAACGGTCAACTCTGTGCAAGAGCCAAGTCAAGAAGAGGAAGAAAGAATGTACATGGTGGAAAATACAGATGAAGCAATTGATGGGCCTACAGCAACAGTGTATGGAAATGGTAGACCAATGATCATGACGATAGATTAATGTGCAAAGTTCTCATTACATCCGAAAGACAAATTTGATAACAATTTTATGGAGTATGACTTGCACAAGGTAGATATCAATCCAGTGCCATACAGGGTGCACAAATAGACTTGATTGAATGGTTTGAGGTGGAATTCCAGTTTAAAGGACAAAGTGCCCCAGGAAAAATATAACTAACAAAGAAAGGGAACATGCCTCTCCTTAGCTGGGTACATCAAAAGAAGTTGGAGTTTAGGCTCAAGCCCAATGCTGAGGAAACAGTGATGTGTGCAGGACAAGTATCAGTTCACGCAAAGGTGTTTGCCTCCCAGTTGGATTCTTTTAAGGGGTATGTGCATCAGATTCGTCGAAGGCCTGGATCCATACAAGTTTCTCAGAAATGACACATAATTCCCATCACCATGAGAAAAGAAGTATAGCAGGGATTGGATGAGTTAGAGAGGCAAGGCATAATAGAGAGGATTGCAGCAGCAGAATTGGTGTCACCACCTGTAGCAGTCAGAAAAGCCTCGGAAAAGATGCAAAGGTGTGTGGATATACGGGATTCAAACTAATGCATTATTCCAGAATGTCATATGTTCCCAATATTCACAAAAAGTTGTCTATGATTGACCAGTAAGAATATTCGCTACATTGGATTTGAAGGCTGCCTACCAACAAGCCAGAATGCATCAGGCATTTAAACATGTAAACGCATTTACAGCACCTAAAGGCAAGGATGCCATTTGGGTTAGGGTTGGCTTAATTTGTTTTGCAGAATGTCAGGTGTAAAATATTCAACAGCAAAGAAGGGGTATTGTTTTTTCAAGGTGTCATACTATAGATTTGGAAACACTGAAGAAGAACACAGTTACCGACTCAAGATTATGCTAACCAAATTGGCAGAAGCGAGTCTCACATAGATTACATTCTTGGTTCGGTGGTCAAGTGGCATCTTGTGATGTCGTTATCTGTGTTACAGAGGAGTGAAAGTGAACACAACCCACTCTGCCTCACAGCAAGGTTTAAAACTGGGGCTTCTAATATGTTAAAGAATAATTTGGCTAATACAGCTAATGAGTCGTCTAATACTAGGAGAGCCATTAAGTGGGTAAGTGTGGATTATGCGATAATTGCACCAGATATGTTTAAGGCAATTCTGCCAATACTAGTTACGTGTTTCTGTGAGAAACTACAAGGGAAAATGTGTTCAGAAAAATTGTATAATGATTTTGTTCTCTCTCTATTAATGTGTGTTACTAAACCTGACAAATATACCAAGCCACGACAACACAAAGCACAAAATAATAAGGCTGCGACAATCATTTAATGATTTGATCAGGCAAAAGAAGCTAGAGGATGAGCAGAACATTTTGGAAGACCTGAGGCGTGCCCCCAACAGTAGTGACCTCAGTCGCTTTGGGAGACTAATTGCCAAATACGTTAGCTCAGGACACAACAGTTCCAAAATAGAGGCCTCCGTACTGATGGATGTCTGGTAGGACTATTTCAGCAAAGAATATGTAATGGAGGGGTGTGATAACAATGGCTTGTGCTCTGCTCCCCCCAAACCTGAAGCCCATATAGTTATAATGGAGTCAGACCTATACAAAGCAAAGAAATCAGGCAAGGAATCAGGGGAAGACCAACAGTCAATAGACTTGTTTATGATAGAACCAATAGTCTGGGTCCCTTTTTAATTATCTTTTTCAACAATGTCAATTTCCTTAACTATGTCCAAATGAGCTGGGAATATGCAAAAATAGTCCCTATTTGTAACAAAGGCAACATAATGCAGCACTCTAATTATAGGCCAATATAATTGATTGTAGGCATTGTAAAGGGTATGGTAACATCCCATTGAGATACTTACAGAATTGGGTGGAAGAAAAAACAATTTTAGTAAAAATGCAGGCATGTTTATAGAAAATTTGCTGAGCACAATCAATCAGGGTTTTTTGTTATTTACTGTTTTAAGTATGTTATCTTAAATAAATATATTGTATACATTGCTTTATAGAGTCAAAAATGGGCTTTGTATGAGTCAACCACAATATTCTATTGGAAACTATAGAAAACTTGAAAGTACCTAATAAAATTCAAAATCCCATTCAGAGACTTAATAAAGACAATTTTGTGGTCGGATGCTGCAGCCGAGCGGGCTGAGACCAGTGAAGAGTTTCCCAATACAAGTGGCATTAGGCTGAGGTGCGTCTTGGCACATACGATGTTTTTGATGTATATTAATGACCTAGCATTTAAACTCCTAAATTCAAATGCAGATGCCCAGTTAATTGCAAAAAGAAAATCAGGTTTCTTATTTTATGCAGACAATGCTATCATCATTTCTAAGACACCTTCGGGACTAATAAAACAATTAGGAGCAGTGTCTTCCATTTTTTAAAGAAAGGAAGTTAGCCATTAACACCGGGAAGTCCGTGGTTATGGCTCGCAACCACTCAAGTCAAAAGAAAGTAAATGTCTGCTCGAAGGCAACTCATTGATGAAAATTAGAAGCCTTGAATATTTAGTGGTCCGCTTTCAAACTCGAGTTAATTGGTTGGTTCAAATTGATAAGAGCAAACACATCTTGACTGGGTGAACAGGGGCATTACAAGCATTACGCAAACATTGGGAAAAAAATGGTCTACGTTAACTGCAAAGGTTTATAAATCTCAAGCAGTTTGTGCCACGGCTTATCATAGTGAAGTATGGGGTTATCACCCAGTGCCTCAGTTTACGACAGTGAAGTATGGGGCTATCACGTAATCCACAACCTATTAGCAAATGAACGAACATTTGTGATTAAAATCCTTGGCCTTGTGTAAAGCTGTCCTACCGTCCCATTATTTTTTGTCCAAATTGGACATTTGCGCATACATTATGTAGTCGCTATTAACACTGTTTTATATTGGATTCACATACAATCAACAAAGGAAATACGTTTTTCATGAAGAAGCAATGAGGAATGTTATACATTTGCAAGATGGGAATAGTTGGGATGTTCTTTAAACATGTGAAGGATGTTTTAGAATATTGGCAGGAGTGACCTGCTTCAAGAATCAAAAGTTGGCACAAGAAAAGAACTGAGCAATGTTAAGGACCGATTTCAATATTTTTCATCTGCAGATCACGAACAATCCTGGTTATTGTTTAGATTTGAAGGATATATAGTCCACAAGGCTTCATTGTCAGTGGAACAATATGAATGAAATCTTTCTGCCCATTAAAAAGACAGTGGGCCTCATTCCGAGGTTGGCGGTAAGGGGTTAACGGCACTGGTAACGATGCCGATGCGGTTAACCCCTTACCGCTGCATTACGAGGTCCTTAAGCGGGTCCTGCTAAGGGCGGCTGGTTATACCAGGCACCCTTAGTGGGAGCCGCTAAAGGACCAGCAAGCTAATAACAGGCCCGTTATTAACGGGCCCATTGTTAGCTCCCTCCCCATTCCCATTGAGCCCCATTCAGGGAACCCATCCCCATTCCCATTCGGGCTCAAATGGGAATGGGGATGGGTTCCCTGAATGGGGAAATACCGGGTCCTCCAAGGTTGGAATGACCCGGTAAGTCCCCATTCAAGGAACCCGGACCCGGTATGCGGTATGGGGGTAGCCATGGCGCTAATAGCTCAATACTCGTAATGACCCCCAGTGTATCTAAAATTCAGACTGAATATTTTTCCTGTGGCAGAGTTTGAGGTCAGATGGTCCAAACACGATCAATTCAGATTCTGTCCTAGCTGCTCAGCGACAGTCGAAAGCGAGATCCATTTCTTGCTATTTTGCCCTCAGTGTGCCAAGATTAGAAGAAAATGGTTGATGGCAATGTTTATAAAATATAATGCGAGTTCTACAACTGGCGCTTATGTCATATGCAAATCAGCATTATATTTTGAAGGCATATATGCAGTATATGGTTATATTACAAACGTTTGGATCTGGAGAAAGAAAAATTGAGAATGATGAACTGGTTGACCCAATATGGACTCCTGGATTTATATCACTGTCTTATATTTTAACTCTTGTCCATTGGAATTATTTATTCTCCTTCATTTTACAATTTATATTTTAAGACAGTTGCATTATTAGCTATGCTTATACATTGTTTTTGTTTGTGCTTTTATTGGTAACTACCAGAAATAAAGTTGAATTTAATTGAATTGAATAAACCTGCCTCTGTTTGTCATTATCCAAAATAGATGCTCGAGCGTTGTTTCCATGACAGGCCAGATCGTACCAAAGGCATTTAATGAGGTTTGTATGACCATAATGCTTTTAGGACACGGGGGCAGAATCTATAAAGAAATAACCCTCATCTATTCTTCATGTGACAGAAAAACGAGTCAAAATGGCCTAACTGATTAATGCAGGTAGTGGCTTTATCTGCCTATATAACGGGCGGGTTTGCATTTTCTATTCCCTGTGAGAAAGGTCAACCCAGCTTTTGGTATTTACATTAACCTAGGTATGCAGTTGTGGTAGCTTTCCATCTGCTACCGAAATCGCCCAGATTTTAAGAAATTTTAGAAGCTCTTTTAATGGATTAAACCGTGTAAATCACAATAGCAAAATAGTCTCACTTGTAGACAGCACTCTGTGTTTCACAAACTACCGTTGTTGGATTTGTACCAAGATGGGCCTCCAACCATTTGGGTGCATTATTTAACTTACTAACATTAAAATTTGGGACACCTCCTGTAAACCTGCTTCTGGGCATTAATCATTTGGATGACAACAGCTTGTTTGCTGCAATGGAGTGTCTCTTTTAGTACGTACTAAACCGGTTTGTTCACCAAAAAGGGTAAACACGATTTTGGGTGAAAAGTCAGCAGAAGAACTGGTACAAGTACACTATTCTGAGGACCATTCATGATTACCTTACGAAGCGGCCCTCAATTTCTAGCTGGTATGTATAGAACTCAAGTTATTCTAAACTTTGACTAGGCTCCTTTTGCAATACAAATTGAATATATATTGGAAAGTGAGCAGGCAGTTTTAAACTCATAATTGTTGTCCACAGAATCTTGTGACAAATGACACATCCAAATGTCAGCCAAATCTGGTTATGAAATGGTGGTGTATGGGCAAGGGACCAGAATTAGTGTATCCCACGAGAGAGACCTACAAATCACAGAGGGGGCCCATTATCTTAGATTTTACTAAGGCCCCCAAAATATATGTCCCTTTTTCCATTTCCTACAGGCAAAGCATTCTGTGTATGACATCACCAGGCAAGGAGATTCTGAAACAGGAGTCAGGATTGGTTGCCTTACAGAAGGCTAAAAGGGAACCAATCCGATGGGGTAATCTTTGGACACTAGAAGATGGATGATCAACCTGGAGTACTGCAGGGAGTGCAGTCTGGCCCAAAGTACTCTTCCAGAAAGGTGAAGCCAAAGAGCTCGAAGAAAAGGACAAGCCTTTTCCCAAACCACTCCAAGGGAATATGGAATTACCTGCTGCCTGGGCAAAGCCAACTGCAGCTGAGATCATGCTTACCAAGGAACCTGTTTACTGGATGTAGCAGAACTCTTCAAGTGCTCTCTATAAACTATCCTGGTTGGGAAGTGCAGAAGAAATGGCTTACTGTTGCCCTGGGAGAGTGAGACAGGGCGTCCCATTAACTCAGAAGTCAAGGAACAGCCCTGGGCATTGGCTTGAACCAACGGGAGCACTGCCTGCCTGACCCAAGTGTCTTTGTGCCATGTATCATTGCTCCTTGTCAAACCACACCACATTTGTTTGTTTATTATTTGTAATGCGCGATCATACCCTCAGGTAACAGTGCGCAACATTTACATGAAATTGCGAAACTTAGTTACAACAGCAAAGAGTATATACAAATACAACGTAAAAGTAATATCAGGATTATATACATATATTCAGATGGGCAGCCGAAAGTACAGGCAATAGGCAGTACAATATGTGCAGTTGGCAGGAGTGTGAGAGACTGGGCGTCTGGGTGTGTTTGTAGGCCTACGTTTTCAGCCATGAAATTACCTTAGATCGGAAGTTCTGATAGGGCAGGTCCATTCTGAGAGTTGGCGGTAGAGAGTTACACAGTTTAGCTGCTTTCACTGGGGAGCTGTTACCCCCTAAAGTGGAACGTTTGAAGTTGGGGACAGAGAGGCAGTCTTTGTAGGCTGTTCTTGTGGGTCTCAGGGAGGGCTGTCTATGACATCTGTCGATCAAATAGATTGGGGCAGCGTTATTGAGGGATTTGTGAGTGAGTGAGGCGGTTTTTAAGAGAATTTTGTCTTTGATAGAGAGCCAATTATTCAGTTGGCTGTATACTGTAATATGCTCTCTTCTGGATATGGCCAAAGCCGCTATAAGAGCGTTATTCTGGAGAGTTTGAAGATTGCTGGTGGTGCCTTTCGAGGACCCAAGATAGAGCCTTTTGCAGTTGTCCAGGCGGGACAGTATGAGGGCTCTAGCGAGGGTCAGGCAACAAGTGTCGGACAGAAAGGGTTTGGCTGCACGGATCATTTTGCACATGTAAGCCGTGGAAGAGGCTAGGGAGTTCACATGTCTGTTGAAGGAGAAAATGGAGAACCTAATGTTTTAACCTCTTGTCCTACATTGATGCTGTTGCCATTGATCATGAAAGAACAGTAGGCAGGGCCTAATTTCCTTAAGCTGGTAGTAGTGCCTAGGATAATAAGTTCAGTTTTATCATCATTCAGTCATAGTCCATGTGTGGCCATCCATGCCTGGATGATGATGTACACTCTATTCACCAAGGTCAAATCCTTCCCATAATCTCCAGAAAGCGGAAGGAGGATCTGGGTATCATCTGCGTAGTTGGTGTAGGTGATACCGAGATGATCCAAATCATCGAAAAGGGGCTTGGTAAATATATTGTACAATGTGGGGGAAACACAAGAGCCTTGTGGCACACCACAGGTGATAGGTATGGGGTCTGCTGCAGCTGTAGGTGAAAAGACCCTCATAGTTCTGCCGTTGAGGAATGATCTAATCCATGTGATGGCCTCAGCGGAAAAGTGAGCTGATGTGTGGAGGTGTGTGCATAGGACAGAATGGTCGACCAGGTGGAATGCTGCAGAGAGGTCTAGGAGGAGGAGTAAGGCGGCTTGGCCATTGTCTGTAAGCTTGTCGATCTGTGCTTTAAGGTCAATGAGAGCAGTCTCAGTCCCATGTTGAGGACGGCAGCCTGATTGTCTGGCTCCTAGAAGGTGATGGTCTTCCAAGTACTTCTGTATTTGTACGTATGTGACCTTATCCAAGATTTTTAGGAGGAATGGTACTGTTGTTATGGGTCTATAATTTGTGGGCGTGGCTGGGTCGAGTGTGGATTTTTTTAGTAGTGGAAGTACCCAGGATTGTTTAAGTTGGTGGGGATAGAACCGGTGGAGAAAGAGGCATTGATTAATTTTGGGATGAATGGAGAGAGGTCACGGGCAGCATCTTTGATGAGCTGTGCGGGGCACAGATCGCCCTGACAGTTGGACGGTTTCAGTGACAGGATGATTTTTTCTACTTCAAGTGTGGTGACTTTAGAAAAATTAAAGTGGGTAGTTTCCCTTAAAGTAAACTTCTCAGGTAGTTTGGAGGGGAGAGGGTCATTCAGGGAGGCTTTTTTGCAGGAAATTTTGTTTTGTAGAGTAGCGATCTTGTTGGCTAAGGCATTTTGGATTTCTGAGCACCAGTTTTTATCTTTGGTGCAGGTATCTGGTGGAACTATAGGAGTTTCTACTTCTTTAAGGATGGAAAATAATTCCTTCATGTTTGATTTTGCTTGGGATATTCGGGAGTCGAAGGGGGTTCGTTTGCAGGGTAAATTTCTTTTTTGTAGAGGGCAGTTAGTTTTGTAAGTTTGAGTTTATTAGCTGCTGAAGGGAGTTTTTTCCAGGTAGCTTTGCAGTTTCTTTTCCTGCTGTTTTAAGTTTTTGGGGAATGTTGTGAACCATTTGTTCAGATGCGTTTTGGGCTTGCTTGGTCTAAGTTTGAGCGGGGTGATTAGATCCAACGAGGTAGACATGATTTTATTATATTCTTCAACCAGTGTCTCTGGGTCCAAGTTGTCAGGGAGTGTGTTGAGTGTGGAGAGTACGTTCAGGATGAGTCTCTCCACAGTGATACTCTTCTTGTTTCTCGTGAGAGTGGGATGGGGCCCTGCTAATTGGCAGGGGTGGGGGTCGGATGGTCGAGAGCATGAACGATACAAAATGGTGGTCAGTCCAGGATACTGGAGAGATGTTGGTGATGTTGGCTAGACAGTTATAATAACCACCCCATCGAGTATTCTGCCTTTAGCATGTGTAGGTTCCATGCATCTTTGTGTAAATCCTAATTCGGAGAGGGTATTAAGTGTAGTACTGGCAATTTGGTCTTCCGGGTCATTGAAGCCCATATTGAAGTCCCCAAGGGTGAGTACTTGGGTAGATTTTTTACAGTTTCTGGATAATATAGTGTTAATGTCCTCATCAAAAGTGCCTATTGGGCCTGGAGGGCGATAGATCAGGTGGATGTTGAGAGTTTGGGCATTAGTAAGAGGGACTTTGACAGAGAGTAGTTCGCAAGAGAGGACGTTGGTAGTAGTTGCTAATCTCATGGTGAGACTGCATTAGTGTATAATAGCAACAACCCCTCCTCTGGAGTTGGGTCGGTCTTGTCTCAAGATGGAATAATTATCTCGGACTGCAAGCATGAGCATTGGGCCTGCTGCCGGGAGTAACCAAGTCTCTGTAATAGCAAGGAGGTCAAGGTCTTCTTTGAGGATCAAGTCTGCAATTTCTGTTGCGTGAGCTACTAACGATCTGGCGTTGATCAGGGATCCCTTGATTTGGGGGCTCGCAGTGGTTTTGGTAATTGTAGTTTGGGGGTGGTCTTGTATTAATTCAGGATTGCCCTGTTTAGGGGAACTATGTTGAGGTATGGGGGTGGAGTTCTGTGATGAGTTAGGTTTTAGGGTAGTTGGGCTAGGCCGGGCAGTCATAGTTCTTAGTCTCTGTCTGGTGGGTATAGAGCGGGCGAGGGGCTCATAAATTTAACTAATCTAGCTCTGAGTCCTAAATTCCTGTCAGTGGTAGAGCGGGGGAGGCTGGTAGGTAGCAATGGCTGTGAGTTGTCTGTATGTAGGGGAGAACTGCTGGCTGACTTAATTTTGTGCATAGTCAAGTACATAGTGATAGATGATTGAGGTGACATGCTAAACAGTGCTAAGGTATTTATAAAGAGCAGGAGGCAGGCGAACAAACTGGTGCTCAAGGGACACATGCTAAGTAGTTGTAACAGATGTGTTAGAGATATAGGTGGTTGGCCTAACACTAGGACAGGTGCTCGGGCCTAGGCCAGTGCCAAGTTAGGCTCTCCCTAGACAGAGAGGGCTCAGGCCACATAAAATGAGTGGTGCTGGCCGAGGAGCCGCAGGCAGATTGAGCAGCAGATTCGGGCTAGGCAGTCGCAACGCAGGAGGCGTAAGGCAGGGGAGGTGCTAGTCACGGTTGAATAAGTGGCGGAATAGGGTTCAAACTCAATATCCTAATGGCTTGGGATGCATGCAGACGTAATATCGGAAGGGCCAGTGTACATAGGGCATTAACCACCCATTAGGCATGTTGTGCTAACGTGAGAGATTAAGGATATGCATGGGCAGCATCTGGAGACAAGCTAGAAGCAAGTGGCTAAGTACAGGTCAGCGTGTCTAGGAATGACTTAGCACATTAGGACAGGAAGATGACGCGGAGTGCAATGCAAGGCAGAACAGCAGAACATCTGTGTTGGCATAGACAAACCTAGACATTACATAGCGCTAGCGCAGATGCACGAAAGTGCAGCAGTAATGAGTTGCGTACATAACATACCTTTGTACCTAAGCATTGTTAGTTTGGCAACAGACTAAAAGACTAACATACATTCAGGCGTATAGTATGCGAGAAGAAGAGGGACAGTGTCATTAATTTCAGGCAAAGTTATGCACGCTTTAGGCATTGGAGGGCACTGTGTTCAGGTTGAAATGTACCTCCAAGAGTGATTGGTCGAAACTGGATATCAGCCGGCGTATGGCGGGGTCCCAGTCTCCACAGATAGGGATCGTGCGGAGGTTGGTTTGCAGGGTATCGGACCTGCGGAGCAGTGTCCCGCGCCATAGCGCAGGTGAGGACAGGGGCAGAAAGGAGGGGCCTTTGGCTTCACTGGCCTTTGGCGAAATGGGCCGGCTTCCGCCACCGATTAGCCGTGCCGAAAGAAATGCTTCTGTTGTTGTGGTTGCTAGGCAACCATATGCGACGCCGACAAGGCGTTGGGGGTGGCAGCCATCGTGCAGCAATGTGGATGCCGAGAGGATCGGGTAGGTAAATTCAGCGAGGGTGCCGGTGTGCAATTAGGCAAGGAGAGGCTCGTTACTCAGCCATGGTGCCTCAGTGCACCTCAGAGCAGGCAGCGGGGCTCTGATTCCTGTAGAGCGGGTCTCGTCCGTCTGATGGTGTTGAAAGACCAGCTGCTACTGCAGCATGGTGAGTTGAACGAATGAGGAGGAGCAGGGATCCGCTGTTGTAGGGCTCCTGCCTTGTTGGAGAGTGGGCTAAGGGGCAGACAGGAGGGGCCTTTGGCTTCACAGACCTTTGGCGAAATGGGCCGGCTTCCGCCTCTGGTTAGCTGCGCCGAAAGAAATGCTTCTGTTGTTGTGGTTGCAAGGCAACCATATGCGATGCCACGAAGGCGTTGGGGTTGGCGCCCATCTTGCAGCAATGTGGATGCCGAGTGGATCGGGTAGGTAAATTCAGCGAGGGTGCCGGTGTGCAATTAGGTGAGGAGAGGCTTGTTACTCGCCCATGGAGCCTCACTACACCTTGTAGCAGGCAGCGGGGCTCTGATTCCTGTAGAGTGGGTCTCGTCCATCTGATGGTGTTGAAAGACCAGCTGCTCCTGCAGCATGGTGAGTTACACGAATGTGGAGGAGCGGGGATCCGCTGTTGTAGGGCTCCTGCCCTGTTGGAGAGTGTTACACCTAGTGTTAGACCTAGTCACCCAGGTCTCCAACCCGACACTGAAACACTGCCTCAGAAAGGTTCCTTAAAATTTGGCTTGATGCTTTAGAGCTACTGCGCAAGTACATGATTAACAGGTATTTGAAGAGGTCATGTCCCCGCCTACCTTAGAGAGCGATAGTGACATTTTAGCCCCCCCTTTATTTGGAAGTTTGCATTCTCTTGTGTGTTCCCTTGCAGTGGTGTGCCATTAATGTTTTGTTACTCGTGTGATTTTCAATTTAATTAAAATGTTGTTGTTCTATGGAAAGTGGATTGCATATTTATTCTGGTACCATAGTACAATTGCCTTTTTGGATGCTTTTGTGCTTGCTCACATCCCTTTCGAAGAGTATAGTCTGCCCTAGGCCTGCGCTACCTTAAAAAGGTTCAGCTATAAGATGCAGGATGTTTCTGTCTCATCTTTATAATTGGGATCACACCTGGTTTAGTATTGGAGTGCGGTTGAGTAGGCAGTTTGGTCACTACTCATTCCTGCACTCTTGCAAAGCACTAGTCATTTTGTCACAGCATGGGTCTGATGGTAATGTTTAAAATGCCTGGCCAGTCATGGGAGCTTGGCTAAGTGTACACTCCAGCCTGCCGGTAGACTTGGAATGTGGCATTCTGAATAATCTGTGGTCACCACCAGTTTACAGAACCCAAAGACTGTCCAATGAGAATGTTTAATGAACATTCCAACCATTATAGTTAAGCCTTATTGGCATAGCCCGAGGGCGATACCGGGAGTTATGGGCCCTGAAAAACAAATTAAAGTCTCAAGCACAGTGATCGCGTTTAAAGTGGTTTAATGCTTTATAAGTCCAATTACTGCCAAGAGTGTGCTGTGTAAGGCAATTAGTGCACCCCTCGTTCTTTAAGTTAACAAAGAAAAAAAAGTAATGTCTGCACATGGTGGTCAAAAGCCTGACATTTTTCAATTAGATCATACACAAAATGAAGATCTAATTGTACATTTTCAGGTTTTTTACCAGCAGGAAAAGACTTTGGGCCTCATTCCGAGTTGGCGGTACACATTAAAGGTGGCAGTCGTAATGTTTACTGCCACTTTTACCTGACCAGCCAACTACAACTTTGCCAGTAGGGGTTAAAGATTTATCTCCAGCTAACAGCTGCATGTAAATCTTCCCCCAACTGGCAAAAAACAGCCTTTTTTACTGGCACACCCGGTAATTGCGGCAAAATCCACCCATAGTCCATGGAATGGGGATTTACCGCCCTTACAGGGACTTGTAATCTGCCGGTAATTTCAGCAGACCAAGTGCCGGTAATGGCAATTCCGTTTGCTGGCATTCTGGAAGATTTACCACCAGAATACCATCAAACTTGTAATGAGGCTCATTACCTCAGATCCTCTTTCTCTGAAGTGAAAGTATGGTAAGGCCCACATTCTAATGAGCACGTACATGCTGAGGGGGGTGGAGGGGTGGGGCTTCCAACACAGCTGGGCCTCCTCTGCCAGGTCTGGCCCAGCAAAGTAATCAAGCTGCAGCCTGTGGGAAGTGAGGCGGAGAGGCAGGGCTGTATCTTCAAAGTGTGGCCCAGAAAACATTGGGCCAGCCGGGAATGGGTCCAACACCCCAAAGTTAGGAAGAGAGTAGAGGTTGGTGGCAGGGTTTTAAAGTGCCCAGGCTGCATCTGTCAGGTGTGGCCTTGGTGACTAGTGGGCTGGGAGGTGAGCCGTGTGGATGACGGGGCTGCTCTCAATGCGGCACTCCTGCTTGGCTGAATCTGCAAATCTGCAAATAGCGCATGCTATAGATAGTGCGTAGGGCCCAGGGGTGCACTAATGTGTGCTTGTGTCCTGTAGGGAAATAGGTGTACCAGTATTCATTCTCCATTTTATTTTGGATTCTAAATTTAATAACACCAGGATGTGTTTTGACATAGCTATAGACTCTGGGATTCAGACACTTCTGCCGCAACATTCTGAAAACGAATAAGAGAACTTTAAATAGAGATGAATTTGGATGCTGAAAACAATATCATTTCGTTTCGTGAGGGAAAATGAAACCTCCAAGGAAATATAACTGTATGTGCAACCTGAGCATGGGATGATGGAAATGCACACAATTGAATTGAATTCTCATCTAAAATGAATGCACTCCCTTGCTGACAAAGGTTAGCCAAGATTATATGTTCTTCCACAAAATATGTCGCTGAACATTAGACATCTAATATGTTTTAAGGATTCAACGCCAAATGACAGGTTTTGGAAACTCGGGTGATTGGCATATGGCCCAACCCTTTGTGGGTTTGCTTTCCAGTGAACACTTCAGTAAATTGTCAAAGAAAATCAACACACAAGAGTGCACACCCCAATCCAAAATTAAATTAGGTGAAAATACAACATTGAAAAAAAGCCACACAGCATTGCACAGGAAGCGCCGTCTAACCTGGAGCAGACCAATCAAAGTATTGACAGTTTTCAGAACGGAGATGAAAACTACTTTGACCTCATTTAATCAGTGCAAAATACTTTTACGAAATACAAGAATTTAACCAATACTGGCATATGCTTCATGGTAGAGGTACCTGCTATTGAAGATTAAGCAGGATCAAAGAGAGAAGCCAGTCAAAATGTCTTTTTGTTTTGCTAAAGGAACGAAATGGTCAATAAAAAAACTACGACTAACACTCATATGGGGAAATATAAAATATGCATTACAGTCCAAAAAGAGGTGCAGTCCACTTTCAAGACTTTTGTCCAGGGTACAAGTGCCGGGAGGGAAGATGATGGGTAGGTTGGATGGGGCAGTTTGACTCTCCACATGGGTTTTCTCCGCGTTGGCTGAGTTTCGAACCAGGGAATCTATGCAAGACGGTGGCAGGTCAATGTGGCAAGAAAAAACTGTTTGTGTTGAGTGAAGAAAAAAGGGACACCAACATTGCTATGAATGCACGTTTGATGTCTAAACCAGGGCGTAGGCCACCCTGGAATACGTTTGTTATGAAGGAGTGTTGGAATCCAGAATCTGCTGCTTGTTTTATGTGTCTCGCCCTATAACCTCCCAGCACCTGTTGCATCCGCCCTGCGTCCCGCTACGCGGTGACGCAGGGTGCCCTAATAAAGGCCCCGCCCCCAAGCATGGGAGGCAGTTCCGGGGCACACCATCACAGCGTGTGCTGCGTATTCACTCAGCTCCTGCCGTAGCTGCGACACAGGCCATGAGGCCTGCCTCTCACTTTGCACCCACCCCTGCGCACACGGGGCCACGAGGCCTTGATACATAACAATGGCGATGAGGTGGAGCTCATAAAACACATGCGCTCGGCGAACAGCCTACGTACATCGCGCAAAACCATCGCACAGCAATTTTTTGACACCCGGTGGGGGGTGGACCACACACGTGACCCCCACCCCAAAAAAATATATATATATATACGTATATATATATTTTTTTCCTTGATGCCATCCGCTCAAAAGGGCAGTTATTCTACCCACCAGCATCCACCAGGCACGACGGCTAAGAGGACCCAGAAACTGGCATACCGTGCCTAGTTGGAAGAGAGCACATAAGGTGAGCGCCGGATCTGGCCACCACTGCACAGTGGTACATTCGGAAGGTCGCACAAGGACCCACACCGACGTAGAACAGCATGGCGACCGGGACATCCACCCCTGGACCTGGCACGCCGTCAAGAATCGCGGCTAATCTGTCTATGTCCTCGCCACAACCTCGCCCACAAGGAGGTTCTTCGACACTGATCCAACCATTTGACCCCTTCACCGACCCGTCGTCAAGTGGACCTAGGTGGCAGCTATGGATCCAAAAGTTCGAAATGGCGATGGAATGCAAGGATATAACGACGGCCAGAAAGATGAAGGCGCACCTCCTGTTAAGCGTGGGCGATGAGGTACTACGCATTTTCAATTCCCTAAATGTTGACGATGGCAAGGACGCATATCTGAGTGCAAAGGATGCCTTAGCGGCGCACTTCCTCCTGCAACTAAACCCGGACTATGAGACATTCATTTTTTGCACTACTATTCAGGCAGAGGATGAAATGCTGGATGCCTACCACACACGGTTGAGGAAGTTAGCAATGTCCTGTGAATTTACAAAGATCGAGAAGGAGATCCGGAGGCAAATTATTAATGGCATCCATTCGGGAAAAGCTGAGCCGGATGATACTCAGTGAAAGAGGTATTCCCCTCCAAAGGATCCTTGAATTGGGTCGACAAAGGGAAATGGCACACACCAGGGATGCCAACATGGGGGCCACACTCCACAAACTGCAACCCGCCCTCACCACAGCCATGATGTCCCAGATCACCAACAGACAATTCACAAGGGACGAGGTTGGTGGTGGCTACGCTCAAAACAGGTGGCAACCACGTGTCCCAGGGCCCACAGAATGCTGTTGGTGTGGTGGACCGTGACATGGCCGATGAAACTGCCCCGCGCAAGGCACCACATGTGGAGCATGTGGCAGGAAGGACCACTATGCGAAGGTATGCAGGTCAATGGGCACCACGGCACAGTCCCAAGAAGAAAAAGCAGGCCAGCGCAAGGAAGGTCGATGCAGCATGACCCCGGTAAGGAAATAGACAGAAAAGGGAGGATGATCTACCTGGTCTCTGCACTGAACCAGAGTCAGGCTCCACAGAGGAAGATTGTCCAATGGCGTAAGTGCGTGGTCACCATCCAAAACCAGCAGGTTCTGATGACCATCGACACGGGTGCCTCGGTGAATGTCATGCCCACAAGCATATTCCAGACACTGAAACCACGACCAGATCTAAAGAGCACGGACACACTGTTGTTTGCGTACGGCAGCCTGAAACCCCTACCAGTCATTGGCAGGTTCCGCACCACTCTAGTCCACAGCGAAAACAGGCTATGGTCAAACGTCTACGTCGTGAAGGTGGGGATCGGGAGCCTTCTGAGTGGGGACGCAGCAGAGGATCTGTGGGTGGTCAAGTTCATCTGCCAAGTCGATGAGGTAAAGGAAGTGGAAGACATCTTAAGTCAGTACCCAAAACTGCAAGACGGCATAGGGTGTTTGAAAGGCAAGACCATCAGACTGCATATTGATGAATCGGTACAACCGAGAGAAGTGAGGCATAGGAGAACACCATTCCACATGCCAGAACAAGTCAAGAGAGAACTCAAAGCACTGGAAGATGCTGGCATCATAGAGGAGGTCACAGGGCCTACACCATGGGTCTCTCCAATGGTGGTAACAAGGAAGCCCAAACAGCCCGGAAAAGTCCGGATTTGCATAGACATGTGTCTCCCAAACACTGCCATTAAAAGAGAACGTCACATTACACCGACGATCGATGAAATTGTGGCCAACCTCACTCGGTCGTGTGTCTTCCAAAGTTGATCTGAAGGCAGGGTACCACCAGCTCAAACTTCAGAGGGACTCTCGATACATTACGACTTTCTCAACGCATTTAGGGCTGCGAAGGTACAAACGCCTGAGCTTCGGGATATCGTCAGCAGCCGAGGTTTTTCAACAAACCATTCAAGAAGTCATCAGAGGCATACCCGGTGTCCTTAATGTGAGCGACGATATCCTGATTCACGCTCCTGACAGGAAAGAACATCTCAAGAGGCTCCAGACCCTGCTAGGCAGGTTAGAAGACGCTGGATTAACCATCCTCAGAGAAAAGTGCAAATTCCTCAGATCTGAAATCACTTTCTTTGGTTACAAATTCAGCAGCACAGGCATCTCCCCTGATCCCCAGAAAGTTGAAGACATTCAGGCCGCTAGCCCACCAATGACTCCCACTGAGGTATGTAGCCTCCTGGGCATGGCCACCTACTGCGGCAGGTTCATCCGAAACCTGGCCACTCTCTCTGAGCCACTACACGAGCTGACCAAACTGAACACCAAATGGGACTGGGGCAGGACTGCCAAGAGGCCTTCGAAAACATCAAGGAATCCCTGTCCGTTGACACGAAAATGGCGTACTACAACACTGAGCTCCCCACAGAACTGTTCGTCGATGCGAGCCCAGTAGGGCTCAGAGCCATCCTGATGCAAGTAACTAAAGAAGGGGAAAAAAGGCCCATCGCATACGCGTCAAGAGCCCTCACGGCGACAGAACAGAGATACTCCCACATTGAAAAGGAGGCCATCGCCGTGCTGTGGGGGTGTCGCCATTTTCATCTCTACCTATACGGATGCCGATTCACGACAATCACTGATCATAAACCCTTACTACCCATTTTCATGGGTACGTAGTCACACCCACCGACAAGGATCACCAAATGGCTGCTCCACCTGCAGCAGTACAATTTTGAACTGGTCTACCAGCCGGGCAGTAGAAACCCGGCAGATTTCCTCTCAAGGCATCCTCGAGCGGCAACCCCACAAGAAGTCAAGTGGCCGAAGAAACTGAGGAGCATATATGCCAGGTGGTACACGCCATGAGGCCAAAAGCCGTCAGCATCGAGGACATTGAGTCGGAGACTCACAGGGATCCTTGCTGTGACCTAGTGAAGGATGCCATCATTTCAGATGATTGGAAGACGTTCATGAAACACACACACAACAGAACAGTGGAGGCGAAAGGTTTTCTGTCTGGCATGTTCACCGTCCGACAGGATTTGTCAATCACCGAGAGCGGACTGCTGCTAAGAGGAAATCGCATCGTAATCCCATTGAGCATACGAGACACGATAGTGGCAATAGCCCACGAGGGACACCAAGGAATGGCACGGACAAAAGCTCGGATCCGGCACAGGGTATGGTTCCCACAAATCGATGACCGGGTCGAGACACTCATAAGCACCCACCGGAACCAGAACCAATTCTGTCTGCAGAACGTGGTCGTGCCCAATGGGAGGTCATTGGCATCGATTTCTGCAAACTACGGGAAGGCCTCTACCTCTTGGTGGCTATCGACGACTACTCCCGCTACCCCGAAGTCGAAATAGTTGAGTCCACGGCAGCAGAGGTCGTCATCCCTGCCATAGAGAAAATGTTCGCAACCCATGGTCAGCCAACCTCCATTAAAAGTGACAATGGACCCCCCCTCACGGGGGAGGAATTCAAGCGGTACCTGCAAGAACTCAATATAAAATACCATCACATCATGCCGAGGTGGCCCCAGGCAAACGTGGATGTAGAGCGATTTATGAGGACCATAAACAAAGTGTCAAGAGTAGCGAAGGCGAACGCCAGCCCGTGGAAGATTGACCTTTACCGTTTCCTACGGAACTATCGAGTCACTCCCCACAGCATGACAGGCATACCGCCTGCAGACCTCATGTTTGGAACAGTCATCAAATCCTCGATTCCGCATCATCCTAGCAGGACCCCGAATGAAGTCAACAAAGAGCACACAGAACGAAGGAGAAGGAGTGCCAACGCCCACATGAGGAGGGCGAGGCCGTCAAATCACCAAGTGGGTGACCAAGTGGTCATGCTGCGAAACCCAACAAAGTCGAAACTGGATACCAGATATGATGAACTCCCATGGACCGTCAGCAGCAGGTAAGGAACCATGGTAACTGTGACAAGAGGACGGCGCCAGGTGACGAGAAATGCGTTGTGGTTTAAGGTGGTGCTTCGCAATCTGTGGACCGATGGCGAGTGCCACCAGGAAGACGACGAAGGTCAGCCCAGTGAAGAAGAGCCCGTGTCCATCCAAGACGAGACAGCTGCGAGTGATAGAACCTGGGAACCGGCGAGCGAGCCGAACCTGGGGGACCCGGACAGTGAAGGTGAGCCACCCCCTGGGCCAGCGGGGGTTAGCCCCCGAGTAGGGCGGTATGGTCTGAGAACTGCTACAAAACCGCCCGCCAGACTAAATGACTATGTGTGGTAGTTGGCCCATATATTATGAGCGGTAAAGACTGGGTGGTTTTCTGACACTTGTTTAGTGTGAGTTTATACTAGTGTTATTGTGTTATTGTTATTTTGTTTAAAATAAAGGAGGAATGTTGCATCCGCCCTGCGTCCCGCTACGCGGTGACACAGGGCGCCCTAATAAAAGCCCCGCCCCCGAGCATGGGAGGCAGTTCCAGGGCACACCATCACAACGTGTGCTCCGTATTCACTCAGCTCCTGCCGGAGCTGCGACACAGGCCGTGAGGCCTGCCTCTCACTTCACACCCGCCCCCACGCACACGGGGCCGCAGGGCCTTGATACATAACAGAACCCATCCACTACCCAGATCTCCATGGGTCCATAGCCGGGACTTGGCCACTCCCACCTATCTTCGTATTGGCTGAAATGCAAACACTTATTCTAAACCCTTCTGACGAATCTCACATACCACGAACTTCCGTCCCTGAGGGCATTCATCTACAGTGCTTTGAGGCCATTCCAATAGGAAGAGACGCTATGCACATGCCAAAATGCATTGTACATAGCTCTCAACTCACCCGCTTTTGGCGGGTGTCACCCGCCTTGTAAAGGGCTGACTCACCCGCCAAGCCTCCTGCACGCCAAAAACAAAATCGGGTGATTTCACCCGCCTTTGTGACACAAATGGTTGAGAGCTATGATTGTATAATGGGGTCTGATACGCATGGACTCTGGAATGGGCTGCAGTGGTTTGTTGTGGTGCTCTGCACCTGTCATGTATTGCAGCGATGGAGATGCACTCCCTGTGGAACATTTGGCAACATTTTCGTGAAGTTGCGATTCTTAGCAGATTTTGTTTTTGCTGCTGCTTTTGGATTTCTCATCTATTTTTGCCGTGTCCGACACATTGTATGCTGCTTCCACTTTGGGGACTCATTACCACACTCTACGGCACAGGAGGATATATTCGTTTTCTGAGCCTCACAGGGAAGGTCATAAATGTGTAGGAGTTAGTGACAATTGTTGTTTTCCAGCGCAATAAATGCTGCTTTCTCAACAAGATCAATCCTGTTGTTTCAGTGCAGCTACAAAGAGGTCAGATTCTATAATGGTTTCTTCACAATCTGACACTTTCAAAGTGAAAGCCGTCTCCAAAGGGTTACGTTCGTTTTTCACGTGATCTGTATTTTCGCTACATGCGACAGAAAGCTGTGCGTCCAAGGCAGCAGGGCACGTGACCTCGTGTGTGGATTTTGCAGGCGTGAATAATGGGGAATAATGGAGAATAGGCGAGTTATCTTGGGTGTGCAGTTATTAAAAAGCCCCACATCAGGTCAGTGAACATGTGGTTGCGTTGTCGGGGATGCTTGGGGTAGTACAAACCAGCATGGGGACCCCCATAACAGGAACAAACTTGAGGTCAATCAAACCAAGGTCCCTCAAAATGAGTCGACCAAATGTGAAACGATATAATAACGGTCGTTTTAAACACGGAGAAATGAATATCACGCTGAGGCGTCCCCCGGCTGAACTACGTTCTACAATTGACTACGTTGTTCCCTTTTGCCTCAACATTGTAAGGCCTCCATAAATTGTCAAGCTGTATTTAATTTAGCCAACTACTGTTACACATAGCTACCTTAAAAGCCACAATAAATCCCGGAGCACCTCCAAGAGAAATGTGCGATGGGTTTGCATTTCATGGTTGCCTTATTATGTGGAGGCAACAAGGAACACCCTAGTCAATTACAGAATGCATGATACTTAGGGTGCACCATTTAAGATCTTTGCATCAGAAGCGGACAGCAGGTGCAGCTCGGTAAATACGTCAGAGCAGAGCCTTGAGTACAAGTTTATAGAGCTAGGCATGATTTCTAGCAATAAGGAGTGTTTCACCATCACTGCAGCGGGTTCAGAGAGGATGTTTCCCAGGACACAGTAAACTGTGTCTGCTGCATGCACCTTACATTTGCTCACAAGCAAGCTTTTTTCATTCAGAACAGGCAAGTGAAGTCAGTCTATAGATGTTATGTATGGATAGAATGAACTGATAAAAGGCAACTCTACCACAAACTTTGACAGCCTTCAATTTTTTGCCTCACACGAAGGGATGTTGATGGGGTCAAGTGAGGTTGACTGTTATGGAACAAAGAGTGTGTGGAGGAAACAACCCCACTGGCGCCACTGTACAACATGCATGTCAGTTTCTTTTACCAATGCCAGTAATCTGATATCAATGTCATACTTGCCAACTTTCTGTGGCCAGAAAGATGTAGGATTTTTCAAGTTTCCAAAATAATACTTCGCATAACAATTACATGACAGGAAAATACAAAACATACATTGTTGGCACCACTGGAGCATTCTAAAATACACGACCCATCAAACAGCACAACATGGAAAGATGTTCAAATGTTTAACATGTGTAATTCTGAATGGTAAATTAACACCGAACTCAATTACCTATCTTCACAGAAGGTAATAACAGAGAGCTGGTAGGCAACGTTTGCCACTGTTCTGTAGCAGCAGCCTGGGAAATACATATTTATTCCTGCAGTGCAAGACGAATACCTGAACAACATGGAGACTGATACCCTCCTCAGTCTGATATGCAGATGCTGTGTGATGGTGTTACCCTCTGCCACTTGCCTTCACCGGTGGTTCACCTAAGGCCTGCCCCGGCCAGAGTGCAGGGCAGCGTCATGTAGCTGTCAGGTCACTGGATTGGTCTGAGCCCATCACGCAAAGTAATCACTTACCTGCCCACCACACAGACAGACTAACTAATGTGTTGCAAGCTTTGTCCTGGGCTGGTCTCAAGCAGCCTGCCTTAGTGTCACATACATTACATTACCTGCCCCTGTAAAAAGCAGTAGGATCTGTCACCCAAATCTGTATTCGGTAGGACTGCTTAAAAAGCAGTAGCCTACTGCCTAAATCTGTAGGGTTGGCAAGTATGCAATGTATCGATGCTGGAGGCGATATGGGCGGGACTGGACCTCTTGACCATATCAAGAATGAATCCCTGAAGTTTGATTTCAGACTATGGAGGGCATGGTAGCCACCTAATCGGTTAAGCAGGTATTGACAAGTTCGATTTCCCTTCTGTGGGTCTTAGGTACCACGTCAACTTGAATTGGCTCGTGCAGCAGGTCTAACGACACTGGCAGACCCAGGGCAACAGCTCCAGTAGGCAGAATGAGACATGGTGTGCAGAGAGTGGGATTACTGCACAAATGTGTTTTGAGAAAAATGAAGGGCCGGAGTTTTGTCACATGGTCAGAGGTATTAGGTTACGTGGCTTAGTTCCGACTGGACATCTGAGGTTGTATGGTGCAAATCATTCACATTACTTAAAGTATGTTTGAACTTTCTTATTTTTACTGTTAGAATGGTGTCTTTAGTGGCCTTACGCTTGTATGTACAAATATGTCAGAGTCATTTTGTCTGAAAGTCTCTCTGTACTATATCTGTCCCAACATGCACCAGTATACAGTACCGTCCCCTCTTAACGCACACCTGAAAGGTTTAGGATTACTCCCCAGTTCTCTCCCCTATCTCTGTCCCGGGAGGATAGCTCAGTGGCAACGTGTTCGCCTTGGAAGCAAGGATACCGGAGGTTCGATCTCCGGGTCCGCGCTTCTGGGTATTTAAGCGCATTATAAATATGCAACTAAGAAAACAACAACAAACAATTCTGTTATAGCGCCTCGATGCCCCCGGGCTGTGTGAGTGCTTTAAAAATGCAAATAAATAAATAGCTCAGGGACACGGTATTGTGAAGGTCGTGACATGGTCCAGCCAACTGCACACCACAGAATTAGGAGACATCAGTTCTGGTTACATACATAGAAAACTAGAGACACTGCATCTCTGAGTAAAGCAAGTAGGAAATGACACGTTAAAAGGAAATCTTTGCTTGTAGCTCTCCACTAAATGTATGCATAAATGCTCCCCCAGTAGCACTTTAGGATGTCGCACACAACATGAGCATTGTGGCTTAGTGACCAACCTCTCTGCTCATGCTTCACCTAAAGTCAAGGCTCCTGTTCTGTATAATCTAAGGGGACACAGCAACGAGTATATTTATCTAACAAAACATATATATATTCTAGGGCAGCCATAGTTAAGGTGAGTCAGAGACGGATAGGAACCCCTCAAAATTCTAATGTTTTTTTTTTAACATGTTTTTATTGGTTTTAAACAAACGAACAATTAGCATCCATGTTACATCGATGAAACTTCACATATGACCCCCCCCCGCCTCCCCCTTCTCTTCCCAACTGTCCAAGACCACCATTGTTCCTGATCACCCTTTCATGTTGCAGGTTGCCCTAGGGGCTTCAAATAAATTCTATTGTTGATAACTTTTCATTTGAGTAACGGATTTGACCAAAATTACGGAAGTGATTAAAAGTCTGTAGCCGCCCTCATCTCCCCAGACTGCAAAGCTTCGTAAAGATTAGTTAAAAAATAAAAAGGTTATTAAGCATCCCAAGAATTTTGTTTGCCAAAAGTGCAACCTACTTCCCATTCATTTACCCATAGACAAAAGGGTCATTTTCTGCCAAAGTTCGCCTCCCAAACCACTGGATTGATTTGGAGCAGGTCCAAAACAACTTGGCCATGAAGCTTTTACTCGCACTCCATGCATGGTTTGGGGTTATTCTGTGCAGTAGTTATTTAAATATTTGACGGAGAAGTCAAAATATAGCTTTCTCCCATGGTCCATTGCAGGATCTTGGTTTTCAGAAATTAAACGGCCGCCATCTTGTTTTTCTTTCGATGCGAGTGATATTCGCAGCTATAACCGAGGTTATGGGAAAACGAAACACAGGAAAAAGCAATGGGCAGGTCAAAAAACATACAAATGCCATCACGGTAGAGGTGAGGGGATGGCTATGGGGCACTGAGTGAAATTTGGGAGCTGGAGGGGGTCCAGGGCCCGAGTGTGTAACACAAATCTTTCTGTAGCCTCGGCTATAGACGTGAATAGCCGACATCTGAAAGCAAACTGCGTTACAGAAGCAGAGTATGTTCTGGAGTTAAATGGAGCAGGTATGTGAGGAGGCCGTCTGAGTGGGGGGAGCTGGCACAGATGTGGGGGCACTTGGTGATGGCCTGAGGAGTCAGGGAAGCATTTTTCTTTCCTGTCGTTTTGACGCTATTCATGGCTATACCCGAGGCTACGACGGACTATGGATACCCGTGGGTAAGAGTAGTACTGTATTTGCGGCTATATTTTGGGGGGTGTCTGTGTTTCATTTATTTTCTAAGGTTATATGTATAGGTATAGTGACGTCAGGTGTGAAAAATCATTGGCTATGAGTGATCTGTTAGCTATTAGAGAGTCTTTTTTTATTTTGGGTGTGTGTTTTCAGACCTTTGAGCATGAGAGACTTTGGAGAAAAATATAAGAAAATTGTTTTAACAAAATTAATGTAAAAAGGAGGAGTCTAGTTTTAGATGTGCCATACAATGTGTTTTAGGTTGTGTATCCTCACTTATGGTAATTATATTGTCTGGCTGTGAAATGTTTGCCTGTCTAGTTTATTGTTATGTATGTTTCTATGCTTTCCTATTTTTCAGTTACTTTGGATAAGTACACAAGTAGTGTTCTACTGTATTGATCATTTAAATTGGATTGTAGTATAAATCTTGAAGTAAGTTCCCCTTTTAACTGACTTTTTGTAACTGTGGTTATGGTAAAAGTCAATGTACTGTGGCCGCGGTCTAATAAAACATGTTTGTTTGTTATTATTTATGCATTTGTGGATATATGTATGATGAGTAGTCCTTAAAAGGATTGTTTTGTGGTACACTGAGTACAGAACTTTAGCAAATCAGGAGTACTGTTTTGATGTTATGAAGGAACAATGCATTTCCTTCATCGGTTGGGTGTTCTGTCATGTCTACAGAAATTGGCCCCATAGAACTGTATGTTGTTGCTCGAAATCCATAATTGGTTGTGGTCTATCATGGGATTTCTTAATTTTACCATTAAATATGGTGTTCCATCTCCATTTCGCCTTTGTGTGAGATTGGAAACGATAAAGATGGTGTGAGGAAATAGTTCCATTATTTTTCCCATGTCTTGTTTTATCATTAAAGTAAGGGACACCCCTCGTACAGTCCGCAAATCATTGCCTCCACAATGAATTAGTATGACGTCTGGGTTCCCTCTACTTGTCAGACTTAACAATTTTGGAAAGACTTGGAACCAACGCATTCCCTGCAATCCAAACCATTTAATAGTAACATCTCTGAAACCTAGGTCCATGTTAATATTTAGTTTCTCATAACAATCCAGCAACCAAAATAGCCAACCGTCTCCAATCAGCCACACAGTTTTCAAACCTACCATGATATGTTGAGTCTTCCTCTGTTTCCAGGAAAATGATTCCTAGTTTTCATTTCTAATAGTTTGTATGAGCAGGGTATGAATGATGTGTGTGAATGCTGTAGTTTCTAATTGGTTGATGGTGCTGTTGATATTATTTGTGGCTATATAGCAGCCACCCAGAGCGTGCCATTTCTATTTGTGGGTAAATACCCTGCCACCCCTTTGGCAGTTGCGGCTATTTTCGGGCAAATGGCATGTTGTCTATTTGTGGACGTGTGGTAGCCACGGCCATCAGACATTTTGGGTAAGGTGGCATCTTTTATGAATTGAGTTGGGGGATTGTAAGAGACTAGGGGCGTGGAGGAGGACTATGAGGAGTGGAGGGGGGCTGGTAGGCATGTTGGGGACAGTTTTTGAAGTTTGGTGGAGTGGAAATGCAATTTTGAATCCATAGTTTTTGCAATAAGCCGTGGTTATTAGCAAACGTTCAGGAGGGGCTTTTTGTATAAATGCATCTATGAAAAGCACATGCGTAGGTGAGTCGATATTATTGTGCATTTTATTTGTTGTGGCTGGAACCGCGGGTATATTTAAAGTTGCATCTATAAATATACATTTTCAGTGCAATAATCATGCTTTTATGTTGATGATACGGTACAGAATTTTATTTGTGTGTGTTATTATATGTTCTTGGTTGTTCACTGATTTGATTTGAAGATTTGAAGGCCAATTTAGTTGTTTTTGGGGCTTGTAGAAGCTTTGTAGAAAAGTTGTTAATGTGTACTTCATTGTGATAGGTTACAGTGAATATGTCGGCCATTTTTATTAGTTTTCTTACACTAAAGTCCGCTTTTCGTGGTTTTTATTTTGGAAAATATGAAACTCCCCATTTTGTCTACTTATTCTCATTTTGACTGCAGAAATAGCACTGTGCAGTTCATGTTACCAGTGATAAAAAATATGATTGGCATTAATCAGTTGTTTGTCATTGTTTTGTTGAAAATTCGATTTGATAATATGTTGATAATGGGGCACTGTGTTTTTTTGGTTTTTACTGTATTTGTTAACAATGAAGTGGGTGGGAATAATTATTGAGAGTTGTTTATTAGGAAAGACATTTAATTTTAGTGAGGAGCATGATATAAAATAATGACGTTTGCTTGTTTTCAAAATCAAAGATGTATCACGGAGCAGTAGAATTGTGATTTTATCTAGAATGCTTTTATAATCACTTATGGTGTGTGTTAGAGTAATTTTTGGGTGATATAAAATGTGTTTGTTTTAAAAAGATTTCTTTTTTGCTGGTGTGGTGTTATTTAAAAATGTGTGTTTTAAAAAGAAATTGGTGTGCTGAAGTATGTTAATGTCTGGTTATGTATAAGAGAAAATACATTGGGCTTCATTATGAGCATGGCGGTAGCCATGCATGTATGGCAGGTACGGCTACCGCCATGCTCGCTACCGGCCCCGCCACCCATGATTGGGCAATAACCGGCCCATTACGAGATGAATGGGCTGGTAATTGCTCAGTCGTGGGTGGCGGTATTGCTGGGCTCCCGATGCCCAGTCTGCCCCATAGGGCAGAATGGGGGTGGGGAACGTGGTTGCACTGGCACCGTTGATAACGGTGCCAGTGTAATTACGAGTTCTGCTTGCGGGTGCCACACAGCCCGCCAGCTGTCAGGAACCCCCGAGCAGACCTCGTAATGCGGCGGGATGGTATGAACGGTGCCGGTGCCTTACCTGCACCGTTCATACCGTTCCCGCCACATTCTAATGAGGCCCATTGTGTTTGTTTGTTGTTTTGTGAAGCCTAGTGTTTAATTGCATGAAAAATATGTTTGATTGGTTTTATTTTTAAATATATATTTATAAAGAGTCTAAGAAGGTATTCGTTGTGGAAACTGCTATTATGTAAAAAAGAAATGGAATGTATTTTTCGGTGCAAATTGCCTGAATAAATGCAGACTCAGTATGTGTTAAACAATGCTATTTTAGTACACATTGAATGTTGTAAAATGTTGGGATGGTTTATTGGAAGTTTAGATGTGCGTCAGTTCAAAATAGGAAACACAATAATTTGTTTAACTCCTTAAATGCCAAGGACGAGCTATCTTGTCCATGACATTACGTTCGTAGTGCCAAGGATGAGATAACTTGTCCTTTTTGGCATTCACTTTTGTACGATCCCGCCTCACGGCCCAGGGGTTGGATTACCTTCAGTTTCACATTGGCGTGCATAATGCACGCCGACATGAAACCAAAAGTAATTTTCACTGCGGCTGCGTAGTGAAGATACAAGGTGCGTTTGCACCTTTCTAACCCTCGATCTGAATGGCACTTGTGTCAATCAGATCGAGGGATGTGTCCTTGGAAAGGGGAGCCTCTCCCCATTTCAATGACACCTTTTCTGAAACATGGCTGGGTGCAGATTGCTCGATCCGCACCCAGCAATACCCACTAGACAGGCATTTGTTTTTGCCCACTAGCAGGGATTTGTTTTTGAAGTTTGATTTTTTGTTTGTTTATTCACTTTTTATGCGCACCAGACCCAGAGGCAGCAGGGCGCAGCAACAAGAAAATGCACGGCTTACATTGTTACACAAAATACACAATATACAAAATAACGGCATATATGGTTACTACAGAATACAATACACATATATACAGGTAACAGCGTGTTACATTAAGTGAGGCAGTAAAACAACTTGTTCCACTAAGTGTAGTACAGGTCACAGGAATAGATTAGATTACAGATGTACTTGCGAGCAGTGAAGTTGAGTTAGATGAGAGAGATTAGGTGAGTAGGAATAAGTTGACTCTCTGCGTGGACCGCCTGAGAGGGTGGGATATTCTAGAGTTCAGTAGCAAAATTACAGGTCGGAGAAATTACAAATCAGTGGAGCTAGACTGAGGGCGAGACACGTTTTGTAGATAATGGCGATGCCGCCTCCTCCTGCTCCGTCTCGGTCTTGTCTGACTATAGTATAAGCATCTGGGATGGCTAGCGAGAGCGATGGTCCTGCTGCACTATGTAGCCATGTCTCAGTAATTGCAGGGAAATCCAGGTTGCCTTCCGTGATAAGGTCAGCAATGTCGATGGTATGGGCGACGAGTGATCTTGCATTAAGAAGTGCTCCTTTAAGAAGGGGGCCTCATTTTCCACTTTAACCTGAATAGGTTTAGCAGTATTATTATCAAGTGTCGTATACTTGTGATTTTTTATTTGGGAGGCATTAGTGATGGGACTTGAGTGTGGAGGTGATAGATGGGAGTGGTGAGAATTTAAGTTATGCTGATAAGTTTGAGTTATACTATGTAAGCAGCCCTCTCCCCCATCCTCCAAAGCATGGAGGCAATACCCTGGGGGCAGATGGGTGATCATCTGCCTCCAGAGAAGGGGGGGCCAAACGAATAATGAAAAACATTAAATAAATGAAAACAAAGGTTTGGGTAAGGGTGGGTGGGGGTTGGGCTACTATGCACAAGGGAATTTTGATAGGGGGGTGGCCCTTTCCCGCCCACCCTAAGTTGATGGGGGCAACTCATGTAGCTCTACCTGGGGCAGATTCCTGCCCCTAGGAAGGCTTACATGAGATGCCCCCCATCCATTTGGGGTGGCGGGAGAGGCCACCAGAAACATAGGCTCAGCCCCCCCAAGCCTGGGGCAGTATGTTTTGCCCCATGGGGGCAGTTGGGCACACACATGTGCCCATCTGCCCCTAGGGAAGGGGCCAAACAATAAAACATAAAAAAATAAATTAGCCTTTTCCCTCACACATACGAGGTACCGTTTTCATCGGGACACCTGTTGGAACGTGGGATGGTACGACATGTGTTGTTAGCGGCGTATTTCGGGGGTAGCCAAAGTGAAATGTCTGAAAATTGTGTGTTTTTTTGCCAAATTTCCTACTTTACTGGGGATTGTGGGTAATACATTCTGGCCGATTCGCGCAAGTCAGACCTCTGTGGATTCCCATTGGTGTCTTTTTTTTGGAAATGCATGGGGTTCCCTGTTTTCTTTGGTGGCTTCCACACCCTATGCCCAAATCTGAACGTTGTCCACATGAGTATAATCTTCTCTGCCGAAAGACTTGGCATTACCAGTGGTTTAGCTTTTTCAGTTTGTGCCCAGGTAGGTGCAGCCACACATGTGAGGTACCATTTTTGTTAGAACACCTCTGGGTATGCGGAATGGTAGGACATGGGGTGTTAGCGACGTATTTCGGTGAGTGGCCAAAGTGAAATGTCTGAAAATTGTGGGGTTTTTTTGCCAAATTTCAGACTTTGCCAGGGATTGTGGGCAATACATTTTGGGACGATTCACACAAGTCAGACCTCTCTGGATTCCCACGGGTGTCTTCTTTTCAGAAATGTATAGGGTTCTTTGTTTTCCTTGGTGGCTTCCACACCCTAGGCACAAATCTGTAGGTTGTCCACATGAGCAAAATCTGCTCTGCTGGAAGACTTGGAATTACCAGTGGTTTATTGTTTTCCCTTTACACCCAGGTAGGTGCACCAGACATGTGATGTACCGCTTTCGTTGGGACACCTATGGGAACACGGGATGGTAGGACATGTGGTGTTAGCGGCGTGTTTCGGTGGCTGGCCAAAGTGAAATGTCTGAAAATGGTGTTTTTTTTGCCAAATTTTGGATTTTGCCATGGATTGTGGGTAATACATTCTGGTCCAATTTGCGCAAGTCAGACCTCTGTGGATTCCCACGGGTGTCTTCTTTTCAGAAATGCATGGGGTTCCCTGTTTTTCTGGGTGGCTTTGACACCCTAGGCCCAAATCTGTAGGTTGTCTCCCCAAACCCTTTGAGAGTTACCAGTGGTTTAACCTTTTCCCTTTGTGCCTAGGTAGGTGCACCCACACGTGAGGTACCGTTTTCATCAGGACACCTGTCAGAACGCAGCTAGGTAGGACATGTGGTGTTGGCAGCGTGTTCTGGTGGGTGGGCAGAGGGAAATGTCTGAAAAATGTGTTTTTTCACCAAATTTCAGACTTTGCCAGGGATTGTGGGTAATATATTCTGGGGCGTTTTGCACATGTCAGACCTCTACTTTTCTGAAATGCATGGGGTTCCCTGTTTTCCTTGGTGGCTTCCACACCATAGGCCCAAATCTGTACATTGTCCACATGAGTATAATCTTTTCTGCCGAAAGACTTGGCATTACCAGTGGTTTACCATTTTCCCTTTGCACCCAGGTAGGTACACCCACACATGTGAGGTACCATTTTTTTCGGGACACCTGTGGAATTCTGGATGGTAGGACATGTGGTGTTAGCAACTTATTTCGGTGAGTGGCCAAAGTGAAATGTTTGAAAATTGTGGGTTTTTTTAACCAAATTTCCGATTTGCCAGGGATTGTGGGCAATACATTTCGGGCCGATCCGCACAAGTCAGACCTCTGTAGATTCCCACAGGTGTCTTCTTTTTGGAAATGCATGGGGTTGAATTTTTTTGTTTTTTTGGAGGGGGTTCCCCCCAACCCTCCTTTTTTTGCTAACAACCACTTTTTTCCCTAAACGAAAACCTAAAAAAATATATATAATTTAAAAAAAAAATTGATCCTTTGACCTGTCGACCCTTTAGATTCGATCCTTTGACTAGACACCCTCTCAACCTCAGACAGATAAGTAGTACTAGCAAGTTGGTTCCTGTTGTCTGCGCTAACCCTGGTAATAAGTACGATTCCAGTGAGCATATAGATTGTTAAAAAAAAGGGCTTGATTTATTGTTGTTCAGTGAGTGGCATAGTTCAGCCAACACGTGTTTCGACACTGGGTCTTTGTCAAGGCTGATGTTTATACAATATTCAATTGCAATTGGTCAAACAGTGGCATTCATGCAATTAATAAAAAATGAGGATGATGGATGATACATCGATTCAGAGAGGCAACTTCATTTTTTGTGGCATTATCGCAAGTTCAGATGTATTGACATGGCCATATCATGACATCAATTCGTATGACACATCCAATCAGCAGGTGCAGAAGTCTGTATGTTTGAATAATCACCACACCCACAAAAAAAGAAGTTTACATTTATCATTGCTTTCTGCATTTGCTAATGAAAGGGTTTTTCAGTAACTGCAAGCACTTTTGGCACTTCACCTCTTAAATTCTTTATTCTTTCTACCCACTTTTCCCCTAATACCAATTTTCTTTGTTTTGTGATTTGTTTAGTTTGCCTATTTTTTGTTTAACTTGTTTAAAACGTTTTCATTGGTTGAGGCATTGGGCCTCATTACAACTCAGGCGTTAAGGGTTAACGCTGTCGTTAACCCTTAACGCCTGATTCCAATTTTAATGGCTGCTTTTACCAGGCGTTAAAATCCATGGAGCTAAACAGCCCATTGGTGCTAATTACGGCACCGTAATTTACGGTGCCGTAATTAGCGCCTTCCCCACTCCCATTATGCCCTATGGGGCAAAAATGGGAATGGGGAAGGGTAAATGGGAAATGGGGATTTACCACCCCACTCACCTTGAAATGGGGCGGTAAATCCGCCATCCACCATGGTGTAAACATAGTTTACACCATGGTGGTAAAGTTGGTGTACTTACCGCCTGGGTCGTAATGACCCCAATTGTCTTTTTTGTGTTGCAAATTTTTCATATTCCTTCCCGGTTGGACATTCCAACATGTCCAACAATGAGAGTAGCAGCTGTGATGAGGTTATCATTTGGGTTCCGAATCCATCACCACAGAGGAAGAAGGCAACTGGGATGAAAACCACTGCTGATAGTTGGCGCTTCTTTAAAGTTAAAGGACACTTTTCTAGAAAAGAGGGAGAGGAAGTGCATTACACATTCTGCAGCAAAACCCTACACTTTGGGCCTTACAATTTTCCATCTCAAAGCCTCGGAACTTCTATTATAATTAATAATGTAGTGTGTGTCTTCTGGGATAACATCAATAATGACTTTCGGAAAGCGCACAAACATTATCAAAGGAAAATGCATGGGTTCCATGCTTTGCATAGACGGACATCAGCACCACCTGCAGCACATCCATTCACCAGTGCAACAATATTTCAAACTGTAAATTAAGCCTCAACTTCAGCAGTGGTGACAACTGCACAGACTGTTGTTTTACAGACTACTGATCTTTCCATGATGTAAGACATGTGTAGATGATGTCTTGAATGTGTAGTCAAGGGCAATGCTACATTTGATGAATGGCAGAAGTTAATAGCTGGATGCCCGATTACCTGTCATTCTTATTTTTTGTTTTAAGTGGCAGTTTCCCCCCTTTTTTCTAAAAATAAAATAACAAATAAAAATAAAAATATATATGTATGTTGCTTTTATTTTAATTCCCTTTGTTATAGGTTTCATCCTTATGTGTTTTCCTCCTGTATTCCATCCCCCTCTTTCCGTCCTCCAAAATTTCCCTTTTAAGGGTTACCTTTTAATTAACAAAATTAGATAAAATTGAACACAGACTGCAAAAATATATCACAATATCTGTTGTAATTAATTTTATACAGTTTCAGTATTTGAAATTTCCCAATTGTTTGTTTTTTAGCCACAGTTACATTGTTAGCAGGTGCAGTAGTTTAGCTGCGAATAAAAGCACTACAGTTGTTGCTCGTGTTAGCTTTGCATGTAAAATCCTGCAATTCAATGGCTACAAATAATAATATTAAAAAATATGCAATGTTGTGTTTGGAATAACAAAACCCTTGAAATTCAAGGAAAAATCGTTAGTTGCAGGGATGTTAAGGTGAGCAATACATTGTAACAAAACCTTTGAGATTCAAGGAAAAAACTTTAGTTGCAGGGACATTAAGGTGAGAACCTAATGCAACAAAACCCCTGAAATGTATCTAAAGCCACCTTAAATTCGCTCACCCTGTTGCGCAGCCTATGAGCACAATAATGACATCACAGATTACATCACTGATAACATCACAATAGTAACTGGCATTAAACATGGCCTTCAGCCATGGTCAGTGTGCATGACCAAATATATTTTAACACACTAATGGGTACAAGTCATGGTCTTTAGTTATGGACAGTGGTCACAACCTTCACCCATGTGCCCTGAATATTGTAAAACACTAACAGGCTATCAACCATAGATGTTGGCCTTTACTAGTGGATACAGCTTTCAACCGTGTCCACTGTATATTATATACACTGATTAGGCTGTAGCCATGGCCTTTAACACAATTCTGGCTAGTGGCCATAATCTTTGACTGTGCCCACTATATATTGTTACATATAAATGCACCACTAGCCATGGCCTTTGACCTTGAGCAGTTTGTACATCTTTTGTCAATGTCCACTGTATATTTTCAAATAATAAAATGCAATAAACAATGGCTTTTGGCCGTGCCCACTATGTATTATACAACACTAATCAGCCACTAGATATGGCCTTTGGCCGTGTCCCTGTATATTTTATACACTGATCAGGCACTACCCATGGACTTTAGCACAATACTGGCTTGTGGCCCCAATCTTTGGCATTGACCACTATATATTGTAACATATATATGGGTCATGAGCCATGGCCTTTGGCCTTGAGCAGGTTGTACATCTTTTGGCCATGTCTACTCTATATTTTAAAATAATAAAATGCAATAAGCGATGTCCTTCATCCATACTCTCTGTTTATTATGTACAATACTAGCCAGTGGCCACATCCTTTGGCTGTGTCAACTATATATTCTAACATACGAATGGGCACTAGCTATGTCCTTTAGCCATGGCCACTGATTACAGCTTTCAACGTTGGACACTGTATATTTTAAAACAGTGATGGGCTACTAGGCATGGCTTTTAACCATGCACATTGGTATTTTTTCACACTAACCACCCACTAGCTATGGCCTTTGGTGCTGGCCAGTGACCCCAGTCTTTGTCATGGCCAAGTCCACTGCATAAATTGTTAGTAAGGTAATCAAAGTGTTCATGAACTAATTTATAAATGATGGTAACTCTAATTCCATTATTGATTTAATCAAGTATATATAACGCAATTAGTATTGTCACCAGTGATGGCATCGGTGATGTGATTTGTAATGCCATAATTGTTCTCGTACAGCATGTAATTAGTGATGCCATCAGTGATGTGATCTGTGATGTCATCATTGTGGTCATAGTCTGCACAATAGTGGGCGCAAAGTTAAGGTAGCTTTACCTGAATTTCCAGGTGTGCGAAATGAGCCAGTTGACGTCCTTCAACGAAGCTATGTATCTTCATGCCTAATATACCAGCCAATCATATCACGTGCTGCAGCTCTGTGCTACACGTGACTTTTTGTGCATCAACAAACGATCCAATCAAACATTGGGATGTATTTACGCGAATATACCCATGCCATCTGAGGTAACCCTTGCGTGCGAAATGAGCCAATAGGATGTCAAACTCCTTTAACTCGTCTACCAATCTTTGCGCATGATTCACCAACCAATGAATTCACGCGCTGCTGCTCTGCGTCTACAAATGACTTTTATGCACGTGAATGAATGAGCCAATCAAACATTGCAATATATTGACACGGCTACGTCCACATCGTTTGATGACATCCACGCATACAAGACTGTCCAATCAGATGGCACGGTAGCAGCGAATAATCACCACACCCACAAAAATTTCACATTTATCATTGCTTTCACTACTAGCTAGTGAAAGGGTTTCTCAGTAACTGCAAGCACTTTTGGCACTTTACTCCTTAAATTCCTGATCCTTTTTACCCACCTTTCCCCTAATCGTATTTCCCTATGTACTGTGATTTGTTCAGTTTGTGTATTTTTTGTTTCACTTTTTTTTCTTTCTTTTTGTTGTTAACTTCTTTATTTTTTGCAACATTGGGCATCATTCTGAGTATGGAGGCAGCCATGCCGCTTTTGTCAGCATGGCTACCACCATACCGGGTACCAGGTCCGGGTTCCTTGAATGGGGAAATACCGGGCCATTCCGACCTTGGAGGGCCCGGTATTTCCCCATTCAAGGAACCCGGTCCCAGGACATCCCCATTCCCATTTGAGCCCCTATAGGGCTCAATGGGAATGTGGAGGATGCTAACAACGGGGCTGTTAATGATGGGCCTGTTGTTAGCATCCTGGTTCGCTCGCGGGACTTACTAAGGACGCCTGTTTTTACCAGACGTCCTTCACGGGTCCAACGAGCAGACCTCGTAATGAGACGGTAGAGGGTCAACGGGGCCGGAAGCTCTACCGGCGTTGTTAACCCTCTACCGCCAGGGTCGTAATGAGGGCCATTGTCTTTTTTGTCTTTTTCCGTCCTGCTAAGACATTCCAACATGTCCACTCCACCAAACTTCAAAAACTGTCCCCAACACACCTACCAGACCCCCTCCACTCATCATAGTCCTCCTCCACTGTGCTAGTCTTTTTTAATTCCCCACTCAATTCATATAAGAGGCCACCCCACCCAAAATGTGGGATAGCCGCGGCTACCACATGACCACAAACACACGGCATATAATTTGCCCGAATATAGCATGGCTGCAGAAGGGGCGGGTTTGGGGTGGGTATCTACCCATGAATAGCAATGCTGCATGCTGGGTGGTTGATGTATACCCACAAATAATATAAACAGCACCATATAACAATTAGAAACTACAACACACACACAAATCATACATACCCTTCTTATACAAACTACTAGACATTCAAATTAGGAATATTTGTTCTGGAAACAGAGAAATACTAGAGAGTTTGTGGCTGGTTTGAAAACTGGGTGGCTGATTGGAGAAAGTCATCTGTTTTGGTTGCTGGCTTTTTGTGAGAAACTAAATATTAACATTGACCTAATTTTGAGAGAATTTACAATTAAATGGTTTGGATTGCGTGAAATACGTTGGTTCCAAGTTTTTCCAAAATTGTTAAGTCTGAGAAGTACAGGCACGCAGACGTCATACTAATTCATTGTGAACACAATGATTTGGGGAATGAACGATGGGTGTCCCTTACTTTAATGATAAAACAAGACATGGGGAAAATAATGGAACTATTCCCTCACACATCTTTATCTTTTCGAATCTCACTCAAAGGCAAAAATGGAGATGGACCAACAGATTTAGTGGTGAAATTGAGAAATCCCGGAGAAATGTTAATAAAGCAGTTTCAGCATTCATGATCACAGCCAATTATGGATTTCGAACAACAAAATACAGTGCAGCATAGCCAATTTCTATTGACATGACGGAGTACACCTAACCGATGAAGGAAACGCAGTGTTCCTTCATAACATTTAAACAGTAATCCTGATGTGGTAAAGATCCACACTCAGTGTACCCGAAAACAGTCCTTTTAAGGACTACTCATCATACATTAATAACAACATTTATTTTATTATACCCGCCGCTACAGTTCATTGACGTTTACCATAACCGCAGTTAGAAAAAGTCAATTAAAAGGGGGGGCTGACTTCAAGTTTTATACTACAATCCAACCTAAATAATCAATACAGTACAACACTACTCATGCACTTATGTAAAGTAACTGGAAAATAGGAAAGCATAGAAAAAAACATAATAAACTAAAATAGGCAAATATTTCACACCACACAATATAATATCATAAGTGAGAATGCACAAATTAAAATAAATTTTATGGAGCATCTAAAAATAGACTACACATGCTTCTTTTTATTTTAATTTTGTTAAACTATGTTCTTCTATTTTTCTCCAAAGTCTCACATGCTCAAAAGTCTGAAAACACACATACATAATAAAAAAGACTCTAATACCTACCAGGTCACTGGTGATTTTTCACCCGTGACGTTACTATACCAATACAAATAACTTTAAAAAATAAATTAAACACAGACAACCCCAACAATATAGCCACAAATACAGAACTATTGTTACACGTGGGTATCTGTAGTCTCAGATTTAGCCGCAAATATTGGCAAAGCAACCAAAAGAATTGCTTCCCTGGCCCCCATGCCATCACCAAGTGCCCCCCTCATCCGTGCCAGCTCCCCTGACTCCCCAGATGGCCTCCTCACCTCCTCTGCCCTCTCCCTTTCAACCCAAAGCACATGCTGCTTCTGTGACGCTTGCTTTCAGATGTCAGATATACGAGCTATAGCTGAGGCTACAGAAATCTGTCTGTTGCAAACTCGGTGCCTGGACCCCCTCCAACTCCCCAATTTCACTCGGTGCCCTCTAGCCATCCCCCACTTCTACCCTGGTGGTATATGTATGTTTTTTACCTGTCTATAGCTTTTTACTGCATTTCATTTTCCCATACTCTCGGTAATAGCCGCGAATATCTCTCGCATCGAGGGAAAAACAAGATGGCAGTCATTTCATTTCTGAACACCATGGTCCTGCAATGTACCATGGGAGATATTTCTATTTTTGGGGGGGGGTGGCATCCCCTTCTCCGTCAAATACTTAAATAACTACTCCACAGATTAACCCAAAACCATGCATCATGGAGTGAGAATCAACGCTTTGTGCCCAAGTTGTTTCAGACCTGGTCCAAATCCGTCCAGCGGTTTTGGCCATGCGCTTTGGCAAAAATGTATCTTTTTTGTCTATGGGAAAATGAATGGGATTTAGGCCATACTTTTGGAAAAAAATATTATTTTGATGCTTAATAACATTTTTATTTTTCAACAAATCTTTACAAAACCTTTCAGTCCAGAGGGCCCACAGACTTTTAATCACTTTTGAAATTTGGGTAAAATTTGTTACTCGAATCAAAGGTTATAACAATAGAATTTTGAGGGGTTCCTATATATCTCTGAATCACCTTAACTATCGGTCGGCTATCATCACCCTATAATATATAACTAAAGCATAGTGGGTATAACAGGAGCCGCACCAGCCTTTCCAACTCCTTCCAACCATCTCTCATTCCTGTGTTCCACCCTCGCGAGCACCTGCTCTTGCAAGACCCGCAAGGCTGCAGGATCGTCTCACGTGACGCTGACCCTCCACATCCCATCTTCTTCACAAAGACACACAAAAAACAAATGTAATGAACATAGTCTCTGAGATAGGTAAGTCTACAGCACATTCTTCAACTCCTGGAACTCATCAGCCCTGTAGCTGTAGCACCTCATCCAGACAAGACACCAGACCAGCGAATCCCTCTTCCACAGGGTGCCTTCCCATCTGACCTGCTCGGCAAGGAACTCGCACCAGTACTGTTTGAATCCACCCCTTCTTAATCATCACTCATTCCAAGTTCCATATGCTGTTATCCTTGGTCTTAACTGCAAATCTGAACACCTCTTTCACTCTGATGGGATCAGACCATTTACATGCCCCAACCTGAAGTGTTGGAGGCAGCTTGATCCTCACACTTCCCAAATACGTGACAACACTTTGTCTCACTCCACTCCGATCATACAACTCCTTGTTCCTTAACTGACTTCTTGTGATACTCGCTCTCACACTTCCCAAACTCTCCACTGATAAAGCAGGCCTACCCATCCACAAGGGGAACAAGCTTTGTATTATATTTCCTCCCCCTCCTGAGCTCAAATGGTGAAATACCAGTGGTTCTGTGTGGGGTGGACCTATGAGCTTTCAGAAACTCCTGTACAGCAACTTTCCAATCACAACCATTCGTCCACACCCACCTGATTGCTTCATTCAACACCCTGTTAAAGTGCTTCACCACGCCATTGGTTTGTGTGTGGTAAAAAGCACTGGTTTTGTTGTGATAGGATGCATCCGACAATAGTCACTCCAGTCTTTCGATCTGAACTGAGTATTTATCAGTCAGAATCACTCTGGGATAGACTTCTGTAGCACACAACTCATCGAGTAAATGAACAACTTTTCCTGAAGTCACACTGTCAGTCACCAATACCTCTGCCCACCTAGTGAGCAGATTCAACACCACTAAACAGTAAAACTGAACTCCATTGTACCAAACGGAACCCAAAACATCCATTACTATTTTGTCTGAAGGCTGTGCGGAAATATCAGTTATTACCATAGGTTACTCCGGAATCACACTCACTTTATTGCTTTTGCAAAGGGTACAATCCCTGACGGCCCTCTCAATTTGAAGATTGCAGGCAGGCCACCAGTAGGCAATGCAAATCCTTTGTTTTGTTTTCACTATGCCCTGGTGTCCTTCATGACCCCATTCAGACGTTTTCTGATCCCTTCAGGGTGAATGATTTTATCACCTCTCCACAGCAGTTCATTCTAGATTCATCCTTCACCTCCCATAAGCTCCTGAGGTTCAAACGCTCTGCCTGATTTTTTCTGAGATTTACCCTTGACAGTGCACGCAAGAATTGTTCAAGCTTCTCATTGCATCACATGTCTCTTTCCCACTCTTTCTCACTCTTCCCGTGAAACTGAACTGTTGCTGACCTCAAAAACGATCTTATTTTCTTCATTTTTATCCCCTTTCTTGAAATTTGATGACATTCGTGATAGACAATCAGCGGCACGGTTCTGCACTCCCTGAATGTATTTCATGATGCAATCATACTCCTGCATTTGAGATACCACCTTCTGATCCTTTTTGAAACCTTATCCAATACTTTTGATAAGATAATCTCAACTATAGGTTTGTGATCCATGAAAAATTGAAATTGGGTACCCGACACAAAATTTCAGGACATTTCTGTGGACCACTTGACAGCCAACGCTTCCTTCTCAGTGGTAGCGTAGTTCTCTGTTCCTTTCAACACTCTCAAAGCAAAGGCTATCAGGTTATCTGTCCCACCTTCCACTTGAGTCAATACAGCTCCCAAGTTCATGTTATTAGCCTACCTTTCTTGTAGTTTCGCACTGTGGGGCTTTAGCTAATTATCTTTTATGAGTGCAAACTCATCTTTGCAAGCACCATTCCATATGAAACCTCCTTTGTTCTTAAGCAACTCTCTCATATTGGCAGTGTAAGAGGCACATTTGAGAATGAATTTTTAATAAGTTTTTAAAAAACATGTCCAAGACATTCAATTTCACTTCTGTTAATCTTGTTCTTTTCCTTACTAAGAGTAATTCCTGCTTTTTGTAGTTTCTCAAACACACCCTTGAGCCTTTTGTGTGTGTTTGTAGATTGTCTGCATAGACCAATATGTCATCCCGAAAGAAAGGAACTCCTGGATCACCATCAAATATACACTACATGAGCTTCAGATGCACTGACACTGCAGAGATGAGCCCAAAAGGCATCCGCTTGTACTGATATAGGACTTTTGGCATAATGGAAGCAGTCAAATGTCTAGATTCTCTATGCAAATTCACTTGATGATAGGCTGAAGTGAAGTCCAATGTGGAGAAGTAACCAGCTGGTCCAATGGTGGAGATGATCTCTTGGATGTTGGACAGTGGATGTCTTTCTGTACAATGCATTTGTTCAGTTCTCTCATATCCACGCAAATCTGTATCTTCCCAGAACTTTTGCTCACTACCACCAATGGGGAAACCCACTCTGAGTCATAGATGCGTTCAATTAGATCCTGTTCCACCAATTTGTTTAGCTCTTGGTTGGCTTCATCTCTCATGGTGAGGGGTATGTTCTGCATCCTTTTGTCGACTGATGCACAGTTATCTTTGAGAATGATCTGATGAACAAAAGCCTTCAAACATCCAACTATGGCCTGAAAAATGTCTTGCATCACATTCATACCAATTGATGAACTGCCTACTGACAGAACGGCATCTCCTACAAGCTTGACTAATAACTTTTTTGGTGTGTCACTAATGATACTAATGATACACTAATGTTAATCTTCTTCAATTCTCAGCCCAAGACGCAGAGAAGAAATTATTGGTAGCTCACAACCAACAGATAACAGAGCCACTGAAAAGGGCCCTTTCATTGTTTTTATGCTCACCAGACACATTATTCCAACACATTTTATTTGTTTTTATTCAGATTTTAAACATCATGCATTACCAAACTTATTTTTGGGAACAACCTCCTACTGCCTGTAGCACCCATGTCCTGAGGAAAGTTTGGAGGTCTTTCCTCAAACTATGTCAACCAGAAAATGCTTTCTGTATGACCCCCGAACTGGAAATACACAATTAGTGTTGACAGATGTAATCTGCTGTTATCTTTTGCAGCACATATAATAACTTTCTGTTACTAACCTCACTTTTTCAGAACCTAAAGTTCCTGTGCTGTGAATAACACATTAATTGGTTGTGTTTGTTGTTTTAGCATGCAACTTTATTTAGAATAAAATTTCTATTAACAGTATCTCAATCTGTGAACTTGTTTATGAATGTCTAAGTGAACTACATTTTAGCTTACTGTAGGTTGTTTCGGCACTACCTGTTCGTTGAAGGGAGGGGTACCCTTGACTCATCTCTTTTCTTATTAATCTCATATAACCATCATGAGTCAGGCCCCCCTAAAACAAAAAAGAGGGTATATACCTATCTCTTTAGATATTTTTATTCATAGGTGCATTGGCTGTTGTCCCAGAAAAGCCTAGAGAGCTATGAACAGCTTTTTTTTATACAAGAGAATTGTAATGTACCAGCTCAAGGTCACTGGCGCTCAGCCTAGTTTCTTGCACAGAACACTGATTTAATGTACTTTGCAAAAGCAAATCTAATCTTGTGGCTTGCTTTTTACTAAATACTAACCTGCATTGCATTCTGTACTAACACGTGAGCATCGAGGATGGATCTAGGGCTCAGAAAAATGGTTAGACACAAAATTACATGTAAATGTGAAAAGGTAGCAGTTAGACTCTCCCTCACCGCTCAATAAGTCTCATGTCCTCTACAGCCAGCTGTTTGCCTATGTGGATGGCTTTGTTTCTGTTGACCAAATGCCAATTGGATATCAACATATCATTGACGCCTTATATATATATGTCGTTTCAGGAATGAATTAAATATTATTAAGGACAAAACCAAAATCATGGCCCTGCAGGGATATACATCCTGTCATACCAACCAGAGAATACTTATTGCACTTTCGTACATTGTTTATCATTATTATCTATTAATTTGCTTTAACAATTATGTATTGGGCAATGCACTAGAACAACATCAAAATAAAGGTGGGCGCAAGCTCCAGTGCTCTGCATCAGTGTCAAGATAATTATTATTCTTTTTCCACTTTATCAATAATTAATATTGACATCTACGAGTTTTAAGAAAGCCCCAATATTATTTTATGTGCCTGAATTGCAAAGTTACTGGAAGAATACCTTGACCTGAACCATTAGAAGAGAGGGTCTGGAAAAGAATTATTTAGCAACGAAAGTTATCCTTAATTGAGTCCATTATCATAGAAGTATGTGCAAAGGATATCTCAGTCAGACAAAGGCTCCACATTTCTTAAATCAAAGCTGTTAGGTTTGCATTACATAAGATCCTTTACACAGACATTGCATATATTTCTGGATTAAGTACAATCTTTTTTCTTGCTGTCACAAGGATGCTTAAATCGTTTCAGTAGCCCCTCCACTGTATAACCCCAATATGTCAATGGAACAATGTAAAGTCAACCAGAGTAAGGGCCTGATTTACCCCCAAAAAAAATCAATGGGATTGTCCCATGTTAAATAATGTTTGCAAATCAGGCCTAAGGCGCCTCTTTTTTTTAATCAAGTTGATAGCCGTAGCTTACATAGAGACCTTTACAAGGACATTGAATATGTTTGCCATTTAAGAAAAACTTTTTTTACTGCTGTCACAGGTTACTGAATCCAATTCAGTAATACCACCACGGAATATCCACACTCTGTCAATGGTACAATTCAAAGTCTAAAAAGAGAAAAGATCACAGAGCTTAAATAATGTTAGAATGCATGTCATCTGTGGACTATGTGGACCATAAGGTAAGCTTCACAGATATGGTTGATTTATTTACATTCATTATTTGATAGGAGACCAATTCTGTTGTCTTTAAAACCTAGAAACCACGTCAGCGCTGTGGATTATTGCACTAGAATAAACCCAGCACATTCCTCTAACATTGTAGAATGATGTGTCAGCAGGAATAGCCTAACGAGGCTACTATGTTTACAGGAAAACTTCAGTATGACACAAGCTACATTCACTTTTCTAAACTGGGCAAATGGAGCTGTGCATGTGTAAAGGTAATTCTTCTTTATGTGGAACTTCAGGAAAATTGATAAGTTGGAAATGCCCCAGCAAAAAAATGAGTACTGCTCTGCAGGAGTACAGAGATGTTTAGTGCGTAAACCCCCAACTCAGCCCCAGACTAGTACTAAACCAGCAGTTATTCCACCCATAAAGGTAAACACAGACACAACCTGATGGTTATACCTACTTCACCTGTTTTGGTAATGAGGGCCGAGGGCAGGCTATTAAGTGATAACAGTAGCAACCGAAACAGCAATAGTGCAAGGATTCCAAAAAAAAAGAATGTCCAATCAAGGTTTTATAAAGTTACATATATTTTAATTAAACAATTAAGCATGTAATCAACTAACTAGAAACGCAAACAAAAACCCACTGCTCTGGAGAGAGCAGAGAGAATGTAGAACTGGTATAGAATAGAATTCTGGGTACTTGATCAGGCATGCAATTGCAGAAATGCCACTGTTCCTAAGATATATCTTTCAAGAAAAGAATTGAAATGAGAGCTTATAAGTCACTAAAGTGCCAAAAGTGGACCAGAGTTACAGGGCCTATTGACAGTACCCTCATCTTGATTTAAGGCAATCCAACAGTGTCAAACTTGCCTTCTCTGCGCTTTTCTTGTGGTAGAACCGGGCTCGAGATGCAGCGATTTGCATTGATCTAGCAGTGAGTCAGCATTGAGTTGGCTTCGAGGCGGGGCTTTGTGCAGTTTGAATCAGCATTCAAGGTGCTACAGTTGAAAGGGTTCAAAGTTGCAGTGAATGCTACTTATGTGAAGAGGTGTGAATCTGTTTGGTGAAGATTTGCGGCGTAGGGATTGCCTTTTTTGCTGATATCGAGAAGCGGCACAAATGGGGTAAGAAAGAGTAAATACTCGGAAAAGATATACATTGAGATTTGGTATTTGGTAATCAGGAATTTGTTTATATATATATATATATTTTTTAAAATGCTTTCCAAATTAAATTCAAATGTGTTAGGGGTTGTATTTAGGCTATTTAACATATTGCTTTTGTGTATTTAGATGAGAACTGTTTTATTTAACTTTGTTTTGTGAATATAAAGTGCGCCACTGAGACGCGTTCATGGCAGAGTCGTGGTTACATTGTGTTTTGTTTTGATTGAGTGAGGTTTTCAGTTGATGCGAAGTGTAAGGGCATCAAAGAAGGAGACTGACACAAAGGTGGCATGATTTTGGTTATAGACTTTTATTTAGGAAAATGGAAAAGAGGTCCTCACCTTCCCTAACTTCTAAGAGGGTTTTCCCTGCCTCAAAACTAATACTAAAAGAGTCTGTCAAGATGTCTGTCAAAGTATAAGCCACAGTCCTGTGTCAAAAACATACTTCTATCCCTCACACTCTAAAACTAAAGAGTAAACCAACATAAAGTTCCTCCACTAAGTAGAGTTGCTCCTTTGTCCTGCTTTGGGATTGCTGCTTAACCAAAATGTTCCTTCAAATATAAACACCAAGGGGAATGACTCTGATTCTCTGATTAGTAGGTTTCCAAACCGTCTTTGTACAATGTTCACTCTAGGAGAATGGCTGATTTCTCCTGGTGTGATTCTGTACCAGTTCAAACGAACCAGGGGGAATGACTCCCTTCCCCAGGTATGTCTTGATAAAATGCACAACAAGGGCAGAGGGAATGACTCCCTTACCCTGGTTTCACCAACTTGACTTTTATTCCTCCCTTCTCTTGTTCTGCTTCCCCTGACGTCTCTCTGCTTCTACTTTGCTACCAAGAGAATGGCTCCCTTCTCCTGGTGTTATTTCATATTCAATGCTTTCAGATTGATGCAGGTTTTACCTTAGTAATTTGCTCTCATCAATGTCCCAAATCTTCTCATTATCCCAGATCCTTCTGTTGTGACTAGTGGACTTATCTCTGCCACTATGATGAAGAAGATTTCCTCTCTGCTTTAATGTCTCTTTGTTGGGGTGCCAGACGCTTCTTATATCACAAGTGGTGTCCGCTTTCCCAGTGTCTGCGATGGACAGGGTCCCAGACCCTTCCCTGATGGCCAGTGGGCTCTTCTTCCCCACTACAATGGTGGGCAGGGTCCCAAACCCTTCCCTGGTGGCCAGTGGGCACCTCTCCCTCGCTGTGATTGTGGACAGGGTCCCAAACCTTTCCCAGACCCTTATATTCCTTGGGTTCCAAACCCTTACTTTCCTCCCCTCTTCACTAGGCCCACTTGGTTAACTCTCCTGCCAAGTACTGCCACGAGGAGGATTACTCGTATCATCAAGGTAGTTTAACCCACAATCAGTATTTCCAATCAACTTGGATTTACTTTCAAGCTTTATGCCCCTAGCGGTTCCTGTGTCAAACCCGTTAGCTTTGCTGGCTTCAGGACGCTTTGCTGGTTCTTGCTGGGGTCTTGCTTCCTTCAGAAGCGTTGCACAGGACTTCCTTGTCTCAGCAGCTCTTGCTCTACTTTCTTTGTCCCCGCTTGGTGTGCCGGCGGTATAGGTACTGTTGCAGGGACACACGGTCCACCCTCTCAAGTTCGCGCCACCACTCCTCAACCTCAAGCCATCTTTGCAACCAACCTCACACCACCGGGCAAAAGATTCTCACCTCACGCTTCTCGTCTCCAGCTGATGACTCATTTTGGCTTCCTGTGAGTGTTCTCTACTCTGCCTTTGGTTTTCCTGGGCTGGACTGCCCCACCTCCAGGATGGTTCTCTCTATCTCTCAGTCCCTTGTCAGTTTTTGTTTGTTTTGGTTACCACTGCCACAGAGCACTAGAATGTTTTCTCTCGTTCCATGACTCCCTCTTCATGGCTCCTTGGGGCTATCTCTTCTCAGTACTTGCATTGGACTTAACCTTTGCTTTTCAGAAGATCTTGTTCATCTCAGTTGATGAAACTGACAGGATGTTGCATTTTACATCTTGGTTGGTTTTCTTTGTCTCAGTTGTTAAAACTACCCTGGTGTTACAATAGCACATGGTTGTGTTAGTCCAGTGTGAAAGGGTGCAAGAGGTTTTGGGTTTGGGCGTTGTGCTGTCTATCAGCCAGATGGTCGTCCTTATCCCCAGTACAGGAGTCCCTCCCCATGAGGTCCTCCTGAATTAAATGACCACAAGAGGACTATTGGGTAGCAGCCTCAACTACCTAGCCTCATGAGAAGGGGCTCCCCCATGTGGAGAAGTGACGACACCTAGTGAATCGTCACAGAAGGAAGATTTCTCAATTCAGTGTTTTCTTCGGAGTGGTTCTCAAAGTCAGGATTTGTATAGAAGTTGTAAAAGTTTATTTTAGGTTTGTTTGATGTTTTATATGTTTGAAGGGAGTTATGAGGGGCGAAAAGGAGGTAGATTAGTGTTGGCAGTTTTGGGAAGGAGACTGTGGGCAAGATAAATCTGCACTATTTCGCATTATTTCTCAATTCATTAGACGTAGCTGACGAAGAGTATACAATGTAAAAAAGGTGCTTCTTGATCCAGTGTTCTCTACAGGGTGGTTCTCGAAGTCAAGATTTGTACAGCAGTTTGAAAAGTTGCTTTTAGGATTGTTTAATGTTTGATTTGTTTGAAGGGTTACAAAGTGGTTTACAAAGTTGGGATTTGTACAGAAGTTTGAACAGTTGCTTTTACGATTGTTTAATGTTTTGTTTGTTTGAAGGGTGGATATGAGGGGTATAAGGGAGGCAGAGAAGTGTTGTTAGTTTTGGGAAAGTGCCAATGGGCATCGAGATAAATGTGCACTGATCGGCATGATTTCTCGAATAGTAAGACATGACTAAGGTAAAGTTTACAATGTCAAAAAGGTGAAGTTTAATTTCCGAAAGTAAAATTTTAAATTAAAACTCCAACCAAGCTGAATCCACCAATATATGCAGAAACATATTTTTCAAATGTTGCATGTCTCTTTCTTGCACACGTGATCTGCTGTAACAGTGATGTCACTCATGATGCCATGTGTGATGTCACATGTGACATCATCAGTGATGCCATTTCTGATGTCATCAGTGTGCGTAAGAGCAGTGCAATTCGGTCATCAGAGTTAAGATGGTGCAGCTTCAGCACTTGCTGAATTTCACAGGTTTTATTACATTAATTTTGTACCTTAACATCACTTCAAATAAAGTTTCTTCACTGAATTTCAAGGGTTTTGGTGCATCAGATTGTTTCACCTTAAAGTCACTTCAACTAAAAATGTTCATAGAATTTCAAAGGTTTTGTTGCAATGAACTTATTCACCTTAACTGTGCCTTAACTAAAGTTGTTCACTGAATGATATAACTATGGTGAGTATTGAGTTCCATAGGAAATCCGAAAATTGAATTGCTAATGACTTTTGTCTTGCATGATGGATTTGGCTGATATTTTGCAAACAAAAGGTTTGTTACATCACCCATGGCTGGGCATGTGGGTGAAAATTCAGGAAATATATGAAAAATTATTAAGAAAGCAAAAAAGTACTGTTTTCAGCCTACTGGAATTTATTCCCCATAAAGAAAAAGTCACAATTTCTGCAAAGCGCATAGCAAAAACCTCTGGATCGATTTGGACTAGGTACGAAAAAACTGGGGCACGAAGCATTGACTCGATTTCCGGGAGGGGTCTAGGGTTATTCTGTTCAGCAGTTGATAATATATTTGATGGAGAAGGGGTTGACCCCGTCTCCCAAAATTATAGCTATATCTCCCATGCTGCTTTGCAGCAGAGAGACTTTTCAGAAATGAAAAATCCGCCATTTCTCCTTGTTCGATACGACAGTTAACTGTGGTTATAACGGGTATAACCGGGATTAGCCCAAAAACTAAATGTGGAAAAAAATGACATTTGTAGGAGGAAAAAGGATGAAATGGCATCAGGCTAGAGCTAAGGAGGGGGAAAGAGGACAACATGTGAAATGGAGGAGAAGGAGGGGCTGGGGACCAAGTTCAGAGCTTGAACATTTTCACATAAACATGGTAATACTGGGGATAACTGCAGTTATGATAGAAAACGGGATCAGGAATGAAAGTGTGTCACAAGAAATGACAGATGTTGGACAATCGGAAGAGCTAGGGAGGGAAAAGGGATTTGAGGGGTGTGAGGAGAGCATGGCAAGAGTAGGGGAGCACTTGTTGCTTGCAAGGGAGGGCTGGGAAGAGTTTGGGATTTTGCTTGCTTTTTACGGTTCACCACGGTTATTTGAGGCCGTTGAAGGATGTACAAGGTTATTTGTAATACATTACTACTATAACCACAGTTATGGGGGACACTTTTATTTGAAAAGAGAGAGTTAAAGAATGAAATCATTTTGGAAAAAGTGGAATTTTACAGCTACGGGGAGGTGGGGTTAATGGGTGTGGCCGAAGGTTATGGCTACTGGGTTAATTTAAGGAACTGTATGGTGCAATATGGAAAGTGGGCACAAATGAAGACCCTGGCCAGTGGGCCTGAAAGACATAGTGGCCACAGCCCAAGGCCATGGCCATCTAGTCAGTCCTAAAGGAACATATTGGGGGAACATGCACAATGGACACAGCCTAAAGTCATGGCTAGTAGCCCTGCAGTGTTTTAAAATATACAGTGGGCATGGCCGAAGGCTGAAGGCCCTGGCTAGTGGGCTCAAAAGACATGTATAGTGCCACCTAGTGGGTCCAAAGAAACATATTGGGGAACATGTACAGTGACTAGAGGGTCGCTACTTTCTGCTCCAACTTTCAGTGTTATACAAATGACTCCCAGCTCTCTTTCAGGCTCCCCTCAGCACCCTCTTCCCCTTCTCTCATACCAGACTGTCTGGCCGCAATTCTCTAAGAAGTCTAACTATCAACTTCACCTCCTAGTATTCTTCCTTTTCTTCACTGTCTCCAGAGCTCTTGTCCTCTCTAGGCTGGTCTACTGCAACAGCCTCTTTCTAAATCTGCCTGCCTCTACTTTCCGACCTCTACAACTTATCTAAAACAGGACTGCAAGACTTGTCCTTGATCTCAAGTCCAGGGATCGTATCTCTCCCGCTCAGAAATCTCTGCACTGGCTCCCTGTGGTGGCAAGGAACAAGTTCAAGACCCTTTGCATCATCCACAATGCTTTCTAGGGGCCTCGGACAGCACTGCATCCCACTCTCTCTTCCTTAACATCTCCCTTTTCGAGCTCTCCACTCATCCACTTCCAACTCTCTGAGGGTCAGACGCTTTTCCAAGCAGAGAGTTTGGGGCAGATCTCTCTCGTTGGCTGGGGCCTCCCTCTCGAACAGGCTGCCTGCCTCTCTCATACTTAAGCAGAACCACCTCTGGTTCTGCAAGCAACTCAAGACCTTCCTTTTCAGTTCCGCTTTCTTTCTTCCTCTTCCTTGCTGATGTCCTGACTGCTCTGTGCACTGCTCACCTGGCGACCCTCTAAACTCTGGTCCAGGCTGCTGCATGTCCAGTTGCCCTCGCACTGCCTCCGGGTTCCTCCAGCACTTATGCTCTGTATCTGCAACCCTACAGTCCCTTCTCTCTGTACTTATGAGCCACCCGCTGGCTGCACTTATTGAGTTACATTCACTTCCCATCCTCAGCACTTCTCCCCTCCCATTTTCCTGCACTTGTGCGATCTTAATGACACAAGGCCTAGTAATATCGTTGTTTTGTCCTCCCTGTTCCCCCTCCTTGTCTTGTCGCGCCTAGAAATAATTATGTACAGGCACATTTTAAATGCAATATCATATCATATCAGTGGACAAGGACAAAGGCCATGGCTAACGACCCATTAAAAAACTATGGTATTACAAAACCCTTGAGATTCACTGAAAATAACTTACTTAAAGTGCATTTAAGTTTCTCAGAATTAACGCAAAAACAATCTTGAAATTAAGTAATGATCAGCTTAACTCGGTGCATTCCTGTTGCAAAGCCCATGAGCACATACATATTATAAGAGAAGGGATTCACAATGACATACGAAATGGCATGATGAGGGACATTTCGGCAGGGAATTTAACAATTTCATTAACCCTCCCCCAGATATGCACAACCCTCTGCAGTTCAAAAGCTATCAAATGTTCTAATGGGAGATAACAGTGATATCCATCAGAGAATTTACACCATTGCACTGTGAATTGCTCCATACTCGCAGCAATTTCCGTCCTGAAGAAGATGGTAAAGTATATGGAATCCACCGAAACCCATCGACCCTGAGGGGTTACCCTGACAATTTGTTGGGAACCATATAATAGATACAATGTTAAAGAGACATCCCTGCTAGCAAGAGGGAACTCAGTGTTAGCAGTTGTATGTACATAGTGCTTTGTTGAGGGAAAGGTTAGGTAGGAATTAGTCATTGGTAACTGTGATGAAATATTCTGTCGCCATGTAGATTCACCTGTGTGTTAGAATATGTGTTGATGGTGGATTTAGGTGTGCAATTTTGCATGCTTACAGCTAGTTTCCCTGTGTTGTGTTGTGTCGAGTAATGAAGAGTGGCATAGCATTATGGGGGACATCAGCGGTAGCACGCTGAGTTAAGCTGGTCATGACTTCCGACATCTGCTGAAATTTAAAGGTTTTGTTGCATTAAATCTGTGCAACTTAACTGCAACTTAACTAAGGTGTTTTTCAGTAAAAATATATATATATATATATATATATGTGATTCTGTTGCTTGATATATATGTGGTATCCATTTTGGCTTCAAAGACTTTGATGATAAGTTAACATTTCACACATTGAGCCATCTAAGTGCTTTCTTAGTGAAAGGTAAATGAAAGTCAGAACAACATCATTAGTGAGATCATGATTGTGATTATGATAAGGAGCTGTCTTTTGCGATTATGTTCTTGTTTGTTTCTGTATAATTAACTATTCTTTCTTCATCTGTTACAGTTCTCGGAGGAAAACAATACCGGATATATACATTTGCAACCTTGCAATTGCAGACCTCGTTCACATCATAGGAATGCCATTTCTTATTCATCAATGGGCACGCGGAGGAGAGTGGGTTTTTGGCAGCCCCCTCTGTACAATCATCACTACATTAGACACATGCAACCAGTTTGCATGCAGTGCTATTATGACAGCCATGAGCTTAGACAGGTAAGGACATAGTTCTCATTAAATAATGGAATTTATTTCATATCTAGATGTCTTTAATGTTGTGGTGTAGTATATTCTACATTAGGCCAAATAGAGATGTATTGTACTTGACAATAGCGGTGTGGATATTTTACTTCATGTAAAAAGCAACTGAGTTCATTTTTGAATTGTCTCGAGTTTTTGCCCTTACTTCCAAATTTAATTGCAAGTCTGAGAAGACTTTTATCAGATGAGTTTTGCTCATTCTTTGATCCTGCAATATGCATAAAAGTGTAATTTTGCAGTTACATGCCATCATTTATGTTGTGTCTATGAAACACCTCAATACCATACCTGGCTGTTATATGAGTGCAAAGTGGCATGTGATGGGCTACATTTTGTAAGTAAACATCAACATGAAGAGTTGTATGCTTTTCATCCAAGTGAGCTGTAAAGGTGTAATTGAATTGACTCCCCAAATAATTCTACAGCATCTCTTGTGGATGGGCAAGTTATTCTTTGGAGAGAATGGCAAGAGCAAACATCCCCTTGTTAGCTTGACAGGTTTCAAACATGTTCTATGTGTTCTCCCTTACCTAAACTTGATCAGACCACTAACACAGTGGTGTTCTAGAGGGTAGTATGCTTCCTCTATGTAGATGAAAATAACAAACTGATGGGTAATCAGAATGTTCCTCGATGAGTGATATATTTTAGTGTGAACCAGGGTGGAATTCTGCCTCCTAAACACATTCAGTGCTTATAATATTGAGGAAAGAATATAATTTACCAATATGATGAAAGGCCAGATGTATATTTGTCCCTGTATGTTTGTCCGATGCAGTAGCTTTGCCTGTTGTCAGCGCTATAGGGAGCTGTTGATTTAGGATATGTAGAGACAATGCCAATTCGTATAGCTTTGCCTGTTGTCTCCGCTAGAGGGAGCTGTAGGCTTGGGATATATGGTGGTCCTAATGTGTTAATGAAAAGCTGCACTGTACACAGGCCTGTTAATAACCTTTGATTGCAGCAACGGATTTGACTGAGATTTCGAAAGTGATTAGGGAATTGAGCCTCCTCCCCTCCTCCTGCCCCTCCGACCCCCCAGACTGCAAAGTTTTGTAAAGATACGTTTAAAAAAAAGAAAGTTATTAAGAAGACAATAGACATTTTTTACAAAGTTGTAGCCTACTACCATCATTTTCCCATAGACAAACAAGGTACATTTTTGCTAAAGCAAAGGTCCAAACCGCTGGATAGTTTTGGACCAGGTCTGAAACAACTTGTGCACAAAGCATTTGAAATAGGTCTTTTTGTGATTTGGGATTAGTCTGTGCAGTAGTTATTTAAATATTTGATGGAGAAATGGGTGCATCCTTCTCAAAAATGCATAGCTATATCTTGTGTATTTACCCAAAACAGTTTTTTTAATGAAACAACCGCCATCTTGTTTTTCTCTTGATGCCAGAGATAACGGCGACTATAGCTGAGGATAACATGAAATTAAAAGTAGTTAAAAAGCTATTTGCAGGTTACAAAGATTGCAAAGGACTTTAGTCTAGAGGTTGGGAGGTTGCTGGAGGACACCAAGTGTAATTTGGGAGTTACAGGAGCTACAGGGACTGAGTTTGCAAAACGAAGGTCTATGTAGAGGCGGCTATTGTCTCGAACAGCCGACATCTCAAAGCAAACTGTGTCACAGAAAAAGCATATGTTGTGGGGGAAACAGAGATAGCAGGGGGTGTGAGGAGGCCATCTGGGGAGTGGGGGTAGCTGGCACATATGAGGGAGGCACTTGCTGAGGACCTGAGGGGGGATGGGCAGGAAAGCATTTTTCTTTTCAGCCATTTTTCAGATATTCACTGTAAATGCCCTGCTTAGCTTCAAAGTGATGAAGCGGGCCAGCCCCCTCAGGCCATATTGCCAGATAAATGAGCCAAAGTTACAAGACCAAATAGAGAAATGGGCTGGCCCTTTCCTTGCTAAGAAGGGTCAGTCCCAGTTACTGGATGGATGGGCTGCTGAATGGGAAACCCAATTTTTTTTAAACCATGCTGCTGTCAGTCCTTGGAGGTTTGGCACTCAGAGACCATTGTGTTGCCTTTTGCTGAATTGCATTCTGGTATTTGTAGTCTCCTAATCAATAATAAAAAAAAATATATTTGTACAGCTACAGTGGGTTTCCCATCCATGCAGTAACTGGGATGTTCCCTGCTTAGCTTCAAAACGAGGAAGGGTTCAGGCCCTAAGGTCATGCTGCCTAATACATGTTCCCACTTCACAATACCACTTAGAGCAACATGGTCAGTCTTTGAAGGTTTTGCATTCAAAGACCATTGTTTGTCATTTGCTGAATTGCATTCTGGTATTAGTAGTATCCCGCTCAAGATCGGGGGAATAATGCCACAATTGTGCACTTTTTGCCTAACATAGTGCTATAAAGATTTGTATATTTGAGTAGCACTATGTTATATGTACTTTTCAAGTTATCTTGATAAAGCAGAGTATTGTTGAAAGCCAGACATGGGGGTGAGGAAGGAAAATGATGAGAGGGCAAGTAAGTCATGAGTGTTTGCCCATGATGTGGCATGAGAGTTTGCAATCCTGGACACTGGTGCAGTTATTTTCCCCTGATTGTGGCTGATTTTCAGGGCACAAGTAAAGGACACATGTGGGTGGACAGCGTAGCTTTTTTTCAGAGGGGGATTCAACTCCTTGTTTTTTTTTTTAAGTTGGCAAGCTTGCTCAAGTATTTGGCCACCAGGATTTTACTCAGGTTGTCATGTTCCCAATGCCGACACTTACCCACAACACCGCAACCACTTGTTTCATATTAGGACTTCGTTTTCCAGGGAATATTTCACGACAGATTGCTTGGTTTAAAAGGTTAGCACCTTTTATACTTTGCCAACATATTTATTGGAGCATTTCCTCTCTCAGGTTATTTTTCTCATGTTCATTACTTTTTTTTAAAAGTCGAATGCTATTTTGACTTGCACACTTTCTTCTAAGTAGAAGGTCAATTGAATTACATTTGTATATTTCACTTTAAAATATATGTTCACTTACTGTGCATATATTCATGGGTGACAGTTTTGGATTTATGCTATGGAGGCAAGAGTTCCTGGGCATTTGTTATTCTTGCAGCTGGTCATTTCTTTCATTTTTCTGTGCTGTTTAAATGCGGTTCGTTGGGGTCGTGCTATGTATCACAACAGTCACCAAAAGTCCAGCCATAAAACAAGGGGCTTGTAGCATGCTGCTTAACTAAACCGTGTGATCATCAGCAAATAATTTGATCTCACTGCGCATTGACTAAAAACATTGTGAGTTCTCAAAGCCTGCTTTTTTTTATACATAATAAAAACAAAATACATATGTTTATAGCTACAGTGGGTCTTCCATCCATGCACTGCTTAGCTGCAAAGTGAGGCAAGGGCCAGCCCCCTCAGGCTATGTTGCCTAATAAATGAGCCCACCTTACAAGACCACTTAGAGCAACATGACCTGAGGGGGAAGTATCCTTCCTCGCTTTGACGCAAAACAGGATCGGTCCTGGTTACTGCATGGATGAGCGACAGTTCACAGTCCTGAATGATGTGTGTTTTCCTAGTTTTAAATATCTCATAACACACGGCATACACATTATTATTTTTCAACTGTGCTACTGTCAGTTCTTGAAAGTTTTGCACTCAGAGACAATTCTTTTGCCTTTTGTTGAATTCTATTTTGGTATTTGTAGTCACCCAGTCAAGATGGCTGGAATAGTACAACAATTGTACACTTTTTGCCTAACATAGTTCTTTAAGCATTTATATATTTGAGTGGCTCTATGCTATGTGTACTTTTGAAGTTATCTGTATAAAGCAGAGTATTGTTGAAAGCCAGACCTGGGGCAAATGATGAGAGAGCAAGTAAGTCATGAGTATTTTCCCACAATGGTCATAGTCTGCACAACAGGGGGCGCAAAGTTAAGGTGGCTGCGGTAGCAGCCCTGTAGGTATGGTTAAGTTGCTCAACCCGTAGGAAGTGGACTTTTTGGGTGGCTTATAACTTCGACAATGGATGAATGTTCATCATTTTTTGTGAAAGAAGTATATGCCCCCGCCTCAGATTGATTCTGCAAAGTTTGCTGAAGTTTCGTTCAAGAGGAGCAAAGTTATAGGGGCATTCCAAAATGTGTGGTTTTCCCCATAGACGCATGGTCGGATTTTTGGCAATTTTGCGGCAGGAGCAGTGGCTTGGTCCTGAAAGCATGCTTTTATAAATTTGGTGTAAATCTGTCAAGCGGTTTATTTTCCCTTTGCAGTTCGTGGACGGGCCTCTGATTGGCTGAAGGGGGCCACGTGATGCCCGCTGATTGGATGGTGAAGAGCGTGCAGTGCGTCATATTTTTGGAAACAGCCGCTATGTTGGATCCATGGACAGCAGCCGGTGTTCGCAGATAGCGCGGCAAGAAAAAAGTCTGGAAAATACATTTTGGGTTTTTTGGTGGTGGAAAGAGGGGCTGGGAATGGTGGGGGAGTGAAAGGAAGATGACATGGGGCTACTTTTATAGGCGGAAAAAGGGCATGCAGGTGTAGTAGTAGTCAGCGGACAGCGCTGTGCATGGACGGCTTGTGAAACACATTTGGAGTATGTTGGTGGGTGAAAGAGGCTTTGGATAGGGTTGGGGAGTGGAATAAAGATGATATGGATCTGTTTCTATAGGTGGACAAAAGGGTTTGCAGATGTTGCTTAATCTGCGATCCATTTCAGTGTCTGTGGACATAGTTTGCACTGGAAGGGGGTTCTGGGCGAGTTTGGTTATTTCAGTATGTATTGTATGTACTTGTTATATGGTTTCATTACATTGTGGCCCAAGAATCTGGCCACTGGCCCAAGAATCTGGCCACTGGCCATGCACACTGTAGTAATATGTGTACAGTAATTATAGGTACTGTAGGGGGAGTACATAGTATGTGTAATATGGTGGCATAATACAATTGAAGTGCAGAGCAGTAGTGGTTACCAAATTTGTATTTGTTTGCAGACATAACAAATAGGATTACATTTGGTAGGTTTATTTAGTTGCAGATGGTGATAAAGCAGACATATGTGGTTCTTTGTGAAAAACACAGTATACTATGTTAAGCAGGTTAGTTTGAAATGTTGAATTGCATACAATTTCACATATTCATGTACTTTTTAGACCCTCATAAACAGTACATTCGATGTACTATGTTTGGTACAACATTAGTGTGTGCTACACTATAGTTGTATTGACATTAAATAATCATTGGGTGTTTGGGAGAAAAAAATCCATACAGGATTAAAAAGAAACTACCACATTTATTCTAGTTTAAGTTTGACAGTATGTTTGTTTAACGTGTGTTGTACCTAATGGAATTATTAAATTGCTCAGATACCTCTTGGCGTATTCTAAGTATATTTGATGTTAGAAGAAGTATTGTAGTAATAAGAATTGTGATGGCGTGTTTGAAGTGCAATGAAATGAAGGGTATTTTTAGAGTAGTTAGATACCTGTTTGCGTATTCTAACTATTTTGACTTTTAAAAGTAGTATTGTAGTAGTATGGATGTAGTTAGATACAATTTGGCGTATTCTAACTGCTGATAGTGCTACAGTTCAGTGTCTAAATATGGGTTTAAGGAATATTAAGTAGATTTGCTGGTAATCTATGTTTTAGAGTAACAGATGTGTCATTACATCCAAATCAACAACTTGTTTTTTTAACATATGCAGTATAACGGCCTGCATTGGTAGTGGCACCAGTGTGGTAGATTATGCCTATAGTTGTGAAGGTTTTCTTTCCAAGAGATACTTGGCTATACGTGAAGCTAGTAAGCTTGCAGTTGTTTTTGATACCATGTACATTGTACCTTAAAAGCATTAGTATCAGATATTGGCTATGTGAGTCTATTTGGTGGAATGATTGTCTTAATTGCAAAAAGTGCATAATATGCCATGATTTGCATTTTGCAGACGCTAGTGAAATTGAATGTATTCACAATTTGGTATGGATACCTACACAAATTGTTCATTGGGGATGGTCTCTTGTGAAACACGGTTGCAGACACCGAATGTATGTTTCCATGTGTATGAAATCTTACAGATTTCATTTATAGGTATATTTTTGGTCTCTTATACTTGTAGCATGTACATTAGATATTCTTGTGGATCTTCCCATGTGTTTATGGTGAATTTCACCATTCCTATACAAAAGCCCAATTCTTGCCTTATACCTGAGACAATGCACATGTTGTCAGGGTTATTTGTGGGATGTCATTGAAGGACGAGCATTTGCAAACACAACTGGTCTGGGCCGTTTAAGTAAATGTTTTGAACAATTGCTGGTTATTGGAACAGAAGATGAATTGCTTCATTTTGATAGCAATTTACTTAAGTTGTGTTGCTAAATGTAAATGGACCAGATTTGTGTTTTTGTGTTGGGCCTGCACTTGTTTATTTAGAAGAATTATTTGTTGTTTTGTCTTCTGATGGAGTATCAGTTTTTTTGTTTCTCTGGTGGTATTATTGGGAGATTTCTTATCAGTGGTATCTGGTAATATTATCCCCAAAAATATGATTGCCCTACATATGGTCACCGGGAAAAGGCTGTGGTGACTTTATATATGGTGACCATATATATATATATATATGTGGTCAAGGGGAGCAGGGTTTGTTGGGGTGTCCCGTACACCCCTTGAACAAAAAAATGATTTTGGGGTTGCCGAGGTCCCCCCCACATATTCAATTTGATAATGTCCCTGCAAACCAAGATGCCATTTTTAGAAGACGACATTTTTGCAGGGATATTATCACATGGAACCTTATAGGTTCAGTTTGTATTACTTTTCATTTGAAAGGTTTAGTTTTTTTAGGTAAAGGGCACATATCTAAACAGGGGGTGTGCAGTCCACATAGCCTGTTGTATTCTAGGATGCAAAGAATGTCAGCGTTGACTTACTTTGCTTGCATCAAAATTGACTAGGAATAAAACTTCAAGTGTACGCAGACATGAACGTGCTATGTAACCTATACCTTTCTTAATGACTGTGCTGCTAATGTCATTCAAGTTGTGATCTAGGGTAAGACCTTGTGATTTGTGAATAGTGACAGCATATGCAAGAGACAGAGAGAATTGTTCTCTGCGTTTGTACATGTCTTTGAAAAGAAGGAATCTTTTTTGCATCCTATTTTTTTACTTCTGTAAATTTGTCAAAGTGGTAGTTGACAAACTGAATGTTGTTCTCATGTGGATATGTTTGGAAGCCAACAGCTGTGCCAATTGCTCCATTGACTAAACCTTGTGCTATGTCAAGGTTACCTTTTAGAATGACTCTGAAGTTTTGAAACAAAGTCAATATTTTCTCCAATCCAGCTGTGTTGGAGATAGATTTTCGTAAGCTATTTAGTCGTGCTGTTGCATGTTGACACATAGGAAGTGTCATGCCGTGCAATTCTAGTTTGTTTGTGGAGCTGATATGCAGTATGAGTTGCATTTCAACATTATCTCATTGAATTGACTACAGCTTGAAAGGGTTGGCATTAAGGACATGCATTTTATATTTTTTTGAGTTCATTGTTCCATGACATCAGGAGCAGATGTGTTGTATCCATATATCTCATGGATTAGTCTACTATTTAGGATGGATTTTGCATCTTTAGTAATCAGACCAGTTCTAATGCTTTTTAAAATGTTAGCATAGATGTCGTCTGCACACTGACGTATGTTTTGAGTTAGTTCTCGGTATTGAAAATGTTGCAGAGCGTATTGCGGCATTGCTTATGTGCTAATATTTTGAAAATAGGTTGACCTTTTACTACAACTAGTTTTTAGAATTTCTTGCATTCTGAGATTAATTAAAGCCAACATGAGGTTGGAGACCGTGCTTACTTCATCTATCAGGAGAACTTACATTTGTTTCAGAATTCTGCAAACTTTGTTTGCAGCTTCTTCTGATAATTTGTAGTATTCTAATTTGTTTTGGTGTTCTATGGAGAGGAGCAGTAGTTGGTGTAAATTTACACCTCCTATGTTGTAGGCAGCTAAACCTGTGGGGGCTGTTACTACAGCCGAAAGGTTGTTGATTGTTAAGTTTGTTTGTTTGGTTGTTTGTTAAGTCTGCATAATTGGGGTTAAAAAATATATAACACAACAATATACTAACTATTTATAGTATAAAACTATATTTATGAAAGGGATAGTTCATCGGAATGGGAAACATAAATGGGAGGATTAGGAATTTCTGTAGAATAATGATTGGGGGTGAAAGGGAATGAGGTTTCATCAAAGAATCTTTGATTAAGAGTTTCAGAATTTGATGGGGATGATTGCTGGGGACAATGGGGACATGTGCAAGGACAGTCATAGGGAACATTTTTAATGACATGATTTTTGACATATTGTATAAGTTCTTTAAAATCGGTACTTAGTTCATCCAATTTTGTAGACAAGTTTATAATTTGATTATGTACAGGTGGTGATAGGGCTTCTCTTTGTGATTCAAGGGATTGTGCATAATTGAATTGGGACGTGGTTTATGCATGAAAACTATCTACTGTTAGAAAAACGAAAATTATTATTTTAGCAAGGTGTGTACAAATTGCATTATTTGTTTACATTAAAATATGTATTGAGTACCATTAGATATGTTATCGTCACTCATTTCTTCTTTTGGGATGTTCTCCCCTAACCACTCAAGTGTGTTTGCCATTTCTGTGAGAAACAAAACCTGCTTCTGTCTTATAACAAATGTTTATATAATTAATGTTAATAATAGAGAAATAAATACAATGCACTTACTGTATATTGAGAATTTGTTTTTCCAATAATCACCTGGTGTTTCTCAATCTGTATGTAGAGTTGTACTGAGGAGATTATATGAAGTGTACAGTTATGGTTTTTGATTGGTGCATTCCATTATGATGTGCAGTAAATGAAAAAAAAAACATTTTAAAAGTCATTGTTCGTACAAAAAGGTATATTTGCATGTCGTAAAAATGGTAATGATGTTATGTACTTCTGTTTGTTGGTTGATGAGTACAACTTTTTTAGGTCTCTGCTATGATTGCAGGCTTTGTGAATGTTGTTCGATGTGCGCAGACTACCGCACTGTCTGTGGACTCCATATCTGCCACATTGGGGGTGAGTATAATATGAGGAATTTGTAGCACATTAAGGGTGCACTAGTAAAACCTATAACATTAACTGAGAAAACTTTGCTAAAGGGACGTTAAGGTTAAGTTGCACTAACAAAAACCCATGAAATACAATGAAAGAACGTTGTTTAAAGGACGTTATGGTTAAGTTGCACTAATAAAGACCTGAGAAATTCATTGAACAAACTTTGTTAAAGAGACGTTATGGTTACAAGTAAAACTGAAAAAGCTTTGAAATTGACCAGTTATGGTAAACTAAGCAACCATAATTCATGCCACCTCCATGCACTGCTAAAACTAACACCCAGGACATCAAAGATGACATCACAAATGTCACTGATGACATCACCAATGACATCACATATGAAATTAATTTTGATAAAAAGTCTCTTAAAGGGGTTGTGTTTAAAATGTTAGTAACAAGATGTCAAGGGTGATCGGGCATGCACTATAGAAGTGCAATATTTTTAATCTGGTAATTAAATTGAGTAATTATGAACATGGAATAAATAGCTAATCGGTAATAATTTAAGGCTTACTACATGCTTGTGTTAGTATAAAAAAATACATATGAAGACCCACAATGCATATAAATCTGAGGCACATACAGGGAAACTTTAGTAAGGGGGAAAGAAACAACACCACCCAAAAATTATATTAACATTAGACTTTATAATGAAGTACACAAATTAATTGGATGTTAGTCTTGGCAGTGCACGCAGGTGCCACCAGTTATGGTTGGGTTTATAGTGATAAAATAAAATCTCGAAAAAAAAGGTCGAAAAAAAGGTCGAACAAAAAAATGTTTTTTATGCTGTTCTTTATTCGAAATGGGGGGTTTCCCCCCAACCCCCTTTTCTTTTTTTTTACCCATTTTTTTTAATCCCGGACCCCAAAATAAATATATAATTAAAAAAGAGTAATTCGACTTTTTTTTTTCGAGATTTTATTTTCGACCTTATTGTCATTCGAGATTTTTTTTTCAAGATTTTGACCGACCACCTTATGGTTGCTTAGCTTACCGTAACTGGTGAATTTTAAGGGTTATGCGGTTTGAATTGTAACCATAACGTCTCTTTAACAAGGTTTGCTCATTGAATTCCATGGGTTTTTGTTAGCGTAACTTAACCATAACATCCCTTTAAAAACATTTTTTTCAGTGAATATATATATATATTTCTTAGGCTTGTGGAATCTGCTTAGATCACATGCTGTGCATAGGCCGACATCTAGTGGAAGCTACGGAGTATTACAGTTTGTTTTTCGAAACTCGAAAATGGGCGTCGACACAGGGCGTGCCAGTAATACTATCCCTATTGTGACGTCCACTGTACCCATGATCCCTCACGCGTGCAGGACCCTCAGATTGTTTTTTTCCGCCATACTGGTCGGAAGCACTTCGCGGAGTTCCATGGCTTTAGCCATACTTTTGCTAAATATTGTTATATTTACCCATTTCTCCACCCCAACGTCGAGTCACCGAACTTCTACACTCGACGTCGGCCCGGGGAAGAATTAGACCGTCGACAGCTCGGCCCTCCAAGTAGGGAGAGTGGGGGGGCATACTCTACACTCTTTTGGTATATAGGTACATTCTTATATATTCCTACACTTACTAGCCCACTGCCACAAGGTGCGTATGGAGGGTACCCCTTTCCAATTCTGCCCCAAGTGCAACCGCAAGTACCCTTGGGTCGACAGGCACGCCACGTGCAATCTCTGCTTGCCGAGGGACCACCCCAAGGCGAACTGCTGAGCGTGTAGTAGGTTTAAACCGAAAACACTTAAGGACCCTTTGATCAAGCGTTGGGCCCACAACGCCAGGCGTCAGGAGGCCATTGCAGCAGAGAGCGCCTTCAGCGATGGCAGCGACGCCGTACTTTGAGACGGCGACGGCAAAGCGGCGTCAAGAGCGCAAGTCCCCGACCTCGGAAGGTCATCCGGCAGGGCGGCTATGGGGAAGACCCCCGGCGACACAAGCGCTACCCACAGCACTTACACAAAGCACATAAAGTCCAACCGAGATTCGACACGCACGTCGACTTCTCGGAAAGAGGCATATAGAGAACGGTCCGATTCGGTGTCCTCTGGGCGTTCTCGATCTAGACGAAGCCGACTTCCATCCCCAGACCACACTCCAATAGTCGGCGCCCGCAGACCACGTAACGGCGGCTCCCGAGTCCCTACCTCCATGTGTTAAAGATAGGGACACCACCCCCGAACCTCGACGCCAGGCGTCGGAAGGCTCCAGAGGGGCTAAAAAACAGGGAAAACACTCTTCCGCCCACGGGGAGGGGGGAAAACAGGAAGCAGTCTCCGCCTCCTTACACACCTCAAAAACTTCCCACTCATAAACAGACAGACAAGTCCCAGTCCTCTGTTATCCCAAGGACACCTGCTAAAACCAGTAAATCTAGTCAGGATGGTGGAGAAAGCCCCAGAAAGGATCATTCCCAGTTCTAGAGAATGGTCTAGTGATGACATAGACAGGGTTATGTCAAGGATGTCTTCATTGGCAGATTTTTACACAAAGAACCCTGAACACTTTCTCTCCTATACTTCCGACGGGTCAGCACCCTCAGGCTCTAAGGATCCAATACCTCCAGGTAAGAAGTCCCGGTTTGAAGCCCCAACACGGTCTTCGAACCCCTTCTATATACAGCCCTACTCCCAATATCAAGGGGATACATCCTTTTGTGAGGATCCAGATTTGGGCATGTTGGAAGAGCAAACTGGTACAGGCTACTATGGGGATGATGAGGACCAAGAAGAGGAAGAGGAAGACCCGGAGACCTACAGAGTAGATTCCCCAGTAGAGAAAGAACCCCCGATTACCGACTCTCCTGTCGACAATCAACCTCTCCTGAATGCAGTTCTGTCCGAGCGGCAGAACATTTCCACATTGACACCCAGGGTGCTCAAGAGGAGAGGGACTTCGCAGAAGAGTTAGTGGGAGAAAGGAGGCCTGTTGCTCAGGCCATCCCTATCCTTAAGTCTATTCAGAGAAGGATAGACCCTTCACTTTTAAATCCTAACCTCACCAGGGCAGTGAACCCCAGGATTGAGAAACTTTTCAAGGCAGCCCAATCAGACCCACTGTATATAAGGGGGCATCTGAAACCGGACTCCCTGGTTGTTACCAACACCCGTAAGAGGGCTGGAACACCCTTGTCATCGTCCGAAGCTCCTCCCGACAAGGAGAACAAGAAACTGTATGGTTTGGGCAGGAAAGTAGCCTCCACTTCCGCCTACCAGGCAAGGATTGCCAACTCCACCACCCTGTTGGCCAGCTACAACTGCCATCAGTGGGAATAAGTTGCGGCACTCATAGACTCCGCCCCAGAACCCTTAAAGAGCCAGTTGGCACGAGTTGCGGCGCAGGGAAGAGCCGTTTCTGGTTGCATTTTAAAAGCAACCTTTGATGCCGCGGATAATGCCAGTAGATTGATAGCAGAAGGAACTGTTATCAAGAGACACGCTTGGTTAAGGCAGTCTGGATTCAAAGCTGAAACCCAAGCATCTTTGTTAGATAAACCGGTGGAGCCGGATCTGTTGTTTGGTAAGGCGGTCGAGGACGCGCTGAAAAATGCCAAAGACGAATATGAGACACTCAAATCCCTAGGCCAACTAACCAACAAACCCCCTAATCAGAGAGGGAATGGCAATTTTCGTCGCCCACGCGGCCAAAATTCCCAGAGAGGATCGAACTATTCCCAGGGGCAGGGTACACCGTGGATCAATAATAACCAACAGTCTACCCAGGGTTACGGCAGGGGTAATAAAAGAGGATGTGGTAATGGTAGAGGCAGTCCCAGCAAAGGGGGCGGCACGCCTCCACCAAAACAGTGACGCTCCGTTCAAGGTCCCTTCTCACGCAACCCCAGTACGGGGACGCATTTCCAACTTCACCCAAGTTTGGGAAGGGATCACATCAGACAGATGGGTGCTGGCCACAGTATCCGCTGGGTACTGCATAGAACTGTTAGAGCGTCCCCGGAACCATCCTCCACGACAAAGAATACACTGTTTGGAACACCAAAAGATCCTTCTCGAGGAGATCGTCAATCTGCTAGCAAAGGACGCGATAGAACTCGTCCCGGGACACCAGGTAAACAAGGGTATTTATTCAACTTACTTCCTTGTGCCAAAAAAAGATTTGACAATGCGCCCAGTAATCGATTTACGGCCTGCAAACAAGTATGTCAAGCCCCAAAAATTTCGTATGACTACTCTCCAAGAGGTAATCCCCCTCCTAAAAAAGGGGGATTACATGGCAACATTGGACATGAAAGATGCCTATTTTCATATTTCCATGTTCCCAGCACAAAGAAAGTACTTGTGCTTCAAGGTGGACAGTCGGCACTACCAGTTCAAGGTACTGCCCTTCGGGATAGCTTCGGCTCCAAGGGTATTCACCAAGGTACTGGCGGTGGCAGCAGCACACCTACGCAGGGACGCAATCCCGGTGTACCCTTACCTGGACGACTGGCTCATCACGGGGGAGACCCCAGTAATTTGCAGAACAAACATTCAATCGACCTCCTCTTCGATTGGGCTTCTCAATAAACGAGAAAAAGTCAAGTCTGGTGCCAAGCACTTCCAAACAATTCCTAGTAGCTATCCTGGACACTCAAGAGGGGTTGACCTTTCCTTCCGAGGAAAGAATTTGGAATATACTGCTGCAAATTCTGCAATATCAGTCCGGTTGCCAGTTAACGGTACGCAAAGCAATGCGGTTGCTGGGCATGATGGCGTCATGCATTTACCTGGTCCCCCACGCGCGCCTGCGCATGCGTCCCATGCAGGAATGGTTGGGGAAACAGTGGCCTCAGGCAAGTGGTCAGTGGGACGATCTAGTGGTCGTTTTGCCAACACTTGTACAAAGCCTAAACTGGTGGACAAGAGAAAATCTGTCCAAGGGGAAACCCTTTTACGATCCCGAGATACAGGCGGTAGTCACAACTGATGCATGCCTGACAGGGTAGGGAGCTCACCATCTCCACCACACAGCTCAGGGTCTCTGGTCTCACTCAGTGGCCAAGAATCACATCAACCTGCTAGAGCTTCTGGCAGTATTCAGAGCGCTTCAAGCGTTCGAGCCCTACCTGCTAAATCTGTCAGTGCAAATTCGGACGGACAGCACTACAGCCATGTTTTACCTGAACAAGCAAGGAGGGACTCCTTCGCCAAATCTGTCCAAGCTTGCCCAGAAAATTTGGAAATGGGCACTCAGACGGAACATCTTCCTGTCATCGCAACATGTTCCAGGGGATCTCAATTCTCTAGCGGATGCTCTAAGCAGAGTCCCCCTCCCAGAAGAACACGAATGGTGTCTAGACAGAGGAGTCGTAGAAGATATCTTCTCTCAGTGGGGCTTCCCCACTGTAGACCTATTCGCCACAAGCGAAAACAGACAATGCCCAGGATTTGCATCCAGGTTCCCCCAACCAGACTCCCAGCGGAACGCCCTGTGGATGAACTGGTCAGGAATGTTTGCGTACGCTTTTCCACCAACTCCTCTCATCAGGAAGGTGGTCAACAAGATAAACAGAGAGTCGATGACGCTCGTCCTGGTTGCTCCCATGTGGGCGAGACAACCGTGGTTCCCACACTTACGCAGATTAGCCGTATGCGAACCGATCAAACTTCCGGCATGGTACAACCTACTGTCCCAGCACCAAGGTCAAACAGTGCATCCTCAACCCATCTCAATGAACCTGGCAGCATGGCTCCTGAGGTCATAGAGTTCGGGCATCTCAATTTACCACACTAAAAGAATCTAGGAAGCCAAACACGAGGCACTGCTACTTTGAGAAATGGAAGAGATCCGTTATCTGGTGCCAGGATAAACAAATCAACCCAGTTGATTGCACTCCTTCCACTATTGTTACATACATGCTCCACCTGCTGGATGCAGGACTGGTTTTTAACTTACTGAAGGTACACCTGGTAGCCCTTTCAGCATACACCACTTCCCATAACAAGGTGTTGTGGTAGAAAGTACCAGTAGTTAAAGCCTTCATGGAAGGAGTAAAGAGACTTCACCCTCCTATTTCAAACCCACCACCAGGATGGGACCTTAACGTGGTGCTATCTAAGCTCATGGGCCCCCCATTCCAGCCCATGCACAAAAGCAGTCTCAAACACATGACTTACAAAACGGCCTTCTTAGTAGCAATTACATCTATAAGAAGAGTCAGTGAAATTCAGGGTCTGTCAGTGCAAGATCCCTTCTTTACTGTCCATAAAGATAAACTGGTTTTACGCACACACCCTAGTTTCTCACCTAAGTTTATTTCAAAATTCCACATTAACCAGTCCATCGTGCTTCCGGCTTTCTTCCAACACCACAAAGCTCGGCTGAGGTGAAACTACACACACTAGATGTGCGTAGGGCGGTCCTCTACTATGTAAACAAGACCAGACCGCTTAGGAAAACAGATCAGCTGTTTGTCTCCGTAGCTACAGGCAGAGAGGGGGATCGCGTCTCTAAAGGTGCCATCTCTAATTGGATTATTAACTGTATCCAGCTGTGTTACTCGCTTTCTGAAAAAACTCTGCCTTTAACACCTAGGGCCCACTCTACAAGAGGCATTGGGGCCACTCTGGCTTTCATTGCAAATGTACCCCTTGACACCATTTGCAAAGCAGCTACTTGGAGCTCTATTCACACTTTTACTCAGCACTACTGCATTGACACTCATTCCAAGACAGATACACAAGTGGGACAAGCGGTTCTAAGACATTTATTTGCTCATGACCCTTCTCACATCCCACCTCCTTCTTCAGGTTCTGCTCGCTAATCTATGCACAGCATGTGATCTAAGCAGATTCCACAAGCCTCAGAAGGGATCATTACTCACCGTAATCATATTTCTGATGCTTGTATCTGCTTAGATTCACCTGCAACCCACCCTTCCTCCCCTCTGAGAGAAGGCGCATGGATGCTTGTAGTCTTACCTTTCTATCTATCTGCTTGGATTATCTGTACTCACACTTCTCCTCATGCTATTTCATGTCAGAAAAAATACAATCTGAGGGTCCTACACGCGTGAGGGATCATGGGTACAGTGGACGTCACACTAGGGATAGTATTACTGGCACGCCCTGTGTCGACGCCCATTTTCGAGTTTCGAAAAACAAACTATAATACTTCGCAGCTTCCACTAGATGTCGGCCGATGCACAGAATGTGAATCTAAGCAGATACAAGCATCAGAAATACGATTACGGTGAGTAATGTATCATATATATATATATATATATATATATATATATATATATATATATATATATATATATATATATATATATACACACTCGTTTATATACACATTTATATATATGCAGCTGGGACATCCCTCTTTTTTCTGTAAATGTTACTGGAATCTGGGGCTCTAGAGGGGATGCACCTATGCTTCACTCTGGAGTGCCACACTGTTGGTAAATCCCCCACCACCTCCCCACTGAGGGCTAACTTTGAATAATGGCTGAGAGTTGGATAAGTCAGAATGAGAACACCAGTGGACTGTGAGCTGATAGCAGCTGGAACCCACAGATGTGCCGCTAACATCCCATTTTTGTCTGCAAATGTTACTGGAGTCTGGGGCTCCAGAGGGGCTGCAATGAGACTATCTATGCTTGACTCTGGAGTGGCACACTGTTGGTAACTCCCCCCTCCACTGGGGGATCAAAATGAATAATGGGGGAGAATTGGGTCGTGGCTGGCTCTGAACTACAGGAACCAGAATTCATTGATGTAACATCCTGTTACTAACCAGTAGGATTCAACCTTGCACACCTGAATCAGATCTTCGTTCCTGAAGATTGCTGAGGCATGAAAGTTCATGCTAGAAGGAAAACACCAGTGAACTATGAGCTGATTGCAGCTGGGACCCAGAGTTGCGCCTCTATCACCTCTCTTTTGTCTGCAATGTCCGATGTGAGATGCTTAGTGCGGTATGCATTATAGCTGAGGGGCATACCACAGCGATTGTGTACACTGGATGTGTCTGCAAGCCGTGGACTGTCATAAATGGTTCCTCTGGCAATGGTTTGGCCTGGGCCTGGCATCTGCAGGGGCCAAAGCGTACTTTGAGATGCGTATTGGGTCTGCAACATTGCAGAAGGTCATGACGCAGGGATTGTGGACAGTGGCCATGGCTGCAAGTCCTGGATCTTGGCTGCTGCAAGGGGCAATATGTACTCTGAGATGTTTAGCGTTTGCAACATTTGTGAAGGCAGTGTCTGTAACGCTTGCCTTGTCTCATCAGGACCGTAAGTGGCCTGAAAACTCTTTGGGGTGCTGTTGCTGGTCAATCGTTCCCCCTATTTAAAATGAGAGATAAAAGAAAAAGGAATGATTCTAATGTGGACTCTACACTCTAAGGTGGGCTCCCATTACCCCTGCTGTTAGCTCTTATAATTTGTTTTGGGGGCCCGCTTCCCTTCTCACCTGTGATTTGGTTTTGGGGAGCTCTCCATCCTGCTATCATGCAGGGGTGCGTTCGTAAAGAGGCAAGACTTTTCCAGAATGAAGGTTGCTGAGGAACTTCTGAAGTGTTAAGTATCTTGACAATTCTGGTTTTGCTGTAATCTTGCTTTGTGTGGTAGTCTCTGGGGACAACAGTGTTCAGAGGGGGTGTTTTCTCTTGACAAAGTCTAATCTTTTTCTGTCTCTCTTTTATTTGCAGGTTATGAGGAGAGAAATAATTCCCAAGAGAGGATTCACAGGCTTTTAGAATGAACACCACAAAGTCTAGCAGTGCTGAGGTAGGGTGGCGCACGTAGTGATTGAAGGTGCTTGGTAATGATGAGTGTTGCACCCTACTGCAGGACTTCACTTTGTGCCTGAGTCTCGGAGAACTCAGAGGCTGCTTTCTTCAGGAATGCGGTAAGTGAGCGCGTAATTTGTAACTGAGCTGTTATGTAATTCATGTCTATTTTAACCAAAATACCTTTTATTGCAGGTTACAGAATGTCAGAGGTCGAAGAAGAATCATAGTTGTCTGTGAGATGGAGTTCAGAGAAAAGCTCCTCTTACTTTGAAAATTGCTGCAGTGAAAACTTCTGTCAGGAACGTAGGGTGTTTGGTCTGTGGAACTTCCTGGTACTTTTATAAGTTTATAACATGCTCGGACAGAGCTTATCTAGTCCTCCAATCCCAGCTAGTAGTTCCTTCAAGCTATTCTGTCCGTAACCCAAGAGCCGGCCATCTTTCGGGATCCCTCTATCAATAAACTCTATGGTGTTTTCTACTTCGGTCATTGCTATTTAGGCTTCATTTTGAGTAAGTGGTTCTTGAAGGGGTTGTTGGCTACTTGCATGAGATGGTTGACCAATTTCTCTCTCTATTTCTTCCTTAAGTCGATGTTTATCTTCCAACATTTCTTTCTATTGTTTAAATCCAGCATGTGTTGTGCTGCTTTCATTTGCTTTGAACTAAGCTTGAAATGTACCATGGACACCTAATCATTTGTTCTCTATTCTCCAAGATTTAAAGAGCTGTAGTAGAGCCATGCAATTAAATTATTTGTGGGCTGCATATTACTTTTAATGGTTAATTGTACTGGGTTTTGAAAGTCTTACTAGAATTTCTTCACAATTTAACACTGAACATCTCAGCTGATTTATTTGGGTGGCATTATAGTATAGTGCTATTTCAAACAAACACATGTTTTCTAAAGGGGCATTTCTGTTTGGAATTTATATGTTAATGATATTTGTTTTAAGATGTCTTCACTGTAAGTAATTTCTTCAGGGAGGTGTTCAATTTCTTGGTTTGATTTTAGCACTCTTTTTTTGGGAAGAAGCTGGATCAAGGGTTAGCCAGAGAATATCTTCAGATTGTCCATACAAGACTGGGGTATAATCCTTATTTGCCCATGTGGGAGCATTTTGATACCAAAGCTGACTGTTTTTGAGAAAGGGATTTTTCAGATGAAATGTCATCACAGAGGTCTTTAAGCTCCATTTTCTCAGCTTTGGTGAGATAGGCTGTTACACATCTTGTACCGGAATTTTACTTGTCTGCAATTTATTAAACGTCTATATTAGTATTCCACATGGATGCAATGATTGGATTGTAATCATTTATGTACTTGGAGGCTTCATCTCTTTGAATTCTATATATACACTACTAGTGGGGAGGTTATTTACCACTGTTGATGGAGTACCACAAGCACGTGTACACAAAGTGACCTGCAATCAGTGCGAAATGGTGCTGAGTCATGGGAAACTGGGTTTGTACAGCTATGGTACTACCTCAATGAAGCAACACCTAAAATCGTTCCATGGTGGGGCTATTCGTAAGGTTGTACCTTGCGATAAATGTAATAGGTTGAGTTCCCCTACAGCATCCTCCGTTTCCACTCCTGCCACCATAAGAGACACTCCTGTGGGGCAGCGCATCCCTCCAGCTGCCTCACCGGCCATACATGATGCTGTTGATCCTTACCTTTCGAAGGTCACAGTATTGTGCATGTACTGCAACGCAATACTCTGCAGGGGGAGAACCTTCGAAGTGCTTTCAAGACTGTGGTCAAGGAGCATGAAAAGAATTGCTACCTACCTGAATAAGGCTGACCCTACATCTTCCTCTCTTCACCAGCCCTATCTTATCCCTGTGGTTGGTGTCACTTCCTTACCCTCCTTTCCCTTCCTTTCCTTGTGTGTCATGTTTAAAAAACCAAAATAAATATAAAACAACAAAAACCATCCCAAAAAAAACCTCTTTTCAGAGCTGCCTTTCACAGTACAAAAAGAGAAGTGTCAAAGAAATGTGCATTTTTATACGTCCGCGGACATCTAAAATCTGTGCAGTGCTGCCCTGTCACAACCATTGCACTTTTCTCTGGCAGGAAGTGGTGGCTCAGAAAAGAGCCTTTTTGTGTTTTTTTGTGATTCAAAAACTTCAACTGGTCAACACCTACTGCAAAATGGATTGCTCGAATTCCCAAAAAGTTTGCTATGCATTTTGTATATTTCGCAGAAAAATCTGATTGCCGGCATTAGTAAGATGTACTCCGCCTCTGTGAAAAATGTGTGTACTACGAAACATAAACATCAATGTTTTCATTGTGAAAAGAGGACATACCAACATCTCTCAAAAAATCATAGACAGCCTTGTTAACATTGCACCTTGCTTTCTCCATTTGTGGACCAGATGGAGAAGAACACAGCCTCATTTGTCTCTGCGCAATACTGGAAAAAATAACTCTGGAGTTTGGATACATATCCATGACTTTCCCAAGTCCTTCTTTCATTGCAAATTGCAAAGAGATTCCAGACGTGTCCTAAACTGTTCCCTCCACAATGGATAATAATAATTTCTGGATGACACTGTGTCACCAAAGTAGCATAAAGAGGTACCAAATCCAGCCACTTCATTCCAAGCACTGAATGCCAGTGCACTTCCACATGAGGGAATCCAAAATGTACAACCACTCTGCAGCGATCTGCATGCACCTCCAACCAATTTATCCACAAATCTCCCAAAATCCAGACAATTTGCTTTCTGAAACACACAGCCATAGCTATCTCCTCTCTTCTCAGGAAAAAGACTTTATGGCAAACTCTCTGCTCACACATCACACCCAGTAAACCCTATTGAACAATCCTTTCTTGTGCTACGTCTCATTTGCATCCCTCTTAACCTCAAAATCCCTGTATGTAATACGCGTTCAGAGAGGAATTGCCATAGTATTTCGGTGCTGGACTGCCCATGTGGCGGGACAAAGACTGATATGCAAATGGATATTTCCCATCTGTGAAAGGTACAGTGAGAAAAAAGCGTGTGCTGCAAACTCTCATCTCAGAACAGGTTATCATGCCATGTTCTTTCTGCTGGAGAGGAGCGCCTGCTACCTTTTTTGAAATATTTACAAGGAACTTGGGGTTGGTCACCCTAAGTTACCTGGGGGCAACCAGACGTGGACTCCCTGCTCACTGTGCTCAGATAGGCTCAGCTTCACCTCACTGATGAGGCCCAACAAGGCTGAAACACGTGTATGGGGTTGCTGTTGGTACTCTTGTTCAGAGAGGAATTGCCTTAGCATTTCGGTGCAGGACTGCCCATGTGGCGGGACAAAGACTGATATGCAAATGGATATTTCCCATCTGTGAAAAGTACAGTGAGCAAAAAGCGTGTGCTGCAAACTCTCATCTCAGAACAGGTTATCATGCCATGTTCTTTCTGGAGAGGAGCGCCTGCTACCTTTTTTGGAACTTCCTGATTGAGGTCTGCATATTACCAAGAAATATTGCATGAACACAATCTATGAAAGTCATTCCATTACAAAAAAAAATTGCACCATCTTCCAAAAGATTCTCATTTTGGAATGATGACATGCCCACAGAATACATAAAACAAGATATTCCTTCATTAACAAGACATCTTGCTATGTCTTGTTGAGGATTAAATACATGACAAGGCATCCATGCAGTCCTAGGTGGTATATGTGAAAATACTATCGTATAAGATGGAAACAGGTGCATCAGTTCCTTTAGCAACGGCTTCAGTGCACCCTGCAAACTTGTTGCACTCAGATAGCCCAAATACATTGCTCCACAATTTACCACCAGAATATCAGGAGTGTTAGAATAAGCCATATTTGTGTGTATAAACACCTTTAACATTTTTAATTAGTAATATAATGATCTCCCACTATCCACACTCTAACTCTGTCCATCTCATCAACCACAGCAATCTTCACAGCATAGAGCAATACAAAAAATGAATACCCACTCTCCCTATGAATGACACCCTCAGCACCTGATTGACTAATTCCACTAGTCCTATTTCCATGCCACATATGCAGAGAAGCCCCGGATGTGGCATGTCCTGTCTAAGAACAGCCGTGCTGTCCGCGGAGCACTTAACACTGGGGCAGCCCTTCTACCCTTTCCACTTCACTCTCTGCACCATTCCCTAATTGGCTACTGTTAAGCAGCCACACAACCATCCACCAATCACATCCAAGAACCCTTCATCTAACTCCATCATCACAGTTCAGCACTTTAGATGTACTATTGATCACTCTGAGTACAATTGTGCTGTGATTGCAAAGCACCTACAGCAACAACTACTATGAAACTCTCCAATACTTCTGCTTGCAGATTCATGCACATCCACATGCATGAACACAAACTACAGTTATGAACATTTTCTGCACAGTACATGTACAGCTCTTGTATAAATGCATATAAACAGGGTAACTTCCACTTACCCTCTATACCCTGTAAAAATGCTTACTGTCATTTCTCCCATCTGCTATGATCAAGTGTCACTTGCAAAACTGTCTGCTCCCCAAATTTCTGTTTACCCATATTACTAACTGTAATGTGCAAACTGTTATTCGCTTCATTCATTCTATCATTTGTGTAACCATTGCCACCTATTTATCCACATTTCAACCATAATAGCATTTAATGCATTATAGTGCATAGGATGTACATACAATTTCCTTTCTATACATCTTGGATATTTGACATACAATCTATCATTTGAACTTCCTTCAGGATTGATTATAATAGTAATCAGACACAACACACACATCTATCTAACAAAGTGTCCTTTCATGTTAAAAGATGGAAGAAATAACAGTATAATTATAGAAATAGAATATACTTTTTCTAGTGTGTTATAAAATTACACACAGCCAGGAAGAGTACATGCATCTTTATTTATGCACACAGATAGCCAATATCATTTGAAATGCTCCCAGCTGAAACAACAGCACTGTCTCTACAACTGTTCTTCCAATCTACACAGCTCTCTCATTCCAGCTAGTTGCCCATTCCATTCTAGATTTCACAACAGCATTCAACTATGCACAGGTGCAGTCATATCTTTCAAATCATCTACAACTATGTACAGTGTTGTAAAGCAAGACAAACCATCTCCCCCCTTCCCTTCAGTCTGCAACACAAGCATCAGGTCCTTCCTTGCAACCATTACTTTATTTCAGACTCTCCCATCTCCAAGCACCACAGAATAACCCAGTACTTAGTAATCATCTACTGAGTAATAAGCTGGTGACCCCATCAAATCCTTTGGATGTATTTCCCCTAAGCAGCCCACATACCACAATCAAAATATTTGGTAGCATTGTAGAGTTATGCTGCAGTGGTTGTGCCCAGGGCCTAGAGTTTTCGGTGCATGGCTTACGGCCTATGGCCTTCGGCCATGCACCCAAGACTCTAGGCCCTGGCCACAACCACCACAGCATAACTCCACAATGCTATGGCCGTAGGCCATGCACCCAAGACTCTAGGTCCTGGCCACAACCACCGCAGCATAACACACCCATAGAAACAAACACCTACCAAATGACCACAACCCAAAAACATAATACATCCACATCAAAACTATGCACTTCAATTAACATTCTAAAAAATAATTTACTAAACTAAAATAGCCAGTAGTGCGCCTAGTGTTTAGTATGTCCACTGACAGCCGTGGTGACCGGGGGCACCGCAAACACATCACGGCTTTCTACCACCTAAACAAATACAGCATTTGAGCCATCTCTTACTCTCCCACCCTCTCCAAGCACTCATACACACAAACACACTCCCCAAAATTGGATTTATGCTCCCTTCCAGCGCATGTCCGTTCATCCAATATGGCGGGCGCATCGAAACAATTTGACGCACCTCACCCTCATCCCAGCCAATCAGAGAACACATCGAGTGTCCGCGGACACGGCGTAAAACGATTATCCAATCGGTGCCCTGTCCGCGGAGTGAACAGGGAAGTATGTATGCGGAGCAGACATAAATATCACTAATTTTTTTGCCTTATGTTTTGGTCGTTTAAATAAAAACTACTGGACAGATTTACACCAAATTCACAAAAGAAGGCTTTCGGGACCAAGCCGCCGCTCCTTCCGCATATATGGTGAAAATCTGTCCAGCGGTTTGGGCTGTAGGCGCGACAGACATTTTTTCCCATTATGATTATGGGAAAAAAAGACATTTTGGGACCCCCCCATAACTTTGCCCCCTTGATCAAACCTCACCAAACTCGTCTAGGGGGAGCGAAGTTAAAAGCTGCCCAAAAAGTGCTCTACCTATGGGTTTAGCAACTTAACCATAACTACATGGCCGTTACCATATATATATATATATATATATATATATATTTTTTTTTTTTTTCTTTTTTTAGAGCCTTGCCTTTCCTGTTGTGTCTAACATCAGACATGTAACCATTATTTCATCTTTGGTGCAAACCCGTCTAGGGAATCCAAAAAGAAATTAGGTATAGTATTTACCTCTGGTTATGTATCTACGTTGGCAATATTTGCCACATTTATATTGTTGGAAATGTAAAGTTTGAGTTTGTAACTCATTATTATGTCTTCTGTAGGGATGTTACAGGCCATGTATTTTTCAATACATTGAAAAACAGGCTCACCAGTGTCATATCCACATTTGGCAGCATTTTTTATCAACATATCCACAAGAAAAGAGTGAATAGCTGGTGCTCCTCTAGAGTGGTATTTTTCCAAGTGGAGGACAATTCATGATGCAGATGAAATGTGACATGGCTATACATTGATGATGGGTAAAGTGAAACATTTATGGGATCTAGAGTTCTGTTTAAGTCTATTCCATCATTATTTTTATTTGCAATGCATAGGAAGTCATGTAATTCATCCTTTGGATATTCTGCCCAACTGAGTATGACAAACAACATAGGGTATCTAGGTTCCTTAGCATGCAGCGAATGTCAGAATTACGTCAGAACCAGCATTCTGTTTTGCCACATATAAAATAATGTATTGCAGCCTACAAAGCTCTCCCTTGGCGCTTCCTCTATTAGTTTGTGTGAAATCAATAATGTTGGTCAAACAAAGTTAGTGGTCTAAAAAGGATATGGTTGTCAAGCACAAGTACTTTCCCAAAGTGTGTGATTGACATACACACTAAACGTCAAATTATATATAGATGAGAAAGACACTCTAATGCGCCAACCTGATTTTTTAGTTGTTTGTTTGTGAGTCAATTGAAGAAACAATACATCAAATCTTTTTGTCAGGATCAAAGAGGAAAATCCAATTTTATTTGTTTGCAAAAATCGAAAAAACAATTGGGTGTTACATCACACCTTATGTTTTATAGCTTCATTCAAATTGAAATAGACAATGGATATGTGTTTTCACAATGTAGCTAGCAAAGCAATGAATATTTCCAAGTAGCTTGTAAAGTAAATACCTCTCTCAACACGTGTTTCCCCATTGATTATTACAATGGTTCATCAGGAGAGACAGAGGGTATTCTAAGGCAAAAATGAGAAAAAGAAAAGAAAAGAAGAAGAAAAAAACAATGAATGTAAAGTTTAAGGCAATCAGGGGGCTGTAACAAATAATAAACAATTCATAATTATGAGAACAATTAAGCTATATCTCTTCAAAAATAAATAAAGTTGTTGACCAAAAGGTAAATCTTGTTGTATCCAGTTTTAGTAGTTTAAGTGGTACTGGAAATCCAATTGATTCAAAAGGTAATTAACCAAGTATTGTTCAGTGTTAGTCCATGTTAAGACTAATTCAGGAGGATGATGATTGAGAAAGGAAAAATATTGTTTTAAATGGGGGTATTTTGTGTTTTACTAATGTCATGGAGAGTCAATACCAAACTTTAAGTGAAAGACTTAAAGAGCAGTCATTATTTTAATGTTATATTAGAGCTTGGAAAAAGAGTAAGGAAATCCTTGAGAGGATGTAGAACTTACATAAAATTATGGATGCACGCCATGATAAGCGTTGAGATGTTGCTGTCCTGGTGGATGCACAGCATCTTAGTTTGTATCTGAAAGTTTTATAGCGGTGAAATCGTGGCATAATAACGTGATGACGTCATGCACAGCGTGCCGTAGCGGAGCGTCATGACGTCATCGCGCACCATGTTTTTCGTGCTCATTTTGAATTTTGTTGACATGAAAATAGAAAGGTACATTTCCGTGTAAAAGTTCCAATCAGGGTTTTTAGATGAGAATTATATATTTTTTAAAATGTTCTTAATGTATTGAAAAAGCATCCAAGGATATTTTTATCTCCTTCTAGGTGACAGATATTGATTTTTTGATTTAATAAAAAAGGGGGATAAAGGTGGGACAAAGAAGGGGGGGTCCCTACAAATGATTGAGATGCGTTATGGAGATGATCTATGATTGAAATACATGGGGAATGTGTGTAAATAGCCATGATATAGGAGGCAAGAAGCAAGTTATCCTAGGAACAAGAAACAAATGATATCAGGGACAAGATGAGCAAAAAGGGAAGAAAAATTAGAAAAGAAAGTCAAATTTATCAAAAAAGGATTGATGTGAGGAAAGGAAAGAGAGCTACATTTCACCAGTGAGAAAAACATTTTTTTTCCAAACCTCATGGTTATAAGACATTCATACTGTAGCATATTTCATTGTCAAATTATAGCCAATTAAACATCTCTGTGTCACATCTTAAACCTGATATACAAGTGTCCATTATACAAATCCATTTGGATTGACATTTTCGTAGAAGAATCTCTTTTTTTTCCTCCTCTTGGGGGTGATGAGACTTTTTCCAAACCAATTATTTTAAAATCCTCAATGTTGACTGTTGGGTGGTCTGTGATGATGTGGACTGAAATGGGAGATCGGCTTTTATTTCGTATGGCTCTCAAATGTTCAAAAATTCTGATCTTTAGTTTACGGATGGTACTACCAATGTACAACCTACCACAGATGCATTCAATCCCATACATTCCATTTTTGGAGTTGCAATTTATGAATTGTTTTATTGGTTTGATTTTGCCATTAGGAAGTTGTATTTCTTTTTTGCCAAGTTGGACAAGAGAGAAAAGTTTACATAGTCCACATTTATGGGTGCCGATGATAAGGTACTGAAAAAAAGCTGTTTGACATTTGGTATTGGACTGAGAAAGCTCAGGCTGATTAGGTTTTTGATAGTTGGTGCTCTCCTGAAACAGATATTTGGTGTAATGTCTAAGTGTTTTTGTAACCTCGAGTCCTTTACGAGAATATTCCAATGTTTGGTTAATATTTGTTTGAGTTTTTTAGTTTCTGTATTTGGTGCTGGTTTCATGGTTCGAGTTTTGGGTTTATCCCTTAGTAGAAAATCTCTGGTAATCCGTTCTGCTTTATTGATGGCTTCTTGAACATTCCTTTGATCATAGCCTTTTTGTTTGAATTTGATTAGGGTTTTTTTAAGCTTATCTTGATAGATAGAAAGTGTGCTGCAATTTCTCTTGATGCTGAGAATCTCCCCATAAGGAATGTTATTTATTGTGTGTCTGGGGTGATGTGGTGTGGCAAAGAGTAGACTATTCCCTGCTGATGGTTTAGTAAAGAGTTTGGTTTGACTTTGGGAATTTTCCACGAATAGCTCCAGATCCAGGATCCAGGAATTCAATGTTCGTAGCACTTGCTTGTTTAGTAAATGATAAATTATAGTCATTCGAATTGAGATAGATGACATATGTTTCTAATTGTTGAGTGTCTCCTTCCAAAATAATAAGAATGTCGTCGATGAAACAACCTTGAAATTTGATGTTGCTTTCGAACAGTGAATGTTTCCAAGCATGTTTCAATTCAAATAGGCCCATAAATAGATTGGCGTGCGAGGGGCAAATTTGGACCCCATAGCAGTGCTTTGGAGTTGTCTGTATAGGTTATTGTCGAAGGTAAAGATATTGTTATTTAGGCAAACATCTAACATTTCAATAATCATGTTGTTTTGCTGGGAAAAGGAGACTGATCTGGTTTTCAGAAAAAAAACATGGAACTTTCCAACCCCTTTTTATTTTGGATGCTGGTGTAAAGTTGGACTACATCCAATGTGACAAAGAGGTAATTTTTTTCCCACGGAATCTGGTTTATTTGCTGGATTATGTGCTTCGTATCCTTGACAAATGAATCTAAACCTGATGCTAAAGGCTGGAGATGAGAGTCAATGTATTGCGAAATGTTTTGTGCCATTTACATTGGCCAAGCAATTTGTAATTCTTGACTCCAACACTTCATCTTTGTCTTTTATCTTTTGAAGTAGTTCACTAGCTGACATATTCGTAAAGTGGGTTCCAGTTAGTGTGTGCACCTCCATAGCATAGAGTTGCTAGTTCACTTTCGAATAAATGATGGAAAATGTATCAAATATTTTGATGGTATCTTGGGTCTTCAGAATACATTCAGAGACAATGATAATCAGATTTACTGATTTTTATATAATTCTTTCATCATTTCCTCCTCCTCCTGTAGGGAAGAGCAGTGGAAAACAGTGTGCTCCTTTCCCCATACACTAATTGGAGACCCTTGGGCATGACACATTTGGTGTATTTCTAAAGCATCTTCCATGGTGTCTCTTAAATGTGGTGGGTGAATTGTGTGGTGGTTAAGCATATCATGCATATTGTTACGATCAACACATTCCAAATGATCAATTTGTCATGTATTTTCATACATACTGGTTGTTTATTATAAACTGTTCTCTGTGTTTATATGTAGTATTCACTGTGCTCTGTGAAATACTCTAGGCTTTTACTTTAAGTCTACAAGTGGTTGCCATTTTCATAAAATCTAATGTTTGTACACTATTCACTAGTACAATTAAAGACTGATTTACTAATCACCCTGCTCCTAGAGCTTCTACATTTTCTTTGAGGTCCAGTGGTAAATCTACTATCATGCCACACATGTTTTTAAGTAATTCTGATGGAGGAAATGTGTCAGTTGGCTTAAAATCGTATTGCAGCTTGGAATGTGTGTACTGTTTTCAATTATAATACTTTCACACATATTATTAGAGCTGAGGTGGTATTTGGTTGTCATTGAGAGTGATATTAGAAATGGTGCATAGAGTTGGACTTTTAGCACTGTACAGTTTATGTACATAAATGCGCATTATAACATTTTGTGTTGCTAACATTCTTATGTAATGCAAGGTGCTTTTACAGAATGTTCCTGAAATGTAGTCTAAAGAATATCCACTTAGTCTAGTGTGAATGTGCACTGGACAAGAGTCCATGTTTTGTTGAGTTTTGGTTCTACTTTTTTCTTTTGCTTTAAAGTATTGCTTTAAACGTTTGAATGACTGTTGGCCGCCATTACATATTGAGATGCACGTCCATTTGTAGGCTAGACAAACCATCTGGAGGATTTGGTATATTATTTGGTTGGGAAGATTGTTTAATGAAAGTTGCTTTTTTCATAAGAATGTCTTCTAATATCTCAAAGCCTCTACCACATGTATCTATGGCAGTTGGATTTGTTTAATCTTGGTTGTATGCTTCTTCATTGAAGTATGGTTCTGCACTAGGTTTGTGACACCATTCGCTGACACAAGTTGCAGAAGTCATCGACATTAACATTGTGCATGTTTCTAAGATTTGTTTGCAGTGTTTTTTAAAACTAATTTTGTTAATTGTTTCATTTTGCTTCAAACTACTATACATATTTTTCTTTTTAGTTTGATGGCTCTCTCAAGGATCGTTTCTGAGACTAGCTTGTTTGTAATTCACAGGTGAGGACCATGACTCCTCAGATTTATTAATGAGTTTGTTGAGGACTTTATAATGGAACAGTTTTCGCAAAATAGATTTTTGGGAATTTTTATTGGTGCGCTATTGATATTTACATTGGCATTGAAAGATATGGTTTCCATCTATTTTGTGATTCTGTAGGGCTAATACTCTGTTGAATCTGTTAGTCGGATAATTGTTGTAATTGTTTGCATTTAGGAATTTGACTTGTCTGGTGTGGTTATTTAATGTAAAAAGATTTTCCAGGCACCACAAGACAAAGGGGGGGGGGGGCAGAGGAGAAAATAGCAGTAGCGGTCCTACAAGGGCTTGTGACATTCAGATTGTGCAAGTGTGACCAGGAAGCGGAGGGAGAGGGAGAAGTGCAATGTCTCAAACTCACTTCTCGCAGCATCACCCTTTTCCGAGGATCAGCGCATTGGCCTTGAGCTATCCTCCTAGACATATTGAGCATTTATGCATAATGGTTACACACATTTTAATGTTAGGGTGAGTATAGTAAATGAACACCAAGCCCAAGGTGCCTTATTCGCTTAATGATTCAAGTATATCATTATTTTATCATCAATATATTTCTCAAATCCGAAGCTCTGTGGTGAATTCTTATCCTCAGAAAATGCTCTTTAATATTATGCAAAACAGGCATAAGTCCTTGTGGGTAGCATGCATGCACTTTCCCTTTCTCATAGGGTATTTCAAAAGAGTAAAACAGTAGTGTAACTCGCTGTCCACTTTCGAATTAATTGTGATTTCTTTGAAGTATTTGTAATGGGCTAGGGTACCTATCGCACTAAACTGCATCTGGGTGCAGATGACAAGCATGAAAACTTCATCTCCAGGGGATAGTCAAAGCAGAGAACACTATCTGAAAGATGCTAGCATAAAATGTGCATATTTGAACTGTTAGATTTTGATGGATTTACAAAAGGAAGTAAGCTCTTTCATGCTTCGTATATACCAGGGCATCGAGTTTCACAGTCTAGTGCCATAGACGAGAACCGCTGATCCCCTCTAGAGGAGAACCGCAAGGATGGGATCACCATCAACAACTTATCTGATGACCAGAGTGTTCGGCTTGGTTGATGCCATCTTAATTTGTTTGCAAGCTATGAAGGTGTGAGATTGTGAAGACATCTAAAAACCAGACATAGAACCTTAACATTGATTCTTTTCTTCACTGGGAGTCAATTTATAGATCTACGCAGAGCTGAAATGGCTGTTGTTCTAGGGACTTTAATAATTAGCCGAACTGCTACGTTAAAGTCTGGTCAGCTGTTTCACCGGGATACCCGCAAGCAGACAGTTAATGTAATACATGCAGAGCTGACTAAAGTTCCCACTATCACAGCATGGTCTTTTTGCCGTATAAAAGTAAGAGCAAGGCAAAAAAGGTGCAGAAAGTGGAAAAAAGACTGCACCTTGGCACCTAACTGGTTTTCACGCCTGAAGTTCGCTTGCCAGATACAGCTCAAGTTTTTAACTTTGGACTCATAGACCAGGCATGAACCCATGGGTTTTGGAGAGGAAGGGAGTTTACTGACATCTGTTAGCAGGTGTTGAGGTCCAAACAGTGCTACTTCTTTTAGCTTCCGTCAGTTGTGAGACATCTGAAGGCTAACGTCATTCAAACAGTGATCCAATTTCTGGAATGATTCCTCACTATTACTGACTTTCATAAAAATCTGAGTATCGTCTGCATATGAAAGTACATTTCCTGAAGATGTTCATTAGAGGTTTCACATAAAGATGAAACAGGAGAGGTGAGAGTGAGGAACAATGGGGAACACCACAGCTCAGAGGAATAATCTCTGATAAATACTCATTACACTTTACTTGTTGCTGACGGTTGGACAGAACGGAGTTGAAACATAACAAAACCTTCCCACAGACTCCCCCTACTGTATTTAGGTGGGAGAATAAGATTCTACGGTCTATCATATCTCCGCCCTCTGCAACTCATCCAGAACAGAACTGCAAGACTTGTCCTTGGCCTCAAGCTCTGGGATTGTATCTCTCCAGCCCTGAAATCTCTTCATTGGATCCCAGTGTCTGCAAGGGTTAAATTAAAGACCCTATGCACTGTCCACAAGGCTTTCTGAAGCCTGGGTCCAAAATGCCTTCAGCTCTTCCTCTGTAAATACCTTCCTTCTCGAGCTCCTCGCTCCTCCACCTCCAACTCCCACAGGGTCAGTCGCTTCTCAAAGAAATGAGCTGTGGGTAGATCTCTGCCTTCAGCTGGGGCCTCCCTCTGGAACAGCCTCCCTGCCACTCTGAAACTTGAGGAGAACCATCTCCGGTTACGGAAGCACCTCAACACCTTCCTCTTGCCTTCTGCCTTCTTCCCTCCTCTCCCCTGCGGATCTGTTCTGCTTCGGCATCGTGCACCTGGTTACCCTCTAATTTCAGGCCCAGGTACTTGCCCACCCTGCCACGCACCTGCACTGCCTCCTGTCAACCCTTGCACTTGGGTCTGTATCTGTAACTCTACAGTCCCCCCTTTTTTGCACTTATCAGACACCCCCTGTCTGTGCCTTAAACCTAGCATTTGTCACTTGCTGGCTGCACTACCACTTGTTTTTATTCGTTGATCAGCACTTTCCATTCTCCACTCCCCTCCTGCACTTTCCCCTTTCCCTCTACCCTGCCCTTGCACGTTCTCAATGTCACTGGGCATAGTAAGATCGTTGTTTTTGTTCTCCCTTGTTCCCCTCCCTTCCCTCGTCGCGCTCTGAAACACTTGTGTATGAGCGCAATACAAACAAAATATCAATATAAGTATCAAAAACTGACGAAAGGTCCAGCATGACGAAGAGGGAGAGTTCAGCATTATCTGACCAGTCCAGTAAGGTCATCCTAGACGGTCACCAGAACTGTTTCTGTACTATTTTTTGGACGGAAACCAGATTGTAAGGGGTCCAGGAGGGAGTGAATCTGCACATGTTCTTGGAGCTGGTTCATCACTATTTCCTCTATGCCCTTGCCTGGCCAAGAAAGGCCAGCAACTGGGGGTTAGTTTTGGTAGTTACAAGGGTCAAGATTAGATTGGTTTAACAGAAGGGATAATGTGGCAAGTTTAACTTCAGATGGGACTGAACCTTTTGACAGTCACACATTTATGAAAGCAGTCATTAAGTGAGCCAGTTCTCGAGCATAATACTTTGCTGCACAAACAGGACGGATGAAAAGTGCATCATTATTGGGTTTCATTTCCTTTAATAATGTACAGATAGTCCTGGGAAACAGGCTTAAAATCAAACGGTAGGGGTGCAAAGGTGTACATTGAAGAGGAAGTGGAGGACAGCAGACTCGGGATGACTTCAATCAATGGAAGGCTTTGGACAATTGTGTCCGGAATTTTTTCAATGGTGTAAATGAAAAAAGCATTCCATGCTTTAGCTTGAAAGAATGAAGGTTCAAGAGGTAAAGAGCTACATCTAGGATGAAAGAAATTGGCGATGGAGGAAAAGAGTTCTCGAGATGTGTTGTGTGATGTCTGAATTTTGTTATGTAAGTATTTGGATGTGGCGTCAAGTATAGCAGCTTTCAAATTTTTCAAAGCAGTTTTTACATTCAATGTCACTAACGGGCTTCTCTGATTTCTCCAAAGATTTTCTAACTGACAATATGTTTTCTCCAGGGTGGCTATTAAATGGGAGTAGCAGGGTTTGGAAGGTTTCTTGAAATTCTTCTGTACAACTGGTACATGTTCATTGTAAATGGAGTCTAACACCCTTATCCCATGTTTAAGGGGCTCTTCTCAACCGAGGGAGGTGTTAATAGAGGCCAAGACATTTGCTAATAGTGCATTAGGAATGGCCTCAAAGTTCTTTCTCCTTCGATATGTATGAACTAACTTCCTGTGGTTAGTGGCAGGTAATTTGCAAGGAGGCACAAGGGAGAACAAACTGAGAAAGTGATCCGACCAAGAAACGGGTCCAATACTAGGCAACCTTCTATCAGAAGAAAATTATATTGTGGCAATAAGCAACAAGGTGGCGGGCCAATACCGCCCGAGGTAATGCCCCAGGGGCATTACCTCGGGCGGTATTGGCCCGCCCCCGAGGGGCTTATTGCCATTAGTACCCCGGCCCGTTAGACCGGGGTACTAATTGCTTTTTTTTCTGTTCCGAAACATGTTTCGGAACAGAAAAAAAGAAAAAAAGGGAAAAAAAATGGCTGCCGCAATGGAAAGGGAAAACATAGTCTGTTTTCCCTTTCCATAGCGGCCACCGGGAGCGGATGCGCTGGGAACAGAAGTGTTCCCAGCGCGTTCGCTTCCAAGAGCAGAAGAAAAAAGAAGGTAAGTGGGGTCGGGAGGGCGGAAGGGGGGGATGGGGAGGAAGAAAAAAAAAATACGTACCGCGGTCTCCGGCGGGGGACGATGGAAGCCTCCAGCCATGTGGACGATTGAAGCGGGGATGGCCCCGCTCCGAGTCTCCACACGGCTGGAGCCTTCCATCGTCCCCCAACGGAGATCGCAGGATAGAAGGTAATTCGGGTGGGGTGGGAGGTGGGAGGAGGGAGGGAAAAAAAATTCTTACCTGAGTCACCGGCGGGGGACGAAGGAAGCCTCCAGTCATGGGGAGGCTCGGAGCGGGGATTGCCCCGTTTCGAGCCTCCTCATTGGCTGAGGGGCTGCCACGCCCCCCCACCGGGAACAGAGTAGCCGGCACGCACGGCGTGGACGGGAATACCGTGTGGTATGGCTCGCAAATGAGCCAATCACCACACAGTATTCCTGTTCAGCCGCGCGTGCCAGGTACTAATTGGTGATTTTAGGTTTTGAGAAAGTTCTTTGCTCCTTAAAGCAAGTGTACCATTCCTATTATGTCTATAATATATACTGAAAGTGTTTATTGTAAATGATCTTTGCATAGATTGAAAATAAGCCACTTTACAATGTTAAATAATTTGTTTTCTTAATAGTTAATAGCTTCTTTTGCACAAAAACACAGCAGCCACTCACACGTTCAAGGTAACTGTATTTTCAGAGTAATTGCACTGTTGTCATCAATAGCTGGAGAGTTTTTTTTTAACAAACGCCCCCTATCAACATGACTCCCACATACAGAGAAAGGGAGACAGAGACATAGATTGAGACAGAGGGAAACAAGAGACATTGCACACTCGATCTGTGCATGGTACTCCAGGTGCAGCTAGTGAAATAATGTGTTTTTTATGTGAAAAAAAGTATTTGGTAGTGTTAAGGGGCTTTTGTGAGAAATTGTGGCCACTTTTGAGCCGTTTTAATGTTTTGGACCAGGTAAATCCATGGTTCCGGAAATGGCTCAGAGTTGGCCACATTTATTCGAAATAGCCTTTACCACTGACAGATACGTTAACAAAAAACAACATGCTGTGGCTACTGCGGTGTTTGTATTTGTGGGCCAGACAGTCTCCTTGTTTTTGTTCTTTGCATGTATGAGCCGTCCTAAACAAATACAGACACTACAAAAATAATGTCAGATCGTGTTTATGTGTGAGAAAAAGTACGTGTCAGACATAAGGGGTACTCATGGGAAATTGTGGCCAATGTTGAGCTTTTTTTTATTTTTTGGACCACGTGAATCCATGGTTCCAAAAACACCTCAAATTTGCCCACAATTCCTCAAAATAGCCCCTTACTACTAGCACATCCCTTTTGGCATACACCATACTGTTGTATGAGTTGTGCAGTGGCAGTATTTGTGCTTTCGTACTTCTCTGTTTCTATTCGTGGAAATGACTTACACAAATTCACACATTGCAAAAGTGATAATAGGCTGTTTTTTTGAGTGAAAATAGAAATTTGTCAGTGGTGAGGGAATTAGTAAGAGCTTGTACCCAATTTAGATCTGTTTTTATTTTGTGTAGAAAGTGAATCAAGGGACACGAAAAGGGCTCAAATGTTGTCACAATTACTTAAAATAGCACCTCCATTGGCGAATACTTCCCATGACAAAAAACAAAGGATGTAGCATGGTTCTTGATTGGCACCGGTCTGTAGTGATATGCTCCGATTCCTCTATATGCTATAAACTAGTGGCACTTATTTACAGGACGGCTGCAAGTCTAAATAGAATAAAAGCAATCTGGTACCTGTGCTAACCTCACTATATGTTCGCAAAGTGTGTCACAAAAGCCCAGTCAGTGCCTGGCTCTGGCAGTGCCAGCAACTAACACCAGTGCCCCATTTCTTTAAGTAGGCAAGTGGGAAAATGAAGGGCATTCTTAAACAATTGATCTTGTCACAGCATACCATAACATGACACAAAATTAACAGAAATTGCAATCACGTTTTGAAGGTGTATCAAAATAAAAATACTATTTCAGTATTAGTGATATTTTCGTCCAGCAATTGGACACTTCACTGGCTCTCCTCTTGAAGCTATGCAGTGCAGAACATAGTGGATGCCCCATGAACTAGGAGGTTAGAGGGAAGATGCCTGGGTACATGGTGCTGTCTGGTTGAGGAGCGGCAAGAGCTGCCGAGGCGGAGTATTAAGGTTGAATAGAGTGATCAACAATTAGCTAGTTGCTGGTTGGACCCTTCATCCTATAGTTCACAATAGGCCTCATTACGAGTTTGGATTTAGCCATGCTGTTTTTACCGGCATGGCTACCCCCAAACTCGGGTCCGGGTCCCGAAAAATGGGAATTACCGGTCCATTCCGACCATAGCGGGCCCAGTAATTCACATTTGCGGGACCCTGACCCGGTACATCCCCAGTCCCATTTGAGCCCCCATAGGGCTCAATGGAAATGGGGGGGATGGTAAGAACCGTCTTGTTAATAACGCGACCTTTGCTACCATCCTGTTCTGCTAGCGGGTGCCGCTCTGCATGTCTGGTCTGACCAGGTGTAAAGAGCAGCCCCGCGAGCAGAACTCGGAATGTTACGGCAAGGTAACAACGACACCGGTAGCACTAACGGCGCCATTGTTGCCTTACCACAACATTCATAATGAGGCCCAATGTGTCTGAAAACCCTACTCTTCAGTGTGATATAGTACTTGTGGAAGAGACCAGAGGGTCATTAGGAGTTTCAATGGCTAATTCTGGTGGGATACCGGGAAACAGCACTACCGTTACCGGCACCTGATATCCCAGGTTTACCAGTATATTACAGGTGCTGGCAACGGCGGTCATTCCCCATTCCATTAGGACTCCATGGCAGAATTGCTGGTATTACGGGCACCAGTATTAGCGGTGCCAGTAATACTGGCTGGTTTTTGTCAGTGGGGGGCTGATTTGCCTCCAGCTCTTGGCGGAAGGTAAATCAGTCAACCCCCACTGGCAAACGTGTAGTTTGGCGGTGCAGGAAAAGTGGCAGTGACAGAATTTCTTCCACTTTTATCGCCACTTTTCCTGCATCATCAAACTTGTAATGAGGTCCATGCATGTGCATAGCAGGAAAAGACATGTTTGCTATGTTTCTCACTTTCCGTTTTTTGTCTCCAGTCTGGCAATGGTGTGACTTCTGGTGTTGTGCTGGGCCTTCAGAGGTGGGATTTCCTCATCTGAGTGAATTGGTGTTTTGGTTGTGACTGCCTTAGGCACAATAAAGTGCATGCTGAACTGTAAAAACCCAGTGAGAATTCTGTTATTAAATAAAATCCACCAATTAAGAGATGGCTTTCCATACAGTGAAAAAACAGTGTGGCCCTCAATTCTTTGCCATGAAAAATGTACGAACACTGATGCATATACATTTGCAAAAATGTTTAAAACACTATGTTAGGAAAAGTTTGTATGCAGTAACCTCTGGGAACACTACAAACAACTCTGACTACAGGTATAGGAAACACAACTTTTGGTATAAGCTTGTACTACACAGTTTTGGTAGCGTGTTGAGCAGCCAGGCTTATCTCAAGAGGGGTCAATGTGAGCTGTAGTGGAATTACACAGAGGTTTACAATTACAAGTATTCAAATAAACTCTTACACTCAAGGTTTCTTGAATAAACAATTATTAATTTAGCTATCAGTCAGTTAGAATAAGCCTTCTTCAGAAGGGAGCAATATAATAGTAACACTCAAATACACTTCATGAAATACACACTCTTAATATCTCTAAAACAGTAGATGACCTTTTGGGTTGGCCCACAGACACTAGCTAACACCGTCAGTTGACTTCCATATGCTAGGGTGCTGGGGACATTAATATAGTACTGTTGCATTTAGAATCATATGGTAATAAGTCAAAAGGAAAAGATTAGTTAGAACATACATGATACCACAAATATTCTTAAGCAGGCAAATATTTTTGAGTCCCCCCAGAAAGAGTCATTCAGTACAATAGGCTAAGCCAAAGTCAATGAGCAAAGGTCTTATATAGGATGAAGCACCTCTGGTAGGTAAATGGAAAAGTCTTTGCCAGTGGTCGAAGCGGGCGGGAGCGGTCGGGAGCAGTGGTCCTCTGATTCTTTTAATTAAGTTTTAGCGTTCCTCTACTTTTATTTTAAAAAGAAACCGTTCCGGAACTGCACTGCACAGGACGTTTCCTTAAAGAGCAGGCACATGTTTTTTTATTTTTTTTATTGGGCATGGGAGGGGGCGCGGCGATGGAGTCTGTGGGGAGCGGTGGAGGCCAGTAGGAAACATAGTTCCACTACTTTGTTTCGTATATTTCAACCACTGGTCTTTGCACAATGTTTTAGAAGTCTTTGAAGAAAAGAAGAATCAAATGTAGGGACACAAGCTGGTTAGACTTGTGAGTGGTAGAGGATGCAAGCAACTCTACAGCAAGAGGTAAGTTCTCTCAGACTTTGTACAGTACCTTTAAAATGAAGAAACGATGCAGCAGATGACTCCTGTTCCTGTGCAGCTCTGCAGGTCTCACTGTTCCTGGGCCTCGGTCGTGGGGACAAGAGGGAGGACATGGGGAGACTCCAGCAATGCACTGGGATGGTCAAAACTCGCAAACCAGCAAACTTCACTTTCAGTGGCTGTTCAGGGTTTTAGCTACTCGCGTCTACCGCAAATAGCAACACTGTGGTTCCTGGCTGTCGAGGTGGACTTTCCTTGCTTCTGGGGTCCTGCACTCTGTTGAGGGGGATCAGGCTTAGTAAGTCTTGCTAGTCTGGAGGATCTTCCTGGAGCTCTTGGCCAGCTTCAAAGCAGCTCACACAATCTGGTGTTCCTCTCCCTGGCTACATGGTTTGCAGCTGTAACTCTGTGGAAATTCAACCAGCTCCGAGATGGATGTCCATGTGGCTTACTTTGGAGTTGATTGGTCCCACCAACTTGCAGGGGCTTCTCTGTCGATGCAAAGTTGGCCTTTCTGCACTGCAGCAGGGCTTCACTGGGCAAACCAACGGTCCAGAAGTTGCAGCAGGTGTCCTCTTCAAGTTCTTCTTAGGTACCTTCATCCAGTGATCGACTCTGCCTTCCAAGTCAAAAGCCTCGCCTTTTATTCAGTTCTCTCCCATTCATTCCAGCATAGCTCTCAGTCACCCAGCAGGTCGGCTGCCCTTACCAGACAGTCAGCCGGCCAATCACCACAGAGTGCATTTGGGTCTCCTAGGAGACTAAGCACAGAGAGTTTCGGGCACCTACCTTTCACTTCCTGCCTACCCCAGATCCCTGGAGCCAGAGGATGGCTTCACTCGTGAATCCCGCCAAAGGCTAAATGAACAATGGGACCAAAACCGGTTTGGCACACAGAGTAAGTCTCAAGAAGGACCTTTCCACAAAGAAATGGTGAAAAAAGAAGCCTGACCATTTTGACAAAAATTACACCATGGGTGCTTTACTGCGGCTGCGAACACGGCCCACAGTAAATGCACACAACGGTAGTTAAAATGAAACCACTGCCACGAGCCATTCAGTGAGGAAAGGGTAACATAAAAAATGTTACATGAGACGCTAGACAAAGGGGATGCTAGGTAACCCCTCAAGCAGCCTATTGTAAGATAGTGTGTGCTGGGTCTAGAAAGTTACAAATGTAAGTAAAGCCAATTTCACTTTAGTGCTCTTGGAAACAGTAGTTTATCCAAGAGAAGGTATTTAAACCTTTGGGAAATATGAAAGACTTCCCTGGGCCACTGCACTGAAGGTGCTGTGTGACCCAATGTAAAAGATGATGCCTATGGAGTTTGTCAGACTTCACAACCAAAAGAAACACAGTGTACAAAATCACATTAAAATACATGAGAGAGTGGGAAAAAGGGTCACACTCTCTCCAGGTTAAAAAAAATCAAGTCCTCAAAATCCAGAAAAGTTGCTGGGGGTCTCTAAGGTGGCGGGAATTAGCACATTTCTGATAATTCTCCCTAACACCATGGGAAAAAAACATGAAAATACATCATGTGGATTGTGCAGATGAGTGTGTGGTGGTCATTGATGTTTGGTGCCAAAGAGAGGTATAACAAAAATTGCACCATTCTTCCAAATCCAAAGCATTGATTGTGAGCGATTGGAAATGTTGCAGGTGTCTACACAGAGAGCAAATGTTTAAAGATGTTACTTCCATTATCTTTAGCAAAGCATGTAATGTTAGCGATGGGAAAGATGGCCACAAAGATCAAAGTAGCATCTCTTGATCAGGGATTTGAGGATGACTTGCTGCAGAGAAGATGGCATGATTCCTTTGACAAGCAGGTTCTTTGTTATAGTCCTTTGTGATAGTTGGGGTCATTTTAAAAGAAGTTATGTTACGAACCCGGAAGAGACCGTGTAAAATGTGTTCAATGCAGTACTTGAATATTTTGGTATGGCTTTTTATTATTTTTTTTGTATTTAATTGTACCGCTATCCCATGTTCTCTCCCTGCTTCCATGTGGGAGCTTTGAAACAGAATGTATTTCCTGTATAAGCGCCTAACAGACAAACAATAAATAAAATATATACATAAGTATGGGTTGAGCGAAATATCTGCTACCTATGCAAAGTTTGCTGATTCCGCCCCTGAAAAATACCTCTCACCGAGCTGAAGAAAGGCTGGTATACTGCACTGCTTGAACTGCATGAGTGGAATCTGGAATGTCTGGGGATCTACTTTTCCAATTGCCAATCACAGATGACTAAAGCCGCAGAAATAGGGTGTTGATTCAATGCTGAACACTCTGGCTGGAGTGTTCAGCCAGAGAGAGAGAGAGAGAGATCGATCTCTGTAATAAGAGCAATAAGTCACCCAAAAAAGACAATGAAGGCCCTATCAGGTGCATTACTAAATATGCCACTCAAGCAGCCAATCTTAAAAAGATACTTTGGAAACATTGGCCGATATTATAGTCTGACAAAGATATTGTGATTGTGGTGGGGTCCCATCCATTGGTGACCTTCTCAAAGGGAATGAATATTAGGAATATGGTGGCTCCTAGTATGATCAAGGACTCATTTGAATTAACCAAATTGGCTTGCATGACAATATAGACCCTATGGTTTCTATAGGTGTAGCAAAAGAAAACTATGTAAATTTACAATTTGTACCTCTGAATTGGAATACAATGAAAACATCAAATGGGAAATCAAGCAGGAAATCGCGTGTTTGATCAAATGTGTTGTACATCTAATATCTTGTCCTTGTAAACAAGCGTACATTGGATCAACCATTTGTAGTTTGAAAATTAGGATATTACAACACTATCTGCCTATAAAGAACCAGTATGACACTTATCCTTTAGCCAAACATTTTCTTGAGAAACACAATGGTGACCCCAAAAAGATGACATTTTTGGGTTTGGCTCATGTATCGGAGGATATGAGAAAAGGTAATAGAGAGTTGAAGTTACGTCAGTTCGAATGTAAACTCATTATTCTTTTCGATACATTGCAGCCCAATGGTCATAATGTGGACAATGAATTACATGTTTTCCTAAGAGCTATCATTTTTAGTTTCTCTGCTGTTGTCATGACTTTTGTGTATATATATATATATATATATATTTCCATTCTTTGCTACAATGTCTGTATTCTGTGTTGGATCATTGTGTTTAGTAAGTTCTATTTTTTACGATCTAAGAGCACTGGCACTTTAACAACAATTGGGTTTTTTGAGATTTAGGGCACGGTTATATTCTTGCACTGTTGTGGGTTCATATCTTTGATAAGCTCCCCTATGTCACTAGAAGTATAAGCCTACAATTTTTGATTTGCACTGTATTTTGAGAAGTTCGTTTGTCTATATAGATTTGATATTTTATCCCCATCAAGCTGCTTCATTGCATATTTGTACATTGTGGTACTTACCAGTTAAGATTTGCTATGTTTTCTATTTTGCACATATTTGCATATTTGGCACATTGACATGTATACTTCTAATTACAAACGGCTGCTATTTTTTGCTATTTGCACACTTGTGCTTTAGAATATTGAAAAATCAACAGTTAAATTTGGTATTTTGCACAGTGGGACTTTTAGCCTCATTACGACCCTGGCGCTAATGGTTTAACGGCACCGCAAAGAGCGTTGGCGCCGTTAAACCATTAGCGCCTGATTACAAGGTCCCTTAGCGGGTTGGAGGCTTTAACGCCTGCTTTTTGCAGGCATTAAAATCCAACCGCTAAGGGACCTTGGAGCTAATTAAGGCAACCGTAATTTACGGTGCCGTAATAAGCGCCTTCCCCATCCCCATTATGCCCTATGGGGCAAAATGGGAATGAGGAAGGGCAAATGGTGAATGGGGAATTACCGCCCCCGCCAACCTTGTGATGGGGCGGTAATTCCGCCATCCACCATGCCGGAGACCGGCATTGGACCATGGTGCTAATAGCACCATGGTCCAGCGCCTGGGTCGCAATGAGGCCCTTTGTTATGACAACAATCAATTTGTTCCACAGTAAACGTATACCTGACGGTAATATTGCTCTTTGCACACTTGCACTATCACACTACTTCACAGTATGAACCGGTTGCTTGTATTGCTATTGCGCACATTGGAAGCTTTCCAACAACAAGTTATCTACTCTTATGTTGTGGATATGCAATTGCTGTTTTGTACACTTATGCATATTATACATTGATATGGATCTGCTGCTAATATTGTTTTTTGCACACCTGTGTTGGCAGATAAATTACGACAACATAACACTGCAGTGGGTGTGTTTTCCTTTGCCTGTTGTTCTGTTTCTTAGAATTGCCTGAAATATAAGAGTTGATCTGTCCCGTATTGTACAAGACTCAACTGAACATCTGGTTGCATCAAATTGGACTGGATTTCCTGTTCAATGCATTACTGGGCTATGTACTTGGAAGTACTTATTTGTTTGCATCACTAGTCCAAAATAGTGCTCACTATTTACCATGTCTAAACCAGTGGGAAGAAACAGTCCTCTTTTTTTGTTTGACCAATTATTATGATGCACCCAGACTTCACGATGTTTTAAAAAAAGAAATGCTTGCAAATTCTTAAGTGATATCAGCATGACGAAGCCCTGGCAGGGGTGGAACGCTTGGCGGTTTTTATTTCAGGAGTTCTTGGAATCCTGCCATGGTTGTGTGACACATGAAGTCAAGAAATAATTAAACCCTAATATTTTCCAAGATTAGTGGAGTGCTTGAGTTATTTTTTAGACAGACTTGCCTGGACATCTTGGTATAGCTGGAAGAAAGTGGTCTCATATATATATATTCAGTGAAAAAACTTTGTTAAAGGGACGTTATGGTTAAGTTGCGCTACTAAAAACCTATGAAATTCTGTGAAAAAACTTTGTCAAAGGGACGTTATGGTTCCAAGTAAAACCGAAAAACCCTTGAAATGCGCCAGTTATGGTAAGCTAAGCAACCATAACTCGCGCCACCACCGTACACTGCTAAGATTAACACCCAGGACATCAAAGATGACATCACAAATGTCATTGATGACATCACTGATGACATCACATGTGTATGTACTTTTCATGAAATATGTGTACAAGGGATTCTTATTATAATGTTGCAAAACAAGTGTCAAGGATCATTGCAATAAATATCATACCCTAATTAGTGCATTGAACGATGCATTGATATAAATAGCATTCTATTATGGGGTTCTATCTAGTATACTAAGCTACTCATACAGAAACATAACATTGTGTGCAGTGTACAAGATGAAGGTATAATATTTGTAATGTTAATATGTTGAATAATGAAATGATAATTGTTTTCTTAATAGATTTTTGTGTACTGTGAAATATGTAGTAAGTAGCTAATAAAACACATGTATTACATAATTGCATTACTGTAGACAAAACACAAAGACACAAGAACACATACCAATATGGGTATATACAGGGAAAGTGAAGCTAGCAAAAAAGCACAAGTAGTTGCAGAAACAATTCATAATTTAACTGATTATTTTCATGCAAATAAATGATTGCTCTGTTTCAAAGCTGCTATTTACCCTAGGTATATGTATCACTTGATGTGATTGGACCCTAAGGAAAGTAGTGTGAGTACAATGTATACAAATATGACCATATACAGGGAAAGTACAGCCATAAAAAAAAACAGAACTATCAGAAAGTGCTCATAAGTCTATTGATTATCTTTATGCACAAAAAGGATTGCTGTCTTTCAAGCTTGTGTCTTCCCGTATGTATATGTTTCATATGATGTGACTGGACTCTAAGGGAATTACTGTAAGAACCTACTTGAAGGATAAGTCTACAAATAAAATACATTTTTTAGTTTCTGACTGTTACTGAAGAAAACCATGTGGCCTAGATAAGTCAGCAAAAGAAAAAAGAGTGAGCCAGACATGTGATGTCATCAGTGATGCCATCAATGACATTTGTGATGTCATCTTTGATGTCCTGGGTGTTAGTCTTAGCAGTGCACAGTGGTGGCGCGAGTTATGGTTGCTTAGCTTACCATAACTGGCGAATTTCAAGGGATTTTCGGTTTTACTTGGAACCATAACGTCCCTTTGATAAAGTTTTTTCACTGAATTTCATAGGTTTTTAGTAGCGCAACTTAACCATAACGTCCCTTTAACAAAGTTTTTTCACTGAATTTCATAGGTTTTTAGTAGCGCAACTTAACCATAACGTCCCTTTAACAAAGTTTTTTCATTGAATTTCATAGGTTTTTATTAGTGCAACTTAACCATAACGTCCCTGTAACATTTTTTTTCACTAAATTTTAAAGGTTTTTATTAGTGCAACATCACCATAACATCCTTTTCAATAGATGAAGACCACTAACATCTTATGTCCTCAAAGTGGGAACGCCGGGTGGTAAAAAAAACAAAAAGATGGCCCCCATGGAAAGGGAAGGCAGGGTGTATAAAGAACACAACAGGGCATGAGCGGGGGGTGTGGGGAACAGGGGAGACACATGGGCATGAGCGGGGGTGAGAGGGAACAGGGTACAAACGGGGCTTGAGCAGGGGGTGGGGGGAAAAGGAAGGAAACACGGGGCATGAGCAGTGGTGGGGGAACACGAGAGAGACAAGGGGCATGAGCAGCGGGTGGGGAGGAACATGAGGGAGACACGAGGTATGAGCGGGGGGTGGGGAGGAACACGAAGGAGACACGGGGCATGAGAGGGGGGTACAGGGCGCACACGGGACATGAGCGGGGGTGGGGGGGAAAGGAGAGAGACAAGGGGTATGAGTGGGGGTGGGGGAACAAGAGGGAGATGCGGGGCATGAACGGGGGGTGGGGGTAACACGAGGGAAACACGGGGCATGAGCGGGGGGTCGGGGTCAACAGGAGATAGACACGGGGCATGAGTGGGGGGTGGGGGGCAACAGGAGACAGACATGGGGCATAAGCGGGGGGTGGGGCCAACAGGAGAGAGACACGGGGCATGAGCGGGGGGGAGAACAGGAGACAGTCACGGGGCATGAGTGGGGGATGGGGGGAACAGGAGACAGATACGGGGCATGAGCGGGGTGGGGAGAACAGGAGGCACACACGGGGCGTGAGCGAGGGCAACAGGAGACAGACACGGGGCATGAGGGGGGGTGGGGGCAACAGGAGAGAGACACGGGCATGAGGGGGTGTGGGGGGCAACAGGAGAGAGACACGGGCATGAGCGCGGAGTGGGGGGGTACAGGAGACAGACACGGGGCATGGGTGGGGGCAACAGGAGACAGACATGGGGCATGAGCGGGGGGTGGGGGAACAGGAGAAAGACACGGGGCATGAGCGGGGGGTGGGGGAACAGAAGACAGACACGGGGCATGAGCGGGGGGTGGGGGACAACAGGAGAGAGACACGGGGCATGAGCGGGTGGGGGGAACAGGAGACAGACACGGGGCATGAGCGGGGGGCAACAGGAGAGAGACACGGGGGATGAGCAGGTGGGGGGAACAGGAGACAGACACGGGGCATGAGCAGGGGGTGGGGGTACAGGAGACAGATACGGGGCATGAGCGGGGGTGGGGGACAACAGGAGAGAGACACGGGGCATGAGCGGGGGGTGGGGGGAACAGGAGACAGACACAGTCATGACCAGGGGGTGGGGGAACAACAGAGACAGACACAGGGCATGAGCGGAGTGTGGGGGGCAACAGGAGACAGACACGGGGCATGAGCAGGGGTTGGGGGGCAACAGGAGACAGACACGGGGCATGAGTGGGGGTGGGGGGCAACAGGAGACAGACATGGGGCATGAGCGGGGGGTGGGGCGAACAACAGACATTGGGCATGAGCCGGGGGTGGGGAGAACAGACACGGGGCATGAGCGGGGGTGGGGGGCAACAGGAGAAAGACACGGGGCATGAGCGGGGGTGGGGGGCAACAGGAGAAAGACACGGGGCATGAGCGGGGGTGGGGGGCAACAGGAGACAGACACGGGGCATGAGCGGGGGTGGGGGGCAACAAGAGAGAGACACGGGGCATGAGCGGGTGGGGCAACAGACATTGGGCATGAGCCGGGGGTGGGGAGAACAGACACGGGGCATGAGCGGGGGTGGGGGGCAACAGGAGAAAGACACGGGGCATGAGCGGGGGTGGGGGGCAACAGGAGACAGACATGGGGCATGAGCGGGGGTGGGGGGCAACAGGAGACAGACACGGGGCATGAGTGGGGGTGGGGGGCAACAGGAGACAGACATGGGGCATGAGCGGGGGGTGGGGCGAACAACAGACATTGGGCATGAGCGGGGGGTGGGGGAACAGGAGAAAGACACGGGGCATGAGCGGGGGGTGGGGAAACAGAAGACAGACACGGGGCATGAGCGGGGGGTGGGGGACAACAGGAGAGAGACACGGGGCATGAGCGGGTGGGGGGAACAGGAGACAGACACGGGGCATGAGCGGGGGGCAACAGGAGAGAGACACGGGGGATGAGCAGGTGGGGGGAACAGGAGACAGACACGGGGCATGAGCAGGGGGTGGGGGTACAGGAGACAGATACGGGGCATGAGCGGGGGTGGGGGACAACAGGAGAGAGACACGGGGCATGAGCGGGGGGTGGGGGGAACAGGAGACAGACACAGTCATGACCAGGGGGTGGGGGAACAACAGAGACAGACACAGGGCATGAGCGGAGTGTGGGGGGCAACAGGAGACAGACACGGGGCATGAGCAGGGGTTGGGGGGCAACAGGAGACAGACACGGGGCATGAGTGGGGGTGGGGGGCAACAGGAGACAGACATGGGGCATGAGCGGGGGGTGGGGCGAACAACAGACATTGGGCATGAGCCGGGGGTGGGGAGAACAGACACGGGGCATGAGCGGGGGTGGGGGGCAACAGGAGAAAGACACGGGGCATGAGCGGGGGTGGGGGGCAACAGGAGAAAGACACGGGGCATGAGCGGGGGTGGGGGGCAACAGGAGACAGACACGGGGCATGAGCGGGGGTGGGGGGCAACAAGAGAGAGACACGGGGCATGAGCGGGTGGGGCAACAGACATTGGGCATGAGCCGGGGGTGGGGAGAACAGACACGGGGCATGAGCGGGGGTGGGGGGCAACAGGAGAAAGACACGGGGCATGAGCGGGGGTGGGGGGCAACAGGAGACAGACACGGGGCATGAGCGGGGGTGGGGGGCAACAGGAGACAGACACGGGGCATGAGTGGGGGTGGGGGGCAACAGGAGACAGACATGGGGCATGAGCGGGGGCTGGGGCGAACAACAGACATTGGGCATGAGCCGGGGGTGGGGAGAACAGACACGGGGCATGAGCGGGGGTGGGGGGCAACAGGAGAAAGACACGGGGCATGAGCGGGGGTGGGGGGCAACAGGAGACAGACACGGGGCATGAGCGGGGGTGGGGGGCAACAGGAGACAGACATGGGGCATGAGCGGGGGGTGGGGCGAACAACAGACATTGGGCATGAGCCGGGGGTGGGGAGAACAGACACGGGGCATGAGCGGGGGTGGGGGGCAACAGGAGAAAGACACGGGGCATGAGCGGGTGAGTGGGGGGCAACAGGAGACAGACACGGGGCATGAGCGGGGGGTGGGGGGTTGGGGGAACAGGACACAGACACAGGGCATGAGCGGGGTTTGGGGAGAACAGGAGACAGACACGGGGCATGAGCGGGGGGTGGGGGGAACAGGAGACAGACACCGAGCATGAGTGGGGGGTGGGGAGAACAGGAGACAGACACCGGGCATGAGCGGGGGTGGGGGGCAACAGGAGACAGACACGGGGCATGAGCAGGGGGTGGGGGGCAACAGGAGAGACACGGGGCATGAGCAGGGGGTGGGGGGAACAGGAGACAGACACGGGGCATGAGCCAGGGGTGGGGGAACAGGAGACAGACACGGGGCATGAGCGGGGGGTGGGGGAACAGAAGACAGACACGGGGCATGAGCGGGAGGGTGGGGGACAACAGGAGAGAGACACGGGGCATGAGTGGGGGTGGGGGGCAACAGGAGACAGACACGGGGCATGAGCGGGGGTGGGGGGAACAACAGACTTTGAGCATGAGCGGGGGGTGGGGAGAACAGACACGGGGCATGAGCGGGGGTGGGGGGCAACAGGAGACAGACACGGGGCATGAGCGGGGGTGGGGGGCAACAGGAGAGAGACACCGAGCATGAGTGGAGGGTGGGGAGAACAGGAGACAGACACCGGGCATGAGCAGGGGGTGGGGGGCAACAGGAGACAGACACGGGGCATGAGCGGGGGGTGGGGAGCAACAGGAGAGACACGGGGCATGAGCAGGGGGTGGGGGGAACAGGAGACAGACACGGGGCATGAGCCAGGGGTGGGGGAACAGGAGACAGACACGGGGCATGAGCGGGGGGTGCGGGAACAGAAGACAGACACGGGGCATGAGCGGGGGGGTGGGGGACAACAGGAGAGAGACACGGGGCATGAGTGGGGGTGGGCGCAACAGGAGACAGACACGGGGCATGAGCGGGGGGTGGGGGAACAACAGACATTGGGCATGAGCGGGGAGTGGGGAGAACAGACACGTGGCATGAGCGGGGGTGGGGGGCAACAGGAGACAGGCACAGGGCATGAGCGGGGGTGGGGGGCAACAGGAGAGAGACACAGGGTATGAGCGGGTGGGGGGAACAGGAGACAGACACGGGGCATGAGCGGGGGGGCAACAGGAGAGAGACACGGGGCATGAGCAGGTGGGGGGAACAGGAGACAGACACGGGGCATGAGCGGGGGGTGGGGGATACAGGAGACAGATACGGGGCATGAGCGGGGGTGGGGGGCAACAGGAGAGAGACACGGGGCATGAGCGGGGGGTGGGGGGAACAGGAGACAGACACAGGGCATGAGCAGGGGGTGGGGGAACAACAGAGACAGACACAGGGCATGAGCGGAGGGTGGGGGGCAACAGGAGACAGACACGGGGCATGAGCAGGGGGTGGGGGGCAACAGGAGACAGACACGGGGCATGAGTGGGGGTGGGGGGCAACAGGAGACAGACACGGGGCATGAGCGGGGGGTGGGGGGAACAACAGACATTGGGCATGAGCGGGGGGTGGGGAGAACAGACACGTGGCATGAGCGGGGGTGGGGGGCAACAGGAGAGAGACACGGGGTATGAGCGGGTGGGGGGAACAGGAGACAGACACGGGGCATGAGCGGGGGGGCAACAGGAGAGAGACACGGGGCATGAGCAGGTGGGGGGAACAGGAGACAGACACGGGGCATGAGCGGGGGGTGGGGGATACAGGAGACAGATACGGGGCATGAGCGGGGGTGGGGGGCAACAGGAGAGAGACACGGGGCATGAGCGGGGGGTGGGGGGAACAGGAGACAGACACAGGGCATGAGCAGGGGGTGGGGAAACAACAGAGACAGACACAGGGCATGAGCAGAGGGTGGGGGGCAACAGGAGACAGACACGGGGCATGAGCAGGGGGTGGGGGGCAACAGGAGACAGACACGGGGCATGAGTGGGGGTGGGGGGCAACAGGAGACAGACACGGGGCATGAGCGGGGGGTGGGGGGAACAACAGACATTGGGCATGAGCGGGGGGTGGGGAGAACAGACACGGGGCATGAGCAGGGGGTGGGGGGCAACAAGAGACAGACACGGGGCATGAGCGGGGGTGGGGGGCAACAGGAGACAGACACGGGGCAGGAGCGGGGGTGGGGGGTTGGGGCAACAGGACACAGACACGGGGCATGAGTGGGGGTTGGGGAGAACAGGAGACAGACACGGCACATGAGGGGAATAGGAGACAGATCCGGGGCATGAGCGGGGGGTGGGGAGAACAGGAGACAGACACGGGGCATGAGCGGGGGGAACAGAAGACAGACACGGGGCATGAGCGGGGGGTGGTGGGAAGGGGAGAGAGACACACGGGGCATGAGTGGGGGTGGGGGGAGGGAGAGAGACACACGGGGCATGAGCAGGGGGTGGGGGGAGGGAGAAAGACACACGGGGCATGAGCGGGGGTGGGCAGGTGGGTGAGAGACACACGGGGCATGTGCGGGGGTGGGCGGGAGGGAGAGAGACACACAGGGCATGAGCGGGGGGTGGGCGGGAGGGGGAGAGACACACGGAGCATGAGCGGGGGGTGGGGGGAGGGAGAGAGATACACGGGGCATGAGCGGGGGGTGGGCGGGAGGGGGAGAGACACATGGGGCATGAGCGGGTGGTGGGCGGGAGGGGGAGAGACACACGTGGCATGAGCGGGGGTGGGCGGGAGGGCGAGAGACACACGGGGCATGAGCGGGAGTGGGGGGGAGAGAGAGAGACACACGGGGCATGAGCGGGGGTGGGGGGAAGGAAAGAGACACACGGGGCATGAGCGGGGGTGGGGGGAAGGGGAGAGACACACGGGGCATGAGCGGGGGGTGGGCGGGAGGGGGAGAGAAACACGGGGCATGAGCGGGGGGTGGGCGGGAGGGGGAGAGACACACGGGGCATGAGCAGGGGGTGGGTGGGAGGGTGAGAGACACACGGGGCATGAGCGGGGGTGGGCAGGAGGGGGAGACACACGGGGCAAGAGCGGGGGTGTGCAGGAGGGGGGAGACACACAGGGCATGAGCAGGGCTGTGGGGGAGGGTTAGAGAGACACACGGGGCATGAACGGGGGTGGGCGGGAGGGAGAGAGACACACGGGGCATGAGCAGGGATGGGGGGAGGGAGAGAGACACACGAGGCATGAGCGGGGTTGGGGGGAAGGGGAGAGACACACGGGGCATGAGTGGGGGTGGGGGGAAGGGGAGAGACTCACGGGGCATGAGCAGGGGTGGCAGGGAGGGAGTGAGACACACGAGGCATGAGCGGGGGGTGGGCAGGAGGGGGAGAGACACACGGGGCATGAGCGGGGGTGGGGGAGAGGGAGAGAGACACACGGGGCATGAGCGGGGGGAGGGAGAGAGACATGGGGCATGAGCGGGGGTGGGGAGGAGGGAGAGAGACACACGGGGCATGAGCGGGGGGTGGGGGGAAGAGGAGAGAGACATACGGGGCATGAGCAGGGTGTGGGTGGAGGGAGAGACACACACGGGGCATGAGCAGGGGTGGGGGAGGGAGAGAGACACAGGGCATGAGTGGGGGGTGGGGGGAAGGGGAGAGAGACACACGGGGCATGAGCAGGGGTGTGGGAAGGGAGAGAGACATACGGGGCATGATCGGGGTTGGGGGAAGGTGAGAGAGACATACGGGGCATGAGTGGGGGTGGGGGGAGGGAGAGACACACGGGGCATGAGCGGGGGTGGGGGAGGGAGAGAGACACACGGCATTCGTGTGCAGGCGGCAGATCCCACTGCTCGGCCCTCCGCTGGCCACCATGTGCCGATGGCGTGAGCGGGGGGCTGGAGGAACAGGGGAGACATGGAGCATGAGTGGGGGCGGCGGGGACAAGAAGGACACACGGGGCAGGAGCGGGGGTGGGAGGAACAGGAGACAGACACAAGACTTACTGTGCAGGCGGCGAGGAACAAAGATGGCGGGCGTCTCTGAAGCCAGACACACTGCACACTTTCACCGCATCCAATGAGAGAGCACGTCAGATGTCCGTGGACATCACGCAAGCTGCTTGCCCAATCACCGTCCTGTCCGCGGAGCGAACAGGGAAGTGCGTCCGCGAAGCGAACACAGATATCACTAATTTTTTTCACTTACATTTTTGTCATTTGTTTAAAAACTACTGGACGGATTTACACCAAATAAAGCAAAGCATGCATTCGGGACCAACCCGCCGTCTGCCGCAAATTTGGTGTAAATCCGTCCAGCGGTTTGGGCTGTAGGCATGAGCAAAGTTTTTTCCCATTAGGTCTATGGGGAAAAAAAGTTTTAGGACCCCCCCTATAACTTTGCCCCCCCGGACGAATCCTCACCAAACTTTGCAAATAAATTCAGAGTGACCTAAATACTTTTTTTGCAAAGTTTGGTGAGGATTCGTCCAGGGAGAGCGAAGTTATAAGCCGCCCAAAAAGTGCTCTTCCTATGGAAACACCAACTTATCCATAACTACATAGCCACTACCGTGGACATGTAATATGTATATATATATATACATACACATATATATGCATATATTACACGGCCCATGGTAGTGGCCGTGTAGTTATGGTTAAGTTGCTAAACCCATAGAAAGAGCACTTTTTGGGCGGCTTATAAATTTGCTCCCCCTGGAGGAATCTTCACCAAACTTTGCAAAAAAAGTATATGGCTCATTCTGAATATTTTTGGCGAGGTTTGGTCAAGGGGGAGCAAAGTTATAGGGGGGGGTCCCAAAATGTATTTTTTTCCCGGAGACATAATGTGAAAATATTTCTGTTGCGCCTAGAGCCCAAACTGCTGGACAGATTTTCACCAAATTTGTGGCAAGGAGCGGCGGCTTGGTCCCGAAAGTGTACTTTTGTTAATTTGGTGTAAATCCGTCCAGTAGTTTATTTTTTTAACGAACAAAACGTAAGGCAAAAAAATGTGTGATATTTATGTCCGCTCCGCGGACACACTTCCCTGCTCGCTCTGTGGACAGTATACCGATTGGATAATCGGCTTGCGTCATGCCCCCGGACACGCAACGTGTTGTCTGATTGGCTGGGATGAGGTGTGAGGTGCATCAAATTGTTTTGATGCGCCCGCCATATTGGATGCGCAGACATGCACTGGAAGTGAGCATAAATCAAATTTTGGGAAGTGTTTGGTGTGTATGAGTGCTTGGAGAGGGTGGGGAGTAAGGTATGGGTCAAATGCTGTATTTGTTTAGGTGGGAGAAGGTTGTGATGTGTTTGCGGTTTTCACGGATATAATCAACACTAGGCGCACTACTGGCTATTTTCGTTTAGTATGATGTTGGTTTTGGGTCGTTAGAAGAGCATTGGGTGAAGAGGGTATGTATTGAAGAGTTTGTACGTTGGTTGTAATAATATTTTTGAATGTTAATTGAAGTGGGTAGGTTTTGAGGTGAATGTATTATGTTTTTGGGTGTGGTTATTTGGTAGGTGTTTGTTTCTATGGGTGTGTTATGCTGCGGCGGTTGTGGACAGGTGGTCGGCCTTGCACCCAAGACTCTAGACCCTGGCTACACCACCGCAGCATAACACACCCATGTAACCAAAGATTTTGACTGAGGTATGAGGGCTGCTTAGGGGATATGTTTTCAAAAATGTGTGTACTGATTGGTAGTAGTGTGATAGTGTTTATAGGACAGTGACATGATGTGACTTTGTTGGATTGTGTTCAGAATGTTGGTATTGAAGACGCTAGGCATTTTGGGTTGTATTTATTGCTGAGGAGTTTGTTTGCATGGCTGTGTTATGTTGTGGTGGTGGTGATTTTAATTATTATATACTTAGTGTTTCTTCTGGTGAGGCCATGCAGTCAAGATTGTAGTGTTTGTCAAGAAGCACTGCAGCATAAGATAGCCATGGAAGCAACCATTTTGTATTGTGGTGTATGGTGAGGTGTTTGGTTGAATGGGTGTTTTATGATGTGGTGTTTGTGAGTCCAATCATTATATACTTACTGTTTGACTTTTTGTGGTTGTATGCAGGTTTTTCATGCAAATTACTAAGAGGGGCCCTGGGAGTCTCTCTTCTAGACATTAGTCCTGGTTTTGAGAGACTTACCCAGAGTCTTTATCTACTATCTTCCACAGAGAAGAAATACCCCAAACATAGCAGTTTCTGTCCTGCTCTGGGGTAGCCTTGTTTTTTTGCATATTTAAGTAACTTTGGGTCTCACCCTAAGTTACTAGGGGAATCCAGACATTGATCCCTTACTCACTATTCTTAAAGAGGCGCAGGTCCACCCTACTGATGAGCTCCAACCAGACCGAAACACGTGTGTGGGGTTGCTGTTGGTACTGGTGTTCAGAGGAGAATTGACTAGCATTTTGGTGCTGGACTGCCCCTGGGTAGGAGAAATACTGATATGATTGGGATATTTCTCCTCTGTAAAAGGTAGTGAGCTAAAGATTCTGGGCAAGGCTCTTGCACCCAGGACTAATGTGTGACAGAGAGACTCCAAGGATCCCTCTTGTTTTTTGCATATTTAAGTAACTTTGGGTCTCATCCTAAGTTACTAGGGGAATCCAGATGTGGACCCCTTGCTCACTATTCCGAGAGAGGCACAGCTCCATGCTACTAATGAGGTCCAACCAGACCGAAACACATGTGTGGGGTTGCTGTTGGTACTCTTGTTTAGAGGAGAATTGCCTAGCATTTCGGTGCTGGACTGCCCTTGGGCAGGACAAAGACTGATATGATTGGGATATTTCCCCTATGTGAAAGATAGTGATCTAAAGAATCTGGGTAAGGCTCTTGTACTCAGGACTAATGTCTGGCAGAGACTCCCAGGAACCACCTTGGTTTTTGCAGTTTTTTCATGACATGGGTAGTTCGTGCAGACATTTTTTTTTCAATCACTGTGATAAAAGAAAAAAACACAAATGTTAGTGTAGGTAGTTTATAATGAATATTGCATTGCATAATAGATATTTCTTTGTTTTGTAGACCCTCAGCACTATAGTTCAAACTAGTGTACTGTGCAATTTGCTCAGTTCCTGTGTTTGTTTATTAAATCATTGTGTGTGTGGGAAAATAATCCATGCTGGATTAAAAAAAAACCTTTCTACGTTGTAGTACAATACATTTCTTTCATCGAGTTCAATAGGAGGAATTGAATATGTGTAAGGTTTTTGATTTGGAAGTGGTGGTGGTATTGCTGCGGTTAGATACCTGTTGGCGCATTGTAACTGTTTATTTCTTGTTTCATTTTAATGGTATTCATTTATTTGCTTGGATGTTGCAGAATCTTGGGTCAGTTAGGTACCTGTTGGTGTTTTTTAACTAGTCATAGTTTTGAAGGTCAAGTTTTGTTTAAGTTCATACACAGATTAGTTAGTACATTTTGGTTTTAAGAATATTAAGTAAGCGTTTACAAGATTTGCTGCTAATCTATGTTTCACAGTAATGTTAGTATCATTACATTTGACCCATCCACAATTATGTTTTATATATGCAGTGTAGTGACCTGCATTGGTTGTGGCTCCTGCATGGTAGATTATATCTATTGTTGTGAAGGTTTTCTTACCAAGTGATACTTTACCATGTGTGAATCCACTGAGCTTGCAGTTGTTTTTGGTACCATATGCAGTATAACGTATTTCTCCAGCATGGGGTCTGGCATGGATTCACATGCTCATGAATATTCCCCGTCGTGAGGCTGGGAATCCTCGGTAAAGAAAAATCAGTATCAGTTTTGTTTCTGATCTGTCTTTCGTAGTAGTAACCAATCACTGATCTCTGCGTCATACTGACCACAGCCAATGACTGCCATCTCCCTAAACCCCGCCTCTGGCAGCCATCTTCAGATTTTTACTGCACATTCAAGTGTTGGGATCCTCGTGCTATTGCTCTCGAGCTTTAGTGCTTTTTTCGCGTTTTTTCATAGGAAAACTTTCTCTTTTTCAGTCAAAAGAGCCTCAAGCTCCACCGTTTCTTTATCCGATCAACGGGGACCCGTGTCGGATTCTTTTACGCCCCTCAAGGGTGAAGATTTCGTCGAGCCACGCTTTTGGAGGACTCCAGAAGTTTCTCAGGCCTATCTCGGACATGGCCCAGGAGAAGGGAAGCTCGACGCCCGGAAAGCTGTTCAGGGTCTGCCCTGGATGCCAGCTTCAGAATGTCTTTAAGGAGGACGAACAATCCCTTTGCCTCTACTGCCTGCATGAGGACAAGACGCATTTGGAGAAGGACTGTGCGTTTTGCGGCAATATGTCGGAGCGGACCATGAAGCACCGCCATCTGCGTCTCGCCAACTGGCTGGAAGGGAAGAGCCCGTCAGGCGAGAAAAAGAAGAAGAAGTCTGAGCGGTCTTCGAAGACCTTTGAGGGCGCTCCGGCGACGGGGGCCCAACAGAAGGCCAAGCACTGTGAGTCCGCTGGCACCGGGAGCGCCGAACGGTCGGGCTCTACGGGTGCCAGGCAGAGCGCATCCTCCCCGGCACCATCAACCACGAGCCAACGCTCTGGCTCGGGTAAGAGGAAGGCCGAGCACCCGGTGAAGCTCCTGGAGAGACACCGGTCGAGCTTGAAGGCCCCAACGGCGGGGGAGCGAGGCGGTGACCCTCACCCCAAGGAGAAGGCAGTGAGCGCACCTAAGGTGGTGAAAGCCTTGATCCACCCTGCCAAGGCCTCTATCGAGACAGTTGCGGCGGCCCTGGCTCAGCCTGTGGAGGCTACACCAGTGGAGGCGACCTTGGGGAAGGTAAGAGATGCTTAATGTTGAGTTGTTGTATTGCTTAATGTTGAGCCTGTTGCCACCTCCCGTGGTTGTGCATGTGTGTACTGCTACGTATTCTTTTATTCATGAGCATGTGAATCCATGCAGGACCACATGCTGGAGAAGGAACAAGTTACTTACCTGTAACTGTTGTTCTCCAGCATGGTTCTGGCATGGATTCACATGCAAACCCTCCCGCCTACCCCTCTGCGGCTCTTCACTCGGTCATACTGCCACTTCACATGCTACCAAATCTGAAGATGGCTTAGGGAGATGGCAGTCATTGGCTGTGGTCAGTATGACGTAGAGATCAGTGATTGGTTACTACTACGAAAGACAGATCAGAAACGAAACTGATGCTGATTTTTCTTTACCGAGGATTCCCAGCCTGACGACGGGGAATATTCATGAGCATGTGAATCCATGCCAGACCCATGCTGGAGAACAACAGTTACAAGTAAGTAACTTGTTCCTTACTATGTGTCTGTCTTTGTAAAGTGGCAAGATCCCCACACCGTTCACCTCGCTAGTGACCCAAAGTGAGATAGTACAAAGACACCTGTGCAAATGATAGGCCTCTAACACATAACAGCGGGTATGGGATTAGGGGACCGCGGCCTGGCCGGAGGGGGTTGCAGCAGGGCTTCCTCTGACATTCTCGTACGAGCACATTTTGTCTGGGCTCGAGATTTGCTGCTTGCGAAAAATGTTTGTGTGCTTTACCGTGTGAAGAGGAAATGGGCTGAGCTGACAGGTCGTGTGGCCAGGCTGTGGGAGTCACTGGGAGAGTGCGAAGTTCTCCAGAGGAAAAAATTAAATCCATAGAAATGTGGCCCACATTGGTAAATGGTAGCAAACAATTAATATCTTTTAAAAAAATATTTTTTAATACCACTATGGTCTGAGGGGCTATTGGCTGCCACTGTGAGTGAAGGTCAGCGCTGTTGACATTTGTTTCTAAGCTCAGCAAACCCACGCATCGTACACAGTATAATGTTCAATTGTTGTTTGACCTTGAAACAAAGGGAGGATACCAAAAGGAATGCTTGCAGGGAGGAATGTAGCACTGTCAAATATGATAAGGTTCACCATTCCCAAACTGGAGAAAGGAACATGTAATTAATCTGCGTTACGCCGAGAGAATGGAAATGCCAAATATTATGTAAGTTTTACTTTCGACGATTTTATAGAGCAACATGTCAACTTATCATTCGCCGACCGTTATTGCTGGCTTAAATTGTACGCGGTTGTTGTTTGTATCCTATTGGAATGACACGCAAATACAACCTGTGTGTGTACTTGGCTTTGTCCCGGGCTCTTGGGCAGTGCAGCATCAAGATGCGTGTACTCCACTATTGGGTTCCGCCAAGTTCCACAAACACGTAATTCAACACTAATATTTAATTAAAATTCCATCTATGTGTTCTTTGTACCTTTAGCTTGCTCCCTGATTATAGCGTCAACATCCCATTTCGAGGTGAACATACTGCATAGCAGTAACCTTTGAAGAAAATTGACAACTACTTTTCACGTTGTTTTCTCTGTGTTCTGATTGTTTGACGTACGTGTTCATCATTACTTCTAACACAGGGCCAAATTAAGGGGTAAAATGATAAACTGTACTAAAGACTGAGACATATTTCTTTTATCATTCTTAAACAGGTACATCCTGCCTTTCTGTGATTGTCATCGATTCCAGATACCAACTGATGGGTTTTTAAACCGGCAGCTGCAGATACACGTGAACAGTGACTGTTTTTTTGGACGATCGCCATGTGCCGATATGCCCTTACGCAGCAGCAGTGATAAGCAGCAACCTGACATCGTTTACGGTGGCCTAGCGCCAAGCTGTTGCCACAGCCTTGCCATTCACAGTGCGTCCAATGCACTTTTTTTACCCAAAAGGAACACCGCGTGACTCATGATATACATTTGTGGATCGAGAATGAAGAAAAAAATACGCATTTGCTTGATTATTGCAATCGCCGGATGTTCTCAGAGCGTTTATTGTGAAATAAAAGTACTTAAAAAAATGTACAGTTTTGCTATTTCCTTTAAAAGTATGGTTTTAAATTATATTCCGGGTTCTGCGTCAACTAATGTTATCTCGTAGGTGATGATTGGGTGCTTTTGGCTAGGCTGCCCAGTAACGTTCTGGAAATAGGCAGAGAATATCACTAGGTTTGGTGATGTCAGTCTCAGGGGCGGGCCATATGAATTAGTGCCGCCAGGGCAGTCTACCTTGGCCGATGCGGCATTGGATAAGTTTATCACAAGATGGGCGCACCCTGCTGCCTGATTTCACGTGTGTAAAAAAAAAAGGAAAACTACGGTAAGGTGCATAGGAAATGTTTGTACGATCGATCAACGTATGCTTAGAAACACATGCCCGAACCCTCGGGACAATAATATTTCTGAACGCACTATTCCTTCAATAGATCCATTTTTTGCTCCATTCGATGCAGATGATTTTCTAAGGTCTCTGTTTAGTATTATTTTGTTTGTGTTTAAAAAGTAAAATTGGTAAATACACATAAAGTAATGGGTAATAATTTGTTTAGAAGTGTAGTGTCAGCCATTAATATCACTGTTTTCACTCATTTCATCACAAGGAACATTTTCTTCTAGGCATTTCAAAGTACTAGACATCTCTGTGTAAATCTCATCTTTGATGTACTGGGTGTTAGTCTTAGCAGTGCACGCTGGTGGCGCGAGTTATGGTAGCTTAGCTTACCATAACTTGCAAATTTCAGGGGTTTTTCAGTTTTACTTGGAACCATAACGTCCCTTTAACAAAGTTTTTTTATTGAATAAAGATATAGACAATATAAAATGGATAGATGTTTCCTAGGATTACATTGCTCAAAGACAAACTGTTTTCTCCAGGAAATTGTCTTTGTCTAAGAAAGCAGTGCTACTTTATACATAGCTTAATCAACCCAAGACAGACATTTGCAAGGCTTCCAGGACAACTACATACCTGGTTTCACCCTTATTAGGGATCATCATTGCAAAATATTCCTGACTTTCCTACTTTCACATTTCAGGTGAACGTTTTTTTTCCAAACCTTTTTAAACCCACCATACCTTTCTTGGTGTTGTGAAATGATCCAACCACAAAGCTGTCAGGATTATACTGCCATGATGATCCCTAATAAGGGTCAAACCAATACTAGCCAGTGGTCACAGGCTTTGTCTGTGCCCACTGTATATTCTAACATATTAATGGGCACTAGCTATGTGTTAGGTAGAATTCTCTGTTTAGGCTGAATTTCCTAACCTAGTGAGTCCCCCAGCAGCTTTGCTGGATTTCTGGAGTTTCTTTTTTTCTCCTGCCAAGAGTGAGACTCTTTTTCTCCCACTCTTGGACATGATTTATGGTGTTCCTTTGACTGTTAATGTGTTTTATGGGCTATGGGGTCTTTTACTCCATGGGGTCTCATGTGTTTTTACTATGTGTGTTACACAGCACCCTCCGTGCAGTGACACAGGGGTGTCATAGTGACACCCCACCATAGACTCCATACCCTGGGACTGACTACTGTCTCCCAGGGCATGTAAAGTCACCATTGGCTTTACTAGTCCCAAATTATGAACAGAAACCAGTACAAACCATCATATTGTGGACGTACTGGTCGGGGCAATTCGATTGCCCCGGGGTCTGTTAGTCGAGGGGGCACCTCTCTGTCCCCCCTGATCGAGTTTTGGCTGGTGGCAGTGGATACTACTTTTTATATTCGACCGCGAATATATCTCTATGGGATTTTCCCATTGTTCGAGACTACCAACTTTAATTATTTAATTCTCATAGCCTCGAACATACCGCCGGTTTATTTATTTAATATTAATTTGCCGGTTGGTATTTTTTGCCAGAACTCGATTCTAAAATGGCGTTTGTGTTCTCTTCTGTGACTCCAACCCAAGTCGAGCCCTTTGTTCCACTTTTTGGCGGGCTTCTCCGCAGAAGCCTCTAAAAGTTGTGCCACTCTGTCTGGGTACCACAGGGGGTGTGGGAGGGCGTTCGCACTCTTGTGTGATTGGCCCAGGTGGTGAGCCGGCCAGCTCACCACTTAGCATGTTTTATTGACAGCTAGGCTGAGTGAATGGGGGTGTGCTGCATAAAAGCAGGGCTTTTGGGACTGGAACTTCAGAAGTCGCCACAGGACCTGAGAATCCGACGAGGGAGAAGCTGAGCCGACCTGCTACGATGACACCACCGGTGGAGCCCTGCGGAACCGACTCACCACTTCCCAACGACAGAGAAGATCTCCCAGCTGGAGAGTCTTCTTCCCCTGACTGGTGGGCACAACCAGTTTACCTTCTTTTCCTCGCATCCTAGGACATCTTGTGGTCGAATTGCCCGTGGCAAGCACCCCGGCAACCGGATAGCCACTTACCACTGGACCACAAAAATAAAAGGACCGCTCCTTTTAACTGAGAACTCCGCGGCTGGTTTCTTCCCTTGCAGTGCAACGGACTCCTGTCTTCCTCCCCGACGAGATCCTCTCTTCCCTCGGACGAAGCACCGACTTGCATCCGCTGCCAGGAACAACTGCCCCCGCTGGAGTATTCTCACCACTTTAAGGTACCGTGTCCGCCAGGCCTCCCTTTCTAAAGATTGCTACAAGGTAATAATAATCCCTTACACTTCTGGACTGGGCTGGCCGCTTTGACCATCTAACTGGTCCCTTTCTTTTGGTCCAACTCTTTCTGAACCTTTTCGAGACTTTTGTGCACTTTTCAACCGTGTGACCTTGGACACATTTCGTTCTGATCCTCTTAAAGTGGATCTGGCTTTCTGAACTCTAACTTCACGGTTTGATTCTGCCTTCCTCTCTTGCTGTGTTCTTGTGAAAGTGTTGGGATCTGTTTCAATTTATACTCTGCCTTTCTCTCCCTTTTAAACCAAATTATTAGAGTGCCATCTGCGTTAAGTGCTCACCGCTGTCTGAAAATAAGTGGGGCTTTACTTAAGACTTGTCTAATATGCTTTTAAGGGAGTGTATATCTTTTAGTGACCGTGTTTTTGAACTGCTTAATATTAGTGCCTGTGTGTTTTATTAGATGTGGTTTAAAATAAAAATTATATCTCTTTTACACCAAGCTTTGTCAGTGTTTCTTGTTCTACTGTGTTCTTTTGACCTTTTGTGAATACTCTGTATACTGCCTAACTCTTCTTGAGGGAAGTCTGACTGCTCAGCCACAGCTACCAAGTGAATCTATGTGGTACAGACTGCTACCAAGTGGGTTTACTGCCAAACACCTGTAGACTTAAATCTTTTGCAGTGGTCCCAGAGGGAACTGCACAGGTTTCTGCCTAACACTATGGCCTTAAACCATGGTCCCTGACTACAACTTTCATCGTCGCCCACCGTATATTTTAAAATAGTGATGGGCTACTAGGCATGGCTTTTAACCATGCACATTGGTATTTGTGAACATTAACCAACCACTAGCTATGGCCTTTGGTGCTGGCCAGTGACATCTGCTTTTATCATGGTCAAGTCCATGGCCTACATTGTTGTTAAGGGAATCAAACTTTTCATGAGCTAACTTATAAATGATGTTAAATCTAATTCCATTATTGATATAATCAGTTATATTCAATATAATTAGTGCTGTTACCAGTGATGGCATTAGTAATGTGATTTGTAATATGTCATCAGTGTTCTCATAAAACATGTAATTAGTGATGTCATCAGTGATGTCATCATTTTGGGAATGGGATGCGCCTTAGGGGGAGCAAAGTTGAGGTGGCTTTAGCTGAAATGCAGGGGTTTTGTTGTGTTAAGTTCTCACCTTAACGTAACTGCGACTTAGGTTTTTTCCTTGCATTTCAAAGGTTCTCTTACAATGTCTGCTCTCCTTAACGTCCCTGCAACTAAAGTTCTTTCCTTGAATTTCAAGGATTTTGTTAATCCATAGATTTTTAGAAAGCATCCACACCACTAGCATGGTCTTCGGATTGCATTCTTTGAGAACTCACAATGTTTCCAGGCAACGCGCAGTGAGATTTAATTATTTGCCATGGACCACACATGTTGGTTAAGCAGCATGCTCAAAGTGGTACACCCCTTTTCGGCGCTGTAATTTTGCTGCACGCTGATTTGGCACAGCGATTCCGCCACAGCACCCATTTCGGCATGCTATTTTCAGAGCAAAATCAATTCCGATGTCATTATTTTGGCACAAGGGATGTTTGAACGTGGCTGACATTGCAGCCACATCGAAACGCCCTCATGCCATATAAGATCACAGGACTGCACTGCAACAAACCTCACTACCTCCCACTTCCATTACTTTTCTTTTAATTAAATTAAATTAGTTGAATAAAACAAACATACAGTCTTGAGTTATGGTCTGCCAGAGTTCAAAGGTCAGCTTTTAACCACTAGGCCACAATGGTTTGGTCCTCCATGGGGCATACATTTCATACTTAGCCTATAATTTAATATGTCAATGATAAAAGGCTAGGTATGAAACTTGTGAGAATCCATAAAATAACATCATTGTAGCATAATGGTGCTGCATCTATAACTCCTGCAGGCCATGGTTCTCCGGTGGCAGTGTTCAGCGTACATGTGATTTTTTAAAATTTTTCGTGTTTTATGATGTTTCCCAGAGACAGTGCAGTCCTCTTTTTGAATATATGTGCAGTGTAAGGGGGAATATGTGGTGTGAGGGTGTGCATGTCATCTGAGAGGGTTTGAATGCAATGTGCTTGTGTTTGATGTGTGTGTGTGTATACATGGTGTGAAGGTGTGTGTGAGGGATTGTGCGTGCAGTGTGCATTTGCTCCATGAAGGTGTTAGTGTGTCCACATGCGTGTGCACCCGTGTGTGGATGTGAGCATTGTGACACGTTGAGTGTGTGGTTTCAGTGTCAGTGTGTGTGTGTGTGTGTGTGTTTGTGTGTGTGTGTGTGTTTGTGTGTGCATGTCTCCATGTAATTGGGAAGATGCTCATCCAGTTCTTGTTTTTTTGTTGTTGCAATTTTGCATTTGATGACTTGTAGTTTTGTTTTGTCCATCAAGTCTCCTGTACTACAAGCCCCACAATGCAAAGTAAAAAGGAAATCTGAATGATCATCTTCCAAATAATAAGGGACGTTTGGCATATAGCAATATATACAACACATGTAACTTGGCTATATTTATCATTTCTTCTGCACCTCTATTTTTTTGGGTTAAATGGCAGTAGGGGATCCGTATTGTTGCAGGATGAGGTATGCAGGGTAGAATCAGAGGAGGTAAAAATCTATATTTTTTCAGCTGGGGAAAGTGAGAACAAGGGGCTGGAGAGGAGTGGTGTCTTCTTGCTCCAGCCATTTTCAACGTCTAAATGTAGCACAATATAAAAGCCTGCGCAGGGCAAGGGCGTGTAGTTGTGTGCCACAGATCCGCAGAGCATGCTGCCCAATCTACATGCTACATTCTACACTATGCTTGACACTTGATTCCGTTACGATAAAACCCATGCATCAAACTCTCTGCGTCAAAGCCCACGCAGGCCAAGGGAACGATGTTGTGCGCCGCAGGTCCGCAGGGCATGCTGCCCCATCTATGTCAAATGGTCTACACTACGTTCGACTCTCAATACTGTTACGATTAAACCCACACACCAAGCCCTCTGAGGCAAAGCCCATGCAGGCCAAGGGTGCGGTGTTGTGCACCACAGGTCCACAGAGCACAATACCCAATCTACGCGCTACGTTCTATACTACTTTCGACACTCGATTCTGCTACGATAAAACCCATGCACTAAACCCTCTGTGGCAAAACCACGCAGGCGAAGGGCACAGTGTTGTGCACCGCAGGTCTGCAGAGAATGCTGCCCCATCTATGCACTACATTTTACACTACGTTCAACGCTCCATTCCATTATGATAAAAACACATGCACCAAACCCTCTGAGGCTAAGCCTGCACATGCCAAGGGCGAACGCTGCCTGATCTATGCACTAGGTTCTACACTACGTTCAACTCTTGATTCCATTATGATAAAACCCACCCACCAAACCCTCTGTGGCAAAGCCCATGCATGCCAAGGGTGCAGTGCTGTGCGCCGCAGTTGTTAGGTGCCACACAATGGAACTACAGAGCTTGTCATTTTCGTTCCTCGACATGCAATCTCAGCTGATCCACCTGAAACCAGGACGCCTAGTGAGGCTGCTGTCTCCTAATCTTCCTGCATACTCCAAAATCATTCCGAGCCCATTTCTATGACTGGCATCATGTACCGTCTCCATGCGCCAAGTCCTGAATATCCAAGTCACCTTATGTGCGGCCTCATGTATGATAACACTGTCTCATTGTAGCCCTGCTCAATGCAAATCACTCATATCTGCCCGTACGACATCTCATACGCTCCATACAGAAAAACCACTATCCACCCTCTGCCGTAATAAGCGCTTAGGTTCAAGATCTGAGCACAATCTCTCTGCACGCCTTCGACTACACTTACCCACCACGAATGGCCACTGCCTCCTTAGTGGCCGGCTTCCGATACCTCCCAGGCCTACTCGTCACATTCTTACCGTTACTACTACACCCTTTAGCTCTCTCCACGCTAGCCCTTCAGCTGTCCCGAATGCAAGTTCTGTTCCGTCCCCTCAAGTGGCGCACCATACCATGCAACCTAAGTGAGCACATTTCCCATAGACATTACAAAGCCTTGCGTGCATCGCACCCCCGTCCATAAATTGCCTTACGCACATAGCAGGATAGATGCTATGCCCCACAGTAACACATATGCACAGCCACTTCTCTCCCAGCCCACTAAAGCCAAACTGAAATGTACCACTTTTGTTGCTTCACACAATGTAGGTGCACTGCCTCCCCTCGCTCAGCCTTCCAATGTCAATCAGAACATTATTGTTACTACTGTTTTAAATAATGTATGTATACTGCCCTCTCTTGCCCAGTCTCCTAATGACAGTCAGAAATGTACTGCTGATGCTGCTCTTAACAATGTATGTGTACTACCTCCTCTCATCCAGCCTAATGTTAATGCTGTTTCAAACAATGTACACATATGGCCTCTGGCCCAGTCTCCTAATGCCAATCAGAAATGTACTGCTGCTCCTAAAGATGTATGTGCATGGTCTCCTCTCGCCCAGCCCAGTGCCAATCAGGAATGTATTGCTACCATTGTCTCAAACACTGTAAGTGCCCTGCCTCCTCACGTCCTGTCTTTCGCCTCTAGAGGACAGCCGAAACGCAACAACAGGCCCACCACAGCAGACTCTCCTATCATCCTCTGCCTCAACTTAGCACTGATCAACATGCGCTCTCTACCCTCCCATGCTCTAGACGTCCATGATCTCTTGACCGCCAACAACTCAGCCTGTGGACCTACCCTCTCCCTCGCCATCCCCTTAGGATCCACTATCCACAGGAGCGATAGATCTAATGTTAATGCTAATGCTAATTTTAAAGGATATTTGTACCGCGCAATATCACCACCAGAGTGGTCACCTGGCGCTCATTTTATGCCTGCGGAGGCGGCGTCACCCTCATTTCCATGGACCATTTAGGCATCGGACAAATCCAATCCACACTCAGCAACAATTGTGGCATCCAATCCATCACATTCTCCACATACCATACAAGTACCATCCTTACACACATCACCTACCACCCTCCTGGCCCTGTCCTCTCATTTGAAGAGGACCTTCTCCTCATCCTATGGGACAACCCTAAACCCTCTTCACAAGTACTCCTATTGGGTGATCTTAACCTTGGCTTCAATGACCCATCTGATCTACCAACCTGCTCCCTAGTCAATGCCCTCACCCCACTCGGCTTTGTACAATGTATCCAAAACCCCACACACATAAAAGGGTGATCTGTTGACTGGATAGATGACAACAACTGCCATATCTCAATGAAAGCTAACTCGCCAGGTCCCTGGTCTGACCATCACAACATCTCTTTCTTGCTTCTCTATGGTCCACACCCCAAACTCCCCACCACATCCCTCCCCCCTTCCCTAGCTCATTGTTTTAAGAGACTCACTAAAGAAAACCTCTCCCCTTGCCGCGTTGCCCTGAACTCTGACTACTTGGCCTCTACTGACCCCACGTTCTTAGCTGACCTGTACTCCAAAACCCCAACCAATGCCATTAATTCCATTGCTCCACTGGTACCAAAAAAAAGCCAAACCTGTTATTCAATCGAATTCATGGTAAACCCCTGATCTGGCCTCCCTCAGAACTGAAAAAAGAAATGCAGAAAATTGCTGATTAACAACCCACAGAAGACCTCAAACTCCAGTTCTCTTACTTGTCCAAACAATACAAACAAGCCATTATCCAAGTCAAAGCCAGTACCTTCAGCACCAGAATTGCTAAAGTCACCTCCAACTCTAAAGAACTCTTCGCCATCCTCAGACAACTTGAAGCCCCTTATCCCCCAAACCTCCACCCTACCCAAAGATGGTGCCTGGTGCAACTATATCCATGAGACATTGCTGTTAAAAATTAACATGCTACAAAAGAAAAGTTCTACCTAACAAACTAGCCTTGCCATCTGCAAAGGCTCTCCCATGCTCCCATCCTAAAAACGCCTAGAACCCATGTTCACATTCAGCAAAAATATCACACAGAAATCGCTACACATTCTCCTATGCCTCAAGCCATCACGCTGCAAAGGTGATGTCTGCTCAGCGCGTTTGATCAAAGAATGTCCTGAAACATTAGCCCCTTTCATCACTGCTTTCATTAATGCTTCCTTCACATTCGGGCTGGTTCCGACTTGCCTAAAGGAAGCCTGGGTCCTCCTGCTTCTAAAAAACCCCACCCTTGATCCTACCTCACCAAATAACTAGCGGCCCATCACCACGGTTCCCTTCCTCCTCAGAATTCTTGACAGGGCGGTCTACATCCAAATTCAACATCATCTCGAGTCTAATCAAATCCTTGGCATGCACCAATCTGGTTTTCGTCCAGGACTTGGCACGGAATCAGCGCTTGTGGACTTGAAAATCCAATTGGTCGAGATCAGAGACTGGGAAAAGTTAGCCTTACTCCTCCTCCTTGATCTGTCTGCTGCTTTTGACCTGGTTGATCATAACATTCTATGCCAACATCTCATCTCCTTAGCCTCTTTTTCTATGGAAGCAGTCTCTTGGATTGCCTCCTTTCTCGAGGGCAGAGTTCTGAAAGTCTTTGCTGAAAATGCCTGCACATCGCCCTCCCTCATAAACTGCGGCATGCCACAAGGATCTTGCATGTCCCCCGTGATGTACAACATCTTCACAAAGCCCCTCTTTGATCTAGACTCCCACGGCATTGCCTACACAAACTACACTGATGACACACAAATCCTCTTTCCTCTGTCTGGTTCCTACTACGAGGATGCTGTTACACTAAACTCCACTTATGCCGATATCCAAGACTGGATGGCTACCCATGGACTGTGCCTCAATGATGAGAAAACAGAACATCTCATAATTGACTCCACCTCAGCACTGAAGCAACCAAACCCTTTGTACTCAGCCTTCAACATTGATGGCTCATTGATCCCAATCTCTTGCTCTTTGAAATCCCTACCAGTGTATCTTGACTCAACTCTATCCCTCACCCGTCAAGTCAACGCCATCTCCTGAGCATCAGCTTACTCCACTAAACCTATCAATGCTGCTAGACCCTTCCTCACCAATGACAACTGTCTAACCATTGCCCATTCAGTGGTGGGTGCCAGACTAGACTACTGCAATGCCGTAGTCATCAGCATCTAAAGAAACTCCAGACTATACAAAACAATGGCCTGCACGCAGCCCTGAACATTCCCCGTTCAGAACACATCTCTACTGCCTGCAGAAAGGCCAACAGTCTCCACATCAAAGAAAGAATCACTTTCAAGACTCTTGCCCATCACTCATAATCCATGTCTGCCCCCCACTTGCTGCGCAAAGTCACTATGTCCCAACTATCCAGAACCATCAGAACCCTTTACTCTCAGTGGCTTGTGCAACCTAAATTCATATGTGCGAAAGCAGGAGGCACAAGCTTTCCAGTCATTGCAGCCAAGCAATGGAACTCCCTCCCACCGGCCCTCAGAGCTGAAGGTTCCCTCTGGGCCTTCCGCAAAGCACTGAAAACTGGGTTGTTCAACTAATCTGCTGTGTAAACTAAAGTGTAACCTGCTTGATACCGCATGAACGATGTACACTGACTGTTCCTCTCTAACCGTACGAACTTCGCCTTTGGGCCCCATGTAACTGGTTCTATAGCGCCCGGATGCCGGAGGGCTGGTGCACACTTTACAAGTGAAATAAATTAAAAAAATAATAAGGGGAAAACGGGACTGTGTGGCAAACCCCACCCTTGAGCTGCAAAGAAAATCTTGTTTACGCTGGCTCACGTGCAATGGAAGATGCACAACTGTTATTTACCCATTGGTAGTGAAACCCAAAAGACCTTTTTAAAATCATGCATTGATTGGGTGAACGTTTCTATTAAGGAGGCTGCATGGATCAAAGACATGCCTGTTAAAACCACAATGGCTTAGTGCATCATGGTGCATACATTTTCTACTTAGCCTACAATTTAATATGTCCAATTGTAAAAGGCTAAGTATGAAACTTGTGAGAATCAAAGCAATGATATCATTGTAGCATAATGGCAGAGTGCTGTATCTCAAACTCCTACAAGCCAGGGTTCTCGAAGGCAGCGTTCAGCACAAATGTGTTTTTTTCAGTTTTATATTGTTGCCCAAAGACGGTGTAATATATGCTCCATTCTGTTTTATAATGTTGCAGTAAATAAATGTGTTTCATGTTTAATATGTATTCAATTTTGCAACAATGGTAAATACATGTTTTTTAAGTTTAAGCCATATTACAAAATGCAAAGTGCCTGGAGATTCATGGCAATCGTGACCTCTCGTGCCAAAACATCCTTGCTTCGAGAGGTACAAAATGCAAAGTGCCTGCAAGTTTATGTTGCACCAATTGCGACCTCTCATGCCAAAATATCCTTCCGCTGAGAGGTCCCTGTGCCGAACTGGCTGTGTCTAACTGTGTGCGCTAAAACGGGACCTGCGGTGAAATGGTCATGTCATAATGGCATGCACCTAACTGGCCGTGCCGAAAAATGTCCTGTCCCATGCTCCAACCCCCTTGTCTTATGGCCGGTCTCTTGGTGACTGTTGTGATGCATCGCACAACCCCAACTAACCACATTTAAGCAGCAGGGAAACAGGAAAAAAATGACCGGCTGCAAGAAGACATATGCCCAGGTACTTTCTGCACCCATAGCGAAAAACAAAAGCTAACACTCATGAATATACGCACAGCACTGATAAGCCTCAAAGTGAGGAAGGGGTCGGCCCCTTCAGACCATGTTGTACTAAGTGGTCTTGTAACTTTCCCGCACTTATTAGGCACTATGGCATAAGAGGGTTGGCTTTTTCCCCACTTTTAAGCTAATCAGGGTCATTTCTGGTTACGACATGGATGGAAGACCCAGGTCACCACAGATTTTTCACCCCAATGTCACTGTAGCTGTAAACATATCTATTTTATTATGGATAAAAGATTGCAGGCTGTGGGAACTCACAATGATTTTAGTTAATGCCCTGTCTGATTAACTTATTTGCCAAGGATCACACACTTTGTTTAAGCAGTGTGCTACTAGCCCCTTGTTTTATGGCTGGTCTCTTGGTGACTGTTGTCATACATTGCACAACCCCAACTAACCTCATTTAAGCAGCACGAAAAAGGGACAAAAATGTCCAGCTGAAAAAATAACATATGCCCAGGTACTTTTGCCCCATAGCGAAAATCAAAAGCTGTCACCCATCAATATATGCACAGTAACTGAAATATACAAATGTAGTTCAATAGACCTACTCCTTAGATGAAAGAGCGCAAGACAAAAGAGCAATGGACTTTAAAAAAAGTAATAAACACCAGGAACATAACCTGAGAGAGGAAATGCTCCAATAAATATGATAGCAAATTGTAAACAGTGCTCACCTTTTAAACCCAGCAATCTGTAGTGAATTTTCCATGTAACACAATTGGAATACGAAACAAGTGCTTGTGGTCTTGTGAGTAAGCGTCTGCACTGAGAACATGACAATCTGAGTGAAATCATGGTAGCCAAATACTTCAGCAAGCTTGCCAACCAAAAAAATCCAAGGTATTGCATCCACCCTCTGAAAGAAAGTTCTGCTGTCCACCCACTTGTGTCCTTTACCGGTGCCCTGAAAAGCAGCCACAATCAGGAAAAATAACTGTGTGCAGGATTCCAAACTCTCTTGCCACATTGTGGGCAAATACTCATGACTTACTTGTGCTCTTATCATTTCCCCTCCTCACCCCCATGTCTAGCTTTCAACAATACTATGCTTCATGAAGCTAACCTGAAAAGTTCACATGCATAGTTTAACTCCAATATATAAATCCTTATAGAACTATGTTAGGTAAAAAGTGTACAATTGTGGGATTATTCCCTCCATTCTGACTGTGAGACTACAACTACCAGAAAGCAATTCAGCAAAAGGCAAAAAAAGGTCTCTGAGTGCAAAACCTTCAATGTATGGCATTAGCATAGGTTTAAACAAATATAGGCTGATGCTGTGTGTTATGAGATATTTAAAACTAACAAAACACACGGCATTCATGAATGTGGACTTTCTCCCATCCATGCAGTAACCGGGACAGACTGTGCTTAGTTTCAAAGTGAGGAAGGATCCAGCCCCCTTAAGACATGCTTTCCTAAGTGGTCTTACAAGGGGGGCTCATGGATTAGGCCACATGGCCTAAGGGTGCTGACCCCATCCTCACTTTGAAGCTAAGCAGGGTTTGTCTCTGTTACTACCAGGATGAGATGCCCACTGTTGTGGTAAAAGTATCTGTTTTTTTTATTATTATTGACTGGGAGACTACAAATACAAGAATGCAGTTCAGCAAAAGGCAAAAAATGGTCCCTGAGTGCAAAACTTTCAAGGGCTGACAGTATCACGGTTAAAAAATTCAAATAATTCAGATGCCCATTCGGTCGCCTATCCATGCATTAACTGGGACTAACTCTGCTTAGATTCAAAGCACGACTGGCCCGGCTTAGCTTTAAAGAAAGGAAAGGGCCGGCCTGTTTCTCTAAGTGGTTTTGTAAATTTGGATCATGGCCTGAGGAGGATGGCTCTTATCTCACTTTGAAACTAAGCAGGGTCGGTCTTGGTTACTGCATGGATGGGAGATGTAGATGGCACTCATGCCACTGGCCATGACCAGTGATTTTTCACCTGCAACGTCTATCCATGTCTATCCAGATTAAAAATGGTTTGGGACCCCCCTATAACTTTGCCCCCTCTCCTTGATGAAACTGCATGAAACTTTGAAAAATAAAGTTATAAGAGGCCCAAAAGCTACAGGGCTGCTAGTGCAGGCCCTGCTATCTCTATCTCTCTCTCTCTCTCTCTCTCTCTCTCTATATATATATATATATATATATATATATCTTGCACCACTGGGTAAGCAGCCCCTTTTTGCCCATTGGGTCAGTCAGTTAGTTGGTGTCAACATATTACATTGGTGGATGTTATTTGGTTACTTTGGCTTAATGCATATGCGCTCCATTACCATTGTTGTATTTTGTATGCATATGCACTCACACTTTATTGGTTTTACTGATTCGAAGTTGCTGTATGCCGCTTGCACATGTTGCTTTATGTACATTGATCCATTCTCATGTGAACAGGAATACTTTCACTCTGTATTTACCATTTGTGTATCTTTTTTATCATTATGCTCCAACTATTAATCCCAACTATTAATCGATCTGCCCCATTGTCATTGTGGTAAATTGACTGTATATGCACTCACAATATTCTGGTCCAATTGACTGATGCATGTTGCTTGTTTTTGTAGATTGGCATACACTGATTAATTGCCACATGGACAAGAATATGTTTACACTCTATTTACCATTTGTGTACGTTTTCTTTAAAATGCTTCTATTATTCAATGTTGTGCCCCTATGATATATTTTAATGGTGATTTCATAACTGTTTTCATGTTTAGAGTGTATAACTGAGGCAATAATTCAATAGTCATTTTACTATGTACAGTACAATATGTCTGCCATGTCCACTCATTTACTGACTTTACCCCAACCTGTTACATCAACATGGAAGAGGGACTCTATGGATTTTAAATTGTAATTTTAGAGCTGCTGCCTTTGTGTGATTAAGTTATCTGCGAGTGCAAAACGCATAACTTTGGGCCTCATTCCGAGTACGGCGGTAGGGGGTTAACGGCACCGGTAAGGATGCCAGTGCCGTTAACCCCCTACCACCGCATACCGAGGTCCCTTAGCGGGAGCCGCTAAGGAACCAAGGAGCTAATAACGGGCCTGCTATTTGTGGGCCCGTTATTAGCTCCTTCCCCATTCCCATTGAGCCCTACGGGGGCTCGAATGGGAATGGGGAATGGTATTCAGAACGGGGACTTACCAGGTCCACCAAGGTCGGAATGTCCCGGTAACTCCCCATTCCGACACCACGGACCCGGACACGGGTTTGGAGGCAGCCATGGTGCTAACAGCACCATGGCTACCTCCAAACTCATAATGACCCCCTTTGTCCTATGTGCCCATTGCATGCTGTGTTCTGCACATAAATATGTTCCAAGTAATTTCTTCTTGCTCATTTTTCTGGAGTGCCTGTTCGCCTGCCCAGCAGTGGGCTTTGTGTTTCTCTTGATATAGTGGCCGTGTAGTTATGGTTAAGTTGCTGTTTCCATAGTTTCCATAGGAAGAGCACTTTTTGGGCGGCCTATAACTCTGCTCCACCTGGACAAATCCTCATCAAACTTTGCAATAAAAGTATATGGGCCACTCTGAATTTTGCAAAGTTTGGTGATGTTTGGTCCAGGGGGGCAAAAGTTATAGGGGGGTCCAAAAATGTCTTTTTTTTCCCATAGACTGAATGGGGGAAAAACTTTGTGCATGCCTACAGGGCAAACCACTGGACGGATTTTCACCAAATCGGCAGCAGGGGCAGCGGCTTGGTCACGAAAGCATGCTTTTGTAAATTTGGTGACAATCCTTCCAGTAGTTTCATTTAAAACAACCGAAAAATATGTCTAAAAAAATGAGTGATATCTATTTCCGCTGCGCGGTCATACTTCCCTGTTCGCTCCGCGGACAAGATACCGATTGGTTAGAGGGTGGCATCATGACCACGGACATGCACCGTCTTCACCGACTGGCTGCAGCGAGACGTGATGTACATCAGAATGTGTGGAGGCGCCCGACATCTTTGATCCGACGACAGCGCGGTCGCAACCAGAGGCGAAATGCCGTTTTGGAAACTGTTTTGGTCTGCTACAGTGCTTGAGGAGGTCCAGAGAGTAAGGGATGTGTGAAATACTGTACTTGTTTTGGCGGTAGGTGTTAATGATGTATTTGCCATGCCCACCTTGTCCGGGATGTTTGTAAGTACTGAAAATGAGGGGTCTCATAAGGATGGTACTTCAGTCTGTGCTGTGCGCAGGCAACTTCAAACTGTTCTAAGGACACGCGTGGTGTTAGCGAACACTACAATTGAGTAGATGCTGTAGTTCATATTTTTGTTTGTATGGGTGTGTTACTAATTTATATGCCGCCATGGGTGTGATATGCTGCGGTGGTTGTGGCCAGGGCCTAGAGTCTTGGGTGCATGGCCGTAGGCCGTAGGCCATACTCCCAAGACGCTAGGCCCTGGCCACAACCACTGCAGCATATAGCACCTATACCTACACCCGTAGTGTTGCTTATTGATCAGGTGTTTGTGGGGAGGGACTAGAGTCTTGGATGCATGGCCAAAGGCCATGTACACAAGATCAAATTTGTACGTAGAGAATTTATAAGGCACTTTGGGTTCGGTATGCTGTGGTAGTTGTGGACAGTACTTAGAATCTTCGCTGAATGGCTGAAGGCCATGCACCCAAAAACACAGTTATAAGCACTGCAGTTATAAGCCACTATGGGTTTCATATACTGGACACCCATGCATTCACATATATATGGCCTTACACCCAAGACTCTAGCCTCCGCCACAACCACTGCACCATATCACAGCTATAGATACACCCATAGTATCAAACATCAATTTATACATAGTGGACTTACAATCCACAATGGGTGCAATATGCTGTGGTGGTCATGGCCAGGATGTAGAGTTTTGGGTCCATGGCCTTTTTATAAGCAGTGAAGTTATAAGGCACCATGGTTTTCATAAAGTATATTGATTGTGGGCAGGATGTACATTTTGAGCTGCATGGCTGCAGGCCGTAGGCCGTGCGTCATACTTCTAAAACTCTAGGCCCTGTGCACAACCACCGCACCATAGCACAGCAATGCATACACCTGTACTATCGCTTATTGCTCAGATGGTTCTGGGGAGGGTGGACAGTCTTGGGTGCCTTCGGCCATGCACCCAAGAACGAATTTATAAGCACTGGAGTTATAAGCCACTGTAAACCCATACATTTAAATATCTTTGGCCATACCCCCAAAACTCTAGGCCCTGCGTACAACCACTGCAGCATATTACATAACCACGGTAGTGGCAGTGTACTTATGGTGTAGTTGCTGTTTCCATAGGAAGAGTACTTTTTGGGTGCCTTATAACTCTGCTTCCCCATGGACGAATGCTCACCAAACTTTGTAAGAAACATTTATGGGTCACTCTGAATTTCTTTGGAAAGTTTGTTGATGTTTTGTCCAGGGGGGGTGAAAGTTATAGGGCGTTGTCTAAAATGTCTTTTTTCCCCATAGACTGAATGGGAGAAAAACGTTGTGTCCGTTGACATGTGGTGCTTTCCCTGATTGGTTGTGGAACAGCGTGAAGTACGTCAGCTTTCTTCGGTGCCCCCGCCATCTTTTATTCATGTTTTGGTGCACACGGAGATCGCCAGTAATACATACAAAACAAGACAGAATTGCACTTGTCACACTTATGAAATGCTATTTCAGATTGTGACCTTTAAGGAGGGTGGGATGGGATGTGGCAGCACAAATTGAAAAAGTGGAGTTTTCTTGTCACCAAAGCCATATGGCTAAATGGAAGTTGGTGCTCACTGTACAACTACCAATTAGTACGTCTGGGTTACAATGTTTTTGGAATAATATTGCCGTCAGACCTGAGTATTTGTTTTGAAAACTAAGCCCGCCATCTGCACTGTTCGCTGGAAACAGTGATTCTGGAGGTGTATGGAAGTAGCGGTTCTCATAATTGGATTTCAATATGTTGTTGCAAAGTAAGAATGTATTTGGCTTCTGAGAGAAGCTCACATGACTTGCTTTTTTGGTTGCACGCTCAATAGGCCCACGCATCCGAGTGAATGTGGGGCAATTGTTTTTTTACCTTGAGTGAAAGGGAAATTTTAGAAGCAATTCAAGGAATGAAAGGTTCGAAAAAAATAGCAATTGATAAGGTTATGTTTTAAAAAAGTTTGTAAGGCACATGCAATATCAGTCCACGAAGATTCTTCGGTGCGAATACGTTGGTGTCTGACTTGGCGAAAAAAAATGGAGGCAGTACATATTATGTAAGTTTACTTTTCACCACTCTACACCGACCCGTGTTTTAATTTTAAATTACCGAAACTCTACTTGTGCCAATATAACTGAAGTATTATCTTTCTGCGCTGTTATATTTTTCCTCCAATAATGGAGAGTGCAGAGTTTCCACTTTTGCAGGGTATGACTACGCTCACCCTTTTTTAGCGTTAATAATTCTTGTTTGAAACGTTATGTTTGCCCACATAGCTTTGTGTATCACTTTGCACGTTCTTTTGGTCTTCTTTGAAATCACAAGATGTCTTTTTTTTTTACGTGTCCATTCATTTTGTCTTCAAACTGTTTTTATCGTCTTCCTGTGTAGTTGCCATTTTTTTTTACCTCACAGCGCATGCAGAATCTTGGCGTTTGTAGCCTGTTACTATATTTACACATGGTCAATAGTAACATTTCACTAAAATGTCATATTTGACCACTTACATTTGTGTATTACTTTGCACATTCTTTGTGTCTTTTTTGCAATTTTTTGCTAGAGGTTGGTTATTGACATGTATTTTCTGTTATGTTTTTTGGACGCAAAATACAACTGCTAGTGAGAGGTTGCCTGTCCATCACAATTATGTGGGATGACAGTCCAGGCCCGGTTTGCCCATATACTGAACTCGCTATTCGGAGCAACATTACATCATTTATGGTGCTGTAGGATGAAGGTCATGGCGCCTTCTTGGAAATCACTGTGGAAATAAAGTGGCTGCTTTAACCAAGAACGCATAATCTTTGTATGGGAAAAGACCAACCTGTGCCACATCTTTACCATTTGCAATGACGCCCTTAGAACCATTGTTATCATTCAATTGAAAATAAGATTACTCAGATGGTTTCTGACAGTTTCTTGTTAAATAAACCTACTTTACAAACTCTAAAATGTTAACGTTTTCTTTTACAATCCAGTCTATTATTTCAAAATGTAAGTTATTGCGTTGTACATCGCTGTATGTTTCTTTACAGGTTCTGCGTCACGTCACGTACTTGTGCTTTTTGCAGGCTACCATGGAAAGGGAAGAGAGGCTATGTATGAAACAACCGCCTTCCCTTTCTATGGTGGCCATCTTGAAAAAGGATTTTGTTTTGTAATCCGACCCTCCAAAGCCGCGCCGGATTATAACCAGTAATCCTATTCTTTAGTAGCACAGGTTACTGCTTTGCAAATCTAGACTATTACTGGCAAAGATTATTGCGTCTATGTGTTTTACTGAGAAATATGAAGTACATGGAGTGTATGCAATTTTTTTTGTTTACATTTATTTACACTGTGAAAGGTCGCTCTTAACGGAATAGTTACTTTGTTTACGGGTTGCTTTATTTTTTGGTACGACAGGTAACAAGGCAATTTGCGAACGGTAATGAGCAAAGAGGTAAACAAACGGTAATATGGGCCGGTAGATGTACGGCGAAACATTTTGTGCGTTTGTTATTTGTAAGGTAGTAGCACTGTTTCTCATGCTTCTTCATTACAGCAGTGCTGCTGTTTCTTGGAGAGGAGGGATGGCTTTAGCTGATGTCATTTTCAGATAAGTAGAACTTTTGCTAAAAATATAAAATGTGTAGTGCATTGGTAATCGCTGCCTACCAATACGTGTTGGCGCTGTGTAAGGGAAATGTTGAAGGTGGACGTTCATACATCAATATAAAATCTATTTCCACACTGTCCACGAGGTATAGATCTTATTGTTAAGTGTGTACTGATTCTGGGACACGTCACTGTGCTGTACGCCAGCATATTGTCATGTGGCATTCTTCTCAGGGTGTATACTGTTTAGCAAAAGAACCTTCTTAAAGGGACGTTATGGTTTCATTGCCCTACTGAAAATATGTGACATTCAGTAAAAAAATGTTTTATTAAAATGACGCTATAGTTAAATTGACCTACTAAAAACCTGTAAAATTCACTCCAAAAAAACTTTGTTAAGGGGACGTTATGGTTAAGTTGCACTACTAAAAACCTGTGAAATTCACTAAAAAAACTTTTTAAATGTGACATTATGGTTTAAAGAAAAACCGAAAACCCCCTGAAATTCGCCAGTTATGGTAGGCTAAGCAACCATACCTGCCCGCCCCACTGTGCACTGCTAACACTAACACCCAGGACATGAAAGATGGCATCACAAATGGCATTGATGACATCACTGATGATATTTGACATTCGCTAGTTATGGTAAGCTATGCAATCATAACTTGCGCCACCTACTTGCATTGCTAAGACTAACTCCCAGGACATCACAAATGTCATTGATGACATCACTGATGACATCACATGTCTGGTTCTCTCTTTTTTCCTTTAGTGAAATATCTTAGCCAGTAATACTTAGGAACAAAAAATCTAAAAGTACTATATTTGTACACTTACACTTCAAATATGTTCTGACAGTAATTCATTTGGGGTTCACTCTTAGCATATGAAACATATACATAGGGAGAATAAGCACTTGAAAGATACCAATGCTTTCTGTGTGTGAAGACAATCAGTAAGGTTATCAACACTTTCTTATTGGTCTGCTGTTTTTTTTTATTACTATACTTTCTGTGGATATGCTCATATTTGTATTCACATTACTCTCTTTAGGGTGCAGTCACATCATGTGATAGTTATTCATAGGGAAGTAGTAGGTTTGAAGCAGAACAATAATTTCTGTGCATAAAAATAATCAGGTAGGTTACCAACAATATCGGGTTCTACTGCTGCTTTTTGCGTACTTCACTTTCACTGTATATACTCATTTTTGTATTTGTTGTTATGTCTTTGTGTTTTGTATGTAATAATGAAATTCTATAGGAAGTGGATTTCATTACCTACTTATAACATATTGCACAGTACACAAAACTCTAATAAGAAAGCATTTACCATTTCACTATTTAACATGGGAAGATTATGAATATTGCACCTTCATCATGTATGCTGCATACAATGCTTATGTCTATACATGAGTACATTATTACACTGTTACAAACTTCATAATAGAATGCTATGTATGTCAATGCATTGCTTAATGCACCACATAGATCATGTCATCTATTCCAATGTCCCTTGACAGTTTTTTTATCAACATTATAAGACTCCCTTGTGCAGACTTTTCATGAAAAGTACATCTGCGTCCAGGTGAGAGCCTTTAACCACATTTCTAGCGAAGGGAGGAGCGCCGCTTCCAGTACTGCAAGATGCATCTTTTAGCCACTATAGCCCCCACATTCAAAAATTTAGCAACCTGTTTTGCCCCAGTCCCCTCCCACAGTCCGAACACAGCCAGGGGATCAGGAGTAATCCGGAACCCCACCATCTCTGAGAGGGCCTCAAGCACAGCCTCCCGGAACGGGGCCAGCGCCCCACAGGACCAGAACATATGGGCATGATCCGCTTCATTGGATCTGCATCACTGGCAGACATGGGGTTGATTATGTGTGAATTTCCCCACCACGTGAGGAGTATAATAAGGCAATTAAGGAGTTTATATTGCATGCATCTACATCTACAGTTGAGGGAGACCTTGCGTGTGTGTATGCACATTTTCGCCCACATGTCATCAGTGATTGCCAACCCCAATTCATGGCTCCATGTGTCCCGAAGCTTGTGGGATGGTTCTGCAGATTGTACCATCAACATTTTATACAGGGCAGATGTTATGCCCCTACCCCCCGCAGAATTAGCAATGTAGCAGATCTGCGGGGATTCAGGGGGATCGTATGAAGGCCACATGTCCTGCACTGCCGCTCTAAGTCTGAAGTAGTGCAGTAACTCCAGTGCTGATTTGGAGTGTCCAGGTCTCCATGTCTGCAGGGTGATGAATTTCCTCTCGGGAAACAAGTCGGAGAGCGTCCGATACCCCAGATCCAGCTAGCATCGCATGAGGAGTTTATCCTGTGTGGGGGGGAGGCCTGGGAATGACCATATGGGCAACCATTTATAGTACGGGCGGTGTTCGGAGTGGGATTGCAGAATCAGTTTCCATGCCCTGATTGTGGTGGCCACTGAGTCAGCCGGGGCGTCAGATTGATATGAGTGGAAGAGGATCAGGGACATAACATTCACCTCCTCGGTTGCCAGGATCTCGAGTTTGACATGAGGAGGAGGGTCCTGGTGTTTATACCAGTGTGTTGCATGTTGGGCTTGTGCGGCAGTCCAGTGTCGGGTTAGATCCGGGGCGTTAAAACCCCCTTTCTCATAGGGTAAAGTCATATGCTGCCATTTCCTGCGGATGGCGCCAGAATGCCAAAGGAACCGGGCGCACCCCGCGTGGGTTCCAGAGTCTTTCAATAGAAAAACAGGAGTCTCCACTGACGTACTGCCTTTAAAGAAATCGCCATCTCAAAACGAATTACCACTGCTAGAGCGCAAGTCAGAAGTTTCAAGACCCTGCCCCACATCCTAGCCTCTAACATGTTAAGTTTATCAATTACCCAAGCTTGTAAAACCTCTGATCCATAGATTAGTTGGGGGATTATTTTATGTTCATAAAACCCAATTAACGGTTCAACAGAAAATGTCCCACATTTTGCATACATTTTACTCATCTGGGCAGCCAAGACATTCGCTTTGTGCAGAGCAAAAGTCCATATATGAGCTTTATTAGACTTAGAGATGATTGGAAAGCCCAGATAATCTAAATTATTCATGGTTTCCTGTTTAACCTCGTTTAAGGTCCAAGTAATGTTCAGGGACTTATTAATGGCTCGAATAGCAAAGACTTTTGTTTTGGAAGTGATCATTTTAAGACAATTGTCAAAGCATGCTGGTTAAAAACATTAATCAGCCTCTGCAATACAATTAGAGTTTTGTAGAAAAGAAGAAAGTTGTCTGCATAGGCCAACCATGTGATTTTAATGTCTATTCATTTCCGTCAAATAAAAGTTGCTTCATCTAGTAACTGATCGATATTAGAGACATATAAGTTAAACTGGCAGGGCACCAATATGCAGCCAAGTTGGAATAATTATCTATTTGATTTGTAATCTGTTTTTAAGTGTTCTGTTGACAATAAGTGCCCTGTTAAGATGGCAAAACAAATGAAAACTAAATTCGAAATGCCATATAGAGATCGACATAAAGCATACACATAAAGCAAACACCTCCTAAAATGTATTCTATCCAGTCTATTTTGGCTCTGCTTCATAATCAGTAAAAGTAATATATAGTAAACATGGTTTTGGGAAGTGGAAGGTACTCACGTGCTGAGCCTTGTGCTTTTGGCGTTTAAAACTCTGGGCCTCATTATAAGTTTGCCGGTCCGGGAACTACGGTACCGGTAAGCTTGCTGGTACCGTAGTTCCGGACCAGCAAACTTGGAGTCGTGCTTGTGGGTGCCTTTCTGCCTGCCAGGTCGGACCTGGCGGGCAGAGCTGCACCCACGAGCACAGCATGTCGGATGCACCGGTACCGTTATAAACGGTGCCGGTGCACCCCACCTCCCCATTTCTATTCCGCCCTATGGGGCGCATGGGAATGTGGAACATCTTTTTTCCGGCGCCCGCAAATGGGCAATTACCGGGTCTGGCAGGGCCGTAATGACCTGGTAATTGCCCATTCATGGGTGCCGGAAAAAAAATTACACTGGCGGCAGCTACCGCCAATGTGATATTGAGGCCCTCTGTATTTATAACATTATTGTTTGCCAGTAACGTACTAGCGTAATGACATAAGATGCTGAAGTTGTCTAAACAAACATACATTGGTGAAAGAATGCGATTCATATGGCAGCAATTCATATCAATGTGTACCCTAGGAGGAATCAGATCTGTTTGTCATGCCAACAGTGCACAGGAAAAGTTTTCAATGCATGTTCATGCTGCCTGTCCACTCAATATATGCCATTTTGAATAATCATGGTCATGCTTGCTGTGCAAAAACATGTCCATACAGGATACATCAGTGTAGGCCAGTAGCCCCACTGATGAGCACTCATCCTGTTGGCTTTGCTAGCAATGGCAGTAAAAATGCTATGCAACTGTAGGAAAATATGTCTATGCTGGTAATACTAGGGCAGGCCAGCTCCCTCACGTAAAAAAATGTCACCATGTTGGCTTTGCCCGTAAGGCCAGTAAAAATGCCATCCCACTATAAGAAAACATATCCATACTGGCTGAACCAATGTATCACAATTCAAGGTCATGCACATCATGTTGGTTTGCCCGTAATGCCAATACAATTAACTAAACCACTGTAAGAAACAATGTAAATACTCACTTCACCAAAACAGACATGTATCCCCACATATGAACACTCAACATGTAGGCTTTGCTCATAATGCCAGTGAAAATATACCACTGTAAGAAATTATGTCCATACTGGCTGTGTCAATGTAGGCAAATATCGACATGTAACACTCATCATGTTATGATATGATCTGATATTTTATTTATATCGCACTCGTGCACAAGTGTTTCAGAGCGCATCAAGGCAAGGGAGAGGAACATGGGAGAACAAAACAAAGATCTTACTAGGCCCAGTGACATTGGGAACACGCAAGTGCATGGGAAAGGGAAAAGGGGAAAAAGGGCATGGGAGCGGGAGAAGGGAGAAGTGGAAAGTGCAGAAGAGATGAGAAAACAGAATAAATAATAATAAATAGAATAAATAAATAAATAAATAAAGGCGATAAACAGGGATAGTGCAGTGCTGGGTACAGCCGACAGGGTACATCTGGTAAGTACAGAAGAAAACTGGGTGGGGGACTGTATGGGTACAGAAGAGACCCCAGTGCCAGGGGAGCCCGAAGGCAGTGCAGGAGAGTTGCAGGGTGAGCCGGTACCTGGTCCCGGGGGACCAGAGGGTGGCCAGATGCACAGTGCCAAGAAAATGAACAGATCAGCAGGAGAGAGGGGCGGCAAAGGCGGAAGCAAAGAGGAAGGTCTTAATGTGCTTCCGGAACTTGAGATGGTTCTCCTCAAGTTTCAGAGTGACAGGAAGACTGTTCCAAAGGGAGGCACCAGTCGAAGACCGATCTATCGCCAGCTTGTTTCTTTGAAAAATGACTGACCCCGAGGGAGTTGGAGGTAGAGGAGCGAAGAGCTCAAGAGTGAAGGTATTTAGGGAGGGATAGTTGAAGGTATTTTGGACCCAGGCCCCAGAAAGCCTTGTGGGCAATGCATAGGGTTTTGTATTGTTTCCTTGCTTCCCCTGGGAGTCAATGAAGAGATTTCAGGGCTGGAGAGATACGATCCCAGGGCTTGAGGCCAAGGACAAGTCTTGCAGTCCAGTTCTGGATTAGTTGTAAAGGGCGGAGAGTGGAGGCAGGTAGATTTAGAAAGAGGCTGTTACAGTAGTCCAACCTGGCGAGAACCAGAGCTTGGGAGACAGTGAGCTTTTGGGGGAAGGAGAGGAAAGGCAGAGTGCCTCTAAGGAGGTGCAGTAGGAAATCTGACTTTTTGGAGACATCAGAGATGTGGTAGGAGAAGGAACGTTTGAGTCAAAGATGATCCTGAGGTTCTTGGCCTTACTGGTAGGGGTAGGAGGAGGGCCAAGGGATGCCGGCCAGAGAGTAAGGGAAAAGGGTGGTGAAGGTATACCGATGAGGAGAATCTCAGACTTGTTGGCATTTAGACAAAGATAGTTGGTGGCACACCAATCTTGAATGGCAGTTAGGCAATCAGAGATGAGAGAAGGAGAGCAGGTGGCCGAGGGAAGTCTGAAAATGAGTTCAGTGTCGTCAGCATAGCACTGGAAATTAGGGCATAAAATGGCAATGCAGCAGGCAAAAGTTGCTAGGTATTGGTTCAAAAGACAAGGCGAGAGGTTAGACCCCTGGGGAACACCACAGGTAGCAAGAGAGATAGCTGGTAGGTTTGATGCAAGTTGGGCCTGGGAGGGTCGATCAGCGAGGAAAGAGGTTAGCCATGCCCAAGACTAATCAGTGATACCCAGGTTGTCATGGAGACCTTTGAGCAGGGTGATATGGTTGACCGTGTCGAAGGCAGAAGAGAGATTGAGTAGGATGAGGACAGAGGGAATGTTAGAGTCAAGGTTGGAGAGCAGGTCTTCACGGATGTTCAGGAGAGCATTTTCCATGCTTGTGGCAGCTCTAAAGCCAGATTGGTGGTCATGGAAAGAGCCAACAGTGTCAGAGTGAAGGTCAAACTGAGAGATGGCCAGATTTTCCAGGAGTTTACCCAAAAAGGGGTGATGGAAGTTGGGCGATAGTTAGCTGGACAAGAAGGATCAGCTGTGAGTTTCTTGAGGAGAGGATGAACAAGGGAAAGGGGAAGGACTCTGGGGAAAAGGAGAGGTTGTAAAAATAGGCAGGGTGTCAATGTGGTCCTTGATGGTTTTAGAGGAACAAGGATGAACCTGTTTTTGTGAGGCTTTCATAGATCAGACTTGTCTAGCGACCTCATCAGGAGAGAAAAGAGGAATGGATGAAAAAGAGGGTGGGTGGTAGCTGAAGGAGGATCAGAAACCAGAGGCATAGAGTGGAGAGGAAGGGTAGGGGAGGAGACGGAGACAGGATGTCCTGGGTTTTAGAGATAAAGTGAGAGGCAAGGGAATTGCAGAGAGCCTGGGAGGCAAGAGTAGGGGTAGAGACTGCAGCAGGGTTGGCCAGCTCCTTACATACTTTAAAGAGTTCAGCCGAGTTGTTAGATGCCGCGGACACACAGGCTTGAATGTGGACTCTCTTCTTGGTGCAGAGAGAGAGTCGGTATTGCCTTTGGAGTAGGCGACAGGCCAGTTTATCAGCAGATGAACAAGAAGCCCTCTATTTCCTCTCAGCTGCCCTAAACTTACGTTTAAGTGTAGCTATGTCAGAGTCATACCATGAATTGCGCTTGGCCTTGGACTTCAAACGGATACTCATGACAGGGGCAAGAGCATCAAGAGTAGCAGAAATAGTGGAGTAGGGACAGGGCTGTGTCAGGGTGCGAGTCAACCAGGTGTGTAGGGGGGGAGACGGTGGCAGCGAAAGCCTCAACTGACACACTTGGATGTCCAAGAAGGTAGCTGGCAATTCTGGGGTAAGCTTGGCTTGGGGGGAAGAGAGGAAGAGATGAGAGGAGGCAGTGATCACTCCAGGAGAGAGGAGTGGTCAGAGGAACAGAGAGGGGGAGGCCATAGGAGATCAAGACTTCAAGTGTGTGCCCTGCAGAGTGAGTTGGGCCAGAGGGGAGGATAGAGAAGGAGAGGGAATCACAGAGATCGCGAAAGAGCACAGATGAGGAACGGGGAGAATCAAGATGGATATTGAGGTCACCAAAGATGAGGAGTTTAGTGGTTGAGGCCAAGAGGGAGGAGGAGCGGTCAGCCCACTCAGAGAGAAAAGAGGTGATTGACCAGGGAGCAGTTAGAGAGTAGCAATAGTAAGAGAGTGGCTAGGAGAGAGAGAGAGAGCCTGCAGACAAGGCATTCAAAAGAGGAGTAAGTCTGAGTGGAGATATTGGCTTTGCCCATTTTGCAATTAAGAAACGCTATGCCATTGTTGTCCCGATCCTACTCGCCTTCCACCCAGCACCGCTACATGCGTCTCTGCCTTTATTTCCTTGCTTTACCGCTGCAGTTTTGGACTAATCTAATTGCATGTTCCATTCCGGCTTTTGGGTTAAACCAGCAGATGCATTCTGGGACATGTATGCTGTCCAAAAGACAGAGGGCTGGAGGAGGCATACTAAATACATTTGTTTGCAGCAAGCTACTAAGTGCTGCAGAGAGCTGGAGAGCACCTGATTAGAATCCACTGCTGCTACTGCTGTAGGCTACTGAAGCCAGGGCTGGGCTTAATTGAACACATCTGCCAGAGTCTGCAATCAGCTACACCCTGCTGGCCTGCTGGCTGGGAGGGCCTTTATAAGCTCACTTTGAACAGAAGCAGTGGCCAGTCAACTGCTTCCACTGGGAGTTTGTGCTGGTGCTCCTGTTACCAGTTTCTGACCTTTCCTGGAAATCCTCTTTTGGCCTTTGATTCCTGTTGCTGTTGATGTTTGCAGCTCCCTCTCCAGTCTGCTGCAGCTTTCTGCTCTGCTCCTCTGGGCTCTCACCTGACTGCTCTGCCACACTCCGCTGCCTACTGCCCTGCTCCGCTGGGCTCTCACCTGATGGCTCTGCCGCACTCCGTTGCCTTCCGCTGTGCTCCTCTGTCTCCCGCCTGACGGCTCTGCCGCACTGCGCTACCTTCCGCCCTGTTCCTCTGGGCTCCCGTCTGACAGCTTCGGTGCACTCCGCTGCCTTCTGCCCTTCTCCTCTGGGCTTCCCTGCCTGGCAGCCTTGCCACACTCCTCGGTCTTCTGCCCTGCTCCTCTGTGCTCCTTGCCTTGCTTCCTGTCTGTTCCAACTTCTGATAGCCTATCCTGTCCTGTACCTGGTTATTTCTTTCAACACTGCTTTTCTACTTGTATACATCTTGGTCCACTGTGGTGTCTCCACTTGAATCCGTTTTACAGTCTGAACATGGGTTGGTCTCCGTTCAGATCAGATAAGGGAAGACTTCTGTTGCCTTCACCTAGTCAGTTGAAGTCGTACCTGCCTCAGTATATGGTCTTTCAGTTTTACCCTTGCACTGAGTACAACTGTTTCCTCGGCACACCCAAGTCATGACGTTGCTGTATGACTGTTGTTAAGAGTAATCTGCTGGTACCTATCCCAAGGGCTTTCCTTAATCCCTGGAGACCCCTTATCATATTCCAGTACACCCTTATTTCTGATCAATCCAAGTTGCCCAACCTACTTGCTTGTCTTTGCCTTTTCTCTGTCTCTTTGTTTACAGCCTGCTCCTGCATTTCCTGTGAATACCTGTTTCAACTAACAGCTTGGTATGTACCTTTAATCTGTTATATTCTAGCATTGTCTCCAGAATCTCCCTTAATCTACTTGCATACAGTGAGAGACAGCCTCTGCCCTGTACTCTCCACCTAGACTTGTGACAATTGTATGAAACCATGTCTATAGTGGCTTCACCCAAGTTGGTCAGAATCCCCTCTTAGGATTCTCAACATGTTGCATTGCCCATATTGCCAGTAAACATGTTGTGCCACTTTAAGAAAACATATCCATAATCAATGCACCAATATAGGACAGTATCACCATATACAAATATCTATCATGGCTTTTCCCATAATGCTATTAAAAGTGCAATGCCTACTGTAAGAAAACATGTCTGTACTGCCTGCCCCAATGGAGCCCACCTAGCTCCCAGTACGAAAACTCATCATGTTGGCTTTACCCAAAATGTAAGTAAAAATACACTGCCTCCGATCAAAGGCTTGCTTCCCAGCCTACATGCTGCTCTCTGGAACTCTTTACCTCCTAACGTCAGAAACAAACCTTCCTACTCAGCCTTCAAGAGACTTGTGAAAGCCTGGCTGTTTGACAAATATGACTAACGTTACCACGTTGTGTTGTGACTCTCGCATCCAGGCGAAACACTGCCCTGGTTTTTACTATGCTCCTAATGTGATTTCTGGCTGTGTTGTGACTCTCGCATCCAGGTGAAACACTGCCCTGGTTTTTACTATGCTCCTAATGTGATTTCTGGCTGTGCTGCGACTCTCACATCCAGGTGAAACACTGCCCTGGTTTTTACTATGTTCCTAATGTGATTTCTAGCTGTGCTGCGACTCTCGCATCTAGGTGAAACACTGCCCTGGTTTTTACTATGCTCCTAATGTGATTTCTGGCTGTGTTGTGACTCTCGCATCCAGGTGAAACACTGCCCTGGTTTTTACTATGCTCCTAATGTGATTTCTGGCTGTGTTGTGACTCTCGCATCTAGGCGAAATACTGCCTCGTCAACTAACTTGCACTGCCAGCCTGCCACCACCTATGCCTGCCCAGCTCACCTGCCCACATAGGTTTTAGCAATCCTACCCCCGCCTAGACTACCTCACTAGATTGCACTCACCACCTGCCTACACCCTTAGCCCTAACTCGAAGTTGCCTCATCAACTCCTCCCTGCCTATGACCACTATGAAAACCTCCCCACACCAATCACTTCACCTTATACTGAGCCTCCTCACCACCATGGCACTTACACTTGCCGCCTCACACCCTCCTAAAGACAGAAACATGAGGCTGAGGGCAAGACTCCCCAGCCTACACGAACCATCATCCTACCATAACCACAGAGGTTACATTAATCTAGCAAACAAACGCTCGCAACATACCAAATATGCCCCTCTCATAACACCCAACCAGACACCGTCACAAAGTGACACCCTTACCAAAAATAAACAACCTCCTACTACTACACTAGCCAATACCTTATCACTTACTGGTTCACTAGTCAATGCTAGATCCATGGTAGCCCACGCAACAGAGATCTCTGACACCTTAACGAATGAGAACTTAGACCTACTAGTCATAACCGAAACATGGCTCCATGAGGCGGCTGGCCCAGCCATCATGCTAGCAATACCGGACGGCTACCAACTCCTAAGAGTTGACAGACCTCACACCAAAGGAGGTGGCCTAGCCATTATCCACAAATCCTCTCTACCCATCAAATTAGCCACTAACGTACTATTTCAATCATGTGAACTCCTTACCGCTAAACTTCACATCTCGTGCAACCGTACCCTCACCATGCACGTCATCTATAGACCCCCAGGACCACTAGGATCCTTTGAAGATGACCTAACCAGTATCCTAACCAATAACACTAAAGACCATGCTCAAATCCTTCTACTGGGAGACTTTAACTTGGGCTTCAATGACTGTAACGACAAACACGCCCTATCCGTCGCTACAATCTTGAATGACTATGTCCTAACTCAAAAAGTCTGCTCCCCCACTCACGTCAAAGGTAGGACCTTAGACTGGGTTGCTGATCGGAACTGCAACATTAGCATCATCAACATTCTGCCACAATCTTGGACCGACCACTACTTAATTGTATTCAACGCCTCTCTTGACCTCATCCGACCCAAACCTATACTCATGGCCCCGCCTCTCCCCACCAGAAGTAAAAAAGATATCACAGCAGAAAGACTCCTACCTCACCTTCTCCCCACACTCGACAATCTAGACATTACTACAGACCCTACTCTGCTTGTGGAAGTATACAACAACACGATGACTAAGGCACTAGACTTGATTGCTCCCACCAAAACTCGCAAAAGTAAACAACTCTGTCACCTGAACAACTGGTTCACACCACAGCTGAAAGACCTCAGAATCCAAAAAAGAAAGCTACAATCAATCTGGCAACACTCACCCACGGTGGAGAACAAAATCAAATTAGCCACATTTGCCAAACAGTACAAAAAGGAAATTATAACCACCAAAAGGAACACCTTTAACAACAGAATATCTAAGGCTAAATCAGATACAAAGGAACTATTCTCTATCCTTCGGGAAATGGAATCACCCATACCCCCGACTGATAACATCCCTAAAAATAAACTCTGGTGCACTAACATACAAAATGCCCTCGCGGGCAAAATTAGTCTGCTCCAAACCAAAATCGCTAATAAAAAAGCCGCCCTGCTCCTGCAAACCGAACCCATACCTCACTCAGAGCCGCCCTTAAACCAGCCTAACACCCCTCACCCATTCAGCTTCAGACAAGTAACCACACTAGAGACAGAAAAAATCATACTATCTTTAAAACCATCCAATTGCAAAGGAGACAACTGCCCTCCCCAAATCATAAAAGATGCAGCTAGAGACCTAGCCCCCTTCATCTCTAAACTCATCAATGCATCCTTGAAGTCAAACCTAGTGCCCAATAACCTAAAACACTCCTGGGTGCTCCCCCTCCTAAAAAAACAAACACTTGACCCTGCTATACCGACAAACTACAGACCCATCACCACCGTCCCATTTTTGCTTAAAATCATTGACAGAGCAGCGTATCTGCAAATACAGGATTACTTAGAAGCCAACAATTTACTAGGCTCTCAGCAATCAGGCTTCCGTCCCCTTCATGGAACTGAGACAGCCCTGATTGACCTCAAGACCCAAATTGACGAGCTGAAGGACAATGGCAAATCAGCTATGCTACTCCTCCTTGACCTCTCTGCGGCCTTCGACTTGGTAGATCATGCAGTTTTATGCAATCACCTCAGTTCTGCCGCTCATTTTTCAAGTGATGCCATAGCCTGGGTACATTCCTTCCTAGCAAACCGGACAATGAGAGTATTTTCCCCCCTAGCAGCTGCTGATCCCACACATGTTTCATGCGGTGTCCCCCAAGGATCATGTGTATCTCCAACGTTGTATAACATCTTCACTAAGCCTCTGTTCGACAAGTTGGATAGACTGGGTGTCATCTACACTAATTACGCTGATGACACGCAGATCCTTATTCCTCTCTCAGGAAACTTCTTGGCGGACACAGCCTTAGTGAACAAGATATATCTCCTCATTCAGGCATGGATGGCAACTCACGGCCTCTGCCTGAACGACGACAAAACTGAGCTATTGATCCTCGGCTCAGAGCTGGCCATCAAAAAATTGGACCCTAATTATGCCTCATTTAACATAGACAATAATATCATTAAAGTGATGCCTGCAGTTAAGACTCTCGGGGTCTATCTTGACTCAGCGCTCAACTTCAAGAAACAAACTAACTCACTAGCATCCTCCACTGCATACACCTGTAAACTGATCCGAGCATGCAGACCATTCCTAACGGAAGCTAGTTGCATTACCCTAGCGAACGCACTCATCATATCCAAGCTGGATTACTGCAATGCCCTATACACTGGCTCTAACAAATACATCCATGACAAGCTCCAAACGCTCCAAAACAACACTATCAGAGCAGCCTTAAACATTCCTAACAGAGTTCATATCTCCACCGCTAGGAAAAATATTCACTGGCTAAAAATCAAAGACAGGATTGCGCTCAAGACCTTATCCCTTACCTCCAAATGCCTCAACAACATAGCGCCCCCCTACCTGGTAAACAGAATCAACAAGAGAATCTCAAACCGACCCACCAGAATGACGAATGCCTACACATTAGTGGTGCCCAGATATAAAAAGAGCACAGCGGGCGGCTCCAGCTTCCCGGTCATAGCTGCTCAAACCTGGAACAAACTCCCCTTTGACCTCAGAATAGACCAACCCTACACTAGCTTCAGGCGTAAAGCCCTCACCTGGATTCGATCCCTCGACACTTAGCCCGTCCACCTTACCGCCACTTTTCCCAGAGACTGCGGATGTGCATAACCAGATTACAGGTCGCTAGACTACCTGCTCTATCTACATTTCTGTATTTTGTACTGCCTGTATATGCTTTCCTCTCATCTGTACAACCTTTTCTTGTATTGTAACTAAGTTCTCAAGTATCCTTGTACTGCCTGCGCCCAGTTACCCTCGCGGGTTTGGTTTCTCTGCGCTATACCAAATTAACAAACAACAACAACAACAACGTTAATTGATGCTTACTGTCCTTACTTAAAGCCTTACTGTTTTCTCTGTACTAACCCCGTGATAACACTGGGTTTGAGCGTAACATAAATGCTATGAATAAATAAAATGCACAACCATTCATACACACGCACACCCATCAGCTGCTCTTTTAAAAGCACGCCCATACTTAACATACATAATCACTCTCATTCAGGCACACACACATTCACACATAGGCTTACAGAGACCATCGCATAATCCTTCACATGCGCACATAGCATACATACATACACAAAGCAAGTTTTTTTCCTTATCTGCACAATGCCACCATATATACTGCAAGGGTGTCCCTCCGGCTCCCGTGCAGCTCACAGACAGGGACATGGAAACAGGGGGAGGTGCAAATGAAACACACCTTCCTTCCTGGTTCCTGACTTGCATGTTGGAGTTGGAGCGCCACCAATAAAATGGCCCACAAAACAAACTCCACACAATCCAGAGATTTGCGTCCTCTCGAAGCCCATTACTTGCATACTTGCCAACCCTACAGATTCAGGCAGTAAGCTACTGTTTTTTTAGCAGTCCTACCGCCTACAGATTTGGGTAACAGATCCTACTGCTTTTTACAGTGGCAGGTAATGTATGTGACTCTAAGGCATGTTGCTGGCCAAAGCATGCAACACATTAATTAGTCTGTCTGTACAGTGGGCAGGTAGGTGATTACTTTGATTAGGCTCAGACCAATCCGCTGACCTGATAGTTTTGTGACTCTGCCCTGCACTCTTGCTGGGACAGACCTAAGGTGAACCACCAGCGAAGGCAAGTGGCAGAGCGTAACACCATCACACAGCATCTGCCTATCAGACTCAGGGGGTATCAGTCTCCATGTCATTCGTAATTGAATTTGGTGTTAACTTACTATTCAGAATTATACATTTTTAACATTTGAACATCTTTGCATGTTGTGCTGTTTGATGCGTTGTGTATTTTAGAATTCTTCAATGGTGCCAACAATGTATGTTTTGTATTTTCCCGTGATATCATTGTTATGCGAATTATTATTTTTGAAACTTGAAAAATCCTACATCTTTTTGGTCACATAATGTTGTCAAGTATGTACATGTGATGGTTTCATACCATTTTGGCAGATGGGGGCGATTACAGTCTAGGAACCCCTGTTACAGAGCTGCATGAGGTGTGCAATTCCCCCAGGAACTCGACATGCCAGGTTCCTTATTGCTATCATAGCTAAGCACAGACAGCAGCAAAATACACTGCACTCTTTGAAGTATGCCCAGAGCAAGCTTCCGTTCCACATAATAGGTAGAACTTGGGAAGCTGCAGTACAAGCTTCCTCCATTCATTAAAAATAGAGCAGAAAGTGGCAGTGCAAACTTCATACACAGCTTTGATCTAGCAACAACAGGTCCCCTCATGACAATCAATGTGGGTACTCTCATGAGGTAAACATGCACACAAACTCAGGTTCAAGCTATGGGTTTCCACACACTAATACAAACATATGTTTTCCCGCCGGGCCTGTGAGGCATGGTGCAGTCACTACATAAAAGCAGCAGCAAAACAAATTAAGCCACTTTATGAAACACATCATCCAATTGCTGCAATGAGGAGAACGGAGAGATGAGTTAATTAAATGAAAGAACACATCTGCTCCTGGATGTTTATTAAATCACATGTTTTCCTTTAAGATACTTGTTTGCATAAGAAACTGCCACACTGCAGTAGACAGCTCTGGCTTCTTAGCCAGCATCACTTCACATAGTTTTGCTTTTCCGATGATTAGTATGGGCTTCTAACTTCCATCAAAGAATGCAAAACAAAGCTTGCTTAAATTCTAGTATGATTAAGGGCGTAAGCCATGTGATTCAGCAGAAAACTCAAGTGCTGCTTTCTCATATACCAATAGTTATTCCAGACCACGGGTCAAGTCCTAAAAAAAGTGGGGGGGGACTTACTAACATACCAATTGAATGTGGCATCACCAGAATTTAGCATATCAAGGTGCCATTGGAAAAAAGTGGGGGGACTTAGGCCACCCGCGTGTACCCTCGACTTGAGCCCTGATTCAGTCATGTTTTTCTATGCATTGTGATGCATGTAGATATGCTTCACCTTTTGCAAAGGTAGGACTACAAGTACCAGAATGCAAATAGAAAAAAAAGACACATGCCAACTTTGCATCACTTGCACAACTCGTTACTGACAACCAGGTTGTCGAGGCCATGTATATGAAAAGGGCAAAAGCATTAGGAACTGCTTATATGTGGAGGTTTTGTTGACTGTCTGTGTAGATTTCCTTATCACAGGTGGTGCTGCAAAGCGTGCAGATGATGAAAGCAATTGGAGCCTCATTGCCTTTCCTAATTCAATTAATTTAGGAAACTAGTAACTGAAGAACTGCAAGTATTTATGCACGCTGCACAAACCTTTCCCATTACAGAGATTAGACACCAGATAATCAACAGAATGTGGTCGGAAATGTTGCCTGTTAAAGGCTGGATTATGCAAACAGTATTCAGCGAGAAAGAAATCACCCTAGTGAAAAAACTATGTAGAATAATAGAATATGTCAGCTAAAGGGAGCAATCTCATGCTAGAGCTGCACAAATGGGCACCACCCTGCAGAAGTGACAACTAACACCGACGACCGCAACTACTTCACAGATCACAAACTGCCCATCTACAAGGGACAAGAGTGGTGAAGCATACAACTCCCGAAGGTGGCAGCCCATAATCCCAGGGCCGATCAAGTGCAGTTGGTGTGGAGGAGCATGACATGGGAGAAGAAACTGTCCAGCACAAGGAGTGCGCAGCATGTGGTAGAAAAGATCCTTGAGCTAGCCCCAATGCATGCAACAGGAGTCGCTAAAACCCCTCGCCAGGAAGAAAATGCAAGCAGACACGCGCCTGGTGGTAACCGGAGACAACTCATCGATGGATGAATCCGGGGATGAACGTGAGATAGCGGCAACAGCAGTGGAAGCAGGGCGCACGAGAAGGTAAGTGAAAATCCACCTAATAAGAAGAAATGACCTAAGTGTCTTGTGAACATACAAGACCAAGATACCATGATGACGATCAATACAGGAGCATCAGTGAACGTCATGCCAACAAATGTGTTCCAGAAATTACAACCCCAGCCAGCGCACAAACACACGGAGACCCTACTATTTGCTAATGACAGCAAGATGCCACTTCCGGTGGTGGGGTGATTCAAAACCATGCTGTGTAGGGGCCAAAAAACAATCAATTAGAAAATCCATGTAGTCGATGCAGGCATCAAGTGCCTACTCAGTTGGGAATCAGCTGAAGAACTGGGCCTCATAAGCTTCATCTGCGATATCACTGACTCTACAGACGTCACAAACCTACTTGCCAAGAATTCAAGCATCCTCCAGGGCATTGGATGCCTCAAAGGAAAGCTAATAAAGCTACATTTCGACCCTACAGTTCAACCCTGGCAGTATGCCACCGAAAGACTCCATTTCACATGAGGGACCTGGTGGCAAAGGAACTACTGGAACTTGAAAAAGCAAGCATAATCAAACAAGTGTCGGGGCAACACCATGGGTGTCCCTGATGATTGTCACAAAAAAAAAACAAGCAACCACGAAAGGTACGAATCTGTATAGACATGCGCATACCCAACGCAGCTATAATAAGGGAAAGACACATCCCCCCTACCATGGACAAAATAATCACAGACCTCACAGGGTTGAATATATTCTCAAAACTTGACATCAACGCTGGCTACCATCAACTGAAGCTGCACCACGACTCGAGGTACATAGCAACCTTCATGACTCACCTGGGTATAAGGCCGTACAAGAGACTCCGTTTCGAAATTTCGTTGGCAGCGGAGGTCTTTCAGTAAGCGTTCCAAGAGGTGATCCATGGTATCCCGGGGCACTAAACGTCAGCAACGACATTCTCATTCACTTCAGTGACAGAGAGGAACACATGCGCCACCTCAAGATGGTCATTAACAGAGTGGAAACAGCAGGCCTCACAGTACACTGGGAAAAATTTGAGTTCCTAAACTATGAAACAACATGTTTTGGATACGTCTTCAACAAAGAAGGAGTGTCCACTGACCCCCAGAAAGTGGCAGACATAAAAGAAGCCTCCCCACCAACTACCTCCATGGGGTTACGCAGTTTCTTGGGCATGGCCACCTGCTGTGACAGGTTTATCCCCAATCTCGCAACCATCTCAGAACCACTCTGAGAACTCATCAGAGTGAATGTCAAATGGGACAGGAGCCCTAGGTGCTCGGAAGACTTCAAACTGATCAAGGCATCACTGTCAATGGACACAACCATGGCATACTATGACCTGGCCCTAACAACGCAACTCTACGTAGCGAGCCCTGTGGGACTTGGGGCAATCTTAGTCCAAAAGTCACAGACCTATTACATATGCCTCCGGTGCACTCACGCCGACCGAACAGTGCTACTTCCACATCAAGAAAGAGACCATGGTCATTCTATGGGGTTGCAGCCATTTTCATATATATCTCTCTGGTCGAAAATGAAAAACCTACGCCGACCACAAACCCCTAATTCCAATCTTCACTGGGTCTTCAGCGCACCCTCCAGCCAGGATCGGGAAGTGGCTACTACACTTCCAGAAATATGAGTTTGACCTGGCATACCAGACAGGGATAGACAACCCAGTAGACTTTCTGTCCAGACACCCAAAAGCCTCAACCCTCTGCGAAGTGGATGACACAGAGGAAACGGAAGAACACATCTGCCAGATCATCAATACCATGAAGCCCAGGACAGTGAGCATTGCCGATATCGTGGAGTCTACACAGAACGACCCATGCTACGACATTGTGAACAACACTATACTGGCGGGAGATTGGATGTCGTTCCTCCGGCATGTACTGCACGCCAGCTGCATGCCTTCAGCCAAGGACTTTCGCACTGGAATGATCCCTGTACGGCAGGAGCTGTACGTTACCAGCGAGGGATTGATCTGGAGGGGGGCACGCATATTAGTTCCCATCAGCCTACAAGACAGGATCCTAACATCAAGGGACATCAAGGATTGGTCTGAAAAAAGGCCGGAATAAGACACTGGTTGTGGTCTTCTCCACATTGACGCCAAAGTGTAAGAGAGAATTACATGCTGCCACCTATGCCAAATAATGGTGGTACAACCAAACCCGGAAGGAATCTAGTCAGCGGAGCGTGGATCATCAAGATGGGTAGCCATCAGCATTGACTTTTGCATAGTACAGGAGGGAACATACCTGCTGGTGGCTATCAATGGCTATTCATGATGCCCAGAGGTGGAGATAATACCCTCAACAGTGGCAGAAACTATAATCCCTGCACTCAAGAAAATGTTCGCCACACACAGACTGCCCAGGTACATTAAGAGCGTCAATTGACCACCATTCCAGGGAACAGACATAAGGAGATATTTAGACAACCCACACATCCAGTACCACCCCATCACACCCAGGTGGCCGCAAGTGAATGGAGACGTCGAGAGAGTCATGAGGACAATCAACAAAGTACCAAGAAGTACCTGCGGAACTACAGAGTAAAACCTCACAGCTCCACAAACAAGTCCCCTGCAGACCTCATCTACAGGACAATGGTAAACTCATCAATACCACAACACAACGACAGGAGTGTGGATGACCTTGATGACAAGTGCACACAAGCCAAGAGGGTAGCAGCAAACAGGCATGTGAACCACAGAAGGAACGCAAAAGAACCGGGCTGAATGTGAGCAGGGCAGAGGCCTTTTCCAAAATGGTGCATCAGTTGGTGGCCCACCCCTACAGTGCACTGTCCACTCTAGTCTCGAGACTCCATTTAAATCTTGATGATGCCCTCGCAAGTTGCTATACCTGCCCTCTCTTAGACAAAGACTACTAATTCAGGGACGAAAGACACATGATTAACAAACACAATTAAATAAATGAGTGATAATCTGAACTTCAGGCTTAGACGTTTTGAGAATCATTCATTCACCGTTCTTCAAAAGGGCATTTACCCCGACTCTATGGAATAAGCGAAACTTAAATCAGGAGGAACTGGTCAGTCACTGCTTACCTTTTCTTAACTTAAATGACTTTTGTTGGAGAGGAGCACTTCACCTTGTCACCTTGTTACCTTGTTACTCTGAAATTCACTAAAAAAAACTTTGTTAACGGAATGTTATGGTTCGCAGTAAAATCGAAAAACCCCTGAAATTCGCCAGTTATGGTAAGCTAATCAACCATAACTTGTGCCACCACCGTGCACTGCTAAGACTAACACCCAGAACATCAAAGATGACATCACAAATGTCATTGATGACCTCACTGATGTAAAGGAAGAAACGACTAACGAGCTGCAAATAGTAATGGCAATAGTACAGAAGGAGGTCAGAGTAAGGTGTGAGAAGGTAACCTTAGGGTTATCTGGAAAAGCAGTCTCATGACCCACAGAAGCCGGAGAGGGGTTCAAAGAACAGTGAGAAAGAAGTGAATGGGAGGAAAGGTGCAGAAATATGACAGGTTTGCATAAGACTGAGTGTACTATCAGAAATAGAAGTAACAAAAGAGTAAAGCACAGGAGTGAGTAACTGGTGTAAGGAGGTATGTCGCCATTTGATGAAATGATGGGCTGAAGGATAATGAGCTGAGGGGTAATTGCCATGTTGTCAGTGGGCAATGAGATGGTAGCAATCTGTTATTTATATATGGATCAAATTAAGATAATTGAGGATTTTTTAGTGGCCTGAGATTCACATTTCTGGATTAGTTAAAACCTAGTATATTGCAGGGGTCTCAATATCATATTGGAGCCACCATTGTACCAGACAATAGGATCCGGAGAGGTCTGGATGAGAACGGCCAGGGCTGCTATTGGGCTATTGTGCAGTCTTCATGTCATGCATGGCGTTTCAAACATGGTAGGGCACATGTTTACTCATGATATTCTATGGCACGCAATTAGCCCTCACAAACTGATGTTACATTTCGATCCGGGGAGATATTGGTGGGTCTAACACCTCACCCCAGATATGCGCATATCATTCCCCTGTTGTGGCTGAACTATGACTTCAGAATGCCTTCAGAGGTCAAGCCCAGAGAAAATTCAAGTGAGCATTATTGCAGAACATACATTTCTGTCAGCTCATGAAAGAGCTATTTAAAGAATAGTAGGTAAATAAGGATTTTGCTTCAATAAGTGGGCGTGCAAGTGATTAAAAGCCTTCCTTAGGAGAGCACATTAAATATTTATCTATTCAACATCATACATAGAATAAGCATGAGGTAAGAACAGTGTTTTGACACATGAAGAGCATGCAAAGAAAGAAACTCAGCACGCTTCTGATGTGACACAGAGAATAAAATGCAAGGCAAGAGAGATGTCACATGTCCTTTTGTTTTCGAAGGTTCATACTGGCAAGTGCTTTAAAATGCAATCTAATATGATTGGCTGATGGAGGGTAGTTTCCACCTTTTGTCTCTTAATTAGTTGTATTTACTGAAGCTGTATTACATCGAACATATACAGTAACGTGTCCCTCTCAACCTATACCACTATAAACACTAAGTAGATACAAAGATGCTGAAAATGTATGACATGCCAAAACATGTAACGCTTAGTTTTTGATAGAAAATTACTGTAGATTAACCAGGGCAATGTAATCATATTCTACATGAAGACAACACCAACAGCATTAAGTTGAAAAATTATTTATAAATGTAAATAAACTAAATATGATTGAGATAATAAAGTTACAGCTCCATTGCCGTTCTTATTGTATCCAAAATGTCATCAAACAGCAAAATCAAATACGTGTATCATAATTCAAAGCAATATATGGTTTATTAGCACATGGAGAGCGTTATTGACCTCCTCTCAGCCAATGGGAATGCTCAGAGCTCAATCAGCAACTACAGGTATTGACTTCATTCCGAACATTCTAACTTTAGAAGCAGACAGTGACCTCAATGCAATTCCGTGAAAGGTTTCATTCAACAAGACGCTTCCTTTCTGGGAGACATTTTTCACAGCAATATCCCATTTAACACACCAGAGAGAAAGCTAAAGCATGGGCATTTGCTTTCAATTCCTTATAGATAAAGCCTTTACTTTTACATGACAGCTAATTCATGCTCATTGTAAGCTCACGCGCGTTCAAGCAAGTTTGCAATGAAAATAATAAACTTATAAAGACAAGCTTGCTATTTAAACACTACAAAATAAAACCACATTTAATTTGTTAACTTAGTTCTCTATTTATCATGGCAGGTCAGCATTCTTTTGCACCTCAGGAAAAACTTTGGAACTCACTCTCCAGGGGACTATGAACAACTGAAGCAGACCTAAAACTCAGAAAACGATTAAAAACCTGGCTCTTTAACTCACCCACCTAAACAGGAAACACTACTGAGAAAAAGAAACATCAGAACATAGGAAAAGCACCACAAACAATTGTAAAAACAAATCAAACTAATAAGGAACTAGACTGGCCCAACAAAAGAAAAGAATAATATAGACAAACTGGAAAATAAACAATACAACCTAATTGAAACAGTGCAATTTACAAGAATGCATACACATCCCTCACTAACTCTGCCAAAGACCTTATTTTAGTTTTACTTTGTTATGTTATTGTTTAAATCACAGACTTAGTTAGAGACCAGCTGAGCGCTGTACAGACTTTGGGTAGCCAGAATTTGGTCTGGCATCTTTCAAGAGTAGCACAGTACTGTGAGTTGAGGTCTGTGCATCAGTATGTGCGTCGATCGGAATTAGTCCTTGGTAAGGGGTTGTTTAAAAAGCCATGTTTTGAGACATGTGAGGGCATTCCGAGCAGCCACTGGGATCAATATTCCTAGGGTGGCTGCTTGACAAGAGAAGGTTTGTTTGCAGGTCCTCTCTTTATGGACAAATTGTGGTTCAAGCCAGTTAGTTCATTTGCTGTGCGTGGAGCATGTATTACCAGATATGTGGAGCTTAGCCATCAGTTACGCTGGTGTGCTACTTCTGACTGCAATGCAGATGATACATGTAGTCTTGAACAGTATCCTGGACTGTAGAGGAAGCCAATGTTGTTTGCATAGGACTGGGGTGCTTCGGTCAAACCTCTAAGCACCTGTAGTAAGACGTGGTGCAGCATGGTGGACTGCTTTTAGTGGAGCTAGTGAGCAGCTGGGAACCCCGTCCAGAGGACTGAGCATTTGTTGGAGGCGAGCTCAGGTGTGTACCAAGGGGTGGATGGTTTGGTGTTAGCACAGCTGGTTTTTAGGGGGGCATGGGTGGGTATGAGTGTCTCACCACTGATCTAGCAAATACAGCCCACACATTACACTTACCACAGCAGAAAACTGAAATCACACAGCAAATGGCACACCCCCTCTGTAATCTCCCTCAACCTAACACACTAAATCTCCAGCACAATCCCATGTAGGCCCAAACACTAAAACAACACCTTACCCATACTATCTAGAAGCAAATACAACCCAGCGTGACATTTTCTTTCAAACTGAAGCTACCAATGGCACAGCAAAAATCTCACATGTGCTATCCGTCTCTATCCCACTTGAAGACAGGCAAATGAGTGTGTCATTCATTACGTCAGGCTCTCCCCTGTCTTGATCTTACAGAAACGCAAGGTGCACCTCATTTATGGCATCTGGCTTATCCCTACCACCATATCGCAGGTGTGAGATATGGTACGGAAGATGTAAGCAAATGACATCACTGCTGAACCCTGACACACGTAGGTGCATTAGACACAAAGCACATACGCATCCACCATGAAGCTACACAAACTATAGGTCAAAATGCACTTAGATATGAAGTAACCACTTGTATCCTATAGGTTTGTAAACATATACGCTATATACGCTGAAATGCAAGACACACAAGAACACACATAATGCTTTTTAATGCGGAAACATAACAAGAGTGAGTGGCCATGCAAAACAACATGGATGGCACAGCCACATTTGAGTGAATGGGAGACATTGAGAAGCTTTGAAGCTGCAGGGGGGATCTGGTTCTCTGAGTTATGAGAGGGCTCAGAAATACGAGGCGGACAACTTTGGGATGATTTCTCAAAATATGCCGTTTTATTAAATCATATATGTTATCAAACGCCTCACTATACACACTTTGGCAAGGATTTCCCTGCCTATCAAAAGCTAAAGGAAAACACTCTAAAATAGAATGTTTGGCTGTCACACTTAAACAACAAATTCATAAAGACATATGTGGCAATTCAAAATGACTTCTATGATGATATTCACAATCACTGTTGGTAACCTGGAAGAACTCCCTTCCGCCAGTTTCTAGGTAAGTTCAACTCTAATTGTACTACAAAAAGGAAACCAGGAAATCCGTATGTATAATATAGTCTTGACACAGTTCTTGGCTCCTTCAATTTCAGACTAAAATTTTGATAACCAAAGTTCCAAACAGTCAGGCTTCTCCTCTTGGTAAAATAAACACTTTCCACTTTCTCAAAATAGAATCAGTGTCATTCGCAGCCACAATGCTTTGTCACAACTTCAAGTTGCCCAAGAAGGAATGCCACAGTAAATACAACTTCTGCAAATGTTAGTAAACCACAGTTCTTTATTAACAAGTATTATGTCTCTCTATACACGATTATAAGGCACAGTAGGTATCTTTGTCAAGATAGCTTTGTAACACTTTTGCTTCTGTTGCACCAACTTTCAACTTCAAGCCACTTCTCCAGAGTTCACCATGAGGGTCTATTTGCTCAAAGTAGTTCAGCTTCATGTGTGCTACAAAAGCCTCAATTCTACTGATAAGAAAATGCACCACCACAGCTTTAGTACTTTGTGTCTCCTACTCAGGTTTTAGGTATTTCAAGATTCACCTTCTGGTACTTCCATCTTTAGGTAGGCAAGGCACTCTTCCTCTTTGTATTCCCTTTCCAGAGGGTCAGCCTCTTTGCCTTATGTGTCTGTCTGCAACAACTACAACCTTTAGGTAGACAATGCACTCTTCCTCTGCATATTCCCTTTCCAGTGGGGCAGCCTCTTTGCCTTACTTGTATGCCTGCAACAAACAACCCAGAATTGCCTTTGAGACCAATGTCTCCCTTGTTCCTATTGGCTTTGGCAATGTAGGTTGCATCAACATCAATCACCAAAATATAAGCAGCAAGTTTCCCTTCCCAAACTTTGCCTTTATCCATTTGTCTGTTGTTAGCCAACACAATTATCCAGAAGCTTAGTTGCCACTCCTCTAGCTTCAGGCAATGCTTGCACACTCTAGTCTTAAGCAATGCAGGTGTTCTACTTGGCTCACAAGATGACATAAACTGTTTTCTGCCACTGTGAATGGCTGTTTCAGTCTTATTTGGGAAAATAGCTTGTTCGCTCTTGGCTTGAGCAATACCTGTGATCTTCAACTTAAAATAGTAATGTTTGAACACTCAACTTCTCATATTACCTTTGTTGAATGCTTTAACATAAGGTTGAAAGATCATAGGAAACTTAATTTTAAGTTCAACAATCAGTGTTTCACAGCGGTTTCTCTTTACTTGAGTGAAGAGGAGGAATACCAGTTCGCATGTAGTGGATACATTTCAAGTGTTCCATTGTTAAAGACTTAATATATTGCTTTACTTCGCTTCTACTCTTATGCAAATGAATGTTTAGATGGATATGGTTGCCGGCAGTATTCACGTAAGGCATTAGAAGGCCCGGTTGAACTCACCGGCTTCAGTGTTCCTTTCTCTTCATGCTGCATACCTTCTATGACTTCTGGCTTTCTCTGGACTCACACCTTTCTTGTTGAAGGCGTCTCCGGTACGGCCACTCAATTAAGGATCCCCTTTTGCTTCTACGTCTCTCGGCTTCACTGTAATTTAGCTGTAGCTTCCTGCTGCGCAATCTCTGCAATTGGGCTCACATGTGTAAAAGCGGCCTTCCTGCATGCCTTCTGCTGCACAGCCTCTACACTTCAGAGTTTGGGGGACATGACCCTCACAGGACAAGCAGGTGAAATCTACTGCATCAGAGTCCCAGCGTCCCTTCTGTTCCCCCACTTCTGCCTGGATTTCCAGCACCATGTCTTCCTCCTTCTGCTTCTTCTACTACTGCATACACTCCAGCCACACTTCCAGCTCCTCTCTATTGCCTGCACCTATGGGGGCCTTTTAAGCCTCCCAGCTTCCCTCAGGTGTGGGTTATTGGGCTTAATTGTCTGACCTCTACTAAACATGCCTCTTCAGCCCCCTTTCTCGTCCAAGTTCTCATGTGTTTATGGGACTTGTGGACCTCAACAGCAAAGTTAGCTCTTTTAGGCAGCTTCTTAGTTTTATGGGTAGATTTATTCCCCTTACATGTATTTAGGGTTAAACATTCAGATTTCATTACTAAGGAGAAAGATAGCTTATTTAAGGCAGTATTTTTAAATTTCTTTCCTTCATATCTTTGGGAGTAAAGAGGATTTGTATCCTGTAATGCCTTGTCTGGTCTTTCTGGTTTTAGGGGTTGTTCAGATTCTATGGCACTTGTACTCATATCCACTGGTTTTACATGTGGTTTGGATACATCATGATGACAATAGGCAATTGGCACTTGAAAAAAGTTCTCCCCTTTAAAGGACAAATACTGTGCCTCATCCCACACGATCTCCTCACCACCCTGGGCCGTGTCTCCTCCGAGGTGATCCTCCCACATTATAGCACCCCCAAGGTCGAGATCAGGAAGCATCTCCCCTTCCCTAGCCACCTGGGAGGAAACTTTAGGCAGAATTTTGGTAAGGGATCCATGGAATTCATCACAGTTAGCAGAAAAGCCAAATCTGAACAGCTCAGGCTATAGATGCACATGCATTGCCAAGGTTGGCATGGAAGGAAAGTTTTTGATTGACACCCAAGAGAACAGACGATAACAGTTACCAGACATGAAACAAATTCCTCTTAGAGTGAGCTTGGAAACAAATAATGCTGCAAGGTCAGATTACCATTAACTAAAGCTTAATATTAGGGAAAGGTAGTAGCTTGAACAAGTCTCTTGAAGCCAAGACAGGTAAAGACACCTGCATTAATCAGTGCTAAAATCCTCTTAAATGCTGAGCAGAATAGTCCAAAATGTGGTCTTCACACACGTGACCCAAAGTTGGAGGATAATGTATATTTGTTAGATTCAGGGACAGACACCCTAAGACCTTCGTTCCAATCCAGTTCTTGGGACAAAAGATAAAAGGTAGTGCAATGTTGAAAGCTAAACGTCCTCGCTTGTGGCCTAGAGAATCAGACATGGTAACCTTAATGGAAAAAGTAGCACCTTGGTGTCGTTCTCACCAATCCCTATTGTTGTTCATGTGCTGGTAACATTCCAAGGTGCCAAGGCTGAGAAAGGCATCACTGACCAATCCTTGCACACCTTTAATGCTCATTTATAAATGATGCAATGGCCAACAGTAGTGTACTATGATGAGATGTTTTCACTTGTATCATTTTAGTAGGTGGTCTCGGGTAGAGCCGCCCGATATGGGGCAGCCAATGAACGTACTAACCCCTACAGAATCTACATCTAGTGGATTCTCCTTACCAATCCCTTCCAACCACATATTTGGACTTTTCAATGTTTTGGGCGTGGGATTTCCCCTGGCCTGTCCTCTTGTTTACCGAGGGGGCTTCCACCGCACTTTTACATGTGGTAACGGAGGATGGTTAGCCAATGCCCTTGGAACTTTACTGCTTTTTCCCACGGCAAGCCTAAATGACTACAGAGTAACCCGTGAGGACCGGATAACCAATCGCGGGTGAACTAAGATGGTCATCAGGATCCCCCTTGGTGAAATTACTGTCTACTCCCCGGGGGACGCCATGCAGGTTGCAAGGTGGAGTTGCCAATTGAGGGAGGAGCGGTTCCGAAAGGCTTTGGCTGAACCACGGATGTAAGTATGAGAGCGTTGATTAGATAAACAAAGGTGGGAGGGAGCTGTTTGCATATTTTGAATATGTGTTTGTGTAGGTTTGGGGGCAAGTGATAAAGAACTATGAGACGTTTACCTGTAGCCAAGGTTACAGAAGGTGACGCCTTACACTCCGAGAAGGAATATCAATTACTGAGAAAAGAAAAAAAAAGAATTAAAAAAAAAGAAGTATATGAGTTATCCTTTGGCGAGGGAATAGAAGAAGCTGTCATGCCCTAAGGATCAGTTTTTAAAAAAGTAGGATATCTTGTCAGAAGTAGGAAAGGAAGACAGCCGTGGGGGTTTTGGTAATTGTGTTGTTTTGAGGGTGCACTTATATCTCCTATATGTATAGAGGTTGCTGGCACCAGTGGTAGATTGTGAATCGGATTTGGAGGATTGATGGGAGGAGCTTGTTTGTCCATGGAAGGGGGCAAGGAGATTGTGGTGAAGTGACAGAAAACGTTTGGCTTTTCAGTGGTTTGAGGTAACAGCAGAAGGGTGTTAAGTGGGTTTGGAGCTGTGGAATTGAGGTTTTGGTGACAGTGGTTCATGTTTTAGGAGCACGTGGAGTTTTGGTTTGGGATCAAAGGGTGCAGTCCTGGGTATGGGCAGCGGTTGTGGTGTGTGCCCCAATTGGTGTTGGTTAAGCCATAGAGGCTTGAGAGAAGGTATGAAGACTGTTGAAAACAGTGCACAGTGTAGTCTTGAGCCACACTCCCGGAGTGTTGTGCCAAAGTTTGAGTTGATCCTTGCCTTCTCACAGAACTGACTGCAATCTATTTTGAATTAAAATTTCTTCTTTATTGATTACAAACGTTAAAAATTCCATGTGGAAACCTCCAGCCCTCGCCCAGCAAAACAAAGGAAAAACCCCAGTGATGACGCGTTTCGCTACGACTTGATCACATGAATTCAGCATGAGCAGACACGGTATTTGAATATTTCCCCACTGAATAGCAATTAAAATAAAAGTAGGACTGCAACCATTTGTTCAATGCAAAATGCCAGCCCAGACCGCCCGCCATTTGGGAGTGGTTTTGTTATCAAACATAACATTGGAGCCGAACAATAAAGCATGCTCCGTGTTCACCCATTAGGATATGTACACATATGATTAATGTTCTGATTCAAATAAAACCAATTGACATCTTAGTGATATTTAAATGCCATCAATTCTTACATGTGGTTGATCGGAGCTCCGACGGGTTGAATGTCCCAGTCATATCAAATGTCCTCAATTACAGTTACACGTATATTTAATTTACGTGATGCAAAACTTTAACGCATACCGACATAATATTAGGTCCGCAATATGGGATGCATAATGCATTCAATATATATTCCTCCCATGGCACTGCATTAAAATTCATTGAGCATACAATAGTTATAAAATGTTGTAAAGTGACTAGTGCTAATTTACTAAATGAAGGCAAGAAATCTTAGAATTCATCCAACATACAATAGTTGCAAAATGTCTTAAAGTGACTAAGGCAAGTGTCCTTGGTTAGTGTATCTTATCTCACCGATACCCTATTGCAGGAACCTGCTTATGCGTTTAGTGGACGTTTCATTATTTTTATGCACAGTGCATAATGAATTAATGGGACTGCTCACAGCTTTACTTAATCAAAACTAATGATGACATTGTACCACTACTTTAACTTTCAGCGGGACCGCCCGGGAAAAAGAGGGGCAGGTAATTGTATATGGGGGATAAATAACCTGTGCCTGAAAATCACATAAAAACAATCTCCCAACTAATGTCCATAAAAGGGAAGAATAAAACCCTCTCAAATAAGAGAATTATAAGGGAAAAGGTAAGCAGATCTTCAGTGAATAGTCATAGTTCTAATTTTCGCAGTGAGTTTTGGAGGCTGTAGAGTAACCTAGTGTTTTATTCGCCTAAGAAAGTATATAGTTCCTCATCAATGTTGTGTCCCAATGGGAACTTGCTCTCGAAATCAATAATGTATCTTGTTTCCCATTGTCTTAACAGCTTGTCTCTGTCTCCTCCCCTGGGTCCAATCTTAACTTGCTGTAATCCAGTGAACGTGAAGTCACATAACTTCCCTTCATGTTTCTCCCAAAAGTGTTTTGCTATTGGGTATGCATAATCTTGATTTTTCATTGCGCTGATATGTTGCTGTATGCATATCTTTAGTTTGCGCTTGGTACTTCCTATGTACCATTTGTTACAAGTGCATTTGAGTGCGTACACAATGTACTCTGAGTCACAAGTTATTCTGTCCATGATGGAAATGGTTCTCTTGAGTATCGGATGTAAATATGTGCTGCACTCCTCCTCATATTTACATATCTTGCATTTTCTGCATTTGTAGAAACCATCCTTCCTACAACTTAACCAAGTTGGCTGATGGGAAATGGTGTCAGGCGGCATGAAGCTACTCACTAATTTATCTTTGATAGATTGGCATTTCCAGAATTAAAAGTTGGGATATTCACCCAATGATTGTCTCAGATCTGTGTCCACTACCAAAGTATTCCAATGTCTGCGTACAATGCCTTTGATGTATTTGGCAGATTGTCCATATGTCAAAATCAGACGAGTTGTTACTTCTTTATCCGTGCTTAGTATCCTATTAGTGTGATCCAGTAGTAATGTGGACCTCTCACATTGACGTGCCTTGAGATAGGCTCTCTGAATAATTTGTTTGGGGTAACATTGATTTTTAAAGCCCATGCTGTAATTTTGCTTTCTTCGTCATAGGAACTGAGTCCAGAACAGTTTCTTCGGAGACGGATGAACTCACCATATGGAATACTCCAGATTAAATTTTGACAGTGGGCACTGTTGGCATGTAATGGGGCATTTACTCCTGTGGGTTTACGAAACATTTTTGTCTTGATCTTCCCATCTTCTCTTTGGACCGTGACATCCAAGAACACTACTTCTTTAGGACTGTGGGTTTCGGTGAATTTAAGATTAAATTCATTGATGTTTAAATGTTCCACAAAATCTATCCAGTCCTTTTGAGGTGCCCTTCCAGATAATAAACAAATCATCAATGTAGCGTTGCCACATGATCACCTTGTTCGTGAACCTCTCGTTACCTTCTTTCCAAGCCTCATATTTCTCCCAATACCCCATTGTAAGGTTTGCATACGAAGGGGCAAAGGTTTTACCCATTGCGGTACCTTGTTTCTGTCTATAGTACCTTTGGTTAAATACAAAAACATTATTGGTCAAGCAGAGATGAATCATAGCCATGATCATTTTCGAATGTTTAGAGTAATTCAGATATATATATATATATATATATATATATATATATTTGATAAGAAATTCTGAAAATATTGTGGACAAACCTTATTTTGAGGTCAGGTAAGTATCGGTAGTCAGAAGTGTGACGTGCCATCATGGGAGACACCACCTTATGCATATGTGCTAGTCCCTTCCACGAGTGTGTGGGCGGACAGATATTGCTTAAACTAAATGGGAAAAGTCTGTGCAACACAATGAGCCAAGAAAAGGAAGTCCAGGAGATTCAGGTTAAGTAGAAAGAAGAGATTTGGAAGAGAAAGAATTTAGAGGAGGATGAAAGAGAATCAGAAAAGGTATTGTACGAGGTGGAGGAACTGGAAAGGAAGGAAAAGTAATGGCAGGAAAAGAGGAGGAGGGAATTAGAAGAAGCAGAAAGAGAGAAAGAAAGAGAAGACAGGGAAAGGCTGAGAGAACAAAAGGAGGAAAGGGAAAGGTAGATAGAAGCAGAAGAGAAGGCAAACATGGAAGTAGAGGAGGAAAGGGAGATACAGATAGAGTTAAGCTGAGAGAGCTGGCAAAAAGACATTGAGAGACTCGTTAAGGAGCACATATGATGTGAAAAGGAGAAAAATAAGGACCAACAGCGGGAAAGAGAAAGGAGTTTGGAGAATCGCTTCAGAGTAATGGAGGAGATAATGAAAAATCACACACTTCCAGATGAAGACGAGGGAGCAGGGATAAAAAGAAGGATTGGGACACTGTATAGGAGCAGGAGGGATAGTGGTGCTATCATTAAGCAGAAGAGATGTACAGTGGGGTCTCTGCAGTGGGAGGAGCCGAGCTCATTGGTTAAGGTAATGTAGGGACTGCATTGGAACAGTATGTTAAAACAATTGAATTTTGAGAATGAAGAGGGTGTAGAAAGTGATGATAGTTGTGGGAGGAATGGTTTGGACAAAGAAAGGGGGGAAAGAGAAGGTGAGGAGGAGAGGAGAAAAACATGCAGTCCCTCAGTGAGGATACTTCCAGAAAGGGAGGCAGAGTGGTGTAAGGGGGAAGAAGTAGAAGGGCAAAAGCCTGAACTTGTGACACAATGTAAACGCACAAAAGGATGATAGCGCTACTTAGAAGATGTCACTCCATACACCCAGAGGTTGAGAGCATTACCAGGATGAATGAAAGTGAGCATGACTGGTGCTTTTACGAGGACGAAGGGGGTGGGTGAGCAGAACACAATTCCCACTCCTAGAAAAGGGGGAAGCTCGCCCGAGTACAGTATCCCGACATGTCAGACATGAGCCCAATCATAATTGCGGGAGGCCAAAGACCCCCATTGCTTACATTCAGGAGATTCAGAAGCTTTGGCGCCTTGAGACTCGTGAAACGTGGCCAGACCTTTCCTAACAAAAAATAACTGCCTCACGATTGCCCATGCCATCATTGGCTCCAAGATCGACTACTGCAATATCTTATTCACAGGCACCTCCTCTGGAAATATCCAGAAACTACAAGTCATCCAAAACTATGCCTTGAGAGCAGCCCTCCATATCCCGAAAAGAGAACACATCTCTAAAGCTAGAAGAGAAGCAAACTGGCTCCCCACCCAGGAGTGTATCACCTTTAAAACACTCTCTATAAGCCTCCCAATACAGCGCCCCAACACCTAATCCAAAGAATCACCAAAGTTCAATCCTCAAGACCCACTAGGACCCCTGATACACTGATCGCCTAGTAGAGATGCAAAGCCGGACGCTCAAGCTTCCCTTAGCTTGCAGCCAAACTCTGGAACAACCTCTCCCACCTTGAAGGCTGAGAAATCCTACTGGATCTTCAGGAAAGCTCTCAAAACTCAGCTGTTCTCCTAACCCACAACACCTCCAGCACACTGCACCTACGTTTCAAATACTGATCTCTATCACCACCACATTGTATCATTAACATGTAATGCCTCTCAACTATGTAATTTTGCTACAACTGTAAATGCAACTATTACACCCTTGCTTTTTTGTGACTACAAATCACTATTGTATGACAAAACATGCTCTTGACTTGAACCTGCAACACCGCCTCAATGCCTCCAGGTTTTATTTGCGCTATAAAATGAAATAAATAAATAATGCATACCATGGACAAAGATAATTACAGATGGAATTTGCCCTCGTTAACACCAGGGGAGGGAAAATGGAGTTATGAGCTAGTAAGAATGACAGCTCGCAATGGGTGACATACAAAGCTTGCTCGCTGCCATTATTGGGGAGAGGGCTGATGACATCTGGAAACAAGCAGAGTACCCCAGTGTGACTGCACAGAATACAGCTCATGACAGAGTACTATTTAATAACTGTAGGGCAGTTGTATGGAGGGCACCCCAAGTACAGTATCCCAACACATCAGACATGAGTGCAATCATGATGCACTAAATGTGGAAGGCCAAAGACCCTGATGCTTACATTCAGGAGATTCAGGGGTATTGGTGCCTTGAGACTTGTGAACTGTGGGACAAAACAATAGCACTCTTTTATCACATACTGTGTCAGGAACTACTCAAATCAGTACAGAGGAAGTATAAAAAACCAGTGGGGAATGAAGGGAAGCCATGATCAGAGATACAGTTGACTATAGTTCACCATCACCGGTTATTACAAGAGAAAATAAGAAGGTAAGTGGAAGAAAGGAAGCTAGAGGAAGCAAAATCAGTTCAGAAAAAGTGATCAAAGTTTGCAATGGAAGAGGACTTGTTAACAAGTTGAGAGGGAGTGGTCAGTCAAGATACGCAGCCAATGGCTGGGTGGAGCTTTGCAGAATAGTGAGAATACGATTACTTGCCAAGGAGAAGAGGGGGCGTGCATAGAGGGCGAGGGGTTGGATTTCAGGCACCACAAGCAGGAGTGTTTAATGGGCAGACAGCCCAAACCTGTGGGATCACCTCAGCAATGTTGGGCGTGTGGGAAAATGGGACACACAGGTCGAGTATGTGGAAGAAGGTGAGGGATGCAACAGAATTGGCAGGACCCAAGAGGAGGACAACCTATCCAACATCATACAACACAGAGCCACCCGACTATTATGCCCAAGGTCACACATAGTATCAGATGTATGCACCGCAACTTCAACCAGCACAACAAACACTGTTCAATGCAATACGCAACCACAGCAAGCGCCTATACAGATACAACAGACACAAACACAACTGCAAGCACCAACACAGCAGAATACCGTGGTCACATAGAACCCAGGTACCGAAGTACAGACCCCCACACCCAGAATAGGGAACATTACTGTAGTGAGAGGGAATACTTTCACTGGGACAGGGATGAATGCAGCCCCTACCACCATCAACTGTAGAGTCCCTCAGGGATCATGCACGGCACCCACCCTCTATAACTTATTCACCAAACCTCTCTTTGACATGTTGGACACGCTTGGCATAGCTTACAGGAACTATGCCGACGATACCCAAGTCCTCCTCCCTTTCACCGGAGACTATGACCACGACACAGAAGCTCTCCTCCAGATATATGCCACCATCCAAACCTGGATGGCTATTAATGGTCTTTGTTTAAACGGTGATAAATAGAGATCATCATCGTAGGCCCCAAGGAAATACTATCCAAACTCGGCCCTGATTACACTCATGTCACCATTGACAATACTAACATACCTGCCTCCACATCTGTGAAGACCATAGGAGTCTACCTAGACTCTACACTCTCAATGACAAGACAGGTCAGCGCCATCTCCTCCGCCTCTGCGATCACCACTAAACTCATATATGCCATTAAACCCTTCCTAACCTCTCAAAATTGCCTCTCCATCACCAGAGTCACGATAGGAGCTAGACTTGACTATTGCAATGCCCTCCTGGCAGGCACAGCAACTAAAAACTTAAACAGGCTCCAAATAGTGCGAAACAACACGCTTTGCGTCGCCCTTGACATCCTCAAATCTGACCATATAACTCAGGCAAGAGGTAATGCCCACAGGCTCCCAGTCCAGGAAAGAATTATCTTCAAAATCCTCACCCTCACACATAAATACATCAATCTCGCTGCACCTTCCTACTTATCAGAAACCATAACCAAGAATTCCTCCAACCATCCCAAAAGAAGGCACCATGCAAACCAACTCTGCATTCCCACCATAAGAAGAGCCAAAGCCGGCGGCATTGGCTTCCCCCACATAGCACCTAAGCTCTGGAACGCCCTCCCCAACTTACTGAGCGGAACCCTCTTTGTACTCCTTTCACAAAGCCCTGAAAACCACACTATTCACATAACCCATCTACACGTGCACGCACCCCAGCTACCTTCCCTCTCAACTTTAAGCTGTATTGTAATGCAACCTGTCTGTAATGCAATTTCTATGAAACCTAAATATGCCCCTTAAAATGCAAATGACCATGTAACCACTAAGCCTTCCTCTGTAACCAGCAATGTTGTTATTTCTGCAACAGCGCGACGATGCCCTAGGGCTGCTGTGTGCTTTAATAATATGAATAAATACATAAATAAATAAATAATCCTATCTGTTACACCTGACCCGCAAGAGGAGCCACGAGTTGGCGTGACCATAGGTGACAAAACATTCTCTTTCTTGTAGATATGGGGACAACCAGATCCTGTGTTAGGGAGGGGAGATACCCAATGTCAGGCATTGCCATGATATGATATGATGGGGCATTTATAACACGCCTGTACACAAGTGTTTCTTTGTGTGAAAAGACAAGAAGGGGGAAACAAAGGGGGGACAAAATGAATGATCTTACTAGGCCATGTGTCATTCAGATTGCACAAGTTTGGGGCAGAGGGAAGGGGAGAAGTGCCAGGGTGGAGGGGAAGGAGGAAGTGCAGTTAACTCACAAGTGCAGCGAGCGGGTGACTCATAGGTGCAGAGAGAAGGGACTGTAGGGTTGCAGATACAGACCCTCAAGTGCTGGGGAGCTTGGAGGCAGTGCGAGGGCAACAGGACATGCAGGAGCCTGGGCCTGTGTTCAGAGGGTGACCAGCAGTCAGATGCATCAGGAGGGGAGAGGAAGAGAGAAAGTAGAAGTGAAAAGGAAGGTCTTGAGTTGCGTCCAGAACCGGAGGTGGTTCTGCTCAAGTTTGAGGGAGGCTGGGAGGCTGTTCCAGAGGGAGGCCCCAGTCGAGTAGATAGATCTGCCCCAACTCTCTGCTTGGAGAAGCGTCTGACCCTCAGAGAGTTGGAAGAGGATGAGCGAAGAGCTCGAGAAAGAAAATGTTTTGGAAGAGAAAGTTGGAGGTAGGGAGGTCCCAGGCCCCAGAAAGCCTTATGGAAGATGCAGAGGACCTTGAACTGGATCATTGCAGACACAGGGAGCCAGTGAAGAGATTTCAGAGTTGGAGAGGTATGATCCCTGGTCTTGAGGCCAAGGACAAGTCTTGCAGTCCTGTTCTGGATAAGTTGTAAAGGTTGAAGAGTAGAGGCAGGAGGACTTAGAAAGAGACTGTTGCAATAGTCCAGCCTAGAGAGGACCAGAGCTCTTGAGACAGTGAGCTTCTGGGGGGTGTCTGAACTGAAGGGTAGTTGAAGAAAAGGTCAATTTCTGTTTGGACCTGTTCGGACCAGGAGGATCCAGGGCCCGAACCCCTGCTCAGACAGCAGGTAAGCATGCACCAACATGTGTTGACTCACTCTGTCCCCACAGGCCATCCCCATCCCTCTGGTCCCCCTGTGATGGTCCCTTGTCCCCCCCTTCTTGCACACAGGTGTTGCTTGTTTTGCTTGATTCTTCTACCCTGCTCTTCCTTGCCCCCTCCAGCCTACTTTTGCAGGATTCTGTCCTATACATTCTGGTTTCACCATCACCATCTTGTGGCCAATGCTGGATTTGACTTTTATGGACTTCATTGATTCACGGTGCGTCACCCTTTCTCATGGTGGCCCTGAATCATGCTGTTGCCATCTTCATCTTGTATCAAGGCTTGCAATATTATGTGTTACTACTGACTTCTGCAATTGTATTCACTCTCCCCTCTTGCTTCTCCACTCTTTTTGACTGCTTAATCTCTGTTCTCTCCTCCTCTCCCTTTCTCCCTTTTCCTATCCCCTCCTCTCCTCCCCTTACTTTCTTCTATGCACTTACTCTATCAGAATTGTCCCTGGACCTAGTATTATAGCAACCTCGTCTGCCTCCTCCCCCTCCTCTTACTAGTCCCCCTCCTCCAGCACTATCTGAAATGTCATCAAGCCTAGTACAATAGTCACTTGTTTTGTTCCTCCCCTCCCTTTCTGCACCCCTCTCCCTCACAATTTGTTTTCTCTGGCTCTACCAGAAATGTTGTCAGGCCTAGTACGGTAGTCACCTGTCTGTTTCAATTTCCTTCCCACTCTCCCCCCTCCCTTCTTTATCTATGTCTTAGCTCTTGCACTATCTGAAATGTTGTCAGGCCGAGTACGATAGCTAATTTCACATCCTTACTGTTCATGGCCTGTAAGATTGTCATTGTACTTTCCCTTGTTCCCTCCCTTGCCTTGAAGTGCTTTGAAACACATTGTGTATAGGCGCTATATAAATGAACTATCATATCAAACGATCATATAAAGGGAAGAAAAACTCTGAGGAGTTGCAGCTGATAGTTTGACTTCTTAGACATGTCAGAGATGTAAGGAGAGAAGGAGAGGGATGAGTCAAAGATGACACCAAGGTTCTTAGCCTCACAGGAAGGAGCAGGAAGAGGGCCCAGAGTGGACGGCCAGAGAGGGAGACGAAAGGAGGGAGCGGGTGTCCCAATGAGGAGGATCTCAGTCTTACTGGTATTTAGGCAGAGATCATTGGCGGCACACCATTCCTAAACTGCGGCCAGGCAGCCTGGTATGAGAGAAGAAGCAGAGGTGGCTGAGGGGAGCCTGAAAGAGAGCTGAGTGTCATCCGCGTAACATTGAAAATTAGAGCAGAAGGTAGTGATGCGATGGGTAAGAGTTTCCAGGTAGTGATTGAAGAGCCAGGGAGAGAGGTTAGTCCCCTGGGGAACACCGCAAGTAGAGAGAGGGATAGAAGAGAGGAAAGACCCCAGTTGGACCTGAGAGGGTCGGACAGTGAGAAAGGAGGTCAATCAATAATACTACAGTTGTTGCAGAGGCGATTGAGCAGGATGGCATGGTTGACCGTGTCAAAAGCAGATAATAGATCAAAGAGAATGGGGACAGAAGGGAGATTAGAGTCAAGACTGGAGAGCAAGTATTTGCGGGTGTTCAGGAGAGTAGTTTCCATGCTTCTGGCAGCTCTGAAGCCAGACTGGTGGTCATGGAGGCAACCAACAGATTCAGTATGTAGATTAAGCTGGGAGATGGCCAGCTTTTCCAGGAGTTTGCCCAGGAAAGGAGTGATGGAGATCGGCGATAGTTAGCTGGAAAGGAATGTTCGGCCAAGGGCTTCTTTACAAGGGGGTGCACAAGAGAGTGCTTAAGGGGGAGGGAAAAGTTCCAGTGGAAAAGGAGTGATTGCAGAAATCGGCTAAGGCTCGAGGAAGGGTGTTGAGGTGGTCCTTGATGGTTCTGGATGAGCAGGGGAGAACCTGCTTTGACAAGACTTTCATAGATCGGACTTTTCTAGAAACATTGTCAGGGGTTAACAGGGGAAAGGAGGAGAAAGGAGGAGGAGAGACGGCCTCAGGTGGGCCAGGAGTGGTAGAGGAGGAGGAAGAGGCGGTAGAGGAAGAGAGGGTGGACAGGATGTCCAAAGTTTTAGTAGTAAAATGAGAGGCCAAGGCTGTGCAGAGGGCCTGGAGGGAACAGGAGAGGTAGAGACTGCAGCAATAATGGGCAGCTCCTTGCAGATTATGAACATTTCAGCCGAGTTGTTAGGTGCCACAGAGATGCAGGCTTGGATGTAGGCTCTCTTCCTAGAGAGTCTGTACTGTCTTTGAAGCAGGCGGCAGCCAGTTTGTCCCAAAGCGCTCTGCTTCCTCTCTGCCGCCCTACACTTGTGTTTAAGGGCATGAATGCACAAGATTTATATGGAGCTACACATTTGGTTCCATTCACTGACGAATTGCCTATTTTGGAGAACATGACCTCACTATGCCACTATAGTATTCCTGCAAGACACCAGTAAATATAATGAATAAACTCAGCATGTACATCTTATTTACTGATCAGGGAATAGTGTGCTCTACTTCAAGGATATGCATTACAAGAATGCAGAAGAGTTTGCACTGGCATTTTGTGGCCAGATGGCACAGAGGGGGTCATCCATGGATCCTGAAGTGTTGCATTATGGGGTGAATCTTTTGCTAGCATGGCTTCCTCGGATACAGGGCAAAATATTGCAATGACCCGCAGATATTTTGTTTAGACCAGAGATCCCCATGGATGAGGAGAAAGGACATTTGTGCCCACTGGGATTGGAAGCAGTTATAGTAAGGAAAGCGAGAGTAATTCTCCACAGGACTGATGACAAGGGAAAAGCAGGGTGGCCCGTAATTGCCTTAGACGAGGGGCACAGACTGACTGCCTTGACAGATGAAGAGTTGTTTTGAGATGACTACTCAGGTGATGAAGTAATGTTTCTCATAGGCATTACTTATTGGGTGAGAATTGAGAATAGGGAAGTACCACAGAGAATAGCAAAGATAAAAAAGACACTGTCATTTGTTGAAGACGATTTGGCACAGCTGCCAAGTGCACTGTGGACAAGCAGTCCTAATGATCTTGGCTTATTGAAGGTAGTAGGGGCAGTTAAGATTAAATGAAATCCAGGAGCAATCTTGACAAGAGTGAAACAATACAGTATGTGCAAAGAAGCAGATGAGGGTATTTTTAGATGATTTCTGCATCAGTGCAACAGGGAATCTTAGTGCCATCAAAGTCCCTGTGTAACACGGCTGTGTGCCCAGTGAAAAAAAGCAACAGAGGTCATGGAGATTTGTTCAGAATTTACACACCCTAAACAATATTGTTGAAGCAGAATTATCAAGCCAAACATTTCACAGTGATCAATCTAAAGAATACATTCTTCTCAATCCCCCTCCATGAGGAGTCACAAGACTTGTCCTTGTTTCCATATAGAAATAAAAAGTGAAAACATACAAGGCTGCCCCAGGGGTACTGTGAGTCCCCTTCTTTATTTAGCAGGGTCCTCCAAATGGACTTAGGAAATGTGCATCTAGACAACATTGTAATTTAATATGTGGACAACATTCTGGTGTGCATTGAACCAGGAGAGCAGTGCCAGAAAGACTCAATACAGTTGATGACAGTCCTGGCAGACCATGGGTACAAGGTACACAAGGCCAAGTTACAATATTATCAGGAGGAGGTTCTGTACAATGGGCAGTTAATATCACAAGAAGGCAGGAAGGTGAGCCCTGAAAGAGCAGTAGCAATTATGAAAATACCACAGGCAAAAACATTGAGAGGGATGCAGCAACTATTGCAGGGCATGGGACTTTGATTACAGTGCATATGGCAGACCCCTCCTAAAAGGACTCATAGAAGCGCAGAGGGATGACAGTAAAATTGCCTGTACAGGGGAAATGGTAGAGGCATTTGACATACTGAAGAGAGCAATATGCACAGCACCCGTTCTAGGGATTCCAGATTAGCGTGCAAAATATTACCTATTTTCACATTCAATTGGGGTGATAATGACAGCAGTGCTCACACAGAAGACTACTTTGGGGCACAAACCATTAGAATATTACAGTGGGCTCTTAGATCCAGTGATTAAATGTCATTATCCCTGCGAACAATCATTAACTGCTGCACCCTTTGCAATTGAGGAGTCAGCTAATTTCACGGTGGGCTGTGAGACAACACTATACCTGGAGCATGCCCTATTCGCCATCCTTGAGAAACCCAAAAGCACATTGACAACACAGAGAGCATCGGGTGCCAGGTGATAATATAATATGACGATATACCCCATGTCAGAGAAAATGTCCTCTAAGGGGTGGCTCTTAATTGATGGTTCCTCAGTGGTAAAATTGAGACACAATGAAAACTGAGGGACCGCAGTGGTAAAATTGAGACAGAATGGAAACTTTGAGGTAGTGGTGAGTGCCAAATTTCCTTCATATTTTTCAGCGCAAGCAGCAGAGGTTGTATTGCTTATTGCAGCTGTAGAAACACATGAGACGAGGAGGTCACAGTGTACTCCAACTATGTGATGTCAACAATGCATGCAGATCTGTCACGCTGGAAGAGGCAGGGCTTCCTACACGCTGACGGTACCCATTGGAACACACTTCATTATTGGACAGGCACATGGACGCACTAAAACTCCCATTGGCTATTGCTGTGGTGAAGTATGTGACCCATACGAGGGGGGAGGCTGACACAGAGGCCAAGAAAGCAGCATATTTTCTGAAATATCTGAATTTGACACACCACCTAATAAGTACACATGAGCTTGCCGAATGATAATAAAAAAAATGATTCAATTCCTCACCCATCACCCATATAATAGAGCTGCGGGGACGTGCACCACCAGAAGATCAGGATCTGTCGAAAAGAGGGTGTGCCCATTATCCCCCACCAATGCAATTTGGTTACAGGGCAGCACCGGAAAACCATTTATACCTTTCGCATTACTCAAAATAGCATTAGAGTAGCTCCACTGGCCAACCCATACAAGTAAAGATAGTCTTGCAGCTCAGATTGAAGAAGATTGGTTTGCTCCAAATCTGGCAGAGCATGTTGCTGATTTCATCGTTAATTGTATTGTATGCAAAAGGTACACAGCAGGGCACACGCTGTGAGTAGCGATAGGAGCAATGCCCCATCATAGTAGACCCTTCCAGTATTTGCACATTGATTCAAAATTTTAATGGCTACAGATATATGCTGGTAGTTTTATGCCTCTTCTCCCGATGGATTGAGGCCGGTAGGTGCCCACTCCTTAATGCCACCTATGCTGCAATATTCCTTGTACGAGAGTTACTCCCACGATGAGGGGTGTGTGAAGTCCTTTGATCTGACAATGGACTGCAATTTGTGAATTAAGTGTTCGAGCATATCACAATCCTACTGGGGATGAAGCATAAATTCTCCTGCGCTTACCACCCACAAGAAAATGAGATTTGTGAACACCTCAATGGTCTGCTTAAAGAGAAAAAAGGATGGCTCCATTGCCTGCCTTTTGCCCTGTTTGCACTACGAAATTAGCCTGGCTCAGACCATCACTTAACTCCTCTTGAGTTGGTGATGGGATTCTGTATGCGTATACCTCTTGCTCCTCCCACTAGAGCGCTAACTGATGCCCATAGTGCCAATGTTGTTTTGGGTTCCGAGATGCATGAATACCTGGCGGCGGTGATGGTTAGTGTTTCTTTTATTTTTCAACAGCTTTAAGCATGGCAGGGGAGGTTGAAGAAAAATTATGATGACAACACTCAAATACAATAGCAACACCTTCTCAAGCCCACTCTCTTATACCCTGGTGACACTGTCCTTTTAAGAAATTTCACACGGTTCAGGAATAAGCCCTGTTTTGAAGGCCTGCTCGCTATCAAGGACATTACCTCCACATCTGTCAAAGTGTTAGGTAGGCACGCATGGATAAACATCAGTGACGTCAAACCCTGTAAAGGTGAAACCCCCTGCCCCAAGTCCCAGAAGTTGCATCTAAAGAAGAAGAAAGAGGAGTGCAGTCCTGATCCATGACAAGAAGCAGTCTGCAACTCACAGAGACATAGTGAATGCACAATGTCCTCGTTTACACAAGCAAATAATCTTCTCACATAAACTGTGCCCCTAAGAACTTTTTACCTGCAGCATAAGAAGGAAAAGCACTTTTGATAAAGCAAAAGACAATTACTAAACGGTACCTTTCCAGATATTCCTCTATGCTATTCTCTCATTTATAAGTGAACAGTTATAGTGTGTTCAAGACCAATTATTGCCTTAGTCACGAACCCCAAAACGCAATTCACTTTTGAGAAGATATTCTTAGCAACAGTAATACAGTTTTTCTTATAGGTATTCTGAGTTTGGAAATCAACATGAAAGTATCATTAAAATAAAATGATGAATGTTGTACATTTTGCTAAGAAAAGGCTTTTGGCTCACATACAATGCAAAGAGCATGCATATTTGCAGCATATGGTTCATCAGCAAAACTTATTGTAGCAGTTCCCTTTTCACTCTGCTGTCTCTACCTCTTTACCCTCCCGGTTTTACGTAGGTGTGTTCCCATCAGGCGTCCCAAAAAACAAATGCTAACATGACCTCTGTTCCCCCAGTAAATGAAGTAGTGACCAAAGCCTTCACTAATGCCACTATAGACATGAAACAGCTCAAACGGAGTGTCAATAACAACTTCAAACACATAAAGGCATGCATAGCTAATTCGGCTCGTACCGTTGGAAGGCACAAAAGACGTTTCCCTATGAGGATAGCTGCACAAAAACAAAAGCAATGATAGAGGACTACTGGAGCAAGGATAACATGATAAAATATATACTGGACGGTCCAAATAGAGGGGAAGCTAGAAAGGTAAATCAAAAGGAGTTGCAGTGTCGAAAAAACAGAAGAAGAAACATAGGGGAATGCCTAGATTTTGGGTTGGCCTCACCTACTGGTATATGGGCATATTTACAGGAGATGGATGGATTGAAGGACTGATGGGGTGCAAAGCACAAACACTTTTGACAGTGCCAGTAGAAGTAGTATAGACAGAGAATGATGAGTGCCTCAATGAGTGGGCAGAGTAATCCAAGATGCTCACGTGATTAGAAAATGAAGCATGCCCCTTACCCATAATACCCCTCAAGAATGCCTCACTATGTTTCCAGAATGATGTCCCAGTAAAGGTTGGAGCAAACGAAGGTACAAATGCATTTCGAAGCTACCCGGTATGAAAGTCGGTTCAGCGGTGATCATGGATCATTATTGGGCCTGTGGTTCCAAAGCTTGCATGCAATGTCCTCCAAACTGGGGAGGAATATGTTCCCTATTACTACTGAATACACCAGCTCCGATAGTACCTGGGAAAGACAAACAAATTGATGGGTTTCCCAAAATGGATGCACACCAGAGGAAGAAAAGATCCATGGAACTCAAACGGGTAAGAAGAGGAAAATATATTTCAGACAAAATGGAAGAAGCCCTCTATCAGCTATAAGAGGGACATAGGCTGTTCAGTAGAACAGAAATGTTCTTTCGCTCTGTCGTTCCCAGGATACAAACAAATGTTAATGCCAAACAACTACAAATCACCTGTTGAGAACTGTTACAAACAATTAACCCAAGAGTGAAGGGCTTTAATGCCATAAAGGAGGAGCTCAGAGCCGTGAGGCTCATGACTCTTCAAAATAGGTACATCCTTGACTTGATTACGGCCATGGAGAATGACGTGTGCACAAAAATCGTTCGTCGTGCTGTACTTACACACCTGCCAATGAAGAAGAAAATGGGACCCTCATAGAAGCTATAACACTGCTTACAGACCTGCACATGAAGATCGAGGAGAAAGCGAACACAGCAGTGTAGGATGAAGATTGGTTTGAGCATCTATTCTCCTAGATCCCCTCCTGGATGGCCAATGGATTCGAAGTACTCATAGTGTCAGTCTTATTTGGATTCTGTATCATCAGACCAGCCATAGTCCAATGTATGAAGACTGCCCAAAAGATGGTAGTGATAAAAATACTGGTAGATATGGACACTAAGATGGATGAGCAAACACAGACTGGTAATTTAAATTTGTTTCACCTAAAGCAAAGCCACATTGTGATCCCAGGCACTAAATTATGTTATCCGTGAGACCCTCATATATATGTGGGACAGTGGGTGTTCTGCAAACCAGATGGAGAGTGCTGCTATATGACCTGGAGCAGTGACAAACACATAAAGAATACAGGTTACCTGAGAGGAGTGACCAAGATATGGATCGCAATGGCACCCAACAATGGGGAGGGTCCTCGAGAAGTGTGGTTGATGAAGCAACTAGAGGGGGAATGAAGAAAGGCAAATTAATGTGTCATTTCTTACATCAGCCCCTGCGCTGTCTCAACATTACAGATATAGAAGGTGCACCTAACTTATGGCATCTGACTCCTCCCCACCACCATACCGCAGGCGTGAGAGATAGCCCTCACTGAGACAACTCTGTCAGCCCTACCCCATCCCCATAGGAATCGCAGTGGAGTTGAATCTGCATGTTGTGTAGGATATGAGCATGCTATGATCAAGATGATGTAAGCAAATGATGTCACTGCTGAACACTGACACACGTAGGCACATTAGACATGAAGCACATCCACATCCACCATGGAGCTGCATGAACAATAGGTCAAACTGCACTTAGACATGAAGAATTTGCTTGCATCCAATAGGTTAGAAAACATGGACTTTATATATGCTGAAACACAAGACGCACAAGAACACACATAAAGCTTGCTTAATGCAGAAACGTAAAAGAGTGAGTGGCCACACAAAACAAGATGGAAGGCACAGCCACGTTTGAGTGAATACAAGACATCGAGAAGCCTCAAAGCTGCAGGGGAACCTGGTTCACTGAGTTAGTAGAAAAGCCACATCTGAACAGCTCAGACAACAGGTGCACATGCCTTGCCAAGGTTACTGTGGAAGGGAAGATTTGGATCAACACCCAAGACAACAGACAATAACAATTTTCAGACATGAGACACATTCCTCTTAGATGGAGCAAGGAAACAAATAATGCTGGAAGGTCAGATTCCCGTTAACTAAGGCTTAATATTAGTGAGAGAGTAGCTCGAACGAGTCTCTAGAGGACAAGACAGACAAAGACACTTGCATTAATAAGGGCCTAAATCCTCAGAATAATCCAAAATGTGGTCTTCACACACATGACCTACATTTGCAGGATAATGTCTATTAATTGTATTCAGGGACAGACAGCCTAAGACCTTTGTTCTCATCCAGTTCTCGCAACAAACATACAAGGTAGTGCAATGTTGAAAGCTACATTTCCTGCTTTTGGCCAAGAGAATCAGAAATGGTAACCTTAGTGGGAAAAGTAGCACGATGGTGCCGTTCTCACCAACCTCTATTGTTGCTCATGTGCTGATAACATTCCAAGGTGCCAAGGCTGAGAAAGACAACACTGACTAATTCCTACCCACCTTTAACGCTCATTTATACATTTTGCAATGGCCAATAGTAGTGTACTATGATGACTTATTTTCACTTATTTTCACTAGTAGGTGGTCTCGGGTGGTGTCACCAGATAGGGGGCAGCAGATGAATGTAATAACCCCTATGGATTGTATATCTAGAGGATTCCCCTAACCATTCCCTTCCCGCCTTAGTTTTCTGTAATCATGAAATGATTACACTTCAGCCGTGATGTAATTCTCTCTTTTAAACCATTGGCAAGCTTGGAGTCATCTGAGAGCTTGCAGATTGTCTTGATGGCTACAACTGTCCCTATTTTATATGGGTTTTGTTAAATAAAGCAGGTCTTTGTCAACTTTTTTTGACTCTTCCATTTTCCGGCATGGGATTTCTCCTGGCCTGTATTCTTGCTTACTCATGGTGTTTCCACCTCACTTTTACACACTAATCCTGCCCAGCACTCCTTCCTTTTCCGATCCCCCTGAGTGCCTGGAGGCCATGAAAACGGCAGCAAAGTGCTGTATAAATCCCAATAACATAACATAGCATATATTTTACTATTAACGTAACATTTTACATCAGCACCAAAGCTTCAAAACATTTATTGCTACTACCACTATGTGCTAATAGCCTTATAGCCCTCGCAAGGGGTCATTATCGCTTCGGATAACAACCCTTCCTCATCTTAACATAACTTGCTGGCAGGTCATTATCACGCTATAACGGCCCCTCCCAAGGTCTGCAAGGCTATATTTATATTGATTGGTCTTGCCAAATCTTAGCCTGCCTAACCAAGCTGACATGTGTTTCACCACTGTGTGGCTTTTTCAAGGCTTTCACTATCCAATTGTAAGTAGAACGATTATTTTGAATTATTTAGACATAATGGACTATTGTCCTCATGTAACTCGAGCCCATCTACAGAGTGTTGTTTTACAAAACTGTAATTTGAAAAATGTTCATAAACAAAATAAGTGTACAATTGATTCACCAATAAATCAAGGGGAGACAAGAAAATAGAAAGGAAAGAGAGAAAAAGTTAAGTATTATTTAATTGGCATAGCTGCTATTCTTATATGCGACGTCACTCAACAATTCTGCAATCTCAGTTTCATTAGCAGTTATGTTCCTTTCTTTCATTCACTCAAGAAATGTTTATTTTGAGACAGATTATGATATTCTGAAATACTATAATGCTTAAATTCAATAATCCAACTAAACAAGTGTGTAAATTAATAATAATCACATCAATCAGATAGGTAAATAACATCTAATGAAAAAACAATTGTGGTCAAATAATTATCAATCTTATGCACCTTTCTTCCCAGCACATATGTATTTTATTTGTATGTGTATAGACTGTATAGTGTTCTTTTTATACATTGTGGTCTGCCAGCATACTGTATTGGTTTATAGCAATACTTTGTTCTCATTCTGGGCTTTTGGGCAGAAGCGTTGTTTAGCACTCCTTATTTATGATTTGTCTCACAACTGTGGCTTTTTCCTGTCTGGGAACCTTCTTCATCTTGTGATCTTGTGCAAGGTGATCAAAAGACACTTTCTAGCCTCCCCACATTCCTGCAGTATCCCTTATCACATGGGCCAATAAGGCATCCTCAACTTCCCACTTTCCCTCATCATGCAACCTAGTCGTCATGACACACTTGCACACATTACATTTCCGGTCATATCTCAGTTTCTGCATGTGCGATTGATACAGGATAAAACACTGGTATAATGCACATTGGGCCAAATCTTATGTATTGTTTAGAACAAAGTGATGCCTCACATCTGGTCATTTCTTAACATATATATATATATATAAGATAAATGCATTAAAACACAAGCAGTCATGCCAGTATGTTCTGGGTGCAAACACAGCCACCATGTTTAATGTATCTGTTCTATAAGAAACATCAGTTTGTATTTTTTTCATTTTGTTATTAATGTGACTTAGTTTACAATAAAACGTTTCACGCATGCATAAAAGCAACAGAAGATACAAAATCCTAAAATTGTTCATACAAGTATATAAGAATAAAATAGAAACAAGAGAGAATACAAAACAAGCTGTACCTAAATTCATTAAAGAACTTCAATTTAATTTGAAATAAGTGATTGTTTGCGTGCGAAATTCGAAGCTAGATTACTAGCCTTATTTTATTTAAATGATTTTAATCAAGTGTAAACACTGCAATAGAGCTAATACCAAAGAAATGTCATTACGTGCTAGGACTCGTTTCCCAAAAGGTCTGGGTATTAACCCATCCTACATTATCAACAAATTTCCCAAAGGTTTGGTGTCTTAGTTTCATTCATTCATTAGGACATTCAGGACATTTAAGACCAAATGTAATATAATCCCCAAAAAATGCCTGTACAGTTTATATTTCTATATTCCCTCAGTTGTGTGTGACAACCCTTACTAAAAAACCTCTCATTCACCTCATAAGGATATCAATTAGAAGGGATCTATTTGACGCATTCAGATTTAAAATGTTATTCAATTGTAATTTAAAAATAGCCATGGGTGGATACTCTTTCGCATTTGTTTGAGATTGAAGATCACCGTACAGTGAATTTCGTGGTGGGGCTAGAAGGTTCCTGTATAATTGTGACCATTTCCGATGAAAGCAGCGCTTTAATGACACAAGCCCCAGTATATACCTTAATTCTGTGGCCAGTATACAATTTGGTAACAGGAGGAACCCTTTCCACAGCATTCCCTATGCTTTATTGAAGTCGATAATATCCGCCAAGTGGTGGATTTGAGTCCCACACATAATAGAGGGCACCACTTTCTGCTTGTAAAAATCAATGAAAAGCTTAATGGAGAAATGGCCATAGCAGTGATTAATCTGTTTCATGTGGGATAACCTAAATAGTTTAATTCATTAGTGGCAGCTATTATGCATCCTCCTGTTCTCCACTTGTAGCTGTATTTTTTGGTGGGATTTCTAATGATTCTTAGGACTTCTGATTTGTGTCCATTTAGATTCAAATAGTTATCCAAAGTGTACTGGAGAAACATGTTTATTAGATGTTGGAGGCCTATCGGGGTGTGATCCATTAATAATATATTGTCGGCATAAATCATCCAACTTATTTTTTCCTTTCTTTCACGGGGAGTGACAAATGCTACTTTTGGCAGATATTTGCCCATGTCTGATACATAAAGGTTGAACAGACAGAGAGCCAGTACACATCCCTGTCCGAGACCGTTAAAACTATCTACTTCGTTCGAAACGGCTCCCTGCCAAGAAACATAATATGAAGATTGTATATTTTTCATGTCAACATTGCAATTTCTAGTGTTTTTCTGGTTGTCACTTTGCTCTAAGCAATGTAAACAGCTTCTTCACATAGCATAAAGTACCAATGTATGATATAAATGTTGCAAGATATAATGCAGACGGGCAAATGGACAGGCTGCTAGTACATACAGACTAGTCAAAGATCATGTCATTAGGACATTCAGGACATTTAAGACCAAATGTAATATAATCTCCAAAAAGATGCCTGTACAGTTTATATTTCTATATTCCCTCAGTTGTGTGTGACAACCCTTACTAAAAAACCTCTCATTCACCTCATAAGGATATCAATTAGAAGGGATCTATTTGACGCATTCAGATTTAAAATGTTATTCAATTGTAATTTAAAAATAGCCATGGGTGGATATTCTTTCGCATTTGTTTGAGATTGAAGATCACCGTACAGTGAATTTCGTGGTGGGGCTAGAAGGTTCCTGTATAATTGTGACCATTTCCGATGAAAGCAGCGCTTTAATGACACAAGCCCCAGTATATACCTTAATTCTGTGGCCAGTATACAATTTGGTAACAGGAGGAACCCTTTCCACAGCATTCCCTATGCTTTATTGAAGTCGATAATATCCGCCAAGTGGTGGATTTGAGTCCCACACATAATAGAGGGCACCACTTTCTGCTTGTAAAAATCAATGAAAAGCTTAATGGAGAAATGGCCATAGCAGTGATTAATCTGTTTCATGTGGGATATAAAGCCTTTTGTTTCTCCCCCATGTTGAACATGATGGCTTCCATGGTGGAGTTACATCTCAGATGAAAACCTAAATAGTTTAATTCATTAGTGGCAGCTATTATGCATCCTCCTGTTCTCCACTTGTAGCTGTATTTTTTGGTGGGATTTCTAATGATTCTTAGGACTTTTGATTTGTGTCCATTTAGATTCAAATTGTTATCCAAAGTGTACTGGAGAAACATGTTTATTAGATGTTGGAGGCCTATCGGGGTGTGATTCATTAATAATATATTGTTGGCATAAATCATCCAACTTATTTTTTCCTTTCTTTCACGGGGAGTGACAAATGCTACTTTTGGCAGATATTTGCCCATGTCTGATACATAAAGGTTGAACAGACAGGGAGCCAGTACACATCCCTGTCCGAGACCGTTAAAACTATCTACTTCGTTCGAAACGGCTCCCTGCCAAGAAACATAATATGAAGATTGTATATTTTTCATGTCAACATTGCAATTTCTAGTGTTTTTCTGGTTGTCACTTTGCTCTAAGCAATGTAAACAGCTTCTTCACATAGCATAAAGTACCAATGCATGATATAAATGTTGCATGATATAATGCAGACGGGCAAATGGACAGGCTGCTAGTACATACAGACTAGTCAAAGATCATGTTAGTGAAGCTACCCCTGTTATTGTCATATCCCTTCGTGTTTTCACAAATAAGGCATGTGAGTCAATCGAAAGGGCCCATGCGTCAATAATTGGGGTTCTACTTATCATGCATTATTTTTATGGTCAATACGGCTTCATGTAGTTTGTCAAAAATATTGGTTCAGAATGCATGCAGCAGTGGGGACTTTTCACTAAGACCTAGGTAACTACATCCCTCTTCACAGCACACAGATAATGGCTACCTAGTTGTAGACTACTTCCAGGTTCTAATAACCATATTATGCACTTGTTAAAATATTATCGGTTTGTCTCCAATGTTCCCCTTTAACAACTGACAATAAACAGTATTGTTCATTCAAACTACACTCTGAGGAATTTTTGGTGACATCAATACATGGTCGTCTAGCCACTCTTCATGCTCTATCAACAAGCAACTACTAAAAAATATATTGGGCCTCATTACGGCCTTCGCGGAACGTGTTAACGGGCTCCACTAATGGAGGCGGACCCGTTAAACCCGTTCCGTGAAATTACGAGGTCCCCTGGCGGGACCCGGCATGGACGCCTGGTAAAACCAGGCATCCTTACCGGGTCCCGCGAGGGGAAGAGGGAGCTAACAACGGGCCGGTCGTAATCGGCCCGTTGTTAGCTCCCTCTCCCAATCCCATTGAGCCCTATGGGTACTCAGATGGGAAAGGGGAAGGCCCGGGCCCGGGTTCCCAGAGGGAGGAATTACCGGGCCCACCGAACTCGGAAGGGCCCGGTAATTCCTCATACTGGGAACCTGGTAAAGGAGCCCAGTTTGGCGGCAGCCATGGAGCTAATAGCTCCATGGCTGCCGCCAAACTTGTAATGAGGCCCATTATTAGAGGCATGTCTACCCCCTTACCATGTACCGGGTCCGGGTTCCTTTAATGAGGAATTAACGGGCCATTCTGACCTTGGAGGACCCAGTAATTCCTCATTCAAGGAACCCATCCCCATTCCCGTTCGAGCCCCCATAAGGCTCAATGGGAATGAGGAGGGTGCTAACAACGGGCCCGTTGTTAGCACCCTGGTCTGCTCGCGGACCCGCTAAGGGCGCCTGGCAAAACCAGGCGTCCTTAACAGGTTCCCGCGAGCAGACTCGTAATGAGGCGGTAAGGGGTTGACGGCTCTGGCACCTTTACTGGCGCCATTAACCCCTTGCCGCCTCACTTGGAATGAACCCCAGTGTGTCCTTGAGATTGTAACTTGATATCCTCTCCTGTTGACCTAAGCGTTTGGCACCATCTTACCATTGTCATCATTGTGAACCATGTATCTCTGGTACACTTTACAACTCGCTGTTGGAAATATTACTTGCCTGGCTTCCTTTTCTCTTGATTTCATCTATCCTGCCTCTGACCTTTCCTGATGGGAGTTAGCTACTTACAACCTTCCTTCTCTTACAATGACAAGGATATATGTATATATTTACATGCTTGTATGTGCGTGTATCTATATAATTTGCAACTTCATGAAGGTGTCTATTTCTATTATGACCATGCGGTCAAGGTTATTTGTGAGTTTCTGGAAAACAAATATATTATTCCTAATCAATCTTACTTCATGCGTAATGCCATTCTACACGATTTCTTTCTTAAAAAATGTAACATTATTGGTGTGCTTTATCCTGCAGAGGGCAGTGTTGTGCCTAATTCACTCTGTCTTAACAGACATATCTTCAACAAGTTATTGCTCTGCTTTCACAGGCTTATGACCTTCCTTGTATTACATTTTGACATACTGCTCAGGAACACAATTTGTTTTATGTCTTTCGAATGCTTGCCTGTGACCAATATATTTTGACTATGCAGTGTACTGTCCCTTAGCACTGGGGTCTGCCATCTCTTTGTTGCTCTCTCATGACCTCACAACCACATCTCAAGCTTGGGAACTGGTTCGACTCCCTTGCCTTAGCCAATCACTGTATAGCATTTAACTGTGTGCTCTGGAAAGTTACAGTTGAGTGATGTGTGTATCCTTCCTAGCAAAGGTTTGGCTGATATTTTCTGCTGTGTGTGTGAGGATTTTCAACCTTTTGAGGTGGCTGATTAGATTTTGAGGCCTACATGTACATCATGCTCAGTTTAGTGTAAAGAGCTACTGTCATTCACTATTATTGTTAATACGTTGCATATTTCCCTAATTAATGTTAAATGCAGCAGTTTTCACTATGGTTACAGGGTTATGTTCAGCTAAAGGCTGAATATACTATGGTTCACTAAAGCATGGCTGCTCGCACTTTGTTGAGCCTGCACAAGGGAATCTCTTTTGGTAGTAGGTGTGTGTGCGCAGCTGCTGGCTTCCATGCTGTGCACTCATTTTACAAGGTCTTTAGCAACTTATATTTTGTGCACGTTTAGGGCACTGGATGTACTCTCCAATGCATGTTGTAATCCCCATATTCTCATACTCACCAACATTTCCATTGTCAAGTGACGTTATCCCCACCCCAGGTAGTTAGTTGCCTCCCAAATGGTGTCACTCTTTTTATTTAAGTAACATTGAGAGGGTTGTTGTGATCATTTAAACAAAGTAATTTCCTGTATAGCTGTGTTCACCTGGAGATTTTGATCATTGTTTTCATTGCATGAGGTAAGATGTTCACTTATTTCACATTTTAAGGTTTATTATGTATTAGTCGATCATTAGTAATTTTCTTTCTCTTAACTTTTTTCTTTTTTTGTATTAGCTTGTATATATGTGTATTTAAATGGTTAAGTGTGTGAAAAGCACACACAACATAAAAAATACAAAAAGTTGTGGGTTTTTGCATGTAAGCAGCATCAGAGAACATTCATGTATTTGTCTCATGATGACCATAGCACCTTGTGGCCCCTGTGGAAGCAGGTTGTTTTTAATGAAGCTTCATTTATTTGCATCATAGTGATCATGGCACCTTGTGGCCACTGTGGAAGCAGGTTGGTTCTAATGTAGCTTCAGCCTTGCCACATTATGGTAATATAATGATATGAACATTCAGATGGGGGACACCGCTGTGTTTGCACCATGCAAGGAAAGCCTCTTGAACCATTTGTGGTTAGGGAACTAAAAAGGGTTCCTGCTCCAAGCATACATAGATCTGAGCCCATATTGCCTATAATATGCTTTTGTTTCACTTATTTTATTTGGCAATGGATGAATTAAAATACAAAAAGTAAAAAAATACAAGGCCATTTCAAAAAGACATTGGTGTGGAGATACTATTGTAACCTAGCTCTCACATACTGATCCTCATTTGGATGCCCATGTATGGAGCACTCCATAATCTGATGCATCAGCATAAAACCTGTGAAAGCGTAGATAAGCATTAACACAAGCCCACATGTCACCATAGCTCAGCCAAAACCTTGTGCATACACAAAATGGATTCTGTCTTGCAAAGAAAATCATGGAATGAGTGGATAGATGCAGTGGGTATGTCTCTCTCACAATGATGGGAAAATGTAATCAATCACTTAGCGGTCGCTCGACGAGGCAATTGGTCATGTATACAAGCAAAGGGGGCAGTGTGCCTTTGCAGGTATCACAGATATTGATAATAAGTACTGTATAGGATTATGATAAGAGAAGTAATTTTGTGGCCCTTAACCCAATTAATGTTTAGTACACAATACTGAAGCATTCTCTGAAGTATCATCCATGATTTGCCAAAGCATACATTGTCCTACTCTAAGTGTGTAATAACTGGTATTACATATTTGTTTTACCTCTTTATATTTGTCAAGGACCCTATGCTACCAGGGCATCATTTACTACAATGTATTATTGCAGTGTAGATTCCCTAGAATCCCAATAGTGCCGAAGAATGGAGGGATAAGTAAATGATGCCGTGATCATCAGAGGCTCAAGTCCAACAACCCAGGTTGTGGGACCACTCATCAGGGGTACTGCACCAAGTGATGACTAAAGTTCTATTTCTACAATACTCTCAATATTCTCCCTGGTCTTTCTGTGGGTCTCTGTGTGATTCTCTGTTCCTGATGTTCGCACAATATAACCACAATATAGCATTCATTTCTTGACTACACAATAACTGAAGTTGCAAAGTATGCAGACAGCAACGTTATTTACCTGCACCATTTATTCATTGGATAGAAGGGTGTGGAGGAGAATCGACGCTAGATACTAACATGAGGTTGACATAAAACCCAAAGCATATAGAGGAGTGAAAATCAATTTGATTGGTTGGTTCAAAGTGACGCTAGTCTTCAAAGGGAGACATGCTGAAGGTTGGGTATATGTGTCAAAAAGGGTGTGTCTTCCCTTTTAAGTTCAACACATCAAAAACTCCTGAAGGAGCATGTGGATCCTAATTCTGATGAAACAGTATTTGCAATCGATGGTGCAGAATGTAGCAAAGGAGTAACGGAATATGATTTATTCCAAGAAGGAATTGGGTGTCTAAAGGGGTTCATGCATCACATTTTATTAAAAGATGGGTGAAAACCTGTCGCACAAAAACTACGCACCATACCATTATCCTTGAGAGGGGAAGTAAAAGATGAAGTAAGGAAATTAGAGAAGCAAGGCATTATAGAAAGTATTGATGCCTCGGAGTGGTTGTCATCCCTGGTGGTAGTGAAGAAACCTCTCGTAAGGTCAGAGTATGTGTGGATCTCCATCAACTAAACAACTCTGTCATACCTGAATGGCACCCTCAGCCGAATATATTATTATTATTAATAATAATAATAATAATAATAATAATAATAATAATAATAATAATAATATTATTATTATTATTATTATTATTATTATTATTATTATTATTATTTAAGAATTGATTTCTACAATATGGCCTGCTAAATATTTTTCAACACTCGACCTCACCTCGGCTTATCATCAAGTTAAATTGTACGATGAATCTCACCATTTTACAGCATTTATCATGCCGGAAGGATTGTTCCAATATCGTAGGATGAGATTTGGCCTCATTTCTGCCTCTTCTGTGTTTCAAAAAGTTTTGTATAGAATATTTGATGTGGAAGAAGGTGTGATCTTTTTCTAGGATGATATTCTGTTTCATGTCAATGACAAAGTAGAACATGATAGAAGGTTGGAGAAAGTCCTCAAGAAACTGCATAGAGTAGGAACAACTCTTAGAAAGGAAAAGTCGAAAATCTACAGAAAGGAGATTGAGTATTTGGAACATGTGATTTACAAGGATGGTATATCAACAAAGAAGGAACTAGTTAATGCAGTAGAGCAAATGGTCATGCCCGATGGTAAAGATCAGCTGAGAACATTTTTCGGAATGGCTGAATATTATTCTAAGTTCATTAAGGGATTTTTTGGATCACACACACTATTTAAGACGTTTATTAAGATCCAATGTACAATTTACATGGAGTATAAACTGTGAGGAAGAGTTCCAATATATTAAGAACTCCTTGGCGAGGGCACCAGCATTGCACAATTATAGGGGGGGAGACAGATTGTAATTTTCACATATGCCAGGAATGTGGGAGTAGGTGCTGTACTTTCGCAGATTGAGGACATGAAGGAGTATGTGATGGCATTTGCTTGACGGTTGTTGAAAGGGCCTGAGAAAGCATATGCAACCATTTAGAAGGAGGCGCTGGCGAGATATTTTCGACTAAAGGATTAGACAAGGTATCAGGAAGAATATGAAGGTGGGTGTCCAGATTGCAAGAGTTTGACTTCAGAATGATATACATTCCAGGCATAAGGAATTATACTGCTGACCTTGTCGCATATGGTAAACAGTGTGGAATAAGAAAATAATGATGGGGAGAAAGAAGACATTTGTCAAGTGTGGGGATCGATCTCTAAACAAAATACAAACTATGATTAAGGATGTGTTGGAAGAACACTTGAGTAAAGACACAGAGAGGAAATTGGGTGTTGAAAAATTATGGAACTTAAGAGATGAACTACATTTGTGTGATGGCATTCTTATGAAGGGGCACAAACTAGTACCCCCAGAGGGCTTGAAGGAGAAAATAATACGTCTTAGTCATGAAAGTCATCAAGGTATTGTGAAGACGAAGAAAATGATAAGGAACAGCTATTGGTGGCCAGAGTGTGATGCACAGATAGAGAAGAATATACAGGACTGTATCCTTTGCTCCAACAGTGATAATGTGTGTGAGAGTGAGAAGTGTCCCATGGCCTTGGTGGATGTACCAGAAACACTGTGGGAGAAGTTGGTGATTGATGTACTGGGACCAATGTGGAGTGATGGTGGTCATACATAGTGCATAGTTGTTGTGGATGCCTTGACGAGACGAGCGGAGGTATGATATGATATTTTATTTGTATCGCGCTAGTACACAAGGTGAAGAAGACACCTCATGCCATCACAATTAGTATTACTTATTTTTTGGAAGAACAGTGTGAGCGTGAGGGCTATCCAGGTGTAGTTCTCACCGATAATGGTTCACAATTCAAATCAAAAGAAATGGAATTGTATTTTGATAAAAGAGCTATTGTTCATAAAATGAGTGCCATATGTCACCCACAAACTAATGGAGTTGTGGAGAGATATAATAGAATATTAAGGAAGACATCAGGTGGGATGGTCCAATGGAAAGAAGTAGAAGGTGAAGGCAACATCATCATACACGTGTCCCAATAATTACACACCCCATCAGGGAATAAGACAAAGAGATTAGTTGCAAGGAAAACAAAGTTTATATAATATCAATATGCCAGCAAAGAACTCTGCTGCCTGAGAGCGCTCTCCCAAAAATTACATGGGCAGCATATTAAAAAGGGTATCCGTATCATCAATGACGATTTAGACTAAGACAGCTGTCGTGTTGCTGGTTGGTGGGGGACCTATAGATTGGCCTGCTCTATATGGAATGCCAAGCCCTAAAATGGATGCTGCTTCCCAGGCGATCTTGGTGCATGTGGGTGTCATGGTGTGTGCTCCAAAACCCCTGGAGCTGTTGGGCCCATCCCAGTCCCCGCCAACCAGAAGGACTTGGCAGGCCGCAAGGAAGTGCCCCAGAGTCTCATGGACACAGTCCTGGCGCCGTTGGCGCCAGGCTCATGAAATGGGCTGAACTTATGGAACTACTTAAACTGCCTGTGAGGCTGACTCTTCTGTTTAATCAAGGGTGTGGCAGAGGGACTATTTTTCCTGAGAGACAGGGTGTGGTAAAGGGACTACTTTACTGGAACTACTTACAAGGCTATATAAGCCACACCCTGCAAGCAGAACACGCTTCGCGTTATTCTGCACTCCTGCAGCATAACGCTCACCGTGTCTGCTCTGCCCTCGAGCTTCTTCAGCCACGCCCTTTGGTGCTTTCCATCCATCGGTGCCTGGAACAAGATAAGGAGAAGAACAGGAGTTACTACAGCGACAAGCTCTTACCTGCAATTCCGGCCATCGGTCTCATCTCCGGCTGGTTCTCTGATCGCCGCCCCTGTTGGAAAAGGACTCCCACGCAGATTCCCGATACTCATCTGGGATTCTGCATCCTCCGGGTTTCTTCAGAGCGGTTCTTCCATTCTTCATCTTGGGGCCGTGCCGCGCCTGCAAAAGGGGAACAGAAAACAGCAGGTTACTCGCGCACCATACAAACGAACATTTACCCTGTCATCCGGCGCCACTCATTCGCACCTATACTCACCTGGAGGCAACCAGCTCAGCATCCGAGGAGGGCCGAATCTTCTCCCGGACGACGCACGAAACTGCATCTGCAAGAAAGACAAACACATTTAAAGCCTTGGGACAATATGAGCATCTATACATGTTATTGAGATAGAGACTCACCTAATTATCCAAGCATTCCGTAAAAGCAGCAACAGCACTCTGGAACAGTGAAGTAACTGCGCTCAGAGAAAGACTGAGCCTCCCGCGCCCCTGCTGAAGGTCAAGCAGGACAGAGCGCCAACCTCACCAAACTCATAGGTGAGCAGGAGGGGAGTCGGGCACCAGGAGGTGGCAGGTAGTGGGGCCAATCCAACCACTCATAGCTAACTTCTTGTTTCAACATTACAGCTATCGCCTTCTGGGGAGATAACAAGGGAGAGGACACCGCTATACCATCAAAACTACACCCGTGCAGTTCCCGCTCATACGACTACGTGCTACGCCCCTGTGGAGTCCAGGTGAGCGCGACAGTGGGTCAGCTGGGCTCATCTCTGCGGTGAAGGTCAGTTCAGATGGGTGAAACATTTCTAACTAATCTAAGCTAAACAACAGGATTTGGTCATTTACGAATAATGACAGATAACTGAACGTCAAATGCAAGGGGGTCCTTTGACAAGAGGGGATAATATATTGACATGGCAATCTCCACATTCAGAGCTTCATTGATACCACAGTTCCCGCAACCATGTGTCTCTCTTGGGGGCTTGATATACCGCCTACCTTCCCTGGTGCCTCATGATACAAACTGAGGTGTGTTGCTATTGGGAGAATATAGAGCTGCCCAGGATTAGGTCTATGGTGCATGATCGAGAATGGCCAAGGCGAGGGGTTTAGATGTTTATCAGCATGAAAGGGATTGGGGGGTCAGGACTGGAGGGCTCTGGCTCGGCGGGGTGGGGGTCGAGGGGACACGGGCAGTTTAGTCGAGATGGATGTGTATTTGTGCTGGGGCCTATTTCTGTCTCACGCTCTTCACAGAGCGCATTCTTTGAGAAAAGATATTAGGTATTTGTAACATTGAAAGGACAGTGAACGGATTGACTTCTGTGGGAACAAGGCTTGTGTGGAGCTGGCCTGGTGTGTATTTGGCTTGGTCCCTCTGAGTGAGAGGCCGGGCATGTGAGTGCCACAGCCTCATAGAGTGGTGGATACAAAATGGAGTCCTATCTGCCAAGACATGGGTGATGTTATTCGCCTACTTCGCTACATTATAGGGCTCTTACCCTTACAGTGGAGGAGGGGGCATTTCCCCCCTTTGTTTCAATTAAGTTTATTCTCATTGGTGGTGGCTAGGAGGGTAGGATAGGACCATCTCCTTCCCATCATTCCCCCTTTCGTTGCTCCTACAGTAACAAATACCCTCCCTTTATGTCTATGGGCCTCATTACACGGTAGGCGGTAAGGGTTTACCGGTACCGGTAGTTTACCGGTACCAGTAAATCCTTACCGCCTTACTACGAGGTCCCTTTGCGGGTTGGGGTATTTAACACCTGCTTTTTGCAGATGTTAAAAACCAACCCGCAAAGGGACCCAGGGAGCTAATTACGGTACCGCAATTTGCGGTACCGTAATTAGCGCCTTCCCCATTCCCATTATGCCCTATGGGGTAAAAATGGGAATGGGGAAGGGCAATGGTGGAAGGGGGAATTACCGCCCCGCCAACCTTGGAATTGGGCGGTAATTCCCCTTTCCACCAAGGCGGTGCCGGTATTTTACCGGCATGAACCATGGCGCTAATAGCGCCATGGTTCTCCGCCTACCGTGTAATGAGGCCCTATGTTCATTAGCACTTCTTTCTGCTTCCTCCCATGCAGGGTTATCTTTTATGGGCATCCATGCTCTGCACACGCTTCTTAAGCTCTCTCCACATCATGCATATTCTTCAGGAGTACAGGTCATATATATACATACCCCGTCCCCATCCAAGTCTACCCATACCTCTTTGTTGTTTTCAATGTCTGGGGGTTGTACAATAGTTGTAAAATAATAATTGTCCTCCTCATCCCCAGTGTGGTATATTGCTACCATGCGGTATTTGGGCTCATCACTTTGGCCTGTTTGTATTTGTGCTTCCTGAGTATTGTGAGGCACCTTATCACTATTTCTATTCCCAATAGTCACCATCATCATTGCACTATTAGGTACTGCTTTTGCGCAGCATCGGAGACCAAACTGGCACACACAAAAAATCAGCAAGATTAACACGATGATAGGGATTAGCATCTTCATTGTTGTCGCAAGCCATGAGGGTACCCAGCTGAATGCCATGTTAAGCCAGTCATTTTCCTGCCCTCTGGCCTCCTTCTTCATTCTGGCGCCATGTTCATGTACTGCTGCTATCACGTGTGATAATGTCCGGTTTCCAGCATCTGCAGAAGGTACGAACATGCAACATAAACTCCCAATCTTTTGCAAACCCCGCCCTCCATGGTTGTGAGGAGGTCGAGGACATGTCTGTTCTGCATTGTCATTAACCAGAGTGCCCTTAATTCCACCTTTATAATGTTGAACCCTTCCTCAGTGTCATTCGCCAACTGGATCAGCTCTCACTGGACAATCTGTAGCCATTTGGCATTTGCTCACTAGTGACGTAAAGAATATCTCTGCTGAATTGAAAAGTTTGTATTAATCTGGAATCTGTGTGAGGAGTTCAGATGACTCTTGAGACAGGTAGTTCGAGGAGCGCCTCCTTTGGAACAGGTGATCATGCTGCTCATTTTCCGATAGTATGTGGAAGATGGGGGTGGAGCTGTGGGTAGCATTTTCATTGGTCTCGGCACCGTTTGTCCATCTGCAGGAACAGCTCCCCCTAGAGGTGCTCCTCAGGTACCACCAACAATGCAGAAGGTAGTGTTGCAAGCGCACAGTAGCTCCTCCAGGATGATGGGAGGTGCAAGAACGCCTTTTTGCCGCAAACCCAGTAATAGTCCATGAGTGCTGCAGTACCTTTTCGAAGATCTGGGATGATGATGGTTCTGTTGCAATGTTTGTTATAACTCATGGATACTTTTCCTTTGCCATTGAAACAAAGTTCATGTCTTCTTGCTGCACCTTGATTGGTTTCTCAAGAGCTGTGGCCAACGTAAGCTTTGTGATATGCTCTGTCCATAGTTGTGGACATGTCTTTTCTACAAAGTCCAGCTTTTCATCGCCTTGCACATAAAGGTTGATTCTTGTCACTTGTTTTCTACAAAGCTTGTGCCATCTATAGCCAGGAATGGTTCTTTGAAACAGTTTGTGTCCTTTGATCCCTTATTCTTGAGGCACTAAAATCTTGGGCGCCCCGGATGCATGCAGTATTAAGGAACACACGTAGCAACTCCCATTGGTCGTTCGCCTTTCCCTGGCACTCATATCAGAGTACCAACTGTTGGATTGTCCAGGATGGCGAAGGTCCTCCACTTTATCTAACTCTAAGCCATGGTAGACGTCATAGTTGTACTGGAGCATTTGCCTTCTCTTTCGACTGTTATGCAAGAGAGAATGTTGTTTCCTTGCCAGGCTTCTATATAATCTGTCATTTTTAGATAGTGACCGTTGTACATTTGATGGTAATACCTGGACCATTAGGCTACTAAACAGTGTGGAGTGGAGCTGCTACACGCGGTACTAGTGGAGTGGTGGTAGGCATTATAGGTTGCTCACTATGCAGTAGGGAAACATCAGTATTTAAATGTACTTGTTGATATGCCATAGTGGGGGAAAGGAGCTTGGTTGTGCATTGGGGATTGGGGTGAGCAACACATCAAACAGTTCATCAAACATTGAAGTAGACATCATATTAGGTTGTGAAGTAGATTGCTGAACTGTAAACATGGTAAGGGGTAGCATTGTGTCATTTGGTGCATCAGAAATACCTTCAGTCATGTTATTTGCAAATAAGGAAACATTCAGGGCTACTTTTGTTCCATTTTTGTATAATGTTGTTAAATTCAATGACATACTACTGTTCCATGTTCGGTTTACCCACTCCCTCCCATCTTTTATATCAGAGCGCCAGATAAAAGATGCTCCCCAATAAATACCTAAAATAAACATAAGAATGGTAAACAATATAGCACTAAAGAGCAACCTGCAATGATAACTGTATGCGCGGGTTGCACTTACTTTATCCCTACTGCTATCTATCTGAATTGTTTCATTAACCCTCATTAATTCCAGCATCATTGCACCTATAAAAAGGATAAAAACGGGGTGGGCATTAATAGAGATTTAGACGGAATATCAGAGAGACAGAGAGAGAGAAAGAGAGAGAGAGAGAGGGAGGGAGACTCCAGAGTTATTTTTTTAACATTGCTTTTCTTTTTACAATCAGTTTTTCCTACTTGGCAATGGTGAAAATATCACCCATTTGTCATTTATCAAGTGGCAGTGGCAGTTCCCCGGCTTTCATCCTAAGTGTTTGGGGCGGCGGTTGGGGTGGCATCACTCTGTGCTTTTCTAATATCTGAGAGATGTATCCAATACTTCAGCCCCTTTACTTTTATAGCAAGTGAGGTACAGTATATAACTTCATATGGGTCATTGAATCTCTGAGAGTTCCATTTCAGGATGAATCTTTGGACATACTACCTCTCCTGGAATGAGAGGTTGTACAATGCTGTCCCTAACTGGGGTCCCAGTGGTTGTCTCGCTTTCTGGGGTGAATGGGGGTGCAATCTGTTTTGATATGCATCTTATTGCTCAGGTGAGTTGTGTTGGATACTCTTTAAACTCTTCCCAAAGTACTGAGGCTGCCCTATGGGCGCAGGAAGCTCTCCTTACTGGTGACAGTGGTGTTTGCATGTGTCTACCAGTGCTAGGGGCAGACAATACACTACATTTTTCTTTAATGAAGTACACCACAACTTGGATATTCAGCTCTTGAGGAGGCTGTTTATTTTCTCTACCACTCCATTCGCTTGTGGGTGGTAAATTGAGGTGGTAAATTGAGCTGAGTAAATTATTCCCAGCATTAATGTGATTTCTTTAAAGAGCTCATTGAAAAAATTGGTCTCATTATCGGATCGTATTACCTCGCATACTCCCCATCGACGGTATACCTCTATTATTAGGAACTGGGCAGCACACTTTGCATCAGGGTGGGCACAGGGTCCTGCTTCCACTAATCTAGAGAACGGGCACACCACCACAATCAAAAAACTTGCACCGGTACATCTTTCCACCATGTCCATGTAATCTATTTGCAGTTCCCTAAAGGGCCCTACAGGGTGGAGCACTGTGTCACGCAATGATTGTAAGGTCATTCCTGTGCTGAACACTTGGCATGTGTTGCACTCGACCACCATCTGGTTGAGGTGTTTCTGGAGGTTTGGACTTAACCAATCTTCCTGGAGATCAACAGCTATGTGTTGTTTTGAACTGTGCACAGGATGTTGTGTTCTGTCTCCATAACAGATCTGTGGGTGATTGGGCACACCCTTGTTTGAGCCACAACTCCTGCTCTGCCGCCGGTGCCCTGCTCTGCAATTCTGTCACCTGCGCAATGGGTGGTGCATTGTATTCGTCCGTGTTGGGAATTTCTGATTTTGTGACTGAGATACATTCTGTGCTCATGGTTACTGGGAGATACGCTGCTTATTTTGCTGATGCATCTGCAGCTGCGTTTCCCAAAGATATTTTGTCTCTATTTTGTGTGTGTGCTTGGCATTTCACTATTGCTACTACAGAGGGTTCTGCAAGGACATCAATCAATTTATTTAGTAGTTCTCTATGTTGCACTGGGGACCCATCAGCTCTTGGGCAGAGTAGTGCATGGGCAGGCATTTTTTAATCAGTGTTCCATATTCTCCTTCCTTCATCCTCACTACTGCTGCCCCTACATGTTTTTCACCCGTTTCTTGGTCAATGGATGCTGACTCATCAACTAAGAACACTGCTCCCTCGTCTAGGGCATGTTCTCTGACCTTTGGACTGTCATCCCCTTCTCTCTCGTACGTGGCACAGTCATTCTCTTGCATTTCTTGGACAGTGCATGGTTCTGTAAGGAAAGTGGCTGGGTTTACAGTTTTACATCTCACCACATGAATATTGGGGCTTGACAGGATATTATTTGTGTAGTGAGGGTAGATTTTTATCCTTCTAGTATCGCAAACAGGGAGTGTTCAACGTACAGGGTGACGGAGCACCCCATAACAATTGTTGAGCTTTTCTCAATAGCAAAGACAGCTACTGTAAGAGCCTGTTCGCACAGGAATTGACCTTTCATTACTGAGTAGAGTGTATCATTGTAGTAGGCCAGAGGTTTTTGACCCATGGAGCTTTTCTGGGTCAGTACTGCTGTCATAAGGGTTCATTGGAGTGCGAGAAAAGATAGAATTCCTGGTCATAATCAGGTGTGGCTAGGACTGGGGCTGTAAAGATTAATTCCTTTAGATCAGTGAATGCTATCTGCATCTCTGCTGTCCAGGCTATGTGTGTTTTTTCTTTCTGGGCTTCTTTCAGCCCTTGCAGGGGAGGCCTCCGGTATGCTGCATAATCTAGGATGCACACTCTACAGTAATTACAGAGTGCTAGAAACATCTGCATTTCCTTCACTGTGTTGGGTTTGGCAGTGGCCCACACTGTTGCCACTTGGTCAGGAATTATTCTTTTGCCATCTTTCAAAATTAGTTGGCCCAAGTAGAGGATCTCTGCCAAACAATACTGCAGTTTTTTCTTGTCTACCTTGTAACCTTTTTGTGTGAGGAGTTGGAGAAGGGCAATAGAATTTCTCCAGCAACTTTCTTTGTTGTCACTGCAGACTAATAGATCATCTACATATTGAATGATCATACTTGGAACTTGAATGTTGCCAAGGTCTTCGCGCAATATCCCGTTGAATATACTTGGACCTTCGCAATACACCTGGGTCAAGCAATGGTGTTCAAACCTCCTCTCCCCCAGGATGAAGGATGTGAGATATTGTGATTCAGGGTTGAGGGGCACTGAGAAAAAGGCATTCTTCAAATCCACCATGGTGAAGTGGATGGATTGTTTTGGGATGCTGCACAAAATGGAGGCAGGATTCAGGACAAGAGGAAACTCCTTTTGGACAATATCATTAAGGGGGAAGAGGTCCTGGATCATATGCCAATTACCCCCTGTTGCTTTCTTAATGGGTTACACAGCGATATTGCATGGGGATGTCGAGGGGACTATTATACCTTGCTCTAGGAGTGCTCATAGTGTCTCTTGAATCCCTTCCTCTGTCTCTCTAGACAGGGGGTATTGATTCACTCTGGGTAGTATGGCTCCTGGCTTCAGTGTTATTTTTACAGGATCACTACTCTTAATCCCACATCATGGGGGTTAGTGGTCCACAGGTGGGGTGGGACTTGTTGCATGTCTGTGTCACAAAAGGGCAGTGGTCTGCTGACGTTAGCCATGAGGGGGCTTGGAACTCTCCTTTACTGCACCATAATTTCACAAGGAATATTAATTTCTAGCACAATCTCCCCATCATTGATGTTGTCAGTGAACAATTCTTCATCAGTGAATTCACACAATGGTATATTGGGGTCAATGCACAGCACTGTGCGCCACTCGAATCCATGAATGTCAGCACCAATTACAACACTGCTCTTGCCACCCTAATCCCAAACACAAACATATCGGGATTTACTGGTACCCCTCTCACTTTTACTTCATTGGCCACAGTATATATTAACAACAGTGCCCTGAGGGACCACATCCCTGGGATGGAGCAAACAATCCCTCTTTCAGTGAATGATATGGTCATGTTTAATTTGCTGAGCAAATCTCTTCCCAAAAGGTTGACAGGGGAACTTTCATAATACAATATGGGTGCTCGTACTACCCTCCCTTCAATCTAAACGTCCAAATCTTCAGTGTAAGGAACCATGACCACAACCCCAGAGAATCCTTACATATCGAGAGTTTGTCCAAATAATGGAAAATCACCTTTGCAAATGCATGACTTCTCCATCCCAGAGTTCACCATAAACCTGAACTGTTTGTTTCCTATCTCTGCCCCCCTCAGTGGTTCCTCTTCAGGAAGCAATGTAGTGGATAGTACTGGACACACAAGTGCTCTCTGTGGACTGTCCTAGTCAGGATAGGTGTCTGTTCTTGGGCAAGAAAAGGTGTCTCCTCCGAACACCTATTCTCCTTGAGAAGGTGCAGGTGCGCCATTTGGGGAGTGGTGAAAGGGTTACTGTTTCGGACAGCCTGTTGATTGGGGTGATTTTGGAGTGCTTGCATTGCATGAGGAGGTGTCGGTAAGTGCTGGGGCTGGGCATCTGCGGGAGAATTTGTGGGTAGGGTAGGGGTATCTCATATTCCCCCTGGACCTGCCCGTGTGGGCTCTCTGGGTGGGGGTTCCCGTAAGGCTACTGGTTGTAATAGGGTTGGTTGTATTGATAGTTTCCTCATTGTCTGCTGCGGCATTCCCGCAAAAAGTGCCCCACCTCCCGTAAGACCAACATTGCCCTTGGCTCTCTCCTCTGGGGCCCTGTCCTCCGAATCCTCCTCCCCTCTGCCCCTGGAACCCATCTCATCCTCGTGCAGGTCTTCCTTGTCACTGTGGTCCCATGCATTGTTGCTCTCCTCTCCACTGTTCTTGCCTATTGTCTGCCCACACCGCTGCCATTCTTGTCTGTGTGGCCACAGAGACATCCCCCTACTCTACCATCTGTTCTGAGGGCGGTGCTGCTGTAATAGCCACAACCTTCACTAGTTTTGTCTGTACAAGTTTTCTTTCCTCGGCTAACCTCCTCTGGATAGTTTCCTTTTCTCTTTCTTTGATCCTCCTACAATGATGCACTATGATGCTGTGAATCTCAAGCCACCCTTTGGCTTCTATTCCCGCTATCTTGTCAAGGGCCTTCTGTACTTCCTTTAGCCACCCTTGCTTTATAATGAAATAAAGGGAGGTGTACTGGTCCCACGCAGTGCCCGTCTCTGCACGCCACATCTCTTGGACTCAGAGAATGAACTGCGTGGCATCTTCCTCATCCCCCATTGTGCATTGCATTATGGAGTGTAAGTCATGGGTATCGCGGAAGGCCCTCCAAAGTGCATGACAAACTTATGCTTGAACATTATTAAATGATGCCCCATCATGGGTATCGTTACTTACTGTCACACCCGGATAACCAGCTTTTACCCACACTGATTCTGCTTGATCACCCACTGCGGCCACCAAGAGGCTTTTAATATCTCCTATAGCAAGGGGCCCTCCTGTGTTTTTCTCAAAGGCATGGATCCATTTCCCTGCGCCTGCCGTGAGCTGGGGGAGGGACTTGAGAAGGTTGTTTTTATCCATTTATGCCCAGGGGACGTAGTGGGGCCTCCCCGCTCCCTTGTGGATGAGGGGTATCTGAAGTTTTGATTTCACCTTTCCACCCTTCACTCCTGTTCCCTTCTTTTTAGCTAGGGCCATCCTTCCAAGTCTGTTTCTGAGCCTTCCTTCCCATGTTTCTTCCACTCTGGGGGTGACCTACTGTACTGGCTGTATTCCTCCTACTGCACCCTCTTCCACTTCATCAAAGTCGCTCCAATACTCCTCATCTCGTACCAGTCCCACGTTCTTATACCCCAAACTGTCAGTTTCCCCTTCTTGTTTTATTCACACTGCCAATATGGGCGTGCTGTCAAGCCTGAAGAGGAAATCTCCCGATTTCCATTAATCTTCGGGGAGGGGTTGCACTCGGGGGTCGGGGCCCGCCCTCTGATCATCTTGTTGCTTTGCACCCTGCTCTCAATCGAGGCAATTCTGTGAGGGCTGACGTTAATGCCACCTCAATATCCCTTGCACTTACTGCAGTATGGCTGGGGTGATGGTCACTGGGCCGGAGGGCAGTGGTGGGGCTGTGCTCAGCGTGGCTTGTGCACTTCCCTCTAACACATATGTTGGATTTGAGTACCTTTCTGCTGGCCGCATGAGCAATGGATACATTGTCTTAGGCTCCTCTTCCCCCTTCTCTTTGTCTCCGCCATCCACTCCCAACACTGTTACTGTTTGTGGTCCCTTCTCCCTCTCGCCTGGTGGTAGGTTGTTCTTCAGACATCCACTACAGGTGTAATATTTCCCTTCTGTTTTATAACTGCTTCCCCTTATACTTAGCTGTCAGATAAGTGGACTGGCGGTCTAACGTTCCCCTATCAAAAGATCCATCCTCTGGCCAGGCGTGAGATAGTCCCTCCCCCTTCATTTCTGTCACACATTGCCTGTAGTATTTCTTGATTGGCTCGCTATACAGGGGGAGGTGTTTACAAATGTGGGATAGCGGGGTATCTATCCCCATGGCTAGTCACTTTTGTTTCAGGTCTAATTCCCAAAGAGGGGTTGTATGGACTTTTCCCTTTTTGCCCCCTTAAGTTCCCTTCGCACTCTATTCTGGGGCCTTATTTTTTATCAGTCAAACATACGTGGACATTGGAACAATACTGCACCAAGAAACATAGACACATATAACAAAAACATACATTTGATACCCCCTTTACCTTTTCCCCCTTAGAGCAATAACTGCTCCTCGGATAAAAGAACAACACCGAAAGTAACAGACTAAAATAGTAAGTAAAAATAACAACTGCTATTTGCTCCCGAGCCATCCAATTATATGAAGCTCCTACTTTATTTCCGTACTCTATTCTCTACACTGGTCGAGACAGTGCAATGTGGCTGCCACCTTCTAGCCCCTCTCGCCTTAGGTTTCTGTATCTCCTCTTTATAGTCTCTTCACATGTCTAATAAAAAATAATACTAAATGGCCATGTAAAATGAAAAAGTGCTTTACTCTAAATAACCACCCAATTCACTCACATTCAACTACTGGGTGTTCCATTCAATTACACTGCTCCATATCTTTAAAACCCCACTGGGCCTCATTACAAGTTTGCCGGTCCAGTAGTAATGGTGCCGGTAAGCTACCGGAGGTGTTACTACCGGACCGGCAAACTACGAGTCTGCTCACGGGTACCTTTGCGGCTACCAGGTTTGACCTGGTGGCCGTACCAGCACCCGCGAGCCGAGCATGTCGGATGCACCAGCACCATTCATGAATGGTGCCGGTGTATCTGGCTCCACCATTCCCACTGAGCCCAATGGGACTCAATGGGAATGGGGAAGAATATTTTCTGGCACCCGGAATGGGCAATTACCAGGTCTGGCAAGGCCGTAATGACCCAGTAATTGCCCATTCCTGGATGCCAGAAAAAAAAATGATACCGGCGGCAGCATGCCTGAATTACAGGTACTGCTAGCGCCAGTATCGTAATGAGGCCCACTGTTTGCTTCTCCTTGCAATTTATACTCACGTGCCCATGTTCTTCCAAAATCCTCCATTCGTGGTTAAGCCACAACACCTGAGCCTCTCCCTGTGGCCCCACCCGGCTCCAACGAGCAACAAGGTATTCTCAAAGTCGGAACCCACAAGAACCGTTTTCTTCTAAATACACATTTTTAGGGACTGGTCGGATGCAGGTGGGCACGGCTTTTCCGGAGTGGCCCTAGAATTTGCTGCAGGTACTGGTGCTAAGGAAATCACGCTAAGGGCTCACCAAATGAAGGCACTGTCCTCATACAGGTGTCCCAATAATGACACACCCCATCAGGGAATAAAACCAAGAGATAAATTGCAAGGAAAACAAAGTTTATATAATATCAATATGCAAGCAAAGAACTGTGCTGCCGGAGAAGACTCTGCCAAAAATTACACAGGCAACACATTAAAAAGGGTAACTGCATCATCAATGATGATTTAGACTAAGACCGATGTGTTGTGTTTGGGGGACATATAGATTGGCCTTCTCTGTATGGGATGCCAGACCCTAATTGGCTGCTGCTTCCCAGTCGATCTTGGTGCATGTGGGTCAGCTGGGCTCATCTCCGCAGTGAAGGTCAGTTCAGATGGGTGAAACATTTCAAACTAATCTAAGCTAAACAACAGGAACTGGTAATTTACAAATATTTACAGATATCTGTAGAGGTGGAGCCAAGTACCCCCAACCAAAGCTCCTTCACCATGCTGCCTATATGTTGTGAGCCAGAGTGTGATACACGTGCAGTACCGCTGAAAATACTGATACCGAAAAGGATCTTGGAAGTAAGATTCCAATTGAGGAAGCCATACAAGCATTCACAACAATATGATGGCCATTTGTATAAAGTCCCGGAAGAAGTGTGAAAATTGAGCAAAAGAGAAGCCTGGTGACATCATACTGAGCAGAGCTGACACACTCAGAAAAAGAGGCTGAAGAAAATAGACATTCTATAGAAACAAAGGAGGAGGTGTTAAAGATGAGCTACATTTTGGGCTTGAGATGAAGATGCTCATGCTACAGAAATAATGAAGAAGATATCAAGTCATTTTACAAATGTACAGAAGAAGTAACGCAAGTAGACAAAGTATTCTTAAAGGCTGGCTATGTAGTGAATAGATTGTGGCAATGCGCCAACATATATACATAGGAATGTGTGGACTATGGATGATTCCACAACACATTTTAGCAGGACCAGATCCAGTGAAAAGAAAGGCTTTCAGTGTGTCGCAGTTGGAAAAGCAATCAACATTCAGAGGTGAATTGAAGGGAGGCTTGGCTGGCCCAGCATCAGGAAGTCAAGGCCACTGTGAACCTGAATGTTCATGCAGTAGTTACAGGATGTGTGAAAAGAACAAACTCCTGTCTTGGATGAGGAGTGAGAACATTGAAGACGTTTGAGGTTAATAATTTAATAGTATTTTAAATACAGAAAGACTCTGAAACATGATCTGCATTCACTTGGATGGATGAAAATAGATACTGAGTTGAGCTGTATCGAAACCAAGAGACAGAGTATGCCTATACTCCCTCTTATTCTCAGGCACAGAGAACATTTCGAAAGCCATTGTTCAAAAGGCTTATTCACTGGCAGATTGTAAGAGTGATGATTGATGACAGGCTAATTGGTGGGACGCTATGGTTATGACTAGCCCACCAGCAACTGGATGTTAGCCTGCGTGCTGCTTGCATAGGTGGAATATGACAGAGTGGTACAAGGGTGCCAACCAATAATAGAGGGACACGTAGTAGAGAGCCCTATAGTTTGTATAACCAATGGGACGTTGGGTATTTGATGACATTCGTAGGGACTTGCACTAAAGCAGGGCTTGGTTGCCCCACCTGATGATAGAGACCCAATAACCTTCCCAACAAGTATGGAACATATACCTAGAGGTTCCCTGCAATCCTATAACATCCCCAAGAAGGTTTTTGTAGTTTGCAATGTAGATTGATGTCAATGATGATGAAATTGTAGTATATAAGCTATGTTTTTTATGAAATACATTGAGTTAGAAGATCGAGCAAGTTTGTTGATGTTCATTATACTCCCTGTTTTAGATAATTGATATTAAAACAGATGCATTTTGCCAACTTCCTGAGTCAGTTTGATTATTGATGTTTGAGTATATTCTGCATCCCCATCTATCTTAAACTATTGTTACCTTGTCTTAAAGTGCTTGTGTAGGCACACAAGTTCACGTGGTAGCAGAGATGATGGTTAAAAATCCATCTACGTAGTAAGCTTAGGACTCCTGGAAATATCGAATGTCCTCCCACATTTAGCTAGAAGAAAGTGAAGCTCCCTGTAAATAGCAGCCATTAGCAAAAAAATCTTGTGAGTATAGGTGGGACCGGTCCCTCGTTTTCAAGCAAATTTCCTTCCCGACTTTTACAGGAAGCTGAGCGGACTGAAGGCTGAAAAGGCTGGTTGAGGAGGAGACGACCCTTAGGGTTGGAAGTCAAAAAAGCTACTGGTGAGTAGGCTGAGTGAGGTGGCAAACTGAATGAGCACTGAGTGGGGAAGAGTGATAACGGGGAAAAAGTAACGGAGGGTTGGTTGGGGTATTTTATTTTTGGTTTAAGATGAAGAGCGTCATTGTTCAGATGAAGAGTGCCATAGTTTAAGGTATATGGATGAGGAGGGATCTATATAATATGCCCAGAATCCTAGGTCAAGGATGTTTAGAAGGAACTTGTCCTAGAGTCCAAGTGGATGTACCTAGGCTACGAACGATCAAGGATTGTTAAAGAGGACAGTTCAAACTCTGATCTGAGTCATTATTAGGGGCAGGAATAAAAGTCACGAGGAGCGTTGACAGAGATTTATGTGGGCCAGCCAGTCTGTCAGTTTGTCTGTCTGTTTATTTATTGTGTATGATGTATGTGGTGAAAAAATGAAATATTGAGAAACAAGGAAGAAATAGACTAAGGTAGAGAATATTGAGAGTTGAAATGGAATCATTTATTTATTAGTTGACCAATGATGATCATTGAATAGGTAGGTTGAAGTGAAACGTGATATAGAGGCTTGGAGCTGTGACAATTGGTGCACGCTCATATTGTATTCTTTTTCTGGGAAGCATTTATTTGTGTAAAATAATGGTAAGTAGTGACAGTCGATTGTTACTAAGTCATGATGGAGGATATTACTCTGCTTGTGGACTTGTGCAGGCAGTTGCCAAAACATGCACCCAAGCTCAAACAGTACAGTGCAGAATGTCTCTAGATAAAGAGAGAAAAATGAAGAGATGGAAAGGAGAGAAAGACAAAGCTGACGAGGTAGCGCTCATACAGAACAAATGGATGAGAGGTCAGATATTACTCAAACTTGATGGGAAGAGCATCGAGGAAATAAGGCAAAAGGAAGATCAGGACGAACAAGATGAAAAAGATAAAGAGAGTGAGAAATGATTGAAAGAAGATGAGGCCACAAGAAAGAGTAGGCAAAGACGGGAACAACTTTATCAAGATGAAAAGTTAAGAAAAGAGGAAACAGCAGAGGAGCAAAGAAAATATGATAACAGGCAAAGAGTAATCAAAGAACAATATAAGCTAGAAAAGAGAAGAGGAGGAACAGAAATAAGAGATAAAAGAATGCAAAGACGCAGAGCTGAAGAAGTGCGCAGGGCAAATGAGAGAAGAGAGGTGAAAAGGCAAGAAGAGGAAAGGGTCAGGGAGGAAGCAAAGGAAAAAAGAGAGTTTGACGAGGCGATGAAACGAAATAGAAGGCAAAGAGCATGCGACATTGATCGCATTTAGAAAGCGTTAATGGAACCGAATCCAGTATTAGCAGGGGAGGACATAGAATAATTCTTCCTGACTCATGAACCAATGCCAGGGCCATCTAGAGCAGATCTAGAGGATGATTTTGATATAAGAAGCATTGGAGAAAAAATCGATAAGGTTTATCATGAAATGAGGAACAAAAGTGAATAAAAATATAAAGGATAACATTATCAATTTGAAGGTGCTCAAAGATGAGGCAAAGAGGGAAGTTTGTTCAGCCTCAAGCAAAGAGCCTTGTCTTTGGATAAACTAACATTAAACAGAGATTAGAAAGAAGGAAGCCACACTAGATGGGGACAAGATATGTCAGATGAAGAAAGAGAAACCTTCTGTGGGGAGTAGGAAGTTTGTGAATGTGGTCCTGAAGGGTGTTCTCCAACAGACAGGGAAGTTAGATGGTCAGATCCGGACCTACTTAAACTGAGGATGCCAGAGCCCCTAGCATGGCCAGACCGACCTAAAGGGCGATTCCATAGTGTGAAGGAGGACTCACCACCTTATGTAAGCAGGGTAAGGTCACTACTAGGAAGAAGACAGTGTGGAACCATTGTCCCTGCTATCTATAGGCAGACGATGGGAGACAAGTGCAATTTTGGGATCTCACAGTTTCCGTTGTTAGAAAAAGGAGGAGTCAGACCACAGTATATACCCTGGCGCCAAATGGATAAGGATAATCTAAGGTGTAAACTCTCGAGTCTGATGTCGGGTGCCGAAAAATGAATCTATGAATTAGAGAAAATGACAGAAGGCAATCCGCTATCTATAGGGGACATTAAGGATATTCTAGCAGCTATACTTGGGAAGAGAGCTGATGACATTTGGTTTAGAGCAGGATACGCAGGTGTCACTGCCCAGAACACAGCTCATCATGGAGTGCTGTTTAATAATTGCAGATCGGCAGTCCTGGAAAGCGTTTCGAGTACAATATCCTGATACGTCGGATATGGGTGCTATAATGGCACATAAATTGCAGTAAGGGGCTGGATCTGCTTGTCTACATTCAGAATTTCCAAGAGCAGTGGTCTTTGGAAACGCGCGAGCCATGGGAAAAATCTATACCTGTGTTCTATCATATATTATCTCAAGGGCTACCAGACGAGGTGCAGATACAACTTAAGAAACTGGTGGGTATGGAGCAAAACCAAGGCCAGAAATACAGCTGACCATAGCTCATCATTGCCGATTGTTGCAGGAGAAAAATCAAAAGAGAGACAATGGTAGGAAGATTGAGGAGGCTAAGTTAGTACAGAAAAGGTTATCGAAGTGTGCTAAAGAAGGGGCAATGTTAACTAGTGGAGAAGGGTCAGGATTGCAGCAAGCTACAGGTATGCCGCAGGTGAATAACCAAAGGAAGGTCGATCAAGGAGGGAATGGATTTATAGCACAAGTTTGGGGAAACCTCCGCGAGAGAGGAGGCTTCCAGAATAATCAGCTAAACTTTCAGAGTAACCAAGGTGGGTTTCAGCCTATGCAGAACAATAAGCAGGGCATGCAGGGAGGACAATTCAGATTACTCCCTCCTGTATGTTGGACATGTGGAATGACAGGGCATATAGCATGAAAATGTGGAAGCAATGGGTATGAGTAATTCTATGAAGAGATCATGAGAGTGAAAGAAAATGCTTTGGCCGCTGGGGAGATTCTCTTTATTGATGGTTCTTCAAGGATCAATCAAGCTGATGGGCAAAGATATTCAGGTGCCGCTGTGGTAAGGCATAAGGCTAATTGGGAATTTGAAGTAATGACGAGTGCATGACTACTGTCTCAGAATTAGTGGCGCTGATTGTCATGCTCGAGAAACACGCAGACCAGGGAGTAACCACGTATAGTGACTCTGCCTATGTTACGTCAACATTGGATGCAGGATTATCACACTGGAAAAGGAAGGGCTACCTCTGAGTGGATGGAATTCTGGTGCAACATGCTGCTTTATTGGACAGGCTTATTAAGGCACTACAACTCCCAGTAGCCATTGTGATAGTTAAGTGTGCAGTGCACACTAAGAGAGCAGACTTAATTTCACACAGAAACCAAGCCGCAGACGAGGAAGCAAAAAGAGTTGCATATTCACCTGACATAATGGGTTTTGATACGCCTGATGTGAATGAAAGAATGGTGGTGGTGATGATAATAAATTAAAGTTTTAATAATTTATCAAAGACACAATTGATGGAAGTTCAAGTTGGAGCCCCACAGGATGAGAAAGACCAGTGGACACAGCGCAGGTGTTCTTTATCCCCTTCCGAGACACTGTGGCAACAGGAAAGCACTGGTAAACCGGTAATGACTGTAGCATTATTAAGGGTGGAGTTGGAACAGCTACACTAAACAGCGCATGTCACTAGGGAAAGCCTTGCAGCAACTATTGCAGAAGAATGGCTTGTACCAAATTTGTTAGAACACATTGCTTTTTATGTAGTAAATTGCATCGTATGTCAAATGTTTACTGCTGGGCACACGCTGCGAAAAGTCAGAGGAATTATACCTCGACCGAATGTTCCTTTTCAGCAGTTACCTATTGATTATGTTGACATGCTTCAAGTTTGTAATGGTTATAGATAGCTGATAGTGGTGGTGTGCTCCTTTTCTAGGTAGATTGAGGCTGATCCATGCACACAACCAGACCCCACTTGCACTGTGAAGTTTTTAGTCTGAGAAGTATTTCCTAGATGGGGAATATGTGAGGTGTTGAGATCAGATAGTGTCCCACATTTTGTGAATGAAGTGTTCAAGCAAATTAGCTTACTGCTCTGCATAAAACATATGTTTTCTTCTGCTTATCACCCGCAAGCTAATGGGACATGTGAGAGACCCAAGGAAAAGGATAGCTAAGTTAAAGTTAACATTGAAAAAAAGATGGCTGCATTGCCTGCCTCTTGCATTATATGCACTGAGGAATCAACCAGGCTCTGACCATCACCTCACGCCCCATGAACTAGCAACGGAGAGGCAAATGAGAATGCCTCGCACTCCTCAGAGGACTAGAAGTGATGCCCAGACAACAGCAGAATTGTTAGGAGATGAGTTACGTGCCTACTTAACATGGATGACTACAAATATCTCTGTTATTTCAGAACAAGTCAAGCAAACAGGGTGTCGGGCTCAGAACACAGATGAAGACCATACAGCAAATGGAACTAAAGAACTATTATTGCCAAAATTGTTTCCTGGAGATCAAGTTTTGATCAGGAACTTTACCTGCAAATGGAACCAACCCAGATTTGTAGTAGAGGACACGCTTGGTTGCACCTGGGAGATGACGAAATCTACGCTGGAGAGACCCTCACCCACCCCATTCAGAAGCAAGCCACGGAGAAGAAGTTCGGCACATGCAGACTAGATCAATGATGAGGAAGAAGGATGCAGAGACTGTGCAGTAGACAGATAAAGAGTACATTAGACTTTGGTTCTTTCGATACACTCTTTGTAGCTGCTAAGCAAGGAGTGAAAACCCTATTGTTCTTGAGCCACAGGAGTTTGCTAAACATTGGACTGTGAAGCATTGAGTTCCAGAAGAAAAAAATGCCAAATCTTGAGTTCATCTTTGAGGACTGCAAGAGGGAGCAGTTCCCTGATTCCTTTCTTACAGAGTTTCTCTTTGGAGGCACCTATGGTAGTGCCTAATGGCAACATTCATCGGATCATTCTAGCTGCTTTCCTCTTCATTCTTCGTGCCTATCCTGCGCTGATTGGGAGAACTGTTGAAATTCAGATGTTCTTGCAAGATCCTGCAAATGGTCCAGTTGTGAGGAGGCTGCTAACAGCTATAATTTAGCAAATCCTCCAGTTACCTGACTATAGTACGGAAAGTACAGCTGATCATATCTGACGAAGACGCACACAAACTGCTTGGAATGGTCTTTTATTTCTTGAATGAAGAGCATCCTTATCTTGTTGGACGACAAACCAATACTCATGTATTTCTGAAAGATCCCAGGAATCGACCTATAATAAATTGGCTGATAAGTGAAATTTGTGAGCAGATTTGCTTGGTGCCTGAACATCTTGTTGAAGGTACGGATAGAGCTGTTGAGTGATGACATTCACAATCTACTGGCTTTGATCTTTTACTATTTGCTTGAAATTCATCCTTATCTTGTTTGGTGCAAAGATAACACTTTTGTATTCATATGTAATCCTGTCTATTGTCCTGCAATTAGCCAGCTGCTTGTGGAGCTTGTGGAGAAGATTCAAAAGTTGCCAGAAAATGTTATGAGATTGTCTGATTAAAAATTGTTGTTTCCTTCCTTAAAAGTAGTTTCAGGCAATATGGGCAACATTGATAGTAACAACAGTGTAGCAAACAGGGGGGGGGGCACAATGACCTACAAGAAGCTATTTCTGTATAAAATTGACATATTGGTACATAATATATACATGTGTCATGTTCATTGTTATTCCTCTCTCCCTCACAATACGTACTGTTTACCATATCGATCTAAAGAGAGTAGTAGTTCCTGTAGATCTTCCTATGCAGCAGGAAGGTACAGCTATGGCTATTGTAAGACCGCCAAGGCCGTATAAGATAGTCCCTACAGCAGTAGCACATGTAACGACACCATTTCGACTGACAAATGTCCCTATGATTCCCCCAGTTAGAAGGAATTATGCTGACATACTTCATGAGATGATTATAAGAGCTCATGAGGCAAGGTAGAGACCCAAGGGAAGTGCAAAGGAGGATTATCATAATTTAAATGACTACCTAGATGGTACAGCACACTTGTATAACAATATGTGGTATCAGCATATGAAAGAAGTGGGCAAACAAACCTCTGAGGAGGAATGCTATGTTTGTGCACTCCTGCCTTATAGTATGGGAAAGTGTAAGATATTTATAGCCAAATAGATGTGCAGACAGCACACTGTCTATCACACATTGCACTCTGCCGAACAAGAGGTCCATTCATGGGCCCGAACAGCTTCCTTAGTATGGGCAACAGAATGGACAGATCCAGATGAAGATGATTAAGTTCAAGACACAAAGACAAAAGCAAGAGCCCACACTAGAAATCATGTGATAAGACACAAACAGCCTGGAGTGAAAGGGGCTGGAATCGGATGGGAAGTGAAGAGAGTCCAGGATAATCTGCAGAAGAAATTCAAAGATGGAAAAACAGAGGCCAAATGCAGATTTGGGGATCAGTACTTTCTCCAGACGGATGGGAAGGAGTGGTTATCTGCATAGCATGGGTAGTAATTGGCCGCTACAAATCAACCATAGACATTGTGGAAAACGGATGCAAACCGTTATGACCTAGACTTGCTAAACTACTGACATGGGTCGAAGACAAAGCAGGTCCATTGCAGATAGTGCCTCTGGAGAATGCAAACCTGTGTTTCAGAAACAAAGGTATGAGAAAACTTGGAGAGGATCAGAATTGTGGTTGAGTGTTCGACGTGCCAGGAATGAGCATTGGAACCGCAGTGATAATGGATCACTACTGGGCTTGTGGATACAGAGCTTACATGAAGCTTCCCAGAGATTGGGGAGGACTATGTTATACGGTAAACGTCCATGTTCCAGCATTGGTAATTCCAAAAAAAGTGACCTGAATATTGGCAAGTTTCCGAAAGCAGATACTCACCTCAGGGAGAAGAGATCAATTAAACTACTTAATCGAATGCAGAGAGAGAATTATTTATCTACCAAGTCAATAGAAGCTTTTATATTATATTCATGATAATCTTCATGCCCAGGATCCAGATGGATGCAAATACTAAGTGGTTACAAATAACCTGATGGGAATTGTTCCAGACGATTAACACTACTATAAAGGGATTCAATGCTATCAAGGATGAGCTGAGAGCCATACGACTGATGACTCTTCAGAACAGATATGTCCTGGACATGATCACAGCTATGTATGGAGGTGGTTGTGCAAAAATTGGAGAATCATGTTGCACATTTATACCTTCTCATGATGGCGAGAATGGCACCTTGACAGAGGCCATAACGATGCTGACAAAGTTACATGTCCAGATGATAGATGAAGTGGAAGACATTGCTGATGATAGTTGGTTTGGATCCATCTTCTTAAGGGTTCCACAATGGATGGCAGATATGTTCAAGTTTCTTGGAGCCCTAATAGTGATATTATTACTTGGACTTTGTGTGATCATGATAATTATCACACAATGCAAGAAGACTGCAAAGAAGGCAGTAGGAATGAAGATTATGAGTGATGTTGAATCAGGATGGTCGACTAAAGTGCTAACAGATGAAAAAATCAGAGCCTACGTGAAGGCCGCATTCAGGCACCTGAGGGAACCAAGTTCCTGTACCCAAAGAACCACAAGAAGTATGTGGGGAAATGGATCTTCTGCAGTCCCAGTTGACAATGCATGCTTATGTCTTGTAATAAAGATGAGCATGTGAAAGCAGCAGGAGGCCTGAAAGGAGTTATAAAGATATGGGTCCCATAGAAGCATTTATTCAGATAAGGATGTCTAGATGTGACGATTGATGAGAGAGTGGTTGATGAATCACCCAGTAGGGGTGGAGCCAAGAACCCCCACCCAAAGCTCCTCCCCCCATGCTGCCTATATGTTGTGAGCCAGAGTGTGATACACGTGCAGTACCGCTGAAAATACTGATACCGAAAAGGATCTTGGAAAAAAGATTCCCGTTGAGGAAGCCATACAAGCATTCACAACAATATGATGGCCATTTGAATGAAATCCCGCAAGAAGTGTGAAAACTGAGCGAAAGAGAAGCCTGGTAACGTTATACAGAGCAGAGCTGACACACTCAGAAAAAGAGGCTGAAGAAAATAGACATTCTATAGAAACAAAGGAGGAGGTGTTAAAGATTAGCAACATTTTGGGCTCGAGATGAAGATGCTCATGCTACAGAAATAATGAAGAAGATATCAAGTCATTTTACAGATGTACAGAAGAAGTAACGCAAGTAGACAAAGTATTCTTAAAGGCTGGCTATGTAGTGAATGGATTGCAGCAATGCACCAACATATATGCACAGGAATTTATGGACTTTGGATGATTCCACAATGCATTTTAGCAGAGCTAGATCTAGTGAAAAGAAAGGCTTTCAGTGTGTCGCAGTTGGAAAAGCAATCAACCTTCAGAGATGAATTGAAGGGAGGCTTTGCTGGCCCAGCACCAGGAAGTCAAGACCACTGTGAACCTGAATGTTCATGCAGTAGTTACAGAACATGTGTAAAGAATAAACTCCTATCTTGGATGAGGAGTGAGAACATTGAAGACGTCAGAGGTTCATCATTTAATAGTATTTTAAATACAGAAAGACTCTGAAACCTGGTCTGCAGTCACCTGGATGGATGAAAATAGATACGGAGTTGAGCTGTATCGAAACCAAGAGACAGAGTATGCCTATACTCCCTCTTATTCTCAGACACAGAGAACATTTCCAGGTAAAGGTTCACAGCCTTAATTGACTGGCAGACTGCAAGAGTGATGATTGACGACAGGCTAATTGGTAGGAAGCTATGGTTATGACCAGCCCACAAGCACCTGGATGTTAGCCTGCTTGCGTAGGTGCAATATTACAGAGGGCTCTAAGGGTGCCAACCAATGATAGAGGGACACGTAGTAGAGAGCCCTATAGTTTGTATAACCAATGTGACATCATGTATTTGATTATGTTTGTAGTGACTTTCACTAGAGGAGGGCTTTGTTGCCCCACCTGATGATAGAGACTCAATCACCTTCCCAACAAGTATGGCACGTATAACTAGAGGTTCCCTGTAATCCTATCACATCCCCAAGTAGGTTTTTGTAGTTTGCAATGTAGATTGATGTCAATTATGATTCATCTTTTGTATATAAGCTATGTTTTTTATGAAATGCATTGAGTGAGAAGATCAAGTGAATTTGGTGATGTTCATTATACTCCCTGTTTTAGATGATTCATATTAAAACAGATGCATTTTGCCGTCTTCCTGAGTCAGTTTGATTATTGATGTTTGAGTATATTCTGCATCCTCATCTATCTCAAAATATTGCTACCTCGTCTTAAAGGGCTTTTGTAGGCACATGAGTTCATACCTGAACGTCACATGCAAGGGGGTCCTTTGAGAATAGGGGATAATATATTGACATGCTGACCTCCACATTCAGGGCATAATTGATACCACAGTTCCTGCACCCAAGTGTCTCTCCTGGGGGCTTGCCTACCTTCCATGGTGCCTCATGATACCAACAGACGTGTGTTGCTATTGAGAGAATATATTGCTGTCCAGGATTAGGTCTATGGTGGGTATTCTGGAATGGCCAAGGCGAGGGGGTTGGATGTTTATCAACATGAAAGGGATTGGGGGGTTAGGACTGATGGGCTCTGGCTTGGCAGGGTGGGGGACGAGGCAACATGGGCAGTTTAGTGGAGATGGATGTGTATTTGTGCTGGGGCCTGTTTCTGTCTCATGCTGTCTGCAGAGCACATTCTTTGAGAAATAATACTAGGTATTTGAAACATTGAAAGCACAATGAACCTATGTGATTCCGTGGGCAAAAGGCTTGTGCACAGCTGGCCTGGTGTGTGTATGGCTTGGTCTGTCTGTGTGAGAGGCCAGGTATGCGAGTGCTGCAGCCTCACAGAGTGGTGGTTTTTGGGCCTAGTAAAAAGATGGTAAAAAATGAAGTCCTTACATGGAGGATGTTAATCGCCTAGTTCGCTATGCAATAGGGCTCTTACCCTTATAGTGGAGGAGGGGGATTCTCCCCCCTTCGCTTTGATGAAGTTTATTCTCATTGGCGGTGGCTAGGGGGGTAGGATAGGACCAGCTCCTTTCCAACAAAGGGTGTGGTGAGGAGGACGATTGCTGCCCACAGGTTTACCCCACACTGCACTAAAGGGATTTCACCATTCGAACATAGAAGGAGAAAGGGTACAACCAGGCTCTTTCCGGGCTGGATGGGAGAAGTGGCAGGAATGGAAGTGAAGTTGAGTGGTGTGGAAGGAAGGATCCGAGATTGTCAGTTGAAAATCAAAGCTGCCCAAGACAGTAAGCGGTCTAGAAGTTGTAAGTTTCCCCAAGTGGGAGTTTGGGTCAGAATAAAGTTGCCAAGTGCATGTGCGGAGATGGTTGTGAATGGGCTAGGCTTATTGAGGTGAGAACGAGAGATGCTAGGGTGTGGAATATGGAAAGGGTGATGGAGTCGAGACGGGACGGTTTTATGGGCAGAAGGTTTTAGGAGTGGTGATGAAAGAAGTGGAATATTTTCCTTGTCAGATGCACCAGACAGGTTGCCATCGACGTCGAGATGCAGAGGAGTTAAAGGAGACCACGTTACCTGGATGACTATGCCGAGTAGTGGAAACAGCTGTGGCATCCTGGTGAAAGAAAGGGGGTGTGTAGTGTCCCTTACATTGCGTCATGGTCATGGTCATAGAACCATGACGTGATGTAACCAAGGGAGGCAGGGAAGGATGGCGTGAGTGGCAAGGATGCTAGTTGAAGGAGGACGATTGGGGCGGCTGGAGAACAGAGCTAGCACAATCCCACTTTAACTATATACATATAAACATGAATAAAATAATTACTGATCCGCTTACTGCTTCCTGGTCGTACTTTACAGATATGTGTTTAGACAAGAGTCTTTCTGTGTTGTTGTTATTGCAACGTATAACGTGCACCGTCTATGAAAGCTCTGGTCCCCTGGCACTCCTGTCTATTTTAAAGGGCGAAGCACCAAATCTGCCCACACTAAGAGATGTTGTGTTTAGGTGCCTGGTATGGGTTCAGTTTGTCTGCTTCTGAAGGCCCAGAGTGTAAACCCTTGTAAATTACTCAGGAACTAGTATCACAGTTATTTTGTGGGTTTATGTACGCAGACCCGTTCCCCCTGCAAACAGACTTCCTAAATTAAAGCACATAAAACGTAAGCAGTCATAATCTATTCGCCCAGATACCAAAGGAGAATTGCTGCAGCATACCCAAACAAGCATTGCCAATGCCAACAGGTTGGTATTTTGTATGGGCATGGGAAAGGCACTTGCCAGGCCCAGTCGTAGTGGTATTAGAAACCATTGACGGTAGCAGGTGCAAAAGGGTGCAAGTATCTGGGCATCAACTAGCAGTGTCTGTCAAATGCCTAATACTTATGCACAAGCCAAAACTGTTGGCTATGCCAATGCTTGTTTTTAACAGGACTTCAGTGAAAGACACACATAGTGCTTATAAATCAAGTCGCTGAAGGCAGACATAGTTGAGACATTTGTATTACACCAGTAGTCATTAACTTTCAGAAGGCAGCTTTGAAAAAATACTAGCAGCCACTTCGAGTGCAAAGTTTGTTGGTAAGGCTTAATTAAAGCGATCTCAAAGAGTTCCCATGAGGAGGTGTGTTGGGTGGCGAGGGGCAGGCACTGGGTGTGAATGGCCAGAGGGATTAGCATGGCCATGGACAGTTAATGGGTGGGAAAATTATCAAACAACACGTACAAGCTGTGTGTCCCTCCTCATTTGACACTTCTCCCTATCTCTATGCTAATGCAATAGTTTCAGTTTATGGGTGTTGCAAGCGACATTTAAGAGCCCGGTCTAAAAATTGAGGTTTGGTGTTAGGAGGGGAAAAATAGAAGACACTTTAAAAAAAGAAGACTATTGCAGTCACTTATACATAGAGGTGTGTTCAGAATAGTAAAGATCAATTAAGTTAATTCAAAAAGAAAATGACAATGATTCAAAAACAGTAGCCTCGCCGAGGGAGTTAGGTTAAATTGTTTTTTTTCTGCTGGGGTATTTGTGTGAAGTCCCAACTTCTCAATATTATGAAGAATTGCAATGTTTTACGTGTCACACACCCCGCCACCCTCCCAGCCCCCCTCAATCTATACCACCACCAATATTGGTGCCTGCTCCATTTATATATCAGATCAAATGTCCCTCCAGTTCTTGTTAAGGCTAAACATTATTGCGCAATATATGCGAGCAGTTCATGTGTATGAAACTGGCCAAAATACAGTTTTTCCGTAAAGCATGTTTGGGGGGGAGCAAAACGTGCATAACCCCATTTGCTGAAGTTTATTACTGCTAAAGTACATTTAGTGGAAAAGAAGGCACACCCATAACCATACTTACATCCTATTTGCACCTTTCCATCTCTACATAAGGTTAACCATAAGTGAACCAATTACTTGTAATGGATTTAATTTGTATCCCACAGCAGACCAAAGGTTGCGTTCATAGAATTCCAGGTACAAACATATAGTTGAACGTCGTCTACAGGAAAGTTAGGAGGAATATTCCTTTTAAATATTTGTCTGTACGTGTCGCACATTTTTTTTGTTGTGCAGGCGTTTCTCAGCTACAGGAATGTTGGGCTGATGTGAGAATGAAGAGCAACCAACCCTATGGGGGAATTGGTAGGAATTTTGACAGAACTGAAAACACATTTCTTCTAACTATATTGGAAAACAGTGCAGAGACGCTTCCTGAAAGGAATCTCCTGAGATTGTTCAATACTTCAAAGTGTGGCACAGTGGCAAGGAGTATTATGAAAAACACACGCATCTGGTGACATAGGAAAAATCATGCCCGTCTGTAAAATAACGCCACAGCACAAATGGTATGCAGTCGCACTCATGTGCAAGGAGCGCTATGATCCTTCATGCAGCTTGTGATAACGGACATATAGCCCAATAAATGGACTATGGGAAATAACATGTTCTTTAGCATGATATGATGGGTTATTTATAACTCGCTTAATAGGAGCCGGGGATCGAACCTGGGGTGCTCTGTCATCTTGCTTCTAAGGCGAGCACGTTGCCGCTGAGCTATCCTCCCGAGACAGCATTCATCTGGCATAAGCATATGTTCATTGGAAATCACCATGCCACAGATTTAGGCAATTGGATTTCCTACACTACTGATATGCCAGTAAATGGACATGTACTGAACAGAGTTACTCGTTCAGAGAGGATGACATCAGTAATGTTGTGGCCAATCAGTTATTTTGTCACAAAATTCCTGTCCATAAAATACCATTCACGGAATGCCTCTGCATCGGCTATTAAGCCACAGAATACCTTTTTGCGCTCTTCCTTGGCCCCCGAAGGCCTCATCATCCGTTATTTTAGCGCCAGATGACTTTCTTGTATTCACTCCGCGAAAGAATTCTTGATGAGCAGTCGCTGACAGTCGCAGTTACTACCAGTCAAAAATCCCTACAATTTACGCTGTACAGAAATGTAGTCCTTGAGTGACTGTGCCATTTAATGATCAACCGTCACTTCCTCTGGAATAATTCCATACCGTCATTTATGGACTGTTAGTTATTATGCCAGAGGGAACATCTAGCAGTTATGCAGGCTTTACCGGGAGATTAAATGATTCACTCTGGTGCTCCAAAACTCATTAGCTACAGGATGCCTGCTCACTGTCCTTCCCTCTCCGTTGCCACATATCATCATATGTGTTGCTGATTCCTTTACCTCTCCCTCAGGCCTCTATTCCTCCCTTTCTTTCTTTCCTTTTACATTAATGTACGTTCTGTCTACCACACTCTCACTCATTCTGTCTCACAAAATCACTTGTGCCACCCACTCACATCTCCATCATAATAATCCATTATCCTAATCAGCAGGACGATGAGCATGTGTGACACATGTCCTTGTAACCCCTCACGCAGAATGAATTATGGGCCTGAGAGCAGTGTAGAGAGAATATATGGCATGAGACAAAACCGGGAAGTGAAAGTATCATCCTTTTTTGACATGGAAGTAATTGGTTTGTCGAAGAAACCACAGCAAATAGTGCTTTGTGGGAATATTTATCTGCACCGACATACTTGGTTTGACGGATATAAATTTGTCGAATTAGATATCTAGTTGTAGCAATTTGCAAAAATCATCATTTATTGCACTAATCCGGTTTGTGGGCACCTTATCTACTAGTTTCTATTCCTGAACTTGGGGTCAGCCTCTTCTAAGGAGGATCCGTGAAGGAGGACCGCTAGAAAAGTATAATTCATGTTTTAACTGCCTATTTCTACAGCTTTAGTGAGACAGGCCGGCACCTGGGCCGCTGAAAAAATGCCGTTTCTGCTTGCTTTCAAGGATTTCATGAGGGAGGAAAACAATGTATTTCTGTACTGTTTGGCATTCCAGTCTGGGCTGATCTTTCAACATGCAGGCTGTGGCCTCGTCCGGCGTATGAGCTTTCCAGAATATAATATGTTCAGCAAAGCATTTAACAGAAGAGCAAAGAACAAAGAGAGATTAGCAAATAATGGCGGATGTTACACAAGATGTACGCCCTGTGTTTCAATTGATGATTCTGTGATCGCACGTGATGCGATTGTTTTACGGCCAACATAATATGCCTTCTATACTTGGTTAGGGTTGTTTCTAGACTTACATGGTGTCTGCAAACAACTGTACAAAGTGTGCGAATGTGAGGTCCTGCAATTTCACACCTCTTGGCACAAAGTAATCAAGGTATGATTACATTGGATAGTTTGAGGAGGTTAGGGGCCAGATGGGATAAAAGAGAAAACCTTTGCAGAATGAGTGGGCAGAGGATTGAAAATGGGGTAGAAGGGAAAAGGTAGACAGAAAGAGGAGAGAAGAACAACGTCCACCAAGAAGGAGTTTACTCTGGTGAGTTTTTTTCCTGTTTGCAATAATAGGAGAGGACTTGATTGGGGTGGATTTTAGGATTAAACACACTCGGGAAGTCACCAGGTTGGTAGGCATGCCTAATTTGAGGGTGTACAACCTGTTAGACATGCAGTTACAACAGTTGACTGACTTGGTCTCAACACGAGATGAAAATTTGTGTTGCCAAGTTTCCTTTTCGGCAGCACAAGTTGTCCAAGTTGTCTATGGAGACAAAGTCACACAATGTTCAACAGTTCAGCCTTTCGTGTCCATAGGCATCGACCGACGTACCCCGGGCAAGAAAGTTTCCTTCACGTAGTGATTCAGAGCGCCGCCACAGCCAGCCAAACAGCATACACCTTAGCATGCAACTTCACATGCGCGCGCGCTATGCGCGTGGACCTCACATTAAATGGAGTCCGGTAGAAAAAAGAAGGTGGGAACTGACGCTTCCTGGAAACTGGACAGGAGCGTTTCGTAAAGGGTCTCGTAAAGGAGAACAATGTGAATACACACAATGATGCAGGAAAAGGGGAAACAAAGCACTATCGGTATTATTTAGAAACGATTGAAAAAACACCAAACGCCAAAACATTTGGTAAACGACAGGTATTACAAGTGGTAAAAGAAAATCGAGCAGCATGCAATTCAGTCACAGCAACTACCAGAACACATACATTTTTTACAAGCACACTTACCTCCACGTATCCCTTCCCTGCCTAGTACTTATATTCAAGATATCTACCTTCACATAAGAACCGTACACCAAATATTCTTTGATTGTGCGCCCAGGCTCACCCCCATAGTGATACAAATGCCTCACAAATCCCACAATGCTTTTGTCTGCAGAAAGGGACCGAAAGACCTCCTTGTAGCGGTGCTCGGGAGAGCAATGCAGTTTGTCTCTTTTTTCAAGGCCTCTGCATTTGGGGCTACAGGCAGGCTGCTGGGTGACAAATGGGCACAGCCCTCTTAAGGCCCTGTGGAGTGTTGGTGGAGCAAAAGAAGGGAAGCACCCATCCATGCAGAGGAGGCATGGGCAGTGACTGCGGAGAATCCTTGGGCCTGTGACAATTACCCACTCTTTAAACGAGGAACCCCCTAGCGCCTGGGCCCAGTCACCCACCTGTGTTGTGGAGCAGGCTGGGCCTCCGGCACCTGCATGACTTTTCCTGTCAAAACCCCGGACATGCTCCAAGACTTGCTTACCGGAAATGGTGGCATTCTTGGGCAGATGCAGCGTTGATCCAGTTGACGTTGGATGTAGAAAGGAAGCAGCTGCCGTTTTGCTCACTTCATGAGTCTCCACTAGGACCTTTCCTTTCTCTGAGCACTATTATGGCAGGTCGGGCCTAGGACGAGTGTTTCCACCCTCCTTACTGGGCCCATAACTCTAGTGGCCATCGTTGATTTGTAAATGGCCAGTGGGCATCAGGGCACGTGCAAGTGAATGCTACATAATGAGCTTGGGAATGGATTAATGCAGTAGCAGGGAGAGCAGCACAGCAGCTATCAGCTCTACTGATAAGAAAGCTAGATCAATGCAGAAGTACCTGACTAGGAGGACGATGTCTTCCTCCTCCTCCTCTGAGTCTTATTTTCCTAACAGAAAAAGGGGCAGCGTATGCAAGAAAACAAAAAAGTCTGAACTTTCCTGCACACAGGTGAAGAACATTGCTAAGCATAGCCTGAAGTAAGAAAGAGGAAACAGCTTATTCCTCACGCGCAGACTCTAGCACATCCTACTTTTCTCCTTCCTCTGCCTCCAGTTCAACTGATACCACAAACATTCCTTGATAGAGATGCCGCAGCACAGGTATTAGTGGTGGTCATAGAGAATAAAGGATTCCTTTCCTAGTATTCGTGGCCTCTGATAATGACCCAAGCCTTTGCAAGTTCAAGCAAGTTTCAAGAAAAGGTTTGTCTGTTATCTGTGACATTAAATGAAGATCGTTTGGGAATGGGAAAAGCAGGAGAAAATCAATATGCCTAGAGTCCTAGACAATCTTACACCCCTTAGGGGAGAGAAAGAAGCTGCTGCCGTAATCAGTCAGTAATGGATGAAATAGTACCTGCTCTCACAGGAAGGTCATTAATGGCCAAGCAATCAGATGGACACAAAAGTGGAGGGAGCCTTAGAAAAAGCATAGACAGGGGCTCATCTGTTCTTAACACACAGTACGTTTACATGTTATACATTCAATCTATTGCTTTCTGGTTTTTAAGGACCTCACAAAGTGATAGGCGATGACAACCAACGCTGAGGGCTATGTAACATTGGGTCACATTTTTCTCAGATCTAGCTTTTGATGGAGTCAGAGTCTTGGCAATGACCATGGAACCCTCTATTTCTGGATAGAGGCACATCCATTTCAGGGATTTTCATCTAGAGTGCTCTAAGAAGCCAACAGTTTTGACAATGGGCCTCATTATAAGTTTGCCGGTCCAGAAACAATGGTACCGGTAAGCTTGCCGGTACTGTTGGTTCCGGACCAGCAAACTATGAGTTCTGCGAGGAGGTGTCTTTCAGCCTGCAAGGTCTGACCTGGCGGACGGAATGACACCCGCTCGCAGACCTTGATGGATGCACCGGTGCCCGTGCATCCGTCCCCCATTCCCATTGAGTCCAATGGGACTCAAACGGAAATCGGGAGTAATATTTTCAGGCACCTGGAAATGGGCAATTACCATGTCCGCCAGGGCTGTAATGCCTCGTTAATTGCTGATTCCCGGGCACTGGAAAATTCATTACTCCGGCGGCAGCCGTGTCAGTATTTACCGTTTGGCTACCGCCAAAGCCATAATGACCCCCAAAGTCTTTCGAAGAGGTGTACCTGTTTGGAGACTAATTGAAGGAAAACGTTGACTATGTTTTCCATAATTTCAAACATGCCGATATACTGCCATAGAAATGAAGAAAGATTATAATAATGATCTTATTTGTTTTTAGTTCCTAAATGAACTTTTACAAAAAGATATACACATACAGTATCATATGTACAACAAACTTTGAAAAGTAAATCAATTCATCTATGTACAGAATTGGTAAAATATTTAACAATTTAAGATTTAAAATGGTCATCAAACAAAGAATACATTGTGATAGTATGATCATAGCGTGGAATTTAATTAAATAAATTAATAGGTACGATAATAGTACATTTAAGAATCACCTCACTAATTGCGCTTCCAACTGGTGTTCAATTGAGACTAATTAGAAGATTAATTACGCATATATAAAGTTCACTAGATTTCAACCTGAAAAGTAGTTCGAACTAACAAATGTTTGCTTTGCACCGGTAATTTTTAATGTTCCATAAAAAACGCCACGCCAACACGTGTTTCAACCCTATCTGGGCTGTCTTCAGGGCGTACAAAAGTATAACTGAAATTAGTCCAGTATGGCTGACAATAATATAGCCAATGGTGAACAGTCAAAACATCAATTGAATTAGTTTCATTCAAATATGCTTTAACATCATTATAATGTTAGGTATAGACAAACAAACATGGATGAAGAAAGGGAAAAAGAGGGGAGAGAACAAAAAATGAAAAATATAATGAGTTAAGTGCTCATAATATTATATGAATTCATCATATCTTGATACAGGGTGAGCTTGTTCACATCCCAAAAAGTTTATTTAAGTTAAGGTACCTGATATTTCACCAAGAAGATTTTATTGACCAGAGCTTTCTAGGCCATCGAACAGTGGCTTGGTGAAGATGCTGTACATGGTGGGCGATACGCATGAGCCTTGTGGAACTCCACATGTAATGGGTGTAGGTTCAGCTGAAGCAGAAGGTGAGAAGACTCTCATAGACCAATTATTCAGAAATGATTGAATCCATGCCAATGGTCCAGGGGAGAAGTGAGCAGCTGTAGACAAGTGCTTGCAAAGTACTTCATGATCTACCAAGTCAAAGGCGGCTGAGAGGTCTAGTAAGAGTAGGAGGGCCCATTTCCCATTGTCCATTAATTCGTCAATTTGGTTCTTCAAGTCAATCAAGGCAGTTTCTTTACCATGCTTAGGTCTGAAGCCAGACTGCCTGAGCCCTAATAGGCTATTGCACTCAAGGTATGACTGTATTTGGAGGTAGGCAGCTTTGACAATTATTTTTAATAGAAAAGGGACTGTTGTTATAGGTCTATAGGTATTTGGGATATTTGAGTCCATGGTGGGTCTCTTTAAGAGTGGTAGAACCCAGGCATTCTTAAGGTTGCTGGGTACAGTGCATGATTTGAATGAGGAATTGATTAGAGTAGTAATGAACGGGGCTAAGTCTCTTGCAGCTTCTTTGATTATAGAGGCCAGACAGATATCACCCTTGCATCTCGAAGGTTTGAGCGAGGCTATAATGTCTTCTACTTCTTGAGTGGAAACTTGAGCAAATTTGAATCACTCGGGATGTTATTGTAGTTGGGTTGAGGCCTCTGAGAGGTACCAGCGTTGAGAATGTTACGTTTCTTAGCTGCTATTTTTGTTTGGAGGAGAGAGATTTTATTGAATAGTGCATTTTGAATATTAGTGCACCAGGATTTATCCTTAGTGCAAGTATCCGAGGGAGGGACAGGGGATTCCATTTCTCTTAACATGACAAAGAGTTCTTGAGTGCTAGAGCTGGCTTTGTTTATCCTATCATTGTATGTATTCCGTTTAGTTTGCAAGATCTCCAATTTGCATTTGGCTTTGATTTTCAGCAGGTTCTCTTTGTTTAAGGCTGATGGGCAATTTGTCCATATGGCTTCTAATTTCCTTTTTTACGCCGGTAAGGCTTTGAGATTAGGGGTAAACCACAAATTGAGGTGGGCTTTAAGTTTGCTTTTGCACATTTTTAGTGATGCAATCTTGTCTAAAGCTTGGGTGATGGTAGAATGCTATAAGTTGACTAACATCTCCGGGTCTGAGTTAACAGGCAAAGGGTTTAAGATAGGAAGGAGAAGAGGAAGTAACTTGTCCATAGTAATGTTACGTTTATTCCTGGTGAGAAGAGGATGGGTCAAAGGGTTAGTCCTACTCGGAAGGTGGATGTTTTGGATGGTGAAGGTCAGTAGATGATGGCCTTCCAGGCGTAGGGTTCAATAGACAGTATTAATGCTTCACAGTTAAAGTCGGCTACCCAGTCTAAGGTTCTTCCTTTGACGTGTGTAGGCTTGCTGATCCTTTGAGTAAGACCTACTACAGTTAATGAGTTTGCAAGTGCCAGAGCATGTTGATCGTTAGGGTCATTGAGACCTAGAGTAAAGTCTCCTAAGACTAAGATTTGTGAGGAAGGTTTCATGTTAGTTGAGAGTAATGTTGTGATATCTTCCTCATATTAGCCAATAGGGCCAGGAGGTCTATATACAAGGTGCATAGTTAAGGTCTGCGAATTAGTGAGAGGTAGTTTCACTGTCAACAGTTCACCTAAGTGAAGGGACGATGAGTAGAAACTCTGTGTCCCAAATTAGATTTAGCGATAAAGGCAATGCCGACGCCTCTGGAGCTTTCTCTATCTAATCTCAAAATTGTGTAGTTATCAGGGATATCAAGCAGGAGGGAGGATCCAGCAGCTGCATGGAGCCATGTCTCTGTTATTGCTAAGAAATCTAATTGTTTGGTGATAATTAGGTCAGCTATGTCTAGCGTGTGGGCTACCAAAAATCTTGCGTTGATAAGAGCCCCTTTGATATATTGAGATTTGTTGTTTGCAAGGTTCAAGTCGTGAAGTGAGTTGCTGTGACCAGGCAAGTTTTTATTAGATGGGTTGGTCCTTGTTTTGAATCTCTTCCGTGACAGATTTTTTTTTGTTTATGATGGTCTTAGGGGCTAATGGAGGTTAAGTGAGTTTTGTTCAGCCTGGAACCCAGCCTAATATTTCTTACTGTGGTAGAGCAAGGTTGGTTAGGTGTAGGTTTAGAGACAAATCACTGAATCCATTGGTTGGGAGTTAGTGTGCAATGAGCCCCAACCAAAGGGCGTACATCTATGTTTAGGTAATTAGCTCCAGAGTTTAACTAAGGCAGGAATCCAGTAGGTCTGATGGTTGTCGGCTGAACCAATGGTTGAAAAGGAGGCAGGAATCTAGTGGGCTTAATCCACTGAGGTGAGGTGGAGGGAGTGGGCCTAGTAGGAGGCATCATTATAATTACAGGCCAAAGCTTGTGGGATAGTCAGGTAGTCCTTTGGATAGGTAGGTTTGCAGCGAGTGCTGATGTGCTACCGCATGTGAGATATACCAGTAGGCTAGCAGTAAAAATAATGACGGCATACATGGATATGTTACCAGAAGGTAAGTAAATGCAAAGGAGTGACCCACGAGAAGGTAAAGGGTAGGCTCCTAACTTTCAATAGGTATATAAAATTAAAAAGGTTTGAGAATAGATCTAAATACTGACAAACATTAGCTTAGTCCTAAGTATGGATATAACATGTTAGAACAGGCAAATACTGCTGCACAAATATATCTAGCAACTTTACATGAACTTTGCATTCACATTATAAGAATCAATAAAAATCACTGTCGTACTGGAACATGCTCAACCAGAAAATGGGGGAAACACCCATACATTTCACCAGCAGTGAAACCTCACCCACCAAACTATAAGAAGTCTGACAACTCCACTCTCCCAGTAGGGGCATGATTTTTAATGTTTTAGAAGCATGGAAAGTTATAAGGGAGGATATGCAGGTCCTAACAATTCTTGGCAGGGGGTACCAACTCGAATTCACAGCTCCACCAAACCCATCAGGAGCCATTGTTATACCCCTACACAATGGGAAGGACAAGAAGATTGGTTTATGGATAAAGGAGTGTGAGGGCTTTTATTGAAAAACACAAAGCCTAAAATCAACTAAATGAGAAGGGCCTTCCTGGCATGAGCAAGAGAAATAAGATGTTCCAACTTTGGCACTTGTTGGGGGTGGGATTTCTGCCTCTTGCTTGCTATGTTACAAAGCGATACTTGTCAGATCGCAGTCCATACTGAAATGTTTGCAAACAAACTGTTGAAGCCATTTATTAAAAGTAAGAATTCATATCACCAATGTTCAGTGGCGTATATTCTTTCAGCCATTGTACACACAGAAAGTGTATCAGAAAGGTATTACCATGAATGCACCCCTTTAATATGTATTGGGCAGTACACAGGCCTCAGGGCCAAGCACAGCTGTGACATGTGTGAAATTCTGAGTCCAAAATATACAGCAGAGGATATTATTCATTTGGGATGCAGTTTTGAGCAGATAACATTGTACGGTTTAAAGTGTTCCAAGAATGAACTATGCTGCATGTGAAAGGGTGGCCCAGAAGTAGTTATTTTGTAGGCAATACTGCAAGCTATTTCATGGAAACTTTACAATTGGATTTCTTTATGTGTCCTTACAATGAGAGTGTCATACGTAAAGATGCCATTATAGCAAAAGTTGTATTCCAGTCAATATGAGTATAATATATAATGTGGTCTTTTATTCTACAATGTTAGTAATTCATATCAAACTGCTTTTTCAAATTCAAGAATGAAAATAGAAAATAGAAAGGATATTGAATTTAATTTAGCTGTGTGATGTACATTGAAAATACAGGTCTGCATTAGTAAATGAAGAACTGAAACCCAAGGGTGATGGAATGAAAGAACATAATCAAATTGCATTTTAGATTCTGTTCCCCCTTGTAGGCATACTGAAGAGTTCAGGGCCCCCAGTCCAGATGGAACCAGTCAGAAGATAATTAGAGATTATGATCAGGCTAGATAGCTTTAAAGACCACCCCAAGATGCTTCTTGATTGGATTCAACGCAGGCTTTCAGAACAAGCAAACACTATACATCTTCTTAAGGAATTCACTCAAGACATCAGGCCTTGCCTTCAAAGAATCGATTTCACATGAGCTCATAAAAAGTGCATTAGTCTTAAAAGTTTAAATGATCAGGAAATAGGCACTCAGATGTACAGCATTAGTGAGCTGCTTTGGATTAGTCATGGTTAATGATCTATACAACAAAGAGGCTTTCCTATGAATTGTGGTGACTTGAAAAAGGAATATTTGGGTCATGCATTTTCTCCATCATTTCGTACATAACTGCAGTGATAGTATACCAAATAAAACCCAATGCATTTAAATGAACAGAAATCTCACTTAAAATGTGTAAACACAAAATTAAGCCCTGCATCGACATGCAAGCTCTGATTGATCTGAGCTTTTGATATATTGTAGATAAAAGTACGCTCTGTCAGAATACTGAAACTGTATCATATGTTGTCATTTTTGTAATTACTTAAATGTGGCAAAAAGGTGCACATCCCATCATTTAGTAGATCAAAATGTTTGCCTTGATATGCAGAAACAAAAAAATATAGATTTTATCAAGGTAGCATAGATGTGTCAGAAATTAGATTCTTCAAACCAAATTAGCTTCTCTTCAGGCATAGTATGCTCCCTCTGGCACATTAGGTCACGTGGAAAACAGACCACTCCTATGTGATTAACCACAGGTGGGATTAGATGGAAATATAATAGGATGCCCATGAGACAGAAGTATAGATTATGGAATATTGAGTGGGGAAGAGACAGGTGGTGAATCAACTGGAGATTACAGAGCAAGATAACTGACTCTTAGCAGATGACAGACCAGTCAGTGGGCCCTTTCATTTTAGAGAAGATAGCCAGGGCAGCCTATAGAGGGATGATCAGCCAGAGCCTGGTGATTGATTCCAAAGAGACCCCCTGAATTGAAGGTTTGATGACAGGATGATACCTCCCTAACTAGGTCCATAGCTGGTTTTCCCAAAAAACAGAATGTACATCTAAAAAGGTAAGTCAACCATTGTCCAATTTGAAAACTGGGTAAAATCTGCAAAGATAAAATTACTAGAAATGCAAAGTGGATGCACTTTAAAAACAGGAATACAGGTTCGATAAATGCATATCCTGCATTTCCCCATATGTCTAGTAAATGCAAAGTGAGGGGGGTTTTAAAGGCCTAATTGACTTTGCAGTAAAAAAACAAAATCCAAATATGAAAGCATTTTGGCTGTGACTTTAAATTGGGATTCCCTTTGTAAAGCTAAGTATTATTTGCAAATATAGTTAGCTGTCAAACCTGGTGTTGAGTTGCGATGGGTCATAGTTTAAAGCTAGTACTATCACCTGGGATAATACTAAGCTTTGATGCAGCCACTCTGTGCTATAGTATGGCCTGGATGACTGCACGACAAAATGTTGGAAGAATTCATTCTATCCATTAAGGACAGTGCACAGTGAAAATACGCTGCATTATCCTGTCTTTCAATGCCTAGGCAGAGTCAAGTTTAGTGCGGAGGGAAGAGAATTTTCATCTAAATATTTGTTACTGGAGAATAGTACATCTCCAACCAGAAATATAAATAGACTGAAAGCATTACATGTAGGCCCTTTTAAAACTCTGCATGTTCCTGGATATAAAGACATCTATTAATGTTCAAGGGAAGACACCCACACACATACACACACACACCAACCGGTGAAAGAACAAACTCTAGTGTAATGAAAGTCACATATACATGTCTATGGAGAATTTTACAAAGACATGCAGGAAACATAGTGTACACGTGTATTCTGAGCAGAAAATATTGATTTCCAAGGACAGTATTTGTGAATACAGATATACATGAGACAATGCAAACAAGATGCTTTTGAATATGAATAGTTTAACCCTCTGTTATTCAGTACTTGCCAAGTTGCCTCTACACAACTAAAAACATTCACTATCTTCCACCTGAACAGGGGAGTTGGGGCTTCAATATATTGGAATGTAAGTTATGTCAAGGTATCCAGCACCATTTGGTCTTGATGTTGGAGAAAATCAAATCCTATTTGCCTGACATGAAATATCCCATTGAAATGTTAGTAATGTTCATTGAGAACCACATGCTAAGTAGAATGTTAGTATGTTTAGTGTGTATTAGAATATAGCTTATGCATATGGCAATTGTTGTGATTGAAAGAGGATGCTTTTGTGGATTTGTAATATTGAGATTCTTATAGGCAGGTCAAATTTCATTTTGTATAATGAAATATATCCCATAATGTAGTGGGCTCCAGGGTAAAGCTGGAGACATATTTGGTTTAAATTGCTTACATTTATTTAAATACATTTCGATTTGTGAATACCTTATTGTCTGTTATTTGCCCTGAATTGTTGGGTGGGATTGTATTAAAGGCGGGCATAAGATCGTTGTCATATCTGATTGAACCACCTGCCAAAATTATACACAATACAATACAGGAGTAGTCTCAAGGGTCTCTGAGGCTGAAAGAGGAAGAGGCTTTTATTCAATAATATTTCTGGTTCTAACAACATCAGGAACACACAGGCTGGTTCTAGATGCGAGGTCTTCTAATATCTGGGTAGCAAGCACGCAATTACTTTAAGATGGACTCCCTACAATCTATCATTCCTATGGTACTGGGTGGCTACTTCTTGGCATCCTTGGAACTTATAAGAACACAATATAATTAGGTGGATTAATATAACTGCTTTGGAGATCCAGGAATTTCCAAACACTGAGTAAAATAGCTTAAGGGGTAGTGTGACTGCTTCAAAAAACTGTATTCAGCCTGTAGGCTGAGATTATGAAGCAAGTAAGATGGCTCAGTGGAAAATGTGCCTGTATCATGTACTAATGAAACATAGGTTACGATTCCTGCCCACCAACTGTCTCATATTGCCAAAATGAGTCCCTTTAAATTGGGTGAAAGTGACAGATGTTACTAAATAACGTGGCTATTCAAAGGATTGGGAGTTTTACAAAAAGATGTATAACATAAATGCCCCAGTCTGTGGCAGCAGAAATATTCCTCCCAACATTAGATAGTTAAAAAAGAGGGATGTTTGTGTAATAATGATGAGGAGATATAAGTTTACAATTTAGAATCATTGGACCACATGGATGTACAAGTGAAGCAAAAAGGTAAAATAAGCATGCACATGCCAATTAAAGATCTGAAAATCAGCACTGTCCCTTCTCTGTAGGGTAAGCCGAGAACTATGGAGAACTCTGCATTTCCTATATATTTTTAGCTGGCGTCTTTCACCATGCCCCGAAAACACCACACACATATCCCAGCTGAAAAGCAAAGACAAATACCATCTATAAATGAAAAGACATTTCTCAAATGCCTCTTTCCCACTCAGCACCACAGGTAGAAAGCATGGCTTTAGCATCACAAAGGTTTGTATTCAGTAACACTTTATCAGTCAGCAGGGTGCTAATTGATGTAATCACTCCGTATGTATTTCAGTGCCTTGCTGGAGCCAGAAAGCTAAAGACGTGGAGAGCCCAAAAGGAACATTGGAAAGTACAAGTCGACACATCCTAGTCTCCCCTCACAGTGATTGCATACAAACTATACGTTTATGCTAGTCTCAGTTACTTGGGTCCTGCCCAAAAAGCGACACCCATGAATCCACAAAAATACAAACTGTGCTGTTATTGAACTGTTTCTTTTCTAATAATGTGTTCCTTTCATGGTTTACACAAACATCTTCCGTAGACAACAAAGAAGACAACTGCAATACAAAATGTATGTACATATTTTACAAGTGTGTTTTTCATTTACAAAGTGTTTTTCTTGTCTACATAACTTTATTTATTAAAAAGGCATCTATTCAGTTCCGTATTCGGCTCCGGCTGAATACTTGTCCAACTATTCAGTAATTGGCCGAATATTTAAACCTACTTTTCGGTTCACCCCTAGAATCCCCCAAAGGGTCAAGGAAGAATTCAGAGAAAGAGTAGTGATATTGTTAATGGGCATCACAACCATGTCTTGCATTAACAGGAAGTGGGAAATCAAGATCAAGTCACTTCATAGGCTTAGCTTGTGAGATGGAAAACTTGGTAGAGATTCACCTATTCTCTCTTCAAATAGATCATATAGATGGCTAGACAATGCAGCAGAAGATTGTGTCAGCAGAAAATGTCCCTCCAGTCACGAACAAACTCTGAAACTGTGGCTATTTTGAGAGATCTGCTTCAGGTTTAAGAGTCCATAACTAAACCTCTTTGCCTCACAAATGTATGCAGTCCTCCCAAAGTTTTGCTACAGAATCTGGTACCAAAAAAGGATTGGAGGTCGACGCAATGTCCATCCACCGGGCCTTCTTTATGCCTTTCCACCTATTCGTCTTACTCCAGGAGTGGTACAAAAGACAAAGGAGTCCAGGGCTGAGGTTTTTCTGGTAGTCCCACTCTGGCCAAGACCACCTTGGTTTCAGCTCCTACTGGAGTTGTCAGGCAAGTATTGTTTATTCCTCACAGGCCCCATCCTGACGCAGGGCAGAGGCTGGGACTTCCACAAGGCAGGTGTTCCTGGAGGGTATGGAAATCAAGAGGCAAAGCCTTTGGGATTAAGGCCTATTAGTACAGGTCGTTTTCTCTGTGACAGGATCCCGGTGGTTGTAGGTCAAAGGATCGAAAACAAAAGGCTTGAATGCCTTTGTTTTACTCCAAAAGGACCGAAAAAAAGGGTCAATTTTTTTTCTTTTAATGGGGGGTTCCCCCCCAACCTCCCGTTTTCTTTTTATAAAAAACTTTTAATCTATACTACACTTAAAAAATAAATAAATAAATAAAAACCATTCAACACTTTTTTTCCGGTCCTTTTGTATTCGACCAAAAGGGCATTCGATCCTTTATTTTCGATCCTTTGGCTGGACACCGATCCCAGTGGGTGCCTACCTTAAAGAATTGGGACACTTTTGTGGCCTGGGGCTTTAGGAACAACGTCTCTCTACTCCCATGTGTGCTTCCAGTAGCAATGCAGTTTCACCCCATAGTGGACTATTAGTGGCAATCAAATCTTTTTGTGGTCCTTGGGCAGGTGTTACAGGAGAGGAATTGCTCATGAACTGCTTGTTGGAATGATTTCTGCTGTTAGCCGCGCCTGTGTGTGATCTTCTGGCATTCCTTAAGGCTTCACAGTTGCACCAATTGAAGCCTCTTGACTGAATTGCTAATAAACTGTTGACCAGTAAATGTCTGTTTTTTGGTGGCATTGACTTCATTTAGGAGGTTGAGGTAGATAGAAGTTCCATTAGATATTCCTTCTCTCTTGACGAATCAGTGTGACGATGTTATTATAAAATGTGATCCTTCCTTCCTTCCTTCCTTCCTTCCTTCCTTCCTTCCTTCCTTCCTTCCTTCCTTCCTTCCTTCCTTCCTTCCTTCCTTCCTTCCTTCCTTCCTTCCTTCCTTCCTTCCTTCCTTCCTTCCTTCCTTCCTTCCTTCCTTCCTTCCTTCCTTCCTTCCTTCCTTCCTTCCTTCCTTCCTTCCTTCCTTCCTTCCTTCCTTCCTTCCTTCCTTCCTTCCTTCCTTCCTTCCTTCCTTCCTTCCTTCATGTATACACTCCACTGGTCCCCAGATATTGTAGTATATGCATCCTATTCAACTTCTTTCACTCCATAAAAAGAAATGTGGCACCATTTGGATGTCCGAAGAGTGGTCTTGGCCTTACTGGATAAGAATGCATCATTCTGGACAGTTGATAACATCGTTGTCAGTTTCTTTGCGGCAGGGAAGAGGGGTTTAGTTCACCAATCACAATGGCATATAAGATTTGAAATGTTCCCCTTGCAACCCAAATCTAAAGTCAATACAATAGCAGCGTCCAGGTCAGATGCTCAATAAGTCGCCATGATGGCTGCATGCAAAGCTGTCCTGTGAGTGGACCGTAACATCTTAATAAAGCATTACTAATATTGCTGATTGCAATGTTGGGCATACTTTTCTAAATGCAGGCACCCCTTGAGTAAGCACAGGTGAATATTCTACATCATAAAAAAAGGTGATGGGATAGTGGCAGGCATTCATGGTAGTCTTTTTGTTTCCTTGTTAAATATATCCCTTCGTTGTGCAGGCTTTGGCATTCCTCTTATGTAAGTACTGTAAGGAAGAGGAGGGACTTGGCGGTAGTGTGCAGATTACTTAGCGGTAATCTACGTTACTTCCATCTGTACTCTCCACATCACAGTACTTACAAACCCTCTGCTCCTCCCCAAAGGGGGAATGGTACATTAATTTGAAGTGGCTATAATAGCTCATATATTATGGGATTTGCATACCTCCATGAGGATGAGGGAAGGGTGCTCAATCAAAGAACATTAGGTATAATGTTCTTTTGGTAGATCTGGAAACCCCTTATGTAAGTACTGTGATGTGGAATTTGCACCCGGGGAATGGTGCTCAGCGGGTCCGGTGGCTGGAAACATGGGTGAGAACAAAGCCTTCAGAGGCCCTTCCCTGGCTGCCATTGGTGCCTGCCTGCTCCTCCCTGTCCTGCCCAAACCTCCCACGACCACCCACATCATCCCCAAAGCACCACGCACCCATCCTGGCCCATGCACCCGCTAGGGCTCCTGAAACCGCCCCTCCGTCACATCGTGGCCACCTTAGAAAATGTACTTAATAAAATCCCTTTTATGTTTTCTATGACGACAGTTTTTTATTTTTACAGGAGACTGGGCTTGCGCAATACACATGGAGCCCTTATCTCCACCCCCCCAAAAAAAATATCAGAACTATTTGCACCCCAGAAGAACCCCAGTGTGCGAATAGCAATGACCCCTGCTTAGGTGGGTGCACAGGGCTGGTAAAGGCTCCGAGCCCTCGTCGAGGCACTTGCTTCACTCGGGCCTACCCAGGCTCGGGGTGGCGGCCGTCACTGGCCCTGTGCGCCCCCCTAAGCGGGAGTGAATGCTCCAGTGTAGAACTAGCAATAATGAACGTTACCTGTGACTCAGGTGATATTTGTTGCTTCCAAGCGGAAAAACAAACGATGTTTGTACACTGTTCACATTTCTTATATAACACATATATCAGCATAAAGGAAAACTTTAATTTTCTCTGCTTTGCTTTCCTTCCACGATATGTAATATTCAGCCAGTGTACGCACATTATGATACATCTGTACATTAAGCCTTTGACCTTAGGATGAAACATGGATATTGTTATAGTACTATAATGCAACAAACGATATACAAAATTGAACAAATTATTCTTTTTATACTACAGTAGCGATTAGTGTGCATGGTGATGAATTAGCAGAAAGAATTGGCTGTAAAAATGAACGGAGCTTTTCAGTATTGTCTGTTAGATGGCTAAAGAAATGGATGGAGGCTGGGAGAGCCATTTGTGGTGCACAGGTTACACTTGTAGCCGTATATGGAACCTTAAGTGCGCCTCCTAATTATAGCGTTTTCAGCTTCACCTGAAGCTTCTGACGGAAGCTCAGCGCTCAGCTGCAGCTGAGCACCCTTGAGAGGCACAAGGTCAGAAAAGATACCATGGCACGCCTCATAATATATGTGACAGGGGAAAGTAATGTAAACATTAAGGGCCTCATCACGAGTTGGGCGGTAACGCGCTAATAGCCCTACCGCCAAACCCCCCGGCGCTATTAGCGCCGGATCACGGGTTTGGCGGAAGGGTTATTGCCCATTCCCCATTGGTCCCATTCAGGAATTCCTCATTCCCCATTGGGCCCAAAGGGGAAAATTCGCGCTATTACCACCGGTGGATTTCCCGCCAGTGGTAAACGTGCCAAAAATCAGCAATTTTGCTGCGGATTTCCCCCCAGCTCAGAGCTGGGGGGAAATCTGACAAAGCCATGATCTGGCGGACCCCTAAATGTGGCGGTAATAGCACTATCGCTGTTTTTAAGGGTTACTGCCAGGCCCTAAATCTGCCTGAGGGCCTGATCACAACTTTGATGGTAACGCTGGCGGTATTAATTTCCTGCCGTTGGTAATAGCGCACATTTTCGTCGGATTTCCCCCCAGCTCAGGAGAAATCCGCAGAAGCCCTGATTTGGCGGACCCTTAAATCCAGCGGTAATAGCACGACTGCCGGATTTAAGGGTTACCACCAAACTCGTGATGAGGCCCTTATGTCTTTGTGCACCAACAAAGCATGGACATATGATTCGCTATCCATTTATTTAAGTGGTTCAACGCAGACCATTCATATGTAATGCTTTTTTTATCATGGGTTTACTTTCTCAAGCTGTATTGTGCTCTCATTTAAATAAGCAAAAGGCTTGTGATTTAGGCTATTGTTTATTCATTTGAAAGCACCGTCATGCAAATGAGATGCATTCCAGCAAAGATTGGGCAGTGTGCTGGTGGAGGTTCAAAGCCCTATAATGCGACATTTAACTTCCTGTGTGATGAGCTTGTTAGGTTGCAAAAGCAGGACTTTATAGGGGTCGCCCACATCCTGTGTTATAGGGGAGTTTAGGTGCACGCCCAGGGAGTTTATTCCTTTTCTATTCGTAACCCCATGTGGATGTGTGTTTGCTACTTTTTTCTTTTTCATTTGCTTCCCTTTCTATGCCTTTCCAGAAAAAAAGAGAATGTTTCCCTTTTGTTCTTCCAACTTGTTTGTGAAACCTATACAACCTTTCCACGGGTCAGGATCACTGCCTCTTTAATGCCAGGCAGACATCACAAAGTATCTCCTACAGCCACAGTCCATTCCACACTCATGAGGACACAAGCTGGCAAACATTTGCCACACCAATGTGCCACAAATGCTCTCAATCTTACATGCCCCACGATGCCACACCATTTCCCAGACCTTGACTCTATCACAACTATTGTCCGCTGCACTGCTTGTTAGGCAGAAATATATGCAGTACCATTTGGGAACACCACACACAGTTAAGACTACAAGTGACAGTACGAATTCACCTTTGGTACAAGCCTGTACTATACAGTAAAGTGGTAGCGATGGCTGAGCAGCCAGACTTATCTCAAGAGTAAAGTGAGCAGTATCAATAGTTACACAAAGGACAGCAATTACTATGATTCAAACAAACACTGACTCATTGTTTCTGAGTAAAAGAATATACATTTATTTACACCTCAGTTGTATAACATCTCACTAAAGTAAAGCAGTTGAAAAATCACACTCTTAATACACCACACCACTCCCAATAGATTCTGGACAAGTGAAACTCAAAATGAAGAATGAGAAAAATGGCACTCCAGTAATTCAAAAAGAGAGGTAAAGACAAGGTTAGGTAAAAATGGAGTGGCACCAACAGGTAAGTAAGCAGGGCAATCTAGAAAGAGGAACTACAGTGATGGAATCAAATCAAAAAGGCTTAGGGCCAAATACAATAGGACAAAAGTATTTTGCTCAAGATCACACGGTTCAGGGTAGTATGCGGTTAAGTCTTTGCCAAGAGTTCCGGACGAAGTTGGTCGGCAGAAAAGTTAGATGTAATCTTGGGAATGTCCGTTTTAGTAGCACAGGAGTGCTGTCTGACCTTTTCCTTGAGGTCTTGGGTTTCCCCTTTGCCTCTTTCTTTCCAGAAATAGCAGTGAGCAAGGCCTGTTGAGTGGGAGTGATAGTTTCCTCTATCAACTCCTCTGGATAGCCTCTTAAGGTCCTCTCCCTTGCATGCCTAGTGAGCTCCTGTCTCCTCTTAGTTTGAGGCCTGGGGGTACTTGACACAACTCCAACAGTTTTCAGGTCATTACCCAACAGAACTCTCCCAGGCACTTCAGTCTGCACACTAACAGGTATTTTGATAGTCATATCATTACACTGGATGAGAGCTGGTAACTGGGGAAGCATTTGCACAGGGCCTCCAGCTAACTTGGTGAGGCGTTTGGGTGCCTTAGCAACATCCTCCACCTTGAAAAATGATTCATCCACCACAGTTATGCTGGCTCCAGTGTCTGTGATGTCAGGTTTCTCCTCTCCATTCACAAGAACACTATCTTTATAATGCTCTTTAGTATTATCTGGGATGGAATTATAGACATCTAAATTCTGTTGTTCCCACAAGCCCAGGGACACTAAAGAAACACTAGCTGAGACTCTCCTGGGTTGATGAGCAAGTAGGTGAAAGTTTCCATTTGCCATAGGTACTTCTTCCTCTGGGGAGAAGGGTAAGGAGACAGTGTGAACCCTTAAAGTTTACCCTTACATCTGGGATCTGCTTTCAAATGGTCAGTTGACCCACAAACATAACATTTCCCAAATGTCTTGATGAATGGGGGTTTGTTCTGACCTACCATCTGGTTTGGGTCCAGATGGTGCACTAGCCTGACTCGGTTTCCCTTGTGGTTTACCCTTATGTTGCTGTATGTGCCCCTATTTTGGATTGGAAGTATTAGAATTCTCCTTGTTATCTTTCTTTGGCTGCTTTCCCTCATCCTTCTTCTGAGTTGCCCCAGAATCCTTGAGTGTAGCCCTATTGGCAACCCACAAGTCAGCAGCCTTAGCTAACTTCTTTGGATCTATCTCCTTAGAATCGGCCAAGTGCTGTCTGCGCTCAGGAAAGCAGGCATCATAAATTGACTCCAACATAACAAGATTCCTAATACCTTCATAAGTGTTCACTCTGTAAACCTTAACCCAACCATCTAAGTTTTTCAAACATTCACATACCCAGGTAGCCCAAGGGGTACCATCATGCTTTTTGAGGGTCCTAAAGCTCTTAAGGTACTGGGAAGGGGTCTTACCAAATCTAGCAATAAAGCTAGCTTCATACATTCATAATCCATCCTATCCACCTCCCCCAACTCCATCACAACATCAGATGCAACAGTGGGTAGCCTACAGAAGAGCCAGGGAAACAACTGCTACCCTGTAAATCCTTGAATCCCATGGTTATATTCAAACATTGCCAACCAATCCAAAATATCAAGCTAACCCTCATACATACCCACAATTTATTTAGGCATACAGGGTCTCTTAGGACTGGAAGACCTAGAAGACTCTGGTAGAGAAGCATGTTCAAGAAATAACCTTTTCATTTCTAGCTCATGATTCAACTCCATTTCTCTGAGCTTAAGTTCTTGGTTCTTTTGTTCAGTTTGAGAATTTAAACGTTCGAATTCCAGTTCAAGCCTCATCTTTTCTAGAGCAATGAATTCAGGACTGAGTGTAGGACCTGATGGGGTCCCAGCGGACAAAGTTTGAGGTTGTTGAGCAGGTAAGGGAGCAGTGAGGCCTACATTAGGAGACACATCTACTTCCTCTAACTCATCAATAATAGACACATTATCATCCTCATTATTTTCCACATTTGCTGAGGGGTCAGGTATTTCAGACCCACCCTCCAGACTTTGTTTCTCTAACAATGCCTCCTCCGTCATCGTATTCAGCCGCCATAGCGGGGGAATCCCATTGCCGCACCTCCCCCCCACTCCTTACACCCTTTCCTGCATGCCACATTCATACGCCCCCCTCCCAGGGATGTATTCCCAGGAAAGAAAACCAAACACAATTTCAAGTTGGAAATCACAATGCCACAGCAAGCTTTATTTGCATGAAGTCAAGGGATTATCTTACAGGTGATCCGTGTATCCACCACACCACAGGTTCTTCTATGCTGAGTGGGGCTTCTTAGGTACACCCCCCCCCACCGTCCATGTCCACTAGACCCTTGCAGTTGAGCCCGGCCCTCCCTACCAATTTCTCTCTACCCATGGTCATTCATTGCTTGTTTTGGACTTTTCCAGATACTTTCCCCGTTGCCCTTATTCTCAGTCCACATTCCCCAGACACTTTTTCGGTGTCCTTACATGCCCCACCATTTCCCACACCTTGACTCTATCACAACTAGTGTCCTTATTCACAGTACACGTTTCTAACTCACAGACACTCTATTCTGCTATGTGCTCCTGCTCCCTTTCGGTACCAACTCTAACTCTGAGGCGTTTGGATTCCCTTATCCTACCCCTTCTACCATCTGATTGTAGCGTTAAGTGCTCCTGATGCACCTTTCTGTCCCCAGAGAGCTGTGCTTCACCTTCATTCCAGTCTTCCCGGTTCCCTCACCCCTTAGTCCATCCTCAGTGATCTTACCCATGGTCTCCCCCCCATTCTGTTTATACCTAGTCCTTACCCTCCATCCCCACGGCTCGCTCCTCCTCTCCCTTCCGCTTTTCTTCTCTTATGCCCGACCCCCCCTTTGCCTCCATGTTCTGTTCCCTGTGATCCATACTCCTGCATACTCCCGCCCCCGCTGACCTCCATTTGACGTTCTCTCTATTTCCCAAGTACCGCAGTCTCTTCCCCCAGCCTTGCACTTACCCCCCTATATCCCTTGGACCTTCCGCCCCCCAGTTCCCTCTTGTCACCCTCTGAGCCCTTTCCCATCCCCTTTTCTTACCCTTATGTATTATCCTTCCGTTATCCCTTCCCCCACCTGCTTCTTTACTAACCATACTGGTCAGCATACCATCATCTTACTCCTCCCAACTTCCCTTGTTGACCTGTGCGTTTTCTTCATTTTCCGTTTTCCTCTTACCAGCCGGTCAAGTGGCACAGTGAGTAGAGTGCTCGCTTTGACATCCGTGCAGAGTTTGCTAACGCAGGTTTGAATCCCGGCAGGGCCAGACTGAGCCTTTCATCCTTCCGAGGTTGATAAATGAACACCATACACCGTGGGATAATAATAAGCAAGGCCCAGATACCTCTGGGTTCGTAGCGCTATATAAATGTGAAATTATTATTATTATTAACAACCTTTCAATCAATTCAGACTTTTTGCCTTTAACAGAGAGATTCCTTTCTCTACACAGATGTTTTAAATAATCCACAGTGTAACTAGGAAGGATCTCCTGACTGTAGCTGTCCATATCAGACATGATTAATATTGCTTTTTAGTGATGTTAGCCTTGTGGTTAGTTGATCCAAGGTAATAGCAGCACTCTAAGTGTAATTACTATACTTGATCCTCACCGCTGTACACCAGTGTTAGGCAGAAGTATATGCAGTACCCTTTGAGAACACCACACACAATTAAGACTACAAGTGACTTGTTTGTGAAATCTATACAACCTTTCCAAGGGTCAAAATCACTGCCTCTTCAATGCCAGGCAGACATCACAAAGTATCTCCTACAGCCACAGTCCATTCCACACTCATGAGGACACAAGCTGGCAAACTTTTGCCACACCAATGTGCCACAAATCCTCTCAGTCTTACTCACATGCCCCACCATTTCCCACACCTTGACTCTATCACAACTAGTGTCCGCTGCACTGCTTGTTACGCAGAATTATATGCAGTACCCTTTGGGAACACCACACACAGTTAAGACTACAAGTGACAGTACAAGTTCACCTTTGGTACAAGCCTGTACTACACAGTAAAGTGGTAGCGATGGCTGAGCAGCCAGACTTATCTCAAGAGTAAAGTGAGCAGTATCAATAGTTACACAAAGGACAGCAATTACTATGATTCAAACAAACACCGACTCATTCTTTCTAGGTAAAATAATATACATTTATTTACACCTCAGTTGTATAACATCTCACTAAAATAAAGCAGTTGAAAAATCACACTCTTAATACACCACACCCCTCCCAATAGATTCTGGACAAGTTAAACTCAAAATGGAGTATGAGAAAAATGGCTCTCCAGTAATTTAAAAAGGAGGGAAAGACAAAGTTAGGTAAAAATTGAGCAGCACCAACAGGTATGTAAGCCAGGAAATCTAGAAAGAGGAACTACAGTGATGGAATCAAATCAAAAAGGCCTAGGGCCAAAGTCAATAGGACAAAAGTCTTTTCCTCAAGATCACACAGTTCAGCGTCGTTCGCGGTTATGTTTTTGCCAAGAATTCCAGACAAAGTTGGTCGGCAGAAAAGTTAGTTTAAAGAGTAGAGAAGGACAAGCCCTCAGATTGGCGAAAGGTTTCACACACCTTCACCGCGGCTGTATGAAACGAACAACCAGATTTTCACAGTACCTTTAAATGGAGAAGAAGCTGTAGCTGAGGTGGACGTTCCTGGTAGTTCCTACAGGCTCACGGTTCCTGAAGAGACTGTCGGACTGTCAGGATTCGACCATGGCGCTTGTGGACTAGGTGGCACCGCCATTGAAAGTGCCGTAACGTTGCTTGTTGCATCCACTTCAACGGTCTAGTATATTTCCAAGATGTCCACCTCCATATGAAAACACCCTCTGCAGAAGAATCGGAGCATTGCAACATTGGTCCCTGCCGGAACGCTCACTCGTGTTTCTCCTGCTAGTCCATTCAGGTATTCCTCGTCCCGTTCCTTCTCCTGCTTCTGCTTGGATCCCTGATATCTCTGTCTCTCCTTAAATCCTGTTCTGCATCTGCCTCCTCTGCTTTCTGAATTTAACCTGCATCGCTGCCGCTGCAGCTTTCCTTCCTCTTCGTTGGATCTCTGCCAGTGAATCGCCTTCTCAGCAAGCTGTCTTGCTTTTTGCCCTGCGGACTTCATCATACCAAGAACGAACAGCTGCAAACAAGGCTCCGAAGCGGTTACAGGTTTTTTTTCCCCACAAGGCTTTTTTCCCTTATTGAAAGGGGGTTGGCTCCCCGGAGTTCCCCTCTGCCTTCAGTGTTGTTCCACTTGGGCAAGGTGGCCTCCGGGGGAGCCCGTCCATATCTTCACGACCGGAAAGGGAGGAAGAAGAGGACTGCTGGGGAAGGAAAGAAGAAGACCTGGGAGGACTCCTTAGAGAACCCATCATCGGATCCAGGTGAGGAGGGGATGCAAGAAGGGGAATCGAGACATAACACAGACTGACATGAATTAGGAAGACTGGAGGGTCCTGCACTGCCCAGGGACGAAACCAGCAGCAGAGCAAAGCAACGAATAAAAGGTGCGCTCCTTAAGCAGGGTCCATCCTTCCTGGATATCTGTTTCACTGTAGCTCTGTACAGCAAATTCAACCAGAGGGAGTACTGGCTTGCAGTTTGGGCAAACTGGTTGGTCCCCCCAGCTCAGGGGAAGAAGATTCCTGGTAGATCTTCTCTGTCGTTGGAGCTTGAAGATTTGGACCTGCAGCAGGCCTTCACCGGGCGGTTCAGTCATTGTAGGGGTCCTCTTCTGTCAGCTCCTCGTTGGTTCTTTCGTTCCAGTGGCGACTCTGCCTTTCTAGACCCAGAGACCTGCTTTTTATGCAGTTTTCCCCCATTCACACAGCCTGGCTGTTAATCACACAGCAGGGTGGCTATCCCGCCGGGACAGTCACCTAGCCAATCAAACAGGATTGTGACTTGGGTTACCAAGGGAACCCATAGCAGGGGTCCTAAAACCCCTCCCTCACATCCTGCCTACCCAGATTTTCCGACGCTTAAGGAGGGCTTCTGTGTAGAAGCCTGTGAAAAGATGGTGAACAAAGGAACCAAACCTGGTTTGGCGTGCGGAGTAAAACACGAGAAAGACATTTTAATAAAGAAAAGGCGAATAAACCCAGCCGCAACCGTATAAAAACATATATGGTCTAGCGGGTTTAAGTTCGAGGCTACCAAGATAGCCTAAAACAATACCAAGGTTATTTAAGATAACTGCGGTAGGAAAAATAGGGTAGTTACCACTGCCACCAGCCAAGTCTTGATGAAAAGGGAGCAAACAATGCTCCAAGAGAAACCGACAAAAGGGGATAAGTATTAACCTTTTCCAGTACTCTATGTAAGATAGGGTGTACTGGGTCTGTGGATTTTAAAAGACTAATAAAGTTAATGGGAACTTTACATGTTCTGGGAGACAGTAGTCAGTCCCAGAAAATGGAGTCTGAGTTGGGAAGTCTAAAAGACAACCCTTTGTCACTGCACTGAAGGTGCTGTGTAACACACAATAAAAAGATGATGCCTATGGAGTAGGTGAGGCTCCACAGTCTATGAACACAAGAAAATGTTAAACACACACAGCAAAACACTTGTAAGAGTGGAAGAAGCAGCTCACACACTTACCAGGTGAAAAAAATAAATCCTAGAAATCCAGCAAAGCTGCTGAGGGACTCAGTAGGTAAGGGATATCAGCCATTCTTGAGAATTCTCCCCAACACTGCTGACATCCCCAACCGCATTACCACATACAAACTTAAGGTCATTTTTTTCAAAATACACTTATCTATCCCCCGCTCCTACCCACATCTACCCAGGTACATCATCCAACATGTAGGGAAGGTAGGGAAAGATGTAATGTTACCCTCAAATCAGACTGGCCTTGTACTATGCCGAGCCAAACAGCCTTGAACTATTTGAACCTTCTCTCATGTCACTTTCCATTATCGCTTAAACAGACTGGAAAATTGCATTTGGTATACCTCCTGCCTCACAGGCTATAGTAGCTTTTGGACGTTGGAAGCGGCTGTACTGATGTGCTGATGTGCTACCGCGTAAGCACAGTGCAGTGCGGTTTGATGTTCCCTGTTCACTGTTTCGCTCGCCTCTGGGTCCTTTCTTCTAACTCCTCAGAGTGTATCAGCTGCCGGAGGACTGGTCCTAGATGCTGGAGGTGCTGGGCTGTACCGCGCACGTGTGAGGTCTTGCTGTGCCCGGCCGAGCCCTGCAGAGCCCTGCAGAAATAGTGGCAGAAACTGGGAACCTGCAGGAGAATTCTCGGACGACAAGCGGTAGGAGGCAGCTAGTATTCGTCTATACACACTATCCTCTCCCCTTCCCCCTGCCCCTCCCACCATATTCCCGATGCTCTGCCGTGGTGAGTGCATGCAGCACCGCTAACTTAGCTGAAGAGAGTGTGGTAGAAGCAGGGTGGGGGTGTGGCATCTCCCTGATAAGAGATGCTGGAAGCACTGCTAGGCTGGTAAAAAAGCTGTGTTAAGGGAGTAAGTTGAGATTGGCAAGTGCTGTGTGCCTCTTGCTTTGAGCACCCTACTGAGCACCCTATTTTGATACTGGCCACTGGTTATTGTTTTTTTGGGGTTTTCTGAGGAGTGGTGTGACAACTCCGACCAGGGGGTCAGTCTTTACAGCTTCATCAGATTGACCCTTATCACTTGGGATAAGCTACCTATGAATACTTTGCCTCCACCCCGCATTTTACCTTGCAGGTGTGAAGGCAGGGGCATTGTTTCCACCCCTTCAAGTCTGCTTCCTTAATTTCCATCCTCAGGGGTTGTGGAGGAGGATCAAAATATATAAGTGTCTAAAAATGGAGATGGCAATGGGAGTCTGCAGGGTATTAGAGGGTAAAGGGGGCTTTTTCCCTACGGTGAATTCACTTATATCATCGCCCATTTCTCCGCCCGTATCATCGCCCATGTTGGACAGAGCCAGTTTGGAGGCAGAACTGTGTGTGTGGACAGTCCTGCACCTCACTACAGAATTTAGGTGGTAGCAGCACAGCTGGTGATAACAAGTATCATACGAGGCCTTCGAATGTTGTGCATGAGGACCTGTTGAACTCCCCAGACCCTAGTAGCCCAGGAAAAAAATGTCAGAATTCTAACTTTCTTGCAGAGTGTGTGAACCGCTTAACAAATGCGTATAATGAGATGAGCCTTTCATTACGTTATCTGGCGGAAGAGAGAGAAAAGGACGCAATTTACATCGACAAGTGCCTAGACATAATAGCATCCATGTCTGGGTTGATCGAGGGGATCTGTAAACAGACTGTTTCTCAGCCTCAAGCAATTATTTTCCCCAATACAGGCGAAGACAGGGTTATGGCCAGTCTAAGTCAGAATACCATCAAGCTGCGAACTTTGTGACGGTTCCTGTGCAAATTGTTAGTTCTGAAAACCCAAAATTCCCCAGCACAGGCTCAGCTGGACTGGTTGGGAAATCCCTATGCATCTTTCCCTGGCCGCTTGCGACATGGGGTTTTGAGAAATAAGGTGCTGAGCAGGAGCAATGATGCCGAAGTACCCCCAGAGCCATGCTTCCGGCCCCAGACTATGGATAGTCCACACTTTATTGAGGATCCTCTGAGGGGCTGGAGGGAAAATAATGTAATCCTATGCTTTAAGGGATTAACGCATGGGAATAAAAATTCATATAAATGTACGCTGATCAGAGCCTTATCTGAAGTGCTTGGGATTAATGGTATATCTTTTAAACTGTTCCTGAGTGTACACATTTTATCGGACTGCATGAACTGTTAGGGATGCAATATTTGGTTTTCTTTTGCAAATATGGATCTTAGAACATGGATTTTTAATTGTCATGCAGGGTTGGCAATTAAAGGGATCGAAGTGTATAATAATGTAAAGGCCACAGTCGGCCGCCTACATGACTCATGATATTTGCATGCCAAGTTTGATAAACCATCACTCTAACTCCAAGCCCCAAATGTCTGGTGCCCTAGCAAATTCTGCTGTTGCAAAGGGGCTAATTATTGATCTCACTAGAGAGGAGATGGAACATATGTTAGCTCGCTCACATTCTTAAAATTTGAATATCTCTAATCAGGCAAAGAAAATAGAATATAGCTTTGCACAACAACATAGGCAGTTAGGGTAGCCCCTATGGGAAGACACATGGTCCCGCCTATGTACCTCGGGCTGCAGCTAATCATTTAGAACCCGTGGGCAATAGGGATGGGAATAGGATGGGGCGTACCATGGTGAGTATAGCTGCTGCAGCCCTAGTACCTCCGGTAGTTTGTCTGTTGAGCTGGAATGTGGTAGAGGTGGCTAAAAAACTAGATGATCCAGATTGGGTAGGCTGGTTGAAAATCTTTGATGTACTATGCCTCCAGGAGGCATGGTTACCGGAAGAACTTCCATTTGTGAAGCACTTCCCGGGATACTGGGTTAAAATTCTACCAGCCAAAAGTGAGGGCTCTGGCAGTGCACGCAAGGGCTTGGCCACCCTGGTATGCCGTTCTGGCACCTGGGCACCGGTACACATTCCCTCACCAACAGACCAACTTCTCTGGACATCTTTTACACAGAGCAGCGGGGGGGACTCAAAACTCCTTATTGGGGAAACAAGCTAGTATACTTATTCTGGGTGACTCTAGTATACTTATTCTGGGTGATTTTAAATCTAGACTATCAATCTCGGGGGTATCCCCTGATAGGTTCCTGCTCGAAGCTGCCTTTGGAATCTTGAGGCCCAAAACGAATTTGAAATATGGGGCTTCACGGGGTGCTTGGTTAGATACCTTTTTAAATGCAACTATAATGGTCATTGAATGGGAGTGTAAAGGGCGATGAACCTCCGAGATCTAATTTTAGCCATGCCAGGATTAACTCTCTTTTAGACTATGGGCTGGTTGATTGTCTTTCTTTTGGTCAGGTGAAAAGCTTTAAGGTTAGTCCACGGTCGGAGAGTGATCATGACGGATTAATAATTGAATGGACTGGGGTGCCGTTAGCCACTCGATCAAAGCTCTCTACAACCATTAGGGATAAGCTATGCATTGTTTACTATCCAGAAAAGTTATAGAAAGAAAGGGCAGCTGAAATTTTTGAGAGCCTATGCCCTGCACGAGATGTGTTTCTGGAACAATCATTGGAGGTTGACCCTGATGTCTCTGTGAAGCTCAGTCTGAGATAGCTGTCCTCTATGGCTTGGCTGTGTCAGCACCTGGCTACCATATACCAAGAGAAAGTCCAAAAGGAAAAACCAGGAGCTCACCCTGATTCTCAGTGGTTTGATGCAGAATGTCGTAGGGCTGTTTGATTTCTGGGTTAATGCAAGAGCCAATAACATCACAGCAGGTGCTAGGAATGCGGCCAGGTGGGAGTATAATAATCTCTTTTGAGCCAAAAGAGGAAATTATTTTATGAATTCCAATGTGAAAAATTTGAAGCCACTATATATGATAAAGAAACAAAGGGTTTTTGGAATTTGGTATCATGTGGCTTTCGAGAGGGTATGCTTCATTAATTTTGCGCTGTATTAGCTAAGGGGTGGACCGACCACTTTAGGTCTATCATGTTTGATGAGGATGCAAAACCTTTTTATTGTTGAAGCCTAAAATAGACCTCACCTTTTCATTAGAGCAAGTGGAGAAGGCTATTGGGTGTTATTAAAGCAGGTAAGGCTCGGGGGCTGGATAATATTAAACCGGAAATATATAGGTGGTTCCCAGACTGGTGAGTACCAGTTTTATTAAAACTATTCACTGCAATTGCCGTCTCTGGACGATAGCTTCTTCTTGGTCTCTGAGCTTACAAAAACAAATGTTTTTAAAGGCTTGAGGCAGGATCCTCACTGCTATCGCCTTATTTCACAATTGGTCTGTAGCTCAAAAATGGATAATAGCTGTATTCTGAGAAAGCTAAAGGAATGGGTGGGGGAAAGTAAGTTACTCCCTATTTACCAGGCTCGATTCAGGAAGGAGTTTTCAACAACGGACCATGCATTTGTACTTTCGATAATTTTAGAAAGACATGTAAAGATAAGAAAAGGAGTTGTCCACGCTGCCTTCCTGGATCTAGCAAAGGCCTTAGGTTCTATTGAACAACCTTTATTGTGGGCCAAGCTTAAGAGACTAGCCCCCTACATTACTTCAATTGATCATTTGTCTATATTCAGACACCAGAGCTCCTGTTAGAAGCCACACCAGCGTAGGCGTTGCTAACGAGTTTCCTATGAATAAAGGAGTGCAACAACGCTGTCCACTTGCCCCCCTTCTATTATTTGATATTATACCACACACATCTGGGTCGGATTCTTTTCTCCCTAGCTTGAATGGGGTGTCTTATCCCTCAATACTAGATGCAGATGATGCGGTCCTTCTAGATCTGACTCCTAAGGGGCTGGCTAGTAGCCTGTCCTATGCATCTAAGTATTTAAAAACAATGGTTTAAAATTGAGTAAGATCGTTGGTTTTAGGTCAAAATATGAAAGTAAATATAACTGTTGCATAGACAGGACTAAGCTAAGCGTGGTGGACTCATATTTCTATCTGGACATCATGTTTGCCAGAAATTTTCAATGGTTGGCACATTTATGAATTGTGGAGAACCGCTTAAGAACTACCTTATGCAGTCTCAGACGATGTTACCAAAAATGTGGCGGCTTCCACTTGGATAAATGCATTCCACCCCTTGAGGCTAAGATTTATTCTGCCATAATATATGAAAGTGAGTTGTGGGCTAAGGCAAGGTGCACATCTTTGGACCGAGTACTCGCCATCTGCTTAAAGATATTGATAGGAGTGACCCCTAGCACTCCGGGAATTCCCCTAGCATTAGAGTTGGGGGGTACCCAGTATTGGGGTACAGGCTGAATTTAGGTTCTTAAGAGTACTACCACAAATGATATTCATCCATATATTTGAATCCTAACATCCTAAATGTGAAAGAAGAAATGGAAAAGACTGAGGAGTATGCCATATTTCCCTGGCACAGAGAATGTAATAGTGTGTGTAAGAAGTGGGGGATCGCTCCTGGTGAGCTGAAGCGGGCTATAATCACAAAGCGCCAATTGTCCGTTCACCGACCGAGAGACAAATCATTGCTATGATTCTCCTCAATGTTTTACCTTTTAGGGTACTAATGAAATGGCTTTTTAATTTTAAACATTGTACATGTGGTAGTGGCACTGAGGAGGATTTAATCTATTTTTTATTCTTCTGTCAAAAGTTTCTGGATGGTGCAGAAGCTATGAATTTTGTTCTGTCATGTGTTAATGTGTATCTTACGAATGACCTATGTAAAAATGTTGAGGCTTTTAAACATTTGTCGAGAGTATTTTAACTGTGTTTTAAAATATGAGTTTGTATGAAATTTTATTAACTGTTAATGGTGAAAATAAATAAAGTCTATTACTAACTCACAGACGTGGGTCATTCCACAATGACGTTTCTGACTTCCTCACTTCAGCATAATAGCACACTCAACAAAGATCTACTTTGGTGACTTTAACTCTGTAGCACCTCAGACATTTCCTGGGAGTAAAAAAAATAAGTTTAAACCCCACCCACATCAGAGGAAACATACTCAAACTCATCTTCTGCCTTAACCTTATCAGTACTCATGGACAGACCATGCCACCATGCCAATCCTTCGTACACATACCACCCTATCCAATTAGGGACACCTAACCAAGTCCTCAAGTTTCTCCTTTAAGGACTTCCTATTGGAATCACTAGAACATAAACTAGCAACTCTAAACAACCCTACCACTCTCAATGTCAATGCTCTCTAATTGACTCTCAACAAATCCATAGCAGAACTGGTTGACACAAAATTACATAGCATCAAGGTTAAACCCTCCACCCCCTAGTAAAGAGAAAAACTAGCCAACAGTAAGTGCACTTACACAAACCATGTACAAAGATGATGCCCTACCTAGTGCTATTGTAAAACTGATCAATGGGTGTCCCCTCACTCCCTCCTTAAAATAGTAAATGCCTCACACACAAGGCATCTTCCCAAGTACCCTAAACATAGGACTAATCCAGGCACAAAACAAGCCTCTCGTATGGAGACGATCTCGTGAACCAACAACCACATTCTCCCATTAATTGGAAAAATAGTTGCAAAGACAGTTGCCAAATAACTCCATGATTTTATTAATCAAAATGGCCAGCTATGCGAAAACCAATTTGGGTTCAGGCCAAAAGGTAGCATTGAAACAGCCACCATGAAGGTCATTGATGATGCTGTTCAAATCATGGATAAAGCGGAATAATTTCCTACTCAACCGCTCTGCTGAATTAAATGTAGTGAATCACCTCACACGGACCAGATTACATGCAAACCGAATGGGCTTCTCAAGCGAAATGTGTGTATCTTTCAGTCACACGCCATTCCATTCTGATGTACTAAATAAGGTCACAACCTATTAACTTGCAGAGTTCCACATGAGTCAATGCACTCCCCTGTGATCTTTAATCTGTACATGCAGCCATTGTGGTTACTTCTTAATGACCCCATCTTCCTACACTATAATATGCGGAGCAGACCCATTTTTACTCAGAAGTCAATTGTACCCAGGACGGATCATGGATCTCTAATCACGTTTGCCTTTTTACACAGTTCTTCTGTATTTCGTTGTGGAACAGGTTCCTCATACCCCTCTCCCACACACCCACTCCTCCCTCAACCCCCATCCTACCATAAGAACTTATATTAAATGTACCCTAATCTGCCCCCTTTCAAACAGGCTAACCATTGTAGCAGGATATCATTCAAGTGAGTCTAAACATCATTCCCCTTACCTGGCCTGACTGCCAAATGACTCTTGTTCACTATAGTTTGGTCTCCCTCCTTCCAGCAGCATATACAAAAAAGGTAGAAACTACCTGGTACAAGCGAATCCTCCTCCGGAAGATACAGCCCGTCCTCCCACCAGACATCTTCAAAACCACACTTTAGGCCCTAGCCATCTTCTATATCAATGAGGGATATGGAGATGCACTCAGCTCCCATCCCAGCAGGAACACTCTTTAAACTTGCCTGCATCACCAATAAGGAAATCCCCGTTCACACACCTGCCTACCTAGCTGCAAAACTGTAGCCCAGTAGGGTTGCACTCCCCCCAGAGTCAGACCATTGCTAGCCCTGTGACAACACTGGAGGGCAGGGAAAAACAGGAAATGGGTCTGCTCTTGCTATGTCCATTCCTACTGGAACACCATCCCAGGATAATCCAGACCACACCAGTGCTCTTGCAGCTCAGGAAGGAACTTAAGGCCTTATCTTTCAGGCAATACCAAGGTGCCACCCAGGATTCATGCATTCCTGTATCACATCACACCCCATGGCTGGAAGATCCCTTGCCACATATTATAAAACCCCCTCTTTACCTCCTATGTTACCCTTGATGACATGTACAGTGCTCTGTTGCTCCCTAGCTGGGATGGGGGGATAGTTTAGGGGCAACGTGCTTGCTTGGAAGCAATGCAACCTTGGGCAGAATGGGTTTGAAACCCTTCCCCATGTTTAGAGGCTGGACTCTAGCATGACGTATGATATACAACCCCAATTAAGGTTGTTGCTTTATAAAACGCCAAATACAAATACACATTTTTGAGTGATCTAGAGAATCCTTTCTATGCTTTACTCACCCTTTTTTTGTATTTGGAACGTTTTCCATTGTCTTTGTGAGTCATGTGTGAATCGGTTTATTTTCTCTTGTCAGTCACTTGCCTTTGGTATTTTGTCTAGTGTTGGGTGTTTTCGAAATGAATTGAAGTCCTAATATAGGCAATGGCTTTGTATTTGGATGGAGAACTGAGTTACTTCTGGCAGGTCGTTGATGATAAGCCTCTTGGTTTTGCAGGTAGCTTCCAGTCATTCAGGCCCCAGCGGGTGTTGCTTGAGGTGCAGAATTAATTGGGGGATGGCTCAAGAAGGTGAAAGGAATTAAGGATATCAAAGGAGGATTTTCCAATGCTAAATAGAGGGGGGATGGAGGAGGAGGGGAAAAAAGCAAGGTGACAAAGGAAGGCTTTACACTGCCACAGGAGGAGGCAAGGCCTTCAGAGCTGCAATGCAGACACTCCTTGTGTCAGAAGGAATGGAAGGTGCTGGCGAGCAGTCTGGTACTGGGCAACCCTAGCTGACTTAATCAAGGAGGAACACATTGAAGCTACAGATACACTAGAGTTGTTGGTTGTGGACAATGTATTTATTTATTGTTTGCTGGTTAAGCGCTTATACAATAAAAATAAACACCGACAGGGCAAGGAGGCAGGGAGGGTGGGGAATACATTACAACACAATATTTAAGAGCAGAGGGGAAAGAGGGAGAGGGACGAACCTACTGTGCCTTGTGAGTATTCAGAACATGCACGAGCATTTAATTAACAATGCCTTAATTAACTTCTATATCAACGATTGTGGTATCTGGTTGCCCCCTTTCCCTGTCTGAGTCTATGTGTGCCTGTAAGTGTGATGCCAGAGTGTGTGGTCATGTGTAGAATGTAGGTGAGCGGAATGTGTCCTGCCTCAAGGATTCCACCCAGGACCATTGAGCCAGTTATCAGGCTGGTGGGCACCAGTGGGTCCTACATATACTTATTACAAGTTGTACTAAATAAAGGACTGACTTCATAACTTACCTAAGATTCAAGCTTGCTTCATGTGTACCTGCATATTACAAATTAGCGACACAGTGGAATGATCCATACCTGACCAAGAAGATTGTGGTGGGGAGCAGCCAGCTTTGGAACCCACTGCCCCACAGTTTAGATCCACCACACAGGGAGGTGACAAAACTCCAGAGAAGTGTAAAGGTCAAGTGCCACTGTGTATTAAAGTGCTAATTAAGTTCCAGTAACCAATATGGTATGGACATGTTTATTGCTTCTGAAATGTCTTACCCTGTCAGCAGGTGCAAAGCAGATGGGAATATCAGCAAACACGTGTTCAGCATTTGCGTACAGGCAACACTATACCCTGCTGTGAATAGGCTGCCAGTAAGTATGGGTACCGATTCTAGCCTCTGTGATTTAAGGTCAAGGTGATACAGATGGATTAGGGGTCGGTGCCACAGTAACCCAGGGGACAGCTAGTAGTTATTCACCTGTATAATTTCCTTTGAATATTGGAAGAGGTTTACATGCATAGAATGCTCCAGATAAGATTTTGAGGTGGGAGTTTTTACTCCCTATTTTTAAACTTTGAGAGTAAATGCAATGTCAAAGGAGTCAAAATGGGTTTTCTCTTTCGCAAGAGAGTAAAAAGTATTTGTCGTCCAGACGACGCATGCAGAAAGTTAACTGTATGGAAACATTTGCATGCGATAGCGGTCCACAATCTGACAGAAAAGCAGGTTTTGCTCACAATTATTGACTAAGGCAGTAATAAGCACAGTGCTTAGAAGTTGAAAGAAGACTGCATGAACCACTACATAAAGTTAAATTCCTGTCTGGATTACCTTTCCTGGGCCATGTCTTGCTTAGTTTTATTCCAGTTACAAATGTAACTATCAATTTTGTTTGTTTTGTCACAGCGCTTGTATATGTTGGAAAGTCAGGATTTGAATGTTTGCATTGTAGTCTTAAAGTTCTGAGAGAAGCTGTGAAACCTGTGATTGGTGTAATGGTAATCACTCAAACTTGAGCAACAGCCCTGCTACCGCTGACTATTTATTGTGCCATTGACCACATTGGCTCCAAGTTAAGGTTGGTGGATGTTTAAAGTAGATATTCCATACTCGCCCATGCCTCAGCTAAGGTTTTGAGGGGGGAGTAGTTGACACATTTTTTAGAATTAGAGTGTAAATTAAATTGTAAGATTTGCCTGCAGAAGCGTGCAAAACGTATGCGACAGGCAACCAAAACATGAATAAACTTGAGAATGAATAAAACACATTACAAAGAAAACAGTTGTTTAGCAAAGATGTCTGGCTTCACACAATGCATTATATTTGTGGAAAGCCTTCTCCTACAAACTAACGTTAATTAGCATACCATATAGATGCAGCCTGATGATAAATGCCCACAATGCCGGAACTCAGAAAAATACTTTAAAGCATGGAGTAGTAACTAAAAATAAGTAATTTCTTTGTTACAAAAGATACTTACAATTGTTGCTAAATTTGCCAATGTATTACTGACAGGGCCCTAACGTGCATGCAAGCAAATTAAATATGCCTGCATATTTCTCTCCATGAGCATCTAGATTCAAAACATAGAAAAAATGAAACAAAAGGAATCATTTGTTATCTCACTGTCTGCTGTTTCTCTCAGAAAAACTAGTTGCACAAAGCTAAGACAGCACATTTCTTGTTTTCAGAATGCTTCCCTATGGCAAATAACAATCAATATGCCCTGGTTTCTGTCAAGTCACCTGCCCTCTGCTCTACAAAATGGCCCGTATTTTCAAGATTCTAATACTTAAAAAGGTCTGGTACTTATCTGGAGGCCTACATGCGTAGGGATGCATAGATTAATGCTCAAGACTAGTAATATCCCCATGTTTAGCACTCTGCAGATCCTTCCCTCTGAAGGTCAAGTGTGGAATTGCAAGTAATGTTCTGTAATGCACAAGTTGGCGAGATAGGAATACGTAGGAGTTCTCAGTTGTAACAACAGATTAAATATATCGAAATTAGCTATTCACATAAGTGACAACTTACAATACAGGTATGCGTTACCTGCTATTAGGATGGCTGCACTGTGAAAGGTATTACCCAAATTGACCTTTTACGATTGACCTTTTGTTCTAATTGACCTAATAATAGTGGTCCTAATTGACCTTCTGCACAATTGACCTTTACCGTTATTTTACTTTTTATATATATGTGTGGGTTTGGGGTAATAAATAATATATTGGGATTGGGTAGGGAGTTGCAGGGTTTTTTTTAGATTGAGTGGAGGACTGCGGGGGGTTTCCCCCCGAATATATGTCCCAATTGACCTTCATTTCACAATCAATTGTGCAGAAGGTCAATTAGTATACATCCCAGTGAAAGAGGGCACTTACCTTATGATGTTTGCAAGTGTATACAAAACATGTGCTGGCAACATGGACTGTTTCATGTTGCATGAATGTTACTGGGCATTTTGAGTGTTAATGGAATTCCAGCAGCAGGGAATGTTGCACTTGTTTAGTTTTAACATGTTTACAGCAACATTAACTTTTGCACATGTTAAGCATTAAAGAGATTCTGGCAAACATGAATATTGGCATGTGGTGGATAAAACATGATAAGTATGTATGCTGCCGATCCGGTGCGAAGGTTGGGCCTATGTGTCTTTGTTTGCCTAGAGTAGTTTGAGGCCCTTAGGCTTACAAGGCTCAGTTTACTGGGCACCTGTGGATTGGTGTTTGACTGTTTGCCTTCATTGACTTCCTCAGATCCTCCTCTGTAGGTGTGTGAATTGGCATTTTGTGTCTGCCTGGTGCTTATGCCACGGTGCGATGATTAATAGTTTGACTCACAAAAAGCCAATGCAGGTGGATCTAACTTAGACATGCCTCTGTTATTTGTAGTGAGTGCTTGTTAGTAAGCTTGACAGAAGATGGCGTGTTCATTGTGTGTTGCAACTCTGTTGGTAGAGAAGGTAGGTGTGTGTTATTTGGTTTTCCCCTTTCTCTGTCTCTGTGTATGGGTGCGTATGAGTGTGTGGGGTCATGAGAGGTCATGTGTAGAATGTGGGCGAGCGGAATGTGCTATGCCCTGAGTGTTCCATGCAGAACCTATGAGGCAGTAAGATGGTTAGTGGGAGATGCTGGGGTCTGCAAGTATATAGCACTTACTCACAAGTTGTACTTAATAAAGGACGCACTTCGGAACTTACCCGAGTCTCCAGCAACTCATGAGTACACTGCATACCAAGAGAGCTTGTGGGATTGGTGGACTTTTTCAATTAATCTACCTCGTTTAAGAGTTATTTTTGGGGATGTCCCATGAACAGTGATAAGGAATAAAAAAAAGCAGCTATCATAGTTCCAGAAGTGTGATTTCCCATGAATGTAACAAAAGGTCGAAGTATGACATCTCTTTCACTCCCAGGGCCAGATTATCTAGCATTTGCACCATGCTAAAATGTAAGTAAATGCACTTGTTTTTCTACTTATGTGATGCAAATAGGTTTTGTCGCAAGCTGTATTATCTGAACATGTTTTCACAATGGAAAACATGATTCAGGCTGTTGTTTGTACAATGTTTGCTGTGTAACATAAATGTATTTACCACAATTCTTTTTATATTGCCTAGGAAACCACAGTCTGCTTCATTTTTTTTTGGGGGGGGGGGCTAGTTTTTAGATAATAGGGATTGGGGTTAAACCTGTTTGCTAAAAGCAGGCGTTAAAATGGTAATCAGGCGTTAAGGGGTAACGGCGCCGTTAACCCTTAACGCCTGGGTTGTAATGAGGCCCAGAAGAGAAACCTTACAATGACCAATAACAGTGTTAATAGAATTATGTTAGACATGGCAGTAACATTTTCAAATTGGATTCAGGAATTATTAGTTATTTTGCAACAGCCTCGAAGAGTATTGTCAAATAGGAAAAAAGAACTATGTGCTAGCATGAAATCATTGACATGTAGGATATTTAAGGCTCATCCTGCTGGTAATGTCGTAAGAGGTACAGCCAAGCTGAATCATAAAAAATGGCATGCATTGTATAAGAAAAGCAGGATAACAAGGAAATGGTAAGAAATGATTCAAGTACTTACTGCAAAAGACAGAAGCAAATTCTGTTCCTTGATTAACAGAATGGAAATAGGGCTTTTTCCTTAAGGAGCAATGGGATTGATCAACCTTGTTAAATCAGCTAGTCATTAAAAAAATCGAATACGTGGGTGGTTTGAACTGTGCAATGCTTATGATTACCCAAATGAAACCCGCTGTCACCTGACCTAGATGGGCTCAGAAGCGTGGTCCCCAAAAATCAGTAGGAATTATGGGTATTTTCCATAAGGTATTCCTTAGTTTCCTGAAGTGTGGTTCTATACCGGACTCCTGGAGGTCAGGTATCGTGATACCTTTAATTAAAATGGGTGATCGATTAAAGCTGGGGAATTATTACTTGGTAGAGGAACTTTGGGGCACCTTGTTTTGCACATATCACCTGGCTCAGATTGTGTATGCAATCATCAACTTGACATTCTTTTGAGAATCTATTGAATTAAAAGCCACCATTGAGAAAATTAATGTTGGCAAATGGAATATATGTTTAAGTTGGGCAGAGGTATGCAAAGTGAAAAAGGGGGGGAGAAGTGTGTAGTAGGAGTGTGTGCAGGGGTAAGGAGAATGACGTGGGATGAAAACCCCACTTAAAAGAAAAGCGCTAAAAAATGATTATCAAAAAGGAGCACAAAATCAAGGGGAAATATAGCCCATTCTCATTAAAGGGAAATTCATATCTCTGACATATAACCTCAGATTTGTTGCTTTCGAGACACTGAACGTTCCCTTAATGAACTCAGTTGGTGCAAGGGGAGAAGTACCTGATTTGGCTGACCTTTGCTCTTTTTTGAGAGGCACTGCCCCTTTCCCTAATTTATAGCTGGACACTCAGATCAGTGGTCCCATTGTGGTTATTTATTGAGACAACTCTAACAGATATCTTGTAAATGTTGTGGTCATCGTGACACCATACACTTTACACCACCGTTTTGAATATTTATTTACTAAAAGCCCTTGAGGCACATCCATTCTGTCATTGGTCCCAGTTCTGAAGCACTGTAATATTCTTCCCGAACTGTGTTAAAGGGTTCTGCCATTTCGCAGCTAAATAGTCTCGGAGGAAACATTCATTGGAATTGTGCTTTTGTGGGTACCTTGAAACTATGACAAGGGTATTTGTTGTGTCTTGTCTTTCCCTGCACACTGCCCTGCATGCATGGAATGATATGAGTGACTGACATAGAATGCTGTGTGTGAGAATGTTATGTTCTGAATGATTCTGTGGATATCAGTTGAGAAGATGTTTCCTGTTCCTACACTGATGTCAGTGTTGTGCTTGCCCCAGAACCCAACTTAACAATGGTGACAAGGATGCTAGCTGTGCTGGGGGGACAGCACCTGGACAGGAGATGGACATCCACCTCCCCCCAATCCATGAGAAGATGCTCTCTCGAGATAGGAGCGCTGTAGACTGCAGTGGGGCCAGTGATAGCCAGCCATTAATGTAAGGAGGCAGTGCCAGGTACTGGGGGCCTATCTGTGCGGTGCTAAGGGCCCAACAGTCTGCAAGGGGCAGACAGAGGGATTTATGGAGCCTGGCGCCCATCCGAGTCTGCATAGGGCCCATCCGAGTCTGCAAGGGGCAGACAGTGACTGCTGCTAGGGCCAGTGAGGAACTGTGAAAGGGCCACTATCCAGAGAGCAGTGCATAGGTTAATGTCCAGCCGGGTCTGCAGGGGGCAGACACAGTCATAGCTGCGTGGGGCAGCAAAGGTACTGGTGTAATATTTATTTTTAATATTGTGGAGGTCTGCACTCAGTATAGTCTGCTGGGAGAGAGTGAGTGCAAATTCTGCTTACCGGCTCATATTGAAGTGCTGTCAGCTGGTGGGGACATCATGTTGCGGGAGCCTGAAGATGATTGATTCCTGTTGTGCAGGCACGGGCTGTCCCGGAGCAACATTTCTCGGGGCCCGATCCATGGTGAGGCACTGAGCTGCTGAGGAGAAGCAGCTTGTCATTTTCTCACATACATGTTTCAGCCTTATGGGCCGACAGGTGCCATTGTTGTAAGTGCTGCAGAGCTCCTTTCGCTCTGGTGCATGAAGAGAAATGATGACGTTATGGAATGTCAGGCACTTGAGAGCGTTGGCCATTAACAAGCCGGGGCATGCCCATGTTGCTGGGTACCTCGTTCTAATATCTGCTGTTGAGGGAGAGTAGCGCGGCCATTGCAGTTCTCATGGACCCCGAGACAGACCAGAGGGAACGCTCTGTTCCAGAGCAGGACGGCTCTTCGGGAGTGAGCATCATACCAGCTAAAGAGGCAGATCAAGTGATGTTGCTTCACATGAGATCCCAATGAAACGAGCCAACCCTCATGTGACAAGGAGTGGAAAGGTGGATTCTGATGTGAGCAAGGGGGTCTGAGAGAGAATCAGACCATCATCCCAGAGTGAAGTAGGAACGTCCCACAGTTAGCGGAAGGTGGTATTTTGTGAAGCATGTTTCAGTTTCCAAGATGCAGTATTTAAGGAGGAAGTGGCACGTGCTTCATATTTTTGCTTCATGTGTGGCACTGTATTGAGAGTGCCAGGGAACAGTAATCTTCTGTCATTGCAAGAACTGGACCCTGAATTCCTGATTTTTCTTTCTCTGGAAGATCTCATTAGTGCATCAAGCGCTTTAATAGTTCTGGTTCCTGAACCCGTAGGCCCTTTAAAACGAGGTAGCACTCTATGGATGGATGTGGATGCAGATCTTACTCTCGCACCAATAATCAGACTGACTCAGGAAGTTGGCAATACTGTTGCGGTTTTATTAACAATTACCTAAAACGGGGAGTACAACGGGCATCAATGGATGCCGCACAAGGATTCTCAATGATTTACATAAAAAAACACAGCTTTATACCAAAAACTCATCATTCTTGACGTCACACTACGTGGCAAAATAAGAAAACCTAGCTGGAGTTGTGATAGGCTTAAGGGGAACATCTAAGTATACTTTCTATATAGGGATGGGGTGTGATTGGGTCTCTACAGTCAGGTGGACAAATAAAACCACCCTTTCAAACTATAGGGCTCTTTGCTACGTGGCCCTCTAAAATTGGTTGGCATGCTTGTGCCCTTCTGGAATATTTCACTTGCTAGCAGCACGCAAGCTGGTACCCAAGGTGCTGGAGGGTTGGACTTGACCATACCTCCCCACCCAATTAGCCCAACATTCATCATCACTCCTACTGTCTGCCTTCAGTTAGTCCTTTGAACTCGACCTTGCAAAGGATCACTGTGCCTGAGAATAAAAGGGAGTGTAAGCAGGGCCTTATCTTCTGGTCTCGGTGTAGCTTGCCCAAAGTATATTTTCATCTAACCATGTGACCGAGACAACATTTTGAGCTCCTTCGTTGTATTCAATACTAATAAATGAATAAAACCTGGTGCTTCTAGTGGTTTTCATTGCACCTCAACAGGAGCCTGTCTTGCTTCTCACGTTCATTGTATAGCCTCGGATAGATAACCAGTTTCTTGGCTGCCCCAACCCTTGACACTGGGCTAGACAAGCCTTCTCGAATCTTCCTTCACCGTCAGCTATTTTCTTCAACTGTGCCAAACTTTCAGCCCTTCTGTTCACAAGGACCTAGTTTGCTAAAATGCATCGTGGAACATCCAGATTCTATACGCACATATACATTTATATTGGCTGCACCGCCTGCAGTCTATTCATTACGTATAGCCAGCCTAATGATTACTTAGTCTACTTGCATTACTGCATCTGTACAATTATAAAACGACTTTGCATTTTCTTCAGTGCTCTTCACACATGCAATCTTCATTTTGCTCATGAAATGTTGCTCAATTATTTACTTCGCCATCAGATTCTATATGGTCTTTGCACTCTCTTCATAGGCATCTCTTCTGGGTGCGTCTTCTCTTTCACTCATCTTCACACTTGTTCCAGAATTTCCTTCAGAAGACTATAATTTCTTCGCAGGTACATCATATAAAGTTTTCTTAATGGATACCTAGTTTCAAAGACTCTTTTCCGTATAGGTACCATTGCTGCCGTTGCACCTGTCGTAATTTGTGGTTGCCAACATATAGGCAAAATGGGGGCGGGCCTTCTGGTAGAGGCACTTGGCTCCTCCTCTACAGTACCATGTTGTTTTTGTTCTTTTATCCCACATTAGAGTTACTGAATAGTGTGATGTGGGGCCTGTTACATTTCTACACCTGTTGGTGGGCTTATATTTGTGGAAGTCCTGGCCTCTGTGTAGAGAGTTTTAAAGTGAAATTTTAAGTAGTGTTGTTTAACTATTTTTGCTCCACAGTTTGGACATCCTGACCATTAGTAAGGACATTAATTTGAAAATAAGAGTAGGTAATGTGCAGATAGTGAATGTCATTTAATTCAAAAAAATATCTTCTTTCCACAGGTTGGACTTTTAGTGGACATTTCAGTTTAGAGCAAGATTCTTTTGTTTTAAAGTGCTTAGTATAAGTGCAAAATGTTGCAATTTTAAGTGTTTAGTATCTTTTTAAACGTAATAATTATTGATATGCAACAAGTTTGATAATGATGCTGTTTAAGATGTTGGTGTTCGCTTGCTGATGTTTCGGTGTGTGTTGTCAGTCATTGGTTTTCCATTTTGAGGGTGATGTGTGGTCCACTTGCACAGGTGCATTGTGGGGTGACGACAGCCGGAGTACTTGGAGTGCTTTGTCTGAGGGGGGGTCAGATACCCGGCGTACATGGAGTACCCTGCCGTGTGAATTATGAGACATATGTTATGGTGTGGCGATCAGTTGGTTGCAGTTGAATGGATGACAGGTTCTTTAGAAGGTTCAACTTTGTTTTGATACAGTGTGTGTGGAGTGGATGGCTTTCTGATTCTGTTTGTTTAGCTGCCCAGTTGTTGTGTGGCTGACCTAGTTGTTGGGTTAGGTGTTTGTTGTGATGAGGGGAAAATAGTTGTGGATTTCGCTTTTAGTGTTTCTCTCTCACTCAGTAGAAAGAGAGGGACACATTTGGATTAAGCTGTGGGAGTCTCTCTCTTACTCAGTAGAAAAGGAGAGAGGCCTTGCTTAGTGTATTGGTGGTTTTCCTATTGTTGGGTCCCTCTTTTACTTGGAAGAAAAAGAGAGGGTTGCAGTTTAGTTATTGGGGGTTAGTTGCATTGTCATCCAAACTCATAGGGCCTGATTCATGGACATGTTTTATAATGGCAAAATCCCACAGGAAAACGTTACATGAATCAGGCCCATAGATGAAGCTGATAAATGTACATGTGTGGGGCTGTGTGTGAATGTATGTCTGTTGCTTCTTGGGTGTGTCTTGTGTTGTTTAAGCAGGAGCATATGTTGTGTCTTGTCTTTCCCTGCACCCTGCCCTCTATGCATGGAATGATGTGAGTGACTGACATAGAATGCTGTGTGTGACAATGTTATGTTCTGAATAGTTCTGTGAATGTCAGTTGAGAAGATGGGTTGACAGAGAGGGTGCCAGTGGATGTCTGTTCAAGTAACTTACTTACATGATGTGCCCTAAGTGTATTCCTGTACCCTTTACCTGAAGCTGGAACTTAGTAAAGTTGTTTCCTTTTCCTACACTGGTGTTATTGTCATGCTTGGCCAGGAACCTATCCTAATAGTATTCTTCTGTGAAAGCTACCACCACTTAAGAAATAAATGATTATAACCGATCCTTCGATGGAAAGAGGTGATATCTGCTTTAACCTATTTCAAGGTATAACTGTTCGCTGAGTACACTGTCCTTGAAGTTGAAATCCCAAAAAAGTCTGTTTTAGGATTATGATGTACTACTGTGTTTGGTACATGGATTCTTCTGATCATATTTGATGGTTAACTTTTATGTAAAGATTCATTTTTAAAAGCATTTGAGTTTGTCATATAGAATATCATTGGACTATGATTTGTGTTGCAAAGCTTCAAACTGTATTTTTTATGTGCAAAATTCTTATGGATGTTTTCCAAACAAAATGTATTTATTTACTTAGTACTAGGAGCTTAAAGCTTAATGTACACTTTGAATCAGGGCACAGCTGGCCAAGGTGGCCTGATTGAGCCTAGGAAATTGCATCATAATATGCATTTCAAATACACTCCCAGCTCTATTCCTCCCTCCTGGTAAGGGACCCTTACTGTAGATAGGCATCATTAAAATACATTATATATTTCCTCAGTTCATCCACATTGGTTCAACCAATGCTCTTTTACCCCATGTTTATTTGTGGAAGCAATCATTCAAAAACTGTTCACCCTTATATGCAGACACATGCTTTTCAAAGGTTGCATCTCTCTTTATTGCACACGTGATCTGTTGTACCTGTAATGTCACTCATGATTGCCATAAGAGATGTCACATGCCATCTCATCACTGATGCAATTTGTGATGCCATCAGTGTGCACGCAATGGGGACATCATAGCTAATCAGCATTTTAACATCACTTCAAGTAACATTTTGCACCGAATTTCAAGGGTTTCCTTTCATCAGATTATTTTACCTAATCGTTACTTTTCACTGAACTTCAAGGGTTTTGTTGCACTGAACGTATTCAACTTAACTGTCTCTTAACTAATGTTTTTTCACTGAATGTTAAGTGTTTTGTTATGCTATACCTAACGCCACCTGTAATTCTCTTTTATTCTTATAATCTACCTTATGTCATATCATTTGCTATCAATGTCTGTTCTTGAGCTATGCAACATTAGGTTTATCAAGTGTTTCATGTCCACTAGATAAGTTGGGATTAGTAATGGTGTACTGTGACAAGGAAGAGCAAGATGTTGGTTAGTGGAAGACTGTGATGAGGAAGACTGAAGTTGTGTAGTTGGGTACTGTGACAAAAAAGAGTAAGATGGGGTAGTTGGGGACTGTGATGAGGAATAGCAAGGCATGATTTCTTTACAAATGATCTACACAGAACTCCTTTTAAGGACTACCTATAAACTAAACTTTCTTTATTTAAAAAAATAATACTCAGATCGAGAACTATGAATGTACTGGGAACAGGATGAGGTACATGCTGATATAAGATCTAGATTAAAGAACAATATCTACGTCTGACTACTGAGATCGAGAATTAACAAAAAAAAAGAAAGATATGAAAACACTGTGTGAATCAAGAAGTCATAATGTTACAAATTATTCAGACGATACTGAGACAAGGAACAATAAATTGAACAACCATGCAGATCGAGAAACACATATATATGCAATGTAATAAAAAGTGCACCTAAATCTTCCAATAATATTTTTTCAGGTGGAGGTGAGAATGTTAACACTTCAGAAAATATGGATAATCAGATTTTCCACACATACGTTACAGAAAGTTATAATTCTATTAAAGAAAGGGAGGCTCGTATTATGCTTCTCTTCCTTTACTGGAAAAACGAGCAACATTCAAATATAACAATTTCAACCATAAAAGAAAAACATCACCAAAACTACATTTCCCAATAAAGTCTTTGAGTGTAGTTTATTCTTTTGTGTTCATGAAAAAACAAAACCACATGACTATTTCCACCAATCACCACCTAAACATTATTTTATCCTCCTTCACAATCCTGTGTCCTTCCTCTTTCTTTGTCTGTGACCCATAAACCTCAACCTTGTGTTCCAACCCGGTAAAGGCTGTCCAAAAAATGTGACCTTATGATTCAGTAAATGTATTCTCCACTGTAGAACTGGAAACACAAACCATATTTCAGACTACTGCCCCAAGTGTGGGTAATCGACATGAAAATCTCTTTTCCATATGCCTTATACAACAAGATTATTTTCTTTAACATTATTATCATCACAGAATGTAAAACATTCACTTTTATAACATTGATTATTGGGTGGGATAATCCTTTGCCTCTGTGTCTTTAATAGAATTATGACTTTCTGTAACATATGTGTGGACAATATGAATTTGGTGTCAAGACACGGAGGCTCGTATTATGCTTGTTTAAAGCTTACTTACCACCAATGTAGCTATTTTTTCCACTGGCTTAAAATAAAAAGTCTTAAACGTTGATTCCTTCGACCAGTCTGCTGCCTTCATGATGCCCTTTAGTCTGCCTTCATGATGTCCCCTGCAAGGAAAGCCTTAGAGGCCACTGCTCCTCTAACTAAGTGAGCCCCATAGGCATCTTTGTCTACTCCAGTCTGTGTCATCACCCATCTAATCCATCTTGCTAGCGTGGCTGTCGCTACTGCCCCAAAGGGATTCCTTATGGCTATGAATAACTGGTTTACCCCTGGGGGTCTCCTTCCCCTAGTCATGGACTCATATGCTGTAACACATCTCACTGGACATAATTTTGGTTGTTCTGGGAAAGCCTGATATGATATGATATTGATCTCAACCACGTCTTGGTCCTCTTCACTATGTCAACGGTTATACCCTGAGGAGTCTGTGACTTCCTATTTATCTCTAAAGCCTTTACGTCTGATACCCTCTTGCATGATAGTAAACATAATAACATAGCTAGCTTGGCTGATAATGCCTTCAAAGTCAGTGTGTCATTATCTGGCCATGATAGCAACATTCTCAAGACTTACTTTGTCTACGTCCCATACCTGTTCATATTTATGTTTTGGAAGTCTAATTATTCTAACCCCTTTCAACAGTTTGCAAACTAAAGGGTGTTCTCCCACGGTTAACCCCTCAATCCTCGGGTGTCCCACTGAAATAGCTGAGCGGGCTGTATTAATTGTCCTATACAGTTTTCCCTAGGCAGCTAACTGTCGAAAATAATTAACTACATGTACTACATCTGTTCTAGAGGGATGTATGTCCCTTTCCACACACCAATTGCGCCAACCTGACCAGGCTGTTTCATATGCCTTCTTGGTCCCAGGTGCCCAAGCCTCATCGATAATCTGTTCAGATTCTTCCGAAAGTCCTGGCCTAGTTCAGGCTCCCCTGAAAGTGCACATGCTATGTAGCTGAGGCTACCTGTCCTCAATAGCGGGTGACCTTCTCCTGTGGGGTCCCTCACTATGAGTCCTAATCTCAGCAGAGCTATCGAATTGTCGTAGGTCATCTCTAGCAGGTCTGGGAACAATGCTTGACCCCTCTAATCCAGGTAATTAGTACCATGGATATTCGCTATCTCCTCACCTGCTCTAGAGTCCTCACGATCATCACGAAGGGAGGGAAAGCGTATTCTTTGCTCAGACCCCACCGTTTCAGAAAAGCATCTATCGCTTCAGTCTCCAGGTCCAGTCTCCAGCTGAAAAATTGAGCAAGAGGTCTGTCCTGCATGGACCCCATCTCTCCATCAGTGCCTGGAAAACATTCTCGTCAAGCTTCCAATCGCTGTCATCCCAGAGAAATCTGGAGTTCCAGTCTGCTACCTCGTTCTGATGGCCTGGCAGGTATTCTGCCGTCACTGATATCTCTCTCTGTAGGCACAGATGCCAAAATTATTTCGCTAGCACCGCTAGCATTCTTGACTGTGTGCCTCCCAGTCTGTTTCTATAATGGAATGCTGACACGTTGTCCATCTTGAGGAGTACGCAACAACGTACCCTCTCCTGTGTCCAGCATTTCACTGCAAAAGATCTTGCTAGAAGCTCTAGCCAATTTATGTGGAGATTTAATTCTTCTCCTGACCATCTGCCCCTGTCGACAGATCTCTGCATCTAGCTCCCCATCCCTACCTGCTGTCATCGGATTCTATCACTAGGTCCGAGGATGAGCCAAATATTGCCCTTCCATTCCAGGCATCCATGTGCTGCAACCACCATAGACAGTGGTATCCGTTGTTCGTAGGATGCTCCCCTCCTGAGGTGTTGTATTTTCAGTCTCTGAAGGGCCCTTTATTGTAGAGGTCTCGGGAATATTGCCTGTATTGTCGAAACTCTCTCAGGTATATCGTCTCTGATGTTAGCCTGTTCCGTATCTCTTTCTTTAAGTTGTTCATCTTGCTCAGAGAGAGATTTAACGTTCCCTGCAGTGTGTCTAGTCTGAAACCCAGAAATTCCATGTTCTGTTCTGCCTGCAGGTCTGACTTCTCCCAGTTTTTTAGGAAGCCCAGTTGTTGTAACAGATCTATAGTAAGTTCTATCTGTTCCTTGATCAGCGTTTTGTCCTGGCACATTATACAAATGTCATCCAGATAAATGATTAGTCTGATCCCTCTCTCTCTGTGGAAAGTCACTACCGGTTTCATCACATTCGTGAAGCACCAAGGGGCCAATGCTAGACCGAATGGTAGGCAGGTGAATTCCCAAACTTGCCGCTGCCAGCGAAACCTCAGAAATCTCGGTTGATCTGCTGCTGTAGGTATGGCCTGATAGGCGTCTTTGAGATCTATTCTCACCAGCCAATCCCCTTGTTTCAAAATGTCTCTCAGCAAGTGTATGCCCTGATTTTTGAAATATCTGTAGACTGCGAACGTCTTTAGTTCTCTTAAGTTTATTATCGGCCTTGTCTTGTGATGGCCTCTCACTATAAACATGTTGCTTATGAAGCTGTCTCCAATGTTTGTCTCCTGTTATAGCATCTTTCCATGCTAGCTCTCCTATTTCTGTATCTAGTAGCTCTTCGTCTGCTGTGCTGAGCCTTAATAATTTCGGCCACCTCTCTTGTTTTGGTAAACTTATCCAATCTATGTTTAAGCCCTGTACGGTGTCTAAAACCCAAGCATCTGAAGAGATTAATCTCCATTTATGTACACATTTCCTTACTCTCCCCCCTACTGCAGGAATATGCGTTTGTGTTTCCTGTGCCTTCTTTCTCACCTGTATTAGGCTGCTGTTGGTTTCCAGGGTGTCTCCACCCTCGCCCTCTTCCTCTTGCTCTTGACGGGAAGAAAAGGTTTGGCTTTCCTTCGTCCTGTTTCCAGTGTTCTCTGTCACTTTGGAACCTGTTACTGTAGAAACGGCTGGAGGAGCGGCCACTGCCTCTTCCAGCCCTGTCAAAAACCCATCTGCCAAATACTCTCTTCAGAGAGGCTTGGGCTTTGTCTATCGCCACATAAGAAGTGACGAATTGCGTTAGCTCTTTAATAAATGCATCTCCAAAGAGCTTCCCTTTCGCTGAAGCTGCTGCCTCAGATATGGCCAACTCACACAGTTTGGGATCAATCTTGGCCAGAATTGACCTTCCCCTTTCCACCATAATCGCACTGTTGGCGTTACCCAGTAGACAAATAGCCCTCTGGTCCCAACCTGATAAAATGGTTGGGTCAATAGGTTCATTTTTATCTTTCGCCTCTTCGGCCATCTCCATTATCTTTGTAATTGATCCATCCACATCTAACATTCTATCTTGATATGATCGCCAGGTTTTGTCTAATCCTTTCTTTATATCCTTCAGGTACCTCCCCATGAACATGACCATGTGGTCATCAATTTCTGGGGTCTATGAGATCCCTTCTGGCAGGTGTGGCCATTTGTTTCGGGCTTCTTTTGCCAGCAGTGTTTGTAGTCTTTTTTTTTATATAGACAGCAATCTTGGCAAGCGGTTCCTATTCCGAGGACCTACAGTTATTGAGTGTGTCCGGATCAAATTTGTCTCCGGCTTCCTCTTTGTCCTCTGTTCTCTTTTTCTTAGGAGTTCTATCTTCTTCTTCTTCTTCTGAAGATATCACTTCTACCTCTTCCTCTGATGGTAGGCTCCCCAATCATCTCCATCATACCCCTCTGAGCTATCAAAGGTGTCCTCATGCAATTTTTGTTCTTTTCTTTTTCGGCTTATAGTCTTTCTTTTGCCCTTATTTTTGCTTTTTTTTATTGTGTTTGGTTTATCACAGAAAAACCTTTACAAAACATTACAAAACTTTATCTCACAAAAGAGACTTACATTTAAGAATGGTTAAAATCTTATATAAGCAAAATAGATCATGTGGAATACATACAACACATAAAAAGAATAAAAACAGTTTAAAAAGGAATAGAAATGGACACATACATAGTGTGGACAAAGCACTTTTAAACCAATCTATACTGAAAATTAGAGCACATCCTGCCTTTTATCTTGACCAAACATACTGAACACTTCAAATAATAACGAAATAAAGAATAGTCACATACTTCAACGATACTTAGGTCATTTTCTCAAGTAGCTTCTCCTCTATAATGCTCAGGAGTTCAACCAGTCTCAAAGTAAGCCTCTGGCTGTTACCCCCCCCGTACATCTGCTCCATAGCGATTCTCTGGTGAGCACAATAGAATTAGAGAGATAGAGATCCAATATCCTACACCTTTTTTCCTCAAAGTATGCACAGTATGCCACCAGATGTTTCAAGGTTTCACAAAAAAGACATAACCCAGTTCCCACCCCCCCTGATGGATTGTCCCAATATTTAGTTCTAGCGTAGGTCGGCAATTGATTTAATTTGGAACGTAGATACATCTTCCTCGCTTTTGGTGATGGAAATTTCATTAAATATTGCACTTTATCCCCCCACATCCTTCAATATTTGCTATATTCAGAGAAGGATTGAAATGTACCGATAGAATCAGACATGATACACAGATAGTATCTTTGGAACTTCTTTTTTAAGCTAGGCAACTGGGCACATAGTGCCTCTGGAGTTTCATTAATAGCTTCAAGAATGCGATTTAGTTTCACTGTCAGTTTGACCATAGAAGGAACCATAGACTCGCTAGCTATTTGCTGAAGCTCCACATACAATGAATGTTTGGGCGGGACTAGAATTTTAATATGATTATTCAACAGTCGCCAATTCCTTTCAACAGAAAAAGGTAATAGACCAATCTCATGGCATATGATCAGATTTGGAATTGTGAGAGCTAAACCCAAGATATTTTTCAAGAGCAAGCGTATAAAGTATGATAGGTTCTACTTTTAATAAGTAGAATTGGATAAGAGGTAACATGCAATATTTTTGCAGGATAATCTTCATTTGCGAGGTCAAGGGTTTGATTTTACTATTCAACAAGTCTTTCCACATCCGGAGAGAATACCTGTTGGAAAGGGTATACCCTAAGTAACGTATTGCAGGTGAGTACTCAATGGAAGCACCATCAAGTGTCCATGCAAATCGTGCCGTTATACATTTACCATCAACAAAGGTCACAATATAAGATTTTGTTGGATTCACCAGCAGATTATGACTCTTAGCAAAGCCTGCAAATAAATGTAATTACTGCTGTAACCCAAAGGGTGTTCTATCAAAGAACAGTAAATCATCAGCAAATCCGATCCAAGTCTCATGGAGCCAAGTTTCACAGGGTAAATTGTGGCATTACTCCATGACTCATAAAAGTCTGATAGGTATAGATTAAAAAGAACTGCCGCCATATTACATCCCTGTTTGACCCCAATTGCAGTAGGTATAGGGTCAGTAAGGGCCCCTTCACAATTAAGTCTGATTCGGTAGTTGGAATTTGAGTGCAACATCGTGATCATTGCCACCAGATGATTAGGAATACCATGCCTGATCATTTTGGCCCATAAAATGTCTCTTATCACGCTGTCAAAAGCAGCCGTCAAATCTAGGGCAGCCATATAAACAGTCCCTGATTTGGCATATTTGGTTTGGGCCCACAAGTGTGACAGGATTGTCGCGTTAAGAGGGCAACCCATATGCTTGTGAAAGCCCCCCTGACAGTGGGACATTAGATCATTTTGTTCAATGTATTTTTGCAGCTGCCCCAATAACAGAAGTGAGAACATTTTAGATGACACATCCATTAATGCTATGGGTCTAAAGTTACCAGGACAGTTAGGTGGACCCTTTTTATCTATAGGTATGATTTTAGCCAATCGCCATGTTAGCAGCACTTCACTGGATTGGGAAGTGAGATCAAATTTCAATTTTTAGGGTTTGGGCCCATTGAACCGTGTCAGCTTTGTAGAAAAATGGCGGTAGGCCATCATGCCCAGCGGTCTTAGAGCACTTGATCTTAGCAATAGCACCTAATGTCCTCAACGGACCACGGGGAGACTCTAGCACACTCTATCTTTTGCTCAGTACCCTTGATTGAAGCAAATCTACAAGGCAGACAATATTTTTCCTTTACATACGACACCCACGCCTCAGCTGATATAACAGATTCTATTAAGAAAGCAGAGGCATCAGTTATCGTACGCAGTGTGGACCGCACCTGCCTAGTTCCGTGTTTTAGGAGATGATGGATCATCTTTTGATTATCCGCAGTGCACAGTTCTCTTTTTTAAAACTTAAGATTATTTTTATAAGCCTGTTTAGTGACTCTTATTTTCTCCATCAAGGCAGCCGAGGGTAAATTATGCCTCTTTTGATATCTTATGTATTTGTTCTTTTCTTTTTTAATTGGGCTAGCCTGCGATTGAAAAGATGGAGATGGGTAACATGTGATCACTAAAGCCCATTAAACTCTTTAGCAAGCAATTTGACATGAAGCAAGATGCGTCTCTCGTTCCTAGCCTCCACATCTGCCAAAATATGGCCGTCGTAAGTCAGACAAAATGTTATTTCAGTGTCTGATTTATTACACCTTATAAGCCTTCAACGGACTACAGGGTTCCATCTTACTGTCAAAAGTTGGCGATCGAGTTCTACATGATTTAAGGAAGGTTCCTCGATAAAATGAGAAAAAGGTAGGCAGAGCACCAGTTTGATAACTATGTGATCTCTGACAGCCGGATCAATAATATTCACAGGTTCTGAGAAATGATAAAGCACTGGTGACACAAAGAAATAGTCTATAAGTGAGCTGCTATTTCCACTAGACCAAGTACAGTTGTGTGGGTTCACCTCTATGTTTAACATTTGAATGACCCATTCAAGAAAAAAATCAACCCATTTTTGCCCATTTAGTCGCAAGATAGCCATGTATTTTCCCACCTTTCTCCCCTTTGCAGTGGTTGAGTCATGGCACAGTGAATTAAAGTCTCCACCGACCACTATTTTTACAAGGGGATTCAAGACCAAGCTTCTTCAGGTAGCAAATTCAATTGGTTATGTATGCTGGTAAGCACAGTGGACACCTTATTCCAATAGATGCAAATCAGTAGGATGCTGATCTTAGGCTCGTCATCAACAGTCAATTGCACATCCAAGAAAGCATCAGAGTTATAGATCCAACTTGTGCATTTACAGGCAGTATTAATCAGAATAGCAAGGCCTGCAGATGGACGACCCATAATACCACGATTTGCCACCTGTGTATAGGATTGGTAGCCCTCTACAACAAAGTGTGACAATTGCATTGTCTTCTGAAGGAGAATAACATTAGGTTTAACATGTTTATCAAGTTTTTTGCACCAACACTGGAAATTCTTTAAACCACAAGAATTCCAGGACACAATTGTTAGATTCACATCGCTACGCGTCTACTGACAAATATTTCTGGGAGGCAGATGTATTCGTTAATGGCTCTAGCCAAGAGAGCCCCGTAATTGCTGATGCAAAGGCAATTAAATGATTCAGAATATTCTCATTAAGCTGAGGGGGTGAAACATTCATAGAAGGACCTACTGTCCACCAACACTGGAAATTCTTTAAATCACAAGAATTCCAGGACACAATTGTTAGATTCACATTGCTACGCGTCTACTGACAAATATTTCTGGGAGGCAGATGTATTCGTTAATGGCTCTAGCCAAGAGAGCCCCGTAATTGCTGATGCAAAGGCAATTAAATGATTCAGAATATTCTCACTAAGCTGAAGGGGCGAAACATTCATAGAAGGACCTACTGTAACCTCTATAGGTGGCAAAGGTGTTTCTACAAAGGTATTTGCATCATCAATGGAAATGAATAAAAAGGGTGTCAAGCCAATGTATATAAATCCATCTCTTTGTTCCCAAATAAGTTTCATAACGAACTGGGATTTATAGTTACAGATCATTCTGTTATTGTTGGATGAGGCAAGTCTGATCCAGTCTATATCATCAGATCTTATAGTGTGAAGAGATGCAATAGCTTGTAAAGCATTCAACATAAAGGCCCTATTTAAGCGGGCATTTCCATGATGGCCCGAGTCACTTTGCCATCCCATAATAGTTGGAGTATCAACTGTAAGCAACATTTGACTGGGAACAGACATCAATGAGTTTCCCCCTCTATCAAGACTCCTCAAGGGAGACAGACCAATCGCAGGGGAGACATTCATCTCCATAGCGGGGGGTGTCGACCCAGTCCCAGCTTCCTCTACCAAAGAAGCCATGACAGACGAGCGAGGCAATGGTTCTTGCGTGTCCACTGCCTTTGGCTTTTGGGTGCATACTAAAAGCACCAGAACCCTGACCCAACGAAGTGCCAATAATGACATTAGATGTTCTTTTTAACCCCGTTAGAGGGTAAAAATGTGAAAGTACTGACTGTTTGTGTGGAACCTTAAACAGGGAAGCTACTGCATCAGAGACATCGTAATCTCCCGTCATGGGTACTGCTACCACACCAGATTTGGGCATCTGTTTTTTTTTTGTTTTTAGTTTTTACCACTGTTTAACTATACCTCATTGGTACGTTGTTTGGGATCTATCCCTTTTGGCTCCTTAAGGTCAAGCAGTGCTTATGACTCCTCATTGAGTTGGTGTAGATCTATAATACTATAATAGCATCATTGCCAGAAATCTTACATATATCTTTCATATGCGTATTATGTTTATCAAATTTAGGAGCGGCTTGGCTTTTCAGCTATTTTCGGATTTAGCGTGCATTCTCTTGTCAAATGCTTTACGTTTTTCTTCTCTAAGGAGTGATTTTTTTCTGTTTGCGAGTCAGCATCACCACAGGTGCCTCGTCGCTGAAAGCCTCCATAAGGGTAAACGCCTTGAATTTCGGCTGACCCACGACCTCTTCAGTTAAATCAATAAGGTCAGTAAGGGCTGAGGGACTATCAAGAAGTTCCTTATCATTTTGTGAGCTTGGACATTGCTCCCTCTCCTCAGTGAGTTGTGTAGTCGGTGCTTTGGAAGTGCCTTGTAAGTGTTGGGCAAGTGCCTTGTAAGTTCTTTTGCCCTTACTCTTCCGTGGCGAGCCCAGGGGTTCTTGCCTTTCTCGGCATTGCAGTCTTTTTTCCTTCCCCCTTTGTCCATTCCTGTACGCCTTATCCCCTTCAGCTCTTCCATTCCTCTAGAGAACTTAATCCAGTCCCCCAAGACCGCCAGCTGTTGCAAACTGTGCCGCATAGAGTGACTCATGTCCAGTTGCAATATCTCCCCATGTCAGGTTGCAGTCTTTTCTGGCTCACCTGAGCCCTGCTTTCATCGCTTGAGCTGGACATACTCGGATTGATTGGGGACAGTAGGGCCACTGTATAAAATTGTCACAGGTATCTTGGGCCTGTACCCGTTTTAGTATCTTTAGGGCAACTTGTATTCTTAATAGGCGTGCTAAATGTCATTTTTCTTTGTTTTTGTGTGGCTGTTATGGCTTTTTTGTTCACCAGATGGCGCTGTTTTAGTGTTAATACGCTCCTTTCACACGCTCTGAACCACATGATCACACACTTTGATCTGTGTCTACAGAACGCTCTGATGCTTTCGCTCTAGGATTCCTTTATCTCTCGTTCGATCGAACGATGTGAACTGCCAAGCATAGCTCTCTAAAACTCTGTCGGTTTCACCAAAGTGCAGGCCAATCTGTACTACATCATGGAAGTTACAAGCGAGGAGCATCAGAACCTTAAAGAGTCACCGGCGTTCTCCTTGCACTTCTGTGAAAGCAGTGCCTTCTATGTTGACTTCATAAAATTACTTCTCCTAACTAAACATTACGGATATGCTCCGCCGCTACTCCTGAGAGCTGCACGCTTATCCCTTGCTGTGCTTGCATTAAGCTTCAACCAATAATATTACCACAAACCATTATCACATTCACACAATGAAGTAAGAATAACGTTCGGTACTTAACTCGCTGCCCGAGCAGCAAAGAAAGAGGAAGGACACAGGATTGCGAAGGAGGATCAAGGACTGTTTATGTGGTGATTGGTGGAAATAGTCACATGGTTTTGTTTTTTCCTGAACACAAAAGAATGAACTACACTCAAAGATTTTATTGGGAAATGTAGTTTTGGTGATGATATTCTTTTATGGTTGAAATTGTTATATTTGAATGCTGCTTGTTTTTCCATTGAAGGAAGAGAAGCATAATACGAGCCTCAATGTCTTGACATAGAATTGCACTCTCTTTTGGAAAAAGGTCAATAAAAATGGAAGAAAAAAAGACTATTTTCTTTCCAATTCATGATTCGGGGGTAGAAACATTTTGCAAACGGTTTGGCACGTGCACAGTATGGAATTTGAAAGCTGAATGGTTCATAGACACACAGATCCTCAATCACATATAAATATATATATATATATATATATATATATATATATATATATATATATATATATATATATATATATATATATATATATACTGCAGAAATCCTTACATTTCCTCATTGCTTTGCAGACAAATTCAGGTAGACGCAGCAAATGCTTTGTCTACCACATTTGCTCATTGGCACTATTGCCTATCAAAATCTTTTCCCTTTGTGTTTTCTCTTTGCTGTACCTTGTTTTCTGTCTTTTTGTTTGTTTTATATTCTGTTTTGTTTTTCATTCCCTTTTAAAGGATTTTCTGATCCTTCATATTTTATTTTTTATTTTATTGTTTGTTTTTTCCTTTTTGATTATTTCAACATCCCGATGCACCCTCCAGTGATGAAGAGATTGACCATGTCACTGTTCCTGTAGACCCAGAAGACTTCAAGTTAGTATATCAGCCAGCTCCACCCAAGAAGTACCACCACAGGAGCTTCACACCTTCCCTTTGCTGGTAGTACTTTAAGGTGCCTAAAGACACTCCACTACCAGGCGTCGAGTAGGCTAAGTATACATTTTCTGGCAAGGTCTGCAGGAAAGGATTCTCCACAGTTCCTGCACAAGCCCTGGGCATCACAGCATTTATCAAGTACCTGATCCGTTACCACTGGTGGCAAGTGAATGAATGTTTCAGGATCAGGTTCCGGCAACAGGAAATCCACCTTGGTTGCAATACAATGCAACCCACCGCCAGACCAGCAATGCCACAGGGAGAAGCAGGACCATTGTCACCAGCTGTGTGATCTGCTGAACCCCTCCATCAATTTCATCTGGCACCAATGATGGGAGTGTTGCCCCTGCCACCCCAGTGTTGGGTCCCTCCATGCCAATGCAGGTCCCCAGTAAGTGGCGTTTTCACCTGCAGGAAGTGCTATATGCCAATAGCACTACATGCAACAACTTTCAAGGCAATTGAGGATGCCAGGGTGGAGAATGGGTGAAATTTCCAATAGTTTATTATTATTTTTGAGAGTTTTTACAATTTGTGTCAGGTTTGTTTTTACCTGACAGTTAAATAAAAAAATATACACCTATAAAACTTGTTTAAAAAGGTGGCTCTACTTTCAACCTACATCCACTACCTCCTCCATCTTATCCTTAAAACCCCACAACTGTTCTTGTCAGAACAATCATGAAAGTTCAAAAAAAGATCTAAGCTGGTGAGGTGGGTTTAATATTAAGCACCACAACAATGGGCTAGCCCTACCGGTAATTGCCCGTTGGCCAAGTTAAAGGCCCAAATGAAACAAGGGTCCCTTAATGTAGTCAGCGGTACCGTTACAGGCATCAGAAAGTATGGCACGGCACAATGCCAAACTGCAAGGGCATATTTTGTTTTTAATTGCACACCTTTATCACCATGTAGTTGCTAATGGTGTTTAATTGGAAAAAACACACTTATCTTGCGGCACACTTCCGCAACATGTCCTGCTTCCTCAAATCCATTTATTCTATTGATGACCATTACATCATCAACAGAGAAATGGACTTCAGAAGGTACAGCAGGGCCAAGCACGACACTGCAAGGTAATATATATATGTATATATATATATATATATATATATATATGTGTACAAATATGGCAAAAACTGTTAGTCGTTTAAGCATCCAGTAACAGACGAAACTGTGGAGATCCGGAAAAGAATTACATTCAACACAGAATTTGTTGTGTATGCCTTAATATGTGTTTGTCAAAAGTGGTATGTTGGAAGCATGAAGTGCAAATTAAAGATAAGAATCCAACAACATGTCAGAGCCATCCTACATAATGACCCTAACTATCAAAATGGCCAAACATTTTAGTGACTGCTATCAAGGACATATGGAAAGTTTCAGTTTTTTTGGCATTTGTCTAGTGGACATTGGGCCTCGAGGTGGCAATTGTGAGCTTATGCTCAGACAAAAAGAAACATGTTGTATTTTGGACTTTGAAAGAAAGCAACCAAGTGGTCCCAATGTGGATGAGGAACTGTACACTTTTTTAGGAACATGAAACGAGAGACTCCCATAATGCATAAAGTACACTACTGAAGTATGCAGGTATTGACCGGATCAAAATACTTGAAAAAATAACTGAGGTAGAAAATAAATTGAAACTAATTGCAGAAAGTGAGAAAGGCAAGAAATTAAAGGTGAACATGGAGAAAAGTCTTGGAGAATATGAAGAGGAAATCAAACGAAGAAACAAAGAAAATTTCTGCGAGACAAAGAGGATTACGAGATGGGAAGGGTATATACCTTCGCACGAAGGTTTGATCAACTCAGAAAGACAACTATGAGCAAACCATGAATGTCAGTTAACACACAGGAGGGGGACATAAGTGAACACTCTTCAGCTTCTGAATCAGACATCACAGGTAGTGAGAGCAAGGAACCAAGCATTCGTCTACATTTGTTAGACGGGATGCGCTTGCTACAAAAGGACGGACAAACAAAAAAGCAAGCAAGAGGCGGAAATCAAAATCTGGGCAGAGGCGGCCGAAAAAAACAAGGGAGGGGGTCAAGGGGCAATGGGCACCACGAACAATACCCTGGCCAGATCGCTGCACTCTGGCAAGTAGACAAGACCTGTTTGGATAGTAAAGGAAATTTGAACATCATCAACTTATTAGACCATGTTTTGACTCCAAACCAACATAAAATACTGAGTCTGGGATTGAACGTCTGTCCAACAGCTGACAATGACTACATACAAACCCGACTAGATTTCGATAAATTCATATGAAAAATACGCCTCAAGAAATTCTTTGCTACCAACACCCTGATGTCATGTTCTCAATATCGGGACAAAAGAGGATGGACAGAAATACAAATAGGAGATCTGGAAATATCAGATTTGGTGGCATTAGAAAAGGATCTTCCGGATGATACTGAAGAAGTGGCAATAGATCTGGAAGAACTCAATATAAGAACAGATGTGACTACTAAAAGCAAATTGAAACAAAAGTCCAAATTTAACCCAATACCTAATACTGGGGGTAGCATTGAAGCATTCCAGAGCCTCGTGATAGAGGATTTTAAAAGTCTACGAAAGAAAAGGCACGGAAGAACTACCAAAGACAATATGTCAAGAAATGATAAAATTGCATTACAAGAAATTCAAGACCCCCAGAACTGCATCATTAAACCCTCAGACAAAGGGAGAAACATAGTTCTGATGAACCGTAATGACTACATAGCAGAGGCATACAAGCAGTTACACAACAAAAAGTGCTATGAAAGAATGAATGCAGATCCAACAACTACGTTGGAAACTAAGTTAAAATAATTTCTGGAAGAATGGGAAATGTAGGGTATTCTCACGGAAGATAATTGCAAGTTTCTGGAAACCAAAAACTCTATCACTCCGACAATTTACTTTCTCCCGAAGGTCCACAAGAGTATGAAAAAAAACCCTGGAAGACCTATTGTGTCCCGGACAGGCTCTGTCTTCGAGAACATGTCCAAATATATAGATGAGGTCCTATTCCCTTTTGTAAGTTCTCTTCCATCATACATTAGAGACACCACTGATTTCCTTAGATGGATTAACGAGATTCCCTAGGATTCTGAGTACATAATGGCCACAATGGATGTTGTATCCCTATATACGTCAATAGGACATGAATATGTGAAATCATCATGTCAGCACTTCCTCAGTTCTAGGTCATTAAATTATATGATATGATATGATATGATATGGCATTTATAACACGCCTATACACAAGTGTTTGAAACATACACAGATGGTTCTACAAATGATAGATCTCTGTCTGACTAACAATGTGTTTCTGTTCAATGGGGAGTTCTTCCGACAAGTCCAGGGCACCACATCTGTGCCGTCGTATGCAAACTTAACGATGGGCGCCTCAGAAGAATGCAAAATATGGTCTGAAGAGAATCACAATACAGATAATGTGGTCCTGTGGCTTAGATATATCGACAACCTATTCATTATTTGGAAAGGCACAGAGAAGGGCTGGCTCAACTTTGTTGGTCTGATGAATTTGAACAATCACAATCTAAGGTTTACAGAGACTCATACTAAATCATTTCTAACTTTTTTAGATGTAAATTTGAGGGTGGTGGATCAAAATTTGACATGCCAATTACATAGAAAAGTCACAGGATCTAACACTCCACTACATGCGACAAGTGGACACCCAAAGAATTTAATACGGAGTGTCTCCAATGGCGAATTCATCAGGATACGGCGCAAAAGCACTACACTTAATGCATACAACTCAGAAAGCAAGATCACAGCACAAGGGTTTACAAATCAAGCATATCCAAAAAAGGTTATCAAAAGAGCATATTTGAAGGCCAGACTATAAAATAGACAAAGCCTATTGACAGGATCTCAGAAAGAACTAAATCCTAATATAAAGAATAAGGATACCACACAACTAATTTTAACGTTTGACAATCAGGCAGTTATGCACATACTGCAAAAACATTGGAAAATCCTGCTGGCAGACAGAGATCTCGTATGCAATCTGAACAAAAGACCAGACATAACCTTCAGAAGAAATCATTTGTTAAAAGACACATTAGTGCAAAGCTTTATGAATCAGAAAAAAGAAAAGAACTCAAGCAGTTGGCTGATAAATCAGAGGAATGGGTTCAGCAAGTGCATGAAGTGCAATGTGTGCAAATATGCCAAAAACTGTTCATCGTTTAAGCATCCAGTGTCACGGAATTCCCCCCTTCTCACCTGAGATCGCTCTTTGCAGGATTTCTTGGAGGAAGTCTTCTTGCGCACAGATCGGGTTTTGTACAAGCCCGCGTGAGTCTTCTCTGACTCCAGCGTGCGTTCAGCGTTCCAGGATACTCGGATGCTCAGGACGTCCAGGAAGCGAGGAAGAGTACACGAAGGAGGTACAAGAAATCCGGGAAACAAGGTAAGAGATGAGGGAGGAATGTATTGGGAAATTAGAGGGTCTGGGAACCAAGGACAGGAGAATAGTTCAGCGAACTACGGAGTACACGTCTAGTCACTACCAGCGATAGCGTTGAGATGCGCGGGGCCGTGGGGCGTGGTCTACTTGTAGAATGTGCTACGTCTGACGTGAAAGCTGGTGCAAGGCGTACCACGTTAAACGGCCATGTTGGGAGTATGAAAGAGTGCAAGCCACGTTGTGACAAGGACCAGGAAGTCCAAAAGTAGCGCGTTCTGTGGATCATGACATCCAGTAACAGACGAAACTGTGGAGATCCAGAAAAGAATTACATGCGACGCAGAATTTGTTCTATATGCCTTAATATGTGGTTGTCAGAAGTGGTATATTGGAAGCACGAAGAGCAAATTAAAGATAAGAATCCTACAACATGTCAGAGCCATCCTACATAATGACCCTAACTATCCTATGGCCAAACATTCTAGTGACTGCCATCAAGGAAATGTGGAAAGTTTCAGTTTTTTTGGCATTTGTGTATTGGACATTGTGCCTCGAGGTGGCAATCGTGAGTTTATCCTCGGACAAAAAGAGACATGTTGTATTTTGGACTTTGAAAGCAAGCAACCAAGTGGTCACAATGTGGATGAGGAACTGTACACTTTTTTAGGAACATAAAACGAGAGACTTCCTTAATGCACAAAGTATACTCAGTTTACAATTTATTGGCAGCCCGGTTGGAAAATTTGAACAATACTATAAATGATCTGGTTTTGATAGTGTCCAACAGTTGGACATGGATTTTATCTGTTATAAATGTAGGTCTATGGAGAGTGACATGGATTTTAATCTCTTTTTTCTTTTCTATTTTTCTTTTCTCTCTTTTTCACTTAAGTTTTTGTTACTTGAGTTCTTTTTCTTATTTTTCCTTCACACTGTATGGTTTTGGAACTCTACGGGTATGGTAGAAGTTTCTGTCATTGTGACAGAAACTTGGTCAGGAATTGGTAAATGGTAAAAGTGAATTGCCTAATTAAGAGTATATAAATATCCATGAATACTACCAAGGCTATAAAACAAAGGCTTGCACTATGCATGTGAAGACTATGCAGTATAACTGAATGCCGGCAAAAGAGGAGTATTGGATATTTGGCTGTGGTTTTAGATTAATGGCATGTCAACAATTAGCACTATGCAACTTTTAGCAATTGTTGTTTATAGACAAAATAACGCTGCCAGCAATTGTGTGCATGCAAATTGTTAAGGTATATAGACCATTGAGTCTATGAAGCATTATATACTTTTTACAGCTGCAGAGTTTGAATGCAATGTTTACTGTTATGAGCACTAAGCACTTTGAACAGCTGAGGAGGTCAAATGGAAGTTCCAAGCTGTTAGCGATTTTGCACATTAAAACTGCCTAGATATAGAAATAATTGCTTCTATGTACATTGTGTACAGCGTTAGAGTTTGACCATAATATTTGCTGCTATGAGCACTATGCACTTTAAATAAGCTGTTAAAGTTTGAATGCACGTAAAAAACTGCTAGCGATTTTGCACATTGGAATTGACCAAACATAGGAATTATTGCTGCTATGAGCACGACACACTTTAAACAGTTGCTGTATTTTAAATGCTAAAACAGTTTAACGATTTGAGTATTAGTTTCATGATTGAAATTTCACAAGAACAACAGCATGTACAATTCTATGGTTAGACTGCTAATGTAGATATTATTGACAACATTATAGACTTGGATTGTTACAGAAAGGACGTAATTGCAGGCTTAATCAAGATGCAACTTCCATAAGAAACAATATGCATTGTATTAAACTATGATTGTTGAAACAGTAATTATGTCAGTGCCAGCACTATGCACTTTATGGTGGTAATGTTTATAATCCCAATAGCCAATTCCGTTAGAGCATGAATGTCAGCATGAGGATGTTATACTTTTCGGGCAAATAGGACTACATTTTCACTGCATCAACATGGCCGCCATAAAACTATAGAAATTGGCTATGTTGGTAGTCCTTCCTCTATACTTACCTTCCTCCCCGAACCTTGGATTTCCTGTTTAAAATGTGCATGGGTGTGATGGGAAAGTGGTTGTGATCAAGCGGCGAGAAAGCTGCAGAACATGTCAGCTCCAGGAACTTGTTGCCACTGAATGGGAGCATCGCATTTACTCGATGATTTTACTTGTATTGCTTCAGCTGTGATTCGAACATTCGGAAGGAACGTAAAATAAAGAAAGTTTGTTTGTTTAAAGTCACACGGATCCTGATGTCCTTACTTCCAACCACAGAGAGTGCTGCTCATCTGACTGACTTGTGATCAGTTCCAAAGGAATATATATACATACATACATATAGTGCTAAGGGTCATTAATTGGAACAGAAACACAATTACCTTGCGGCACACTTCGGTACCATGCCCTACTTCGTCAAATCCCATTTTCTCTATTGATGACTGTTGCATCATCAACAGAGAAACAGACTTTGGAAAGTAAGGCACAGCGCCGCACCGCAAGGTAATTATTATTATTTTTATTTAATTGGAAAAGAAAACACAACAAGACTTATACCAGAGAATACAGTCCACGTTCCAATCATCCTGATTTTCTAGCGCCCCCTACCACAAACATAATGAGGAAAAAAATCCAACCTTAACTTTACCTTATGCTACATCATTCCCCAATCCTCCTGAACTCCTTTTCATATAAGTATATACATAACACAGTTAACTCAACACCATCAACTTCAAATATTCAATCGGAATCAAGAATCACATTTCCCGAGCCAATACTCATACATTTTATACTTTTGGAAAATAAACTTCTCCTTTTTTTCATTGTATACTCTTCATTACTCACGTCTTACAAATCCAAAATTAATACAACATAGTGTCGATTTATCTCTGTGCCCACTGCCTCTTCCCCAACACTAATCTACCTCCTGTATACCCCTCAGACCCACCCTTCAAAGAAATCAAACACTAAACAATCCTAAAAGCAACCTTTCAAACCTCTGTACAAATCCGACTTAGAGAAAAGCTCTGTAAACAACACTGGATTGAGCACCCCTTCAGATTGTATACTCTTCATTAGTTATAGCTAACAAATCGAGAAATCATGCAAAATAGTGAAGATTTATCACCCATGCCCATGGCTTCTTTCCCAAAACTCGACACAAACGTTGTTCCTGGTGGATGAATGTACATCATTCATTTCAAATAGCTACACATTCAAATAGAAAGAAGAAAATCAATTCCTGGGTATCAGGTTACAGACAGTGGATTAACTCACACAGAATTATTTAAATTATTATTATTTCTTTCATTTTAAAATCATTTTTAGACAATATTTTTTCATTTCACAAATAATGTTTTCATTATCATTTTCATGTCTTTGAGAGAGACATTATACCCAGTGATAATTGAGTAAATAGAAGTGCAGTAACCAATAGCAGCCGTGAATTTAAGAAACCAGGGTCAACGCTATTTGTGTGAATACAAGTTTATAACACAAATGTCCTTGATATAAATCAAGAAGCGTTTCGGCGAAGCAAATGTATTCGCCTTCCTCACGACCTGGTAATATGGAGAAAAAGAAAAATATTAAAAACACCAGACTTGGGAGACAAAAAAAATGAGAAGAGGGCAAAGGGATGAGGATGTATAGAAAACCCCTTCTGTGAACACATATAAATGGCCCACCGTTGTAATCCAATAGGGATGAAAATACACATACCTTAATTTTCACGATGTCATACATGAACACGCATCAGGGCCTGGAAGTTAAAGTGGAAAACCATATTATTCAGAAGGGAAATACATTACAGTAATGAGTTTGCTAAATGGCATGTGATGTATTCACTGGGGCAGCAAGGCACAAGCACGTACCATGTGTTAAAGAATGGATACCTGCAAGCAATGCAGAAGCCTTCTGAAGAATATCAACTTATGACGGGCAGTATGTTGCATGCAGCGCCATCTCTGAAAGATAATAATTAACGATTTAGACAGTTGTGAGCATGAGGTGAGAGTGCAATGCTCAACATGAAAGTTCAAAAATATGGGCGTTCGGTTACTTACCAGAGAAAATTAGCAATGGTTCATAGGGGGGACACTGGGAAGTGCCACGTCAGTTGTGGGCCAACATGCGGGTGTGAGCTCGGATGCCAGGACCTTGTTTAAAGGTTAAAAATGATATCAGGACATCATAAAACATGGAGTTGTCACATCACAAATGGAAATATGTGACGTCAATAGTATGGTGCCGCTGTGGGCGCTGCCGTGTGGGGCAGAAGTTGGAGACTATATAAGGACAGTCTAAATACATATCCATGTTATGATGACATTAAGACTACGATTAGTTATAGCACTTGGGGGGTAACCAGAGCACGCAGATAGTGATCATATAAATGAACAATAGTACTGATTCTTTTACATAAAGTCACAACAAAACAGAGCAACACGTGTTGAAATTATGAATTACCTGAATGACGACAGTTTGAATAAACTGTACTCTGCGTTCAAAGGTACATAACAGTAAAATATAAATTCTGTGTAGCATTGGTCATTCCTTTCAAGGGTATTCATATAGCCATGACGTTTGCTTAGTCTGCATAGATACCTGATATGTCAACCCGTGTTCGTATAACCATAGCGCTTGCCTAGCCTACATGAATACCCGATGTTTCATCCATATAGTGAATTGCTAATTTATATTGTATGGTCAAGTTTATAACTAGCCAAATGTAATAAGGGAGTTTTTGTAGTGGTAAAAAGCGAATGGAGCAAGAGAAAATGTTGGATCGCTGCGCTGATCTGGTGGTCTTGTTGCAAGTTCTTTCTGCTGCCTGATTGATGGTTTCCAAAGAGCATTGCCCAAATGCCAGTCTAGCAAACAATAAGGCACATCATCAATTGGTTAATATGCGAGAGATTATCACTCTAATGCGCCAACTCATTCATCTGTTAAATAAAAAACTTGTTTACTCTTTATGGTGAGTCAAATCGAGTTTATTTCCATAATGTTATCGTCACACTGGTCAAGATTTGACTTTAAGTTCTAATTCCACAATACAATTTATAATGTTCAGTGTTCTTTTCACACTGGTCAAAGTTTGTCTTCAAATTCAATTTCGAGTGCAATATAATTTCAAAGTACAATTCTATTCATTTTATCACTTTCTCGACACGTGTTTCCCCATTGTCAATCCCAATGGTTCCTCAGGAGAAAAAAGAAAAAAATAGTTTTGCTCCTTTTAGTTTGACTGATAATTCTTAAATTTCTTTTTCCATTATACTGATTCGACAAATTGTTGTTTTGTCTAATCTCTTCTCAAAGAAAAGAATCCTCAATTATGCTTTGTTTAATACTGCTTTCTGTTCAAAAACAAAGTTTCTAGGCCTTGGTAAGCCTCTCCCTTGTCCTCGGCTGCTTTCGCAAGCTGCTTTCCTCATAATTGAGGATTCTTTTCTTTGAGAAGAGATTAGACAAACAACAATTAATTCCAGTATAATGGTAGCAATCTGTATGATGGTCCGTGGTTGGCAACGATAAATCAGAATCCAGTATGAAACAGTAGCAATCCGTAGAGTAGTCTGTGGTCAGCAATGGTAAGTGTAATCCAGGAAGAAATAGTCCGGTCGTTGAAGCCAAGAGGACAAAGACAAGGGCAATCCAGGGACGTGAGCGTGGTTTCAAAGTTCCAAAAGACACAAACGAAGGAGTACGTAACAAACTGTGTAGAACAGCGGATAAGCACAGAACTGCAGTGCTAAGTTCCTTTTAAACGTGCAGCCGCGTGATCATGTAACCGGAACATGACTCGATCACGTGAGCGAGTCCGCATCACCTGACTGCTGTGATGTGTACCGCTGACCACGCTCCTTCTCCACGGAAACCGCAACCTTCAATGCGGCCCTAGGCACCAAGTATGTCGGGAATGACATGTCGGCAACCCTTCTGCCAAAGGGGATACGCAGCACCGTACACCGAGATGTCGCTGCTGGGTGTGCACATGAGGAATCAGGTAGGTGTACATAAATCAGAGGGGCTGCCAGGAGTAACTGGGTGCATGGGGGAAGGCATGACAGATATCCTCCATGATTTAAGTTGTTCAAACATCTGTGACATCACAGGTTAGGGTATAAGATGTACATGTAAGGGGTTATTGGTGGAGGGGTGATTGTTGTATATCTGACCGTAACTGCCAAACGTCATTGCTTCTTAGTATCTGAATTGCAAATACTACTTCTTTTAAAATAACGTTTTTTTCAAGAAAGTGTAAACCTTTTTGTAAGCCAAGGTACATATAATGCATGAAAACCATAATTTCATAAGACAAAGTGTTATAGTGAATTGTGGTTTAAAAAAATATGCTTCAGCCATGTAAAAACACCCACAATGTTATACCTTTTTGTTGTGCCCCGGCATACTCTGTGGCCATATTATGAGGGCACAGTGCACAGACCATGGCCTCTGGTCGAGTACCAGTAACAGTAACCATACCTGCAGGAGGCTCAGAGCATAGCATCTAAGCAAGGGGTCGTTTTGGGGGTAATACTGTTTAAGACTACAAGCCACACAGTGAAGGAACTCATGTAAATGGCCCAATTGAGCCAAAATAACAAACCCACTTTGACTAAAAGACTGGGCCACAGTAGCATGTTGGGCCTGCACTTTGAAGATTGCCCTTTTGCCCCATAGGCCACACCGATCAAGCTTGAACTGTCCTTCCTTTAAATAATACATTTGGTTTATGCAATATTTAAATCAAATTACTGCCTGATTACTCTGATTTCGTTTTGCCTGTTATGTGTAATCAGTATGTTTGCAAACTTGGTGGAATGTCTGAGAACATTTAGCTTTTTCCAATATAAAATAATCTTTTTTTACATACATAAACATATGACACTCATAAAATGTGCACATCTAAAAAGCACACCAGGGTACGAAACATAAAAAGGTGTGCACCTAGCACAAAGCACCTGGAAAGCACTGCTTTGCACCGGACCCTGCTGCTGTTGCTTGGACGTTTGTTTTCAGTTCGGAATTGAAATTGGATCCTTAATACTTTACGAGCCTGTGGCTCTGCCCCTTTTGTTCACTAATTCTCAAAAGGAGGCACTCGCGCGGACCAGCACGGCCGCACCTATTACAAAGCACCTGGAAAGCACTGCTTTGCACCGGACCCTACTGCTGTTGCTTGGACGTTCGTTTTCAGTTCGGAATTGAAATTGGGTATATTACCTGTTTTAACTACTGCTCTCTCTTCTTGGACTAAGTGGACTTATATTTAGTACTTCTTAGTTATATTTACATCATTTTTCTTTTGTTTTTAGATCCTTTATACTTTACAAGCCTGTGGCGCCGCCCCTTTTGTTCACCAATTCTCAAAAGGAGGCACTCGCGCGCACCAGCACGTGCGCACCCGCTGCGCTGTGGCGCCGTGGTCCCCTGGTGCTAATTCAGTGCAATTTTCATTTGTGCTTTATTTTGTTTGTCTGTTTTTAGGCAGTAACCGCCCCCTCTTATTTTTTCTTTTGAGCAATTTCTTAATATTTGAGCACGTTTTTACCACTGCGATTATAGTTTTTCACGAGCCGGAGGATTGTGAATCATTCAATGAGGCGAAATGTATATACTCTGAGAACAGATATGCCGCCACCAAGGATCGAATGGCACACTGCACCTGATGTGGAGAATGCTGGCATTGCTCTGAAAAAATTAGCAGGCCTTCCCCCTGCCTGCTCAACACCGAGGCCTCGTTCATATGGTAAGAAACAAGGCAGAAATTGTGAATACCACGGACATTAGAACTTTTTACTCGCCAACAGTGCCCAAGGGTGCTCCCTTAAATATTGGCAGACCACAGGACACTTTTCAATTTAGTGGCGGAGACGCGACGGCTGCTCCTCCCGCTGCGCAATTTGAACATGATGTGATTGAACTAACTGCTTGCAATATATCATTGTCTGATAGTACTGTTTAAGAGGGGAATCCTTGGCACCTGACGCCTTAGAAAATTCTGGGTCACAAACTGAGGATGATGAAGATGTTGCAGTCATAGACTTAAACATATCAAACTTAGATTCTTCAAAACAAGTTCTAATGGAAAAATGATCATTCTCACCAAAACGTGTCATTTTCTTCAAACATATCTGAAATTACACATCGAAACAAAAGTGTAATATCCTCTTTTCTAGCTCCAACTCCCCGTTAGCAAAATACTAATGGAACGCAACATGTAATGATGGTGTATCAAAGCTATTAGCTGTTACTTTTGATGCAATGCAAACTACTGTGAATACTACAATGAAGCTATTTGATAATTTAAATGACAAAATGAACATACAAAGTACTCAATTTGCTTCCATTTTAGCATGGGAAATAAAACACGGCATACTTCACTCTGAGAGAAGTATAACATCAGAGAGGCCCTGTAAAAACTTGGCTTATACAAAATATTTAGATAAAGCTACCTCACCCTTGATAATAACACCATTGGAATGTGCTAAAATAAATGTAAGTGCCAATGAGTTGCAAGCCGTTTCCTCTTTACCATGCTTTCCAAATATCATTAGCAACGTCTCTACAAGCTCGTCAAATGATGTGCTGTTTGACAAAAGCTGTATTGAAATAAAAGCTAATTTAACAAACACAAATAACGCATACGCAATCTTTTCCAAAACAAAGAATGTGGAAAAAAAGAGTAGTTCTGCAAAAGGCATTTGCAAAATGGAAAAGAAAACCAAAAATATCAAAGGGAGCTAGCAATCGATGACAGCTGCCTCTAAACAATTTATTAAACCTATGAAGGTTCCAGCTACTAATTGTCAAATAGCATCCTTAGTAGTTTCCAAAAAATATATGCTATTAGCTCAAGCTCGAAAATCCAAATCAGGCGCTGTAGGAAATTTGGAACAATCGGTTGTTTCCTATGAGCCTCTAGATGACCTAGTTAAAGCCGTCCAACATCAAACTAGCTTGTCTAAACCAAAGTTACATGGTCCTGTTGCTATCCTTCCCCCTGGACTACCACATTCTCCTCTCCAATGTGATGAACAAAAGGAAAATGAGCTACGACGCTAAGAAATTAGGAGAGAAGTTGATGCATATATGTCACAATGTTCAAATACGAGAGATCTGAAGGCTCCTGTGCCTCTTTATCAACCCTTAAATGTTGATAACATGAAAGTAGGTAATAGACATATATCCTCTTCTGCAATACAAAAACTGACTTATAGTAGTGAACGAAAAGTGCAACTCTGTAAAAAATCCTTCTTGTAGCGAGAATCACTTGAATCTAAATTTGCCTAATAGAACCTCTGAAATTAACAGTTCTGGACTGAGTAAATCTGCATCTCATTCTGAGAGCTCTGGTGTGGAGATAGCCTGCATGTTACAGGCCTTACTGCCAAAACATCCTGGGAAAGTGAGTGAGAAATTGCCACTCATAAATATTGCCAAAGCATCACCTTTGTCAAAGGTGCAAAACCAAGTAAAGTTCACCAATAAAAATATTTCATCTTTGATCCTTGGTTGCCGGCCAGATCCTTATCCGCAATATGACCTAAATCGGAATAGCATCATGGAATTATTTTAGGATGTTCCATTTCTTGATATTAACAGCTCAGACATCGAACAGGTAGAGTTCATAAACAAAACGCTCTTAAGCACTGTAAGATTTTGCTTCCGCTCAAGAGTTGTGAGAAATGAAATATCATATGGCAATCAAAAGGGAAGTTATTTGATATGGGCTTTGTCCTGCTATCTGGTCCTTTGGAAATTCCATTATATATCTTTTCAACATATTGGAAAGCCATGAAAAATGTTTGCCACATTTTAGGTAATCTGTGTGAAATGATGCCATGAACCAAGAAGTAAGGTTTATTTCCTCTTTTATTCAGGATACATGTAATGCCCCACTTCCTTTCCTCTCTTAATTCTCTCCTTTCTAAAGTTGCACATTCTCCTTCTTAGTTCTACATTCTGCATTCTAAAAGCATTAGAATGCAGAATGCTACAAATATCCCCTCTTTACCTATTTTACAACTATAAACAATGAATGAAGCTGACTATATAATGCAAAAGTCTAGCATATTTAAACTGAAACAAAACATGTTCTAATGTCCAGTGGTCGAAGTATACAAAACGAATGTTCCCAACTGGCCTGCCCCTGCTCTTCACAAACCCCATCGCCATGCTCCCCCCATGCACAAGCCAACCCCCCAAACCAACACACCTGCAATTTAAGGGAAGTGCATGTTTCAACTTCTTCCTACGCTTTTATCTAAAACCAAACCATTCCAGAAAAATGTCTTTTTAAAATAAGAGTATACGTACAATAAAACCTTTTTTTTTAAGTAGAGGAACACTTTCCGATAAATCTCATTTCACTACTGAACATACTCTCCCAGATATAGAGGTATATGTCACTGTCTTCTAGGATGCTCAGTTAAATCAGCATTCAAACATTGTACATAAGATGGAACTACTTTCTAATCATTATGAGAAATATTCAGGCCACTTGATCCCATCAACATCATTTTCTCATTAGCTGAATTCCTTTCTGTACTCTTACCAGCTCTAATAAGATTACAAACCCTACAATATGATTTTGTCATAGCTCCATGCAATCTTTTTACTACTCAAACAGGTTCCGACCAATTTGAGCAACCATCCTACCTTACTTGACGAAGTTTAATATGCACCCTATCTCCCAAACAGCAACAACAGCAACAAATGGATCGCCAAAGCTCAAAGCGTAATAAAACAATAGGGATGAATCCTAGGACATCGCTAAAAATAAGCAGAGGCTCTATAGAGGAAATCATCTGCAAAATTCACAAGTGTCACACCTCGGCGCCGTTCCACACTACGACCCCGTGCTTCCTACTTACCTCAGGGCCGACAGCGGAAAAGGACATCTGGCAAAACTATTGCGCTTCGCCGTTCTGTTCGACATTCTGCAGCGCCATTCTTGATGAAGTGGAGAATGCCATGGAGGCTAACGACTACTGCACCAGCCAGACGGTTTCGAACTACGATTCCCATGAAACCTAAGGGAATTCGTAGTCCATAACATCACGTGTGCCTCCCCTCACTTGGCTCCACCTCCTCAGTGATTTAAGCGGCTGCAGCCCGGAGGACGCTGCTTCTGTTTGAATGTTACAGCGGGCGCTTAAGTTCCGTCCTTATCGCCTTGTTCCTGAAGCTCCTCTTTTCAGTTTCCAGTCTGCTCCAACGGAATACTGTTTCCTTCTCCTTCATTCCGTGCTCCCGTGTACCGAACTCTCCTTTTGAACCAAGGACTGCCTGTCTGCTGTTTGTTACCTTCTTGCTCGCCCGTGTACCGACTTGAGGATTGTTGTAAGGACTGCCTTCCTGCTGATTCTGTTACTTTCCTGCTCGCCCGTGTACCGACTTGAGGATTGTGGTAAGGACTGCCTATCTGCTGATTCTGTTACCTTCTCGCATGTGTACCGAATAGAAACACTGGCCAACGGACTGCCTTAGCACTTTTCCTTAAGTATTTTGTTTTTGTGCGCCTTTCCCACGCACCCTAGCCTCACCTGCACTCCTCCTCTCGCTTGTTCTGGAATCCTTCCATCCGGCTCCACACTTAAAAGACGTTTTCTGTTATGGATTCTACTTGGTTCCGCCCTACAAGTGCACTTTGAGGACGCCTTGCAGTTGTGCACCCACCCGGATCTAGTGCGTCCCTCGTTCCGCCCGGGACTAGTTACCCAACTAACATTTCCCGTTTATTATTTTACACTATTGTTGTGTTCTGCATCCTGGAGTACAAGGGAACTTTAACTTCCTAGGGGCATATCAGGGCATTGTAATTTCAGGATCCAGGGACTGGGTTGTTCAGGTACTATTCTGTCTTATCTCCATCTATTGGTAATTGCTGTTATTCCAAATGATTAATCGTATGTTGTTTCTTGCAGCTGGGTCCGTGGCGGCATGTTTCTCCCCGCTCTTTCGGGTGATCGGTCCCTCTGTCTGGCACACCCATCAGCAGAGGGTCATATCATCAGAAAGGTCATTTTCCCTCATAGAGAGGAGGCTCGGGTGGAAGCTCCAACCCGAGCTCTTCAATCAACGTACAGCCTCGCTGATCAGGCCTCCTGTCTTGTCTACTCTCGTTCGGTGAGTAACAACAAGAGCTACCATCCACAAGAAGAAAGACATCTATAATAACCAAATAGCATGCTCCAAAACAAAACTGCTGAGGCCTTCAAAATCTGCACGCTACTGCATGCTGCAAAGCCGATTATCCCCATCCTAGCCAAGAGCTGACAGAAAACCTCACAAACACCTTCAAAGACAACATATATACAATCAAACAAAATATTTTTAAAAATCTAACACTCCCTTAAAGCATCTTCAGAATGATTCCATCCATGCCCAGTCAACATCATCAAAGATGCAAACACAATCTTGACCTAACTTTTACAACCTCTGCAACCGCCCCTTCAAGTTAGGATGCATCCTGAATGCCCAAAAGTAATCTATAATTCTGTCCATCCTAAATAAAAAAGAATGACAAGTTGTTCATATTGACAACTTTTCACCACATTGTATAAACACCTTTCTTGGAGAAAATCCTGGAAAAAGCTGCTGTCATTCGACTGCAAACCTACAGTAAAAGCCAGTCTAAACTCCACCGGCATTGAAGAATTGAAGACAAACCCTTGAAATGGCTATATTTCTTCATATTTAAGTGAGCCTCGCAGGTGAGAGTTAGACCATTTCTATCAACTCATTTTAGAGCTTATGGAACTAGTTTCAAAAATATAAGTGAGGGAGAGAGAAGGAGAAAGATTTGACTGTGGGAAAATGAGAGAGTGAAATAAGAACTGTCTGCAGAAGCCAGTTGAAGGAATACAGGGAGGGGACCAGGTTGTTTTGCTTTGTTCAGCCATTTTGAATATTAGCCTACAATTTATTAAGCTTTGTTATGCCTTGACATGCCCTTAATTTGTATGTCTAGCCCACGTTATGCCTGGATGTTTTTGGCTGGATGATTAGTGCCCCTTGATATCCTACTCAGCATTCTACTGGCTATGTTATAGCATATGGCTTCAATGATGACGCATGCTGCATGGATATATCTGTGTTGGACAGTTTACAAGCAATGCAAGATATTTACATGACCCTATGTGAATGCACATCTAATGGATTTGACACATGTTAGCCAACATATAGAGAGATGCATTATTGACTTCATATGTATAGGGCTTGACACAGTTTCCTTACAAACACAAGCAACACGCGCAAACCAAATATTTTTCCCTACAACAGCATTTGATGGTGATTGAAGTAAACATAACTCAGATGCAAATGGTAGATGGAAGGTTTTGGCATAAAAAGTTGGTCTGTAAAGAGGTGACTTATAAAAGGTTTCCTTTATATTCTTATTTTGCTATTGTCAAATTGTGCTGTGGAAACTGTAGTCAATCTTTAAAGCTAATATGATGTGAACTGTGTTTGCAAAGTGAACAGACATCTGCTTTTTACATTTTGTCATTGAAACAAGGAACACACAGATTTATAAACATAGCAAAGCTATATGTTAAACACAAACTGTTATTTATTATAAGATGCATTGAATGCTGACACTTCAGAATAAGGTGTTTAAATCTGTGTTTACATTCTCTTACAGGGAAATTGCTATATTGAAAATTAGTTGAATAATTCACATTTGACAAGACTGATGTTAACCTACATTTTGAGACTCTATGAATGTGTTAATACTACGGCATGGAAGAAAGAATGCTGAGTCAAAGGAGTTAGAATTATGTCTTGAACCCATATCTAAAACTGTATGTAAACAACTCTGCGACAACCTTTGTCATCCTATCAGGCACAGAGCTTTGTGCCAAGGATAGCTTCCTGAGATTAACTGATAGAAGCCTACACTAGGAAGGCAAAGCTCCTTGAAGACATTCCCAAGATAAGAGACCTTTTAAACATACATTATTTTTCAAAACTCATATTATGCTATTAGACAACTATATTCTGCTATTAGACAGAGAGCTTTACACTAAGGGCAGCTGATCAAAACTGGTTATTAAAATAGTAACGCCCACAAGTCAGCTTAATCTGGCAAAGGTCAAACATTTTACAAGTCAGGATTGGTTGGCAAGGAAACAAGGGTGCTTCATATGGGTCTGAAGGATGGGCCTATACACCATATAGTTAGCTGCATAGGTCAACAGAAGAACACAGCCCACTGAAGAACACAGGGGCCATATTCCTGATATTCTATGTGGGACAGAGCTGGGAGGCCAATCTTTTTTAATGAGCCTTTTACTGAGCTGGGCTGCCTGAGTAAGAGAAAGCAAACAGCTGATTTAAGTTAAACCATGGCATAGCAGATTGGTATATCACTCTAAAAAATGGAACGTTGCCATTTTATTCATATATTAATTTTTACATTTGCTTCCAAGATTTGGAGACACAACTAAACCAAAAGGCTGAACTGCTTTGATGAAAAAAAGCAACAGCTTTGAAGTGTTTCACCATGATGCAGTAAATCTGCTCCTGAGCCCCAACCTTAGCAATTTGCCTTAATTTTCAAACTCCAATTTTCTGAAGGGTTCAATATTTTGGAGAAAAAAGAACATATAGCAGATTTTTGTTGTCCTGTGTTTTGCAACAACTACACAATTCTAAGAAGTTAATAATTGTCGCAATTGTTCACCGAGAATAAATATTGTTGGTGAATCTCAAAAATAGTTTGGAAAACTATGCCACAATAACGAATTGAAGATGAACAAAAAAAGATTGTATCACAAGAATATGAAAATAGCTATTTGAATGGCTTTAAATTCAATCTTTTGTGCTAGATAATATTGTTTTCCATATCATATTTCGAATTTGGGTGCTGAAATGATTGGACATCTCCAAATTGATTTGAAAAAGAAAATGCCTTTTTGGGTATCCATAAATAAGCTTGCTTGGCTTCCATTAATTTATTTTCAAATTGAAACCTCTATACGTGTTTCACCACTTGACCGTAGCTCTATAGGTGGAAAAACATGTTGTTCTAAAGCAACAAAAACACTTTTTGGATCAAATTAATGCAATGTCACAAAAATGTAAAATAAATATTTAAATGATATGAATGGTCTAGAATATATTACACAACCTTTTTTAATAAGTAAATTGATGTTTGATAATGTTTTGCTTGTGTCTCCTTGCCCAATCATTGATCTAATTTTTTCTGTCAATTTTCTGAAAATGAATATAATGTAGCAATACAATCTTGCTAATATTTATTCTAAACACTAAATTAATTTTGCCTCAACTCAGAATGCAAGTATGCATGGTTTAAAAAGAGAGTCAATTCTTTGAATTATTTTATTATCAGTATAAACACGTTTTATATAATGTTTAAATGAAAATCAATGAAGAAAGAAAACACAGTATACAGAGGAAAAGAAAGAAAGTATTTACTTTCATTGAGCAATGTGGAGATGAAGTCCCAAAATTGTGTGAGATGATATACTAGGGTTGTGTCGTTACCCACCATGAAGTTTTGCCAGATATCTTGAGGCTTTGAAATATCTTGTTCCCACTTGCCATATACACTCTTTTGCATAAGTATGGAATGCTTTCACTGACCATTAGTAAGTGCTGTTCACTTTCTAGAATGTCACCGCTACATAGACTAAAAGTATGAACCGATCTATATATGCCAAGTCTCATTCCATTGATTTCCCAGTAATGACTGGCCATGGTCAATTGTTGTAGTGTGTGCAGTAAGGGTATCTCATTAAGCTGTTTTCCTTTCTCTTTCACCTCCTCCAATAATTGGGTTTCTACTAGTATGCTTAAGCACCACTGCCCCAGCTATCGCTACCGCCTTCAGCGCATCTCATCGACAAATATAGCTGTAGATTTAGAGCCATAGCTATTCCGCAGTGGTCACATTCACTCTACCCGGATGCCGCAGATGTCTGCATTAAATCCCCAATGCTCCTTAGAATTAACAACGCCTGCACCCGTTTTCATTTAAAAGATGTGGCTTTTCTAGTGCCCACTAAACGGAATCACCTCCCAGTGATTTTACAGTTATTGATGAAATTTGATTTTGGGGTACATCCATAGGTACTTATTGTTAAGAAAGGAGAACATACAAGTAGGTGTAAGATTGCATTTTTGATGATAGTGAATTTAGGTGGCACTTTTCACCTTAGTGGCAAGTCCACCATATCTTGTTTAAAAATGTGTTTTTGAATATAACTGTTAGTAAGTTTTGCGTACATGGTATAACTAGTATTAAGAGGATTAGAGGGAATTTGAGGGCACAAGAGCTAGGCAGTACAGAATATCTGGTTGATGTTGCTGCCTCGCATGAATATCTGCTGAGGAAACAACTCTTTGACAACCCAGATAAAAGTGTTGACTGTGGTATATAAGCATTTATGGTGGTTGTTAAGAAGCCTTATGATTAAGATGGCACTCACTCAGCAGATGTTAATAATAACTAAATGCATTCAATGAGGGTGTTAACTGGAAGCCTAAGCAATGATTTTAAGTTTTCCTATCAAGTAAATCCATTTTTTATGCAGTTTAGGGCCCCAGATTTCTGCACCATACATAAGAATGTGAACTATTTTGGCCTTGTGGACTTTTAAAATGGCATCAACAGAATAGCCACCATGTTTTTGTGTGAAAGGTATAATTGCACCACAATTTTTGCTACAGCGATTTTAGTGTTGTTCAGATGTAGATTCCAATGTATTGGTAATCAATAATGATTCCCAAGTATACAATTTAGTCCCCACGTGTATCCAGTTCTCTTCTTAGTTTGGGTGGGATGAAAGGTCATTATCAAAGTCTTACTGATGTTAATTTGAAGTCCATTCATTTAAAGATAATTCTCAAGTAGGTGTAAATGTATCTGCATTTCGTTTGTTGTGCTATCCAGTAATACTAGATCATCAGCGTAGCCTAGCGAGTTGATCAGGGTGTGCCTTATCTGGGAGGACAGGAACTGGATGAGGAAAGCGCTAAAGACAAATCCGAGAGATAGAGGTTAAAGGGGGGCAATGATACAGCCCTAATTCACTCTCAGATATGTAGGTATCCACTTAGTAACCTCGCCCACCCTATTTAACCTGACCCATAGCCTGGTGGGGCCATTCAAGGCTATGATCATTCTCAGTAGGACAGGGGGAATGCTCCACCCCGTGAGATTAATCCATAGCATATCTCCTCCAACCATATCAAATGCTGAACTTAAGTCAACCAATATTGCGTAGAGAGACTGTTGTTGCATGTTCCATGCGTGTTGCATAATGGTAGTCAATGCAAGGCTATTATCTATGGTGCTTGAATTCTTCCTAAACCCGGTCTGGTTGAAAAGAAGGATGTTATTAGCATTAATTCAGAGGTTCAGCTCTTTTAAAAAGATGTACAAATATTTGTACCGGGGTGTATAACATTGCCAATATCCAATAGCTATGTGGATCAATGCATGCCCCTTTTTTGTAGACCAGAACGATATCACTATCGGTCCATGTATTAGGTAGAACATTGGAGTTGCTGATTGCCATGAAAAGTCCATGGAAAATGCTGGCCCAATGGAAAGTTGGTTGCAAAGGCCATCAGGAGCTTGAGAAGACTTAGAGCTGATGATGATACGAGCAATCTTGCATGTTTGCAATGAGTAGGTCCATCTGTATCTACTCAGGTCGAAGGTAGAGTAGTTAGGCAGTTTTCGGTCAATGATCTCAGCAATCTGGTTAGTCCAAGCTGCTTGGGTTTCTCCATTCACCAAAGAGGGGGCTGTACTAGGATGATTAATAATGCTCCAGAACAGTCTGGAGTCATAGCATTTAGTAGAACATGCCAGGTCTTACATTGTGCTCTGTCCATGTTGTACCGATGGTCACAGAGCCAGGTCTGATATTTAGTTTTTCTGATACAGACAGCAGTGGCATGATCTCCAGTAGCTAAATTAACAGCAATAAGGTGGAGTAGATCTTGTTTCAATAGCTGTTCAGCATTAGCAATTTCTCTATCAAAGGATCTACAATGCAGCAGTTTTTGGTTAGTGAATTTATGTAAAAAAATCCACGGTCGCTTCACTGCGATTCTTGCTACACTGGATTGTGTTAGCATCTCAAAATATATAATGTGGGTAGTGACAAGATGGAAAGAACCTTTGTATGAGGTCTCTTCACTGGTAGTGACCAGTGGATCTGTGTACGGTCCATTGACTAAAGTGTTGGACTTGCCTAAATTGGTTGAATTCCATTTCAATCTGTTAAGGCCACAATTAACTTTGTTGTTGCCAATGTTATCATTCTTGTACACTGCCTTAGTATAATTTAGAGTTGTAAGTAGTGGGAAGTGGTTGCATTCAGAGCGTGCTAGGATCCACCTGTCAATCACTTTTGGGTACATGTGGGTATTGGCAAAAGCATAATTGATAGTAGATGCACTAATACCCGAAACTGTGTTTTTCTGAAATTTCACCCAGACAAAGACCGTTTAACATAATATAACCACAAGGGTATAATAACGAAGCCAATACTGCCCTTTGAAATCATTTGGTTTGCCACAAGGTTCAGTAAAGTTGTTGGGGATGAAGTTAGTGGGATATCCAGTAGGAATCCTGGCATTAAAGTCACCAACAATTCTGATGGTAGGGCATCTGAGAATTGATTGATTAGAGTTTCAATGGAACTCATAATATAATTATGCTCAGTCCCAGTGAATGAGGTAGTTATATCTCTCCTAGGAACCCAGTTGACCATTCCCACCAGCACACAGTCCGCTTGAGTGTTAATCTTAGTGATGTTTTAATGATTGTCAGCATGGATCATTAACCCAAATTTGGTCTACTTCTAGGTCACCTTGTGGCCCGATTTTGTATTGTGTGGCGATTGTCAATATCTAGGTTTTTCAAAAGCCAGGTCTCCTGTAATGCAACTACACAGAGGTTCGGAATACAATTTATTAGTCCATCCATCAGGTTCTGTGTAGTGTGAGAAGCCTTGATTATTTCAGGAGAAGATAAATAAAGGACGATTAGGGCCTACTAAGGTTTAACGATAGGAGGATTGAGTGTAGCCATTGTCAATTATGAGCAGCCCAACATTCTTTTTCTTCAGATGATGGATCTGTGTTCACCTTGTCTCCTCTCACAGGTGTCGATTGCAATAGTAATCACTAAAGAGTTGGGGAGAGATTTTGATGGGCGGTGGTGATCGCCACAATGTGTGCTATATAATGAGTTATTAGGGAACACGGGAACAAGCCTAGTCCATCTGCCAGCCTCGCTATCCATGTTCAGAGTTTCTGAAAAGGGACTCTAATAATGGAACAGTCGGAACCTAATTTTACCAGGTTGGCATCACATAACATAACAAAGTCCACAGTATTATAAAAGTAAACATTCGCACTAGCACAATAGCAATCATCAGGTAGATCGACGATCGCAATATCCTCTGATTGCAGGAAACACAAGGGAACAATGTCATGGAATAAGTGCAGGATTGTTGACCGGATTAGTTAGGTAAAAAAGACTCTGGATTTCTTGAGCCGAACAGTCTGCGTTGCGTCCCTCTTGTTCAGTAGATGATATCATTGTCTTTTACCTTATACTGAGTTAAAGGTAACATGATTAATCATGATCAAGGGTTTAGTGCACAAATCAGTGAGGCCAGACACAGCAACATTAGACGTAGTATCAGAGTGTAGGTCCCGAAAGAGATGTTCCAGGTCTTCCAGTATAAATGAGTCTTCCGGTATGTGTCGGGCCTTGTGATAATCCCCTTTTTTTACAGATGAAGAAGTGCCCATAGGATAAGAGGTGACTGACAGCCCAGTAGGTTTTGTTAGAAATTAACACATTTCTTTGCTTTTGGGAACTTCATTGGAAGAGGTGTTTAATAATTCAGTTACTGGGTGCTTGATCTTTTCCCCTTCTTTTTCTTTTTAGCATTGAATCTTCTTGCCCAGAGTTTACCAGCACTCTTAGCCTTGGAGAAGTCAGATGGTAGGACATTGTATAGTCCCTGTTCATTAATGATTAGTTTAGTAGTGATAAGAGCTAGCTTGGACAATAAGGTTAGACTCAGATGGAAATTAATCAAAATTGATAGATTGATAGTTTTAGTATTTGTTCTTTTTTTCCCCTTATTTTTAAAAGACTTAAGGGTTTCATTACGACTTGGGTGGTGCAGCTAATATTGGCCGTAATGTGGCAGTAACAGAGTGGTTTTGGTGGTGGGGCAGAGGAAAAAAAACCTCCAGCAAAATGCTGGTGGCAATTCCACCACCTTACTGCCAAAATGTAGCCATTTTGGTGGAATTACCGCTGGCAGAATTTCTGGCAGAAGTAATTCTGCTGAAATCACCGTCGAGTCCTATTGACTCTATAAATGCTGACTAACACTGCCATGCTGCCACTTGTACCCAGTGCCAGTAAGGGTAATTCAGTTTGGCTTCATTCCAGCGGTAAATCTTCCGGAATGCCGACAAACTCAGAATGAGGCTTTTAGCTCTGGCATAGGGGGTGATATCGTTCTTGGGATCATTCCAAGCAACCAGAACACAGTCTTCAGATTTCTAAGTGTGGGCTCAATTGCTTTTGACAGTTATTTGGATTACAGATGCAGTTCCTGGTGAGATAATGTTATTGTGCATCTGATGTTTAGGATCCACTTACATAGTAGGAACAAGTCACATTCCAAACTTATGGTCGGTGGCCTCAGGGTTATTGAAGCCATAATTGAGTTGAGGGCAGCAGTATGGCTAGTCGAGGTAATTTGAAGTGTCTTGCATATTGTTAGCAAGACTGTTGGAAGTTGTTCTAAAGCTTGATATTGCATCCACAAGGAAGTGGTATTCATTGTCTGAATTCCTAATGTGACATTTTGATTAGGAGATAAGATGGAGCACGAAGTATCAACAGCCTTCTGAGAAAGTGGAATTCTGCAGCGATAGGGCAGGCATACACAGAAGACGTGTTGTATTAGTTCTGCTGTGTTATGATGAATATCAATAGCAGCTGTCTGTATGATAGTTTGTTTTGGAAAAGTAGACGAAGATGACATCTGGATAGCAGAATCTTTTATTTGCAATGTGCCAGAGTTGTTATTGAGGATACCTTCAGACTCTGGAGTCTTGGCAGATGTAGTTAACAAAGATTGATTCTGCAGTAGAGTTTAAGATGGAGTGAGTGTTCAGTGAATTGATACAATAATGTGTACATTTGGTGCCCAAACAGGTCAATGAATAAGAGATATGGTGGTCAAGAGAGTCAATCAGGGTGGGTACAGTACCCTCAACGGTCAAGAAGAAGTTGGTCATTTTAGTACCAGTGGCAATGCAATGTTTGCTTTGAGGCGGTGCCTTTATGGTTTTAGTGGGGCATGTTCTTGGGCGTTTTTGGTTATATTTACAGGCAATACAGTCCAATTATACGTGAGAATAATCTCTTAACCCTTTCTTGTGTGCAGATGGGGGTCCTTAGGTTCCTGATACAGTATTTCTGCTATGACCACCAAAGCTATGTTGTAATCTGCAGTCCTATTGCTGGTTGACGCTGTGACTGTGACGTGCTTTGCTCGTGGCACTCTCATGCCGCTGAAGCACCTCTTCAGCACTCTGCAACTGCTTTTGATGGGAGGGAGGGAGCGGTTCAAAGGGCTCTCCTGGCCCAACAGTCACCACAACTGGAAGTTGCAGTTCCAATAAAGCTGAGAAACAAACAAGCAGAATAAAGTTACGTTAAATGATCAGCACTGCTTCAGCACTCTGCTGCTGCTTTTGAAGGGAGGGAGGGGGTTTTAAAGGGTTCTCCTAGCCCAACATTAACCACAGCTGCAAGCTGTAGTCCCAATAAAGCAGAGAAACAACCAAGCAGAATAAAGGTAAGTTAAACAATCAGATAGTGCTCATATTGACGTAATGATGCTGCAGATGCAGAAATATGCTTGATAAATTAAAGATTCTGACTTCAATTGAAAGTATTGGGTAAACTAAGTTCACCCAGGTTACTCAGTACGTTGATGAGAAGAAGCACCGGTGTTCAAATGTTTCATCATGACACATGAAATAAGCAATTTTCACCCATTTCTGCAAGATATATTTTCTTGTCCATGATTACAACATTAGAGACACCATGATGTAGTTTTGTCAGGTAGACTTTTAGCAAAGCACAGTGGACAGAATAGAGCAATCCCTTCAGCAGGATTTAAAATACATTTCCTGTATATATTTTTTTATGATTTTGTATTGCTTTTAGGTTGTTTAGGTGACTGTCCTTACAAGCCATTGTCTTTTGACAGAGTTTGTGTAACCATTTCCAGTTAATGGGTTTTACAGGTATTGGTCTGTATATCCATTGCTCTCCAATTCTGACAGCCTGTGGGTATCATTTTAAGTTTTACTGAGACACCATGGCTATGCACATTGCTGATTGTTTGTAGGTTCCTCTAACATTCTAAAAGTGAGTAGAGGAGCAGGATGCTAGGAGTCTATTCAAATACTTTGCGCCCTTAGCCTGTGTGGGCCTCAGATGTGTGGGCCTTGGCACCTGGAGTATAAGCAGTCTTTTCCAGAAGTTGCACTTGCGAGGCGGAAGTGTTGGCCCGATGGACGGTCGGTCAGAGTTTAGCGCACCTGCGGCATACAACACTGGATCCTTAGCCTGTGTGGATTCACCTGTCTGGGCTTCAGTACCTGGAGTATAAGCAGTCAATGCCGGAAGCTGCACCTGATTGGTGGAAGTGTATGCCCGACAGACGGTCAGAGTCTAGCTCACCTGCAGCGCACAACACTGCGCCCTTACCCTTTGCGGGCTTCGCATGTGTGGGCGTTGGTACCTAGAATATAAGCAGTAATTTCCAGAAGTTGCACCTCCAAGGCAGAAGTTTAGGCCCGTTGGGCGGACGGTCAGAGTCTAGCACACCTGTGGCGCACAACACCCTGCCCTTAGTCTGCAAGGGATTCACCTGTGTGGGCTTCGGTGCCTGAAGTATAAGAAGTCCTTGCCGGAAGTTACACCTGCGAGGCAGAAGTGTAGGCCCGGAGGTATTTTTCACCGAGAAAGATAACGCAGGAATAACTGTGACTAGCCAAAAATAAAAAGTGGAAAAATTACATTTGAAGGAAGAAAAAGGATGCAATGGCATCAGACTAGAGGCCAGGAGGGTGAAAGAGGACACCATGTGGAATTGGGGAGTTGGTGGGCCTGGGGACTAAGCTCAGTGCTCAAATGTTTTCGAATAACACTGGTTATTTGGTGGGATAGCCGCGGTAATAATAGAATAAGTGATCAGGAATGAAAGTGTGTAAACACGAAACAATGAGTTTGGGGGGAATGGGAGAGGGCTAGGGAGAGAAAAGGGACTTGAGGGTAGTGAGGTGAGTGCCTGTCAGGGCAAGGAAGCGTTTGGGATTGTGCATGCTTTTTATGGAAAAATGCTGTTATTAGCAGGTGCCTACGGATAACCAATGTTATTTGTAGTACATTGTTTATTGTAGTACAATGTTTAAATAACCGCGGTTATAGGAAAAATGTTGTTAATAAAATAGAGTTAAAACAGATTCAATACAAAAACATGGAATTTTACAGCTACATTAAGGTGGGAGTAAAGGGTGTGGACGAAGGAAATGGCTATTGGGTTACTTTAAGGAACCAAATGGTGCAACATGGAAAGCAGACACAGACGAAGGCTGTGGTCACTGGCCATGGCCAAAGGCCATGTCAAGTCAGCGAGAAGTGTTTTAAAATATACAGTGGGCCCGAAAGACATGTATAGTGGCCACTTAGTGGGTCCAAAAGAAACATATTGGGGGAAGATGTTTAGTGGCCAGGTCCAAGGGCCATGGTTAGTGGCCCGCTAGTGGTTTAAAATATGCAGCAGGCATGGTCGAAGGCCATGCTCACTGGCCAGGGCAGAAGCCTCTTCTAGTGCGCCTGAAAGACATGCATAGTGGCCATGACCTAGTGGGTCCTGGTAGTGCTTTAGGCCACCTAGTGGGTCAAATGAAATATATTGACGGAACACGTACAGTGGGCACGGCTGAAGGCCATGGCCACTGGCCATGGGAGAAGGCCATGGCTAGTGGCCCATGAATAAACTATGGTATAACAAGACCCTTGAAATTCTCTGAAAAAACTTTAGTTAAGGTGCAGTTAAGTTGAGCAGATTTAACGCGACAAAATCATTGAAATTCAGTGGCTGTGGGCAAGTATGACCAGTTTAACTCATTCCCATTGCAAAGCCCATGAGTACATACTTATTATAAAAGAAGGGATTCACACTGACATACGAAATGGCGTTATGGGGAACATAGCATTAAGGGAGACATCAACGAGAGCATGCAGAGTTAAGCTTGTCATGACTTCTCACATCCAATGGATTTAAATGATTTTGTTGTGTTAAATATTCTCAACTTAACTGCACCTTAACTAAAGTTTTTTCAGTAAATATATATATCTATATTTGTAAAGTTAGAAATAGTTTGCTAAGCTTTACACACTTTGTTGAGCCCCGGGGAATGGCCATGGCGGCTTGTGAAGTTCATGTTTGTGTTAGTGGGCCCCATTCAGGGTGCCATGCTGGACAGTCCAAAGAGGGGTTTTGGCTCCTCCATAAGTCTTGTCTGGTGTAGCCTAGCCAGGGGTGACTGTGCCCCCTTGCTGCTATCACCTAGCTGAACAGCCTGGCTTTTGTGGCTGCCACACACCGGCATTGTGGATTTGTTCCTCTCTCTCCGTTGGTTTCTCTCGGTCAGCCGTACAGCACTGAAGATTGCGGAATTGCTGGTTGGCCAACAAGTTGAGGGTTCTCCAAGACTTCGATGGGGCACTCGAGACACGCTCTCCCTGTTATGTTTCTTGTTGGTTTCTTGCTTTCAAGTTGTATGTCTAGGAAAGACTGACAAGCATCTTGTGGAGGAGGCGTGGCTTGAGCAAAAGATGGACTGCACAGGAGCATGCTGGAACAAGAGGGTGGTCAGGAATTCAGGCACTTTCAAATGCCACTTTACACTCAGGGGTAGGAATGGCTCTCAATTTCTCTATGGTAAACCTCTCTAACTGCCTCAGAAGGATTCCTGCCCCCTCTTGACAAAGCCATGGTACTGCCTTGTCACAGTTGGAAATTGAAGGTTTACTTTTAAAATGTATTTTAGCTTTTTTTAATTGAGGATTGTCTTGTGAATACTCTATTGGATGAAGGAATACGGACAAAACAGGTTTTCTGTCTGTTCAGAAAATGGTATGTTAAAGTTTTCCCAATATTCAAACATTCCTAACTCAAATATTGTAAACATTGATGGCAAAATGAAGGCATTTCAGTTATATATGTTTTCTATATACAGTTTGGTTATGATTTCAATATAAGAAATGCGTACCTCAACCATATAATGTGGAAATCAGCGTTATTGCATGTTTATTCTTTGGACCCATCGTTTTATGGTCTTTAGGTTACAAAGCTGTCATTAGTGCACTTTTAAATATTTGTCCACCCCAATTTTGTTTGTAAGGATAAAATATTCTGAACATCATTTCATCATCATCAACATCAGTGCCACCTACCACTGCTACAGCACCACCCAAAGCATTGTCCTACCTGACCCCCTTTTTAGGACCCAGTATGTGACCATTCATACTGAGACCATCAAAAGAGTTCCCCTTTTCCATTTCATAATCATTAAAACTTTATTTGAGCAAAACCATAAAAATTTCACAGTTCATATTTTTGCATACAATAAAAAGAAATCACATCATACAACTAGGTATGACACCATCAGAAATCTTATCATTTTAAAATTATTTCCAATAAGTAAATAAAGTCATATAGCAGAAACCCAATGCATCCTAACCCAATGCATCCTACCAAATATTGAAGTGTAATTGCATTTTCCACCTTTTTTGAATTTTTAAACGCCAAAAACAAAATTTGTTACATTAACAATTTGAACGCGCAGCCCGGGTCGATGATCATTTATATATTTCGATTTTTGGAACTTATAAGGAACCAGAATTCTTGTTTATAAAATTAATTCTTCTTGTCCAGGCTTTCTCAAGGAAGTGCAATATCAAGATGCCATCAGACTCATCTGATGTTGTTTTGACCAGACAAACTGTATCTTTGATGGTCCTTATACCATACTGGTTGAACAAGGGTATCAGAAACTGTCTTCTGGGGACAATATATGAGACATATACACATAAAATATATAACATGCTCATGGTTTTCATAACAGTATTTGGAATATATTCAGTTACCTGGGGTCCCTCCCATCCACTGTGTCATTTGTTAGGCTATGATGTCTAAGTTTAAATTAACCATTAGGCTTTTTTTAATTTTCACACCTAGGGGATCATCACAGGTTGGGTGATATCTTAGCGGTAAGACTGCAGGATACTGCCCAATGCTAATAGCCCTACCTCAACTCGGTTCAGCGCAGTTTCTGCCGGATCACGCATTGCGGGTGGCCAGTAAATGCCCATTTCCCATTGGGTCCATAGGACTTAATGGGGTTGGGAAGTGATATTACCAGCGGTGGTAATTGTGCTGGTAGTAATAGTGCTGAAATCCACCAGTAAAATTGTAATTTTTACCTCCATTAAAAAGCTGGAGGTAAAAATGCCATTTTCCGCCAAACTCGTAATTTGGCCAATCCTTAAATGCGGTGGTAATACCATTACCACCGCATTTAAGGGCTCAGGCCAAACTCGAGATGAGGGCCATAGTATGTCTAATTATTCCTCAATGCCTATATTATTTTTCTCACTATGTTCTTGTCCATATAAGATTTCCAAATATTTTCTATGTAGCATTGATCAGAGGTCCTCCTCAGCTCTATTTTGTATTGATAGCCAGGACGGCACGGTTGCTCCAGAGCAACTGTATATTCAACTTTCTAGTCATCTCTGTGACCAATAAGAGTCATTGAATTTTCATTGACATGGGCTGATTAAAAACAGGATGTAATCCTTCTTTAAGTATCAAAAGCTTAGGGACATTTCATATTTTAAGCCAATAAAGCAGAGGCTTAGGCTTCACCATATAATCAATACAATTGCAGCTCAATTCCAATTTTAATGCTACATTTGGTTGCTATTTGGCACATCCAGGAGCCATTTAAAAATTCAATGTTCTCCTTTAATTAATAGATTAATATCCACAAGGCCCCCCAATTCTGCACCAGATGTAGCTGCCTGTAATGCATGCATCTTATAAAGGTCAATTGCATGCAAAATGTTCCAGCCACCATAATGATTAGAAAAATGTATGACTGTCATGCCTTTTCCTGCAAGAATGGTTACGCATTTATACATTTTATTCTGCCAGGTTATAATATTGCTCATTTGCACACCCAGATTATCACCATGTAAAGACCTCCTTTAGCACTTCCTGGGCATTGGTGAATCTACAATTACTGGGCTTTGCCATTTTGTTGGGTCTAAAGATCATGACTTTTTGAAATATTGATTGTTAGTCCTTTTTCCTGAGACTTGGTGGCAAATGCATTTAATTGGCACTGAAGTCCCTTTGGAGTTTTTGATAGCATGTACATGTCATCTGCAATAAATAATACAAATTGAGAAGAGCACGGGGCATCACACACCTCTCCCTTACACCCCTCTCGATATTAAAATATTTGGTACAAGCCTCGTCAGATCCCCATCATACCACACCAAAGTTCTCAGAATATAATTGTCCAGTTGCCTCTATTACATCATCAGGAACGCCCAAGTCTACCAATAACTACCAAAGCTGATACCTAGGGACCGAGTCAAAGGTTGCATGAAGGTCTATATAAGCAGCATATATTTGCATTTTGCTCAAGACGAAATATTTTGAGATTATCATTGTTAATCTAAATGATAAGTCTATGATTGACAAGGATTTCCTGAATCCAGCGGGTGCGAGTGATTCAACATACGCTGCTCACACCAGATATCAAGCCTAGTTGTTACAATTCTGGCATAAAGCTTTGCAAGGGAGTCCAGGGGCGATATAGGTCTATAGTTTACCTGTTCTTTTTGGTCACCTTTTTAATAAACTGGGACTATTGTAGCCTCCTGCCACCTTCATGGGACTATTTTAGCTATGCTAATTAATAAACTTCGTTAGTACTGGTACCCACATTCGTGATTCACTTTTAGAAAGGTCTATTGTTAGATTATTAGGGTCAGGTGCTTTATTGGCCTTGCACTTGCCAAAGGCTTCCTCTATTTTATTCTATTATAACTATTCTGCAGAAGGTATCTAGTTACATCCCCCATTATCTATGGGTCTTGACACAGTATCCCCATTATCGTCCTGATCAATTGCATATAAATGACTAAAATGCTCATACCACTGTGAGTCTGTTATTGCAGTATCCATAACAGTTGGCTGTACCCCGAGGGCGATTATTCTCCAAAAGTCCTCCTGTCTAATCATTGGTTTGTGATGCAGTTTTTAACTTTTCCCATTGTTTTTAATACATTATTTTTCTTCATAATCAATAGTCATTTGTACTCTAATCTCTTCTGTGCTATATAATATATATATATGTCTTATAACGATTTCTTACACTGTAATGTTTTAGTTCTGTTAGCAACGCCACCTTAGCGGTTCCACATTCTTTATCATACCACCTCTTGTCTCAAGAATTGTTTACTATATGCATCCTAGTACGTTGTGTCACAAATCGCCTAGTAGTATTGGCCAATTCATCATAAAATGCCAGTGAATTCCTTGTAGGATTGGTATGTACATTTTCAGCCAATATAGGAGTAAATTCTTCATACAATACAGGAGAAATGTTGTCTTTGTCCAACATGGGCCTCTTTAAACTTTGCACAATAGATTGTTCCAGCTGTGCACTCTGATTATCAAATACAGTTGGAAAATATCTCTTAAGAGCAAGTACCAAGGACTAACCGATCATGGTTAGTCTCCAGTCTCTCATTTATGTCTAGGTAGATAACAGAGGACAATGATTCTCAGGCAACCATAATATAGTCAATATATGTCTGCGTTTGATCAGTCCTGTAGGTTGCATGAGTTAGGCAGTCACCCCTTTCCTGTTCATTGCAGACCATAAGACCATATCAATCTATGATAGTATATATTTTCTTCCCATGTGGATGTTGATAGGGAGGTATATTAGATTGATACTCGAAAATTTTCCAAAGAGCATTTTCTATTGACAACTCAGAGGGGTAGGATGAATTTGTCTCAATTTGACAATTTAGATTGCCTCACACTACTACATGATCATGTTTCAAGAGGTTTCAAATATCCATAACAATATTGAGGTTAGAGTCAAAAGTTCCTGTGGCTTTTGGTTCCTGCCCTAGATAAACGTTCAAGAAGTGAATAACTTCTGTGTTCTTTGGCTTCATAATAACACCTAATATATCAGCAAACAATATATTCATCTGTTTACTATAGCATCCAATTTATAATGAACCCATTTTAGCAAACCTCCCTTTGGGAGTCCTCTCGGCCCTTTCCTAGCTGACTGAAAACAAGTTTATTAACTCATAGTTTGCATTTGAGATATATTCATGCCAACCAGCATCTTCAAGCTTTCTAACCAGGCCCCGTACATTCCATGAGAGAATTCTTAATTGCTTTGCCATTGGTGACTTCAATAGGAAACAGCCATATTTCACGTTTATTGGTGGTGCACATTGGGGCCGGGCGCATATGTCCAGTATTATCAGAGTCTCCTTTATTTTATTTTGAGTGGCTGTGGGTGTAGATCTAGGTGATCATTCCATCAGCCTGGGTCCTAGCTCTATGTTGGAACCAGGCAGTGATAGATTCCTATACTCGACAGAAAGGGGATCTTCCATGAGGGATTTGTGTGTCAGATATATCTTAATCAAAACAAAACGGGGGGTGGCTGGAAGGTTTAGAATTAATCTCAACCTCTCGCATTGCTCTGGGCAACCTTCCAGACCATCGTCTTCATCTGCCAATCCATTACAAAAAGGGAAAGACCATATACAAATCAGGTTTGGTCCCACCCCAAAAGGGGCAGTCCAGCCCAAACTGCTTGGTCACATCCCTTCTGCACGTGACCACAAGCATCCCCAAACATGTTTGGTCCTCGGTTCACCTCATCAGTGAGGAGTATCTTAGTTCTCTAGACACAGCATGCACGGGACCCACGTCTGGGCACACCCGTCCCACTCAGGGTGACTATAGCAAAACAAAAGGGGTGATGGCTGGAAAGTTTAGAATTAATCTCAACCTCTGGCATTGCTCTGGGCAACACACCAGACCAGCGTTCTTTGTTTGCCAAGCCATTACAAAAAACGGAAGACCATATGCAAATCAGACTTTGTCTCAGCCCAAAAGGGCAGTCCAGCCCGAATGCTTGGTCACATCCCTTCTGCACGAGACCACGAGCACAACCAGGCATGTTTTGGCCTCATATATCTTGATAACATCCCGTTGAAATTTGATGGATCCAGTAGCTTTCTAGCATATATAATGTCAGTATGAATAATGCCAAGACAACCCTTCTTGAGCAACAACCTGCGTGTGCATTTATTAATCAAGGAATCCATATTTTCGCTGGTCTTTTCAGTTAGTTAAGGGACTTGTGTCATATTCAAGAACCCATTTTCCGGCCTTATATCTTCCTGCTGGATTTCCTCCTTCATTCTCTCTCTACCAACCCCCTACCATTGATTTCAAGGGCATTTGGTTTGGTTTCTGTATAGAATTTGTTTTCAATTAAATTACACATCCATCATTCATCTGATAATTCATCTAATCATTTCTTATTCTTCCACCCCTCCCAAGAGACGAGGTGTCGACTTAGTTACTGTGCATATTGTGGTTAACAGTTCTACATCCATTAGTCACCTTATCAGCTCTTGCTCTCATAAAATTCCCTTGAGACATGGTATCTTCCTGGTTGGCATTATGACCTTTAGTCAACAGAGTTAGATCACTTATAACTTTGTCTTATTTTTTGGAAGGCTTAACTGTGCTGTGAATCAGGCCCTGCTGCCAATATAGCTCCCTGTATGGCAGAATCTTTGTATATAATGGGCTGCAGAGTGGAAGCAACTACATTTTCCTTGTAATTATGACCTTGGATATCATTAGCAACGCTAATCACCCATGACCATCCTGTGCTCACTTGGTGTGGCGCACGCAAGGTACATTTTTTTGTTTCCCCAACAGCTGAGCGCCTTCACGTTCACCGCCAAACGACTGTATCTAAATACATCCCACCCTTTCCACGACCTATTGTGTACCCGGCAGCCAGCAGCCTCCACAGACTCGTAATCGTCGGCCCTCATTTTCAGATGTTTCCATGTGCATCAGAATTTCATGTCTCACCCTGTTAGCGCACATTCTGTCTAAAACATCGCTCGCTACTTACAATCTGTGAACACAGCTTAGTATCTTAGCCTACCTTTGTTCCTCCCGCCACTGCTTAACCATCTCTGCCTACATGCACAAACCTACCCTCACTCTGTTCTCTCTCACCAGTAGTGATTGGGTACTATCCCTCCTTGCACAGTGACCTAAGAACTGAGCTGACCTTATGCAATGATATCGATCACCTCCCGCCTCTAGCCTATTGTGAATCAGGAAACTTGATCAATGCGATACCTACTGCACTCTTATACATAGGTATACTCATTCCCAGTACTAACTTTAAATCCAGATGAACCCCAAATTGCACATGCATTCGAGTTACGCTTTGATTTTCGAATCTAGATGCACCTTGTTTGTACATGCTTATTAGCCTTATTCTCGAATTTTGAATCTAGATGCACCTTGTCTGTACATGCATATTAGCCTTATTCTCGAATTTTGAATCTAGATGCACCTTGTCTGTACACGCATATTAGCCTTATTCTTGACTTTTGAATCCAGATGCACCTCGCTTGCACATGCATATTAGCCTTATTTCCGATCTTTAAATATATATGTATCTTGTTTGTACATGCATTTTAGCCACTTATTCAAATTTGATTCTAGTTGCACCTTGTCTGTACATGCTTCTTAGCCATATTTTCGATTTTTGGATTTAGATGCACCTTGCTTGCACATGCATGTTAGCCTTATTTTCGATTTTTTAATCTAGGTGTACCTGCTTGCACCTGCACTTTAGCCATATTTTAAATCTTGAATCTAGGCGCACCTGTTTGATGCTGCTCAGCCTTTAAACTGAACTCCTAATCTAGGAAATTGCCTGCTCTTGCACTCTTAGCACAGACCCTAACCTGCTCCCAACGTGTCTGCTTTAACATTGAGTGCTTAAATTACCAAACCCACTCTAGCCTACCACCATGTATCTTCCACTGCTTTACAAAGTTCTACTTAGAACCATCTTCCACCTGACTACCTCTTACAACATGAACCCAGCTCAACCACATAATCAGCCACTTCCTGGTATGTTCCCCCAGAACCAGCTAGCATATCTCTCAAACCATGCAGCCTCTAACAACGGAACTGCAGACTCTGCACCAGACTCCCAAGAATCTATGACCCACTAGCCAATAGCCAACCTGCCGCTATACACAACACACACACTCTACTTACCATCAACACCCCCTCACATACTCTCAACACAGGCCAACACCTACAACTCAATAGTCGAATAATTAGAGATGCCCCCTCTAAATGCCAACATAAAGCCCAACCTCCTCCTAACTTGCCCTCCAACTTTGTGGCTCCTAGCTCCTTGCACACCTCATCCATGGCCACCACTCACAGATCTCCAGATATCTACCAAAGTACTGCACCGCAAACCCACAACATTTACCTCAACGATCCGGCCCTATGGCTCGACCATTTTGCCAAAAAACCCTCACCCAACCAACCATGTCATATCACTCTTAGAAACCTAAGATTAGGATCTAGACTTATGGGTAAGAAGGGACACCCCATGTATCTGAGCCCATACCTCAAAACACATACACTTCGCCCGCCTCCACAAACGGCCACCTTACTCACGCCCCATCACCCTCAAACCATCACAGCCTCACCAAGCAACGTTGGTTTTATTAAAGCTGCCCTGATTAACGCAAGGTCCCTAGCTGCGCACACTCTGGACATTGCTGATCTCCTCAAAACTCAGGAACTCGACTTCATCGCCATCTCCGAGACCTGGCTGCACGCGGCTTCTGGCCCGGCACTTTCATTGGCCATCCCCACTGATTACTCCATCAGATGTGATCGCACCTCGAGAGGTGGTGGAATTGCTTTCATCGCAAGAAACTCTCTAGGACTTAGAACCATCCCAAGCACTAAGGTGGAAACCGCAGAGATACTCTCTGTCAAGCTCGGTCTCTCAGCTAACCAGACGGCTACCATCCACCTAATATACAGACCCCTGGTCCACCCACATCCTTTGTGGACGATATATCTACGCTAGTACTCAACAATGCTAAGTCCAACTCCCAAACCATCATTCTTGGCGACCTCAATCTAGGACACCAAGACCCTAATGATCCTGCGGCCCTCGACCTAGCTAATACCTTAACAGATTTAGGTTTCACCCACCACATACAGGAACCCACCCATATTAAAGGGCGGTCCCTCGACTGGCTCAGTGACACTAATTGCAATATTAGCGTAATCTCCAATGCCCCTTGCTTGTGGTCCGACCACCATGTCATTACTTTCAGCATCGAAGCAGCCCCACCACCCAGACATCTGGTCGCCCCTGCCACCCTCACTAGAAATAAAAAGAATATTACGACAGCTAAACTCCTCCCTCCTTCCCACACTAAATAACGCTCCTGACACTTGCTCGGACCCTACCATTCTAGCCGACTTATATAATCAGTCACTGCTTGCAGCCATCAACTCCTTTGCCCCGCTCAAACTGAGGAAACCTAAACAACGAGCACACCTTAACTCGTGGTTCACTCCTCAGCTCAGACTATTACGCAAAGAGAAATGCACAGCAGAGGCATGCTGGAGAAGTCACCACTCCGACGCCCACAAGGACGATCTTCTGATAGCCACTCTTAACTATAAAGAGGCTATAAATAAGATTCTTACAATAACCGCATTATGTCAGCCCAGTCCAGTACTAAGGAACTCTTTAATATCCTTAAGGAACTCAAGACACCTGCAGCCCCCCCTGAATCGTGCTCTAAAGACAACACTTGGTGCACTAATATTCAGTCAGCACTCCTGGGTAAAATCGCCACCCTCCAATCCAAAATTAGGGTCAAACCGAAATCCCTACAACTTGACCATCCACCGACCACACCTACACCTATTACTCACTCAACCTATCTGCATAAACCTTTCTCCTTCTCCTTCTCCCCACTCACTACTCTCGAAGTAGAAAATATCATAAACAACCTAAAACCATCCAATTGCCAAGGTGACCCCTGCTCAGCACCTACTATCAAGGAAGCGTCTCATGAGCTAGTCGCGTTCATTACAGTTTTCATAAATGCTTCTTTCAAGACGGGTATTGTCCCCGACAACCTAAAGGATGCATGGGTTATCCCACTCCTCAAAAAACCCTCCCTTGACCCCAATATCCCAACTAACTTCAGACCCATCACTACAGTCCCATTCCTGCTCAAGATCATGGACCGCGCAGGCTACCTGCAGATTCAGGATTACCTTGAATTAGATAATCTCCTGGGCTTAAGACAATCAGGGTTCCGCCCTAAACATGGTACGGAGTCAGCCTTGATCGACCTGAAAACTCAGATGGAGTCACTAAAGGACAATGGGAAGCTAGCTCTTCTCCTCCTCCTCGATCTTTCCGCGGCGTTTGATCTGGTCAACCACCAAATACTCTGCCAGCATCTTAAATCTGCAGCCCACTTTTCCGACTCTGCCAATGCCTGGATCCATTCATTCCTGAGCAATAGATCCATGAGGGTCTTCTCACCTCTGGCATCAGCGGATCCTTCCCCTATTCACTGTGGCATTCCTCAAGGCTCATGTGTATCCCCTACGTTGTATAACGTATTCACTAAGCCCCTCTTCGATGTGCTTGACTATCTGGGTGTCTCCTACACTAACTACGCGGATGACACCCAGATACTCATCCCTATCACAGGAGACTACATAGCTGACACCAAAGCCCTTAACAATGTTTACTTGGTCATCCAGGCTTGGATGGCACAGCACGAACTTTGCCTTAACTATGATAAGACTGAGCTCTTACTTTTAGGATCAAATCATCGGCTCAACAAATTAGACCAAACTTACAAGTCCTTCATTATTGACGGCAATGATATTAAAGTCTCCAAAGATACTAAAACGCTAGGGGTCTATCTTGACTCCTCGCTCTCCCTGAACAGACAAATAGATGCAGTTAGGTCAGCATTGGCCTATACTTGCAAACTTATCACTGCCTGTAGACCCTTCCTAAATTCCACCAACTGTGTCACACTCGTCAGAACTCTTGTCATGGCCAAAATCGACTACTGTAGTGCTCTCTACCTAGGGACCAGTCAGTCTAACCTTAATAAATTGCAAACTGTACAAAATAATGCTTTAACGGCAGCCTTAAACATCCCGAGAGGCTCCCATATTTCCTCTGTCAGATCAGACTTACGCTGGCTCTCGGTAAAACATAGAATTGCCCTGAAAACCCTAGCTCTGACTCACAAATGTCTGAGCAACAACGCTCCACCTTACTTGTCCGCTCGCTTCACACGCCGCACTTCCACTCGACCTACTAGAGCAGCCCAAACTCACAGCCTCATCGTGTCTGGATGCAAACTACAAAAAGCCGGTGGGGTGAGTTTCCCTGTCCTTGCCTCCAAACTCTGGAACACCCAGCCCACACATATCAGAATCGAACCATCATTCCACTCCTTCAAGAACAATGCTAACACTTGGCTGCTCTCCAAAGACTCATGAGACTTTGACACAGTCCAGACTCCTTTGGGGTTCAGGACTGTATACACTTTTTCTCTTTGCTCTGCTCCTGTATTATACGCTGTCAATGGTACCCTCCGGTACATGTATATATCCTGTATATTTTCGTAACTCACTGTAACTACTGTTTTCTTTGTAACATGTTTAAGAGTATGCGCCCGGTTGCCCCTGGGCCTGGTTTTTTGCGCTTTATAAATAAAATAAAATAAAATAAAATCAACGCTCACTTTTTTCTTCATAGCTAAACTTAGAATATCAAGAGCAGATTTCATATGATCTTTCAGGGAGATTAAGTCCACTTAAAGTCTTATAATCACACATTCCATTTCCATTTCCATCCACAGGATGAGACTGTAAACTTAATAAATCCTCCAGTTTCTCACTGAGAAGGTTCTTCAGTAAACCCTCTGGGACATCCTCTAAGTGCTTTACACCTGTTTCTTGGTGTTGCAATGGAGATAAACAATGGTAGCATTTGATATCCAGGTGTATGACTGTGCCTGTAGTACCTTGGCTCCACCTTATAGTTCCACACCTCCAGCTGTCCCAGCTGTCCCAGAGGCTGAAGAATCCCGGTGAAACTAGGGGTAATAGTTCCTGCGTGATGTGTGGAGGTTGTTTGGTATGGATCTTAAATTATTTAGAGGTGGGCAACCCTCCCGGTGACAATCTCAGACTGTTATCTACTACTGCTTTGTCATTGATAACAGCAAGATTTGAAAAATTCTAGAATTTGTTTTAAATTTTAGGTGGGCGATATCCATGAGGAGAGGTTCATCTCCTTTATAAGGTTCTCAGCTTGCTCAACATCCGTTACCATCTTTTTCCAAGGAGTTTACAGAGGCAAGATTCTTATTTCGGAGGGACATTGAAAAGATCCATGATGGTGGCCTTCAGTTTGGCCCTGTCACTCCTAAGGTCAGAGTTGATGAATGTGAGGGTTATTGAAAGCAATATATATATATATACAGGATTGAATGAGTCTAGTATGTTAACCGCGTGTATATGGAGCGCACAACTAGCTCAAGGGGCTTGTCTCAAGTCTGCACCCTCCACAATGCACCAGGTACATTGCATGAAGGGATTAACATGGTTTTATGTACCAAAGGATGCAAACTAATCCCTTATCTTCCATCTCTGCATCAGAGCTTGTTTGTATGGGGAAGGAGTGCATTGGTGATTTGTCCTGTTGCTTAAGAACAACAGAGGCCTCCAAGGTGGAACACACCAGAGACAGCACCTACTGAAATCTTCTCTCTATCAGGTGTCAGATGTCAAATGTCAAGTGTTCTGCTGCATTTACTGCACAGTGAAAAATATGCCCAACTACCTAAATGTCGGTGCCCTAGGCTGTGCGGGCTTCGCCGCAAGGGTGCCGGCATCAGCAGCAAGTGGTGCTTTTACATTTCAGTTGTTTGGAAGTAAAATTTGAAGTATCAAAAAATATGTGACACATAATTTTCTATCTAATCACATGCAAATGTGCCAGCTGAGAACATTGCTGCCTACACGCGCTCACATCATTACTCTTGAAAATAAAACATCCCCTGCAGAATACTTCGAAGTTTAAACTACAGTAATCATTTTTCACCTTCAAAATTACATTTAAATGTAACTCTGTGCATTGCAAAGTACACTCTTACTCATAAATCCAAAGAAGAAGTAGGTTCATTTATGAAATCATTGGTTATTCGTTTTCAGGCCGTTTTGAGTTCAACTTACTGAGAACGATTTGCATTAACTTATTTGCAATTAAAGACTTTGATCATGTTATATAGCTTCCAGTTACTTCTCATATGTCATACATGTGCATACTATAAGGTAATAAGATGATTTGGTTGAAAAGTAATCTACAATTGTGTTATTGAATGTTTAAGTTCAAATATCCGTATGATAAGTTTGCAAATTTGCACTCATTACTTCTGCACTTTTTATTCATTTATTTCAAAGATGTGTTGCAAACCTTTTCCATAGTGTCGAACCTTCAACAGGGCCTATATATTGATTACAAACTTTCAACATATCATTCCAAGAAGCACATACCTATCTGAAACAACTGTTTCATAGCCAAGCTAATCGACCTAACAGCTTACACCCAGCTATGCCTTTTCACAGAAACCTTCTCCTCGACCCCACCCAATCTGACTTCAGACCCCTACTAGGAACTGGATCGTGCCTAGTATCCATCTGGGACGATCTCAAAAGAACATCAGACTCGGAAGGTTGTGCCGCACTAATCCTTCTTGAGCTCTCGGCGGGCTTCGACAGCATTGACCACTGCACCCTCACGGGCAGAATCCACTCCCTTCAGCTGTTCTTCTGATCGTCTCCTAAGACGGAAACAACAATACACGTTAGGGCGGCGGATACACACCCTATTCTGAGAGGAAAATCTTGTTATACATTCAGATACATATCACAGTGCATTAATTTGTCATCCCTTTGTCTCTCCCTTGTATCTAGGGCGGGAAAGTAATGCTTGCCTCCTTGTCTTTAATAGAATCAAGAGCTCCCTGCGCTATTAGCAGGGGGAATCTTCATTCTATGTCAAGACGGAGGCGAGCATTATGCTTGTTCAAAGCTTCTTACCATAGCTTCTGCCAGTGTGTTAATAGGTCTAAAGTAAAACATTCTGAACATATTATCACTTGCCCAATCAGCTGCTTTCAGTATATCTTGTAATGTTGCACCCTGCCTCAGTGCTTTGGACGCCCCTGCTCCTCGCACTGAGTGTGCTCAAAATTTTGCCATGTCTATTCCTGCTAGAGTCATAACTTCTCTAACCCATCTCGCTATGGTGGCTGTCGCTACGCCCTTATGCGGCTTCCTGCGTGCTATCAGCAATTGCGTCGTCCCCCATCGGTCTCAGCTCCGCTGTCTTATTCACATACTCTTTTATTCATGTGGCCATGCACCATTTTGGATGATCTTGCATATATGGGTATGTTATTGATGAGGAGTCTGTCTTCGTCCACCTGGCCAGATGGAAAGTCACTCCGTCTGGACCGTATACCATTCTGTCTATCTCCACGGCCCTGACATCTGCCACCCTTCTACAAGAAATCATGCACAGAAACATCGCCAACTTTTCTGACAGTCTGCCTAGCAATAAGTATCTATAACCGGGCCAGTCTGCTAATAGTTGTAGCACAACTGTAACGTCCCATAGAGACTTGTATCTTGGTTGCGGTGGCTTTCTGCATCTGATCCCTTTTAGAAGTCTAATCACCGCTACATTCTCCCCTACTGGTGCTCCTTCTATCGGAGTATGGCCTGCTGATATTGCGGATCTATATACTCCAATCGTTCGATAGGCTTTGCCATCCTGCAAGAGTTCTGCTAGAAAACTCAGAATCTCTACCAAAGGGGCAGAAACGGGATGAAAACCTCTCCTTTTGCACCACCTTGACCATCTGTTCCATGCTGCGTCATAGCTCCTTCTCGTCGATGGATCCCATGACTCTGCGATGAGGCTCGCAGCTTGCGCCGAAATTCCTGGGAGATTCCAGCATCTCCTGCTATCCTGCACCCCATCAGCGGCAGCGTCCCCTTCGCTCTCAGAGGGTGATACAACCCAACTGGGTCAGTGAGAAGGTCTTCTCTTTGCGGCAATATTCTTGTATAGTCTGCTATCAGTTCCATCAGCGCTGGAAACCATACTTGCGACTTCCATATCGGGACTATTATTATCAGATTCGCTGCCTCCCTGCGAACTTTCGATAAAGCTCTGCTTATCATTACGAATGGAGGAAACGCATATAGTATCTCTTCTCTCCAATCTTGTAGGAAGGCATCTGTCCCTGCTGCTGCCGGGTCTAACCTCCAGCTGAAAAATCTGCTCTTCTGAGCGTTCAGTCTGGACGCAAACAGATCTGTGTGAATCGGTCCCCAGAGCTTTTCTATCTGTTGGAAAACTGCTCTGTCTAGCCTCCAGACGCTGGAGTCTGTTAGATGTCTGGAGTTCCAGTCCGCCACTACATTCTGAGCACCTGGTAAATATTCTGCTATTACCGCAGTCCCTGACTCCAGACAGGAGTGCCAAAAGTCCTTGGCTATCTCCGCTAACAATCTGGACTTTGTTCCACCTAAGTGATTTATGTATCTGACTGCTGAGATGTTGTCCATCTTCAGAAGGATACATGAAATCACTTTGTCCTTCGTGAAGGCTCTGATTGCAAAAGAGCCGGCCAATAGTTCCAGGCAGTTTATGTGCAGCTTGAGCTCCTCTGAGCTCCATCTGCCCCCTGTCTGGAGCTCCCCACATCGGGCCCCCCAGCCTGCCCTGCTGGCATCTGATTCTGTTACTATGTCCGGGCGGTCGCCAAAAATGGCTCTGCCGTTCCATGCCTCCATGTTCTGGAGCCACCACTCTAGCTCTGTTCTGGACTCTTGCTCTAGCGGCAGTAGCTGGTGGTAGTTGAGCCCTTGCTGAAGGTGTCTTATTTTCAGCCTCTGTAGTGCTCGATAATGCAGGGGTCCTGGAAATATCGCTTGGATGGATGCCGCTAACAGGCCCACAATCCTCGCTATCGTTCGCAGTGATGTGGTTGGGCTGCCGAGACAGTTCCTTATCTCTCTTTTTATGCCTCTGATCTTCCTGTCCTGGTATCTATAATAAAGCCCAGGAATTCTATTCTCCTTGCTGGTACCATCTCCGACTTCTCTCGATTCACAAGGAATCCCAGAGAGGTTAAGAGGTTTGCCACCCAGCTGGTCTGGTAGCGAAGAACGTCTTCGCTGCTCGCCATTATCAGGATATCGTCTAGGTAGATGATGATCCGTATTCCTTTCTCCCTGATCGCTGCTGCTACTGGCTTCATCAGTTTCGTAAACGCCCAGGGAGCAGACGCTAGTCCAAACGGCATCGTGGCAAATTGCCATAATTGCCCGTCCCAGTCAAACGCCAGGAAAGATCAGTATTCCTTTTCTACTGGGATTGTGAGATAAGCATCTTTCAGATCTATTCTGGTGAGCCAGTCGCCCTGTCTGAGTGTGTCTCTCAGCTGGTGAGTCCCTTCCATTTTGAAATGGTTGTAGACTACCCACTTGTTCATGTCCCTCAAATTTATGACTGGTCTCACTTTTTCTTTTCTGTGGACCAGGAACATATTGCTGATGAACCTCAGAGCCCTGCAAGGCTCGATAGCTTGCTTCTTCGCTAGACTATGTAGTTCTGCGTGTAACAAATCTTTCTCTGTTCGCGCTGGTACTATTGGTCTGGGGGCATTGTACTGGGTTGGGGTCTGGATAAATTGTATGTGCAAGCCTCTGGCTGACTGTAGCACCCAAGCGTCGTTGGAAAGCGCGCCAGTTTTCCCAGTACTTCGCTGTCCTCCCTCCTACTGAAGGATATGTAGACGCTCTCACCTGTGGGGACGTACTGTTCTCTTCCTTGTCCTCTGCCTCACCTTCCTCTGGGGAAGCGACCTCTGGGTTGGAAGAAGGTGTCCGGTTTCTTATCCTCCCAGTATTATTCTCTGTTTGATTGAGGCCTTCTGGAAGTTTGATAGCGACCGGCCGCTCGGCCTCTGTATCGACCGGTCCCTCCAAAAACTCTTCCGGGGAAGATCTTTCTTATTGAGGCTTGTGCCTTTTCCAGCGAGGTGTAGGTCCCTACAAACCTCCCCATCTCTTTTCCGAATGTTTCACCGAAGAGCAGGCCCTGTGCTGCCTCGCCCGCCTCGTAAGAGGATAGGTCTCCTAATTTCTGGTCTATTTTCAACAATAGTCCTCTTCTGCGCTCAGAGGATATCGCACAGTTTGCGTTCCCTAACAGACATACGGCTCTTTGAGCCCAGTTTGCCAACACCTCTGGGTCAATCTCCTCCCCTGTATCCTTCGCTCGCTCTGAAAAGTCCATAATTTTTGCCAGTGGACCAGCTAGATCCAGGACCTTCTCCTGGCAACTCCTCCATGAGCGGTCGATTCCTTTTCTAGGATCCCTGTTTGATTTAGCTACAAAAGCTAGCATTTTAGGATCTAATTCCGGTGCTTCTGCCACCTTTCCTGGGAGTTCCGGTCTAGGGCATTCAGCCCTCATCCTTTGCCTCACCTCCTTAAGTGCTTTGCGAAGCCTCTGAGTCATGTATCGCGCTACTCTTGGGGAAGGCACCCATTCTGAGGATTTCAGGTTTCTGATCTCCTCTGGCTGAAACAAATCTGAGGTTTCTTCCTCAATATTGTTGAACTTCCTCAGTCTCTTTTTCGGAGGTGGTAAACTCCCTTCCTCTCCTTCCTTATCACCTTCCTCCTGCGAGATGTCAGAGATTCTGCGAGGTCCTCTTCCTGAGGGACCTCTTCTTCTGTGTCTCCCATATTTTCATCCCCTGGGTAGGGTGTCATGAGGCTCGGCACCCCTGACTTGGACATAAAGGCTTCTTTTAGCCTAAGGAAAGCTTTGGATGCCTCTGGGGCCTTTGGATCTACCCCTTCAAGTTGGCCCGGGGGGTCAGAAGAGTTTGCGCTCTTCCAGGCCTTACTACACCCCTGTGGGCCCTCTGGCGCGGCCCTTGTGGACGTGCTTGCTCGTGGTGTGGTGCCTCTGTCTCTTTGGCTCAGGAAACATTCAATTGTCTGTAGGCGTCCCTGCAGGGGTCTAACCCCAAGAGCCACTGCCTCTACGAGTGATTCGCCTAGCACATCTTTGAAGCTTTGAGCCAAATCTTCAGGGTATGTGGCTTCTTGCTCTTCCTCACAACATTCATATTCAGCCATACTGTGTGCTGGCAGGTGCCTGGTAATACCTGTATAGGTGTATTGGCACATCCACTACTCACTCTTCTCTTGAGGCTGCACCTAGGCTGTCAAGCAGCTTCTGTGTTAATCAGTGTAGGGCACTGTACTGATGGTATACTCTGTCTGAGCTGAAATGCTGCAATATATGCTGTAATTCGCTCCTTCGGCGTCTCCGTATCTTTAGCTAGCAATAACATTTTTGTCACTGACAGGAGACTGGGGCGCAATGCCCGCGAGGAGAGGAGACCTTGGCAGGCTCCTCAGGCTTCCTTCTCGGTTCCTTCGCGACGATCGCAAATAGAAATAATGAATTTTCGACGAACCCCTAATTTGCTGGAAATGCAGCACGGGGCCGCCGCACTATAAAATTACACCTTATCCCAATCTCGGAATTCTACGCTGCGCGGTCCCAGCGCTTACAGCCCATATGATTAAGTTGTGTAAATCTTACATATATACAGTCAATCCTGTCAATACCCTCATACAAATGCTGTCAAGTTACGCAGCTAGATGAAAAGGGTACTTATCTCTGGAGAGCAGGAAAAGAAGAGGAGGTTACAGGAAGAGGAAGGACTAGGTCACATGACCAGGACACTGGAAACAGGGACCTAGGGTTGATGGGAAATGAAGTTTTTAAAAGAAAAAAAAATGTTAGTTTTCAATGAAAAGTTGGCCATTTTATTGATTTGTTGAAACTGCTGGAGAGCTAATAAATGAGAAGATGAAGCATAATGCTCGCCTCCGTCTTGACATAGAATTCTGGTGAAAAAGGTTCCGTTCCCATCCATAGCGAGGGACGCCCATACAAGATGGAGGAAAGGGGACTATAGACTAGGAGTACGTTAGTCACTACAGTGAGTAACTTGTAATTTATCCTAAGTGAAGGGTGCATTAGTGAATTCTTTCAACTTAAGGGACAGAAATATGTGGGGACCATCCTAAGGGGTTGATAATATGGGCGTTTGCACCCCCCCGACCCTTTTGCAGAAGGCACAGCCGGGTCCTTACTGGCCCTTATGTTAATTGCTAATCATAGGACGGCAGCTGTGTGAAGCCAGACAGTAACAGAGGACCGTTTTTTAAATAGCGTACATGACATGGCGTTTCAATAATACTGCATGCCGTATTTCTGAAATATTGGATGTTTGATTTAAATTTACCAGAGTAGATGTATTATTCTGTCAAAATCCTAAAATGTCTGCATACAGGTACAGTAATTGCCACATACGGCAATCTGGGGAAGCATACTCTCCAGCTCATAATAAGTGCCTTTGGCTTACCCCACTCTAGTACCGCAGTCCAGCAAAAAAAATCACAACAAACATTTATTAACCAACTTGCTTCTTGGCCTTCATATAATATTATCACATTATTGAATGTGGAAATATGTCCATACATTTTCAAACCTATAAATGAATGCTTCCCATTCACAGAATCTAATAGTAAACTGGTCAGCAGTCTGATAGTGTTTATCCTACCCCCTCTCTAATAAAGAACGCTTTTTTTATCACTTTAGTCAAAGACTTTTCTAAACACTTATTGCATTTTTAAATAACTTGCATGTGTATTTATATATGAAGCATATCTCTGCATGCCACTCTTTTATGTGATAATACCCCACAAACGTGTATTCAAAGTATGATCCAACCTTTGCCCACAAAAAGATATTTTCAGTATTCAGCATATTCTGAAAGCTCCCCCCATTTCACACTCATTGGGCTCATGTTGGAGTTCCCTGTAAAAGGACGGCGGAGAGCTGTTACGTTTTCGCTTCAACATATACAGGTCCCTGCCACCTTTTTTTTGTCATTTGCATGGTGGAATACAAAAGGATAGGGCAAAAAGGCAGCGTACATGCTTGTACGCCGCCCTTTTGTGGCGTACAACCGTGTACGTTGCCTTTTTACCCTATCCTGACTGCGCCATGCAAATCAAGTAAACGCCCCCTGCCATATACATATGGCAGGCAGAATTTGCAGTGGATATCTATGGAGTTCGCCTGCTTTTTGCTGGTGCAAAAATCCAGCAGACTCCATAGAAACTCCAGGCATTTGCGCCAGCAAGAAAATCCAAGGCTGGCGCAAAAGCTGGAGTATTTATATGGTGGAGAGGAAGGGTGCAGCGGCAACGTTAGTTACTTACGTTCTATCCCTCCACTCTGCCCATACAAATCCATGAAAATGAGCCTTGATGCAAACGGAATGCGTAAAAGCCTTACGCAAGGATTTTAGGCGTTCTATTTACGTTATGCAAAGCCCAAAATGAGCTCCGTTGTCTTCTACGTTTGACCCCACGTGCCGTCTTCCCATCTTTTATCAGTGAACTAGCTCCTTAGAATTGAGCTTTGAAATGGGGTGAAGCTGTGACAAGGCGGGCGCCCTTCTGATGACAAAATGGAGCCCTCGGAAGAGTCAGCTTTATAAATGATGCTATGAAAAGTGCAGAGGGCAAGCTTCTTCTGCATTACACATAATCCCTTCCTCACAGCCTGGGTACCTGCGAAAAAAGAGCGACTGAAATAGAGAATCAATCACAAGGCTGCTGCCCTCAGCGCAAAATGTACGCCGTACAAAAAAGCAACGGTTCCAATTGTAAATGACCCTTTGTAAAAAAAAAAAAAAAGCATTGAACAGCTCAAGTATACACACTGATTTAACCTAACCATTGTTGATTCTTATTGCGAGCACGTGGACTGGACAGGTATTCATTTGCCCACATTGGCAATTTCCAACTGGCGCCGGAAGCTCATAACCTGACCAACATCAATAACGCTCTCACTGTCTGCTCCAAACAGGATGACATGAAAAGCAGTTTACACCTGACTTAGGAAACACGCAATCAATAACGTCTGACGGTTTAATGACGCCGACCCCCGGTCCTTTCTGTCAACATAATTTAAGTACACATGAGGTCCCTGCCGTCCTCTGCCGCTTTTCCTCCTCCCTCCAACCCCATGACAATCGCACTGAAATAATAGAAACCAAATCCTGTGCTTCATGTTTAAAATGGGTGACGTTGGCAAGGAACATGTATAACAATTGAACAATATCTAAAAGTCTTTTGCACAAAATCACTGTGCTGTCTGTGGCTTCCATAGGAGGACATTAACAACTAAACTCTTCAAAATGAAATATGTTCCTACTGTGATGTCATGGAGGAGGATTGTGCAAATCATAATCAACTACTGTGATGTTGGAACATGACATTTTCTCGGCCTCACAGGGTCTCTCTCCTTCGGCAGAGAATGCCCAGGACCATGCCTTCATGCATGCATGTGCACCTCCCTGACATTGCCGGAGCCCCATGACTGGCGGTTCCAGAGATAATAATTATAATTGGTTATTTATAACACATTTAATACCCAGAGGTTTCTAAGCGCTGACCCGGGGATGGAACCGCAGCGCATTGCTCTTGAGCTATCCTCCTGAGCCTATGCATCCAGATGCTTACCTCCCACATTCTCAAAGGCATAATGAAAATAAGCAGGGGGGGGATGAGGTAAACATAAAAGTGGAAATGGGCAGCTACTATGTGTAGTGGTTATGGGTTTATTCCTCCTCAGGGTTCTGACTGACATCCTAGACAATGTCAGATTCACTCTAGCTGTCTATCAAATCACACTACACATCTTTAAAGCTATGTTAGCTGAATTAGAACATAATCTACTATATACCTTTCATATTTTCTCTGTAAACATAATGGTGGAGCTTTATAATGAGATGCAAAAGGTATACATAAATAAATACAAAATGTATATGTAAGAGGAGAGAAACAACAGTTTAATAACTACTAACTATTTATTGAGTACCTACTCATATCTAATGGCCCTGACAGACAGGCATTGTTGGGGGGCGGGAGCTGGGAGGGCTATAGCCCTGGGACTTTTAGTTGTAGCCCCGGATAGAAGCTTAGGGGCTACAACCGAAAGGCTAGTTAGCCTCAAGTCCCGAAATGCACGACATTAACGTAGGCCCAGAGGTTTTCCAGACCCAGCGACACCCCTTGGCCCTGGCATCTTTTGATGCATAATGAATATAACAGCATTATGAAAGAGCGAATCGCAGGTTACTGTGCCTACTTCAAACCCCAATGATCCACCTTCACTGGATCTGTTAAATCTTCTGTCTTTCCCAACTGTGAAGCCTGCTGGTGTGGTGACACCACGTGCATGGTATTCAGAAGCATGCATAATGCAAATTGCCAGACACAATGGAAGGGAGTCATCTGTGGGCTCATCGGTTTGCAGCTGACCCACTGACTGTGACTGTCTCCTTAACACTGGTAAATAACTCATTCTATGTCAAGACCGGAGTCAAGCATTATGCTTAGCTTTCTTTAATGCTTACTCATCAGCAGCCTTTCAAATTCAACCTTTCTTTTTGGTGGCTTTTTTTTTTTTACAAACAGAAACATTTAACCACAAAACATCCACATGAGGGATTACAAAACCCCATAAATCCCAAGTGTTACATAGTTTTGTCCAACTCTCATAATTCACCAATCCAGACCCAGTTTTCCTCCATGAGCCACATCCTATCTGGAACCCTTCCTCTTTATTTTGCTGATCCTCAGCAGATAAGTACTCTTCCAACTAAAGCGAAGAAAACATTGTTCTTATATGATTGGATTTTGACCCAAGATCTGTGTAAAAACCTAGTTGATTTCTCTTGGACTATTTTTCATCAAAAAAAATTGGGTATAATGGAAAAGTATTTACAAAAATGTCCTTCTCATTTTGTACGAGCCCAGATGCTAAGAATGCGCTTAAATCTTCATCCTACATATGAAATTCTGTCCAGACGCGATAAGAACCTAAGCAAATGGTGTCGGTTTTGTAATGATAATAACTGTATTGAAACCCTCAAACGCCTAGTAGTGTCATGTTCTGCATTAGAGACACTACGGCAAATATATTTTAAAAATTCTCTACAGCTTTACTGCTTTCACACTGAGGAAGAAATTTGGGGCCTAGTAATCAATAGTGAACGCTCAGCGATTTTAACTGCTTTAGTTAAATTTATATCTACTATCCTCTATTAATATGGAATGTTGTAAGTGTAAAGAGGTGTAATATATTTTTCTTTGTTCATGTGTTGAAGATGAAATGTAATGAATTTTAAATTGTTATGTATTGACAGACTCAAAATAATCCTTCCTCTATCTTTCTTTCTTATGTTGTTTTATATTAAATATTTGAAAGGTTGAATATCAGCCAAACAAATAAAAAAAAAGATAAGTACTCTTTAAACTTGGCTCACATTTACAGCTGCATTATGTGGTTTTCTGTCAAGTTGTGCATTCACAGTTTTATTACTTGTTTTTTTGTTGAGCTGTGATAATCATGAGTATAGACTGAGCGCGTTAGCGTTTAAATTAGCAGCGGGAGGTTCTAAAAGGCAACAGAGCGTGACTTTCACGTTTCAGTCAATGGGCGAGCAAGTTCAAAGGTTTGCATACTAGTGTTGGCAGTTAGCGTTAGGAGCGGTTGGTATTTACAGTTATATTTGCTTTTGTTTTACACATAACGTTCGGGTTAAGACGAGAGAGGACCGTGATGTGGGCGAACTTGCTCACACCAGGCTCCCCACTCGAGTAAACGGCAGCACGGGTGCCTTCGGCCTTGCATCTGCCACTTTTTCCTGGCAACGGTAGGTTTATTCAATCTGCAAGGAAGCAGGTGCTCAGCCTGAAGAACATTGGAGAAGCCCCACCCAGTGTTTCAATACGCATTTAGGATTGAGGCAATGCTACGGAGAAACATCTGGGCATGTAGATACCTTCCTCTAATAATACCTGGTACGGATTTAGCTTCACAGTTAATCGTGACAGTCATTGCAGTCAGCGGTGAGGCTTGCATTATATGACTAAGCCTTAAACAGGCAGCAGACAATCACAGAACCATACTGGTGTGGTTGTGGCAGCTTGCTATGTTCAAGCACAGGCTGAAAGTAGCCTCTGCAGCTTTCTCAGTTCCAGCTTAGGCACGTATACTTCACAGCCAGTCCCATGGAGCCAGAAAGTTCCACCCCAGAGTGCAGTGAGAAGGACATGCAAGAGGGCATTCGCGATGTGGACAGGAATTTGTCCCTTACCTTTAGGAAATGCTTGCTGATTCCCTGGTTTTAGCAGTCTTGCAAGGGGTCAAACCATTGCAAGAGCTCTTGGGGGTGCTGGAATCGCTCCTTGTGTATAAAGACAAAGATAGAACAGGGGCAAAATAGAGGATGAGTGAAAGTTGACCAGGAGAAGGGACATCTGCTTTACACCCCAAGAAAGGGGTTGAGTACAAGGGGCGTGATAAGGCTTGGAAGAGACTGAACTCTTCTACTCCTCCGGGCCATCTAAAAGGGGACATTTCTTAGTCACATGAGGTTGCCGACGCTTTAAGTAAGCGAAAAAAGGGCTTTTCTATTGACATCGGCAGTGTAAAACCTCCTACTCCCTCTACAGAGGTGAAAAATACAGGGGAAATTGACAGCGATGTTTCGCCTGAAGGTGAGAATGACAAAGAGTAGAATGATGACAAGGAGGACAATGATGCAGAGGGTGGCACAGGACAAAGTCCTAGCAAAGTCCTATCAAGCAGGTGCAATACAAGACTCAAAAGACTGCAACCCCAGATCAAGGGGAAGAAGGAGATAATATCAAGGACATGTTTGATCCCAAAACCATTAGGCACCCCAAGTCCACAGACTGGCTGCCCTCACCCAAAGTGGCAGCGTACATGGTGCAACGCATTAGTAAGCCCCTAGAAAGAGAGGTGAGATTTTGCATGAGGCCACAGTGCCCAAGGCCGGACTTGCCCGGTAAGGTGACAGATACCCTGGAGCTTTACGTTAAGATGGTCACATTTGTCACTAAGGCAACTAGAGACGTGAGGAAAGGGGTAGACCGAGCCTTGAAGGATTGCCATTACAAGCTACTGGACCTGTCACGGCCCATTGCGAAAATAATGGATCTTGCTAGAAGATCCAAAGACACAGGAGAGCCTGTGGACGCACAGACCTTAGCCAACTGGGCCCAGTGGTTGGTATGTCTCCTGGGCAATGTCAACTGTGCACTCTCTTCTGAAAGGAGGCGCAGTTTGCTTTCAAAAATAGATAGTAAAGTGGGAGACCTGGCCACCTATGATGCGGGGCAAGGCGTGGAAGACATGCTCTTTGGAGACGCCTTTGCAAAGGAAATGACACATTTCATGGGTATGTACACAGCTTAGGAAAAAGCTCAATCATCTATCAGGAAGATTTGCACTGCCCAGTCGGTACAGAAGTTGTCTGGCCGGTCGCTTCACCTCGCAACGCAGGCCTCAGGGATCAAGGGCCCAATACTGGGAAACAAGGTAACAGAACGCCTTCTTTCCAAGCAGTGGCTGGCATCTGAGAGGTTGCAGAGGACGCAGCTCCTTCAACCATCAGGGTGCCTCCGATGGCAAGTGTGCATTGTGAGCGCAGTCCTGCACTGGAGGGCAGGACAGGGTTATTTGTAAAGAAATGTCAGGAATTGTCAAGCGACTCTTGGTTCTTGCAAGCAGTGACAGGTTTGTATTTAGAGTTTGCAAGCTTCCCCATTCAGAGACAGGTACCCCATCCCATCTAGTTAGCGCAAAGAGGAGAGCTCCTGCATACCAAGCTGCGCAGCTTCTGGGACAACGGCGCGATAGAGCGCAGCACATTAGACGAGCCCAGGTTTCTCAGCTACATGTTCCTCATGCACAGAAAGGGGAAGTTGAGGCCAGGTATTGACTTGAAGGAGCTCAACGGTTGGCACTTCAAGATGGAAGGGACTCTTCGACGACGAGATTTGTGGTGACAGGGAGACTGGTTGGCAAGGTTAGATCTGACAGATGCCTACCTCACCATCCCCATAGCGACGCAGCACCATCGGTTTCTCTGCTTCCATTGGAAGGGAGAAAGTTGTCAATTAAGGTGTATTCCCTTTGGTCTAGCATCGGCACCCTGGGCCTTTACTAAAGTAATGATGCTGGTAGCAGCTGCGATAAGAGGCAGGTACATGTGGTTCATACTATATTTAGACAATTTCTCGTCCTCACGCAGGACAGGATAGTGTTGCCAGAGCAAGTGCAATGGGCATGTGCGTGCCTCACCTCGTTAGGGTTTCTGATCAATCGGGACAAGTCTCACTTGGATCCCAGCCAGTGTCTGGGATTTCTGGGTTTCATGATAGACACCAGGAAAGCAAAGCTAGAGCTCAGATTAGTTCTCAAGGAGAAGAGTATTTTGCTTTGGAATCTATCCAGAGTAGTGGGGCTGCTGGCAACATCCATTCAGACAATTTCCCCTGTACCGTTACATTACAGAGCACTCCATTGGCAAGATCAGGCATCTCCGGGGCGGTGTAAGGTACCATCAGTTTGTGCCACTGGACGAAGAAGCCAGGGCAGAGCTGACACAGTGATTACAGGACATGGAGGCTTGGAACGGTGGCAACATATTCGGCGACGTACCAGAATTAGTCGTAGAATCCAACACCAGCAGAGCCGGTTGGGGGGCCAAGTGCAGAGACTGGAGGAAAATCATCTGACGAAGAATTGAAGCTCCACATAATATGTTTGGAGATACTCGCAGGGTCTTTTGCTGTACCGACATTTGCCATGGACAATGCCAATTACTGCGTGTTGCTCAAGATGGACAATATCTCAGCAGTTCAGTATATCAGCCGTTTAGGGGGATCGAAATCCAAAATGTTGGCCGAGCTAGCAAAAGATTTCTGTCACCACTGTCTGGAGAGGAATTTTATGGTGACAGCAGAGTTTCTCCCAGTGGAGCAGAATGTAGTGGAGGATTGGAATTTGCACTACCTGGTGGACTCCATTGACTGGAGGTTGCATCTAGATGTTTTTGCAAAGTTGCAGATGATCTGGGGCCCTCTGGACGTCGATATTTTCACATCCAGGTTGAGCATGCAGACTCCCAGGTATTTCAGTTGGAGGTTGGAACCCGGCGCGCTGGGGACGGATGTTTTCCTACATAATTGGGCAAGAGCAGTTGAATATGCTTCTACCAGTGACTGCTGGTGAACGTTTGCAGGGAGAAGGTGTATGTAGTGGTGGTAGTAGTGCCATTGTGGATGTCCCAGGACTGGTTCCCAGTTCTGATTCGACTTTCCTCAGATTTTCTGAGGATGATTCCGTGCCAGCAGAATCTTCTGGTGAATCCATCAGGGCAAGAACACCTGCAGATCGAGGCATGGGGCCTACAGCTTTTAGCCTGAAGGGTTTCGGGCAGAGGTGGGAACTGCAGGGGCTTTTGAGTGTCGCTGCTGAATGCATTAGAGATTCCTGAGCTGCCTCCATGCTTCAGAGCAATGGCGCTGCATGGGACAAGTGGGATAGTTGGTGCTCCCAATAGGGTGATCTACCTGTTTCTGCACCTTTAGTGCAAGTGCTCCACTTTCTTGTGTGTTCCTTTCAGGATGGCAGAGCATTCCGAACAATAGGAATGTATAGGTCAGCCATTTGAGCAGGTCACGAGAAAGTGTGCGGGCAGTCTGTCGGGGAACACCCAGCGGTGGTACATCTGGAATGTGGGGTGAAGATGCATAAGACACCGCAGGTGCAATATTCTGTCGTAAGGGACGTAAACACTGTATTTAGATAATTTCGCTCTTGGCCGGAGAACAACAATCTTTCGATGAACAAGCTGTCAAGTAAACTGGCAATATTGCTTTGTTTAGTGTCATGTAGAAGAGCATCCGATGTTAAAGATTTGGAGGTTAGTAGAAAAAGTTTCTATCCCGATGGAGTGGCGTTTGAGTTTGCTAATCGGACTAAGAGTGGTTCCAGGGTGATTTCCTATCCATATTTTCCCAAATATCCAAAGATATGAGTGGCTCAGTGTATTAAGGATTACGAATCGGCGACAGAGGCGGTCACACCACCCGGGGTGCATCAATTGCTGATAGCATGCAGGAAATAATTTCACGCCATTGCCTCCACCACGATAGCCAGGTGGGTCAGGGAGGTTATGGAATTGGCAGGTATTGATTTAAGCATTTCTGCAGCACATTCGGCTTGGGTCACGATGGCATCTAAGGCCTTTGCAGCGGAGCATCCTTGTAAGATATATTAACATCTCCAGACTGGTCTTCGGACAAGACGTTCAAAACGTTCTATTTCAAGCCAGTTGCAGCAGCAGCTGCAGCGGTGCTAGACAGCTTTGAACAAGCATAATGCTCGCCTCTGGTCTCGACATAGAATGAAGATTACTCCAGTTTACAGCAAATGAAGTCTTGATTCTATTAAAGACACAGAGGCAAGCATTATCCCTCCCGCGATATGCATTTTTAAAAATTAGATATGTTATGATGATTATGCTGTTTTCATGTTGGAGCACGTAGCGTATCCCCTCCCTTGACTATGTTTATGTTTCTGTTCGTTCATAGGTGACGGGTAGAAGAATGGTTGAAGGCGCTGGCCACACATGGATGAGGTTTGAGGAGTATAATTGGGCTCTGTGAGAGGTTTTCAGGCGTTGGAGGATTAGACTGGAGCACTGTTCAGGAAGGACGCTGTTGTCCTTAGTTTGTTGTTGGACTGGTGACAGTTTCTATACATCAAAAGAAAGAGGAAGGGGTCCAGATAGGATGTGGCTCATGGATGAAAGCTGAGTCTGATTGTTGGATTATGAGCATTTGTTTTGTGGGTAAATGTGACTGTTTAAAAAAAATGAGAAAAGTAGAATTTGAAAGGCTGCTGATGCATAAAGAAAGTTAAGTATAAGGCTTGCCTCAGTGTCTTTAATAGAATCAAGACTCCCTGCACTGTAGGCCTGGGTAATCTTCATTATGCGTGAAATGACCCCCACGCCAGGACAAACAAACATCCATAAAAGTGTCAGGCAAGGCCAATCAGCCTCTCAGCAACACCAGCGTGGTCTTGGCCCACACATAAAGTCTTTACAAACCTTCTGTACCAAAGCAGCAACATAATTTAGAGCAAAATAGCCCCAATTAAGTAAACCTTTTGTCTAGTAGTATGTTTGACTCACTCATGGAAAAATAGTAAAATGCTAATGCCTAAGATACAATCAGGGCTTAAAAGAATTTATCACTGTAACACAAAAAGGTTTATGACATCAGGATTTCTCAGCAATAGAGTGTTGCTGCGTAATTGCTTTTAAACTGCCAGCATGTGTGAATGGGGTGCAGGGGGTGCAGGTACATGTCTGCATGTTGTGTAATGCACTGCAGATGCAATAAACCAGCTTTGTATCACTTTGAGGGGTGGGAAGTGGGGGTGAAGCTCAGGCCAGCACATTTGTACTCCGACTAGCTGGAGGAAAGGTAAGTGCCGATTGGGATAACACTTTATGGAGAGTGCACTAAGAGGAGGAGATGAAGGGGAAAGGCTGCCATTCTGTGGATCCAAATTGCCCAATGGCAGAAGTGCATACAATTGGCCCCTCGGAACTGTATCGGGGGAAGGTGGCTTGGGGGGGCAGGCTGTCCGGAGTCCAGAGCAAATAAACAGAAAGTGTTGAGCTGAAGCTTCATCATCACTTTTGGGTGACCAATCTGGTTTGGCTTCAAAAGTGGATCAGTACTGCCAGTCCGAGGAAGCTTGCATCCAGTGGGTTAAGGGTTACGTGGGGTAGGGCTTCTGAAAAGCAAGTTTTTAAGTCTATTCCAGAATCTTTTATTTGTCTTCTGCACTCTATATTTGTATGGAGTGCTGTTTCAAGCAAAGAGGCCAGCTACCCCAAATCTAATCGCACCACACTGCTTGCATTTATTTTTGTGTTCAAGAGAAGACCAGTGTTTCATGAACTTAGGCTTCTCATTTGGCTTACCAGTTTGCAAAGAAGCCAGGTACCTGATCCCATTAGACCCTATTGATTTTTTTCTAGGAGTTTGGATTCAAACATCGGTTCGAATGTGGACCAATAGAGACTTTCCAGTCCTGAGTAAATGTGATCCATTCTTTTTTCTGGCCAGGATCAGTCTTGGTGGCCTGCACTATAACAGTTGAGTGTATTTAAGGGTGGGTTTGGACCCAACCGCAGAAAGGATATTGCAGTAGTTCAATCTGTCACGGACGATTTCATGGAGTGCCTCCACCTTGTGATGGAATTCTGAAAAAGGGAGAACTTTCCTGTGGTGTTTATCGTTCAATGTTGAGTTAATTTATGGTTCAAATGTGAGTTCTGTGTCGATATTCACACCCACATTCATAGTCATGCCTGTTGGGATGGGGCAGTGACCATGGACAGAGGCCATTTGTAAGGCAGGGCATTTATTTTCCGTGGAATACTTGGTAGGATCTCCATTTTCTCCTGTTCAAACACAGGAAGCTGAAGAACATGCAATCTTGAATCTCAAATGGGTATCTATTGAAGATTGGCATTCAAGAAGCCCTTGTTCTCCAGTAAAACCAGGAACTACAATGCTTGGCATGTGACTTCAAGTGTTCTGTGGGAGGGAGAGAGAGTCTTAAGGTGTTGGGGTTTTGTAGATGGTTTAACCAGGCATGACTGGCTCATTCTATCCTTAGGGAAGAACGCAACCACCCAAAAGCCATACCAAAAATGCCCATGCCTTCCTACAGTCTTTGGATGAGTAAGCTGTGATGCGGGGTGCTGTATGCCGCTGAAATGTCAAGCAGGCTCAGAGTGGTTTGTTTGTTGGGGCAAAAGCTTTTATGACTTATTCCCTAATGTAGAATAAGGAGATATATGTGCTGCTTGAAGGTCTAAAGCCAGATTGACTTTCATGTAGAAGAGATTCACTTAGGCTTTTAGTTAGTTAGTGTCCACTTGTTCTATGGTTTTAGTCTTGTAATGTAAGTTGGGGATTGGATGGCAGTTTGCTACTATTTTTGGGTGGGTGTATTGCTTCGTGTGGAGGGGAATGGCCAAGCCTTTCCTTAGGGCAGATGGAACCCTTTGTGTGCTTAAGGAAGCTTTGATGAGGGAGTTGAGGGGGCTACCAAGTGATTCCAAGAGGCCGGACATTTATAGACCTACAGGAAGGATGCTTTGAGTTTATTCTGATAGGAGTGTGAAGGAGTTAAACGCTATTGTAGTCCTGTGTTTTCTGAAGGGGAATGGCAAGTTCCATTGGAGAATATTGATCATTATCTAGTTTGTGCAGAAGGTGGCAAAGTCTTCAACATCCTCGAAGTGATTGTGGAGTCTTGCTTACTGCCTGATGAGTAATGGAAAAAAATAGGCGCTAGACAAAATAAATTCAGAATTCTGAACGTATACATTTATTTGTTATTAAATGTAGATAATGTGCATGTTAAGCATATTTTCAGCACCCTTTAAGGCATACTTGTATTGTCTTTGTGAAAGTATGAATGTTAGACGTTCATAAGGTTAAATGAGTGTGAGGTATCAAGAGGCACTCCAACAGGAACAGCTAATGGTGACATATACATCCTGTAGGTCTTAACCAAATAAACCAAAGCCATCTGGTTTCTGTTTTATGAATATGGGCAAAAAAGACATACTTTGATTGAATCCCGAGAGAGAGAGACAGAGAGAGAGAGAGTGTGTGTGTGCGCGCGTATATTTGTATGTATGTGGTGGGATAGGTTTTATAATTCCTATGTGTATCTACAATCCCATCCTCCACACGATATTCATTGGTTTGTGAGGTGTAGCTCAGGTAGTATGTTTAAAGTATTTGAGCTTTTGTGAGTGTCATAATTCTGGGGGAAACTGAATTGCACACACCTTGGAGATATATCTCTCTCACACACACACACACACACACAAACACACCTCCAGTTTATAGAATAAAGGGAGCGATTAAACACAGGTTGGTGCTAATGAGTCGTAGGGAATGCACCGTTTTCAAAATCCAATGCCCTTATAAAATGATGGGCACTGGGAAAATACAACAAGACCATTGGGAGTGTCCACTGGAAAACCCATCCCTGGACAACATAGGACTACCAATTAAGCAAACTGCAAAATACTTTAATGAACCTTTGTTAGGTTATTGCCAGAATAAAGAAGACCCTCTTGAGAGCAACTGTGATGTATCTAGACCTACCAGATCAGGCTATCTGGGCCAGCTGCCCGCTCAGAGATACAAAAGACAAAAGGCAGGAGGTGCCAGTTTCCCATTTATCGCAGCCAACTACTGGAATGCCATGCCCCCAAAGCTCAGGATCGAACCCCTTCACTCTGGTAATTCCTCAAAAAACGGATAATCTGGCCCTTCAACCAATATATCAATAATCACCACAAGTCCACCTTGAATCCTCTCCTAGCCCCCTCAGACAAGGGCACCCTTTGGGTCCCACTCTACTACGCAACTGCTACTACACCTACATCGTGATGTGGGTCCAAGATGAATACAATTCCGAATGTAACTTGTATGTAGTCGCACTCTGCATTTCACTAATCCCAAAAGTAACTGGATGTGTACCCAATTCCTTATGCACAAGTTTACGACTAAGCTTATAAGCAACTGGATGTAACTAATTCCTTATGCACAAGAGTGAGACTAAGTTTGAAAGTAACTGGATGTAAACTATTCCTTATGCACATGATCAAGACTAAGCCTGAAAGTAACTGGATGTAACCAATTTCCTTATGCGCAAGATCAAATGTAACTGACTGTAACCATATTCTTAAGCACACGCGTCCAGATGCCTAAGGGTTAGGGGCGCTATATAAATGTAATAAATAAATAAATAAATCACAAAATGAAATGATCATTCAGTTACTGAGACTCGGAAACCCATCTCATAATGAATTATGGGTACCTTCCTGGTCCGTAAATCATTATGATTGCGGCATGTCAATGCTGACAAGTTAGTGGACTCTGGCATACTAACATTTTAGAGACAAATGGAGGCGCATTGCTTTCCAATACAGAGATCATTTATGTAGTTAGCACCAAAAGCAAGCTAGGATGCTTTTGGGGACATTAATTTCTACATCACTTGGAGTGCTCAAGGCAATTCTTGCACCATCTGAGTTAAGTACGAGAAGAAATGTTTGTAGCTAGGCAAAGTCGCCTCCCAAATCTGTGCTAAAGCCTATAGGCATACTAGACAGACTGCAATTGTTAGCTTGACTGTGTGTTAGTGCATGTGTGTGTGAATAAGAGATATAAGCCACATTACAAATTCTTCTGAGAATCGTTGCTTACAACCATTAACGCAATATTATTATTAATCTGGTCTGCATCAGGTATATTTGGCTTTTCATACCTTTGTTTCTGGTCTGTTTTCTCACTTCCCACAGCACTCGCTCAACATTCCATACCAAGATTCCATGCATGCACCCAGTCACTCCAGACACCAGCTTGCACACAAAGACAAGAAGACTACAATGGGCTTGTGTTTTCCGTCTGTGTACTGGTGAGCCAACCACAAACATGTCGCAGTCACAATGCATAAACCAGGGCAGATTTCCCAACCATCAACAGCCTACCACCAAACCCAAACCGAAAAGCATTTCTGGAACCCACTTGGTCATGCCAGAGGATGCAGGCATTCCAACTCCTGAAACCTGCCAACCCACACAATTCCCTATAAGGCAAAGTCACCTGTTTCTGGAACCCACCCAGCCTTTTCACAAGACAATGCATTCCAACTCCGGGAACTGCCACCACAAGCCATGCCACAGAGCCTATAAATGTTACTTCAAACGCAACATCCATTACTGGTGTAATCATCTCCATTTCTGCAACCCATCTAGCCATTTCAGAGGACGCAGGCATTCCAAGCTGGGCTCTCAAGCCCTCGCCTAAGCACACAGGCAAAAACAAACACTCCTGGCACCAGAGCCACTCTGTCTCACCCATCATATCTGGAACCCACCCGGCAATTCCAGAGGACGACAAAATACCATACCAAACTGGACTCGCCACTCTGCAATAATGTCCCTAAAACCTTGTTCAGGTGACATGAAAGCATTCAACAGTTCCAAAATGTCTGTGAAAACCCACCCAGCCATTTCAAAGGATAGGCTCTTAGACAGGAAAAAACAGCAAATGCACCACCATTTTTGCACAGAATCATGCAGTACCCTTTAAGATGTACTTAGGAAATAGAAATGGACCATCCCAGACCAACACGTCCAATAGACAAACTACTACTACTACTGCCACAAGTCATTACTAACTCCAGGAATGTGAAAACCTAAACAGGTACACAAGGCCACAACATAAAGACAGCAGCATTGCATAAAACAGAGGTCCCTTGACATTGACCCTCCTCATCAACCCAGGGAGAAGAGAAGGCCCCTAAACATAAATTGTGAGGTCACCACATTAAACAACAGTTTGCTGATATGACACAGGCCACTAGACATGTTGAACTGTACCGCTTTAAACTCAAAACAAGCTCCTCCAAATGAAAACTCTAGCAGAGCAGCCAATTCACTATGGCTGTCTAGATTCAAACCGACTACCTACTGCTCCTTAGTGACTGCTACTAACTTCAACTACTGCAAATGCTTCAATAATTTATGGTCAAACTCACCAAGATTAGCAAAATAGGTTCTATAGCCAAACACCGGAGAACGACTCTTATTGTAAGGTGATTGAACAATGATGCTGGCCTCACCATTGTCCTCTCGGGACATGTCCACTGCACACTCACAGTGTGCACAGTCACCTTTATGCACTACCCATTTGCCTTACATTGGCATAATATCCTGTGTGTGCCGCTGTCCATGCCACTTGGGGACCTTTGAAAGGTGTTGTATGGCGTGCACCTTTGCCCGCCTCTCTGTTTCATTGAGCTTCATATCTGAGCCACAATGCCAGTAGCACACAGAAACGTTGCTTGCCACTGGTCACCTGGAGCTTACTGTGATCCTCCATGGCTACTGCCTACTCTGAAGGATGCTGCAGCATTTGAGATGCTGGGGATGGATGCAACACTTGACACAGTGGAATGCCATCACCCTGACATCATCATTTGGCCTCACAACCATGGAATGAGCACCGCTCACCCTCTGATGTCTCAAGTGGCACCCGCACTTAAGCTAGCAGTAAATAGAAAGGCTGCTTCTCCTTGCCTCTGCCAACACTGCTTCCATGAGCATAACTCAGAAGTACTATACTGCACCTCCCAGCACTGCTCTCTCCAACTGTATCAACAGTTCTCATTGGATCATTGTCTCCCTTCTTAGGTGCAAAACATGTAATGCTGAGGGCCACTTTCCTTGACCAAGGGCACACACTGCTCCTCCAGTAGCATTTTTCAGAAGCTAATTATACACTCAATGATATCAAAATTTCAGTACGCTGGGGAAATTTTATGACTGACAAAACCAGTAAGCCCTGTGAATTCAAATGCATGAACATTTTAAATACACTGGCCGGGGGTTTGAACAGAGATCATGGTATCATGAGTCACTATCCCAAAAACGGCCTCTCCCATTTTCCGCCCATGCTGATATACGGACCAACACCTTCATACATGACACACGTGTTAAGGATTTCAATCAGCAATACAACCGGGTCTCGCCTAGCATGTAAAGCACAGATAAAATACTTATTTATTGTGTCTATAGGTTCAATATTCTGAGTGATATACCACTCATATCGCACCCGTCTCAAAAAACCCCCAAGTCACAGTGGACCAGGAATCAGGCTGGTTGATAAAGGTAAATGTTTATTTATTTATTTAAAATTCAAATCAAACACCAATTTTAATATATATATATATATATATGGAGCAGCAATCACCATTGTGGTGACAATACAAATCAGAAAATAAGTAAGACAATTGAATTCACTTTTGCGCAGCACAGAACATAAAACACAGGAAAAAGACAGTTTTGGTTTGTGAAAAGATAGCGCTTAGGTTAAGGTTTCCCCCTTGCAAAGTTCTCAATTCACAAATGAGCAATTCTATGCAGATGTAAGTAATCAGCAGGTATTCCGGAATAAGAACAGAGTACAGTGTTTGAATATAGTCTTCCCTCCCCAAACAAGAGAGAAAAGCGCTTTTGGAAATTGACACTTTTTAAACTAACAGTTGAATATGGCTTTGTGAAACAATGAAAGTGTGCACAAAATCCTTAAATTAATAGAAATTCTTATGAGAGCAACACTGAACAGTTCCTAACAAACATGAGCTACAAGATGAGCAACACTTTAAATCAGAATGGCAGTTAAGAAACATTTTGAATGGGAATTTAGACGTGTAGAACTTTGCAAAATGCGAATTTGTGCCTAATTTTCACTATGCAATTTTTAATAAAAACAAATACACTGTTCTGCAATGCAATTAGAGGATGTAGCTACAGTTCTCAGGTTTAACTGAGAGTTGAAATTAGGTCTCTAACTATAAAATTAAAGAAGTTATGGAAGTTTTAGTGAGAGATTTTTTTGAAAAACTAGAACAGAGGAAAGCAGAAATTTGCTTTTAAAAATGACAGATTGGTTTATTTAAACTATATTAATCATTAAGAAAAAGAGAATGCCACCCGTGAATCTCCACAGTTACGCATGGCCGCTTGTAACTCTTCACGTGTGATACTCTGGTTTCCGTTCTGTATGGGAATGACTTTATTTAAATCAAATCACTAATGGGTTATGGTTTAATGAAACAAATGAGAAAAGAAATTAGCGCAAGAATGGTTCTGACAATATTAGGATTCTGAAGTTAAAGATGGGATGGTTGAGATTGGGGTAAGACAAGGCAAATATAGACTATGGGTTACTATGATTCCTGTTTATACTTACAGTCCACTGTAATTTAAGATTGCACCGTCAGGGTTCTGGTCATGTAACGCTCACCTGATTCCCACGGAGGCGCTGGTCTAGGCAGGAAGGTGTCTGTGACTCGAAAGGTGATGTGCAGGACTCGGTTGGCATCTGGGGCTGAGCCTCTTCGCACTGTGTGTCGAACTCGAAGGGTGAGATTTCTGCAGGTGAGAGAATATCGGGGTTAATGATCTGGGCAGTTGAGTGTCTCTCTCTCTCTCTCTCTCTCTCTCTCTCTCTATTCCCAGCTTCCCCGTAGAATCCCCCAGGTCAACGTGCTCACCTTAGATAGGTGAATGCTGGGCTCTCCATCTGCGTCTGGTGCAGGGTGCCGTTGCCAGTTCCTTCACTGGGTAAAATGTAGGCCTCTTAACATCAGAGGATCGCTACCGCCGTTAACTGCACGAGCGGTGAGTTTCCGGACACCTTTTGTCCTTAAAGTCTTTAGGTGCGAGGGCACTTTTATGTAGATCAGGGTTTGGTATAATGCTTTCTCCTTTTTGTTTTGCAGGGCTCTGGAGACAGAAGGTGGTGTGAAGGGAGCCGAAGCTGGAGCCAGAGCCTTGGAATGGGAACGAAGCGCTTGGAATGCGTGAGTAAATGCAAGCGCTCTAACTGTTTCTTTTCTCTTGCAGCTGCGGGTTCGTGCTGAAGAGATGCTGGAAAACACCGGAGTATTTGCAGGCGTCCTATTATGGCGAGCGCGATGGCCGTAAGTAAATACCTGTCTAATGTCTCTCCTTTTGTCTTTCAAGTCCGGATTGCAGCGTTGGAGACCCAGAGTGCCGGTAAGAAATAACTATGCCTTTGTTTTCACAGGCGGAGATGCAGCGTGATGAAATGGTCGCTGCCGATGGATCAGGTGAGTAATGCGCTTCGTATGAAGCTTGCCGTGCTAACCTGCAGTTTCTTATTTTGCAAGCGCTGCTGAAGACTGGATGCGGGGATGGTAAGTATTGTTCTTGCAGGTTCTGCTGAAGACTGGATGCAGGAATGGTAAGTATTGTTCTTGCAGGTTCGGGCCCGGATAGAAGAAAAGCTGGAACAGACTCGGTGAGCGTTCTGCTGCAGATGCAGAATAACGCGAAGCACGTTTCATCAATCGGGTGTGGTTTAAATAGCCTTGGAGTGCTGAGGCGTCTTCCTCCACGGCCCCGCCTACGTAAGAAAAGAGTTCCTGTTCCAGAAGAGTTCCAGTGTTGTATCCAGGGAGTGGAGCTTGCCCCACCCAGGTAAGAAAGTAGTTCCGGCTTACTGAGGATTCCTATGTAGCTGGTAAGTAAGCAGCATGGTCTGCTGCAGGTAAGTCCACCCAAGCATCTTCATATAGATTATGAGCCCGGCGCTTCCAGTGCCGGGACCGATGGCATTGATGAGTCTGGCGCCACCGGCGCCAGGACAAGGTCCAAAAGGTCCCAGTGGGGACCTGCTGGTGCCTAGGATTAAGGTTAGGGGCCTGCTTCCAAGGACGTTGGGCTGGTCCTGACTCCTTGGAAGCAGTGATCATGACAGGTCATCCCAGATTGGGTCTACCTCAGACTGGATTTGGATTGGCCCTTCTGGTCACTGGACATGGTAGATTAGCGGGATGGCGAGTTCAGTAGGCAAGCATGAATGGTAGCAAGCCAGACTGGAAGAGAATTAATTCCTGAAGTTCTTTTGGGATGGTTCTGGATTTGGGTCTAGCTGCAAAGAGTTCAACAAGTGCTGGGCCTTGGTTTTGCAAAGCAATCTGGATTAGGGCAAGATGAAAAGTTCTGGATAGGATGAAGAAGTCGGGAACAAAGCGCTGCACGGAAATCAGGATGGAGTCAGGAAACAGTGTCTATGTGTGGTGAAGTTCCTATATTTATCATGCCAAATGACATCACAAAGTTTATGGTAGGGGCAGAATTTCAAACCATACCCCCACAGCTGTGAGTGGTCAATGGTACTTGCCTTGTTCTGGTTGGAAGTCAGAAAAGAGCTGTCATCTTTATGATGTGATTTAGGAACTCCCACATTGATTTGAACCACAATTTAACTTTTGCACAAATGCACATTTCTATAATTATGCCCCCTAATAAAATTGGACACATACTTTATATATTTTGTGAGTTATCCTTACGTCCAATTCCCATCTCTGTGAGAGCTGTCTTTGTCGTTCTGTGGAATTTTGGCCATTTTATTCATAACAGTTTGGCCTAACAATTTCTAATTCAATACATATCTGGGCGATTACCCCTAGAACATGGGTATACAATATCATATCTGCAACATCAATAATTTAGTCACAATTGGGATTTTGGTGTAATTCTGGTTCCTTATATAGTACAGTGTTCACTAACGTCCCCCCAGAAAGAGCATACAACTAGATTTATAACTACCAATTTTTAGATTTGTCCTCCTTCATGGGGCAAAGTTAAAGGTTTTCAAAACTTCATCACAAATGGGCATTTTAAAGAACAGATTTCAGAAGGCAGTTTCCAAAGTTTTTTCTCTCTCCTTTCAACAAACAGCAGCTGTCAAATCAGGATGGGGTGTAGAGGGAAGTTTCAAGCCCCTCCCCAGAAGGGACCAATGCTCAGCCAAAGACAAATGTCTAATAAGATCTTTGTTCTAAATATGCAAGAACCTCCAGCATCACTTAAGCCTTCCTGGTAGCAGCATAGTGTCAACATGAAGTGTCATCTTTCCCAGGCTGGGCACTGTCCAGTCAGAATTAACCAGTTAACTCCAAACTGGGATACTTTAAGATTCACCTAAAATCTTTCATTTAAAATATATAAAATGCACAAAGTTTATAGGGGATTTTGACAATTAAAGAAATTAAGCCCTTCACAAAAACCTGATTTTAAAGAGGCGAATTTTGCACTTCTTCAGAGAAAAAGCACGTTTAAATTGAGTCTTTTACATCAGTGTTTCCTTTGCAGCGTACACATCTACTCAGCACTATTTCTGTCCTTGAGTGCTGGAATTTGTTTGCAGTCTGGAAATAAGTATTCAGCTTTCCTTGGAGTTTTATCTGCACAGGTGAAATTATCATATGTTGCCACTTTTAATCACACTTTTCCTGTGGAACTGAAAGAAATGTTGCTGGGTTGCCTTTTTCATGAAATACATTATTTAGCTGCTGTCAGTCAGTGAGGCCCGGTTTCTTCTGAGCCACCTGGAGGATCTGTGATTTCAGCACACTTTTAATTTCAATAGTTCACTTGGAAAATGACTGAATTTAGAACCAAAACAGCACTTTGAAGGTTGCAATTGGTTGGGGAAGCTGCATTTTAAAAGGCATTTTCGGTTTTTAGCCCACTTCTGTGGCCTTGCTTCATGTTACATATAAAAGCACCCACTGGCATTATCCTGCAGTGAGCTCAGTTTTTACACCAACTTTGACTGTGTGTGGCAGGGGTATGCAGCCTTTTGTGATGGTGAACCATGTGCAGTTTTGCAGATATTTGCACAAACAGGGGTTAGCGCATCCATTTTTGGCTGTTTCTTTCCCCATTGGCAAAGGGGTGCAGTGGGGCGCATCGGCATGGGTAAAAATATCCCACACACGCAACACACACACATATAGTAGGAAAGTCCATTTGAGCCAAGTCACACATTCAACCATGGCACCTAGTAACCATCATTGAAAGTTCACCTCCAGTTCTGAACAAAAACAGTAAAGCATTGTGGGTATGCAAATTAGGTCAAATGCAAACCTTTTTCTACAGGAAATTGTCTTTGTCAATGAAGGCAGTGCTACTTTAAACATAGCTTAATCAACCCAAGACAGACATTTGCAAGGCTGCCTGGCCAACTAAATGCCTGGTTTGAAACTTAGTAGGGATCATCAGTGCAGTTTAGTCCTGAAAGCCTTGTGGTTAGAACATTTAGTCATTTTTTCACAACATCAAGAAAGTAATGCTGGGTTTGAAAGATTTGAAAAAACTCACCTGAAATGTGAAAGTGGGAAAGTCCGTTTGAGCCAAGTCACACATTCCACAATGCCACTTAGTAGCCATCAATGGAAGTTCACCACCAGTTCTGAGCCACAACAACAAGGCTTTGTGTGTACTCACATTAGCTCAGATAAAAACCTTTTTCTCCAGGCAATTTTTTTTGTCTAAGAAGGCAGTGCTACTTTATACATAGATGAATCAACCCAAGACAGACAGGTGTAAGGCTGCCAGGACAATTACATACCGGGTTTCACCTTTATTAGTGATCATCAGCGCAGTATAGTCCTGACAGCCTTGTGGTTGGAGCATTTGGCCATGTATTCACAATGCCAAGAAAGTGATGGTGGGTTTAAAAAGGTTTGGAAAAAACCCTTTCATCTGAAATGTGAAAGTAGGGAAGTCCATTTAAGCCAAGTCACACATTCAACAACGCAACCTAGTAGCCATCGTCGGAAGTTCACTTCCAGTTCGGAACCACAACAGCAAGGCATTGTGGGTATGCAAATTATTTCAAATACAAACATTTTCCTCCAGGAAATTGTGTTTGTCCAAGCCGGCAGTGCTATTTTATATATAGCTTATTCAACCCAAAACAGACATCTGCAAGGCTGCCAGAACAACTACATACCTGGTTTCACCCTTATTAGGGATCATAAGTGCAGTAGAGTCCTGACAGCATTGTGGTTGGAGCATTTGCCCATGTTTTGACAACGCCAAGAAAGTTATGGTGGGTTTCAAAAGGTTTGAAATACAACCTCTCACCTGAAATGTGAAAGTAGGAAAGTCCATTTGTGCCAAGTCACACATTCCACAACGCCACCTAGTAGCCGTCGCTCGAAGTTCACCTCCAGTTCTGAGCCACAACAACAAGGCATTGTGGGTATGCAAATTAGCTCAAATGCAAACATTTTTTTCTCCAGGAAATAGATGAAAACCATAATCTCTGTGTTTTTCAGCATGCCCTTTGGGACATACTTGTGTTCCTTTAATTGAAAGTAGTCTCCCAGTCTCATGTTCATCACCTTTGTACCTGATTTCCAGTTATGATACGTCTTGTACTTATCTTGGGTTTTCCTAACATCATCCTAGATCACTTCCATGTCTTGACTTCACCATTGTTTGGAAATTTTCAAAATTCTAGTATCTTACCGCTAATGGGGGGTGGAAATGACATCATCGTCATTTCTGTCACTTTCACAAATTGCTACAAATATTACAATATTCATGGTAAATGGGATAAGTGTTACATTTTGTGTAGATGCGATACATTTGTATATTTGAATGCGCACAGAAACATACCAATGAAACATTTTCATACGCAGGGCCTCTCCACACTGATGTAAAGCAGGCAATCAATATGTGCACATGGAGTTTAGCTGTATGAATGGTGCTCATGATAGGAGATCATAATAGGTTTAAAATACACACATAATGGTGTACATGTAAGGGAAGTGTTTTTTTAATTTAGTAAAAGATATGCAATATATGAGGTGGGGTTGCTCTGTGTATCATGGGTTTCTGCATTGTGGATTAATCCGAATGGTGTTTTCTCCATCATGGCAAAGGTTTTCAAAGGCTTTGTCAGCTGTTAGGGAACAGGATTTTCAAGTTGATCAATGGGGCTGCTGCGGTCAGATTGCAGGTGACTCAAGTTCTGGAGGGCAAGGGAAGATATGCTCTCTGGTGAACGGGAGAGCTCATTGTTGTAAGAGATATGCATCTTGTGAATTCATCGGGTTGTTTGAAGTAGGTGGCTTCTCTTGGGGCTCTTGCGGAGACCAGTAGTAATACATTTTAGGAGAACGATTGTGTTGTCAGAGAGTGGGCGGAACTCCTGTGAATAGAAAAAGATCAGTCATGTAGAAGTCACAAAAATTGGACACCGGACAGGTCTGGGCAATGCCTTTAGTAAACATGAATAGATCAAAAGGGAATCTACATGCCTTTCTCTTGTCTTCATGTGCTTAGGTATTTTTGGGGTAGGTCTGTGTGCGTCACTGATAATAATTCTGTTGTTGTGTAACTAAGCGGCAAGGCTGCCACCAAATATGGAGAGGTCTTTGGGAAAGGGTGTGTTGAAAATGTAATCCTTGTAATTATAAGTTTTTAGGGGATAGTTTCATAAGGACTATGTCCAATGAACTGTGTGGGTTTTAGATTTCTCTGTACAGGACAACCAATCATGTTTGGGAGGATGACTTTGTAACACTTGGAGAGTGTAGTAACTGTTGCAAGTTGTATATAATGTGTGTTCTTTGTGTGGTTCAGAGTGGACAGGGTTAGTTTGACTCTTAGATGTCATCTAAGCCCCCTCCCAGCCGTTGTACAATAAACATGCATTATGGACAAAAGGTGCACTTACTAATTTTAGAGGTGGGCCTAATTTGGGTAAAGGGGTGGAGCTAAAGGTCCATGCCTACACCATCCTTGGCCAAGCAGGGAGTGTTTATCTGGTTAATGGCTTACACCTTTGCATCAACACAAACCCCACAGGCACACAATGCTGCCCTCAGAGCTGCCTTCCAATTCAATGAGCTTGCTAATGCCAAATGTAGGCTGCCCTTGAGAAATCTGTTTATATGCCCAATGAGCCCATTGGAGAAAGCTTGTTATAGGAAATTGGAGCTGGGAGCTACAGTGTGGTCTCAGAAAGCTTTGCATTTCAGAGGACGGAAACTGAAATGTATTGTCCATTGAGAGTCAATCTGGGATCCCTTAATGGTCAAAGATGGAGATGAGGATTTTGATCTTATTGTGGACAGCCACTCCTCTTACCCCCTTGCTCCACTCCAGCCACTTGGAGGCATGAATTGATGATCACTTTCCACAAACCCAACATCTCAAATGGACCTACTTTCTCCATGTCAACCTTATCCGAGACCTTTACTGATACCTCCACTTCTTGTAGCGCTTAACACCTGGTGCATCAGGACTTATTGTTAAGGCCGTAGGGCCCATAGTGTCATAGTATCTGATCATGTCTTCAGTGTCAGAATACATTCCTGGGCAACAGTCATTTTCACATCGTTTTCTTTTGGTCATACTATGACCTAAGTGTCCTTCAAAGACTAGCCCCAGGATATTCCTGTTAGGTCAGCAGGGGGGGGTGTGGTCATGCCCCAGTATCCTCATTAGATTTCACCCAAAAAACATTTGCATTATATATGACATCCTCCTATCCATCTTTGATTCCACTCTATATGAGCTGTGCTTTTCCATCTTATCGACTGAGTTCCATTCCATCAGTTGAGCTTGTGACTGGATTGATGGTTGCTACTATGTAGCCTTCTGCTGAGCACTTACCTGTTCTACAAATTCTTTCTTCCCATCTTCCTTCTTTGATAGTATGTACTGGCAGTCTGTGACAATATTCCTGTACCCTGGATCATGAAGTATTTGGGCACTACATTCCATGAGGTTGACTGCATGTCTACAGATGTGTCGGGATGCATTGGTAATGCCTCCCATGCTGAGTATATGACCCAATGGCTTGCGCTATGTTTTGATCTACACAGGCAGACCCCCACACATGTTTCTTGGAGTGTTTTGGGCAGAAGAACACCCAGGGTCTGTCTCTGCCACTCAACATGAATGCTGGGAGGACTTCTTGTTCTCCTTGCATGACTGATGACCCTACCTAGACTGGTCTAGCTGTGCCCACAGTGATGTAGGTCTCAGCAGCCTCCCACATTGAATATCTTCAATGTGGGAGGCTTGTTTATGTCCTTCATTAATCCCACAAAGACCAAACTGTATTACTCAATCCAGTCATGCTGTATATTCTTTATGAGTTCCCACATCATAGTGGTTTATGAGGCAAAGTATTTAATGGACTTGGAATAATACTCAATCAAGCAAAAAAGCAAATCTGATCCTTGTTCATAGGCGGGGTACTTTCCAAAATGCTATTCTAAAAAGCTCCTTATTGGGCTTATCACCACTGGCACAAAAATGTTATCCCAGATATTTCACTTCCTCCATGGAAAAGTGACACTTTTCATAGTTTAAGGTGGACCTTCATTAAGTAACCCCATCACTAAAACACCATTACTAAAAATACACCCTACCCATACCTTTAAACAGTTGCAGCATTAGTAGGTAGTAAACAGTAGCAGTCGATGGATGCCTAAGGGAATAATGAGCAATGTGAGTTTTTTGGAATCTTCACAACTCACTCTAGTGGTAGGCAGACGATACTTTCAGTGTGGAGCAGACCATTGCAGGTACCATGATAACCCACATCTCACCAATATTGGGTGAAGTATTCCTGTCCATTCATATTCAAGAGTTCAAATCCCTTAAATCCATGTACATCCTTATGGATTGTTGGATTCCCTACAATCACTATAGGAGATAGTCACTCAGATGACACTATTGGCTCAATTATCTCATTTTCATAATGTTTCTTAAGTACATTTTCTAGTTAACCTGTAACAAACACTGGTACATGTCTAGTCTAACTGCATGTACTGTCTGACACCCCAATTGAGGAACATTCTTAGCTTAAACCATTAAAGCAACCAGATTATGTGATTGAATAGCTCTGGTTATTTTTCTCTAAGACCACTGGATTCTGTGGAAGCACCTTGCAATTTACTGACAATTAGACATGCTTGCCTGTATGCAACTTAAGTTCGAGGACAGTTTGGCCTTCTCATCTGACCACCAATGATTTTTTGTTCGCCACATATATTTGGCACATTGCTTAGTAACCCTTGAAACACAAAGGGGCCCATGTGTATCATGTCCTGGGGGTCTGATACTGGTTTGTCTTTAGTCCATCTATTTTCCAGACAGTATTTCCTCTGAATTTTTCCCAAATGACCAATGTTTATGGGTAACCAATCTTAGCAACATTTCACTGGTATGTCATACATTTCCACTTTGTCACAGTGTCCTCTTTTTTCCCCAGTACTGATAGTATGTAATCACAACCTTACACTGCTTACAGGCTGATCTGCTTCCTTGAGCAGAAGAGAAATCTTTCCAACGCTAAATTGGTCTTGTTACCAAAGTCTTTCCTCATTTAGCTTACTGCTAGTTCATATTTCTTAGTGCTGGTTCTGACACAACACAGCACTCCTGTGAAGACAGGGGGTGCTTTGCTGAGAGCCATGCAGCAGTGGCAGCATGGCTCCCGTGATGACATGGAGTGCTGTGCTGAGAGTGTGCTGCCAGCGTAGCAAGTTGTGGAATGGTGAGGCTTCCGTCTTGACCCATTTCCAGGCTACACTGGTTTTCTGAGCCATGTTGGCTCATATGGCCTGAAAGTTGGACAATGAGGGAGTTCCACGTCACTCCCCCTGGATATAATATAGCCTTATAGACTGAGTGAGGGATCATTATCAGAAGATAATTAACCACCACCAAGCTCGCTGAGGACCAAATGTTGGAGAAGAGTCCTTATCCCAAGTGTTAACGACCCTGCCCCGGTCCCCCCAAGGTCTATAAAACTAATAGCATATGGTTATAGTAACAATGGATGTTTTGGTGGTGAAAAAAAAGTGACTTAAAGAGTGAGTAAAGTAAATCGGCAAACTTAGTAAAGTTAGTAAATTAAATGTGGTTTTATTTTGTAGTATTTAAATAACACAGTTGTCATCATATGTTACACATTTTAATAGCAACCTGAGCCTGCATTATGTGTCATGTAAAAGTAAACGCTTTCTCTATAAGAAACTAAAAGCATGTTCCAATGTTATAATTTCTCTTTCATGTGTTAAATAGCTTGTTGCAGAAAAAAGGTCCTCCCAGATAGGATGGGCTTCATTACAAATCAGGCGGAATGGGTTAACGGGCTCCGCTAATGGTGGCGGGCCTGTTAACACCATTATGCCTGATTACGAGGTCCCCTCGCGGGACCCGGTAGGGATGCCTGGTAGAACCAGGCGTCGTTACCGGGTCCTGCGAGGGGAAGAGGGAGCTAACAACGGGCTGGTCGTAATCGGACAGTTGTTAGCTCCCTCTCCCATTCCCATTGAGCCCTATCGGGCTCAAATGTGAATGGGGAAGGTCCGGGTTCCCAGGGGGAGGAATTACCGGGCCATCCAAACTCAGAATGACCCAGTAATTCCCCATTCAGGGAACCCGGTAAAGGAGCCTGGTTTGGCGGCAGCCATGGAGCTGATAGCTCCATGGCTGCCGCCAAACTCGTAATGAGGCCTGATGTGTCTAATTGAAATTAATCTTGACTGGAAATTGCATTATTATTTCCCTGTCTGCTTCTAAAGATAGAGGGCCTGATTCATGGAAAAGTGTGCAGAAATCCTGCAATGGACGAGATGGTCACTGCACGAGGCTGCGCGCAAACATTTTTCTGCACGCTCCAAGTATTCATGGAATCGTTCATGCAAAATAACTGTATACTGAAGTCACGGCCAGACCGCCCCCACCACATCCCCCTGCACATCAAAATCAGCCAGAAACAGCCACCTTTGCATGCCCCATGGGCACAAATACATGCACTCAAAAAACAGTGCCTGGGGTCCACCACAAGCAGGCCTACATCTCGGGGACCCAGTGTGCGGTCCCCCATAACTGTTACTGGCACCCCAGCAACATGCGTAAAATTCATCATAACTCGGTTAAAACTCGGAACATCTGCATGTGAACCCCTGCTAACTGTTCCTGCACCTCACTAAGGTGTGTAGAAGCACCCCTAAAATAGATCAGAACCCTGGTTGTGTGCACTCACCCCTAATTCCGACACCCAATCTTACCTCTGCGCAGTGATTCCTATGCGCAAGTGTCTGTACGCATGCCTTCGGGAGGCGGATAGTATGGGTCTTTGCGTGTCCATTTGCCTGCCGGGCGGTAGCATGGTCGGATCCCTGAATATGTACTGTCCCGTGCAATAGTGGGCATGAGATGGACTGCCTGCGGCTGTCCCTTCTAATGCCCACTTTTTTGCATGTTCTTCCTCATTTTCTGTGTTCCGCTCCCTTCTCTGCCCTCTGCGCAAGCCATGCTCACATTGTGCTTGGTGTCTCATGCACGGCTTTCGTCCACTCTCCGAGGCCTGCCGGGCCATCGCAAAATCCACACAAGTCCAAGGAAAGTCTTGTGCAATTGATTCCATGAATCGCCAAATGAGATTACGCATGCAGTTTGGCGTGCAAGTTCCCTATTTTCCGCTCAAATAAATCCATGAATCTGGCCCAGGATGTTCAAAATGCATTAAATACTAGTAGTCATTGACTGCATGGTAAATATTCAGATAGGTTGAGAAGAGTTCAATAACGATTTCCGTGTGACAAAAACAATGGATCTGACTCTACAAAAGTAGAGATCTTTTTTTTTTACTTTTCATGTGTTTTGCAGAAAAATCATAATCACATTTACATAACCATCATTCATGACTATGAGAGTGATAGTTTGCCCTATAGAGTCTTTACAACAAAAAAAATCACCTTCCAAATTTACATAGCTAAAGACGTATGGGATGTTTCATGGAATTTAGTGCAGAAATCACGCAAGGGCCGCACACCGAGAAGGACACTGCGCGAGTCTGCGCACAGAAGAAAAAATGCACGCCATGCATATTCATGGAATTCTTCATGCAAAGTAACTGTATTCGCGAGTCACAGCTGGAACCCCCCGAAAACAGTGTGTGGGGTCCCCTGTAAATTGGCCTGTGACTCGGGGACCCTTTGCAGGGTCCCCCTTAACTGTATCCGGCACCCCTACAACATGCATATAAAAAACTGCAACTCAGCAATAACTCGGGAAATCTGCGTGCAAACCCAAGAAAAACATTCCCACACCCCACTACACTGCGTACGTGCACCCCTAGTTACATCGGAACCCTGATTGAGTACACACAACCCAAAATCCGACATGTGACCCCATCTGCATGCTGAAAATGCTACATGCGATTGTACTCATGCCTACCTTCGGGTGGCGGATCGTATAAAGGACTTGCATGGCCATTTCCAAGCCAAGACATTGCGCAATTGAATCCATGAATACATCTCGTGCTGCGCATTAATGGGTATGCGAGGGACGCCTGCAGGCCGTCCCACGGAACGCCCTCTTTTTTGCAAGTTCTTCCCCTTTTTTGGTGTTGTGCCCCCTTTCCAGGCCTCTGCTCGGAGTTTCGGGCAAGAACCTCGAAGGCTTGCACAGGCGTACCGAGCCAGTATGAAATCCACGCACATCCAGGGAAAGTACCGTGCATTTGGTTCCATGAATCGATGAAGGCGGATTTGCGCGCAGTTGCGTGCCCAAATACTCTATTTCTCCACCGATAATTCCATGAATCGTACCAGTGCGTGTTTGTGATCCTTTTCACAGAAAGTGTCATGCAGAAAGGTATAAAACTCTGCTACGCATTAGTTAATAACAAGGATTACATTAGTTAGCCAAGGGATACTTTTGCGCAATCAAATATCTGATTTATGCACAAATATAAGGTAAATAAGTTTTCTTTGGGAGAAAACCTACAACATAGTAGGCAAGTGGTCTAATTAGGTCTGCAAGCACGGCACACCAAAAGCCTGTTCACTATAAACCTTGGCGATGTATTTCTTTTGTACTTCAATTTGCGTTATGTTCTCCTGTCAAACCACTTACCTATTGCGTTGAATTTTATTATCCTCGGTGACATATGTATGAAACCGCAGAACTCAGACAAGCTGGTGAAATGCGCTATGCTTCGTACTTGTTCGTTTCTGTTCATAGATTTACTGCAATACTGATTTCTTTCCACCACAGGTACCTGGCCCTTGTTCAGCCATTTCGCCTCATCAGCCTGCGAACCAGGTCAAAGACCATTCGAATCAATCTGTGCCTCTGGGCCGCTTCCTTTGTCGTTGTACTGCCTGTTTGGGTGTATTCAAAGGTCATCAAATTCAAAGACGGTTTGGAGAGTTGCGCATTTGATTTGACAACACCTAATGATGTACTTTGGTGAGTGCCAGAGGCCTATAATTCAAAGCATTTTACATAGCAGCTGACAACGTTAATTGCCTCACTTAATTGCCTTGTTTAGCAAAGAATTTACGTTTTATGAGAACATAAAATAGGTTAACTTCAAACGTGCTTTGCATATGAAATTCATTATGTTAAATCGACCGACCTTTCCTATGTACTTTCTGTCCATCTGTTAACTTTGTCAGGGCATGTTCTTTTTGATGAAAAAAAATGAGAATTTCAGCTTCTCATTTAAACTTCTAATTTTCATTCCAACATTTGGTCAAAATAACTTTTTAACATTGTCGATATGTTCCTTTTAACCATCCATATGTTCATTTATGTAAAGCTCCAAGAGGTCATGCAAACTGCAAACGCAAGACGGAAGAAAATGACATGATTTTATTAGTGCCGTTATTTTTGGTGTAGCAAGACTGTCAAGTAGAATGCTGTAACCAGACAATACTATAATTACTCATTGACATCAATGCACCAAAATGCATGGGATAGCAGAACTGACATCACACACCTGCCATCACAGGAAGTGATGTCACATGACCTTTGACCCGGATGGCATCAGTTCCTCTTTAAATAAGTTCAAAACATGTACAATTTTTAAAATACCAAATAGATACTAAAGCAGACTAGAATATTTTTGATACCGAACACATTTTAACAAGGGTGTTACCTTCATATGCCATGGATGATGTCATAATATGATAGGGTTAGACCCAATACAATCAACATAAGCCCAGACGCTGCTATGGATATGCCACTTGAACATTGTATGGCCAGTTTCTTCCATATTATGCCAATTATAGCTGAATGTCACGTATTGTCATTATATGATAGGCAGAGCCCCTACATTACCAGTTGCTGCAATAGTAAAGTGTCCAAAAATCCAATAGATGCAGAGGAGCTTTACTGTTTGATTCATGATAATGATTGGTTTTAAATAGCGATTTTGCCAAAGCACTATACATAGCACATATTTACACTCTATTATCATCCCAACCGAAGTTGCCACTCAATTATCAACCTCGGAATAATGAAAGGCTGAGTTGGCCTTGCCGGAATTGGAACCTGCACATCAAACAAAGATCGCAGCAGCAAGCACTCATCCTACTGAGATATCTTACTGCTTTGCTATTAAAAATGCAACGCCACAATAAGCAAACATGTCAACACTGGCTGCACAATGTAGTTAGGCCAGACACATAATTACACTTATCATGTTTACTGTAGCCATGATGATGCACAATAATAATGCAGTGCCACAGTAAGACATACCTAGATGTGCTGAAACAAAATGCCAATTTAACTGTGTAATAACACTTATCATACTTTATCATAGAATACAAAATGTCAAGTCACAGTAAGAAATGGCTAGACTAGTCTAGCCATGTAATAACACGTATGATACTTACTTCATGATATATGCCCAGAAAATATGCCATGACACAGTAAGAAATGGCTATACTGGCTGCACCCAAATGCCAGTCTAGACAGGTAATAACACTTTTCATGCTTACTTTATTATAGATGACCAGTACAAGTATCATGCCACATTAAGAAATGGCTAGATTAACTGTACCAAAATGCCAGTCTAGCCCCTAATACATATCATGCCTGCTTTTTCATTGATGACCATTAGGCATCGGCGCACACCTCTCCTGCCCCACCCTTCCCACATGTCCGCTATCCCTCCCATTCTCCTCCTCCAACCCCTAGAATCAGCTACTCTGCCCAGTATTACCTCCACGTTCATCTTCCTCATCCCAGTATTTATGTATGAGGTAAGGTGCTTCATAGGCAAGTACTGGGCCAGGGAAAAATGCGACTAGGAGTAATGAAGGTTACTGGAAAGTAATCCAGGCATTTAACACAAGCACACACATTGACTTGCGCATTTACACATGTGCACATTCACCGTTCACCCACACGTGCACATTCACCCACCCATACATCATGCACGCATTCACACACATAACGTGATATATACACGCATACATTACATAATGTATACACACACAAACACGCAAACACAAACCCACTTTTACACTTAAAAATATAAATGTCCTTACCTTCCTCGAATCCCTTGCTCCTTCTCTGCAGGTATGCCTCTGGCTCCATGCTGCAGGACGCATGCAAAGAACCAGCTCTGGTTCCTGTCATGCACAACAGAGCATAGGAGCTGGAGGGTTCCATGTCCTTGTTGCGGGGGGGCTCAGATTTAAAAATGAAATCATTTATTTTTGAAGTTACTCTGACTGATTTATAAAATAAATTATTTTAATTACGGAAAACCGAAACAGAAATAATTTCCTTTTGAAGTCAGAGTGACTTAAAAAAGAAATTGTTTATTTTTGAAATCTGAGCCCACCCCCAAAACCAGCGGTCGCAAAGGCAGTGCCAGCAGTCACACAGAGGTTGCAAGGAGTCGCAACTGCAAACCCTAGCAGCCCCTAAATGACATCCCTATAATGACTGCAAGAAATTCACTGAAGAATAGAAAGGTGACAGAAGATACATGTTTAACATAAAGTGCATGAGCACTCACAAATCTCTGGCCCCAATAACCTCTATGTATTTGAGTGCCCATAGCATAGATGGACACATTTTACAGTGTGCTCTATTTGCTCACTTATCTGAGCCAATTTCCTACTCATTTTGTGTCTTGATTGTCCTTTTAGTCTTGAAAATAATTTGAGTGCCATGTGCATAGTTAAATCGTTTTAGGTTGGGCTCTCTGGCAATTATAATGAGCAGCTCCAGGCAGGTGTTAAACAGGAGGGAGAAAAGGGGTGATCCTTGTGGAACACCACCAAGAGCTGTTGTGTGGTGTAATCAAAGGCTGCAAACCAATGGAACTGAAGGGGCCACTGATGAAATTGACCTGCCAGCATTTATAACAAAACCTTCACACTGAAAGCAGGCCTATTAAGGCAGACTTTGACGTTTTTGCAAGTAACACACGGAAGGGCCATGTGAAAGAGGCCTACATGTCATTATAAAAGGAAAAGCAGCTTTTTAATGAACAAGTGGCAGAAAAAATTCAGAGGTGACTTTCACATGAAAAACAGGAGTTTCAAACATTGACACCACAATGGCTTTACATGTGTGTTTGCAGTTTAAAGCAAGAGATGAGAAAAATGTTCCCCTGCTAATGTAAAGATGTCAGGTAAAAGACATAGGTCCTCGAGTTGCCGCTGAACCCATATAAAATTACCAGTGCCTGACTTCTCGGTGCCACCGGGCTATTCGAAGTCCAGCGGCCAGCAAGTCAGGCACCAGTAATTTAGTTAGTCCCCATTCCCATAGAATCCTATAGGACTCTGAGGCCGATTCATGGAATTAATGTGCACTGAAATTTTCAGCGCAAGCGTGCGAAAGTGTGCGAATCGCAGTGCTAGTGCGAAAATCGCAGCAAAACCCGCGCACAGAGATTCATGGAAGTCCGTGTGCGTGTAAATCCCAGGATGTGCGCCAAAATTCTGCGTGGCGCATGCTGGCGCACACGTCTCCAAGCAGCGTGCGCTACGCGCACAGCTAAATCGCACATAGCGCGGCGCACACAACAAAAGTAGGAGGAACAGGGGGCGTGACACGCGGAATGGGGAACAACTCGTGAAAATGTGGGCATCACGGGGGAAGTACAGGAGGCAAGTACGCGGAACGCCCACACGCACGTTCAAAACACATATTCATGGAATCGAACGGGGCTAAATCGCGCTAATCAGGAAACACATACGCCACCAGGAAGCAGGCGTATGTGGACCCGTGCAGCATAAAAGTGCGTGCAAACGACAAACAAGCACAGACGCCAGGATGAATATACCATTCCTTGCAGCAGTGGTCGTGGGATACCGAAGGAGGAGGAGGAAGATAGTCTGGCCCAGAATTTTTACACCCAGAACCAGCCTTTTTGGGATGCCTGATGACCAGGTGTATGGGAGGTACAGGTTTCCACCTCACATAATACTCGACCTGGTCAGTGAGTGGGAGGATGACCTCATATCACCCACCCTGTGCTCCCAAGCACTCAGCCCCCTGCATAAGGTCCTCAATGTACTGCACTTCTTGGCCACTGGACCATTTCAGCAGACAAGTGCTATAATGGGGGGGGTGTCACAGGTCACGCAGTCACGCTGCCTACACCAGGTCTTGGCCATCATGACTGCACGCCCATCAGTCCTCAGGCACATATACCTGCCCAGAACACCTGCAGAAAGGCAGGCTGTTGTCCAGGATTTTTACGGGGTGGCACACTTCCCCAAAGTGGTAGGTGCCATTGACTGCAGCCATGTGGCTCTACGTCCTCCCAGGGCATCTGAGCACATCTACAGAAACCGCAAGCACTGGCATTCCATCAACGTCCAGGTAGTATGTGATGCCGAGGGAATCATCACCTCAGTATATGCCAACTATCCAGGGTCCACCCATGACAGTTTTATTTACAGAATGTCAACCCTAAACCGGGACCTAGAAGCTGGGCGGCATGGCGATACATGGCTGCTCGGTGACTATAAATGCCACAGCACATGCATGCATGTCAAATAATGAGCAATGTCACAACCCCACTAATGATACCCATCACCACCTCCACAGGGGACAGTGCCTACCCTCTGAGCACCCACATGATGACGCCAATTTGGAACCCCATCACGCCACCCGAGGTAAGATACAACACAGCCCACATTGCAACCCGGGGCATAGTGGAGCGCACATTCGGAGTGCTCAAGTCACGCTTTCGCTCCCTTGACTGTTCTGGCGGGCAGCTGTTATATGCTCCCCCAGTAGTGTGCAGGATTATAGTGGCAGCATGTGTCCTGCACAACGTTGCAACACGCCGGGGCCTGCCCGTGGACATGGTGGTGCCCCCACATCCCCAACCACATGCACGCCTGCTGCGCATGGGAGGGGAAAGGGCACGGAGTGAGGCAGCCCGTACGCAGCTGGTGGCTAATTACTTCACCTAAAATCACACCCCTGTGGAGTACTCACAGCCCTGGCACATACCATCTGACAATTAATGATGATGACATAAGGGACAGTCAACTGTCACAACCATACTAGCCTTAGATTGGTCACCTGGAAGTGTTACATTGTGTGCATCCCTACTTACACAAACACCACCAATGCTGTGTCATCAAAAGACACACGTCTATGGTGCTAAAATCATTACCCCCTTGCAAAATACAACATGACAACAGTGCCATGTCACCCAACCCCTCCCCAGCACCGCCATCCAACACACCATGGCATGTCATGCTATGTGAGAGCAAACAAAGCAATCCCCAAAACATGACACAAGTGTCAAAGTACAGTGTCCCTAATGGAAACTGCCCACACACAATATGCTCCCAGTAATGTATAAATAACAACACACATGACCAAATACTTACCAACAATACAATGCAGCTACACAACCTCAAACATAGCATAAAGATGACAGTACTAAGTTAAAGTAGTGGTAGTCTTACAACCTGATCATGCCAGCACATCGGCCACTTCCAACTGTACAGTGCTGCTGCCACGCAAATGTCTAAGTGCACTGCTTACAACATGAACTCCATCTCCAAAGTAGACGGCCTTGTGAAGACATGAGGAATTAACCTGCAAATTAGGAGAAAGACATGGATGCACAAGCACATAGCAATACACCATGCAGTGTACAATTCAACAACAATATCCACTAGGAATGTATACACAGTATTAACAACAGACCGCCCACACAGCTCATGGGAGTCCTACATCACAGTGTAAGTCACTGTTACTTGGGCACACCCTTTGCAAGCCCATAGAAACGGGAAGCAGGTGGGGTGTGTGTCTCATGAACCCAAGCATCTAACCCAAACTCAGGACAAGCCTGCATGTGCCCAGTCGGAATAGAGTGGATGCCCACAGGAGCCACACAAGGCAACACAATGTAAAAAAAAAATCAAAAATCAAAAATCAAAAATCAAAAATGGCCATGGGGGGCCAGGGGGGAGGCCACCCAGGAGGTCCGAGGACAGGGTGCGCACCAACAGCCACCTGTGTGGATGTTGGGAAAAAAAAACACCTACATGGGCTCATGGCCTGCATGGCTATGCCATTGTGGGAGAACTGCTGCTGTCGCTCTCATCACCCTGTGCTGCTGCCACAGGAGGTGGTGGTGCTATGAGAGGCAGCCCACGCAAAGCCCTGGTATGGTCCTCCATGGCAGCAAGCATGCGGGTGTGGAAGGTCTCGTTCAGGAGGATTATAGTGCGGAGATCCCCATGCAGCACCTGACGTGATGCCCGGATCTACTCCCGAGTTGCCTGCATCTGAGCTGAGAGCGAACGTGTGAGCCGCTCCAGCTGCTGTTCTGTCCTCAGGTTAGTGGAAGCCTCAAGGTCAACAAGAGTCTCCCTGAGGTGATGGAGTTCTACCCTCAGGGCTTCCCTGTGGCCCTGGGACTCTATTGATATCGATTGGCATAGAGTCTCCAGTGCCGCCCGTCTGTCCCTATTGGACGCCAACATGTCCTCCCTGTGTGATCGGAAAATGGAGTCTGGTGCCTGCTGTAGTTGCTCCATCTACCTTTCAGGGGGGGCAATGGAAGTGGCCACCCTCTCCATTGCTTGAGCCATCATCTCAACTGATGCTGCCTGTTGGGTTGCCATACCGTACATGGATTGTTCCCATGCGGTATTGCCTGGTGGTGTACGGCCACCGCGTCGGCGGCACCACACCTGTTTGGGGCAAGGCGATCTGCGCCTTGCTGTGCCGGCACTGCCTGAGGCTGCAGGACTGCATTCCCCCTCTGATCTGCTGGCCCAGGAACAGGATCAGATGTTGTGGAGTGTGACCCTGCATCCGTAACCGCCAAAGGCAGACTTACCAACACTGACATCCCCATAGTGGGTTCTATCCCTGGGACAGGTGGGTTAGACAGAACAGAATCCCTGCCAGAAACACTTAACTGAGACGGCACATAGGTCTCATCATCCGAATCAGCACCTGAATAGAGGTCTAGGGAGGTGCACCAGAGGCACCCCTTGACAGAATGTTCTGCAGCAAGATTGGGTTCTCACCCACCACCACACCACACCCCCCACTGGTGCCCGGTTGTACCTGAGATTCCTCCTGGGTCTGCACCATCTCCTCAACCTGAACAGCATCAAGTGCATCATTCCCTGCAAAAACATGAAAGACAAAAAATGGAAACAGGCATTAGCACCATAGCACACAAATAGGCCTGACAAGCTACAGAACCAGTATATGATTTACACATGTCCCACATGACTATAACCCTCCCATGCATGCACTGTCACTGAGTTTGAAGGGGAGGCAAAAGGCAGACACTGATGACACCAAGATGGAAGAGCAACACATTTTCTGCATGCTGGGTAGCACTGCCATCACACATTGGCCTGTGAATGGCATGTCCAATACACATACATGACACATAGTGTGACAAAATAGGCATGTGCCACACACTGCAATACATCCAGTGTACAAAAATACAGTGATTGCAGGCTGATATACACATCCATGGTTGTGCACTTCAACATGACAGGAAAGAACTATCATGTTCCACATTCAAACAAGCCCCACAAATTCCTGTGATCAGGCCAATACTCAATTAGCCTGAATGGTCAAATCATTCACCTAACAAGGTAACACATGTGGACCAATGTGTGGTTCATCAATGACAGAAGCATGTCACAAATGTGACAATAGGGCTGAGGAATGCGTAGCAAAAGTGGTAGAATTGAAACAATCAGCCTGAACGAACACTGAAAAATACAAACAATGTTGTTGCAAGATGCCACTTCAAGGGCAACTGCCGTAATGTTGAGCAAAATTACTAATGTGGGCAGAAGGGATACTGTCACACCCAAATCCAAGGCCGCTGAATGTTTTGGATGAAGCACATGGGTGACCCATACCACTCAGGCACACACACCCTCACCTGGCACTCAATCAGAACCCATCACCCAAACAACATACACATGCATTACACACACATGCATGGGCACTCACCGGACAATGCATCATAATCAGGTAGTCCTCCCACACCTTGGATCTGTTCCTCTGTGACGAAGGCCCCAGCAACAGACTCATGTTCAGTGAGTTTGTTGTCCTCTTGTGGAGACCCACCGCCAGTCACCAGAGTAGCGGCATGATTTGAGCCCAGCTTGTTCTTTGCTCTGCGTTTCAGGTCATTCCACCGCTTGTAGCAATCATCAGCTGTGCGCCTCATAAATCCAAGGGCACTTATGCGGTCGGCGATGGTCTGCCAGTGTGCCTTACGTTGACCAGGTGTGGTCTTGCACCCTGCAGTCACCAGCATTTTGTTGCTATGTGCCGACACATAGCCCACAAGTGCATCAAGTTCCGGATCATTAAAGCAAGGCTTCCTTGAGGTACCGGAGTGTGTAGCCGTAACTGGGGTCTCAGCCTGTCGTGCCAGAGCACCCTTCTTCCTCTTCTTTAAAGGTGGAGCAGAGCCAGAGTGGCTTACGCCGCTCTGGTCAGTAGGGGCAGAATCACCTGTGGACTGGGTAGTAGGAGTGTGGGTGTGATGCTGGAAATGCATCTGAGGGACAGGGCCTCTGAATCCTTGTCCTTTCTCTGTTTTTACCGTGTGTTCTGTTATGTTTTCTGCCCAGGAGTCCATGAGGGACTCCTGGCAGTGCAGCTCTCTCTTTTGGTTTGGTGAACAGACCCATGGGATACCCTTATGGCACCCATGGGTAGGGGTACAACCCTGTGCCCCTAGTGTATGTTTTTGGGCACCTGTGGGTGGCCCACAGAGCAGGGTATGGGCTGGTGGCAGCTCCATGCTGAATCTGCCAGGTGCTCTGAGTGTCCTCCATTTTGGGACACCCAGGCCCTGCCATTGGGATCAGTTGATTCCTGATAGAAACAAGATGGCCCCTGTGGCCTCTTGCTTTCTATTGCCTGTTGTCTTGTTTTTCCCAAAGTCCTGGGAAGCCCTGACTCTGTCCCTTCCCCCTGACTGGCTGTTGGGTGGAAGTTCCATATATGGTGTTGTTGTGAAGGCCCAGCTAGACTGACTGGAGCCTTCCCATTGACTGTATGTTGTGGGTACCTCCTGTGGGTGGGACCTGGGTGAATGGAGTGGGTGACCAATATACACTCCTTGTTGTGGTTGTCTGGTTTCTGGCATGTGAGACAAAGACTGAGACAGCCCTGCCCGAAACTGGCCTGAATGCAGTGTGTAGTGTTGAATGGCTGGGTACTTGTCCCAATCCACATTCCTTGTTGTGAGTGTCTGAAAGGGAGGAGTGTGGCCTGAATGCACTGTGTGCCTGATTGGCTGACTGACTGCATGAATGCCCTTCTGTGTGATTGGCTGCTGTGTGTGTGCCAGCAGTGTGGATGAGAGACAGAATAGTATATCTGGGGACCTCTCACCAACAAAAATTGTTCAGAAGCGTTCAGAAGCTGAGTCTCCACTCAAGAGTAACTGGAACTGCTGATCCTCGACGTCCAGCTGGAAGAAGAAGACTTGCTGTGGCATTTGCTTCGACCGATCCGAAGGCTGTCGAATTCGTCGAGGACTGACCCGAGAGAGGACCTGGTAAGGCGCCCTCTTCCCGTGCTCCGAGGGACCATCGAGCACCGCTCCATCTTCGCCGAAGCGCCCTGGAAGACAGGTCCTCGAAAGGCTGTCGACCCGAGACGGGACCGCCGAGGAGATTGAAGTGAAGCACCCGGACATCGACGCCGTCGAAGTCCATTGCCGTCGACCAGGGTTCGCAGGTTTGTGGAACCGCTGGAGGCCCGTCGAAGTTGTGTTGCCCAGCCGTGGGAACCACTTGACGCCGTGCCGCCGACGACCGGAGCCGTCCGCTCCATTGCCTAAGAACATTCAATCGAAGGACTCTCTCGACCGCATCGTCGACCGCTTATCCTGCCGGAGAAAGTCGAGGACGACCAACGCACCGAGGAGAAACCTGCCGGTGGGTTTCCCGCCACCCGACGACCTCAAAGACTCGGACGACTCGACGCCCTTGCTGGGCTCCCGTCCCTACAATCTTTGCGGTCCAGAACTATTGTCATCGAGGTGCCCCGCACACCTCCGCCTTGCAGGACGCCGACGCCCCGACGCCGACGAGCACCGCTCAGACGAAGCTGCCGCCTCTTCGACATCGTTCTACCTCGTTTGTCGACGGACGTTCGACGCCCCGTGCCTCCCGCTTGAAAGGGAAGGCATTCAAGAAGGGCCGTCGATTCCCCGTCGCCGAACAGCGAGTCCCTCGACGTTTGTCGACGCCTTTTCGAGGAACTCGACTCCACCAGGTACATTGGAGGGGGTAAAAACATTATAAGGGAAAATAAGACTTGCAGAGCAATATATGGACTGGGCTTGTGCTATATCTTTCTTTACAGGTTGCCCAGGTGGGGGGATCTCCACACAGAACTGTGCCTAGTGGTAGGGGTCAGTATTCTGCCTATTGCTCAACCATCTTATTTTCTCTCCTCTCTCTATTGCTGGTTTCACTCTATTGGTCTGTGTGACATTGTACAGTATTGTTCATGCACTTCAATGAGATCTAGGGTGGTACCACTTTAGGATTGTAAATATTTGTCATTGTAGATTTTGCCAGAGTACCAAGTGAGTTATCATGATGAATGTACATAACCTTAACTATTGATTATATAAAGACTGTGTTCTAACCAATACAGAGTGTGGATATTCCTTTGTGGGGGCTTGGGGATACACTGTACTTAAGAACCAGCCTGCATCACCTCCTGAGAAGCTAGGCCTTGATTGCTCGACCATTTCTACCGAATAGAGAATCTTTCTGTGCCTCTCCTCCACCATATAGGGAGTGGGAGTACAGACACCCCCCACCGGTCGTTGAGATCCGTTCTCTCACACTGGTGGCAGCGGTGGGATGCTTATGGTTTTAAGAATCAGTGTATAACCGTGCCACTTACAAAGGATATTTGCCCTTTATTGAATTAAGGTTTAGTTGTGTACAAGGTAACTGCATTACAAACAATGGAGTCTATTGCGAATGGCAAATTAACTCGGATGAGCTTGGAGGCTCTCCAGAGTGCTTGTGAAGCTAGGGAGTTAGACTTTGTGGATAAGTCTAGGGCTGAGCTGATAGCTGCCCTGGTGGACTACCAGACTGATAGTGAACCTCTTGATGAGGGGGGGAATGCAACCAATGAGGACTCTGCCCCTGGGGTTTCAGCTGAATCTGTTTCTGGGAATGCCGCCATTCCTGCTGCCTCTGTTCCAAACTCCAGCAATTCCTTAGAACTTGAGTTATTAAGGATGAAATTGGCCTTTGAATACCGCAAGTTGGAAATAGATGCTGAGCTTAAGAAAGAGGAATTGGCTCAACAAGTGGAGCTCAAGAATAGGGATCTTGAACTCAAAAATAAGGACCTTGAACTCAAGAGCCAGGACACTGAATGTCAGAGGATCCAGCTAGAGAAAGCTAGAGTGGAGACTTCAGCTAGATCCAGTGAGAGTGTCAGGTCCCCAGCCACCAAGTTTATGAAAGATTTGGTTGGTGTATTTGTGGAGGGTTCGGATATCCTCCAATGGATTGAAGCGTTTGAAATGGCTTGTGAAATTCATGATGTGGATAAAAGAGATTGGGCAAAGTGTTTGTTAAGCATAGTGCCTCAAACCGGTTATGACTGTATTCTGAAGCTGAGTGTGGAAGAAAGGGGTCAGTACGAGTGTATGAAGTCTGCTTTGATTGCCAAGTTCGGCAAGACACCTACCCAATACCTTAGAAGGTTCAGGGATTTTAAGAAAAAGGAGAATATGTCTTGGGTTGACTGGGTGAGTGCTGCGCACATGAACATGATGGGGTGGATCGATGGATACAAGGTTAAGACTTTTGTTGAATTGTCCCACCTCTTGTTTTTTGAGCATTTCTCTGAAGCCTGTTCACCAGAGCTGCGTCAGTATGTGGCTGACCAGAACATTTTGGACCCCTTTAAGCTGGCTAGGTTGGCTGACAAGTGGGTCTCCCACCGGGTGTCCCCTAAGGACTCCAGTGGGAAGGACAAGGATAAAGAGAAGGGGGCCTCTCAGAAAGCTGAGGAGTCCCCCAAGCAGTCACAGTCGGGTAAACCAAAACCTTCCTCTCCTAAGACCCAAAAATCTAGTGGGGATAAGTCATCTGGGGGTGGGAATAAGAGTAGTGGTCCACCTGCTGCAAAGCAGGCTCCCAGTGGTTCCAGTACCGTACCCCGCACTCCTGGCGCTTGTTGGGACTGTGGAGCTCTGGATCACAAAAGGGGTGACCCCAAGGTAAGGCACTTGGAGTACAGGCTGTCAGCCTGATCTACCCTTACCCCGTGTCTGAGGTGGAGGCCACTGTCCTCCCCTCCTCTGCCGGGATCACATTTGGTGCTCCGGTGGAGATTTCCTTAGTGTCCCTTGGGGCCTGGGACCAGTACGCGGAAGTACTGGCGACTATCCCACAGAACACCCGTAGGTTTTTGAGAAGTGTCCTCTTGAATGGCCAGCCTTCTACTGGTTTGAGAGACACTGGGGCAAGCATGACCGTGGTGGACAGGACCCTGCTCAGGCCAGAGGACTATGAAGGTGCTCCTCTGCAAACCACCAGGTTAGCTGGGTGGCCTCCCAAATTATCACCTGTAGCCTTAGTCACACTCATGATTGGCGACAAGACAGCGAAGCTTCCTGTCCTGGTTCAGGACAATGTCCCTGCTAACATTTTGTTAGGGAATGATCTAGTAGAGTTGGGGTTGATCTCGGATGGTCTTCCCATGACTGCTGCTGCCGTCACTAGCTCACAGGTGACATCGGGTCTGGCTGTGGGTCAGATACCCGAGCCAAAGGCGAGGCCTAAGGCAAGAAGGAGGAAGACCAAGAAGGCCACCTCTGTGGAGGGAGCACCCTCTCTTCCTGCCGCACCCATTGGGATCCATGCTCCGGACGGGCTGGGTCCAGTGGAAAACCCAAACTCAACTCCTTTGGGAGAAGAGGCAGAAGACTCTCCTGTGGGAGAGGTTCTTAACCCGGAGGATCATCCCGACCTTCAATGCTTGTTAGCTGAAGGGGGACCCTCCCGGGCGGACTTCTGTAAGGGACAGAGAGAGTGCCACTCTCTCGAGGGACTGAGGAAACAGGCCCTGACCCAGGCACAAGGAGAGGTGCCTAGGAATTTCCGGATTTATTGGGAGGGTGAGCTCCTTGTTAGTGAGCCCACTAAGCCTGAACCTGGTGCCCGCAAGAGGTTGGTGGTACCCCAGGTTTACAGGCCCTTCCTACTGCAGTTGGCGCATGAGGTGCCCTTGGCTGGTCATCTTGGGACCAAGAAGACTAAGCAGAGGCTCTCTGCCCATTTCTACTGGCCACGGATGGGAGTAGAAGTGGAGTCCCACTGCAGGACCTGCCCAACTTGTCAGTTGTCTGGCAAGACTGGAGGCAGTGTCATTGCCCCACTGCAGCCGTTGCCAGTGGTTGGCACCCCATTTGAGAGGGTGGGCATCGACATCGTCGGTCCCCTTGACCCTCCCACTTCAGGTGGACATCGGTTCATCCTGGTCTTGGTAGATCATGCCACCAGGTCCCCTGAGGCGATACCCCTTCGGACGGTTACGGCCAAGGTGGTTGCCAGGGCTCTCCTGGGCATTTTCACCGTGTTGGATTCCCCAAGGAGGTTGTCTCTGACAGAGGATCCAACTTCATGTCGAGTTACATGAAAACCATGTGGAAAGAGTGCAGGGTAACCTACAAGCTCTCCACCTCTTACCACCCCCAGACCAATGGTCTGGTTGAGAGATTTAATAAAACTCTCAAGGGCATGCTAGGGGCTTTGGAAGAACCCCTAAGGAGGAAATGGGATCTCCTCCTGCCATGCCTGCTCTTTGCTTACAGAGAGGTACCTCAAGAGGGTGTTGGTTTCAGCCCCTTTGAGTTACTCTTTGGACATCCCGTGAGGGGGCCCCTCGCCTTGATCCGAGAAGGCTGGGAAGCCACCCCTCCAGGTCCCGCCAAGCAAGTGGGGGACTATGTGTTAGGCCTCAGGCGGAGGATGACACAAATGATGGGTCAGGCAACAGCAAATCTCAAGGCCAGCCAAGAATTGAATAAGTACTGGCATGACCTTAAAGCTTCGCAAGTGGATTGGACTCCGGGACAGGAAATCCTTGTGATGGAGCCTACAAAGCCTAGAGCTTTGGCCGACAAATGGACTGGACCCTTCAGGATAATCTCCAAGATGGGCAAAGTCAATTATCTGGTTGACATGGGTGCCTCTGGGGTAGCCCCTCAGCTATTCCATGTCAACAGGCTCAAGCCTTTCCACAGGCGAGCGGAAGTCTCATGTCTCTTGCTAGCTTCTGGGCAAGAAGAGGATGAGAGTGAGCCCCTTCCTGACTTGCTGCATAGCAACCCTCAGGATGGCTCAGTGGAGGGAGTACATCTCTCTCCAGATTTGACAACAGAGCAACAGAGGGCCTGTAGGGCTTTGCTCCAACAGTATGCCTCTCTGTTTTCACTGAAGCCAGGCCTTACTCCGTGGTGTAAGCACGAAATTGACACTGGTGACAGTGTACCTGTCAAAAGCAGGTGCTACCGTATGTCAGATACCGTCAAGAACCACATCCAGGCTGAGGTCGCCAAGATGTTGGATCTGGGTGTTATTGAACCCTCAACCAGTCCCTGGTCCAGTCCAGTGGTCCTTGTCCCCAAGGCAAGTTCCCAGGCGGGTACCAAGGATTGGAGGTTCTGTGTGGACTACCGAGGAGTCAATGCCGTCACCAAAACTGACGCGCACCCATTGCCCAGGGCTGATGAGCTCGTGGACACCATCGGTGCTGCCAAGTTTGTGAGCACCTTTGACCTCACTTCAGGCTATTGGCAAATAGCTCTGACGGACCATGCCAAGGAAAAGACGGCCTTCTCAACACCTGAGGGACTCTACCAGTTTAGGGTCATGCCTTTTGGGTTGAAGAATGCCCCTGCCACCTTCCAGAGATTGGTCAACCATGCGCTCAGTGGGCTGGAAGCCTTTTGTGTGGCTTACTTAGACGACATTGCCGTCTACAGTTCCACCTGGGAAGAGCATTTGACACATCTGGATAAGGTGTTGCAGGCCTTGAAAAGGGCTAACCTCACTATCAAGGCCACCAAGTGCCAGATAGCTCAGGGGAAAGTTACCTATCTTGGTCATGAGGTAGGAGGGGGTCAAATCCAACCTCTCTCCAGTAAAGTACAGGATGTACAGAACTGGGAGACTCCCACTACTCAAACCCAGGTGAGGGCCTTTCTGGGTCTCACCGGGTACTATCGCAATTTCATGGCAGACTATGGGACCATAGCTGCACCTCTGACAGCTCTAACGTCACCCAAGCAGCCTAGGAAGGTTAATTGGACCGAAGACTGTCAGAGGGCCTTTGATGGCTTGAAAGAAAGTCTGTGTAGGGCACCTGTGTTGAGTGCGCCTGACTACAGCCGACCCTTTATCGTCCAGACGGATGCCTGCGACACCGGAATTGGAGCTGTCTTGTCCCAGTTAGATGACAAAGGGAGAGAACACCCTATCATATTCATCAGTAGACAACTCAAGGGTAGAGAACTTAGGTGGGCTACTGTTGAAAAGGAGTGTTTTAGTATAGTTTGGAGCCTTAGGCGTTTTAGGCCCTACCTTACTGGGTCTACCTTCAAGGTCCAAACAGATCATAAGCCCCTGAAGTGGCTTATGCAGATGAAGGGTGAGAACCCGAAATTGCTCAGGTGGTCCATTAGCCTGCAAGGGCTAGACTTCACCATAGAGCACAGACCAGGGAAGAGTCACGATAATGCAGATGGCCTTTCCAGAAGGTATGTTGACCGTCTGGATGAGGGTGTCTATCCCGTGGGAGATTAGACACCCTCCACCTCAGTCTGGGGGGGCGACTGTGATGCTGGAAATGCATCTGAGGGACAGGGCCTCTGAATCCTTGTCCTTTCTCTGTTTTGTGTTCTGTTATGTTTTCTGCCCAGGAGTCCATGAGGGACTCCTGGCAGTGCAGCTCTCTCTTTTGGTTTGGTGAACAGACCCATGGGATACCCTTATGGCACCCATGGGTAGGGGTACAACCCTGTGCCCCTAGTGTATGTTTTTGGGCACCTGTGGGTGGCCCACAGAGCAGGGTATGGGCTGGTGGCAGCTCCATGCTGAATCTGCCAGGTGCTCTGAGTGTCCTCCATTTTGGGACACCCAGGCCCTGCCATTGGGATCAGTTGATTCCTGATAGAAACAAGATGGCCCCGGTGGCCTCTTGCTTTCTATTGCCTGTTGTCTTGTTTTTCCCAAAGTCCTGGGAAGCCCTGACTCTGTCCCTTCCCCCTGACTGGCTGTTGGGTGGAAGTTCCATATATGGTGTTGTTGTGAAGGCCCAGCTAGACTGACTGGAGCCTTCCCATTGACTGTATGTTGTGGGTACCTCCTGTGGGTGGGACCTGGGTGAATGGAGTGGGTGACCAATATACACTCCTTGTTGTGGTTGTCTGGTTTCTGGCATGTGAGACAAAGACTGAGACAGCCCTGCCCGAAACTGGCCTGAATGCAGTGTGTAGTGTTGAATGGCTGGGTACTTGTCGCAATCCACATTCCTTGTTGTGAGTGTCTGAAAGGGAGGAGTGTGGCCTGAATGCACTGTGTGCCTGATTGGCTGACTGACTGCATGAATGCCCTTCTGTGTGATTGGCTGCTGTGTGTGTGCCAGCAGTGTGGATGAGAGACAGACTAGTATATCTGGGGACCTCTCACCACTGAAAATTGTTCAGAAGCGTTCAGAAGCTGAGTCTCCACTCAAGAGTAACTGGAACTGCTGATCCTCGACGTCCAGCTGGAAGAAGAAGACTTGCTGTGGCATTTGCTTCGACAGATCTGAAGGCTGTCGAATTCGTCGAGGACTGACCCGAGAGAGGACCTGGTAAGGCGCCCTCTTCCCGTGCTCCGAGGGACCATCGAGCACCGCTCCATCTTCGCCGAAGCGCCCTGGAAGACAGGTCCTCGAAAGGCTGTCGACCCGAGACGGGACCGCCGAGGAGATCGAAGTGAAGCACCCGGACATCGACGCCGTCGAAGTCCATTGCCGTCGACCAGGGTTCGCAGGTTTGTGGAACCGCTGGAGGCCCGTCGAAGTTGTGTTGCCCAGCCGTGGGAACCACTTGACGCCGTGCCGCCGACGACCGGAGCCGTCCGCTCCATTGCCTAAGAACATTCAATCGAAGGACTCTCTCGACTGCATCGTCGACCGCTTATCCTGCCGGAGAAAGTCGAGGACGACCAACGCACCGAGGAGAAACCTGCCGGTGGGTTTCCCGCCACCCGACGACCTCAAAGACTCGGACGACTCGACGCCCTTGCTGGGCTCCCGTCCCTACAATCTTTGCGGTCCAGAACTATTGTCATCGAGGTGCCCCACACACCTCCGCCTTGCAGGACGCCGACGCCCCGACGCCGACGAGCACCGCTCGGACGAAGCTGCCGCCTCTTCGACATCGTTCTACCTCGTTTGTCGATGGACGTTCGACGCCCCGTGCCTCCCGCTTGAAAGGGAAGGCATTCAAGAAGGGCCGTCGATTCCCCGTCGCCGAACAGCGAGTCCCTCGACGTTTGTCGACGCCTTTTCGAGGAACTCGACTCCACCAGGTACATTGGGGGGGTAAAAACATTATAGGGGAAAATAAGACTTGCAGAGCAATATATGGACTGGGCTTGTGCTATATCTTTCTTTACAGGTTGCCCAGGTGGGGGGATCTCCACACAGAACTGTGCCTAGTGGTAGGGGTCAGTATTCTGCCTATTGCTCAACCATCTTATTTTCTCTCCTCTCTCTATTGCTGGTTTCACTCTATTGGTCTGTGTGACATTGTACAGTATTGTTCATGCACTTCAATGAGATCTAGGGTGGTACCACTTTAGGATTGTAAATATTTGTCATTGTAGATTTTGCCAGAGTACCAAGTGAGTTATCATGATGAATGTACATAACCTTAACTATTGATTATATAAAGACTGTGTTCTAACCAATACAGAGTGTGGATATTCCTTTGTGGGGGCTTGGGGATACACTGTACTTAAGAACCAGCCTGCATCACCTCCTGAGAAGCTAGGCCTTCATTGCTCGACCATTGCTACCGAATAGAGAATCTTGGCTGGGGTCTCCTGTGCCTCTCCTCCACCATATAGGGAGTGGGAGTACAGACACCCCCCACCGGTCGTTGAGATCCGTTCTCTCACGGTGGGAATGCACAATGACCATAGGTCTTGATGCAGGCATTGGTGCAGGGTAATATTGGCAGGGGGAACATCAGTTTGATGGACCGGGACTGACACTGTCCTGGCTGAGAGAGTCAGAGCTGGGGCGGATGGAGCTGCAGCTGCCCATGCAGCCTTCCCACCCTGCACACTTGGGGCAGCAGATGACATAGCTGCCCCAGATCCACGTGGATTGGTGACAACAACTTGCACTGCCACACGTTGCCTAGAATTGCTGACCTGGAAGTCAGCCAGGGAGTCATCCTGTGCCAGGTCAGGTGCCACAATGGGCTGGTCCAACAGGGGCTGAGCTTGGATGGTGTCAGCCACGTTTCCCTCAACCATGGGGGGGGGGCATGGGTGTCCCTGATTGTTCCTCCACACATGGGGGTATATGGACACCCTGCAAATCCCGGCCATGTCCCCTACCGCACCCACCACGCCCACCTTTTGAGGGTCGGCCACCTTTGCCTCCCTTACCGCTTGGTCGCCTCCCAACCATGGCACTGATGTTGTTGTGCGTATGGGAGTTGCAGTAAACTATTGTCTTGGGCAATTGGTGGTCAAAGGGGTAGGATACCAGATGGAATCCATACCCTAGTGCTCTAACAAGGCTGTCTGTGACCCCTAGGGGAAGATGACGGGTCACGCAACGCACAGGCAGCCCAAAATCAAAAATGTACGTGCACGCAACCCCTCGTAGACTACGTGCGTGAAAAAATGAACCCGCACTACGCTGTGGCACCCAGAAACACAAAAATAAGCGTACGCGTAATACACGCAGCCTACAAGGCCTCTGAAGGGGAACGCGACACACGGGGCAAGCACAGTTGCTAAGTACGTGCGGAACTCACCGTCTGCCTGGAAAAAGAACGTGAAAAATACGGCAACACCCCCGCCAAAAGAAGAATTGTACGCTGTCTGAGGAGACAGGACAAAAGGAGAAGTGAACTCTGTTAGAGGAAACAGGCCCAACAAAAATTCAGAAAAGAGCTGTCAGAGGTAACAGGGAGTACTAACTAGAAACGCTGTGAAGTAATCGCGTGTGAACCGACAAGAAGTACAGATTTCACCCACTCGCTCTCCACGAAAACCACATACAAGGAAATGGCGTCCTACACGTAGCTTTTAAACCGGCCCACACGTACACGTCAGATACGCGTGTACGCGGGCGCTCTCCTCCAATCACACGCAATGACACACGGACGTGAGGTTTTTCCACGTGTGCTCTGTCATCACGTGCTATGAGGGAAACTTCCGCGCCCGTAATGTAACTTACGCGCTTACGCGCTAAGGGTCTTTGGTCCAATCGAATCGCGTGCGTGTGCTGACGCACTTAAGCGCTAAGGCCCTTTCTTCGAATTACATGCTGACGTGCAATTTTTTCACGTGTCAAATCACTCCGTATCAAGCTGGCCACGCGAAAACACACGGAAGACCACGCTTCTGCCCAGAAGGCCAAATTACTGCCCCCCAGAGCCCTGAGCACGCTCCTACCTGCCATCTGCTGTTGCCTGACTGCCTGCTGCCCACGTGCCCTGCCATTTGCTGCCTGCATGTCAGCCAGGGGTGTAGTTGCTGTGACCACCCCTGCTGGAACCGAAGACTCCCGACTGGGATTCCATCGCTCCACAGCCCAGCCCCAGGACCCAGTTGCCCACCCACTCCTGCCTCTGGGGTTGCCATGTCCAGCACAACACCATCTGGCAGCACTGGCAACCCCCAGCCAGAGAGGCAGAGGGCCACCGGCTTCACTGCCACCGAAGTTGGTGTCCTGGTGGAGCAAGTCCTGGGGCAGTATGATGCCCTCTTTGGAAGTTCGTGCGTCGACAATGAAGGATGGACCAGGATCTGGATGGACATCGTGACTGCCATCAACGCGGAGGGGGTGGCAGTCCGTGACTTACATCATGTCAAGAAGCGCTGGGAGACTTCAGGTCCAGGACCCTCAACAAGGCCCAGCGCCTCGCTAAGGCAGCGGATGCCAAGGGGCGCCGGGGCCAGCTGTCGAACCATCAAATGAGGGTCCTGGAACACATATGCCCAGCGCTCTACGTCCAGATCCTTGAGAGGCAGACCCGTCTGAAGTCGAGCGGTAAGTGTACATGCATGTTGATAGTACGTTGTGCGTGTCGTGGTGTGCCAGTAGTGTGCAGGTTGCACATGTGTTCATGTAGGGGCATGTAGGGATGTGCATGAACATGGGCGTGAGGCAGCCACGTGTGAGTCCTCTCAGTTGTGAGACACATTGATGGTGTATGTGTTGGTAAGCATGCTGGGCAAATGCAGGTGTGGGAGCACACATGTTTGAATTTCTGTGTATGTACATTGCCATGGTTGTGGCATGGATGGTGGTTCATAATGCATGTATCTGCACTGTGTACATGTGCATGTATGTGTATCTGACAAGTGTGCAACTGTGATGCAACAAGGATGCACGTGACACTGATAGGTAGAAGGATGAATGGCAGATGTGACATGTATGGCGATCTCATCACTGCAACAGTTGGAGGAGATGTAGACATGCATGTAAGTGTGGTGGCGTGTGTGCATGTCTGGTGCACTCCTTGTGTTTCATGTGATGTCAGGCTCACCTTTGGCTGTTCATGATGTTGTATGTGTATGGATGGTGCTGCCTGGTGCAATGTTGCTGTTTAAATGTTCACGTGTGTGAGTTAAAATGACATTTGTGTCGTGGAGTGTGATGCCGTGTCTGTAGTTAAACAATGCCAGTCATGTGCAACTGTCATGTGTGTATCAGTACATTGTACAGTGCCCTGATGCCTATGTTTTATCTCTCCCTGTCTGCAGCGTCAACTGAAGAAGAGGGCGGAGAGGGTGCTGTGGAGCACAGCGGCAGGGATCATCCCGCCAGCCGGAGACGCAAGGCCCGGCTCCCCGCCCAGGTTGTCATCTTGTCAGAGAGTGAGGAGTCCGGTGCCGCGTCCCAGGCTGCAGCTGCCGAGGGAAGGTCCAAGAGGCGGAGGTCAGAGTTGGACTCCTCGGCAGCAGAAAGGGCAGCTGAGACCCCACAGGGTCGGACGGAGGATGATAGCACGGAGTCAGGCCTGGACTGGCCCACCGGGACACCGGGACTTTCCCCGGTAGGCCTCAGGGCCTAGGGCCTCTTTGGCATAGAGGAAGGATACACAATTAGGGGACGTAAAACAAAGCAACCAACACATTGCCAACATCCAGCAGCCTGGGTGGTTTACATTTAATTGGCTGCCACGTACTTTGCGCATTTGTTTTCTTCCCAGCAAGGCTGGGCTGACGCTGACTGGGTTTGCGTCTGCGCATGCTGAGGGGCACCGCCCCGGGATCCGCAGATGCCCTGCCTGCAGTGCTGACTGCAGCCGGGTGTGTATGCTCGCAGTCGAGTCTTTACACACATTGCGCAGGTGCAGCTGGGCGGCTAACGTGCACTGGCCAGGTCTGCTTTCCGACAGGCCTGCTTTCCTATGACGATGACAAGTGACATTTAAGTTCAGGTAAGATTAGAATTTAAGAACGGAAAAGATTGCTTAGTGGTGGTTCCGGAACGGGGTATGAAAAAATGCATTTATTATACGTTGATTATCGATGTATAATAAATGCATTTTTTCACATGGTTCACATGTTGAAAGAGAAGGAATAATTAAGAAATAGATTGTTGGTGGTTACGGTAGGTGGGGGTGGGTGTACAGTAGTTGGCTGACCTGGGATGGAGGAAGCAGCCAGGCTGCCCCCAGGCAGCACCGAGCTGCTCACCTCACTCCGACTGTCTGCGGTCACAGTGACTGTCGTGCCGGCCCACCCCTCAGTGTTGGTTTTGTGGTTTAAGTGCAAAGTCTGTGTTTCAATCGTACAGACTTAGCACTTAACAAACCAGAAAACCAACACTATGGGCAGAGGCCCACCGGCAGGAATGTTGGCTGTTTGTGCAATAATGTGAACGGTTTGAAAAAATGCATTTATTATTTGTCGATTATCGACATATGTATAATACATCTATTTTTGCACACCAGTGTTCACACATTGAAAGCTGCATGCAACTGGAAGATCTCATCTAAACATTCACGTAGTTATGTTGCATGATGGAATGTTTTGTGAATGGGGCGTCTAGTTTTTCTCTGGAGGAGGGCCGAGTTGTCAGTCAGTGCTGTGCCTTCCCATTGCTATTGTTCTTCACGACCCTCTGCTGGTGCTTGTGATGGGGATACTTCAGCTAGATGAAGAAGAGTCGGGATAAAGGACCGACAAGGCAATCTGAGTGTTATTTCTCTCAACATATTTATTGGACCAACATTAAAATGGGCCTCCTTTAATTACACTCTAATGGGTGTTGACTTTGTGGGGTTTGTTCTTGCAAAGGGGAGGCAGGTCTTTCATTAGTAGCAGTGGGTAACAAGTTCAGAACTGCTCATTTAATACATAAGCGGTGCAGAACGGAATATTCATTTTCAATTGCTCTTCACAATGCAGTTCCAAGTTTTGCACACCAGGTAACAATGCTGCGTCCGGTATTTCAGGAACCTTCAGAGGCTCTGCAATCTCTGCGTGCGGTTAAGGCAGAGGCGGGGGAATAGATTTCTGGAAATGAGATGTCATTTTATCAGCCGCAGCTTTTGGCACACATGTTGTGGAGCAGAAAGGAGAGAAAAGTTTTAATTGCAGGTCAGAAATTAACAGCCGAATTGCCTCTGACTCTAAGCGAGCATTAGCCTCAGTTAGTAATCCAGCACTAGGCTCACCAGCCTGCGCTCCATGCAGGATGTTTTGTAGGGTGCTGCAGCAGAATTAAAGATGTATGGCCTAATTCACTGAGCGTTTTCCTGTAGCATCACGCCATTATAAAACGCTTCTGTGCAGGGGAGTTGCTAGGTCTGGAAAAGACCCGGGGCTATGCTGATGTCAGAACTGTTGGGACTGGGGGCTAGCTGGTCTTTTGGCTGTAGCTCCTGAGATTCTATCCGGGGCTACAACCAAAAGATCAGGGGCTATAGCCCCTTTAGCCCCCCCCCCTAGCAACGCCCCTGCTTCTGTGAATCAGGCCCACCCAAAGTGACACCAGCAGGAGCAAAGAAAACTGCAGACGGCTGCCACTTGCTGATGCCTCTTACCTTGTACCTCAGACAGAAAATGCCCTCTCCCCTACTTCCTACAAGCTTTGTTCCTGTATCCCCCTTTACCTTCTGTGACTCTCTAGACTGCCTCTGGACCTTTGACTACTACTGCCTCCTTGCCCTCTATGAACCGCTACCCACTGCATCTGAACCCTGGACTCCTACACCCTTACTCTAGTGACACCCCTTAACCTTTTGGCTACCCCTTGGCTGTCACTGCCCCCTTTGATGACATATGTTCCCCTTTACAGCTACACCATGCATTGCCCCCTGTTTGCCCCTTACCCTCTGTAACCCCCATTTTCCTAGTGCACAGCCCCCCCACACTCCTGCTTCCTCCTTCCGGGCCCCACCTTCCGGCCCTGCTACACCCAGGCTCCTAGGCTCGTCCCAAGTCAACCCCACCCCATCCTCTGGGACCTCTGCCCCCCAACTCCAGGACAAAAGCTGATTCGCTGCTCCTCAGATCGGAACCTGCTGTGGTGGCCCACTCCACACAGGACTATCTTGCCCCCTTCTCTGCCCCTCAACACTTTGCATCCATCAGTAATGTGGATCAATCTTGCTGCCCTATTGCCGATTGGCACAACACACGGATTTCACAACAGGGACTTACAGGATGCTACCTACGTGGAGACACCTTGGGAAAACAAGAGGAGGAACGTTTGCCGAACGAGTTTGGAGCAGTCATCGCAGTCTGCGAAAGACGAGAAGGAAGTCCTATTTACAAAGTTGCAGGTTAACATTTTGGTTGACAGGGCTTTGAACTCGGTAGTCCTTTGACTCTGCAAAAGGTACTGTTTCACAACCGCATGTCTGCACGTACGCGTTAGGGGGTCGGTGTAATATCTGTGGGAAAAGCAGCGCTGTTGTCTTTGTTAAGGGGTTTTTCTCCAGAGTATTTTTCCTTTTACGTCTAGGGCAGACTTTTGAGACAGCTTTATTATTGTGCCTGGTTAAAGCAGCAGCCATAAACAAACACTACAATTTGAGGAAGTATAAGCCATTTGGGGATGCAGCCAACACTCTGAAGGTGACAGCAGCTCACCAAACCCCTTGTAACATGCTGCATATCACCTTGGAGGAGAGGCCTCCTAAACACACGGTCAAAAACAAACACCACGTGGCTAAATTACCTCTTTCTTTGTGCCAGAGGGGGGGACAGGGCACAGGGGCCAACAGACCCCAGGGAAGTCAGCCACCTACCATGCATAGATTTGTGGAGGAGCAGAGACAGAGTGTGGGGACTTATTGGGTGCATGATGACAGCAGTAGAACCTGAGCCAACACTCAGCTTAATATCCCACAACCACATACCCAAAGCATTCCCTGGTAAATGGTAATATGCTCATTTATTTGCTATCAGTGGGCTTTTAGTATGTATTAGCGTTTCACCAGTGGGGCATACTGTATACAGTCATGTATATTTACATCTAACCAGCACTATAACACATTTTCCTAGCAGCACGAGCGCCAGCATGACTCAATTCCATTTGGGAGACGCTAGTCCAGTCCTGTTTTTTTATTTGCATTCTGTGAGTAATTTTCCTAGAACTGACAATCATGAATCCAGAACTATAAATCTGAGAATGCAACAATAAAATCAGGACTGGATGAGCATCTTCAGAATGGATTAGGGCATGTTAGCATCCATGTAGTGGTCTTATTATATCACTACCCGCCTGCAATAAGCAAATGTCATAAGTATCCTATTGTAATATTATTTTACAGTTCAGCTGTGTTGGCAAAATGCATGTTGGCCTGCCAAAGCCAGTTCAAAGTGTTGAAAGCAGGTCCCTGAGCAGAATACCACCTGCCACTTTTTAGATCCCTTAATTCTGAACTGCCTACCCATCACAATTCAATATAGTTAGCTAACAATAAGATATATTTATATATGGAAGGATGTTTATTTAATGCATAGCGTGCTGTGAGTACAGAAGACAATATTCTGTTGCAATGTTACTACACATCTTAAAATATAGCTACTTGCAAAACAAACATAATTAAACACTTTATAAATTGGTTTCCAACACAGAACAAGCTAAACATTGATGTGCTTCTTTCTACAGTCCGCTCGCCCTGTGTATTCTGCATATTTGTCATTTGTGTGGCAAATTGCATATGTGTTTACAGGGGTTGGTGATGTTCGTGTCATGCTTAAGGAATAAGTACTCTATCATTTGTGCAGATTTTGCTGTGCCTGTTCATTGGGAGGGAATCGTGAGATTGCAGTCAATGGGCCTAATTCCGAGTACGGCGCTAACCAATAGCGCTATTAACGCCTTGGTTGACGCCGTACCCGGACCGGCAGCGCCTTGGTGGATGGCGGAATCACCGCCCCATTCCAAGGTTGGCGGGGCGGTAATTCCCCATTCACCAAGGCTCTTCCCCATTCCCAAATGAGCCCCCATAGGGCTCAATGGGAATGGGGAAGATGCAAATAACGGTGACCGTTCATTACGGTCACCGTTATTGGCTTGGAGGCCCCTTTGCGCCCTCGACTTTAACACCTGCTCAAAGCAGGCGTTAAGGGCGAGGGCGCAGAGGGAACTCGGAGTATGGCGGTAAGGGATTACCGCCACCGGTCTCGTTACCGGTGGCCGCCATACTCGGAATGAGGCCCAATGATGCTTGTTCTTTGAGGGAAACTGCAGTGTCTGGTATGGCCCATACTGTGCCTCTTTCATGTGAGGCACTCTTGCCCTGTGGAGAGCCAGTGTTGATTTGCCCTGTATGAGGAAATTGTGAATTGCTGTGGCCCATGCTATATCTATGAAAGAGAACCTTGCACTGCTGCTGCTCATGCTGATCTGTTCTGTGTTTGAGGGAAGCATGCTTGGCTCTTGCCCGTGCTGTACCAGTTCAATGCGAGTGAGGCTTGCACTGCTGCTGCTCATGCTGATCTGACCCGTCTTTGTGTTTTCTTGGGGGATACGCCCGATCCCCTCATAGAAGGGTTGGGCACACACCCTGTGCTCGCTCCTTTGGTGAAATATGGGGCCACTTTGAAAACGTTTTCCAGGGCCACTTTTGGTTCCCAGTCCAGCCCTGCACGGAGTCATCCAGGTTGGTGGGGGGTTTGGTGGAGGAGGAGGCCGTGCAAGGGACAGAGACGGGGTCTGGAGGTGGGGATTCCACTGGTGCCAGTGGTGCAGTGCAGGGGCAGGGACAGGAGGCAGCACAGGCCATTGCGGAGGTGCCTGTTTGTAATCCTGTCCCCGATCCTGTGACTGCATCATCCCGCACCAACAGGGATGCCTACGTCCAGACCCGATTTCAGGGAGAGGATCCGCTTACAACAACTGGCCTTCCTCTCCCTGCGGACGTGGCTATCCGGGACCGGGTTGAGCCTGTCCTGGGTGGTGTGGCGTTGCGTCATCGGGCCATGCGAGCTGACCTGCAGTTTTTTCATGAGGAGACTGCACGTCTTCTCGGATGGCTTGTTGACCGCGTAGACCTACTGGGACAGTTCACCAGGGCTGGATTCCTCCGTTTTCTGGACCTTGTTCCGACCCCCTACTCAACTGAACCCCCTATGCCCCAGTCGTCCTCCATGCCATCTTCCCACCCATGTATCACCTGGGTACCCTGTGGAGCGGCTTCTGACCCTGCGGCCAGGCTGGTGGAGGACAAATCCCTGCCACAGTCGGGAGTGGGACATCCAGCATGGGTGGCCACCTCAACCACTGCACCCCAGCCAGAGGAGGATGTGCAGGCAGCAAGAGCCAGGGCACAGGCAGAGGCACAGCAGCAGCAGCAACAAGGTGGGAGCCATCATAGCTCTGGGCCTTCGACATCGGAGGGGCAGGCAACGGCCCGAGGGCAGGAGGACCCAGGACTGGAAGTGTCTTCCGTGTGGCAGCAGTTAGGCCATGCTATAGATGCGGAGCGGCAGCAGGCAGAAGAGGTACGGCTCACGATGGTCAGGGCGGAGAACTCCATGCGGAGGGCCCTGAGGCGGGCTGAGTGCCTCGAGGCCATTCGCAGGGAGTTGGAGGAGAACATGTCGTCGTCCCTGCAAACCCTTGGGGCCATGGAAGAGACCTCCACGACATTGAGCAGGAGTTTGATGATGCCCTGGCCCGGGACATCCAAAAGTGAGCCGTCGGACTAGCCCGCTGCCCTTGTAAATAGTTTTTAGTGTTAGGTTTCCTTTACGTTTTCCTTTTATTTGTGGCCAATGGACAATGCCACCCAAATTTGTATATAGTTATTTCTGAGGCTTGTGGAATCTGCTTAGATCACATGCTGTGCATAGGCGGACATCTAGTGGAAGCTGCAGAGTATTACAGTTTGTTTTTAGAAACTCGAAAATGGGCGTCGACACAGGGCGTGCCAGTAATACTATCCCTAGTGTGACGTCCACTGTACCCAAGATCCCTCACGCGTCTAGGATCCTCAGATTGTTTTTTTCCACCATACTGGTCGGAAGCATTTTGCGGAGTCCCCTGACCTTAGCCATACTTGTGCTAAAATATTGATTAATTTACATCCTTTCACCATCCCAACATCGAACTGCGACACTCGACGCCGGCTTGGAGAAGAATTCGACCGTCGGCTGCTGCACGACGGATTTGGGCTTCGGAAGGCCTCTGGCCTCGGCCCGAGCCTTGGAAGGCCTCTGGCCTCGGCCCTGCAAGTAGGGAGAGTGGGGGGTTGGACATACTCTACACTCTTGGTATATAGGTACACCTTATATATTTCCTACACTTACCAGCCCGCTGCCTCAAGGTGCGAATGGAGGGTACCCCTTTTCAATTCTGCCCCAAGTGCAATCGCAAATACCCTTGGGTCGACAGGCACGCCACGTGCAATCTCTGCTTGCCGAGGGACAACCCCGAGGCGAACTGCAGAGCGTGTAGTAGGTTTAAACCTAAGACACTTAAGGAGCGTTCAACGAAGCGTTGGGCCCACCACGCCAGGCAGGCGGCCATGGCAGCGGAGGGCGCCTTCAGCGATGGCAGCGACGCCGTGCTTTCGGACAGCGAGGGCATTACGGCGTCGAAAGACAGCCGAGCGCAGGTCCCCGACCTCGGAAGGTCGTCCGACAGGGCTGCTATGAGGAAGACCCCCGGCGACACAAGCGCTTCTCACACCACTCACACAAAACACACGAAATCCAACTGAGACTCAACGACGTCGAGTTCTCGGAAAGAGGCACATACAGAACAGTCCGAATCGGTGTCCTCTGGGCATTCTCGATCGAGATCGCCGCATGACTCCAGGCAATCATCCACTCTTGCCAAGAGTGCCTCGCTCCCTAAGCTAACAGAAGTTCGGTCGTCGGAGGACGAAGACGACTTCCACCCCCAGGCCGCTCTCCAGGAGTCGGAGCCCACAGACAAGATCAGCACGGCCCCACGTTCGAAGGACGGGGACTCTACCCCCGATCCTCGATGCCAGGCGTCGAAAACCTCCGGAGCAACAAAGGGACAAGGAAAACACTTTTCCACTCACGGGGAGGGGGGAAAACAGCAGAAGAAGCAGCCACTGCACTCTTCCACACCTGTGAAACACTCCACTCCTCCTAAACAGACAGACAAGACCAAGTCTGCTGCTATTTCTAAAACCAGCAAATCTACTCAGGATAAGTCTCCTACACTTTCTGAGAGAGTCATTCCCAGTTCCAAAGAATGGTCGAGTGATGACATAGATAGGGTCATGTCATGGATGTCTTCTTTGGCAGACTTTTATGATAAAAATCCAGACCATTTCCTTTCATATAATCCACAAGGGGCTACACCCTCAGGCTCTAATGATCCTATCCCCCGAGTAAGAAGCCCCGGTTTGAGACACCTATGAGGTCTGCGGACCCCTTCGATGTACAACCATACTCACGGCCATACTCACAGTATCAAGGAGAGACTTCCTTTGGTGAGGACCAAGAATTTGGCATGGTAGAAGAGCAAACCGTGACGGGCTACTATGGGGATGATGAGGACCAAGAAGAGGAAGAGAAAGACCCTGAAACCTACAGAGTAGATTCCCCGGTAGAGAAGGAAGCCCCGGTTACCGACTCCCCTGTCGATAAGCAACCCCTCCTGAACGAGGTTCTCGCACAAGCAGCAGAACATTTCCATATTGACACCCACGGTGTCCAGGAAGAGAGGGACTTCGCCGAGGAGTTAGTGGGAGAAAGGAGGCCTGTTGCCCAGACCATCCCTATCCTTAAGTCTATTCAGCGAAGAATAGACACGTCCCTGGTGAACCCGAACCTCACTAGAGCAGTCAATCCCAGAGTTGAAAAACTTTTCAGGGCAGCCCAGTCTGACCCTCTCTATATAAGAGGACATCTGAAGCCAGACTCCCTGGTTGTCACTAACACTCGTAAGAGGGCTGGAACACCCTTGTCATCGTCCGAAGCTCCTCCAGACAAGGAGAGCAAAAAACGATATGGTTTCGGCAGGAAAATAGCCTCAACGTCCGCCTATCAGGCAAGGATTGCAAACTCCACCACCCTGTTGGCCAGCTACAACTGCCATCAGTGGGAAGAAGTCGCGGCACTCATAGCCTCTGCACCAGAACCCTTAAAGGGCCAGTTAGCACGAATTTCCGCAGAGGGTAGAGCCATGTCTGGTTGCATTTTAAACGCAACTTTTGACGCCACGGACAACGCAGGCAGATTGATAGCAGAAGGTACTGTTATCAAGAGACATGCGTGGTTACGGCAGTCTGGTTTTAAGGCAGAAACCCAGGCATCATTGTTGGACAAACCGGTGGAAGCAGATCTGTTGTTTGGTAAGGCGGTCGAGGACGCGCTGAAGAATGCCAAGGACGAATACGAGACACTCAAGTCCCTTGGCCAGTTAACCAATAAACCCCCTAACCAGAGAGGGAATGGTAATTTTCGTCGCCCACGCAGCCAAAATTCCCAGAGAGGATCAAACTATTCCCAGGGGCAGGGTACACAGTGGAACAACAACAGTCTACCCAGGGTTACGGCAGGGGTAATAGGAGAGGACGTGGTAAAGGCAGAGGCAGCCCCAGTAGAGGAGGCGGCACGCCTCCACCAAAGCAGTGACGCTCAGTTCAGGGTCCCTTCTCACGCAACCCCAGTAGGGGGATGCATTTCCAACTTCACCCAGGCTTGGGAAGGGATCACATCAGACAGAAGGGGTGGTGTCAACAGTATCCGCAGGGTACTGTATAGAACTACTGCAGCGTCCCCGGAACCATCCTCCACGACAAAGAGTACACTCTTTAGAACATCAGAAGATTCTCTTCGAGGAGATCGCCAATCTGCTAGCAAAGGACGCGATAGAACTCGTCCCGGGACACCAGGTAAACAAGGGTATTTATTCAATTTACTTCCTTGTGCCAAAAAAAGATTTGACAATGCACCCAGTATTGGACTTACGGCCTGCCAACAAGTATGTCAAGCCCCAAAAGTTTTGAATGACTACGCTACAAGAGGTAATCCCCCTCCTAAAAAAGGGGGATTACCTGCAACCTTGGATATGAAAGATGCCTATTTTCATATTTCCATGTTCCCAGCGCACAGAAGGTACTTGCGCTTCAAGGTGGACAGTCGGCACTACCAGTTCAAGGTACTGCCCTTTGGGATAGCTTCGGCACCAAGGGTATTCACCAAGGTACTGGCAGTGGCGGCTGCACACCTACGCAGGGAGGCAATCCCGGTGTACCCTTATCTGGACCACTGGCTCATAACGGGGGAAACCCCAGTAATTTGCAGAACAAACATTCAAAGGACTATCGACCTCCTCCACGAATTAGGCTTCTCAATCAATGAGAAAAAGTCCAGCCTGGTGCAAAGCACCTCCAAACAGTTCCTAGGAGCAATCCTAGATACTCAAGAGGGGTTGACATTTCCTTCAGAGGAAAGAATTCGGAATATACTACTGCAAATTACGCAATATCAGTCCGGTCACCAAATAACGGTACGCAAAGCAATGCGTTTGCTGGGCATGATGGCGTCATGTATTTACCTGGTCCCCCACGCGCGCCTGCGCATGCGTCCAATGCAGGAATGGTTGGCGAAACAGTGGTCTCAGGCAAGGGGTCAGTGGGACGATCTAGTGGTTGTTTCGCCAACACTAGTACAAAGCCTTCACTGGTGGACAAGAGAGAATCTTGCACAGGGGAAACCCTTTTACGATCCCGAAGTACAGGCAGTAGTCACTACCGATGCATGTCTGACGGGGTGGGGAGCTCACCATCTCCACCACACAGCTCAGGGTCTCTGGTCTCCCTCAGTGGCCAAGAACCACATCAACCTGCTAGAGCTTCTGGCAGTATTCAGAGCGCTTCAAGCGTTCGAGCCCTATCTACTAAACCTGACAGTGCAAATCCGGACGGACAGCACGACAGCCATGTTCTACCTGAACAAGCAAGGAGGGACTCGTTCACCAAATCTGTCCAAGCTTGCCCAGAAAATCTGGATATGGGCACTCAGACGGAACATCTTCCTGTCATCACAACATGTTCCAGGGGAGCTCAATTCCCTAGCGGATGCTCTCAGCAGAGACTCCCTACCAGAGGAACACGAATGGGTTCTACACATAGAGGTCGTAGAAGATATCTTCTCTCAGTGGGGTTTCCCCACTATAGACTTATTTGCCACAAGCAAAAACAGACAATGCCCAGGATTTGCATCCAGGTTCCCCCAACCAGACTCCCAGGGGAACGCCCTGTGGATGAACTGGTCAGGGATGTTTGCGTACGCTTTCCACCAACTCCTCTCATCAGGAAGGTGGGCAACAAGATGAACAGATAGTCGATGACGCTCGTCCTAGTTGCTCCCATGTGGGAAAGACAACCGTGGTTCCCACACCTACGCAGGATGGCGGTGTGCGAGCCCATCAAACTTCCGGCCTGGTACAACCTACTGTCCCAGCACCAAGGTCAAACAGTGCATCAGCAACCCAACTCAATGAACCTGGCAGCATGGCTCCTGAGGTCATAGAGTTTGGACATCTCAATTTACCACAGAGGTGTATGGACATCTTAAAGGAATCTAGGAAACCAAACACAAGGCACTGCTACTTTGACAAGTGGAAGAGATTCGTTATCTGGTGCCAGAGTAGACAAATCAACCCAGTTGATTGCACTCCTTCCACTATTGTTACATACATGCTCCACCTGCTAGATGCAGGATTGGTCTTTAACTCACTGAAAGTACACCTGGCAGCCCTGTCGGCATACACCACTTCCCATAACAAGGTCTCGTGGTGGAAAGTACCAGTAGTTAAAGCCTTCATGGAAGGAGTAAAGAGACTTCACCCTCCTATTTCAAACCCACCACCAGGGTGGGACCTTAATGTGGTACTATCTAAGCTCATGGGCCCCCCTTTCGAGCCCATGCATAAAAGCAGTCTAAAACACCTGACTTATAAAATGGCCTTCTTAGTAGCTATTACTTCTATAAGAAGGGTCAGTGAAATTCAGGCTCTGTCAGTGCAGGATCCCTTCTTTACTGTCAATAAAGACAAACTGGTTTTACGCACACACCCTAGGTTCTCACCTAAGTTTATATCTAAATTTCACGTAAACCAGTCCATCGAGCTTCCGGCTTTCTTCCAGGACCCTCAAAGCTCGGCTGAGGTGAAACTACACACCCTAGATGTGCATAGGGCGGTCCTCTACTATGTAAATAAAACCAGACCGCTAAGGAAAACAGATCAACTGTTTGCCTCCATAGCTACAGGCAGAGAGGGGGATCGCGTCTCTAAAGGTGCCACCTTGAAGTGGATTATTAACTGTATCCAGCTGTGTTACTCACTCTCTGAAAGAACTCTGCCTTTCACGCCAAGAGCCCACTCTACTAGAGACATTGGGGCCACTCTGGCTTTCATTGCAAATGTACCCCTTGACACCATTTGCAAAGCAGCTACTTGGAGCTCTATTCACACTTTTACTCAGCATTACTATATTGACACCCATTCCAAGGCAGATACAGAAGTGGGACAAGTGGTTCTAAGACACTTATTTGCTCATGACCCTTCTCACATCCCACCTCCTTCTTCAGGTACTGCTCGCTAATCTATGCACAGCATGTGATCTAAGCAGATTCCACAAGCCTCAGAAGGGATACATTACTCACTGTAATCGTATTTCTGATGCTTGTATCTGCTTAGATTCACATGCGATCCACCCTTCCTCCCCTCTGAGAGAAGGCGCATGGTTGCTTGTAGTCTTACCTTTCTATCTATCTGCTTGGATTATCTGTACTCACGCTACTCCTCATGCTACCTCATGTCAGAAAAAATACAATCTGAGGATCCTATACGCGTGAGGGATCTTGAGTACAGTGGACGTCACACTAGGGATAGTATTACTGGCACGCCCTGTGTAGACGCCCATTTTCGAGTTTCGAAAAACAAACTGTAATACTCCGCATTCCACTAGATGTCCGCCTATGCACAGCATGTGAACCTAAGCAGATACAAGCATCAGAAATACGATTACGGTGAGTAATGTATCCCATTTTTAGGTAGTTAGTTAGGTAGGTTTCATTTGTTTGGTTGGGATCATGGACCCTTTACATCCTTGGACAATGGATTGTATATAGTTTCATCATGTATTCATTTTTTTTTTTTTTTTGCATTATGGACATGGAGCAATGGATTTATTTTTTCCGGACAATGGATTGTAAATAGTTGCACTATGGATTGATTTCTCTTTTTTTAATTATGAACATGAAAGAATGGATTCTTTTTAACATTTCCTTTGGATTTGCGTTGTTGGAGGGTGACTTTGGACTGTTTTTCTATCAAATTTATATGGATTGGTTATCATTTTCATTCAATCATCTTTTTCACATGCTTTTCATTTCATGTTTCATATTTTGGTATGCTTTCATTTCATTTTTGATTTCATGTACATAATACATTTTCATTTTTTAGTTCCATGTGTGGGATTCGCTCATTGGGTTGATGCATGTGAAAATGTGGGTTTACACAAGCAATGCCAACCAGTGTATGTGTGTGACGGACATGTGCTGATGTACATAGTTGACTTTTGGTTTGTGTCATGAGATTGGCATTTCACTGCTGGGGGGTTGGGGTTCAGGGGGACATGAGTGGGACATGAGTGTGGGCCTGCTGGCAGGTGCTCTGCACTGCTGGGGGGTGGGGGTGCATGCGGACATGAGTGGGGGCCTGCTGGCAGGTACCCTGCACTGCTGGGGGTGGGGGTGCAAGGGGACATGAGTGGGGGCCTGCTGGCAGGTGCCCTGGACTGATGGGGGGTGGGGGTGCAGGGGGACATGAGTGTGGGCCTGCTGGCAGGTGCCCTGCACTGCTGGGGGTGGGGGTGCAAGGGGATATGAGTGGGGTCTGCTGGCAGGTGCCCTGCACTGCTGGGGGGTGGGGGTGCAGGGGGACATGAGTGGGACATGAGTGTGGGCCTGCTGGCAGGTGCCCTGCACTGCTGGGGGTGGGGGTGCAAGGGGACATGAGTGCACCTGCCAGCAGACCCCCACTCATGTCCCCCTGCACCCCCACTACCCAGCAGTGCAGGGCACCTGCCAGCAGGCCCACACTCATGTCCCCCTGCACCCCCACCCCCCAGCAGTGCAGGGAACCTGCCAGCAAGCCCCCACTCATGTCCCCTTGCACCCCCACCCCCCAGAAGTGCAGGGCACCTGCCAGCAGGCCCAGACTCATGTCCGACTCATGTCCCCTTGCACCCCCACCCCCCAGCAGTGAAATGCCGATCTCATGACACAAACCAAAAGTCAACTATGTACATCAACACATGTCCGTCACACACATACACTGGTTGGCATTGCTTGTGTAAACCCACATTTTCACATGCATCAACCCAATGAGCGAATCCCACACATGGAACTAAAAAATGAAAATGTATTATGTACATGAAATCAAAAATGAAATGAAAGCATACCAAAATATGAAACATGAAATGAAAAGCATGTGAAAAAGATGATCGAATGAAAATGATAACCAATCCAAAAAAAGTGAAAGAAAAACAGTCCAAAGTCACCCTCCAACAACGCAAATCCAAAGGAAATGTAAAAATAAATCTCCATTGCTTCATGTTCATAATGCAAAAAAAAGAAAAATGAATACATGATGAAATGATATACAATCCATTGTCCAAGGATGTAAAGGGTCCATGATCCCAACCAAACAAATGCAACCTACCTAACAAACTACCTAAAAATATAACTATATACAAATTTGTGTGGCATTGTCCATTGACCACAAATAAAAGGAAAACGAAAAGGAAACCTAACACTAAAAACTATTTACAAGGGCAGCAGGCTAGTTCGACGGCTCACTTTTGTATGTCCCGGGCCAGGGCATCATCAAACTCCTGCTCAATGTCCTGGAGGCGGTCCTCTTCTATGGCCCGAGGGTTCGCAGGGACGACGACATGTTCTCCTCCAACTCCCTGCGAATTGGCTTGAAGCGCTCGGCCCGCCTCAGGGCCCGCCGCATGGAGTTCTCCGCCCTGACCATCGTGAGCCGTGCCTCTTCTGCCCGCTGCCGCTCCGCATCTATGGCTTGGCCTAACTGCTGCCACACGGAAGACACTTCCAGTCCTGGGTCCTCCTGCCCTCTGGCTGATGCCTGCCCCTCCGATGTTGATTCCCCGAGCCATCATTGCTCCCACCTAGAGCCTGCTCCTGCTGCTGCTGTCCATCTGCCGTGTCTGATGGTGCCTGCACATCCTCCATCAGCTGGTCTCCAGTTGTGGTGTCCACCCCTGCTGGGCCGCCAACTCCCGACTGTGGCAGGGATGTGAGCTCCACCAAGCTGGCTGTGTTGGTCGGGCCAGGTCCACAGGGGCCCTTGGTGGAATCTGGGCCGGAAGACGGTGTGGAGAACGACTGGCACATAGTCTCCACAGAGGAGGAGAGGTCCGCCAGAGTGCGCGACACATGTAGGGACCCACCAACCAGGACGGAGCCCATACGTTCGTGGGACCCCTCGTCCGCAGGTAGTGGAGAGGCAGATGACATGGCACTCTCCCCTACCTGCGGACAGGCCTGGGACGGGGCCTCCCTGCTGGTGCATGGTGGTGCACTCACAGGGTCAGGGACAGCGACATGCACAGGCCCCTCCGCGGTGACCTGTGCTACCTCCTGACCCTGGACTGCACCACTTGCACCAGTGGTACTACCCCCACCAGGCCCCATGTGCAGCTCAATAGCGGGCTCCTCCTCCTCTGTGGAGACCATCAACCTGGATGTCTCCACACCGTCTTCCGCCATTGGAAGCCCCTGTGGGGGCTCACCCGGCCCTTCCGCCACAGCCGTTGTGGCAGACGCAGCACCAGCCCCCTCGGTCCCAGATGATGGTAATTCTTGTTAAGGTGGCTGGGCCTTCCGTCGCCGCCCAGTGGAGGCATCCCCGCCACTTGGCTCCACAGCGCCGTCTCCGCCCTCTTCTTCACTTGACGCTGCGTAGAGGGAGACATAGAACACAAGCATCAGGGTACAGTACAAAATACCCTAGACAGGAAGTAATAACACATGAGTGGCACTGTCAAATGTCACTTCCATCCTGTCATTCCACAACACATGGGTGAATGCACACAACACACATGCAGAAACAGTACTTGCGCCTGCAATCAACATCAACATCCATGTAGAAGAGCCCCTGTAAACCAAGATGTTGCCTTCAAAGTCACATGCAACCATGGCGTTTCAAAGTCACACACACACTTCTCTGGCACACACACACACACATGTGCACCATACATGTACATGACATCAGCACCCATTCCTCACCCCCCTTCATGTCCAGGAACAGAGACAGTCATGCTTTCATGTGTGCATTCCGCATAGAGCTCCCCATGTTGCATTAAAACACATGCACCAACCATGTGGTTCACACTTAACTGGTCTCACATGCATGACCATGATGTCCCTGCACACACACATCAATACATGGCCTATGTCACACATACAGGCAAGCATCAGACTACCAGCACACTGCAACATGCCCTGTCTCACACAGCAATGCTTGGCCACTTACCGCTCAACTCCAGATGGGTCTGCCTCCGAAGGATCTGGGCGTGGAGCGCTGGGCCTACGCGTTCCAGGACCCTCATCTGGATGTTACTCATGCGTGCCCGGCCCCCCTCCGCGAGGCGCCGGGCCTTGTGGAGGGTCCTGGACCTGAAGTCCTCCCAACGCTTCTTGACGTGCTTGATGTTGCGGGTTGCCACCCCCTCCGCGTTGATGGCAACCACTACGTCGTCCCAGATCCTCTCCCGTCCTTCCTTGTTGGCGCATGATGTTCCGAAGAGGGCATCATAATGCCCCAGGACATGCTCCACCAGGACACCAACTTAGGTGACAGTGAAGCTGGTGGCCCTCTGCCTCTCTGGCTGGGGGTTGCCAGTGGTGCCAGATGGAGATGTGCCCGACATGGCAACCCCAGAGGCAGGAATGGGTGGGCAACTGGGTCCTGGGGCTGGGATGTGGAGCGATGGTATCCCAGTCGGGAGTCTTCTGTTCCAGCAGGGGTGGACACAGCAACTGGACCCCTGCAGATGGCTGATGTGCAGGCACCAAATAGCAGGGCACGTGGGCAGCAGACAGTCAGGCAGCAGCAGATGGCAGGTGAGAGCGTGCTCGGGGATCTGGGGGGGCAGGAAAATGGCCTTCAGGGCAGGAGCGTGGTCTTCCATGTTTGTATGCGTGGCCAGCTTGATACGGAGTGATTTGGCACGTGAAAATTTTGCACGTCAGCGTGGAATTTGAGGAAAGGCCCTTAGCGCGTAATCGGGTCAGCACACGTACACAATTTCATTGGACCAAAGGCCCTTAGCGCGTAAGCACGTCTGTGACGTATCGCACACGGGCGTTGCCCTTTCACGTGTCAAACTTCACGTGAACCCCCATAATACACGTACCCTGCTGAAATTGCGTGTGAAACTTCCCACGAACCCCAGTAATACACGTACCCCGCTCGCACAGGGCCCTTTCGCGTGTGAAACTTCATGCGAACCCCAGTAATACACGTACCCCGCTCCCATAGGCCCTTTCGCGTGTAAAACTTCACGCGAACCCCAGTTATACACATACCACGCTCGCACAGGGCCCTTTCACGTATGAAACTTCCCACAAACCCCGTAATACATGTACCCTGTTCCAATCGCGTGTGAAACTTCCCACAAACCCCAGTTATACATGTACCCCACTCGCACAGGCCCTTTCGCGTGTGAAATTTCCCGCGAACCCCAGTTATACACGTCCCCGCTTGGCATTTGCTGTTTGGCAGCCCTGTAAACTGGTCCAGGGTTAGCACAGCCCTTTGCGCTGGATTGGGGATTTTGATGGCTTTTCCTTGCGCTAGGGGCGTTCTTGGGGGCGTAACTGGCGCTGCTGCAGTGTCGCTACGCCACTCTGCGCCACGGCTGGTTTTGGAGGCTAAAATCCATGAATACGCTGTGTGCGGAAATTGATTTTAGCGCACACGGCTGGCGCAGACATTTGCACCGCACACTGTGCACCAGCCGCGTGCGCCACTTTTGTGCGAAATTCTATGAATTACCCTGTCTATTGGAATGGAGACACAGGAGCACCGGCACTGTTGCTAATGGTGCCGGTGCTCCTGTGAAAATTCTGCAGGCGGGTGCTGACCTGCCTGGCAAAGCTGTAGTGTGCTGGTCTGGAAACAACGGTGCCGGTAAGCTTACCGCCACCGTTGTTTCCAGACCGGCACACTTATAATGAGGCCCATAGTGTGTTTTGACAAAAAGTAATGTATATAATGCTTCACATGCAAAATACCAGAAAACATTTCAAAAGAAAAACCCACTTTGTTTCCATGAAAAGTTCCAGTCGGCTCGAGGCAGACTATGTGAGTGTATTTTCTGCAGTGGAATTCCAGAGAAAGCTAATACAAAAATGTCATCCAAGTGCAGATTGGAAGAGCACATCACATTGCGGGCTGAGAAATAGATGCAGCATTTTCACTGAAACTGTCAACCATCAAAAGGTGGTGACCTGTAACAATTCGGATCCACTTTTCAGCAGAAAAACAAACAGCAGATAATTAAAAGTGTATTTTATTACTGACTGAAAGACACAGCATTGTACTTTCAGTGTAAAACCAAAGTGAACCGTGATCAGTAAAACACACCGTATGTCAAAGAATCAAGGGTGATGTTATAAAATGCAATATGTGAGTTCCTTTCTGCCAAAGACAAATAGTGTGTTTCTCGGCAAAATTCACAAAGGACTCGCCCACTGAAAGCCTGGCTTGCATCCCCACTATTTACAACTGCAATACAATGTGGCCTTGCCGAAGGGTGTCGAAAACCAAGTTTCCCTAGACCTGCTATCTCTGAGGGCAGTTCTCTGCAGGCCACATGTTGTAGCTGGTGCATGACCGTAATGTAGGGGGGAGGTGTGAAAACAGGGGCTGCAATCAAGGCTGAACTCTGAATTCAAACAACAAAGTGGCTAATAAAATTGAAAAAAAAACTCTGTGACATGCTGGCTAGGACTGACACATGGACAGGAGGAAGGGAAGCTCATATTTGCACATATGAAGATTCTCTTTGTTTAAATGGATGATCACAATTTTACAATTTGTCGCATTTTCCCAGAAACCCCAAGTCACATTGATTAAATATATGTTTAATTTTTTAGACAATTTTCAGGAGATTTTATTGAAATAAAATACATCCACCTGCGATTAAGGGAATTGTAATGACCAGCTAAAAGGAGTCCCTGGCTGCTCTGAACATGTTTGGAATTTGAGAATTGGCAAACATTTGGATTGTAAAATTAGGAATGTGGGGAGCAAATTTCATGTTCCTAAATATTATGCTTTTTGTAAAAGCAATGGAAAATTGACAAACTACCATGCAGCGTGGTGCAGACCCAGCTGTTGTGTTGTTAAATTCCCCATGCTTAGCTGCAGCAGAATATATATATATATATATATATATATATATATATATATATATATATATATATATATATATATATATATATATATATATTATGGCAGTTACTAGTAAATCACTACGTTTTTGACACGACTAGATTTTTGCCAAAAATTCACATGAAAACAAAAGTCGATTGCAAATGGGAATTGCTGTATGTCTGCTCCAGATCTGTAAGCCATTCCTTAGAGAGAGGCTGACTTGGGGGTAGAGAGAAGGGTAACTGTCCAATCTGGGTTGCGAGAATTCTTGCAGGGCATTGCCCAGTATTGACATCTTGATGGTGTCATCACTGGTATATAAAGTGGATGCACTATGAGGAAAGAGACAGAGCTGCTGAAATGTACCATATGACAGCTGCAAGGAAACATCAAAAGGAGATTTTTCTGAAATTGCCTCTGGGTGGAGTTGACTATTGCTGGGAAGGCCTAAAAGCTGACTGGTTCCTATGGTGAAGAGCTGGGGACCATCCTTGAGAGTGGAGTGATCTGCCATTTTCTCCAAGCTGGTGTTACTCACCGTCGAGCAGGCAGGTGGAGGCATTGCTCAGAAAGATGCGAGTCAGCTGCCCAAGATTAAAAACTTCAGCCACTGCTGGAAGAACCCCATAAGGGTATGAACCAGACTGGACCACCTCGACTGAGGGAACTCTTTTTGGTGATAGACCCTCCAGATGTGCATAATAAACAGCTCAGATAGAAAATCACCCAAAGAGCGGGAACACCCACACCGCGACACCAGGCTGCAAGGAAAAAAAGAGCACTGATAATTAGTGCTGGCAAGACATGAGCCAAATGCATTTCTACTTCTGGAATAACTACCTGGGTTATTGGTGACAATCTGGTAATGGAACCTGGGAATAGGAGAATAGGGATTTTTCCTATGGCCAGGTTACAAACTTACTGTATGGAATTAGAGTAACTATAGTTGTGTCTTACCATATGGTCGTGAGAAAACCTCAAAAAAACACCAACAACGACAAGAGAAAATACATAAAAGGTAAGTTAGTATAGAGTATCTGACCCGAGCGGCACAAGGGACGGTTCTAGAATCGGGGTGGGGCAATCGTACAGCAGAGCGTTCGAGGAGAATGCACACAGGTTCAATACAGGGTCGGTATAAGTTCCAAGTCACTGTAATGGCCAGTACACCAGAGTAGTGCAGAGGCAGGTTCCAATTGCCTATGGGTGCCAAGATGATGAATCCCCAATACAATAAAGGCGCTTTTGTTCTTACCCGGTTAGAAGCTGCCGCGACTTGGGCAGTAGTGTTGGGATGCAGCGTGCTGGAAGACAACGAGGTAGCAGTCATCCTTATAAAATATGGAAGCAAGGACGATGCCGTTCACCAGCAAGTGCTGCTCCTTCTGAGGTCGGGTTGTGGATAGCGGCTCGGGGAAGGAGCATGTAGCGTGTAACAGAGTACACGGAAGCGTAGCATGTAACGGAGTACATGAGATCTGCGAAGCGGGCAAGCAGGGTCAAACAACAGTCCGAGTCGGCAACACACAATCCAGGGAACAGCCGAGGGTTAGGCAAAAGAATAGTAAGGTGGATATCCGAGGTCGTAAACACAATTAATGATGAACAGTAAACAGGAATAGAATAACGCCAATCACAAGTGCTGCTTCCAGGGGCTCGGTGACATTTATTGTGGAAGTGGCAGGGCTTGGATAGCCGCGTCAGCCGGCCGAAATGCACTACGGTCAGCTAACGGGTCATGTGACCAGGAAGCGATGATCTCTGTCTCCCTAGCAACCTCCAGCATTGCCAGAATGGTGAGGCTGTGGAGAAAGGTTGCCTTAGCTGAGAAAAGGGCACACAACGTGGCGGGGATCGAGCCAGAGGTGTAACAGCATCCGCCCCCAAAGACAGGGGAAACCCCCTGGAAGCATGAAAGGAACGGAGGAGGTCAGGCGAAGGGATGTGAGCCAATGGTTCCCAGGTACAGTCCTCTGGGCTGAAACCCTTCCAATCCACCAGATTTAACAATGTACCATTAGATACCTTAACATCCAGGAAGCGAGCCACCTCATACTCCTCCTCGCCATCCACCAGAAAGAGGGCTGGGCGTGCGGACAGACAGGTACCCACAGGACAAGGCTTCAAGAGGGAGACATGGAACCGAGTGCAAGTGCCAGCTCGTGGGTAGAGACAAACGAACGGCAGCAGGATTAATCACAGAAGCAACCTTGTAGGGACCCACAAAATGGGCCAGAAGCATACGCTTACATGGATGCGCAGATGACACGTAGATAGCCATACATTCATCCATGCACGGTACACCGGAGCCGGAGTGTAGCGGGAATCTGCATATTTCTTTGCCTGCGCCTGAGCACGCAACAGATGGGACCGAATGTCCTGACTCAGATGGTCCAAATCCCTCACATATGCAAGAGCAGCAAGATTGTCCAGCGGCAAGGTAGGATCCAGAGACAAAGAGCCCGGATGGGAACCATAAAGCGCAAAAAATGGGGAGATCTTGGTGGCAGAATGCATGGAATTATTGTATGCAAATTTGGCATGAGACAAGGCTGTCAACCAAGAATGCTGGTATTGGAGACATAAGCAGCGTAAGTACTGCTCCATAGTGGCGTTGGTACGTTCTGTCTGACTGTCCGTCTGTGGGTGGTAAGACGAGGGAAAACCGGTCATCAGTGAGTAAAGCGGTAGACAGGGCTCTCCAGAAGCGAGAGGTAAATTTGGACCCCCTGTCAGAATCCATGATGGACGGAAGTCCAAACCATTTGAATATGTTGGCCAGGAACAGGCCGGCCAGGGCGGGAGCCGTAGGTATGCCAGTGCATGGAATGAAATCCGCACACTTGGTGACATAGTCCACGACCACAAGGATGAGGTCAAATCCTTTAATCCTAGGCAGGTCCACCACGAAATCCATCGACACCATGAGCCAGGGTTTGTGTGGCACCTAAAGGGGTTGTAACAAACCCATTGGTTTGGATCTAGATGTTTTGCATTGTGCGCAAACAGCACATGAAGCCAGACAGTCAATAACATCTCAAGTCATAGACGGCCACCAAGACCAATGCTGCAGCGACTCCATTGTCTTTTGTTGGCTGGGATGTGCTGCGACTATAGAGTCGTGAGCCCACCGAAGGGCGTGGAGGCGTGCCTGCCCAGGCGGAATGGAAACCCTACCTTGAATAAAGGGTAGGCCGTGTAAAACGTCAAGATTGAGTTTGGTGACCTCAGAAGGATTTAACTGCACCCACTCTTCGAGGAGAGTGCGTAGCGAGGGCTGGATGGAACAACCACAAACCACGTTGTTTTGCGGAAGAGGGATGGATCAGTTGGTGGCTGCGGTTGGTCTATGTCTAAGCGAGACAGCGCATCAGCTGATGCTTGAAGCCGGGCGGGCCTGTTGGTGATGGTAAACCGAAACTTAGAGAAAAACAAATGCCAATGAGCCTGCCGGGCAGTAAGACACTTCATGGACCTGAAAGCTAAAAGGCTCATGTGATTGGAAAATACAGTAATGTCATGTTTGGCCCCCAAAAGATAGTGTCTCCATTCGACAAAGGCTTCCTTTATTGCCAATAATTCCCTCTCAGTGCTAGCATAGTTCTTCTCATATGCAGTGAGTTTACGAGAAAAGTAGGCAACGAGGTGTATCACCGCCGAATGCGAACAAGCCTGGGACAGCATCGCACCTATAGCAAACCCCAAGGCATCGGCCTCCACAAAAAATGGCTGGTCCGGATTGGGGTGCTGCAACACTGGAGCTGTAGTGAAGGCTGCCTTGAGCTGATCGAAAGCCTCCTGGCATCCACAGACCAGGCGAATGGGACTTTGGCCCTGGTCAATGCAGTGAGAGGAGCCGCTATAGATGATAAGGAATGAATAAAGGGTTGGTAAAAGTTTGTGAACCCCAAAATGGATTGCAAGGCTTCAACCGTCTTAGGGAGAGGCCAGTCTAGGACCGCCTTCGCCTTAGAGGTGCTCATCATAATCCCCTGGTCAGTGAGGTTAACCCCAAGAAACTCGAACTCGGTGGTAGGAAACTTGCATTTCTCTGCTTTAACATACAGGTGATTATCCCAGAGGCATTGTAGGACTGTGGAAACATGTTGGATATGTTCAGTCTTTGAAGGGGAATAGACCAGGATATCAACCAGGTAAACTACCGCATATTGGTGCAAGATGTCCCAAAATATGTTGTTTATGAATGCCTGGAATGTCGCCTGGGTGTACATAGCCCGAACGGCAGCACCAGATATTCAAAGAGACCAAACCGTGTCTTTCCATTCATCTCCGCTTTTCATTCATACTAAGTTGTAAGCTCCACGGAGATCCACTTTGGTGAATATTTTGGACTGCCCTAACTGATCAAGAAGAACTGAGATCAACGGGAGGGGGTACTTGTTCTTAAACGTCACCGCATTGAGTGCCCTGTGGTCAATACAGGGCCGGAGGTCTCCCTCCTTTTTAGGCACAAAAAACAGTGGCGAAGCAGTAGGTGAGGTAGAAGGATGGATAAAACCCATGCCAAGGGCCTTGTCCAGATAGTGTTTGAGGACCTCGTCCTCTTTGAGAGACAGCGAGTACACTCTACCGGATGGAATCTTAGCCCCAGGGACCAACTCTATGGGGCAGTCATTGATATGGTGTGGTGTAAAAGTCTCAGCCATCTTCTTATCAAAGACATCGGTGAAAGAGGAATACTCAGGAGGAACAGAGGCATTGGGTTTGGTCGAAACAGTCCCTATGGAGGCTGAAACAGTAGCCATGGCTTGGCAAGGCGAGACCGAGGAAAACCCATGAGTGGGTAAACACTGGTTATTGCAAAAAGCCGAGGGAAACTGGATGACATCCAAAGCCCAATCGATTACAAGATTGTGGAATTGTAGCCATTGGATACCCAAAATAATTCTATAGGCAGGAGCCTTGATAACGTCAAAGACGATCTCCTCGGTGTGCCCATTCATAGTACACATAGTTAGGGGTTCAGTGTGTTGAGTTACCAGACCCGAAGCCAGGGCAGAGCCGTCTACCACGCTGACTGACTTAGGCTGTGGTTTAGTGGCCAGAGTGATACCAGATGATGAGGCAAACTCCTGGTCTATATAGATTCCTGTGGCACCTGAGTCAATAATGGCCGATGCTGGAAAAGAGAGACCCGATGCCTCTGAGAAAGTGACTGGTAAATGGAGCAACGAAGGTGGACTGGCGACAACGGAGTCCAAAGCAGACCTTCCCATCACAGGGACTCTTTCTATTGTCGGGACCTGACGTTTCCCGCCTTCTTCTTTGGTTTTTTATTGCATTCAGGTAAGAGATAGTCAGAGGATCCACAATACATGCAGAGGTTGTTTTTTCTGTGATGCTCATGTTGAGCAGGTGTAAGAGGGCCCCTAATGGTCCCGATCTGCATGGGTTTGGGAACCGGGCTGGACGTGAGGGATGAGTCTGTAACTAAAGGAGGGATCGTGGGATGCTTCTCGCCTTTCCTTTCTGCTCTACGGGTGTCGATTTGCAGTACCAGGTTGTTAGGGAGAATTCTCTTCTAAGGCTAATTTCCCTTACCTATAGAGTCTCCCAGCAGCTTTGCTGCATTTGAGGGGTTTATTTTTTTTTCTCCTTCTAAGAGTGAGACTCTTTTTCCCACTCTTATACATATTGCTGATGTGTGTTTTAGGCTATTTTGTGCTTATGGTCTATGGGTTTTTTTCTCACCCTCATAGGTATCATCTTTTTACATGTGTGTTACACAGCACCCTCAGTGAAGTAACACAGTGGTGTCATAATGACCCCCAAACATAGACACCATACTCTGGGACTGACTACTGTCTCCCAGGGCATGTAAAGTCCCCATTGACTTTACTAGTCAATAATTATGAACAAAACCAGTACAACCCATCTTTCTATGGAAGTACTGGAAAGTGGTAATAGTTTTTCCCTAGTGTTCATTTTCAAGAGGGTACCGTCCAGTCCCTCTATCCAAAGTTTGTGACTGGTGGCAGTGGTTACTATCGTAAATATTCGACCGCAAATATTTCCCTATGGGTTTTTCCCATTGTTCGAGGCTACCACTTTTACTGACAGCCTCTAAAATACCTCCGGTTTATTTTAATATTAACTTTACTCCGGTAGGTTTTTATTGCCAGATCTTTGTTAATATTTCTTTCTTGTTTCTTTCTCTGAAATCCTAACCCGGGACGGGGATCCTTTGTTCGTCCTTTTGGCGGGCTTCTGCACAGAAGCCCTCCTCTTTGTGCCACTGAGTCTGGGGTAGACAGGATATGTGGGAGGGGGAATAGGCACCCTGGACAGGGTTACCTAGGCAACCCAAGTCGCACTCTGCCCTGATAGGCTGGGGGGTTATCCCACCAGGATAGCCACCCCACTGTGTGAGTGACAGCTAAGCTGTATGAATGGTGTTTTTTTCTGCATAAAACCAGGGCTCTGAGGACTGGAGGACAGGACGTTGCCACTGGAACTAAGAAACCCGAAGAGTAGAGAAGCTGAAGACATCTGCAAAGACTGAACCACCGGTGAAGCCCTGCTGCAGATCCTCACCACTTTTCTCCAACGACTCGAGAAGATCTTCACCTGCAAGAGTCTTCTTCCCTTGAGCTTGTGGGGCCAACCAGTTTGCCAATCACCTTCTGGGACCTACCTTGGTCGAATCACCAGTGCCCAGCTCTCGGAGACCGGATAGCCAGGCACCTATTCACCACGACCGCGATTTAAAGTAGCATACCTTTTATTTCGTTTTGGCAGGACCGCGGCTGGCTTCATCCCTGGGGAGTGCAGTGACTCGAACCTTCCTCCACGACGAGAGCCTCTCTTCCTCTGCTGGATCTCCCAAACTGCAGGAACTGCCAGGAACTACCGCCATCGCTCGAGCCTCTTCTTCTTTCAAGGTACATTGTTCCGCCAGGCCTCCCGTTTCGTTGGGTACTGCTAAAGGTGTTTTAAATCCTTTACTTACCTGCTGGGTTGGCCGCCCCTATCATCTAACATTGGGCCTCATTACGACCCAGGCGGTAAGTTACCGCCTGGGCCGTGACTTTACCGCCATGGCGCTAACTACGTTAACGCCATGGCGGTAAGGGGATTTACCGCCCCATTCCGACCTTGGCGGGGCGGTAAATCCCCAATCCCCATTTACCCTTCCCCATTCCCATTTTTGCCCCATAGGGCATAATGGGAGTGGGGAAGGCGTTAATTACGCCACCGTAAATTACGGTGGCGTAATTAACTCCATGGTCCCTTAGCGCCATGGATTTTAACACCTGCTAAAAGCAGGTGTTAAAAGCGCCATGGCGCTAAGGGACCTCGTAATTGGCGGTAAGGGGTCGGCGCAGCTAACGCTGGCGCTAACCCCTTACCGCCAGGGTCGTAATGAGGCCCATTGTCTTTTACTTTCTGCAACCGCCTTTTCAAATCGTTAAACAAAGACTTGACTGCAGCTACTAGAACAGTTTGATGCTGAGCACTTTGCCTTGTACCACTGACTCTGGCACAGGCCTTTTGACTCTGGCTAAATCTGTTACAATTGCCTTCTCTAGATTGCTTTTCACTAAGAAATGTGTTGGTGCACCTAAACTCTTATAACCACCTTTTCCTTCCCCTTTTTAATATTGCGAAGTACCATTTTGCTCGGTTTTCACCTAATTATTGCCTATGCTAAATACTGCCTTGCCTAACTTGTTCACAATCCAACTGGGAAGTGTTGCTGGTGTGATTTAGAGTTTAAACCTGTATAACTTGTCCTTTCCCTCCCTTTTGAGAAATTGTTAGAGTGCCATTTCTGCTTGGTTTACACTGTGCCGTTTTGCTGTTTTCATTCTTGCTCAAACTTGTCTAAAATTTAAGTAGGAAGTTGTGTATACTTTTCCTGACTGTTTTAACTTGCTTTAATGATAGTGATTTGTGTGTTGAACTTAAGAGTGTGTAAAATAAATATATATTCTTTTTGATACAAAGCTTTGGTCAGTGTTTCCTTATCCCAAAGTACTGTAGTCCTATTGTGTAAACCCTGAATACTGCTCATCTCCCTCTTGAGATAAGTCTGACTGCTCAGCCACAGATACCAACTAAATCTGTGTAGTACAGACTGATAACAAGCGGAACTGCATAGGATTCTGCTAACACTGGTGTACAGCGGTGAGGATAAAAGTATTGGATTTACATTTTAGAGTGCTGCTAGTACCTTGGTTCAATTAACCACAAGACTTAACAATCACTAAAAGTTAATTTTAAAAAAGTCAAAGATGGAAAGCTATAGCCAGGAGACCCTCCTTACAAATACTGCTGATTATTTAAGGGATCTGTGTAGAAAGAAAGGTCTTCCTGTCAAAAGCAAGAAATCAGAAATGATTGAAAGATTGTTAGAAAAACAAAGTCTGGGGAATGGGGCTGTAGTGCCTACACCGCCAGCAACTGTAGCAAATATTGAGGATGATAATGTTGAAGATCTTATTATTGAAGCAGATGAGGAGGAGGAGGATGACAATGTAGCCCCCTCTGGCCCACTGCATGCTCAAAGGCCTCAAGCCTTGTCTACTGGACGAGTGTCAGGTCCCACATTAAGTCCTGAATTTATCCCACTAGAAAAAATTAGGCTTGAACTTGAATTCAAAAGAATTAAGGCCCAATCTGAACAGAAACACCAAGAACTAAGACTCAGAGAAATGGAGCTCAATCATGAGCTAGAGATGAAGAAATTGTCTTTGGGAAATGCTTTTCTCCCTGGATCATCTATATCTTCCAGTCCAAAGAGATCCCGGATGCCTAAAGAGATTGTGGGTATGTATGAACCTAAGTTGGATGTGTTAGATTGGTTAGCTAGGTTTGAATACAATCATGGGCTTCCAGGAAATCACAGGGAATCAGTTGCTTCCCTGGCTATTCTCTAGGCTCCCCCCTGTTTCATCTGATGTGGCAATGGAGCTGGGGAAGGTGGATAGGATGGATTATGAATGTGTGAAGCTAGCTTTAATTGCTAGATTTGGGAAGACCCCTTCCCAGTACATTAAGAGGTTTAGGACCCTCAAAAAGCATGATGGTACCCCTGGGACTTCCTGGATGTGTGAATGTTTGAAAAACTTAGATGGTTGGATTAAGGGTTACAGAGTTAACAATTATGAGGGAATGAGAAATCTTATGTTGGAGCCTATTATGATGCCTGCTCTCCTGAGCTCAGACAACACTTGACTGATTCTAAGGAAATGGATCCTAGAAAGTTAGGCAAAGCTGCTGACTTGTGGGTTGCCAAAAGGATAAGGTGACGTTATTCAGAGGTACTCTACCCTGCAACAACTGTAACTGTTGTCATAACATCATTAAAGGCAACTACGTGCATCACCCACATAAAGGAAATAAGATCTTGCTATGGCACACATCAACATGTGACACTAAGAGTGTCATATACGGCATAAAATGCCCGTGTGGACTGTATTATGTAGGCCTTACGGGCAGCAAAGCAAAACAAAGATGGGTAGAACACAAGTCTAATGTAAGGACAGGTTCGATAAAGTCACCAGTAGCACAACACTTTAAAGACCATAAACACACTGTAGCACAGATGCAATTTGTTATCCTTGAGCATGTGGTACTACCTAGACGGGGAGGGAGCTTACAGAAACTTCTGCAACAGAGAGAGACATATTGGATTGAACATCTTGACTCAATGTACCCAAGGGGTATGAATTTGGAATGGGATCTATATTGTTTCCTTTAATTTTCTCTATGCTTTTTATTATGTTTTTATAATTTTTATAATTTTTATAAGTTGTTTTTTTTAAATTTCATTTATGAACTGGTTCTTATATTTTGTTTTTTATAGAAAGAAGTAGGTAACCTGTTCTTCAAAATTTGTAATACAGCATGTTTTCTCCCATGAACATCTTTTTCCGACTGAGTATATAGTGGATAGTGTAAATGTATATACCCTCAAAAATTGCAGTGATTAAGTTGATCAAGTATTGGCATACATTACCAACGCGATATAAGGATGTTGATTCTAGTTGTGGATAGAAAGGTCAATGTTGTCATTAACAGCTGACTGTGATTGTAAACAATTATGCGTTCACTTGATATAAGCGGCGAACAGTTGGGATAGCCCGTAAGATAAAAGATCCTGTAGAAATTAAAAAAGGACATAGAATAACAGTTAATGGTCTAACGGAGGTAGATTACATCTTGTCAGATGGTGAAACCGTCACGGCTAAAACTGATATCTGCATAAAACTATATAAAGGTACTGCCGCGGCCGCTAAGATATAGGTGGGCAGCGATATTAGATGGATACGAGTTTAACCTGTAAGGTTTCTGACCATTGAAGATGGCCACGACTATGTAGATGAATTCGATTGCTTATGAGGAATTGGACGCCATTTTATCTAGCAAGATGGCGCCCGGAAAATCGTTGTGAATAGGTTTAGTCTTTCTTTACTCCTGAGATACACTCGAAGGAAACTAACAGACGCTTAGTTCCGATACATTGAAGAGTAGCAGAGAATGAGTTTGTTTACGGGATTTGGAACCGAAGATGAGTTGCTGCCGTAGCGCTAGTCGGTAACATAACATCCGACGACTGCAGCTGGGGTAATTAATAATTGGATGGCGTGAGAGTACGGCCTCATGACACGGAAGCGAGAACTTAGTGGGGAAACAGAAACGAAAAACAGGTATATACTTATTCTCGGATCTGAATCGAACTATGCCTATAGAGAATGTCTATTCATTTTTTGACTCAAAACTGAATAGCGATATTCGCTTTCTTCTATTTGAATATGTATAGGTAATTCACAATCGAGTGAAATCGTATATATCAGACTGCCAATCACTGATGCCCGCATCTATAGAAGAGCTAGTTTACCAAAGCGTGAAGTATCGATTCCAGTCACCAGAAGGTATGCCGCTTCATGGTTAGCTTTAAGCAACCGAGTTACACATTGACACAGAAAAATGATATATATATATATATATATTATTTACAGCTGGTAAGGTCTTCAACCAATAGAAAAAGGCTGTCCATGAAACAACAGAAAATCACTAGAACACATCCCTTTGAGGGCGCAACATCGACTCATAGGTGAGTCCATGATGGATTTATGACGGCATGTATGCTAATAACTATAGTAAGTTAACATATTACAGTGGTTCTGTTTATTGTGTGGGACACTGCGCCATTAAGCAAAATGTCCCGCCTTAGAACCGCTGATTGATAAAGTTGGCTTGCTTGAACTAGGATTTAATTATAGGGTAATAATCAGATCACTTTGATTTGATTTCAGTGAAGCAAGCCAGAAACTTGCCAGATATTGATGTACCTGTCCGGCAGATGGGTGTATGAGACACAGGTTAGTGTATTGAACTGAACTTGAGTAGGATTCTTTTTAGTTTAGAGCTTTATGAATAGATTGTAAACCTTAATATTATATTAGCATGGAAATAGATCCTGACATCTTGTATTATTTTATTTATTTTTAGGAAATTGAACACAATATTATACCTGAAGAAGGGCACTTAGCCCGAAATGCGTAGTATTAATAGACTGAGAGGAGTTGGTCAAACTTAACATCAACAACAGACCCCTGGTCAAGATATTGTATCATGAACATTGAGTTTAGCTAATGAACAGAAATTCAGTGGATTTAGATTTTGTTGAATGAATGCAGTTACCTGCGACTGTAAACAATTTACATTATGTGAATCTTATTGTTGTTTTGCGAAATTATTATTGTAATCGACACTGTGATTATATGATTCTGTAATGATCAATTGAGTTGACACGTTGTGTGATGAATTGTTATTGATTTGCTAAATAACATAAAAGTTCTATTTTATTTATTTTTTGATTTACGTGTGTGAAAATAACCTATGAGCAATTAATTTGAGGAACCTTTTGAGCAATATTCATTGTGTTTAGTGTGCACCTATTTGTGTCTCAGTGTGTTTCTGAGACACCAATTTTTTGTTTCTCATTTGTTATAGACCTGGTAGCACAGGCCTAATAGGTTGGCACCAAGAAATCGTTAATTATCTATTGAATTGAGTAATATACTAATTTTGAATTTAATGGATAGGAGTGCACCCCAACAACCCTTTTTTTGCTCGACTTGTGGGTTGCCAACAGGGCTACTCACAAGGAATCTGGGACCACTCAGAAGAAGGATGAGGGGAAGCAGCCACCAAAAGAGAACCAAGGGAATTTTAATACCTCCCATCCCAAAGAGGGCCACAAACAGCAAGATAGCGAGGGTAAGCCACCTGGGAAACCAAATAGGGCTAGTGAACCCTCTGGGGCCCAACCAGAGGTAGGTCAGCAGAAACCCCCATTCCTGAGAGCATTTGGAGCATGCTATGTTTGTGGGTCTACTGATCATGTAAAGGGTGATCCCAGATGCAAATGTAAACCTGCAGGGATCAGCACAGTCGCCTTAGACTTCGCTCCTGAGGAGGAAGTACAAATGGCTAGTGCACATTATGAATTGTTTGCTGAAAAAGAAAGGAACTGTATCCTTAGAGTCCATGGGTCTGGTTAGCAAACAGAATAGGGGTGTGTATGACTCTCTTCCAGAAAACTCTCAAGTATAGTACATGGACAGTGTTCTTGTCAATGGTCAGTATACTCCTGCCAGGAGAGACACTGGGGCCAGCAGAACAGTAGTGAATGAAAGCTTTTTCAAACCTGAGCATGTTGCTAAGGCACCCAAAGGTCCCACTAAATTTTCTGGAGGTGCTGTCTAGTTGGTTCCTATTCTAACAGCCCTCATTCAGTGTAATAACATGACAGTGAGGATTCCTGTCAGTGTTCAGACTGTGGTGCCTGGGAGAGTCCTGTTGGGGAATGATCTAAAGACTCTAGGAGTAGTATACAGTACCCCCAGGCCTCCCAGCATGGAGAAGCTGAACCAAACCAAATTGGCAAGAGAGGCAACCTTAAGAGACCACTCTTAGTCTGTGGGAACCTGTACTGAGACCCCCACCGAAAGCACTGATGTTAGAAAGTTGACCTCTAACACAGGCAAATCTGAGGCTAGAATGATAGGGAAATGAGAGCCCCAACCAAGCTCCACCATTGACCATCCAATTCTAAAGTCTGGGACTCCCCCTGCTTCTGAGGAAGAAGTGGATAGACAGATTGGACCCCTCTCTAGGCCTGTGAGAACTGGTAATTCTCAAAGCTGGTGGAAATCCAGAGACAATAGGCCCAAGGCTAAAAACCTTAAGGCTGTGGACTCTTCTACTGAAGACTCCAAAAGAAAACCTAGTGTTAGGAAAGAAACTCCTCCACCAGGTAAGACCAGATCTCAGAAGAAGAGGAAGCCTGTACTTGGCTTGACCTCTGACCCTCCAACCAGGATGCCTGAGACACAACCTGCTCTTGAAAGAGAGGTGGTGAGGAACCATGGAGGCCCTTCTAGATCTAAGGGAATACTTCTTAAGGACCCCTTGAGAAAACCTATTTTTGGTTCAGAAGTTTTTGCAACTTCAAGGGGACTGTTAGATTAGCTCCCTTATACCTTAAATAAGAAAGATGTACCAGAAAGAGTTTATAGGTCATATATCTTACAAAGGAAAAACTTTGAGCATAGATCAGGGTGTCACCACCAAAATGCTGATGGTCTCTCTAGGATGTTTTTAACCAACTAGAGGTAAGAGACTGATCCAGGAGTGGATTAGATCCTCCTGTCCCTTAGTCTGGGGGTGGGGGAGTGCAGTGTTAGGGAGAATTCTCTTCTAAGGCTAATTTCCCTTACCTATAGAGTCCCCCAGCACCTTTGCTGGATAATAGGGTTTATTATTTTTCTCCTGCTAAGAATGAGACTCTTTTTCCCACTCTTAGACATATTGCTGATGTGTGTTTTAGGCTATTTTTGTGCTTATGGTCTATGAGGTTTTTTCTCACCAACATAGGTATCATCTTTTTACGTGTGTTGCACAGCACCCTCAGTGCAGTAACACAGGGGTGTCATAGTGACCCCCAAACATAGACTCCATACCCTGGGACTGACTACTGTCTCCCAGGGCATGTGAAGTCCCCATTGACTTTACTAGTCAATCATTATGAACAAAACCAGTACAACCCCTCTTACTATGGAATTACTGGAAAGGGTTAATAGTTTTTCCCTAGTGTTCATTTTCACGAGGGTACCGTCCAGTCCCTCACTCCAAAGTTTCTGACTGGTGGCAGTGGTTACTACCGTAAATATTCGACCGCAAATATTTCTCTACGGGATTTTCCCATTGTTCGAGGCTACCACTTTTACTGACAGCCTCTAACATACCGCCGGTTTATTTTAATATTAACTTTACTCTGGTAGGTTTTTGTTGCCAGATCTTTGTTAATATTTCTTTCTCGTTCCTTTCTCTGAAATCCTAACCCGGGACGGGGATCCTTTGTTCGTCCTTTTGGCGGGTTTCTGCATAGAAGCTCTCCTCTCTGGGCCACTGAGTCTGGGGTAGACAGGATGTGTGGGAGGGGGAATAGGTACCCTGGACAGGGTTACCTAGGCAACCCAAGTCGCACTCTGCCCTGATAGGCTGGGGGGTTATCCCACCAGGATAGCCACCCCACTGTGTGAGTGACAGCTAAGCTGTATGAATGGTGTTTTTTTCTGCATAAAAGCAGGGCTCTGAGGACTGGAGGACAAGACGTCGCCTTTGGAACTAAGAAACCTGAAGAGCAGAGAAGCTGAAGACATCTGCAACGACTGAACCAACGGTGAAGCCCTGCTGCAGATCCTCACCACTTTTCTCCAACGACTCGAGAAGATCTTCACCTGCAAGAGTCTTCTTCCCTTGAGCTTGTGGGGCCAACCAATTTGCCAATCGCCTTTCCGGGCCCTGCCTTGGTCGAATCGCCAGTGCCCAGCACTCAGAGACCGGATAGCCAGGCACCCGTCCACCACGACGGTGATTTAAAGGAGCGTAACCGCGATTTAAAGGAGCGTACCTTTTTATTTTGTTTTGGCAGCACTGTGGCTGGCTTCATCCCTGGGCAGTGCAGTGACTCGAACCTTCCTCCACGACGAGAGCCTCTCTTCCTCTGCTGGATCTCCCGAACTGCAGGAACTGCCAGGAACTACTGCCACCGCAGGAGCCTCTTCCACTTTCAAGGTACATTGTTCCGCCAGGCCTCCCGTTTCGTTGGGTACTGCTAAAGGTGTTTTAAATCCTTTACTTACCTGCTGGGTTGGCCGCCCCTATCGTCTAACATTGTCTTTTACCTTCTGCAACCACCTTTTCAAATCGTTAAACAAATACTTGACTGCTGGTACTAGAACAGTTTGATCCTGGGCACTTTGCCTTGTACCACTGACTCTGGCACAGGCCTTTTGACTCTGGCTAAATCTGTTAGAACTGCCTTCTCTAGATTGCTTTTCACCAAGAAATGTGTTGGGGCACCTGAACTCTTATAACCACCTTTTCCTGCCCCTTTTTAATATTGTGAAGTGCCATTTTGCTCGGTTTTTACCTGAGTATTGCCTATGCTAAAGTACTGCCTTGCCTAACTTGTTCACATTCCAACTGGGAAGTGTTGCTGGTGTGTTTTAGAGTCTAAACCTGTATAACTTGTCCTTTCCCTCCTTTTTGAGAAATTGTTAGAGTGCCATTTCTGCTTGGTTTACACTGTGCCGTTTTGCTCAGTTTTCACTCTTGCTCAAACTTGTCTACAATTTAAATAGGGAGTTGTGTATACTTTTCCTGACTGTTTTAACTTGCTCTAATGATAGTAATTTGTGTGTTGAACTTAAGAGTGTGTAAAATAAATATATATTCTTTTTGATACAAAGCTTTGGTCAGTGTTTACTTGTCCCATAGTACTGTAGTCCTATTGTGTGAACCCTGAATGCTGTTTATCTCCCTCATGAGATAAGTCCTACTGCTCAGCCAGAGCTACCAAGTAAATCTGTGTGGTACAGACTCGTAGCAAAGGGAATTGCATAGGATTCTGCCTAACACAGGTCCAAAAGCTCGCCAAATGCAGTAGGAACCACTGGGACTGTGGAAAGCATGTCTTTCAGCTCCTCCGAAAGACCCTGATTGAAAACTGCAGATTTCTTATCTTCCTGCCAATCGGTCTCAGCGGCAAGCTGTTTAAAGTGAGCCAAATAGCTGAGCAGGGAAGAAGAACCCTGTCTGAGTTTGAGGAGCTCCAAGTCCGAGGCTTGGGTAGTGTAACGAGTGTCAAAGACTCTGCTCATTGCGGATAGGAGGGCATAGCAATTATACAGCACATGGCTGTTTGCCTCCAAAAGGGGGTTGGCCCAGGCATCTTCAGTGCCCCCAAATAGGACAACACAAACGCAGCCTTGGTTGTAGAGGTGGGGAATGACGCCGTACAACACAAAAAGTGCAGCTTGCACTGATTAACAAAAGTGCAATACTGCTTCGGATCCCGCGTAAAATATTCCAGCAGAGCCAGGGGGAATTGCTTGGAAACTACTATAGGAGTGAGCACTTGCCTGGGGGAGGGAAACCTGGAAGCTGAGGCAGACAAACCTGTTGCCTCTGCCCCCCGGAACCCAGGAGTTGTCACCATGTCCTGAAGGTTGTCTATATGCTGGCGAAGTGATTGTTGGGCAGAGATCATGTCTGACCTGAGATCAGAGACCATCTGCATGATCTGTGCTAATGAATCCGAAGGTTGCATCAGCACTTCCTTCTTTTCCTAGGCTTCTGATTCTGTTACTCACAGCTGAGCAAGCAGGCCAAGGCGTTGTTCAGAAAGATGCGAATCAGCTGCCCAAGATTCAAAACTTCAGCCACTGCTGGAAGAACCCTGTAAGGGTATGAACCAGACCGACCACCTCAAATGAGGTAACTCTTTTTGGGGATAGACCCTCCAGCTGTGTATAATAAACAGCTCAGATAGAAAATCACAAAAAGAGGGGGGGATACCCACACCGCTACACCAGGCTGCAATGGGAAAAAAAGAACACTGATAATTAGTGCTGGCAAGACATGAAACAAATGCAGTTTACTCCTGGGATAACTAACTGGGTTATTGGTGACAATCTGGTAATGGAACATGGGGAAAGGAGAACAGGGATTTTACCTATTGCGAGGTTACACGCTTACTGTATGGAATTAGAGTAACTATAGTTGTGTCTTACCATATGGTCGTGAGAAAACCCCAAAAAAGGCCGACAACAACAGGAGAAAATAAGAAAAAGGTAAGTTAGTATAGGGTATCTCACTCGAGCGGCACGAGGGACGCTTCTAGAGTCGGGTGGTGCATTCATATAGCAGAGCATTCGAGGAGAATGCACACAGGTTCAATATATGGTTGGTATAAGTTCCAAGTCACTGTAGTGGCCAGTACATCAGGGTAGTGCAGAGGCAGGTTCCAATTGCCTATGGGTGCCAAGATGATGAATCCCCAATACAAGAAAGGCGCTTTTGGTCTTACCCGGTTAGAAGCTGCCGCACATTGGCCAGTAGTGTGAGGTTGCAGCGTGCTGGAAGACAACGAGGTAGCAGTCTTCCTGATAGAATCTGAAAGCAGGGACGATGCTGGTCGCCAGTGAGTGCTGCTCCTTCTGAGGTCAGGTTGTGGATCGCGGCTCGCGGAAGGAGCATGCAGCGTGTAACGGGATACACAAGACCCGCAGAGCGGACAAGCAGGGTCAAACAACAGTCCGAGTCGGCAACAGACAATCCAGGGAACAGCCGCGGGTTAGAAAGAAGAATAGTAAGGTGGATATCTGAGCTTGTAAACACAATTAATGATGAACAGTAAACAGGAATAGAATAAAGCTAATCAGAAGTCCCGCTGCCAGGGGCTCTGTGATATTTATTGTGAAAGAGGTGGGGCTTGGATAGCCACGTCAGCCTGGCGGAACACACTACGGTCAGATGGCGGGTCATGTGACCAGGAAGCAAAGATCTCCATCTCCCTAGCAACCTGCAGTGTTACCAGAATGGTGAGGCTGTGGAGAAATGGTCCCTTAGCTGGGAAAAGCGCACACAACGCACCGTGTATCGAGCCTGAGGTGTAACAGAGGATCCTGAAATGCAGCTGGCTTTCCTGAACGTTAAATGAGGCTTTCAATATGAGTAGAATTGGACCAGTTGAAACCAAAGGTGGGGGAATCTGCTTGCCTTAAATCCGTTCTCGTCATAGTGGGCAGGGGGGCAAAAATGTATTGAGCTTTAGCCTATTTCACTAAAAATATTAATTCAATTCCCCATTTGGTGGAACAACACATGATTTTTTAATTAAAATTCAAAATGAACAAAGCTCATGTCCAGTGTGCGCTGAGAAATATAGGCTGAAATCCAAAATTCTCAAATAATTCCCATTTTTACTGTACAACTTCCCCAACACAGACCTTTAAGTGAGGGGGGGGGGGTTGAAAACTAACCGCTAAGTCACCCTGTGTTTATTTTAAACACAAAGTGTGAGTGAAATCATAATTGCCATATGCATTTTTACCAATCTATAAACCAAACTGCTAGCCTTTTAAGTGTGCAGGAAAATCGAAATTGAACAGCACTACAGATGTTAATTGTGTGTGTTCATTGACCAGTTTATTTTTTTAAGTGAAATCTGTACAAAGTAAAGTATTATGATTTGCGTTTTTTCCAACCAACTTGCGTGATTTATTTTTGTAACATTTTAGTGTGATATCTATTACCTATCTTCCAAATAAATACAAATGTATTTCCTATACTTCTGCCTGGTTCTTGGCTCACTATGGGCACGGGGGGTGAGGGGTTCGAGTTGCTCTATATGAGCCTTCAGTAAGGCCAGCACTAAAACAAAGTGAGTATTGCAGGCATCCTTGATTGGGCTGCGAATTAACTCTCCAGGTTAAGGGTGGTCTCAATATAACACAACAAATTGGGGGCTCGTGCACCAGGATCTGGTCTATTATTGTTGACTCGTGACAAGTGCATTAATGACAGGATTGTCATTTGGTGTAAATGCATTGAGGTAGATATATATATGGTTGCTGTACATTGTTTAAAGGCCAGTGTAACACTTGACCCCTGAGTTCTGGGAAGCTGTTTAGGTATAGAAAAATAAGACTGTGTATAGTGCAAAGGCAAAAAGGAAATTGAGTAAGATTTGATTTTTGATTTGGCATGTTGTGCCAGAATCAAGCAGGCATAGAGTGATGTTTGCCATGTGCAAAGAAAGTTTTACAAAAGTTGCAAAAAGCCATTTTAAAATTACTAACATAGAAGTGTGTGATGCCAGGAAGGACCTACTGGCAAAGCTATTCATTTGAGTAGAATGGGGTATGGGTGAAGCCGGGAGCTGTCTAACTAGAATGGTGCAACAGGTCACCACATTGAGCACTGGCATTTGGTGTAAAGGTGGAATATTGCACAAAGCATTAGAAGCATTTAATACGGCCGAAAAGGCTTCTGAAGAACTGAGACAAATGGGTCAGCTCACAGCTTATTTATGCTTCCACTTGCAGTTAGTGGAAGAGCGAGTGCAAATGAGTGAGGCTGATGTGATGAAGCAGACTGAGGCCTGGAAACAGGCTCAGAAAGAACTCACACAGCTTGGAGATAAAGTGCAGCAGAGCAAACATTTTGAGTTACAACAAGAACGGCTCATTGAGCAACTACAGGATGAGCTGAAAACACAACAGCAAGCCAGTGCGGAGAGAGAGATAGAGTTTGCTGCACTGCACAATGCATGCTCTTAGAGCGCAGACACTGAAGGTTGCCTGCATTCTCAATTGAATGACAAGACTGGTCATAACAGAGGGTTGCTAGATGACATTATGGCCTTCAAACAACAAATTAGGGAATTGGAAAGGGAAAATAGTCAGTCTATCATTAAAGAGATGAACTCACAAAGGGGGTTTAATGAAATGCGGCTGAATGTAAATATTCTGAAACAACTGAATTTTCAACTGGTCAAAGACTAATATGCATTCAAATTGAAAGTTGATGTAGAGAAGGAACAGTCAGGTCCTCAGAAACTGATCAGAATTAGAGGAGAAAGGAATGCACTGGTAGAGCGTGTGAGACAAATAGAAGCTGAACTATTAGAGGCAGCGAATTGTAGTGATGAGCAAGGGAAAGAGATTATTCTCATGAAGAAAAAGTGCCTTGAATATGCATGCCACATACAAGGCTCACAGAGGGAGAATGAATCACTTCAGCATAAAGTGCAGCAAACAAAATATCAGTTGGTAGCTCAGAGAAGGGTGCTTGACACTAATCAGGCCTTAGTCTGCACCAAGAAGAGAGCTCACATCAAAGCCTGCGTCTCTGCTGCATCTAACAACTTGGCTGAACTCTTTAAAATCTGCAAGGAACTGGCCAATCCTGCTGCAGTCTCTACCTCTCCTGCCCCCTCCCAGACCCTCTGCACAGCTCTGGCGTCTCATTTCATCTCTAAAAGTCAGGAAATCTGGTCCTCTCTCTCGCTTCCTCTCCTCCTCCTCCCTCTACTCTCTGCTCTTCCTCTGGCCCTTCTGCGGCCACTTCTCCTCCATCCTTCTCTGCCTTTCCCCATGTTCTCCCCAGACGAGGTTTTCAGACAAGTCCAATCTATGAAAGTCTCGTCAAAACAGATTCACCCCAGTTCCCCCAAAACCATCAAGGACCACATTGACATCCTGGCTCCTATTCTAGCTGACTTCTGCAACCACTCCTTCGTCACTGGAGTCTTCCATTCCCTCCTGAAGCACTCCCTTGTGCACCCTCTTCTTATGAAACCCTCTGCTGACCCATCCTGCCTGGCTAACTATCGCCCAATCTCCATCACTCCTTTCTTGGGCAAACCCCTGGAAAAGCTGGCCATCTCGCAGCTTAATCTTAACACTGAATCTGTTGGTTGTCTTAATGACCATCAGTCTGGCTTCAGGGCTGCCAGAAGCATGGAAACTGCTCTTGTGAACATCCATGAAGACTTGCTCTCCAACCTTGAGTCCAACACCCACTGTGTCATCATCTTACTTGATCTCTCTTCTGCATTTGACACAGTCAACAAAGCCATCCTGCTCAACCGTCTCTGTAATAACCTGGATATCAGTGATCAGGCCCTGGCTTGGCTGACTTCTTTCCTCTCCGATCGACCCTCCCAGGTCCAACTCAGGTCCTTCCTCTCCTCTATCTCTAGCTGTGGTGTTCCCCAGGGGTCTAACCTCTCTCCCGGGCTGTTCACCCAATACCTGGCAATTCTCGGCCGCCGCATTGCTGCTCTCTGCCCCAACTTTCAGTGCTATGCGTATGACACCCAGCTCATTTCCAGGCTCCCCTCAGCCACCTCCTCTCCTTCTCTCATCTCTGACTGTCTGTCTGCTATCCATGAGTGGTGTACCGCCAATGATCTCTGTCTTAATGCCAGTAAGACAGAGATTCTCCTCATCGGCACACCTGCTCCCTCCTTTCCTGTCACTCTCTGGCCGGCCTCTCTTTGCCCTCTCCCTGGTCCCACTTATGAGATTAAAAACCTCAGCGTCATTTTTGACTCCACACTCTCCATCTCTACTCACATCTCTGACGTCTCTAAGAAGTCACACTACCAGCTGCACCTCCTCCCCTCTCCTTCCCCCAGAAGCTCACTGTCTCCAGAGCTCTGGTTCTCTGTAGGCTGGACTACTGCACCAGCCTCTTTCTAAATCTGCCTGCCTCTACTCTTTGCCCTCTGCAACTCATCCAAAACAGGGCTGCAAGACTTGTCCTTGGTCTCAAGCCCAGGGATCGTATCTCTACAGGACTGAAATCTCTGCACTAGCTCCCAGTGGCTGCGAGGATTACATTCAAAACCTGCTGCATTGTCCACGAGGCCTTCTGGGGCCTGCGGCCCACCTCAATACCTTCAACTGTCTCTTCCTAAATATCTTCCTTCTCGAGCTCTTCGCTCATCCGCCTCCAACTCCCTCAGGGTCAGTCGCTTCTCCAAGCAACGTGTTGATGGTAGATCTCTTTCTTCTGCGGGGGCCTCCGTCTGGAACAGCCTCCCTGCCTGAAGAGAACCATCTACGGTTCCGGAAGCCTCAAGACCTTCCTCTTTGCTTCCTCCTTCTCTCCCCTGCTAAACTCCTGGCTGAAACTGAAACTGCACTGGTCACCTGGCTACCCTCTGTTCTCTGGCCCAGGTCCTCTCCCCGCCAGTTGCATACCTGCACTGCACCCTGGCAACCCTTGCACTAGGGACTGTTTCTGTATCCCTAAAGCCACCTAACAGCACTTGACACCTGTTGTCTGCACTTACCCTTGCACCTGCCACCAGCTGACCGCACTGCTTATTTTCTTATTTATTGTTTCTATTTATTTACTGCTATCCTATGTACTGCACTTCCCCTCCCCGTCCCCTGCACTTGCACGATCTCAATGTCACCTGGCCTAGTAAAATTGTTGTCTCTGTCTTCCCTCTGTTCCCCTCCCTTGCCTTGTTGCGCCTTGAAACACTTGTGTATGGGTGCGTTATAAATGCCATATCATATCATATCATATCATTAGTGACAGAATTAAAAAGCCAGATCTCTGACTACCAACAGGAAATAAGAAAAGAGAGACACAGGTGTGAGAGTCTCACCAAGGAAATTGAAAATTATAAACAGGCCCTGAGGCACCATCACCAATAAAGATATGGTACAAGGCCCACGGATAAAGGTGATGCACCCCTCCCAGCAGGGGCCTCATGCCAGTCATTTACAACCTCTCATGTACTAATGGCAATCAACCTCATGCATACCACCTATCAAGAACAGGGTGATATGAGGCAATTAGACCTACCCAGGCCTAGCCCAACTGATCCAGAAGGCCAGTCCCTACCTGATATCGATGAATATTCATCTCTACCAAATGGAAGGGAAAGTGGCTGGACCAGTGTGTCCTGGGAGGCCAAAAGAAATCTCGTGAGTAATTCTGACCTGGAAATCTCCTATGATAACAAGATCAGAGAGTTAGACTTGCAGAAGATGAGGATACAAATAGACCACCTGGCCCGCTTCGCTGGAAAAGAGCCAGATATTCAACACAGGAAGAGCATATTAAAAACCTCCATCCATTCAAGGGGTATGGAGGAATTTCCCCAGACTACCTAAAAGGAGGGAAGAAGAGACTGAGTGTAATCCTGGGCCCAAAGGTAACTACCAGGAAAGTGACCCTGATAGCTCACTGCGATCCAGGCCAGAGGAGTCCAGATCTTATGATTCTGGGAGATATTCCCTATCTCATACAGATAGGGAGCACCTAGAGGGCAGGAAATGGAGTACACAGAGTAGCTCTTAGTCAGAAAACGAATGGACTCAGGTGCAGAGGAAGAAAAAGACAGGGAAACAGAGCAAAGGTTTTGGGAAAGACCCAATAAGACAAATCAAGGCCATAAAAAGCTTCCTGACCCTATACCATAATAATGCCAAGTATTCGGTATGGGAGCACTTGGAACTTTATGAGCATTCCAGATTAGAAATTAGGTAAATTGCATAGCATTTGCTAAATGGACTTTCTCACCTGAGTACTCCAGTGTTTTTGTAGGACTGGAGGGACCGGACCACTATCAATGGCACACCTATAATGCAGCCATTTAAAAGCATTTCACCTCCCACAGAAATCCACATGAGACCCGAAAAGTTGCATATAATTTGCAATGTGGGGAGGATCAGGCACCTAGGGAGTTTGTGCAGGAACTAAAGAGTGCATTTGCTGAGACTTCCAGGCGAGTGAACACACATAGTAGGGATTTTGTGACCACCTATTTCCATGCGCTCCCAAAATACATAATTACTCAGCTGGTGCATGACTTTCATGAGCATAGGAACCTGGATTGGGTAATTGAACAAGCCATGAGGATCTATGAGGTCCAAAAGCCCATTGAGAATAAATCCCCCCCAAAACCCCTAAACCGTCTAACACACCTGCTGCTGTGAAGGTGGCAGAGATGAGAACTACCCCTCCCTTGGACCTGGAAATGGGGATGCTGAAAGTAACCCTCCGGTCAACAAGCAAAATGGAAGGCAGAATGGACGCCCTATTCTGGCCCAATTGAATGGTAGTCAGGCAGGGGCCCAGAACAATGATCCCTCAGACTCTGCCACCTATGTCTGTCCTAGGTACCAGGGTACCAAACCAATCCTGGGGTATGTATACACTCCCGTGGCCCAAGTGCGGGGAACCAATCAGGTAAATACTGCCCCGGGAAAGTTCCCTTCGAACTTCCCTCGGGGGAGAAGTATCACTCCACCTCCCAGCTTGAACCTTTTCCCCAGGTATCCTCCGAACCAGAACTTCCAAAATAATCCTTCTCTCTCTCCCCGATTCATGGACAATAAATCCCTGAACCCAGGAGAAGGGAGATTCAGGATGGAAAATGATGGGGAAATTTCCAGTACCCGAGCTACTCCGGGAGAATAGAAAGTTACCCTTTTCAGGAGCAGCAGAGGTATGACTCGAGACCCCCCTACATCCCACAAATTGACTCGCAGCTAGAGCAACCAGTCTAGCAACTGACCGACAACCTATGGTGCATGCTGAGGGCACAGTCCAACCCTCAACCTAACCCTGCTTCCCAGATTTCCCCAACACCTAGGGCTGATGCCTTGGGGAGGGGGAAATGACAGGTGGAAATATCCAATAAACCACAGGTTCCTGAGGAGGGTTCTTGGGTGGAGTAGAGATGCCAACCCCCAGAAGTAGCTTCCTTCCTCACCCAGACAGAACCCCTGAACACCTCTCAGCCTGAAAGTGATGCTTATTCTCCTGAAATGTTATAACCAAAAGAACAAGGGTAAGTAAGAGAGGCCAAAGAAGAACCCACTTTGTGGAAGTGCTTAAGACCCTCCCCTTTGAAAGAAAAGCATCTCAGGTAAGCAAATCTCTTCTTTCAGGAATGAGGATTCTCCTCCGAAAGAAAAATGGGTCCCAAAAGACCCTGAGTGGGACAGGGAAAATATGCGGACCGACCCAATACAAGAAACTATTCAACCCCCAAACTGCGAGCCAGACAAGGTAGAAATGGAGGGTGTAAGTGACTTCAATAAAGCAATCCAACTAAGTCAATGCCTAGTCTGGGATGCCCAATGGAAGCCCTTATTAATATGTTTTTATGTCAAATTCTTTGAATCTGGATGATGAACCCTTATATAATGCCCCTCTATTTGAATCCCCCTGACCTCACTGAGCCAAGAAGTAGGTTTGTTTTGCAAATTAAAAGGTTTATTGGAAAAATTAAACAATATATTTATATCACACTTTTATGAACAAAATAATATCTGATAGCACACTTATGAATATAATAGTGGTCAACAATGGGTAATATTACAATAGCACACTCTCTTTAATCAATGAGGAGTTGGTATAGAAAGGATAAGGTAGCAGAGAATACTTTGTATGGTTTCAAGGAAATGCAAGGTGTGAAAGAATGCAACAAAGGATAAACTTGATATGATTTCATTCACAAGATAATATGATCACTTTTCACTTGTGACAACTCACTGCCCCCCTATGCAATATGAAGAGATGGAAAGGAGAGCACACAGGTTTCAGGGATACAATTAATAATGCAGTTCAATTCCAGTTCCCCCAGCAAGCTTAGAGAGGCCCAGAAATGATTTTAAAACACAGGCCAAATGCTTTTAAATGTGGTTGCAATGGATGAGAAAATATGCTAAAATGCTTTTTAAATTCACTAAAGGAGATTCAGGGTAGGTGATAGTTACTTTAGATTGGTACACGTCAACACTAGCAATGGTTCATGAATGATTATCAGATTGAAAATGAAATTCAGCAGTTGCAAGCAAAAGACAGCAATTTTGACTGGTGGTGAAATGGAGCTAACTTTTAATTCGCAGCACTTTTTCCGTGTGCGTAAATCGCGATTATGGAAAAACTATAAGGAGTTGGAATTTTGGGTTTGTTGGAAAGCTTAGGATCTTAGCTTTAAAAGGACAGTTACATTCCGCTTCTAGGATGTGCGGTTCAAAAGATGCGGACGTTTTTGTGAAGGTAGATTTTCAGAATAAAATCAAGACAGATGGCGCTTTTACAGATTTGAAATCACAGGATGGACACAACATTCTAAATACAGTTCTGGACAGGTTGATTTGGATGGGATAAGCTTACTTTAGACTAAGAGATTGGTTATGCACAGGTCGAGGATAGATACTCACTCCTAGTTTTTGAATGGAATGGAAATGGGCCTCGTCACCGATCTGGTCAGGTTTGGACTTCACTCACCACAGAACGGTCTCAGGCACTGGTTCTGCTCACAGCACAGCACGGCGGTCTGGTCTGGCCTCTTGCTGGATTCTGAGGCCTGCTGAAAAGAGTTCAGCTTTTGGGTTAGGCCCCTTCTTAGGGTTCTAGAGCTGGGTTCTAAAGCTTTGTTCTGGATCTATCTGGAGTCTAAGTTCTTCTGGATATTGTCAGGATCCGGTCCGGCAGAGTGCTGCGCAAGAAATCAGTTGAAGTGGAAAGTGAGTGTCTATCTGGGTCTCAGCAGTCCTTTTTATGTGTTTCCAAAGGGGGTGTGGAGGCTGACTTTCTATGCCCAACCCACTAAGGATCCTGATAGGTTAGAGGATTCTCTGTGACCTGACTGGAGAAAGGATTAGTGAGTCATCCTATGTCATCAGGTGTCATGTTTATGGCTTGCGGAAAGAACACTCCCCTTTGCATTTTTTTTTTTATTTGTATCAGCTGAATTAAATCAACCTTTCAAATATCAATTACATAAAAATATATTTTTACATATTAATTTCAAAGCCATATACATATTAATATCCTTTACATTAAAATTATCTTACATTCTGGTAAACCACTAAAACCGTGGGAGAGCAAAGAAATACATAATCATATAGCCAATTAATCATAAAATCAATACAGAAAGGTAATATTACTAAAAAAAAGAAAAGAACAACAAAATTAATTACTTCACCAAACATGGAACCGCATAAGTAATCATATTTTTCTTGTTGTTCCCTGTGCAGTGTCAATTTTGGTTTTCAGTAATCTCCAACTTTAAGCATTGCAAAAAGTTGACAGTTGCAATTTGTAAGGGTAGATTACAAGCACTCAAAATTAATGACCAACACAGTTTCTGACCTGTAAGAGACAAATATTTACAATGCCTTGTGTAGTGTATTTCACGCAGAGCTTGTAGGGCACAACATTCTGATATGATGTGCTCTAGAGTTTCACAAACGTCTCCCATCAAGCAAAAGCGGCAGAAGTTGTCATTTGTGGCTATTTGTTTCCGCTTCGCTTGCACATCCCTGGTGTTCCATAGATTGAAACGTAGCCTTCGAATGCCATTACGAATTCTATGAGAGGGACACCGAATCAGATAGGATGGCAAGGTTTGTGTTTTTTGTGTGGAAATCGGGATAACTCTGTATTATATGAAAGACATAGATTTCTGGTAGTTATCCAATCCAGATCAAACAATTTCGATTTAGTCTTATCAGGATTCTGAATTAATAGATCTAAAGACACATCTGCTACATTTAATACATGGCAGACCTTTGTAAGCCATTGTTTAATGAGTGGTTGGCTAGTGGTAAATACAATATCTGTTAGGGTTTTCAATAGAACATTCAAGGTAGTTGAAATCAAACATTTCCTAAAAAATGCACAAAAACGCAATTGATATGTAGCATGGATAGAGATCAGGCCAGTGGTCGAAGTGTACGAAAAAAAGTAGTGGAGCTATGTTCCCTGCTGGCCTGCACCCACTCCCCACAATCCCTATCATCACGTCCCTTCCCACACACAATACACATCACCTAACACTTGCAACTGCTGTTTAAGGGAACGTTCAGTGCAATGCACTGAAAGGGCAAGTTTCAACTTCTTCCTACACTTTTATTTTAAAACAAAACCATTCCGGAACGGTTTCTTTTTGAAATAAAAGTATAGGAGCTGTAAAAGGTAATTTAAAAAAGTAGAGGAGCACCGCTCCCGATCGCTCCCGCTCACTTCGACCACTGGATCAGGCCCAATTCATACCTTATCCAGGCGGCTGGTACGCAATTTGGTAGATGTAGAATACGCCGCCAATATTTTGCCTCCCATTTATCAAATGGAAAGTTTATGTTGGTATTTAGTGTTTCAAGGCCGTACAAAAGAGCCGGAATTGCTTTCATATTCCATAACAACAATGCAGGCTTTATGGAGAATTTTCCATATTTAAACATTATTATTTTAGCTTGAGAGACAAAAGATGTAGGTTTTGTCTCTATTTGTGCTATATGGGCTTTTGCATTGTACTGGCCCTCATAAATTATGCCCAGATAAGTGTACTGGGGTACCATTTGTATGGGGGATTGGTCAAATGTCCATATATACGATAGTGGGCCTTGACGCTTAGGTGCATAAGCAACAATTTGAGTTTTGCTTAAGTTGATTTTTAACTCATTATCTTGAGTATAGATGTAGAACGCCTCCAGTAAGCGCTGCAGACCTAGTTGAGTTTTAGATATGAGCACTAGGTCATCTGCATACATAAGTGATTGGATGAATTGGTTATTAAGCTTTGGAGAATCGGACATTACATTTATCAAAACAGATCGAACATCATGAATAAAATAGTTGAATATTGCTGATGCCAGAAGGCATCCTTGCTTCAAACCCGAAAGGTACTGATTTGGTCAGATAATAAACCGTCTAAAGTTAGCCAGACTCTGATGGAGGTTTGAGAATGTAATGAGTGTATGATATCATATAATGTCACTGGACAATTGTCTCTGGATAATTTGGTGAGCAGAAGTGCCCGACTCACTGAGTCAAAAGCGGCATTGAAATCCACAAAAGCAAAAAAAGAAAAAAGCATTTACTTAGAAAAACAATTTTTCATATTTTTTTTTGTGTTTCCAACGTACACAAGTTGTTGAGAATACATGTACATATCACATATTAATTAAGAAAGGTCTCTGTTTAACCCTGATCTTTCTAAGAGCTTGGGTTCAGAAATGACAACTTATTCGCGATTTTAGTAGGTTTCGCAATATTGGTTTTGCACCAAATGTTACACAGAGGTACACACCCTCTCTGAGCATATTACTGGAAGTTCTTAGGTTTCTAGCATAAACACTGCATCCAAAATATTAATAATCACGGGGTTTGGCCTCAGAACATCCCACGGCGTCCAACGTAGTCTTGAACTGTGAATGCATTTTTCATATTAAGAATCCCAAAGTTGTACATTTCTGTCAGCTTGATACAATATTTTAGAAGCATTTTCCTTAAACATATATTTGGGGAAATATTAAATCCACAACCCAGTCTGGTCCGCCCTTAGAAGCTTGGTGAGTCAGATGGTCACATGTCTTGCTTGCTTCTCACAGAGCAGTGTTGACAGTCACACCCAAATCAGCATATTCTATTCAGTTGAAAGAGTCTATTGTCTTGTGTTCCTGCCAGCATACCAGCATACCAGGGTGCCTTGGCTGGTTCCTGTCCCCATGGGTCTGTTAATCTCTTGGCCAAGGGCAACAGAAAGCTTCTTTTGTTCATGGGGGAGGTGTGGAATCTCTTTGATCCCAGTGTGGGAAACATCTTAACTCTGCAACCAATGCCTACAATTTGTCTTTTCTTACAATATAACCCACATTTTTAATACATACATTAAACCATTTCTTCCTTCAAGTCATTTCAGAATATAGTTTTACTTTGTCTCCACCTCTTAGCAAGTTTTTCTTTGGCATAGTTTGAGTTCAATTGTTCAAACTTACAAAAGTGCCTGGTTTAAAATGCCGGCTTTCTGGTAGTGGTGAGTACCGGTATTGCACCCATTTTTGACAGCTGTCTTTAAATGAATGTCTTTAACATGGGATTTTGTCCTAATAACATATGATTCTTGCTGATGTGGTACTGATGTGGATTCTTGCAGTAGAGTAATGTAGAACACCCAACAAGAAGTTGTATCCTTTTGGTGGTTTTGTGAGCCATGATTTCAGCAATTTTGACGATCAAGAAAATGAATTCCGAAACAGCTCTGGGTTGCCTTTGGCAATCAGTATTGCTATTTCCAAGTGGTTTCAGGCTACTGTGTGTGTAGCCCAATGGTGGTTTTAGGCATTGACCTCCTGTGCTCACTAAGATAGGCAAAAGTGGATGGCAGTCTATCTTTCAGATTTTTTCTGCGCATTTATGGATTGTTTTGAGCGAGCAGCATGCTTTCCAATGGCCATTCTGATGTTTTCAATGTACAGTACTGTTGTAGGTTTTGGATGAGTGGGTTAACACATCCCACAGGGGGTCCTTTCTCCAAAGAGGTTCTGAGAAATACCTCCAGGTAAAGGGGGACAGCAAAGAATCAGGGAGAAAAGAGGATTCCCAAAATCCACCTATTGCCAATTGTGGAATGTTCTTTACAGATTCCCAATCTTTTACACAGAAAATTGCTCAAGTTTACACAGTGTCAGAGTTCAATATTAAGACAATGACCACAGGGCTGGCGAATAACTCACACTTTTTCTGCAATTTGGAAGATAAAGGAGGTCATTTTTATGCCCCGGTAAGGGTGCAGTGTCCGTTTTAATTATCAGCTCTGGTGAATACTGGGTTGCAAGCCACCCTCCTGTCCAAAAATGCCTTTGACAAACTAAACTCATGATGGGGGGCACCAAATTCCCCAAAGACCACTTCCTGGACAACTCAAAAAAGTTGAAGGAAGGACATTTCCATCAAAGGGGCCGCGGATGTGGAAATCAGATTGGGTGCCACTGATTAAAAAATCTGGGAATAGTCATGACTCTAGAGGGCAAGCGTTGTTTACTGGAGAACGATCTCCTGAGGAAGCTATCAACTTTGATCGACTGTGTAAACAAGGTCCTCTGGACCCAGACTAACTGCCCTATAAAATAAAAAATGAATTCCAATTATGTACGCTTGATTGGTACCTGTCATTCAATTGATCAACTTTCTGAGAAAGTAGAATTCTATTTCAAGAATAATCAAGTCCCAGACATCACGGTCATATCTGTAGGAGAACACACTAATGATGGGGACCCTTCTCCATTCCTGAATATCAACCTTCCTCCCAGTTTTAAGTGGCAATCCACACTGGAAGGGAACTAACTAAAAGTATACACCAATCCAAAATCACAAGAAACCTTGAGTCCTGTGAAACCAGACAAGAAAGAACCCACTCAAAGTCTGATGGACATACAGAAGAAGGGCCAACATTTGTTTTTTTCCCATTCTATGAAATGAGGCGGAGGAGCTGGTGCTCGTCAGAGTATGCCTGAATAATGGAAGGAGCTGCATCAGCAAAGAATTATTCAAGAAACTCCCAAAAGTTCAGACCATTCCCACATTTAAATTGATTGACAATTGGGAATTAAATCTGGAAACTCCCAACTCCAAACATCTCCTGCCTAGCAGGTTATGCTAAAAATGCCCACTGGCAAGAAAAGCATACAGTATATTGTTGGGTCATTAGAGATGTCCCTTCCACCTTTTATTTGGGCAGTGACATTCTCAAACGATTCACAATCAATTTGGACCTAATTAATGATAAAACCTGGACACAACCTGGGGGGGGGGGTAACCCCATGGGCTTTGACAACACTGAAAATGAACTGCAGTCAGCTCAATTGCTGCCTTATGGAGTTGAAGTTCAGATGCAAGAAGAGGTTACCATCATAGGACAGGAGTGGCAATTTACTATTCCCCTTCAAATTAAGAGAGGACAGAACCTCCAACATCAGGACACATATATACATTTAAATTCCTATCTCTAACAATAAGGTTTGTATTTAAATCCGACAGCTCTAGTAGATCTAGAACATGACACCATTTGAATATTGGTGGATAACAGCGACCCTCGAAGTATCACTTTGGGCGCAGACACCTTTATTGAAATGGCGGTTGATGCCCTACATTATTCTATTGATTTAGGTAACAAAATCATGGCACAAAAACGACTGTTTCGACATCGGCGACGGGATTCCTCCAGAAAATATGTTTACTAGGAATGGGGAGAATTTCATGGTGTACTGCTCCTGCCCTTATGGGGTGTCAGAGGTGACCTGTGATTTTAGGAAGGAGAAGGTAGTGTTCAAAGTCAAGGACCACCACTTCGAATCCCTGGAACCTACTGTGCAGTTCAACACCATCAAAAGAGATCTCTCCACTCAGCTAGAAGATACAGCTGAAATTGCCAAGCCTTTCCACCACTCTTTATGTAGATAGACGAGGAAAGGGTCAATCTTGCTGATGCCTGTGAGACATAGGAGCAAAGACAAAAGCTGAAGCAGGTCTTCCTGGAATTCTAAGATATCTTTTCATTGGACACAGAAAACTGTGGAAAGCACATCCATTCATTCAACCACCATTCCCTTGGACCCCAAGATGGCTCCAGTATTTGTGAAACAACACTGGTTACCTCTCACATCTATGAAGTCACTCACAGAGATTATTAAGAACTTAGAATCCTGTGGGATAATTCATCCGATTCACATTACCTTCAACAATCCTGTACTGGGGATACTCAAACCAAACACCCAATGGAGACTATTTGCAGATGGGAGGGAGTTGAACAAATGGGTCCACATGTCAAGGTGGCCACTTCCCTTCCTCGATCAAGGGCTGGCCCAAATCGAAGGGTCAAGTCTGACATGACCAACAGCTACTGGATAGTACCCGTGAGTAGGGAAGACCAGTACAAGCTGGCCTTTATCTTCGGGGTCAGCAGTATATGTGGACCCGAACCCCCTTTGGATACATAAACTCCGGCAATGAGCTCAACATCTTACTTCATAAGGCCATGCACGATTTGTGTGAAAGGGGCAACGTAGCCTATGTCAATGATATTCTGATCAAGAGCTCAACTGTGGAGGAACATATAGTAGAAATATGATTTGTTCTAACACATTTGGAGAAAGCAGGACCAACACTGTCCTTTCAGAAGGCACAGTGGTGTGAGACCTGAGTGAACTTTTTAGGGCACTAGATCACCCGTCAGGTTCTTAATCGCCAGGCAAAGAATGTGGAAGGCTTAATGAAATTGGAAGACCCTGCTACTCTGCAAGAATTAAGAAGCCTTCTTGACTCACTAATTATAGTCAGACGTTCATTGAAGACTATGCAGAGGTCACTCAACCCTTGGTCTATTTATTAGCGGCCGTAGTCCAGTGAAAGTGGGGTCCGGAACAAGCAGAGGCAGTTAAATAATTGAAAAGAAGCCTTTCACAGACTCCTTGTTTGGCTTACCCTAAAAAGAACAAGGAGTTTTTCTTAGAGACAGGGTTCTCAGATGCTTGCCTAACTGTGGTGTTGTATCAAAAGCATGACAAGGACAACAAAGTCATTTCGGACGCAAGCAAGCCTTTGTCTTCTGTGGAGGATAAATGTAATGACTGCAAGAAGATACTCCTGGCAACGGTGTGGTCATTGAAAACCTACCACCCATTCATCCTGGGGCAGCACATAATTGTTGAGACTCCTCATAAACCCTTGTAATATCTCCAAAGGGACAGAGTCCGGGTGGGGAACGTCAGTTATTACAGAATTACTTTCTGGATTCTGCCCATGCAAGGCTTTCCTGTCCATGCAAGGTCAGATTTGGCCAAAAAAAGAAAAGTTCCCTAGCGCAAGGGTTGGCGGACTTGCATGATTGTGCTCAAGAAAACTGTTTCGAGGATGAAAGTCTAATGATCAACAACATGGAGGTGTAAGTAACTTCCCTACACAATGTCTATGAAGAAGACATGTGTCAAGGTATACCAACAGTTCATGTGGATGGCTGCTCCTACCATATTGATAACAACAGGGAAAAATAACTATTGGCTGGCATTGGGAATGCCTGGGTGAATGATACTCCGGAACTCACTGCCGGTTACAAAATAGGACCCCCAAAGGAGTCAGGTTGCAGAGTTGATGGGCGTTCATCAAGCTATACTCACTGCAGTGCACCACCAACTCAAAGAACTGTCCAATAATCACTGACTCTGATTATATCAGGAATGGGTTTGTGGAGCACCTGATTAACTGGAAGAACCGAGGCATGATTTGTGCCAACAGTACACCCTTAAAGCATGTCAAACTGATCCAGTCAATTGATGATCTGGTAACCTCCAATGAGATGACCATATATTGGAAGAGATCATTCCAAAATTGAGGGCCCAGATAAGACTGGGAATGACCTGGCTGGCCAGCTGGCTAAAACCAGAGTCCTGCAGGGGAATTTCATAGAAACAGAATCCCTCATGGGTGAAATCCAAATGGCTGCTGTCACCAGGTCACAAACTTGGGTGAATAGTGAACTCTCGACTGCCCAGTGGAGTAAAGATACCACTGATTCAGATTTGATCACTACAAAGAAAAAGGACCCGTTCATTGAACATTTCTATCAACACATTGAAGACTCCTTGAGTTTTCTTCTAAGAGAGTTGGATTATACCGGTAAATAGGATCTCCGGTTGTTGATGAAGTTTTCCAAAATGTTCTGCATCCAAGTCGGTTTTTTGGTAAGGAGAGCCCTTTCTGGCTGTGACCAGTGGGTGGTACCTACCTCATTCCGAAGCTTGATGTTGAACCACGCCCATGACACGGTTACTGCCGGTCATAGGCGGTTTCACACAACATTAGAACTCTTGCACGTGGTTGCCTACTGGTGTCATGCCGCTGAGTTCCTGGCGTCTATGGAGCCGCTGGCGATGTGGAACTTAGTCCCGTTCGCCGGCAGCTTTCGGCCACGCCCCCTGTTTTATGGTTGTGATTTCCTTCTGTTCCTATTGGTTGAGCGCTCCGCGGCCCGGTGTTTTAACCAGCCACTTCCGGGTCACGGATGCATCGCAACGCTTCCGGTTTCGTCCGTTAGCCCTGAGTTGCCTGCTGCCTGTTGCTTTCCTCCTGAGCTATTCGCCTTCCTGCCGGTCGGGCCCTCGTGCCCAGTCCGGCTTTCCCCTCTGTTCTTCCTTCGTCCTTCCTCTGGTCCTATCTGCCTTTCTCTCGCTCCCTTGACTTTGTTTCTCTCGCCCGCCTCTTCTGCCCTCCTTCCAACTTTTTTACCCTCCCTCCTTCCCATCTTCACTTACCGCTTTTCCTCCTCTTGTCTGTTCCGCTTGCTCCGTCCTTCTGTTTCCTACTTCCTCTCTCTCTGCTCCGTACCTTCCGTGTGCCAGTTCCCTGCCTTGTCCATTGGACTTGCTCTCGCCTACCTTCTGGATTGTTTGCTGTGACCTTCCGTGTAACAGACTCCGGCCTGTTCCCCTGGACTGCCTTTGCTACCGTTTTGTTACTTCCACTTCTAGCCTCGTGTATCAGATCCTCGGACCGCTTACTGGACTGCCTGTGTTCTGGGGGGGGGGTTCACTCCACGTGTTGCCTCCAGACACTTTCCACCAGCTCTCACCCTACAAGGATTCCTGGTTCCACACCTCCAAGGCACCCGACGTTTACACAGGGGTTTTTTGTGCCTAAAGGCGTTTTCCCCTCTTGGTCGATCCCGGGGGAGGGGTCCCCTGGTCTCCCCTCTTGGGGGGCATGGTGGCTTCCTCCCGGAGTTATCCCTATCTACATAAAAAAAAGGTGCGATCACGAAGAAAGGAAAAGAAGGGTTCTTGGAAGGAAGAAGAAGGTGAGGAGTCGGGGGAGGGGGAGATCTCAGAATCTACACTGTCGGATGAATATATCACCGACGCCGGTGACAACTGGCTACACATGAGCCAGGATCTCGATACTTACCTGAAGTGGTAAAAACTAGATTGGGCAACCAGCCAGTGCGCTTGTCTGTATCAAAATAGTCTAAGGCCTAATATTTCAGCTGAAATGTTTGTGCCTGCATCAGATGTTTGTATTTTGTTGGACACCTGTGCCCACGGTTACCCAGTTAGAAATTGTACCACAAAATCACCCAACCAATCTGCGCAACGGCAAGTATATTTAATTGTGCAAATAGTCATAAAAAAGTGTAGCCAACACGTGTTGTGACCCAACAGTCTTCTTCCAGCCTGTGTTTATTCATGTGTGAACCTCTTTTTCTTGAGGTTACCTATTGTTGCTGATAGCTAATGTTAAAGATAACTTAATTCTGTTTCCTGTAAATGATTACCAAACGCGAGTGCAAGGCAGAATTATGACGGGAAAGCTTTTCAGCATGACAACAATACATGCTTGGAAGAAGACCATTGGGTCAAAACACGTGTTGGTTACACTTTGTTGTGACTATTTGTACAATTAAATATACTTGCTGTTGCGCACATTGGTTGGGTGATTTTGTGGTACAATTATCTAAAGGGATGTATTGTTTGTGCTTAATTTCAAGCCAGTTCACTCGCATACAGAGCTCCCCTACAAAAAAAGGGAATGACACTGCCTTGGTCAGATTTGCAAGTCATTGTTATCGGGCCAGTGGTTCACTCCTCTAGAGGAAACAAGTACATGTTGACTGTGGTATGCTTGTCCACAAACTTGGTAGAATGTCTTCCAGCCCCAAATTGTAAGGCAGAGATGGCTAATGCACTAATGATCAACCACATATTCTCTCATTTTGGCCTCCCGCAAAGGATTGAGCAGGACCGAGGAAGCCAGTTTACCAGTGAGGTGATGTGGGAGATTCTAAAAAATGTGGGAGGGATAAAAAGAAAACTCCACATTGCCTACCGGCTTGGCCTCAAGCAGGAGGGTATAGAGATACAACAAGACAATTGGGAGTATCTTAAAGAAGTTTGTGGCAGACTCTCTACCCAGTTGGGACATCCGATTACCAATTAACACTAGAACAGCTAGTCAGATTTCACAGAAACAGAAAGCATACTGACGCATATAGTCGACAAAAGTTTACAATTATGAGGCCACTCTTTGATACAGTCATAGCACATGCGATGGAGATGGCAGCATTAGGCACTGCACCACCATCAGGTCATGATTCAGCAAGTGAAGTAGTGGTGCTTTAATTCCATATCCTCAAAGCTCTACAGGGTACAAATCAGCAAAGCAAGAGGAGATCCCTAGGTGGTACTCCACCAAATGGAGTCAACTTGAGGCAGCATTTCCCCATTTACTCCTACACAAAGACATAAATCATTAGCCATGATCATGCTAGCTGGCTTGCAGTCCACCATTGGAAAACTGTGATAGTGAGTTTCTGTTTTTTAGGTGGTTATATTTTAAGCTGATTGGCTCTTCATAAAGTTCTGTATGAATCAATATCCTAAGGGACATAAGAAACGCCCAAGGTAGTAAAATGGAACATAATATCACTCCATAAAGAAGATCCTGCAAGATTAATTGTTTCAAGGAGACTTGCTTTACTTCCTAATGAACAAGAGAGGAAACTCCAATTTGCAGGCATAGTATCAGCCATATATAAGTCTTTAGGTAGAGAAAACCTGGAAAGGTGCCCAGGAGAAGGATCTAGAAAAGAACCAAAGACGGGTTAATGGGAGGAATCCCATAGGAAAGTTGACAGAGTCAGAACTAACTTCTCAAATCAAGGCAATGGGAAGGCAGTGCAATGTAAACCTAGCCAATATATCAGGAAATTATTTTAGTGCTCACAATACCAACCGTGGCAAAGCATCTCCTCAGAAAGAAACTGCTTTAACCCTAAACAAGGATCCAATTAGACAAAAGGTGCAGGGAGTAAAACTAAAGGTGCAATAATAATTACACATACTCTCAGAGATAGAACACAACTTTGAGAACCACAAAGCTCTCAGATGAAGATTATAATCTCTCTCACCCACAGAAGGAAAAGACACATGGCTCAGCATGCAAGGGAGATTAGAAACCTTTGAGAAAACAAGGCAAGAAGGGAGAGAAAAAGCAGACAGCAGCTATTCAATCAAACAGAAAAGCTTCAGATCCACAGGATAATTCCAGTTACTAGAGATTCCAATCACTGGATAAAGGTCTGTGTAGATTTTGGTTAAACAAATTCTATATTTGGGGAGAAACACAAACACCTTTTAATGAATACACCTACACAACATGAAGTACAAATAACTACCCCCTCTGGAGAAATGGTAGAAAAAAATGACATTTATTTAGTTATAATTCACGTGTTTTATGGCCAATCTACATTTGAAACAAGATTGTCATTGGCAGATATACACTGGGATCCAGTGTACATTAGAGAGCATCCTAAGGGGAAAAGATATTATTAAACCAACCTTTTCAAATGAAGTTGAGGAACACTTAATGAAGGCATACACAGCATTAAAAAAACATACTTCTGTACTCCACACCTAGTCCCTACGAAACAATACACCATGAAAGCACAAGCGATCCCTTACGTAAAAGCCATTTGAGACCAAGGAGTCATAATACAACAGGCAAGTCCATACAATACAACAATTCTTTCTCTGTCCAAATTAAACGGCGTGCATTGTGGAAGTGCTTTCCTAAATGCTGATTGGCTGTCCCTGGCTGTCCCTGGTTACAGTGTTGTCCATTGGAGTGTCCGTTGGAGCGAAACTGGCATTCTTAAGCATTATTTGCTATTCTGTGGAAAACTAACTTGGCCCTGCCCCCTGACTCCAGAAGCGCCTACATTTGTGGAGATTGCGCGCATCTGCGCGTGCGGATTGCAGAAGTGCTTTCATAAGTGCTGTTTGGCTGTTGGGCTCTGGGGGCACTGAAACGGCACAGCTGCAAGTACCTTCAATCCCACTACCTAATGGCCCGGAAAGCTATTGGCATACAGTCATAGAGAGCAACCCCTAATCGTTACTCCTACTCCCTTCTATCCGATAATGACCAATATCAATGAGACTCATGAAAAAGAAATACCGGTAATGACAGAATTAGAAGCAAACCATACAACTGTTCCCCTTACACAATCAGCTGAAATGCTTAGCGGGGAATGTGCATTTGGGCCTGAATATGCACGCCAATCCAATCGTTGAGCGAGCCGAGTATGCACACAAAAAATTATTTGCAAATCTGGTGCATTCCATGAACCAGCTAGGAAAAACCTTAGGATTACTAAGTATTATCCCAAAAAAACAACCAAATGCCCCATGGTCCTTAATGCAATTGAAGAGCAACAAGCTGCCCACAAACTCACTATTGACTTAACTGACTCCCTACCCTGCATGAGCTCCAAACTTATTGAAAATGTGTTATCCTTGCAGAGTAAGAGTTCTCAAGAGGCTGAGCTAATTGAACAGAGTGCTGCCCCTAATCTCGATCCTGGCCTAATTATACTGGCAACAGAAACATGGCGTTCACCGCTACTGCTACTGCATGGTCTGAATACCTTAGCTAATGAGACTACCTTAGTAAATGAGGGAGATAGGCAAGGGGGAATCATTGAGCTTGATGCGTCTGAGAATATCAAGCCCGATCTACCACTTAAGAGCGTTAATGAGCCATATACGTCTTGCGCACTCTGACTCAAACACAGATAAAACCAACAAAATTGATGCAAAAGACCAAGATCAAGAACTAGTAAGTGCAAAGGTAATCTCCTGTAGTGTGAGTGAGAATTACGAACAAGATATTAAATTCCCTGTCCCTGTACTTGATGAATATGTGTGCGAATTTGGCATCATTATCTAGACCCAGATTGATAGACATGCTGGTATAGTTAAAGACAATGCCCATCTCATAACAGAAAATGTAGCCTCAAATACCATAAATGAGACCGATGCCCTCGCTGATAGAACAGTGTCTCAGAATCAGAGGCAGGCATATGATATAACTCTAAATGAACCATATATAAGCATATTGAGAGCAGATGGCGAACAGAATAATGAGAATCCAGATGATAGTATCCTAAGTATCTCATCAGATGCAGTGTTTGAAAGAGTCGAAAACCTGTTGTCATTGCTGGTAGCAAGATGCGACAGCATGGAAAACACATTAGACGTGCAATCGATCTTGCTACACAAAGGCATCAACAAAGGACAACGCTCTGTCAGCGACTGTAGTACTATTACATGCAATAGGCTCACCTGTTCCTACACTATCTCCTCCACTTCAAATCGACACTCTAGAAAAAAGGCTTATAGAAAGCATACCCAAGCAAAACTACAAAAACAGAAATTTTCCCAAGCAGTGAGGTATGGAACTAAAACTGTCCCTACAGCTACCAACAGATGTGTTGTACACCTAGATTCTAGTGTTTCAAACGATGCTGCAGATGAGAGACCTGCGGGAGTGTCAACCACCAAAGTAATGCGCAGTAAAACTAAAGAGAGAAATGATGTACCTTTCCGCAATCTGCTGATATACGCAGCCGTGTAGTTGTGGTACATCAACCGATGACTGTTCCCAACAGTCTAGTTAGAAAAAGTAAGAATGGTGTCAATGACATTATCTGCGTGATCTGAGTGCTGGCACCGAGAAAGTAAGCAAAGCCCCAAAACACCATACCAATGCTCAAAAAAGAGAAAAAGCAAAGACAGCGAAAACAAAGAAAAATACTGGCTTTTGTGATAATGCTCTAGAAGCAATGAAATGCATTTTTGTGGATGACCAGGAAACTGAAGTATCGATCGGCCTGTTAGTCGATTCGAAGCAGGCTCCTCAAGGTAACAGTGTTAGTATCAAATTGCCTGAAAAAGGTCACACAAGGACAATAAATGAAGTGAAACTGAAATCTGCAATCGAAATATCTGCTAGCACAGATTCAATAGGAGCACTTCAGATAAAATCTGTATTTGGTATAAACCATCACCACCCCCTCAACCGAGCAGCAGTGTTACAGATTCTTCATGGCATTGTCCCTCTGCGTGCCATCAAGAACGAACACATACTAATTGTAGATCAATTAGAGGATAAGATAAATGTCACGTCGAATGCATGGTCCCGAACGAAGGCTACCCGAGAATGTATTGGATGCTTTGAGAATGAACACTTTACACTCGGATATTGTTGTTCAGAGGTGTTGATGCAAACTGTTAAATATTGTGCTAAGCCTGCTAAAACTGACTTATGTAATAAGGAGAGGACCTCATTGACCCAGAGAGGGAGCACTATGATATGATATGATATGATATGATAGTTTATTTATATAGCACCTATACACAATGTGTTTCATAGCGCTTCAAGGCAAGGGAGGGAACAAGGGAAAAAACAATGACATTCTTCAGGCCATGAACAGTAAGGATGTGAAATTAACTATTGTACTCGGCCTGACATTTCAGATAGTGCAAGTGCTAAGACATAGATAAGGAATGGAGGGGGAGAGTGGGAAGGAAATGGAAACAGACAGGCGACTACCGTACTAGGCCTGACGACATTTCTGGTAGAGCCGGAAAAAAAACAAGAGGTGAGGGAGGGGGGTCCAGAAAGGTAGGGGAGGAACAAAACAAGCGACTATCATATTAGGCCTGACGACATTTCAGATAGTGCTGGAGGGGGGAGGAAAAAAACAGTAAGGGGAGGGAGGAGGAGACAGACGAGGTTGCTATCATACTAAGTCCAGGGACAATTCTGATAGAGTAAGTGCATAGAAGAAAGTAAGGGCAGGAGGGGAGGATATAGGAAAAGGGAGGAGAGAACAGAGAGTTAGCAGTCAAAAGAGTGGAGAAGCAAGAGGGGAGAGTGACTACAATTGCAGAGCACTATAGCACTAACGGTTACACCAAAAGAAACTGTGCTAGATAGGACATGAGTAAGCAACTACACTGACAGTAATGAGAATGAAGGGTATTGGCAATGGTTAGCAAAAGCATTTCAGGCCCATTTTGCCAACACCTCTCCATGACACAAGTGTTATTTGCTTGCGGAACACCCGAGGTTTTATCACATTGATGCTGAAGAAGGTCTTCGAGCTTATATTGATTTGTTCTGTATTGTGGCTCTTCAGGAGACCTGGATGGTTGATCAGTGTGACATTGATGGTCATAGCACATTGCAAGTTAAAGCAGTTAAGGGTCCCATCGGCAGACATAAGGGTGGGCTGTTGGTCTCTGCCCGTCATCCATGGACTCTTACCGACACTTAGTGGTCGACCTCGATGGTACAGGCTGTAATGTTAAATTGTGACACTCCCCTAACTAACAAACTCTTATTTATAAATATCTATGATCCACCGAATTTAGTAGCCAATAATGTCAACATTAATATTGTACAAATAATTCTGGAGTGCCATTGGAATCTCTTGCTGACAGTGATAGTTGGCGACTTCAATGCAAGAATTGGACTCTGTAGCGAATGGCAAACCGAGGACAATGGATCGAAGCCCCATAAGCCCTCTGAGCCAAACACCCAAGAGAAAGGGGGCCCACCCTATGAAGTGTATCAGACTTTTCCAAGGCTGTTATGACTATTAAAGAGGGGGTAACAAAAAAAAGATGCTAAAAGAGCACTAATGAACGCTGGAATCGAGACATCTGTAATGGCACGAAATATGACAGTCTAATTCAAGCCACAAAAAAGAAACTTAGACAAGATATAGCCGCCCTACTAAAAGACAACCGAGAATATGGAGGAGCCGAACAGCTTTCCAAATATATTAAAACCCTTAAAAGACTATATCCTACCTGGCTACGAAAACATAAGGCAAACCACAAACACCAACTGTGGCTGCATTTAGAAAACCATGCCAGATCTAATAAAGGTGGAGGCATTTGGTCTGTTATGATAGGTTCTGCCACGTGCAACCTACTCATTAATAGTGTAAAGGAAGCAAGCTGGTAGATCCATATTCAAAACACTCTGGGAAGGGCCATACCGGCTGATGAAGTGCATGATAAGAACACAGCAGAATGTTTAAGCAAGTCTACAGTTGCTGAAATTTCAAAGCTAATTATGCATCTTCCTACATCTAGAGCAGTCAGCCCCAAATGGCACATGCAAGGGACTATTGCGTTTATCCCCCGGACTCTGGGCTAATGCTTTACATACTCTTTTTTTTCTCATACTGATCAGTGAGGTAAGGTTCCTGCAAGCTGGCAAGAAAGCATAATACTGCCTATCCACAAAAAGGGGTGCTGGAATGATCTATTGAACTACCGCATGCTAGCCATGCTGGACATTCCCGCAAAAAAATGTGCAAAGGTGCTGCTTAAAGAAGTGAATCTGTGGATAAATGATAACACGATCCTTCCGCCTAATCAAACAGGCTTCAGAGCTAAATCTAGCACAATGCATAACTTATTAACATTAGTCAGTGCTATAGAGTACGCTTGTGATTGTCGCCAGCTCCCTGTATATGGGGCATTCATAGACTTCAGCACTGCGTTCAACACGATACCGAGGAATCAGTTATGGAACAAACTGATAGCATGGGAGATTTCTACCAGGTCTGCTAATGATTAAGTGTCTCTATTCTGACACCTTGGTCCATGTAAGACTAGATGGTGAAGGGCGAGTAAGTGGCCATTTTCCCACGGTAAATATTGGCAGCCACCTTGTTCAATCTATATTTAGCAGATTTGGCAGTGATCTTCATCCATAAGAGCCTGTACACTAAAAATAGTATCCCTTCAAATTGACTGGCTTGGATACGTAGCCCATCTGCTGTTGCTTGACTGTTTGGGTGTGTTTGCAAATGAAAATGGTCTAAAAATAAATATAGTGAAAATGAAAATTGTCACCTTCTTGGGTAAGTTAAGCCTCTAAAATCTAATCAGATGACTTGGTGCCTTGACCAGGAAACTGTGGGAGTAGTTAAATGCTACAAATACCTCGGGTATGCCTTGATAATAAACTGAAGTGGGATATACAATTGGATGAAATGAAAATGAAATGCATGAAGATGTGCTATGCCATTAGTCATTTCATTGGCAATCAAGGAGGGTGCTCCATTAAGATTATATTGTTGCTAATCACGACCGAGATTGTTCCATGCATGCTCAATGGGATTGAAGTATGGGGTGCAAGCTATAGCAGATAACTATCAAAACTAGAGGCTAAAACTTTGCGCATACTGTTTGGAATGCCTAAAACTGTTCCATTTGAATACTTATCCCTACAATTCAACCTCATGAGCATAGCAGCCAGGATAGAATATGACCACCAGCTATGAGACTCTGATACACCAGGACAATGAAACTATCATGCTCAAAGTAATGCAAGCTTACAAAACCATAACGGCAGGTGATACATTCGGATGAATTGGTCACTTGAGGGCTATACATCACAGGTGGACCCATGATCATCATGAGCTTTTGAGTTACGGGCTATATGCTCTAACTTGGAAAATTAAAATCAAAATGATCATTTGTTCTCACAATGCAGAATGTGATCTCGTTCAGCTGTACACTAATAATAATAGCGGTGTTCTGCAAGGAGCGATAATGAAGATTATGTGGCAAGGAAATGCTAGAAACCGCAAAACACATCAAGAGCTACTGCAATAGTTTGACCTCTTTTCAAAATCAGTATAGGAAAGCCTATAGCAATATGAAATGGGAGGACAACGTCAAAGAGAGATGGAATTGGTTACTCAAGGGAAACAATATTAATTTAATGTTTTATATGATGACATTTTTTGCTGTAAGTGTGGACATTTTAACTAAACTATCCACTGGGATATTGTAATGTGTAAACGTACTGTAATGATATATACCTTTTCTGTGAAAAGTTTTATTGTATCAAATATGTTTATATGTTGTATTGTTTTTATATGCAAACCTATCACAAGCTATAAGAATATTATGAAATAAAATAAAATAAAAAAGATACTTATTGTTTGGTTTTGGATTGTAAAATGCTCAATTTACACACAACCACTGAGGAAGTTCAAAATCTCCACAGTGCAAATACAAAACAGTGTTACATTTGCCTAATGGGTTCTTTACACAACTCTTAGATTCAGAGAACTTCAACGATACTCCATTCAACTTGTGAGGGAAGCAATACTGTTTCAAAATAATTCCTCGGGGCTACAACAACAGCCCAGGAACAATCTAAAGTAAAATACACAGCCTACTAGAAGGCATTCCAAATTGTTGGCAGTACGTAGAGGACATCAATTGTACAGATGAAGATTTAAATACCCCTCAAGAAAAAGTGGATTTAGCCATAAAGAAGTAGAAGGCATTGCAAATTGTTGGCAGTACGTAGAGGACATCAATTGTACAGATGGAGATTTAAATACCCCTCAAGAAAAAGTGGATTTAGCCATAAAGAAGTAGAAGGCATTGCAAATTGTTGGCAGTACGTAGAGGACATCAATTGTACAGATGGAGATTTAAATACCCATCAAGAAAAAGTGGATTTAGCCATAAAGAAGTTGACTTTAAAAGAGTATATGTTCAATTAAAAAAAATAAAAGAAATTGGACAAAGAGCGGTTACATTTTTGGGATTTTCATTGACAGGTGAGTGATGGGGGCTTTCCTCAAAATGTCTACAAAAATATAGACATAAAACACTCACTCAATCAGACATCTTCAAGCTTTACTGGGTTTGCTAAACTATGGATGCACGTATTTGCCTAACTACGCATCTTTGGTAAAAAAAACAACTCTATACATTAGTTCATCATATTGGAAACTAGAATACACAAATGTTATACAACACATTACAATCAAATACCTCAAAGCACTCCTCTTCAAGATGGAAATACTGATAAAGATTTAGAAGTAACATTGCTTCATGGTCAAAACGCGTTTAGACACAAAGTTTGAAACTATGGTGAAACTAAACCAACAGCATGTCGTTCACATGTTTACTCAATATCAGGACAAATGTTCACTCCAGAAGAAAGCATCCGAACAGCAGTACAGGTTGTAGTACTGAAGGAAGGGGATCTAGCAGCCAATACATCTGTACATCTGAATACTCTACTGGTCAGCTGGAAGAAGCAACACACTCAAGTGCCTAGAATGTAAAAGCACTAAACAGTATATGGATGCAATGGGCTGCTACTCAGGCATCACTTAATGTGCAATACCATTACAAACTGGAGTTCAAGGAAATGTGTGTTTTTGAGTGGTCCTTGCAAACAGAAGCAGATGTAGCGGCACCAAGTATTCCAGTTTGGATGTTTTCTGAAGTATTTTTATTGTGATGCCTCAGCAATTCCAGCCATTGGCAATACTGCATGTGCTTCTGTTAAGGGTCATTTGAACCATAATGCCACCTTTGAATGCCTAGACACCAACACAAAGCACTTCAGAGATTCAATTGCCTAGACTGCAGAGTTACAAGGTATTCTAATGGTACTCCAGCAGGTTGTTGTGTACAAACCTATACTTATTGTTTCTGATCCAGAATATGTAGTCACAGTATAAAACACAGACCTACAAGTGTGGATTTCTAGATTCTAAAAGGAAACAAATAGTATCTATACAGCTTCGGAAGAAGGCTGGTAACATCAGAGAGGTTAATCCTGTAGTTTGGGCAATGCACACTAAAGTACTCAGAACAGAGTCTGTGCACAGCATTGGTAATGCATTAGCAGACCTATCTGCCAGACAACAGTCAACAAGATTTCGTGGTCGCAGCTTCCACACACTACATTTCACACATCAATGAGGGCATTGAAGCCTGCAGTTATGCAAACTGTCCTAACATAAAAGGATTCCCTAAGACATATACCTATTTTCTAAAATATAGCATAGCACCAGTCACAATCCCTACAAGAGTTAAAAACCTTGTTGAAAGGGTACTTCCAAACAAGCAGGACAGATCAAAATTAATGTATGTTACACACACAGGAATAGCTACTGGCCACTTTGTGATATTAGCATCTATTCAGCCTTTGATGCACAGATATTGGTGGCCAGAGCTGGGAAAAGATGTACAACAGTGCACTGCTAATTGCTCAACATGCTTGCAAACCACTGTGGATCATACCAGGTAGCCTTAAGAAGATCCTCTTCAGATGGTCACAGAACCATGTAAAAGCATGTTCATCTATCACAATCACCCCTTGGTAGCAGTTAACAAGTATGTGTTCATTGTAGTAGACGTGCGTGCAAGATTTACCTGAATCATTCCACAGAGGAACGCTGACTGTAAGAAAGTAATACATGATTTGAAATCTCTAGCAGCGATGATAGCACCTAAAACACTCTGGCCCTCATTACGACCCTGGCGGAAAGTAACTGACCCGACCGCCATAGCGTAAATAGCGTTTCCGCCATTGCACGATGGAGTAAAGTGCGGCCAATTATGACCCATCGGGCACGAGCATTACGCCATGGCGGAAGTGCAAAGTCCGCGATGGCGGAAATGTCCCCAAAACGCCCCTCTCCGCCGTCGTACGGCGCCCTTGGTGCAATTCCGCCACCCATCATAGCGGTCACCGTAATGAGCGCCAATCGCAAAATACGGTGACCGTAAATATACGGAAACGGAAGTAAAAACATGGGGCCGGAACGGGAAACAGCACGCCGTACACCTATAAAATCAGAATCCCAACACAACCATTAAACATCCGACCCTGAGACACATCCCAACCCGACAGCCACCCTAGTTATAACAAACAAAATGGGAAAAGTAGCAAAAAAAGCGTGCGACCGCAAGCGGCAGGTCCACTTCTCCCATGAGGAACTCACCGTGCTCACAGAGACCCTCCAGGAGAATGCTGCCGTCGTCTTCTCGACGCAAATGACCAGGACGGCACTTGCGAACAAGAAGGCCATATGGGCCCTGGTGGCACAGCGGGTAAGTGCGGTGGGGACCGCACCGCGCAACCCACAGCAATGCAGAAAGCGATGGAATGACTTGCGGATACGCGTACGGAGCATACTATCAGCCAACCGTAACATTGCCACAGCTACCGGGGGAGGATCGGAATCACCCATCAAGTTGACCCCCTGGGAAGAAATCTGTGCCTCCACCATTGGAATGGAGAGCATAGAGGGAGTCGGAGGGATGGAGAAAGGAGTGCAGACATCCGAAGAATCAGGTAGGTGGGCCAAATAAAACAATGCTAAATCCACAATGTCCAATCATGTGAAGTACCATGTGGCCACATAGTGCAACAGAAACACATGTCCAGGAGAACGGCCACATACATTGGCCTGATAGCGCACTTTAAAAGTCACATTAAATACATAAATAATTAAAAATCCTAAAAACACCCTCTACACGTGCAGCATGCACACCCTAACTGCAGGCTGCAAAACAACTGCATCCTCAATCCACACAGAAATGAAACCACCTCCAAGGCCCAGACCCAAATCACCCTCAGGTACCACCCCAATGCATGTGATACATTGCCATTCCAATTTTCACAGACCCATAAATAACGCTCGCCCTCCTTTACACCACCACAGGGTCCGAGTCAAACGACGAGCTGCAGGACACCCCTACCAGCACACCTGCAAAGAGGGCCAAGACCAACGGCCAAAGACCCTCCACCTCAGCTGCACGGATCAAGACACGGCAGCAGCCCAAATCAAGTGGCAGCACACAGGAGGGGACTTCAACAGGCACCCCAGCAGCCAGCATGCCCACAACAGCAGCACCACAGGTCCCCCCAATGGATGCCACAGAAGGCACTGCTTCTGATGGCAGCAGCACCATAGGTGACACTGCATTAATGCCAGCATGCTCCGACACAGACAACGGTGCTGTCGATGTAGGACCCATCCATGACCTGTCTCAATCCCCCTGTTTGTTTCATCCCCTACACCATGAGGATACCACGCAGGGGCACCCACAAGACGACGACTGGCCATCCCCCACAAGCCCTGTGGCAAGGCAACAGGAGTTGATCAGCCCCTCTGTGACACCACCGCAAATGGCCATGGCCCAGCAGAGGCAACAGTCCCTCGACCAGGTGATCGTGCAACAGCAGCAACTGGCCACGCTCCTCAAGGAGCATGCTGATGAATGTGGGGCTTCTAAGGCAGCCATAGAAACATCTACTGAGACACTTAGGGCACAAATGGAGCGAAGTACAGAGACACTTAGGGCACAAATGGAGCGAAGTACAGAGACACTAAGGGTACAAATGGAGAGAAGCACCGAGAGCCTGAGGGGGGAACTGCATGCGACGTCCAAAGAAGTATGTGGTGAACTTGCCGCTGTGCGCCGTGTGCTCACTGAGCTCTCACAAACTCTTAGGGACATACATGGACGTGAGCAGGCAGAGACATCATCCGTTGCAAGTTCCGTCCAGGGCAGCCCCCAACGTAGATCTGGGAGGAACCTGCGCTCCACAGGCAGGGGTGCCCCTGATACCCGGAGAGGGGGCTTGCAATAGCGTCTGCCCACTGACAATGAGCATCTTTGGACACTGGTGTTCGGGGGGGAGGTAGGAGGGTGGAGGGGGGGTGTTGGGCTTACTTGGGTGGCGGGTCGATGGGGTGTGTAACATGACTTCACATATGCTATGAACATTACATAATCATCCAATGAGATGTGTGGACATTGTTCCTTGTGTATGAGTCCTTTATAGGCGTACAGTCCACATTGTGCATGTTCCCGACACACACAGTGCCACAAGTGCCGTGTCCATGCATCAGCCAACAGGCGTGAGTGCTAGAAGCATGAATCTATGATACTCTGACGAATTTCACGGGCCTCCTGTGCCTCGCGGACTCCCTGAGGTGCTGCCACATCCCCAGCCTCATCATGACCATCTTCAGGTGCTTGCAGTTCTGCGTCAGGGGGCATGGGCACATTTCTACGTACGCACATGTTGTGTAGCATGACACATGCCATGACTATCTTTGCAACCTTCTCATGGCGGTACAGGAGTGCCCCGCCAGACCTGCTGAGGCAGCGGAAACGAGCCTTCAGTAGGCCGAATGCCTGTTCTATGACTACACGGGTACGTGAGTGGGCATGGTTGTAGTCCTCCTCATGCTGGTCCTGTGGGTTCCTGAGTGGTGTAAGGAGCCATCTCTTCAGTGGATACCCGGCATCACCTGTATGTGGACAAGATAGGATGTTTGTGGGATGACATTGCTACGTACGCATCCCCCCCCCTTCCTGCCAGGTCATTGCCGCATCACATACCCCACATTATCATGCATGGATTGAGACTCACCGAGTAGCCAGGATCTGTTCCCTGCGTGTCGCTCCATGTAGCGTGGTATTGTAGAGTTCCTCAAGACCATAGAATCATGGGTTGATCCAGGAAATCGGGCACAACAATGTGTAAAGATCCTGTTGGAGTCACACACCATTTGTACATTAAGAGAATGATATTGTTTCCGGTTGCGGTACTGGACCTCCATGGCATGTGGGACAACCAATTCCACATGGGTGCAGTCGATGGCACCAATGCAACCCGGTATGCTGGCAAGTGCATGGAATCCCACTTTTGTGTTTGTAATCTCCAGCTCCGAGCGTGGTAATGAGATGTAGTCGTCTGCGTGCTTCAGGAGGGCATCGAGCACTTGCAATAGTGTCCGTGAGAACAGTGGCTGTGAAATGCCATGCAACTGTCCGACTGTGTGCTGGTAGGTGCCTGTGGCCAGGAAGTGGAGTACAGACACCACCTTCAGTAGGGGTGGGATGGCGGTTGGGCTATCTATCATGCTGACAAGGTCAGCGTGTGTCATGTCCACAATGGAGATTATGGTGTCCCGGTCCAAACGGTAGAGGGTGTGGATCTGCTCAGCAGTGAGGTTGAACGGATGAGCTCGGAGGCGTGGGATTGCGGGCTGCCTGCGTGGTGGTTGTGGCTGTGCTGGTGGGCCTTGCTGGCCCTGCCTTGCCCTCCTCCTCCTCCTGCGTCTCCTCTGTGCGGCCGGTTGTTGTAGTAGTTGGTGTTCGTCTTCTTCTTGAAGTTGGAGTACTTGCAGTGCTATCAGGTCCCCCAGGGCCAACATCGCTAGTCCTGCCGGTAGCATTTTGGAGTGGGTGTGGTTGTGGGAGGGGGTTGGGTGTGCAATTTATGTGTTTTCAGGCTGTATAGCCTCCACCTGTGGTGATTCATTCCACCTGTGCCAGCTGCAATCCCCTTTGGGCGAGCACTGTACCGAGGTTCACCGACGGGCGGGGCGTCCCATTTGTGAGTGAAGCCAGTTGCCATTTTCACACACTGCCGCACTACATGGATGAGTTTGTGATTTCGAGCGGTCACAGATGCCTTTTCGACGTGATGTTGCAAATGAGGAATTCGAAGGACAGCGCTTTCGGTTTTCAGCTAGCGGCGAGGGGACGCCCACAGGTCTGACTGCAAATATAACGTTCTATTGTTTAATGTCCTTGGGACAGGGGCCATGGCGAGAATGCAATGATTGATATGAATAGTATGGGATGCGCAATAGCGTAGTGGACGAATAGGCAGGACGTTCCCAAATACATGTTACTTCACAACACTATTATTCCGGGCTGGGGCACAGTGGATTTTGCAGACTGCATTACGCACAGACTCAATGGAAATTTCAAATGTTATGTGAGTAAATAATCAGGCGTTTTTATACCGGGATGAGGGAATGATGTATGGATGCATGGACAGATGATTTAATTGAGAGTTTGCCATGTACATGGCTTATTGGAATCTATCCCCTTCCCCTGCGCTATGTGATGCAGAGCTGCCATAGTGGGACCATCGTCTATCTGCCCTTGTTGAACCCTCCCTGTCTCGACGCGCCTTCCAACAGTTGTGTCTATGCACGTTACTAATCCCATCTAATGGATTCTGTTTTAACAGACGCATGCACACGAACACTCGTTTGTAATAGTGTTTTCACCTCGATTTATATTGTTATGATTGGCAAGTGATTTTTGGGTGGAAATAATCCTTTTGAGTGGGCTAGCATGCATATGGCTGTAGATTTAGTGTGATCATTGAAGTGAGTAATACTAATGAAGTTCTGATGGCCATACTATTCTTTTTCATTTCATTTGGGTGACAGGTATCTCCTCCCCTTTTGCCGCTGCCATCTGTATGCCACTCCTGCAGATGGCTTTTACTCCCGACACCTGCTGCTTCGAGTTCATCAGTGGAGCACCATTACGATCTTATGGGACGATCGCCAATGGGCCACATGCCCTTACGCAGTACTAGTGGCTAGGAGCAACATATCTACCTTTCAGCTGGACTAGTGCCTACCTAATGGGACGGGCCTGCGGTTCTAGGCGCTTCCATGTTGCCTTTTTGAACGTGAATGTAGCCCCTGTGTACCATGAAGGAACAGGGCGTCACACAAGGAGTAGCTGGTCATTTATTGCGGATGCAGCCCACAGTAATGTAGATATTTCGGGGTTTATGACCTAATAGCTGTATGGGCTTGGTGAATTTGATGTGCATTAAAATTTTAGTCTGATGTTAACCGTGTAGCGTTATTCTTTGGAAGTAATGTAGCATATTCCTATTTGTGGAGCGATGTATTGTGAGTAGATCTGCATTGGGTTCCGGCTTCTGAGTATAGTTGCGTGGTACTGTACTGGCCGCGTTTGCCTATGAAGCCCAGTAAGGTCAGGGATAGGGGCTGCCATCATGACTGTTTTAATGATGTCATGCTCAGGGGCGGGGGATTAGCTTTTGTGTAACTGATGCGGGTCAGCCAGGTGGATTGGTGGAATGATGTGATTATCAGGAAATGGCTGGTCACAGGTGCCTGTGTTTGCGTGCGTTTCTTGAAGGGAGACTGAGGTCATGTCCATTGGAATAGCTTCTTTATTCGTGCCATCTGTGCCCTGCAGCTCCCACTGGCCCCTCTTGAGATGAGCCTGGCTGCTCAGTCACTCTGCCAACTTGTGTGGTACATGCTTATGCTGATGGTTGGTTTGTTTACTGGCATGTGTACAGGGCTGGTGCAGTCTCCCTCAGGATACTGCTTTGAATGTTGCCTTGCACTGGTGTCAGGCGATGGGGGCCTGTTGTTGTTTTGTCTCATCTTTCAGTTCATTTTGCTGTACTTGAACCTTCGCATGCCTGTGCTGCATCAGTACGGCAATGGTGACATGCCAAATATGGATGGCCACTCACAAGGCACTTGGAGCCCCTACATTCATTTGTTCGTTGGCATGCGTGGGTGACTTGTGCATTTCACTGGTTGCATTGTGTGACTTCATTGCACCTACGAGGAGTTGTGCAATGTGGCCAGGGTGTGGTGTACAGGCACTCAGTAGGGCCATTTACGGTTGGTTCACGATGCCGTATTTCTCGCCATGGCGGAATGGTACTTTCCGCCATGCTTGATGGCGTTATGTAAATGTCCGCTAGGGTCAGAATTCGCGTACCGTTGCGCCATGGTGGTAATTACGGTTTTGCATGGCGCGCGTGCGCGTACTTGGTGCAGTTAGCGTTGGCGTTCACTACGGTGTCGCTAATGGCATCGTACTTTACGGTGACGGGTCATAGTCGCAACGAGCGGTATTCGATGGCGGTATTGCATTTCCGCCATCGTTTTTCGATTTCCGCCAGGGTCGTAATGAGGGCCTCTGAGTTGACAGTGGGCCAGTCTTCAATTTAGAAGGCTTAAGAAAAGCCCAGTCATGCTCAGGATGTATCTTGCATTCCTCAAACCTGTTTGAATAAAGGCTCAATGGGAGATTAGGGGAGTGAAAGGGATTATAAAACAAGTCCTGACAGACATACATTCTTGCCTCTGTGGGAATCTTAGTAGATCACTTACCTTTGGTAATGTGAAGTATAAATAATGTACCACATCAATAATAATGTGATGGCAAAACACTGCATGAAATGCTGTTTGGCATGTCAATGTTCTTGGCTGTTTTACACAATCCTTCAAGTTCCCATACCAGGCCAGATTAACTGATTTTTGCTACACTACTGAGAGATATGTTTATGGTAGAGAAAGAACTCCTGGCTGTAAAGAACATTACTAAGTAGGGTGCATGGGTTTTTGAGAATTTACATAATGCAGACACAAGGTCCTAAATCCAAGCTACCAGTGCAGGTTTTCAACTTTGTGGGTTTAAAAACAGCAGTCCTTCCAGCCCTCCACCCCAAAAAAAAGAACACATCAGGTTTCAGTTGGCCACCTGAATGTCAGGGATTGTCTGCCAACCCCGGCACTTCCCAGTGGCTTTATGCCACAAGCTGACGGTTACCATGGAGACTGGTCAAGCGTGGCCACCGGGGACTCCATTACCCAACACCAAAGGAGCACACAGGATATAGTGTACTGCACCTTGATGACGTCATGCATAGCACGTAGCATACAGCGCTTTGATGATGTCATGCACCAGAAAAGCCTGCGGAAGAGCTGTGCAGTTTTCAGTCATTGGCTGACTATGAAAGAGCTTCCATATCTTCCCTCCATGCTCCTTGAACAGTGACAGTATCTCGTTTTTTGTTCTCTTGCACCTGTGTCCTGTTGTTGTGATCTTGGATTCTGTTTGCTGGATTTCCTTCTGAATTGTCCTTTTTGCTATGTTTAACTACTGGTACTTTGACCGTGGATTTTGTCTGCTTGAAATGTTACTGGGTTGTCCTCTTTGCTGTATTTTACTACCGGTACTTTGACCCTGGATTTTATCTTCTCGAACTGTTACTGAATTGTCCTTTTGGCTGTGTTTTCCTTCTGGAACTTTGACCATGGATTGAGCTGGATTTTCTCGTGAACCCTGCAATTTTCCTGGATTTCTGTTTTCTCCCTTCGCACATCCTTGTGCTGCCCGAGGAAGCTCCTTGAGTTTTTGCATTTTGTTTTCTGATTTTGTTTTCTTTAATTTGTCTCAGGTACGCCGGATAGGTTTCTGATCTATTGACTCTGCTTCCCTCCTTCCTGTTTGCATTTCTGCTAGGTTCATTCTCCATTCCTCGTTTTTTACAAGTACTTTTCCAGAACGAAACAAAGACCAACGATTTTCACATACCACCAGCAACCAGTTCTGGAGCAAAGGATGAAAGTCGATTTTTGGGAACATAGCTCTGGTTATTTTTGCTGTGGAGGAGCCCTACCATTTATTTACATTTTCTTGACTATTGGAAAATATTTGACAGCTGCAGCAACACAACCTTGCTAGTGGTCTAGTTAATTTGACATGAGTCTGCCTCCATTCACTGCACAAGAGGGATGTGAAGGCTAGAGGCCATGCAAACATAATAATTCACCCCCTTTCTTTTGGTCAGTTCTGGGTAAAACAATGCAAAACTTAGTGGGCCTTGCATGCAAATTCAGGAACACACACTATCAGTGCTAGACTAGCCTGGAATTATTTCTTCTAGTCTCCCTAATATGTTTATAAAATCCTGAAGATGGCATGGAAAAGTTGCAGAACACAGCTGAACATTTATGTTTTGTTTTGTACTTTACACATGTTTGTTTTACATACATTCCGCAGTACTATGGACTAACAGGACTACTAGGAGTATTGTGCAGGTCAACTTTCAGATTCACCTTCTGAATTTGAGGAACTGTTTCCCTATTCATACTGTTATATATATATTACAGGGCCTGTGGTAGCGGCCGTGTAGTTATGGTTAAGTTGCTCAACCCATAGGAAGAGCACTTCTTGGGTGACTTATAACTTTGCCCCCCTGGACGAATCCTTCCCAAACTTTGAAAAGAAGGTATATGGCCCCTTCTGAATTTTTCTGGAAAGTCTGGTGAGGTTTCATCAAGGGCAGGGCAAAGATGTAGGGGGGATCCCAACATTTCAGTATTTTCCATAGACGCAAAGGAAACAAAATTTTGCTCATGTCTACAGCCCAAACCGCTGGATGGATTTTCACCAAAATTGCGGCATTAGTGGTGACTTGGTCCCAAAAGCGTGCTTTTGTAAATTTGGTGTAAATCCGTCCAGTAGTTTTCTTTAAAACAGGCCAAAAATAGGAAAAAAGAAATCAGTGATATCTGAGTTTGGTCCGTGGACTCACTTCCCTGTTTGGTCTGTGGACAGACCCCGATTGGCCCAGAGGCTGACGTGATGTCCGCGGACATCGGGCACACCCACTGATTGGATGGTGAAAGTGTGAAGTGTGTTCGAATTTTGGAAATGCCTGCTAAGTTGGATTCGCGTACAACTGCTGTTGTCCGCGAACATCGCAGTAAAAACATATTAAAACATATTAAAAAACACAACATTGTACTTGTCAAACTTTAAAACAATCTTTAGGGATGAGGATGGGTTGGGATATGGCCAAAAAGCAAATAAACAGGTGTTGCTTGTGCCCGAAGTCTGCGAACATCCCAGATGTCCAGGTACAGTCCTATGATATTCACAAACACTTCAGATGTTCAGGGACATCTATGCCTATTTCTGCATTACATGGTTAGTGAAATGCAGTTTTTGGATGGCTTATAACTTTGGCATCACTCAATTAAACTGAATGAAATTCGAGAATATTATTCTAGACCTGATTATGAATCGTTCTGGAAAGTGTGGATCTGTTCTGTCAAGAGGGAACAATATTAGAGGGGGGTGCCAAAATATTGTAAAGGTTTATAAATGTGGTGCCATTTGATGAATCTGCACAAATGTTTGCAAAACGATTTCAAATCTAGATATAAATGTTTTTGTAATGTTTGGCGGGATTTTGTCAAGAGGGGGCTAAATTAGAGGGGGGGTTGCAACATTTTTAGATGTCATAACTTTGTTGCCATTTGACAAATGTGGACAAAGGTTTTCAGAAAGATTATAAACCCAACCTTGAATGTTTGTGCAAAGTCTGAATGGATTTTGTTAAGTGGGGGCTATGTTATATGACTATTGGATGTGCATACATTTTGACACTTTTGAAAAATAAAACCTGGGTGGATTTCCAGAAAACATGTGTAAGGAGCATTGGCAAGGACCTTAAAGCATCGTTTTGCAAATGTGCCTGTGTTTTATTTTCTGACAAGTGTCATAATGTGGGTAGAAAAAATAGTGATATACCTTTAGTGACTGAGGTATAGCCTGTGGCCATGGGCAGTGGCCAGATTGTCCGGGTCATGGCATAAGGTCATGACCTGGACAATCTGGCTACTGACCATATCCACGAGGGACGACAAATGGGGTTAAAGTGGTCATGTCCGCCTGGGACCGGCTATGTGGTAAAGTTATCCAAAAGTTGGCTAGCTTGTGGTAATATGGTCATAGAGTACTCTCTTCACCTTCTGCAGGCTGCCATGGAAAGTGAAGGCGGCGCTCTGGCATCCCGCTGTAGGAAGGAAACTCCTTTATTTTTTATAGCACCCCGGGTTACCGCTTTGGGAACCTGTGGTGCTAATGGTCTTCATTCCCCATTGCAGGGGTTGGAACGGGGGATAATGATGCGGAGCCCTCATTATCAGCCCTTGCTTTGCTTGGGCCGATAAATTGGGCTTCTGGGCCATTATCTCCCATTCCACTACCTGGAACGGGGGAGAACGCCACATTATTCCCATTAGCATGACACAAAATGCTAATGGAAATGTTGGAAAATCTTATTGAGTCTATGTACTTTACTGAGAAATATAAAGTAGATGGAGTCTATAAGATTTATTTTTTTAGTTCTATTTTTAAACTGTGAAAGGTGGTTCCTAAAGGAACCTTCCTTTTGTTGTTGTTCGATGTATTTCTTTTTTGCAGGAGGGGTTAGAACATAAGGTGGGTAGGGAAATGAGGGAAGAGGCATCAAGCACTAATATGTAGGGGCAGGTAGACAGGAGAAGATGTTGCGCGTGTGTTACTTCTATGGTAGGGGCAACTTCTATGGTAGGGGCAGTGTTTCTCATGCTCCTTGATTACAGCTTGCAAAGCGCTTTGAAATTGCTTCCCCCTCCAGAGTGGTGTGTTGCAGTATATACAGTATATACAGAGGACTGTTGTATTCAAATGATATGGCTAAACAGCCTCTTTTATTGCTTGCAAGGTAGCTGCTGGGCCTCATTCCGACTCAGGTGTTAAGGGGTTTACGGCGCCGTAAACGGCGCCGGCACTTAACGCCTGATTACAAGGATCCCTTTGCGGGATGGCTGTTTAACGCCTGCTTTTTGCAGGCGTTAAAAGCCATGCCGCAAAGGGACCTTGGCGATAATTACGGCACTGTAAATTACGGTGCCGTAATTATCGCCTTTCCCCATTCCCATTATGCCCTATGGGGCAAAAATGGGAATGGGGAAGGGGCCATTGGTGAATGGGGAATTACCGCCCCACTCACCTTGAAATGGGGCGGTAATTCCGCCATCCACCATGGCGGAATTGCAACCTTAGCGGCATGGACCATGGTGCAAATAGCACCATGGTCCTCCGCCAAGGTTGTAATGAGGCACCTTGTGTCCCACAGAGGTAGGCTGTGTGTTTAAAGTATTGGTTGAGGAAGATGAGGTGGAGGAAGACAGCCTCCTACTTGCTAAGAAAGGAACAAACTTTCTGAGAGCATTGCAGTGGTTGGATTTGGGTTAGCGGTGTACAGAGGTGCTCCCGTAAGAGAACTGTAAAGGAATTCCAGGACTGAGTACAGTGCATTTCACTTTGGGAGCTTTAGCCTCTGGTGCATTCCCAACAGTGGTAAAGAACTGCCACACCCATGATTCTCTCTGGGTGCTAGAGGTAGGCGCTTCCTCTACCTCAAGTTCTTGGTCATATTCATTGTCTTTGGAAGTACTGCGCTTTTTTTGTTGTGTAGGTCCTCCAGCTGGTTGACGTGGTGGCTCTTTGGAGGAGGAATGGCAATAGCTGATGCCATTTCTAAGATAAATAGCATGTTTGCTAATATTCCAAGTAGGTGCTTTGTACTAGATTGTTAATGAATAATGAGAAGTTTAGGTGTAGGAGCTGAGCAAGGGTACATTTTGAGCTTGAAAGTTCAAAGATCGGTAGAAAATGCAGTTCCGAACTGTCCTCAAAGCACAGATCCATGTGCGAAGTGCGGACACGTTCGTGGACACGTCATGATGCCGCGGCGCGAGTTCATAGTCATGTGGCTCTCTCCAGAAGGTCCATGATGATGTCTGATGTTCGCGATTGTCAACGGATGCAAAAAGAGTGGACAAAGTTGCAAAAAATGTATAGAAGTGTTAAAAATGATGCTAGAAGGTGGGACATGGCAGAGTTTTAAGGTGAAACTTCGTAAATTGGACAAACATGTTGCTGTATTGGGGTACGTATGATATTAGTAAGCTCTAGCAAAATAGAATGCACTGGTAAAATCCCATGAAATTCACTGAAAAAACTTTATAAAAGGGACGTTATGGTTATGTTGCACTAATAAAAACCTATGAAATTCAATGAAGAAAGGTTGTTAAAGGGACATTATGGTTACAAGTAAAATCGAAAAACCTCAGAAATTCACCGCTTATGGTAAGCTAAGCAACCATACATAACTCGTGCCACCATTGTGCACTGCTAAGACTAACACCTAGCACATCAAAGATGACATCACAAATGTCATTGGTGACATCACTGATGACATCACATGTGAAATACATTTTGATGAAAAGTCCCTATAAGGGGTTTTGTTTAAAATGTTTGTAACACGATGCCAGGGGTGATTGGGAGACCTATCATGAACTACTTAATCTATTAAAGAATGTAGTGATCTAAACAACATTGTATTGGAGTGTTGCTGTTAATACAGGAACCTAATCATACATAGGCAATGGCCGCAGCAAGCACCATAGAAGTACATTTATAATCTTGTGATTTTGGATAGTACAATAATTAATGCTACCTTATCAGAGTTTTGAGAAATGTTAAACAGGTAATAACTAGCTAACAATTCAAGATTTACTACACACTTGTGCTAGTACAAACAATACATATGAAGACCCACAATGCATACACATCAGAGTCACATACAGGGAAACTAAAGTAATGAAGAAAGAAACTACGTCATCAGAAAATGTTAATAACATTAAAGTTAATCTTTGTAGACAAATGAATTGTTTATTTTATTTATTTTATTTATTTATTTGTTTCTATGGCGCCGCAGCCCGCAGTCATCAGGGCGCATCACAACTAGACAGGGACAGAACAGAAAGGAGGCAGGATGTCATGGTATCAGGACAGCTATAGTAGGTGTTATATTTCATCTCAGCAATTCCAAAGTGTGTGTTTGAGGCCTGCGTATTGACCCATGTATGTACATCATGACCTGAGACCAAACCCTAAGGAAAGTACTTTAAGAAAATATGACAAGTTTAACATCTAGATACATAGCACCTTTTGAAGTTTAATATTCTGACTGTCAGTGAACAAAACCACCTTGCCTAGATATGTCAATGAACAAAATCAAGTGGGCCAGATATTTGATGTCATCAGTGATGTCACAATGACATTTGTAAAGTCATCTTTGATGTCCTGGGTGTTAGTCTTAGCAGTGTATGGTCGTGGCACGAGTTATGATTGATCAGCTTACCATAACTGCGAATTTCTGAGGTGTTTTGCTATTACTTGTAACTATAACATCCCTTTAAAAATGTTTTTTCATAGAATTTCTGAGGTTTTTATTAGTGCAACTTAACCATAAAGTCCCTTTAACAAAGTTTTTTCAATGAAAATCATAGGTTTTTATTAGTGCAACTTAACCATAACGTCCCTTTAACAAAGTTTTTTATAGTGAGTATATATATATATATATATATATATATATATATATATATATATATATATATATATATATATATATCAGTCTTGGCGGTGAGGGAATGTCATCATGGTGCACAGCACTCCTCTGAGGATTCCTTTCAATACAGGTGCCAAGAGTCTATAAGTTCATTAAAATGTTTTAAGCTTTATTAGAAAAAATGTATTCTTTTCATAAAATCTTTCATCTTGCCCAAAATTATGAAAGCCAGCAGAGTGCAGGCAACTAACGCGTTTCGCCACTGTCATGTGGCTTGTTCACAGTAACTACGCCTTTCATTGTTCAACCTTAAAAACACCAAGTGAGTGCAAAGTAGTACACAGTGAATAGAGGACTATTACCCTACTGAATTGTTTTGGCCATTTCGCATGGGGCTATCGAATCGACATCTTTTACAACATCCCGATCTCTATGGTACATACTGCAACATGATTGGAAGCTCCATTTGAACTGTATGCATCTATTACATTTGTGATTTGATATTCCCAATACTAAGGGCCTGATTCACAGAACATTTTTCTATGGGTTTGCGCCATTATAAAACGCGTCTGTGAATCAGGCCCCTAATCTGTTCTGCACCATTTACCTTAATTTGTTTCGTGCCAGAAGTTCCTTGTTGCAACAACATTTTTGAAAAAAGTCAACTTGAACATCCATGTAGGAATCATTCTTATAGAGGAGCAGAGCCTTTAGACACGATTTACCATTACGGTATTTGACAATTAAAACGTTAGATGTGGGCTGCTTTGTAAATGTCTAGATGCATTGCATCTGCGAATATTATGTAATTTTTATCACCGGCATTCTACACCGTTATTAGGCATTTGTATTTGACGATTATCACGTCAGACGGGCCCAGATTTTTGTAATGCTGCCAAACCACTACGTTGCTTCTGCACCTTAGTAGTTAAGATAGAGTAAAAGCACTAGATCAAGTGCAAAGTGCACATCTAACAACAATGTATATAAGGCATCAACATTATCCTACATCTGACAATTCTTGACATTGGGTGTATACCACTGTCAGCCGACATAAAGTGCAAGTGCAATTGGACAGTGTAATTACGTCCCGTAATCAACATCACTTGAACAGAGTTCATATTGAAAATATACAATGCATTTTGAAACGTCAAATAGGACTACCTCTTGTCCAAGAGGGCTGATTGGTGTCAGAAAATACTTGATAGTTTTTGTCAGAAGACTCAGCTTCACCCATATCGCATCAGGGAAAAGATAGAATCTCAAGGTCTAATTGAGGTACCAGTACCTCCACTTCTGGAAGTACAAGATCAAGGGATAAAACCTTTTTCATTCACTAGAATGACAAAAGAGGAGGTACTGGCAATCATCGAAGGACTTAAACCCACTTCATTTAAGGGGGATATTTTCCCCACTACACTTTTTAAAGAATTTGCTACTACTCTTACACCGTGGTTTACAGAACACATTAATCGTTCATTTGATGATGCAATTGTTCCTATTAGCAAAATATTGGATAAGATAGCCTATATGCAGCCACAAAACTTTGTTGAAACTAACAATATCTTGGGTAAGCAGCAGTCCGGTTTCAGAACTAATCATGGAACCGAGACAGCCCTCTTAGATTTGAAGGCCAGCATAACTGAAATCATTGAGGAAGGACATTCTGCTCTTCTTCTCTTGTTGGACCTTTCCTCTGCGTTCGACTTGGTCGATCATAATCTTTTGGCAGAGAGACTTCCGAAAATTGGCCTCTGCTCCCCAGAAGCAGTCCTATGGCTTAAATCATTTCTCCGCCCTAGGAGTGCCTGCGTTGCTAAAGGACCCTCTAAGTCTATGAAAGTTCCCGTTACATGTGGTGTCCCTCAGTGATCATGCTTGTCTCCCTTACTCTTAAACATATATATTAAATGTCTATGTGACTTGTTAAATTCTATGGGCATAAAATGTGCCAACTATGCCGATGACACCCAGATAGTTGTTAAACTGTATGGGGTCTATAAAGATGACTTAGCTGCTATAAATAAGATCTATCAGGCGATCCAGAAGTGGATGGCTCTTAACTCCCTTGCCCTTAATGATTAAAAACAACAGAGTTGCTGCTCATCAGTACACCTCATAGGATAAAAAAACTGGAACCATGCTATAAGCCTTTGTAATAGGCGACAATAGCATCCCTGTATCTGATTATGTGAAGACTTTGGGAGTGTTTTACGATGCCCATCTAACATTTCAGAAACATGTGTCCTATCTTAAATCGTCATGTAGCTTCTTTACTCACCTTTTATGGAAAATACGTCCCTATCTGTCAGAAGCTAACAGAGCGTATATTGCAGCGGCAATAGTTAATACCAAACTAGACTACTGCAAGAGCCTCCTAATAGGTACCTCTAAAGGGAACATCAGAAGTCTTCAAACCATACAAAATGGAGCTGTTCGAGCTGTTTGTGGACTGAGCCGCCAATCCCACATCACCGAACATCGTGAAAAACTACATTGGCTCTCTATTGAGCAACGGCTGAAATTTAAAGGGCTAGTAATAGTCTTCAAATGTCTCTCAGGTAAAGCCCCAGAATACTTCAAATCGAGGATCAAAATAGCCACCCCAAAGCGCATATTGCTCTCCAATAGTCTGATGCTACTGGCTCAACCACGCACTTCCTTGAAGAAACTAGGTGAAGCAAGCTTTGATGCCTGGGCTCCAAAAAGCTGGAATATGATTCTGCTATATCTTAAACAATGTACAACACTACAACAGTTTAGAAAATGCCTTAAGACTTTTCTCTTTGATGCCTAAAGTCACTCACTGGCAAATGATAAATCAGCTATTCTTTTAAGGACTCTGCTAGTCGCTGTTTTAAGTGACGTTTCCCTCCCCACTCAGCCTATTTGTTATTCCTGCTGTTTGTCTTTGTGAGCACCCAGAGGCCTTTGGGTGAGTGTGTGCTTTATAAAAATTCATTTAGTTAGTTAGTTAGGTTCACTATATTTGGCAGTCGAAACAAAATTTTGTGTGCATTATATTGCATCTGTACAAGTTTGACCCCAGCTGTATCCCACAATTTAACACCATCAAATGCAAATCCATTAACGCAATATAATTACCACACTGCATTCACAACCCGTCAACTTCCAATGGTATACACCCCCCTATCTATTGTTTACACCCATAATATGGTGACACTGTTGTTTCTCTATAACACTTACTTCATAATAGAAATACACAGGTAGTTCATTTCAGCACAGCAGAATTTGGCTTTCAACTGGGTAAATAGTAAACGTAGAAAGAGTGAAAAGACCCATAGCTAAATCCAAGACCAAAAATCCATAAAAACCATAAAAGTGAGGTACCATGTATGGGAAGCATCTGCCAAGAAAATCAATAATATAGCAGCCACACATTATGTCAAATGCCTAAACCCATTGGCAACAGTTTCAAAAACAGAGAACTGATTTCTTTGAGAAGTATGTGTAGATGTCTGTAATTGTACATTTCTTGCCACTCATGTTCCGTCCAACAATTAGGTAATTCATGTTTTCAGCAATGTCTAAATTAATAAGTCTACCAAATAGATGTATAACAGTCGAACTACACATGCAGGCGGATGATTCCTTCCATTAAGTGGACAGATTTTATGGATTAATTATACTCGCAATAATTTGAAGAGTTGCTCATCTATGTATTGGCCACTTGGATTCTTGGTTTTGAAATCTATAATGTATCTAGTATCTTCCAGTCATAACTGATATTCGCTGTCTCCTCCTCCTGGCCCCACATCTACTTAATGTATGCAAAAGAAGGTCAGTTCTTTTGGATCTCCTCCATGGAATTTTGAGAAATGTTTGGCCATAGGATAGGCACTTTACTTATTTCTGATTGCTCTGACGTGTTGCAGGTTTCGTATTTTTTGTTTACATTTGGTGCTTCCCACATACCATTTAGAGCAAGGACATGTCAAGACATATAATAGGAGTTCTGAGTCACATGTGATTTTCCCTTTGATGTATATAGGGTAGCCCAGCACGGGATGATTGTACATATTGCAATTCCGGGCATATTTACATATTTTGCATCGAGTGCATTTAAAGAAACCTTCTCCATTTCTGGTCAACCAGTTGTTGTTCTCCCCTAGGTTGTCGGGTTTCATGAAGCTGTTCACCAAGGAGTCCTTGATAGATTTGCTTCTCTGGAAAGTAATGTCAGGGTTTTCATTTAATATTGCCCCGAGATCTTTATCTGCTTTAAGAAATTTCCAATATTTGTTAAGTATTCGTCTCACTGGTTGCGCATGGCTTCCAAAAGTGAGTATTAATGTTATTGCATTATCGTCCATATTACCCATAGTGTCGGAAACCTGTTTGGTTAGCAGTTTGTGTCAATTCAGGCTCAAGCTTTGAGATAGGATCTTTCCACTACTTTTTGGGGATATTGTTGTTTGAAAAATCCCTGTGCAGTGATTTTACTGGCTGCATCAAAATCTTCAATATTAGTGCAGTTCCTGTGAATTCTAATAAATTCACCATATGGTATACTCCATATAAGGTTTTGTGGATGTCCTCTTCTGGCATGTAGTGGGTTTCCGATAGAGCTCATACATAACCTGCTGGTCAATTATTTTCACCTTGACATCCAAAAACACTACGGAATGGATTCTATGTTGTTCTGTAAATTTTGGATTGCATTTATTGGTATTCAAGTGCTTGACCAAATCTAGCCAGAGCCTTTCCAGATAATAAAAAGATCATTGATATACCGTAACCAAAGCATTATGTTTTCGGTATATGCCTCATTTTCATCTGCCCACACTGTGAATTTCTCCCAGTACCCCATGGTGAAGTTTGCATATGGGGGTGCACATGTTGTGCTCATAGCAGTCCCCTGGGTCTGCCGGAAGAATTAATTGTTAAACAGAAAGGTGTTATTTTTGAGGCATAGGTCGATCACTTGTATGTGGCAGATAATTTAATGACCTCGTTTTGAGGAAAAATTCACGAGCTTTCATCCCGAAGTTATGTTGTATTGAGGTATATAACGATACCACATCCATGGTTGCCAGGATGTATGTAGGTTCCCATGGGAGATCATCTATTTCTGACAGGAAATCAGTAGTATCCCTCAAATATGAAGGTAGTAATGAGACAAATGTGAACAACACCTCATCTACAAAAGTGGACATGTTATCCAAGAGAGACCAAGAGAGTGTTACATTGGGCCTTCCCTGGGGTCTAGTGGGATTCTTATGAATTTTGGGGAGGAATTATATAGTGGGTATTGTTGAATATTTAGTGTAGAAAAACTTCACCATATCATCATCAAGAATGCCTAATTCCTCCCATTCAGTCAGGATATTTCATACTTTGGCTTCAAATTCCTTTAGGGGATTCGTACTCAACTCTCGTAACATTTTGTGTCATTTAATTGTTTGTAAGCTTCTCTTATGTAGTCATGTTTATTCATCATAACGATGTTGGAGCCTTTATCAGCCGGCTTGATGATACAGTTAGGAAACTGGCTTAACTATGTGAGCACTTTCTTATGTTTCCTAGACAGATTGTCTTTATATTGAAATCTGCTAGTTCTTCTCATGCTCTTTAAATCATCAATAAATGCATTTTGAAAAGCTTCAATGTGACTGCCAGGAATACCCATAGGATTGAACTTGGATTTACATTTCAATTTACCAGTAGAAGGCCAAATAGTGCTTATTCCTCACTCATCCAAGTTGACAGAATCGTCACTTGTTTGATTTTCACCTCCTTTTCCCAAATTTACTAGGGTAGAGAGGGTACTGAGTTCCGCAATGGCTATATCCGTTCTGCCTTCTTGTGCTGGATTAGATGGCTTCCTATATGCATTTCTTGCAAATAATTTTTCAGAAGCAGTTTACGCATAAAGCTATCTAAATCAAGCCGAGTTTGTACGTAATCAAACCTGGCCATTGGACAGAAATTCAATCCCAAATTCAATACTTTAATTTGTTCATCCATCAATACATGGTCGGACAGGTTGATGACATGCTGTTTGGTCATTTCTTCTGTCACAGTATTGCTTATTTGCCAGACCACAGAGATCTCACTGGGGGCTGTTGGCTTTACTTGCCGCCTCTCTGCCCCCTCCTCCTGTTTTTCTTCCTCCTCTCCACATCCTCTTGTATTGGAATTGTTTCCCCGTTTTTTTTGTTTTCTCTTCCGTCTTCGCAAAGTAGCCTCATTTCCTCTAAACAATTCAAGCGTATAGATGGTTCTTGATTTTCACTTTCTGTGACATCTAATTCCAAAGTGGAAGCAGTAGGATCAATGATGTTCTCATTTTGGATTGTATATGCGACTGACACCATTGGCGTAACAGGGGCCCCCGCACCCCACGTGGTGCGGGGAGCCCTGCCAGCACATGTCCTAGGAGGGGGCCCCACTTGGAAAAAAAATATTTTTTTTTCTCAACTATAAAAAAAAGTTTCGTTTTGAATTCACTCTGCATTAATAAAGAAATTATTTCTGTAACAGAAATCATTTCTTTATGAAGGCAGAGTGACTACAAAAAGAAACTTTCTTTTTGAAGGCTGAGGGCTCCCCAACCCATGGCATGGAAGACCCTAGGCTGGAGGGCTCCATGTCATGGGGTGGAGGGGATCCCTATGACTTCAAAAAATAAATAGTTTATTTTTTAAGTCACTCTGCCTTCATAAAGAAATTATTTCCGTTATGGTTTGGTCCTTAACTGAATCATTCTTAATGAAGTTAGAGTGACTTCAAAAAGAAACAATGGGGCTCATTCTGACCATTTGAAAGATAGACCCTTTGTTGCCAAAGGTTGACACTTTCCTGCACTCCTATGGGATCTACTAGGCCCTCATATGTCGTTCTACGGTCAAAATTTGACCAGTCCTAACATTAATTGGTATCCCAGTAAGTGTGATTTAAATTGTTTCAATGGTAATACATTCTTTCAAAATATATTCGTCATACTTAAAGTATGTCTATTACTGCCTAAATTGTAACAAATCTCAATATTAACAGGCATACATTTCAAAAATTGGGTAGTGCGCAAATTTAATTACAGAAATCAAATTGAACATCAATTGCATGTCCTTATTAGTTCATTCAATCAATATATGCATTAAATGATACAGTAAAACAATAGTTCAAATTACGAATAACAATTATACAACATAAACATAAGATTCAAGTTCAGCTTGTCTTATACATGTGTGATATTCAATTCAAAGACTGACATCAGGTAAATTATAGAGTTGTAGTTAACAATTCACAGTCTATAGGTGCCCCATTATCTCCATGGGGTTCTTAGTAGAATTGTACCTAATATATGCATTATACAAAGTAGTCCTTAAATTTGATTTTTTCAAAATCCAGAAAATACTTTGGACGATGTCTAATGCCAACTCACATTCCGACAATGACAGCCCGGAAACAACGGTGCTGGTAATCTTACCAGCACCGTTGTTTCCGGACTGGCATATTACAGGTCTACCTGCTGGGGCCACTGTACCCGACAGGTCTGACACTACGGGGCACAGCAGCCATGGTAGGCAGACCCATCACCAAAGCACCGGCACGGCTTCTGTGTCCCCCACAGGAATGGGGATTACCGAATTTACCGGCACCTGAATTCCCAGCCGCTGGACTTGGAAGAGCCCGGTGGCACCGGAAAGTCAGACGCCGTTATTTTTTTACGGGTGTGGCGGCAACCCGTCAGTAGCACCAGCACGGTTACCGCCGGACCTGTAATGAGCCCCAATTTCTTTTTGAAATAATAGGGCTCCCCTCAACCCCATGACGTGTGCATGTGTGAGTGTATGGTGAAAGGGTGCACACAAATGTATGGGTCGCTGGGTGAGCGTGTGTGCGTGTACGGTGAAAGGGTTCACACTTAAATGTATGGGTGGCTGCCTCAGTGTGCCTTTATGGTGAAATGATGCACACTTAAATGTAAGAATGGTTGCCGAAGTGTGCCTGTATGGTGAAAGGGTGCACACTTAAATCTATGGATGGCTGCCTGGGTGTGACTGTATGGTGAAAGAGCACACACTTAAATGTATGGATGGCTGAGTGTGTATATGGTCAATGCTGTGTGTGCTGGTGTACAGGGGAACAACAAAACCTACATTTCGGGGGGCTAACCCTTCAAATGTTGGGAGAGGCGCTAACTTCATGGGTGGTGGGGAGGGGCAAAATTATTTGTGTGGGGGCTAACTTCTTTACACGTTTTAATGAAACTATTCTAGTGCTGCTTCAATGTTACAAGCAGTTAACTCTCTCCTTTAAGTCCCCTATTCCCTCTCTACCCTTCCTATCACTCCCCTGGTATGCAAGTACTAGACCCACATCGCGATTTCAATTGCCTAAAAAATGTGGCATTTGAATACAGGTATTAGCAGTGAAATGCTTTACGTTGGTAATTGCTGGGCTTTTATTAACAGCAAAACCCAGGTACCATTTAACATCTGTGTCCTATTCTGTCCGGCAACTGCTCTAAAGGTCAGCCAGGTCGAGTCAACATAGCCCAAAATGTCAGGGAGGGCAGTGCTGAAGCCCAGTCAACTCAATGGTGTTGCACCACTACTTGTGTATAATGCCTTGATTACTCCTAGCCCTATTCTTCCTCGTCCCAGTACTTATGTATGAGGCAATATTTGTGTACTCTGCCTCATAAACAAGTACTGGAATGAGGTAAGGTACATGGAGGTAATGCCTGACTTAGCTACCTGTAATATTCATTACTTCTAGTCCCACTGTTCCTCATCCCAGTACTTACCTATGAGGCAAGCAGCCTCATACATAAGCTCTGGGACCAGGAAGAGGGACGTGGAGGTAATTCTTGACCAAAGAGCTGATTTTGGAGGTTGGGGCAGGGGGTGGGAGGGAGAGGGGATGTGTGGGGGGCGGGATTGTGCGATAAATCATAATGGTAATCCATGTCCAAGCTAAGCAGACATGATATGTGTTATTAGTGGCTAAAGAGGAATTTTGGTGCAGCCAGTCTATTCAATCCTCAGTTTGGTATGACTTTCTTTTAACTGGGATATTCTGATAAAGCAGTCCTGATAAGTGTAATTACCTGGCTATATTGGCATTTGGCTGCCAGTCCAGCCATTTCTTACTGCAGCATTGTATATTTTTCTGGGCATCTGTGATAGAATGATATGATAAAAGTCATTTATGATGCGCCTGTACACACGTGTTTCTATGCGCGACAAGACAAGGGAGGGAAGATAGAGGGAGGACAAGACAAACAATCTCACTAGGCCTTGTGTCATTGTGAGAACGAGAGGTGCAAGAGGAAAGGGAGGGGGGAAGTGCAAGGGAGAGGGGAGCGGAAAACAGGGCTGCAATGCTTTGAGTAAGTGCAGTCAGGGCAGTGCGGCTATGGGTAGCGCAAGGCCAACAAGGGACTGCAGGGTTACAGTTACAGCCCGTAAGTGCATGGTAGGCATGGAGACAGTGCAAGGGTGACCGATCAAGAAAGAGCCTGGATTCAGAGAGACTCTGAGGTTATCCAGGCAACCGGTCGGTACAGCAGAAAGGTAGGTCAGCAGGGGAGGGAGAGAGAGAAAGCAGAGGAGAAAAGGAAAGTTTTGAGCTGCTTCCGAAACTTCAAATGGTCCGTCTCAAGTTTGAAGGGGCAGCAAGGCCATTCCAGAGGGAGGCAGCAGCAGAGGAGAGAGATCTAACCCCCCACTCTCTGCCTAGAAAAGCGTCTAACCCTTAGAGAGTTGGAGGTGGCTGAGCGAAGGGCTCGAGAAGGAAGGTATTTTGGAGGAGAGCATTGGATGTAGTGCGAGGCCCCAGCCCTAGAAAGCCTTGGGGACAATGCAAAGGGTCTTGAACTTGATCCTTGCTGCCATCGGGAGCCAGTGGAGAGATTTCAGGGCTGGAGAGATACGATCCCTCGGCTTGAGGCCAAGGATAGGTCTTGCAGTCCTGTTCTGGATTAGTTGCAGATGATGGAGAGTAGAGGAAGGCAGAATGAGAAAGAGGTTATTGCAGTAGTCCAGCCTAGAGAGAACCAGGGCTCTGGAGACAGTGAGCTTCTGGTCGAAAGTGAGAAAGGGAAGTGTCCCTTTGAGGAGGAGGAACTGGTAGTGGAAGTTCTTGGTGACATCCGAGATGTCAGGAGAGAAAGAGAGAGTGGCATAGAAGATTACATCAATGTTTTTTGCCTCGCCGGAAGTTGAAGGAAGAGGGCCCAAGGTGGACGGCCAGAGTGAGAGAGGGAAAGCTGGTGCCTGGGTCCCAATGAGAAGGATCTCTGTCTTACTGGCATTAAGAGAGAGATCGTTGGAGGCACACCAATCCTGGATCACGGATAGACAGTCAGGAATGAGCAAGACTGAAAGTTAGAGGAGAAGGTAGAGATCAGGTGGGCCAAAGGGGCCAAGTAGAGGTTGAAAAACCAGGGTGAGAGTATAGAACCCTGGGGAACACCACAGGTAGAGAGAAGAAGCAGAGAGATTGGGACCAGGTTGGACCTGGAGGGGGGGCCGTCCAAGAGGAAGAAGGTCAGTCACTCCAGGGCCTGATCCGGGATGCCCAGGTTCTCACAGAGTCGATTGATCAGGATGGTGTTGTTGACTGTGTCGAAACTAGAGGAAAGAAGGAGGGTGAGGACAGAAGGAATGCTGGAATCAAGGTTAGAGAGCAGATCATCATGGGTCTTCAGAAGAGCAGTTTCCATTCCTCTGGCAGCTCTGAAGCCAGACTGATGGTCATGGAGACAACCAACAGATTCAGTGTGGAGAGTAAGCTGGGAGATGGCAAGCTTTTGCAAGAGTTTGCCCAAGAAAGGGATGATGGAGATTGGGCAATAGTTTGCTGGGCAGGTAGGATCAGCAGACGGCTTCTTGAGGAGTGTGTGCACAAGGGAGTGCTTAAGGGGAGAGGGGAACGTTCCAGTGGCTAAAGAGTGATTACAAAAATCAGCCAAGGCTGGAGCGAGGGTGTCAATCTGGCCCTTGATGGTTCTGGAGGCGCAGGGGAGCACATGTTTGGACGACGCTTTCATAGATCAGACTTGTCTAGAAACCTTGTCACGTGTCGTCAGCGAGAGGGAGAGGAAGAGGAGATAGAGGATAGGATGTCCTGAGATTTAGCGGAGAAGTGAGAGGCCAGATCCGTACACAGGGCCTTTGAGGGAACAGGAGAGGTAGAGAACGCAACAGGATTGACCAGTAACTTGCAGATTTTAAAGAGTTTGGCCGTATTGGTAGAGGCCACAGAGATGCAGGATTTAATGTGTGCTCTCTTCTTGATGAGTGTTATTGCTTTGACTGGCATTTTGGTGCAACCAATCTAGCTATGTCTAAATGTGGCCTGGCATGCTTTACTGTAATGTCATTACGTGTCTTCACTGGTCTACATTGTGCAGCCAGTTGGACATGTTTTCATTATGGCATGGCATTTTTAATAGCAAAGCATTAATGTTTCTGTGCACTGTTGGTGACTTACATGTATTGGATTGGTGTTACCCTACAAAACAATTGCAAACACTGTGGCTTCATAGCCAATTTTTCGCAGAAAGTGTGCTGTATATTGCATTAAAATACATGTTTATATCTTTCTCCTAGTGCAGTGTGCGGCATACCCCTTCAGCAGCACGTTCGTGTATATTGCGCAAGCGTGACAATCTAGGCCGGCCCAGAGTGTGGCGCGACCCGTGATTTGTTGCCGAGTTTGGGGGGGGGGGGGCCCTCAGCATGGCTCGCAGGGGGGGGGCGCACATTTTGTGTTACGCCACTGACTGACAAAAGTTGTTCCTTTTTGCCTCATTTGGTCAAAATTACATGCAAAGATATAAATACACATGGCCATTTTCATAATCCTCTCTGTCACATAAAAATCTGCATTGTTTCCTAAGCTTGATTTCATCTTCATATATTTTTAGACTTTCTTCCATGCTTGCTTTCTGTTTTTTGCCTTCATCACTTTCTTTGACGAGTGTTATTTTTTCTTCTGTCTCAGTCATTTGTGTTAAGATCTTGTTCACTGCCGACATACTTGATAAGTAGTTTTAAGAAGGTGTTTGAACAGCAATCTGTGGCATCACCCCACTCTCGTAACATGATGGGGTCCTGTTCTTCAAAAGACGGTATAAGCATTCTTAACCCTCTAGGGATTCTTTCTACATCTATATAGTTTTGTAGGGAATGTTCTTCCCACCATTTACTGATTTATTTTTTTCATAGTGTTTCTATTTCCTTGAGGAGAGCAACCTCACTGTAGTCTTTTGCTTTTATTGTGTGTTTAATGTCTTTATTTCTTCCACACAATAGGGCTTCATTAAAAAGGGTGTTGGCCTGTTCCTTTCTTGCTGCTTCTCGCCTAGCTTGGGAAGACATGCCAATATGCAAAAAATCCTATGGACTACTGGCTAAATACTTATATAACATTAGTGATGTGTTCAAATATATTACTTTTCCGTGTAGTTGGGTCTTTCCTGTACGATGCAGCTTTCCGAGTCTAGATTAGTCAGCGGCTTGGTGGCTGGGTTGCCAGAGCTGTTGAAGTCACTGAAAAAGATGGAATACTGATGGGGTCCACTGTGATGCGGTTGAGGTTGCTATGATGCAGTGTCCATGATGTTAGTGGTGAGTGCTGTAGGGTTGTGATGAGTGGTGATGGTAGGGATGGGCTGTAGGAAGAGAGGGGTGAAACACATATTCGAGGGAAATTACCTGATGTTAGAGGAGCAGGGGTTCTTGTCCTGTCTTTCTGGTCCAAACTGGAATTGCCCTTTTCTTCCTCTGCCCTTCACTTCAGATAACCAGGGTGAGAGACACCCTTGATCTAAGAGTTAATAATGGAAAGGAAGGGACGGGTCCAAGCAGGTGTGCAGGACTTACAGCATGTGACCAAGATCCACTTGCACCTACTGAGCAACTACAAAGGAAAAGAGTCTGGAGGGCTGCTTTAGTCGGGGGAATGGTGGCAAAGCAGTGTTTGACAAGAGGTTTGTGCTTAAGATATGTGACAAAAATTCACTTGCACCTCATATGCCTGTTCCTATGACATACCACTTTATTTGTCCTATTGGAATTCATTTTAAGCCCTAATTCCTTTCAGGCATTAAGAAATATGCTCAGTTTTTTTCTAAGTCCAATTGCAGTTCTTGAAATCAGGATCACATCATCACCAAATTGTAAGTTAGCAGACAGGTTACCATCCAGTTTAGGGGCATCTGCTATGAGCAGAAGAGCAAGGGCATGATAACGCATCCCGGCCTCATCCCTAGGTGGACGGACAGGTACAGAGTATGTTCTCCACCCAGGCCACACCTGAATAATGCGCAGGAGTTTGCGTACAAGGCTTTAATTACTACCCGAATGTTATTAGGGATACATTAAGATTTTAATGCAGTCCATAATATTGGGCAATACACACAATCAAAAACGGTGCTGAAATCTACAAATTACTGTGGCTATCTTTCCTACAATCACATTTTTCTCTATTGGCAACAATAACCTAAATGCAAGAATCTATGAGGGAGATGGGTTTATAACTAATAGGATCATCCTGTCTCCCCTTCTTGAATATAGGGATTATTTAAGCAGCTAAGCAGGTGTCCAGAATAATGCCATTAGCCATTAGTTTTGATCCTGTCAAATCGTTTTTATCAGTAACGGGACCTAAAACTTAGGCTCATTTAAAAAAAACATCTATTGGGAGGCTGTCTAAGCAGGTGCTTTCCCTGCTTTTTGACAAAGTAATAGATGTTTTTCCTCATCCGATGTGAAGATTAGTGCATCATACGTTTTGGGATACACTTCATGTATGGAAGGAGTGTTGCACTACCAGAGGGAAGTTCTTTTGTATGACTTTACTGATAACTGCATGCTTAAGTCATTGATTTATTGTTATTGGAGGGTCCAACTTTACCTTCACTCTCATTTCTGACATTAATTTTGTCATCTCCTCCTTGAATAAATCCATGTGAGAGCCCATAGATGCTAGGCACTTCTCGAATTTAGTGTCAGGTTTACCAAGCTGAGAGTAGGGCGGAGACTAACATGAGGTTTGCGTGGTAGCCCAACCGACCTCCGTCCCTCACCGTGGAATCCCTAGCGAAATACTGGGAGATTCTGGAGTGATAGACCAAGGCTGGAGGAAAGGTCAGCAACCTAAACACAAGCCCCCAGGCTGAACAGAGAAACAGACAGGTATCCGTATAGAGACATAAACTGCATATATCAGAGAACAATACACAATGAAATACAGCACTGTACTCCTACCTAGGACAAACAAGGAACCAGGTGAAAACCTAGTTCCCCCCTAAGCACTGAGTCCATAGATCAGGAGACTGGTACGGACTGCGTGAGGCGCAAGAAAAGAGAAGATAAATAACGCAAGGTGGGTATCCATCCGGCTCGAAGACAAGACTTAGATGGGAAGGAAAACAATGAGAGAAACAAGGAAGTCCTCTACAATCGGCGACAATGTGGTATAAATCTAGAAGAAATGAGAGAACAGGCAAAGTGAAATCACGTTACAGGCAGGAGTAATACCAAAACAGAGTCCAAAAGGCAGTCCAGTAAACAGGCAGAATCATAGCCTGAGAAATCCAATGAAATCAAGTCCAGTAAGCAGGCAGAGTAATAGCATGAGAAATCCAATAAAATCAAGAAGTAGGGAGAAAGGGGAGAAGGGGAGAATTCTGCAGCATTGGATCTTTCATAGATTCCCATGCTATGAACAATTCCCCATCGTCAGCCTGGGAATCCTCGGTTAACCTTTTGAAATAGTAAATAAAGAAAAGCTTTGGGTGTTTATTTTGTATCCCATTGCCTTTCTTTTGGGTGCTTGTTGTCCCCACCAATGGGACATCGAGTATGTAGCTCCTCCCAGAGGTGTAGACAGGGTAGGCCCACCCAAAATCTTTAAATGCCCACTCAGCAGATGTTAATGTCACTGTGGTGGGCCCAACTACATTATCTTCAGGCCCCACTTGTTAGGCAATCCTGGGTATGCCTCTGGCTCCTCCCCTGCAACCTCCCTTCAGATTCTAACCGCATGTCATCCTGGAAGGAGTCCTCGTGCGGGGGGGGGTGGCAGTGAATATGGAAGGAAGGAAGTCCCTCTTTAGATCCCACTTTAACTGTGGCCTAAAAAACTTTTTGAGGAAGACAGGCATGAAGAATATATGTATTGCCTTCTCCCACACCACTCTGCTGAAGAGTGTGAAATATGTAAAACCTTCTGTTCTAAACTGCTGAAAGAAAGAAAGAAAGTGATGCCTGGTATGCTGGCTGAATGAAGGACATCACCCCCTTCAGAGGCAGAGTCCTCAAGAGAAATGGCAGTCCCAAGATGCCCAGAAAAAAGGAATCTGTGTCAAAAAGGGCAAAATCTGAAGAAGACCAGCAAAACAGCCTAAATTAGTAATAAACCAATCACTGTCAAGCCAGGCCTCATTTTCATCAATAGAGGAGGCAGTGGTACAGCCAACGTCCTCGTCGGCGACTCCGAAAGTTTGAAAATCATCATGCATCGTCAATGTTCAACCATGGGAAGGCTCTTGCAACCGCCTCCTTCATTAAGATTGCCACGCCTCCCGCTGTCATGCGATCCCCCGCATGGAGATTGAGGCGGTGGTTCCGATGGAGTGGACATTAGAGAATACACAGGCTTTTTCTCTTTCTCTGCTAACGGTCTAGTCTTTGCACGTTTCTCTACGTTGTGACGTAGCCATTGCCGGAAGACTTACTCTGCGTCTTCCTGGCAAACGGCGCATTGCAACTGTGTGTTTTCTCGCTCTTGGTTGCTGTACGCGGTGTTATGTTTTTTTACTGATCTCCCTGCTCATTACGACCCCTGTCGTTTCCCATTTTCCCTGCCTCCACTATTTCCTCCATTTTTCCCCTTCCTCGCTCATTTCCTCTCCGCTTGTTTCCCGGCTACGGCTCTCTGGGTCCCTTCCGGACTCCGCTGCTTTCCGCGATCCTCCTTCATTGGACCACAAGCTCCCGGCGCTTCCTGGATTACGACTTCACCTCCGCTGTCTACTACTTGGACCATCAAGAGGGGGTTTTTGTACGCCTTTGGCTTTTTCCCCTACTTTCACCCGCCTGCGGTGACGGGCCGCAGAGGCCGCTGTTCACTAGCGACCGCTGTGGTTTCCCACCGCGGTTGGGATACCGCCTCCGCTGGCTACCATTATCGTGAGGCTCAGCAATACTCTACAGACTCAAGCTCATCAGGTGAGGAGTCAGAGGAGGGAAGTGGGACTGACGAGTTTGAAATTCAAATTGTTAATACGGAATCTGACAGCTTGCAACGCCCAATGGCTACTCCCGAACAGATCCAGGAACTAGTTGGGGCCATACAAAAGCTTTCTCAAGACGTCCAAACGTTGTAAACAGAGAATCAAGCTCTACAACTTGTCTCTCAAGAAATTCAGAATCTACAGGCTGAGAACGTAGTGCTCAAACAATTGATGACCACTAGAGAAAATCCACAGATACCTGAATTGCCCACGATGCCTTTATCATCTGGCAAGTTTGACGGGTCCAAAAGGAAGGTCAGTGAATTCCTTGATTCCTGTAAACTGTATTTCACATACAGGCCCCTTCTCTTTGCCACAAGTAAGGCTAGAGTAGGGTTTATGGTGTCAAACATGGTGGGTAACACTTTGTTGTGGGTTACTCCACTAGCCATAAGTGATGCACCCGCTCTTCAGGATTAAGAAGATTTCTGCACCCTTATCAAACAGATCTTTGAACGTCCAGAAATCTCGTTTACAGCTTGTGAGGAGATTCTTGATGCACACCAGGGTTCTATGGATGTTTTGACTTACATATCTCATTTCAAGACGTTGGCTGCCTTGGCTGACTGGCCAGAGAAGGCTCAATACGCAATTTTCAGAAGAGGTCTGAAAGAAGAAATCAAAGATGAGCTTGCTCGTATGTCAAGGCCCCCAACCCTCTCAGAATTGTTCTCCGCGGTTCTCCAGGTTGAATACCGTTTGTCGGAAAGAAAGAATGAAAGACGAAAATACAAATCTCGGCCATTTCTCAAGGGTATCCAACCCAATGTCCTTCCCTCCTCCTCTACTCACCCCAAAGAGGAGCCGATGCAGATCGGAATCACCCGAGGACCTCTCACCAGCGAAGAAAGACGTCGCCGTCGAGAGAGAGGACTATGTGCATATTGCACATCCGACAAACACTTGATTACAAACTGTGAAGAATTAGCAGTATGCAAGTCGGGAAACGAACATCCTCGGAGTTGAGAGGGACCAACTTCCGAGGTTTTCAAACAACCACTCGTCCCTACGTTTCACTTGCAATATCCTCACCTACCCAAGACAAGGCTGAAGATTCTCGTCTCATGGTGATAGGCATTAAACTGCTCATTCAAGGGAGATGGGAGAAAGTTTTGGCTCTAATCGATTGCGGTGCAGCCGGCAATTTTATGGATGTCCATTGGGCCACCGACAAAGGGATCACACGCCTGGAGAAGCCTGAAAATCAGAAGCTGGAAGGGGTTGATGGTACTCCTTTATCTTCTGGGCTCACTACACACTCTACTGGGGCATTACACCTCCAGATCTTTCAACATACGGAGACAATTACCTTTGACATTATCCGGGCCACCCATTTTACGATTATTCTGGGAATAACCTGGCTTCGCCGTCACAACCCCAGAATAGATTGGACCAACAACCATCTTGCTTTTGAGTCAAAGTATTGCCAAAAGCATTGTGGTTTACCTACAGGTACAGTGAATATACAAACTACCAACTCAACCGCATCAATGTCCGTTGGGATTCATGCCCTACCAACAGAATATCATCGTTATCAGCAGGTGTTTCAAGAACAACCCACATTGGATCTTCCACCTCATCGACCAGAAGACTGCCCATTGACCTGGTCCCCGGAGCCCTGGTACCATTTGGGCGCATGTTCTCTCTCTCCAATACTGAAAAGAAAGCACTTCAAGTTTATTTGGAAAATCATCTACAGAATGGTCTCAACAAGGTCACCATACGAGACAGGTATCCAATGCCTCTTATTTCTGACATTTTGGAGGTAGTGCAAGGAGCCAAAATCTTTACCAAACTGGATTTGCGAAGTGCGTATCATCTCCTCAGAGTTTGTGAGGGAGATGAGTGGAAGACCGCATTTCGCAGTCCATTCAGTTTGTATGAATACCGGGTCATGCCCTTTGGATTAGTCAACGCACCAGCCATCTTCCAAAGGTTCATGGACCGCTTATTCTCGGACATGATGTTTGTTTCAGTGGTAATATATTTGGATGATATCCTTATCTTCTCCAAAGATCCTGATCAACACATTACCCATGTCTCTGATGTGTTGAGCCGTTTGCAAGATCATCATCTAAAGGCAAAGCTGGAAAAATGCGTTTTTGGAGTGAACACCATACCCTATTTAGGATATAACCTCTCCAGTGAAGGGGTAGCTATGTATGACCGGAAAGTAACCGCAATCCTGAAATGGCCATCACCGAACTCTGTGAAAGAAGTCCAAAGATTCTTAGGATTGGCAAATTACTACCGTCGCTTTATTCAGAACTTCTCCGAAGTGGTACTTCCCCTTACTTCACTCCTAAAGAGGAGCTCATCTCCATTTCTATGGTCGGTTACGGCAGAAGACAGTTTCACATTTCTAAAGACTCTCTTCTGTTCGGCTCCCATTCTTTGTCATCCTCTCCAATCACAACCCTTCATTATCGAAACAGACGTCTCGGCAGCAGCAATTGGAGCAGTTCTTCTTCAAACTTTCGAAGGCGTAGAACATCCTATAGCCTATCTTTCTAAAACCTTAACGACAAGCCAGAAAAACTACACGGTTTTAGAAAAGTAACTATTGGCAATGAAACAAGCTTGTGAGGTCTGGAGACATCTTCTCCAAGGAGGTAGTCACCCTTTTAATATTCGCACCGACCACAAAAATCTAAAGGTCCTAGAATCAATGGGGTGCGTAAATTCCAGACAAGCTCAGTGGGCACATTACTTTGCTGAGTTTGACTTCCACATTACCTATGTACCGGGTAGTCAGAACATTCTGGTGGATGCTTTGTCTAGAAGGGAGGAAGACACGTCCCCATTTTCACATTCTGAACACATGTTCCCCGATCATGTCCATATTGCCACGATTAACACTTTCCTACAACAAGTCCGACAAGCTACCGCTATGGAACAAACAGTTATTCCCAAGGGTTTCCAGTTAAAGGATGGACTCTGGTTTCGGGGATGCCAACTCTACCTTCCTTCCAACGACCTCCGAAAGAAGATCATCACTCTTTGACATGATACTCGTACGGCTGGACACAGAGGAGTGTCAGGAATGTTAGACCTCGTTCAACTGTCCTGTTTTTGGTCTCAAATGCATAAGGATGTAACCGGGTACTTTCAGAAGTATCCTATTTGTGCTCAAGCCAAATATCATACCGGCAAACCCATAGGACTTCTGGAACAATCCACAGCACCGGTGCGACCCTGGAGTGTTGTCACTACGGATTTTATAGTTGATCTCCCTCCATCTGACGCATGCACCGGTATCCTGGTGATAGTTGATACTTTCTCCAAGATGGCATATTTTTCTCCACTATCCAAGATCCCTTCCGCAGAGGGGATGGCCCAGGTATTTCTGCGAGACGTTTTTCGCTTGCATGGGCTGCCTGACAAGATTGTGTCAGACAGGGGGCCCCAGTACGTCTCAAAATTATGGAAGGCCATATGCCAACACTTGGGTATTGAAAGAGCTCTCTCGTCGGGGTTTCATCCTCAGACAAATGGCCAGACTGAGAGGACAAATGCCACCCTAGAACAATACCTAAGATGTTTCTGTAACCAACAACAAGAAAACTGGGTAGAGCTTATACCCACTGCAGAATTCGCTTATAATAATGCCAAACACTCTGCCATTAAGATGTCTCCATTCTATTGTAATTATGGTTTACACCCACGAAGCATACTTCCAGTAACTCCCATTCAGTCACATCTTTCAGCCATAGAAACCATTCTTTCTGCCATTCAAGAAGCTCATACCACATCTTGTTCCAGTCTGCAGGATACGGCCAGAGCTAATAAAAAACAAGCAGATGCTCATCGCCGGCAGGGCCCAGATTGGAAGGCCGGAGAAAGAGTTTGGTTATCCACCAAATACCTCCCTCGTTGGGCACATCCCTCTAAGCTTTCTCCCATATATCTGGGACCATTTACTATTCTTGCCAAAATTAACCCTGTCTCCTACAATCTTCAACTCCCACACAATCTAAGACGTATCCACCCGGTGTTTCACTCTTCACTACTCAAATCATTTATTTCATCTCATGGACTCTCCATATCGAACCACGCCCATTTGCAGGATATCTCAGAAGCCACTTCTGAAGACGGAGAATATGAGGTTTCCAACATCTTTGACTCTAGATACCATAGACGGCGGCTAGAATATTTAATTGGATGGAAAGGTTACCCTAGGTCGGAAGACTCATGGGAACCGGTGGCTCATGTGCATGCCACTAGACTTCTCTGCAGAATTCACACCTCTCACCCGGGAAAACCGGGGGAGTCTCTTTCAGACGGGGACATACTGTCATGCGATCCCCCGCATGGAGATTGTGGCGGCGGTTCCGATGGAGTGGACATTAGAGAATACACAGGCTTTTTCTCTTTCTCTGGTAACGGTCTAGTCTTTGCACGTTACTCTACGTTGTGACGTAGCCATTGCCGGAAGACTTACTCCGCGTCTTCCTGGCAAATGGTGCGTTGCAACTTGGTTTTCTCGCTCTTGGTTGCTGTACGCTGTGTTATGTTTTCTTACTGATCTCCCTGCTCATTACGACCCCTGTCGTTTCCCATTTTCCCTGCCTCCACTATTTCCTCCATTTTTCCCCTTCCTCGCTCATTTCCTCTCTGCTTGTTTCCCGGCTACGGCTCTCTGGGTCCCTTCCGGACTCCGCTGCTTTCCGCGATCCTCCTTCATTGGACCACAAGCTCCCGGCGCTTCCTGGATTACGACTTCACCTCCGCTGCCTACTACTTGGACCATCAAGAGGGGTTTTTTGTACGCCTTTGGCTTTTCCCCCTACTTTCACCCACCTGCAGTGACGGGGCCGCAGAGGCCGCTGTTCAATAGCGACCGCTGTGGCTTCCCACCGCGGTTGGGATACCGCCTCCGCCGGCTACCATTATCGTGAGGCTCAGCAATACTCTACAGACTCAAGCTCATCAGGTGAGGAGTCAGAGAAGGGAAGTGGGACTGACGAGTTTGAAATTCAGATTGTTAATACGGAATCTGACACCCGCAGTGTCCACGACATAGACCCAGGGAACTAAGGGATATTCCTGTGGCACAACCACAAGAACCACTGCTCAATCCGCTATCTCTCCTCTCACTGCAGGTCCTATCCACACTGCACATTTTTTTTTACTCAACTGGACACTAGACTTCCCGCTGAACTACAGGCCCCAGTGGCTACACAACCACCTGTAGCACCACAAAGGTGACACCAGCCACAAATGACTGTCTCACCCCCGCGAAAAGGCCAGCACAACACATCATCCACCACTACATCGCCACCACAGGATGATGGCCAGTGAGACACAGATGACAATCAATTGAATGACCAGCGGGAGGAAGCCCCAAAACAATTACCGCCAGACGAGATTGGGGCATTCCACTCACTCATTAGAGAAGCATGCCAGGGATTTTGCCTCATTCCCTCCTGGGAGAAAACATTATGTTTTTTGTTCAATCATATGAAAAAACGAAGGAAATCAGTGGTGGCAATTCCAATCCTCGAACACGTGTGGGAGGAGGGGCTCTGTACCATGAGACATACTTTTACAGAGCCAACGTTTGAAGGCAGGCTAGACAAAAGGTTCAAGTCATCAGAAACCACGCCCAAGTGTCTGACATCACAGCCTTCCCCGGAGTCAGTTGTCAGAGTCCGCTGTCTCCGCTGCAGCACGCAAGAAGTCGCACGCTCAATCACGTAAATGTACTGTGCCACCAGAAATAGAAAGCTGGAAGATGGACACTCTGAGAAAGAAGGTACTTACAGTGGGGGCCAGCACAGTAAAAGCAGCCAAAGCGCTAGCCATCATGTCCAGGAAATGTGGCATAGATTGGTGCCCATTCTGGAGCACTTGCCAGAACAGAAGTGCAGCGAAGCAATTGCCTTCTTGAAGGAAGGAGAGGAGGCTGCAAACCATAGTATCAACATCACAGGCAACCTAGCCAAAACTGGTTTTAAACAGATTAATAACTGGTAGTTCTCAGAAGGCAAGGTTGGCTACATTACACAGATTTTAGATTGGATGTACAGCTGGACATGTCTTTCGAAAGTGATAGTCAGTTTGGGCCTAAATCGATGAGGCACTGAAGGCGATTAAAACTGACACAGACACGGTCCGCTCTCTCACCAACCTACAAACAAAACGTATGTTTTGTACATTTCGTGGAGCAGTGGGAAGATCAACCTCATTGGGAAATGCCTGAGGCTCCAGGCAGTACTGGAAAATCTCACACTATTGACAGAATACAAGAAATCATCCCAAAGCTACCAAAGACCATGAGAATACAGGCAGCAACAGCAGAGGCGAGAATCTTCAGACTCCCAGAGGGGTAGAGCAGGACCTGAATCCTGACTGCGCAGCACCTGTCGGGGGAAAAGGGGTGCACCATTTACAGCGGTGGAGACAAATAACAACGGACAAGTGGGTATTGCAAGTAGTTGAATCGGGCCACCTGCTAGAATTCCCCAAACAACCACAAATCATCCTGCCATTGAAAAACTCCATGGCACAACTAAAGGTGCTCAAACAAAAAATAAAACAAATGTTAACAAAAAACTCCATTGAAAATGTACAAAAACAACAAATATGAAAGGGGGTTTACTCTTGATACTTTGTAGTGCAGAAAACAAACAAAAAGTGGTGTTGATACTTGATCTGCACAAGCTAGACAAATTCATCAAAAAGTTGCGTTTCAAAATGGTCACGCTGCAACAAGTTGTACGGGCGGTATAACCGCACGACTTCCTGCCATACTTGGACCTAAAAGATGCATACTTCAACATCCCAGGGGAACCAAAAACATTGACACCATCTACGCTTCACAGTTGCAGGTCGGCACTATCAATTGAAAGTACTCCCATTTGGGCAAAAATCAGTGCTGCAAACATTTACCAAATGCCTAGCACCAGTCGCAGCAGCCCTCAGGAAAAAGAGCCATCAGGTCTACCCATATCCGGGCGACTGGCTAGCGCGAGCAAAAACCGTGGCACTCACACATTCATTGCAGAGACGCAGCTCTTATTGCAACAATTGGGATTCGGGATAAACTTCGAAAAATCTTCTCTATCGCCATCCAAGAGCCTGGTGTTTCTGGGGGCTCACTTTGCAACATACAAAGCCCTAGTTCGCCCCTCGCGAGACAGAATAAAAATACAAAGATTCCTCTGCTCAAACCAAAAAAGTGGTTATCGGTCAGGAAATTCATGCGTCTCCTAGGGACTATGGCCTCCTGCATTCCCCTCATACCACACTGCATACTGAACATGCGTCCGCTGCAAGAATTCCTTGCCAACAGATGGTCCCAGGGTAATGGGACAACAAACTGTGGATTACACCACAACTAAACAACCAACTACAATGGTGGACAAAGTCAGACATCATCAGCATTGGATGCCGGTTTCAAGACCCCATTCAACACAACACATTGGTGACAAATGCCTCGTTGTCCGGATGGGGTGCGCATGTGAGCTCTTTCCACATAAAACGAAAACAGACATCACAGGATGCCACGCTACACATAAATGTACGGGAACTCAGGGGAGTAGGCTGGGCCCTGAAATCATTTCAACCAATACTACAACACTCTACGGTTCAGGCATTAACCGACAACACCATGACCATGTATTACTTCAGGAACCAAGGGGGGACGAGGTCCCGAACCCTCTCCCAAGAGGCACAAATGATTTGGCATTGAGCCATTGACAATGGGATAACGCTCCAAGAGTTTCACATGCCGGGAATAAACAACCACAGCATCAGCAGGTCCACAAGTCCGTGCCACGAGTTGGAGCTATGTGGCAACCAGCTCCAACGCATATTTGCTCAGTGAGGGCATCCGAAAGTCAACCTATTTTCGACAGCGCAGAACGCCAAATGTGCACACTTTGCCAGCAGAACACAACAATGGAGGTCGAAAGGGAACGCCTTTTTGTGGACCAACCTCTTTGCCTACGCCTACCCACCTTTTCCAATTATCCGCAAAGTGATCCAAATGATTCAAACATCTCTGTGCACAGTGGCACTCATAGCCCCAAACTGGCCAAGGCAAGCATGGTACTCCGACCTTATTCACATGTCCAAGGGCCAGCAGATTCCTCTCCACAATCAAGCCGACACAATATCGCAAAGCCAGGAAAAAGTGCGGCAAAATGACCCGGTGTTACTAAAATTGACTGCATGGCTCCTGACTTTGCAGAATTTGGGCACCTACATTTGTCACATGAATGTGCGCGCATCCTAACCTCAGCATGGGCCTCAGCTGCAAATCGTTCTTATCAGAGCAAGGGCAAGAGATTCTGTGCCTGGTATGCGGAACACGAAAACGTTCAACCTGTTTCAACGAGCCCGGAAACCATCCTACCTTACCTCCTATTGTTAGCTCAAGGAGGACTCTCGCACACCACCATAAAAGTACATCTGGCAGCTATCTCCAGGTATACCAGCAAATGGGGCACTTCGCCACTTTTCAGTGATCGATTGGTCAAACATTTCCTCAGGGGTCTATTCAGAACCTTTCCCCCAGTGAAAAGTTTTCCACCATAATGGGGACTAAATATTGTACTGCTGGGAATCATGAGAGCACCGTTTGAACCGTTAGCGAAAGCACATCTAAAATTTCTTTCCTGGAAGGTGGCCTGCCTCATAGCCATTACTTCAGTAGGAAGTGCATCAGAACAACATGCGCTGATGGTCACAGAGGCCTATTTACATTTTTATAAAGACAAAGTGGTCCATACAACCAACCTGCTGTTTTTACCAAAAGTGCCATTGGCATTCGATAAACATTCATCAGTTATGCTTCTCATTTATTTCCAAGAACCAAATACCCCGGCGGATATTGCGCTGCACTCCTTAGACATTAAAAGAGCACTAAAATACTACCTGCACAGGACGCAATCCTCAAGAAATTCCATGGAGCGGTTTCTCGCCTACGGACATCCAAACAAAGGAAAGGCCATCTTCAAGCAAGGAATTGCAAGGTAGATATCCTTAACAATATCCTTCTGTCACACCAAAACTAACAAACCACTGACTGGGCACGTTCAAGCTCATTCAACAAGAGCCAAGGCGGCATTGGCGGCCATGTGGTCAGGGGTGTCACTAAAACACAATTGTCAAGCAGCCACATGGACCGTGCCACACACCTTCACTAGGCATTACTGCCTCCAAGAACAACACGCTGCTGATGCAAGAACAGGAAATGCTGTCCTGTAGCATCTATTCAAATAAGGTAGGCTTGTCACTGTTGGCCTACCGCCATCTAAGTTCAATCTGCTTTCAAATCGTTTATAGCATGTGAATCAATGAAAGATCCAATGCTGGAGAATGGGTACGTTTCTTTCCTGTAACTCCATTTCTCCAGCATTGGTATCTTTCATAGATTCACATGCATCCTCCGGCCATCCCTTACGGTAAAAAGCCACTCTAAGATACACCTAAATCCAGCATTTTACTGGGTAGAATCTGAAAGTAGGCTGCAGAGGAGCTACACACTTGATGTCCCATTGTGTAAGCACCCAAAAGAAGGGCAATGGGATACAAAATAAACATCTAAAGTTTGTATTTATTTACTATTGTAAAAAGTGAACAGAGGATTATCAGCCTGACGACGGGGAGTTGTTCATAACATGTGAATCTATGAAAGATACCAGTGCTGGAGAAAGGGAGAAACAGGTAAGAATCTTACCCCTTCAGATGTAAGGATGCAAGGGAGGCAAGGAGAGACAAGGAGCAGCAGGAATACCAACAGGTAGCGCACAGTACGTAAGTGCAGCTAACTCTCTTTGAGGAGCATTGCAATTTGTTTCCTTTGCCTTTTTATTGAAGAGACTGCATCTGCTGTATGGTGGACCCGTCATCACATCGACGAGCATCGTGTCAGCAGCTTGACACAGAGTTACATGCTTGCGCCGGAGCAGGTTTGGTCAGACATGACTCCAATCTTATAAGCTTCCACGGGAGGATGCCCCAGAACTGCCCTGCTGCACGGTTGGGACCCTGATATTCAGCACTTCAGAAGAGCAGATTTTGAAAGGTAAATATCAGGAGTCAATGTGGGTGTTGATTTTTTTGATTTATAGGTCTGTTTCGAAAGGAGACCAATAATGTTGGCAATCTCTTTGGCCTGCAGGTTTCAGACAACTCTTCATTCCACTTCAGCACTCTTGAAAGTACTTCTTTTGTCTCACGTTTTATGCAGAAGGCTACTCAGTTAAATGAAAATATCAAGACAGTAACCAGGCAATCACACTCACAGGGCCATTAGACACGGGCTTGTTAGCAGCACAGTTCTCCCATGTTGAGCCTCATATATTCTCTTCAGTACAGCATAACAACCCTTATTTCCAGCCAACTGGTCTTAGTGTTAATGACCTATGCCCTAGGTTCCTCCCTACTGTGACATGGTCATGTGATCACCGTTGACGGCATGACTAGTAGCGTCATGCCGTATGTTGGGAAAACCAATAAATATGGGCGAGAGCCCACCAAAGGGACATTGCGTCCCTGCCACTGCATTAGTGTACAAGTGTTTTATTGGTGTGGCACTGGTGTCATCCAGGCCCCACTTTCACACATCACATAGGCGACAAGGGCGTTACTCATCAGACCCCACTAGCGATGGCATTGGATGTGTCCTGAGCGACTGCTGGACGGCACCTGCAGCAGGGCAGATCAGCAAGGACACTCCTGGGATGGTGCTAGCGGTGGCAGCGTGTCACCAACAACAGCCGCAGGAGGAGTCCTGAAAGCTGCAGGCCGCCATCCCAGCCACACCAGCATGTGTGTGCATTATATTGCATCTGTACAAGTTTGACCCCAGCTGTATCCCACAATTTAACACCATCAAATGCAAATCCATTAACGCAATATAATTACCACACTACATTCACAACTCGTCAACTTCCAATGGTATACACCCCCCTATCTATTGTTTACACCCATAATATGGCGACACCGTTGTTTCTCTATAACACTTACTTCATAATAGAAATACACAGGTAGTTCATTTCAGCACAGCAGAATTTGGCTTTCAAGTGGGTAAATAGTAAACGTAGAAAGAGTGAAAAGACCCATGGCTAAATCCAAGACCAAAAATCCATAAAAACCATAAAAGTGAGGTACCATGTATGGGAAGCATCTGCTAAGAAAATCAATAATATAGCAGCCACACATTATGTCAAATGCCTAAACCCATTGGCAACAGTTTCAAAAACAGAGAACTGATTTCTTTGAGAAGTATGTGTAGATGTCTGTAATTGTACATTTCTTGCCACTCATGTTCCGTCCAACAATTAGGTCATCCATGTTTTCAGCAATGTCTAAATTAATAAGTCTACCAAATAGATATATAACAGTCGAACTACACACGCAGGCGGATGATTCCTTCCATTAAGTGGACAGATTTTATGGATTAATCATACTCGCAATAATTTGAAGAGTTGCTCATCTATGTATTGGCCACTTGGATTCTTGGTTTTGAAATCTATAATGTATCTAGTCTCTTCCAGTCATAACTGATATTCGCTGTCTCCTCCTCCTGGCCCCACATCTACTTAATGTATGCCAAAGAAGGTCAGTTCTTTTGGATCTCCTCCATGGAATTTTGAGAAATGTTTGGCCATAGGATAGGCACTTTACTTATTTCTGATTGCTCTGACGTGTTGCAGGTTTCGTATTTTTTGTTTACATTTGGTGCTTCCCACATACCATTTAGAGCAAGGACATGTCAAGACATATAATAGGAGTTCTGAGTCACATGTGATTTTCCCTTTGATGTATATAGGGTAGCCCAGCACGGGATGATTGTACATATTGCAATTCCGGGCATATTTACATATTTTGCATCGAGTGCACTTAAAGAAACCTTCTCCATTTCTGGTCAACCAGTTGTTGTTCTCCCCTAGGTTGTCGGGTTTCATGAAGCTGTTCACCAAGGAGTCCTTGATAGATTTGCTTTTCTGGAAAGTAATGTCAGGGTTTTCATTTAATATTGCCCCGAGATGTTTATCTGCTTTAAGAACTTTCCAATATTTGTTAAGTATTCGTCTCACTGGTTGCGCATGGCTTCCAAAAGTGAGTATTAATCTTATTGCATTATCGTCCATATTGCCCATAGTGTCGGAAACCTGTTTGGTTGGCAGCTTGTGTCGATTCAGGGCTCAAGCTTTGTGATGGGATCTTTCCACTACTTTTTGGGGATATTGTTGTTTCAAAAATCCCCATGCAGTGATTTTACTGGCTGCATCAGAATCTGCAATATTAGTGCAGATCCTGTGAATTCTAATAAATTCACCATATGGTATACTCCATATAAGGTTTTTTGGATGTCCACTTCTGGCATTTAGTGGGTTTTCTGATAGTGCTGGTCAATTAGTGGGTTTTCTGAACCTGCTGGTCAATTATTTTCACCTTGACATCCAAAAACACTACAGAGTGGATCTTGTTCTGTGAATTTTGGATTGCATTTATTGGTATTCAAGTGCTTGACAAAATCTAGCCAGACCCTTTCACTGCCTTTCCAGATAATAAAAAGATCATCGATATACCGTAACCAAAGCATTATGTTTTCGGTATATGCCTCATTTTCATCTGCCCACACTGTGAATTTCTCCCAGTACCCCATGGTCAAGTTTGCATATGGGGGTGCACATGTTGTGCTCATAGAAGTCCCCTTGGACTGCCAGAAGAATTCATTGTTAAACAGAAAGGTGTTATTTTTGAGGCATAGGTCGATCATGCCTAACATCATACTTGTATGTGGCAGATAATTCACAAGCTTTCATCCCGAAGTTATGTTGTATTGAGGTATATAACGATACCACATCCATGGTTGCCAGGATGTATGTAGGTTCCCATGGGAGATCATCTATTTCTGACAGGAAATCAGTAGTATCCCTCAAATATGAAGGTAGTAATGAGACAAATGTGAACAACACCTCATCTACAAACGTGGACATGTTATCCAAGAGAGACCAAGAGAGTGTTACATTGGGCCTTCCCGGGGGTCTAGTGGAATTCTTATGAATTTTGGGGAGGAAGTTTATAGTGGGTATTGTTGAATATTTAGTGTAGAGAAACTTCACCATATCTTCATCAAGAATGCCTAATTCCTCCCATTCAGTCAGGATATTTCATACTTTGGCTTCAAATTCCTTTAGGGGATTCGTACTCAGCTCTCGTAACATTTTGTGTCATTTAATTGTTTGTAAGCTTCTCTTATGTAGTCATGTTTATTCATCATAACGATGTTGGAGCCTTTATCAGCCGGCTTGATGATACAGTTAGGTAACTGGCTTAACTCTGTGAGCACTTTCTTATGTTTCCTAGACAGATTGTCTTTATATTGAAATCTGCTTGTTCTTCTCATGCTCTTTAAATCATCAATAAATGAATTTTGAAAAGCTTCAATGTGACTGCCAGGGATACCCATAGGATTGAACTTGGATTTACATTTCAATTTGCCAGTAGAAGGCCAAATAGTGCTTATTCCTCACTCATTCAAGTTGACAGAATCTTCACTTGTTTGATTTTCACCTCCTTTTCCCAAATTTACTAGGGTAGAGAGGGTACTGAGTTCCGCAATGGCTATATCCGTACTGCCTTCTTGTGCAGGATTAGGTGGCTTCCTGTATGTATTTCTTGCAAATAATTTTTTCAGACGCAGTTTACGCATAAAGCTATCTAAATCAATCCGAGTTTGTACGTAATCAAACCTGGCCATTAGACAGAAATTCAATCCCAAATTCAATACTTTAATTTGTTCATCCATCAATACATGGTCGGACAGGTTGATGACATGCTGTTTGGTCATTTCTTCTGTAACAGTATTGCTTATTTGCCATAGCACAGAGATCTCACTGGGGGCTATTGGCTGTACTTGCCGCCTCTCTGCCCCCTCCTCATATTTTTCTTCCTCCTCTCCCCGTCCTCTTGTATTGGAATTGTTTCCCCGTGTTTTTTTGTTTTCTCTTCCGTCTTGGCAAAGTAGCCTCATTTCCTCTAAACAATTCAAGCGTATAGATGGTTCTTGATTTTCACTTTCTGTGACATCGGATTCCAAAGTGGAAGCAGTAGGATCAATGATGTTCTCATTTTGGATTGTAGATGCGACTGACACCACTAGCGTAACAGGGGCCCCCGGACTCCACGTGGTGCGGGGAGCCCCGCCAGCACATGTCATGGGACATCAACTAAAAAAAAAAAGTTTTGTTCACTCTGCATTAATAAAGAAATTATTTCTGTAACAGAAATCATTTCTTTATGAAGGCAGAGTGACTACAAAAAGAAACTTTCTTTTTGAAGGCTGAGGGCTCCCCCAACCCATGACATGGAAGACCCTAGGCTGGAGGGCTCCATGTCATGGGGTGGGGGGGATCCCTATGACTTCAAAAATAAATAGTTTATTTTTGAAGTCACTCTGCCTTCATAAAGAAATTATTTCTGTTATGGTTTGGTCCTTAACTGACTCATTCTTAATGAAGTTAGAGTGACTTCAAAAAGAAACAATGGAGCTCATTCTGACCATTTGAAAGATAGACCCTTTGTTGCCAAAGGGTGAAACCTTCCTGCACTCCTATTTGGCCTATGCCCTCATATCTCGTTCTACGGTCAAAATTTGACCAGTTCTAACATTCAATTGGTATTGCAGTAAGTGTGATTTAAATTGTTTCAATGGTAATACATTCTTTCAAAATATATTCGTCATACTTAAAGTATGTCTATTACTGCCTAAATTGTAACAAATCTCAATATTAACAGACATAAATTTCAAAAATTGAGTAGTGCGCAAATTTAATGAAGGAAATCAAATTGAACATCAATTGCATGTCCTAATTAGTTCATTTATTCGATATTTGCATTAAATGATAGAGTAAAACAATAGTTCAAATTACGAATAACAATTATACAACATAAACATAAGATTCAAGTTCAACTTGTCTTATAGGTGTGTGATATTCAATTCAAAGACTGACATTAGGTAAATTATAGAGTTGTAGTTAACAATTCACAGTCTATAGGTGCCCCATTATCTCCATGGGGTTCTTAGTAGAATTGTACCTAATATATGCATTATACAAAGTAGTCCTTAAATTTGATTTTTTCAAAATCCAGAAAATACTTTGGACGATGTCTAATGCCAACGCTCATTCTGACCATGACAGCCCGGAAACAACGGTGCTGGTAATCTTACCAGCACCGTTGTTTCTGGACTGGCATATTACAGGTCTACCTGCTGGGGCCGCTTTGCCCGACAGGTCTGACACTACCGGGCACATCGGCCATGGTAGGCAGACCCATCACAGAAGCACCGGCACCGCTTCTGTGTCCCCAAACCCATGAGTCCTATGGGACTCCACAGGAATGGGGATTACCGAAATTACCGGCACCTGAATTCCCGGCCGCTGGACTTGGAAGAGCCTGGTGGCACCGGAAAGTCAGACGCGGTTATTTTTTTACGGGTGTGGCGGCAACCCGCCGGTAGCACCAGCATGGTTACCGCCGGACCTGTAATAAGCCCCAATTTCTTTTTGAAGTAATAGGGCTCCCCTCAACCCCATGACGTGTGCATGTGTGAGTGTATGGTGAAAGGGTGCACACTTAAATGTGTACGTGGCTGCCTGTGTGAGTGTATGGTGAAAGGGTGCACACAAATGTATGGGTCGCTGGGTGAGCGTTTGTGCGTGTACGTTAAAAGGGTTCACACTTAAATGATTGGGTGGCTGCCTGGGTGTGCCTTTATGGTGAAATGGTGCACACTTAAATGTACGGGTGGTTGCCTAAGTGTGCCTGTATGGTGAAAGGGTGCACACTTAAATCTATGGAAGGCTGCGTGGGTGTGCCTGTATGGTGAAAGAGCACACACTTAAATGTATGGATGGCTGAGTGTGTATATGGTCAATGCTGTGTGTGCTTGTGTACAACGGAACAACAAAACCTACATTTCGGGGGGCTAACCCTTCAAATGGGAGAGGCGCTAACTTCACAGGTGGTGGGGAGGGGCAAAATTATTTGTGTGGGGGCTAACTTCTTTACGCGTTTTAATGAGACTATTCTAGTGCTGCTTCAATGTTACAAGCAGTTAACTCTCTCCTTTAAGTCCCCTATTCCCTCTCTACCCTTCCAATCACTCCCCTGGCATGCAAGTACTAGACCCACATCGCGATTTCAATTGCCTAAAAAATGTGGAATTTGAATACAGGTATTAGCAGTGAAATGCTTTACGTTGGTAATTGCTGGGCTTTTATTAAGAGCAAAACCCAGGTGCCGTTTAACATCTGTGTCCTGTTCTGTCCGACAACTGCTCTAAAGGTCAGCCAGGTCGAGTCAACATAGCCCAAAATGTCAGGGAGGGGAGTGCTGAAGCCCAGTCAACTCAATGGTGTTGTGCCACTACTTGTGTTTAGTGCCTTGATTACTCCTAGCCCTATTCTTCCTCATCCCAGTACTTATGTATGAGGCAGTATTTGTGTACTCTGCCTCATACACAAGTACTGGAATGAGGTAAGGTACATTGAGGTAATGCCTGACATAGCTACCTGTAATCTTCATTACAAGCAGCCTCATACGTAAGCTCTGGGACAAGGAAGAGGGACGTGGAGGTAAGTCTTGACCAAGGAGCTGATTTTGTAGGTTGGGGCAGGGGGTGGGAGGGAGAGGGGATGTGTGGGGGGCGAGATTGTGCGATAAATCATAATGGTAGTCCATGTCCAGGCAAAGCAGATATGATATGTGTTATTAGTGGTTAGAGAGGCATTTTGGTGCAGCCAGTCTAGTCAATCCTCAGTTTGGTGTGACTTTCTTTTAACTGGGATATTCTGATAAAGCAGTCCTAATTACCTGGCTAGATTGGCATTTGGCTGTCAGTCCAGCCATTCCTTACTGCAGCATTGTATATTTTTGTGGGCATCTGTGATAAAATGATATGATAAGTAATTTATGATGCGCCTGTACACACGTGTTTCTATGTGTGACAAGACAAGGGAGGGAAGATAGGGGGAGGACAAGACAAACGATCTCACTAGGCCTTGTGTCATTGTGAGAACGAGAGGTGCAAGAGGAAAGGGAGGGGGGAAGTGCAAGGGAGAGGGGAGGGGAAAACAGGGCTGCAATGCTTTGAGTAAGTGCAGTCAGGGCAGTGCGGCTATGGGTAGCGCAAGGCCAACAAGGGACTGCAGGGTTACAGTTACAGCCCCTAAGTGCATGGGAGGCATGTATACAGTGCAAGGGTGACGATCAAGAAAGAGCCTGGACTCAGAGACTCTGAGGGTATCCAGGCAACCGGTCAGTACAGCAGACAGGTAGGTCAGCAGCGGAGGGAGAGAGAGAAAGCAGAGGAGAAAAGGAAAGTTTTTAAGCTGCTTCCGAAACTTCAGATGGTCCGGCTCAAGTTTGAAGGGGCAGGGAGGCCATTCCAGAGGGAGGCACCAGCAGAGGAGAGAGATCTAACCCCCACTCTCTGCCTGGAGAAGCGTCTAACCATTAGAGAGTTGGAGGTGGCTGAGCGAAGGGCTCGAGAAGGAAGGTATTTTGGAGGAGAGCATTAGATGTAGTGCGGGGCCCCAGCCCTAGAAATCCTTGGGGACAATGCAAAGGGTCTTGAACTTGATCTTGCAGTGGCAGGGACGCAATGTCCCTTTGTTGGGCTCTCGCCCATATTTATTGGTTTTCCCAACATACGGCATGACGCTACTAGTCATGCCGTCAACGGTGATCACATGACCATGTCACAGTAGGGAGGAACCTAGGGCATAGGTCATTAACACTAAGACCAGTTGGCTGGAAATAAGGGTTGTTATGCTGTACTGAAGAGAATATATGAGGCTCAACATGGGAGCCAGTGGAGAGATTTCAGGGCTGGAGAGATACGATCCCTCGGCTTGAGGCGAAGGATAAATCTTGCAGTCCTGTTCTGGATTAGTTGCAGATGATGGAGAGTAGAGGAAGGCAGAATGAGAAAGAGGTTGTTGCAGTAGTCCAGCCTAGAGAGAACCAGGGCTCTGGAGACAGTGAGCTTCTGGTGGAAAGTGAGAAAGGGAAGTGTCCCTTTGAGGAGGAGGAACTGGTAGTGGAACTTCTTGGTGACATCTGAGATGTTAGGAGAGAAAGAGAGAGTGGCATAGAAGATGACACCAATGTTTTTTGCCTCGCCAGAAGGTGAAGCAAGAGGGCCTAAGGCGGACGGCCAGAGTGAGAGAGGGAAAGCCGGTGCTTGGGTTCCAATGAAAAGGATCTCTATTTTACTGGCATTAAGACAGAGATCGTTGGAGGCGCACCAATCCTGGATCGCAGATAGACAGTCAGGAATGAGCAAGACTGAAAGTTAGAGGAGAAGGTAGAGATCAGGTGGGCCAAAGGGGCCAAGTGGAGGTTGAAAAACCAGGGTGAGAGTATAGAACCCTGGGGAACACCACAGGTAGAGAGAGGAAGCAGAGAGATTGGGACCAGGTTGGACCTGGGGGGGGGGGCATCCAAGAGGAAGGAGGTCAGTCACTCCAGGGCCTGATCCGTGCTGCCCAGGTTCTCACAGAGTCGATTGATCAGGATGGTGTTGGTGACTGTGTCAAAACTAGAGGAAAGAAGGAGGGTGAGGACAGAAGGAATGCTGGAATCAAGGTTAGAGAGCAGATCATCATGGGTGTTCAGAAGAGCAGTTTCCATTCCTCTGGCAGCTCTGAAGCCAGACTGATGGCCATGGAGACAACCAACAGATTCAGTGTGGAGAGTAAGGTGGGAGATGGTAAGCTTTTCCAAGAGTTTGCCCAAGAAAGGGATGATGGAGATTGGGCAATAGTTTGCTGGGCAGGTAGGATCAGCAGACGGCTTCTTGAGGAGTGTGTGCACAAGGGAGTGCTTAAGGGGAGAGGGAAACGTTCCAGTGGCTAAAGAGTGATTACAGAAATCAGCCAAGGCTGGAGCGAGGGTGTCAATATGGCCCTTGATGGTTCTGGAGGTGCAGGGGAGCACCTGTTTGGACGACGCTTTCATAGATCAGACTTGTCTAGAAACCGCGTCAGGTGTTGTCAGTGAGAGGGAGAGGAAGAGGAGATAGAGGACAGGATGTCCTGAGATTTAGCAGAGAGGTGAGAGGCCAGATACATATACAGGGCCTTTGAGGGAACAGGAGAGGTAGAGAACGCAACAGGATTGACCAGTTCCTTGGAGATTTTAAAGAGTTTGGCCGTGTTGGTAGAGGCCACGGAGATGCAGGATTTAATGTGTGCTCTCTTCTTGATGAGTGTTATTGCTTTGACTAGCATTTTTGTGCAACCAATCTAGGTATGTCTAAATGTGCCCGGCATGCTTTACTGTAATGTTATTACGTGTCTTCACTGGTCTACATTGTGCAGCCAATTGGACATGTTTTCATTATGGCATGGCATTTTTAATAGCGAAGCATTAATGTTTCAGTGCACTGTTGGTGACTTAGATGTATTGGATTGGTGTTACCCTACAAAACAATTGCAAACACTGTGGCTTCATAGCCAATTTTTCTCAGAAAGTGTGGTGTATTTTGCATTAAAATACATGTTTAGATCTTTCTCCTAGTGCAGTATGCGGCATACCCCTTCAGCAGCACGTTCGTGTATATTGCGCAACCGTGACAATCTAGGCCACTGACAGACAAAAGTTGTTCCTTTTTGCCTAAGTTGGTCAAAATTACATGCAAGGGTATACATACACATGGCCATTTTCATAATCCTCTTTCTCACATAGAAATCTGCATTGTTTCCTGAGCTTGATTTCATCTTCATATATTTTTAGACTTTCTTCCATGCTTGCGTTGTGTTTTTTGCCTTCATCACTTTCTTTGACGAGTGTTATTTTTTCTTCTATCTCAGTCACTTGTGTTAAGATCTTGTTCCGATCACTGCCGGCATACTTGATAAGTAGTTTTAAGAAGGTGTTTGAACAGCAATCTGTGGTATCACCCCACTCTCGTAACATGATGGGGTCCTGTTCTTCAAAAGATGGTATAAGTATTATTAACCCCCTAGGGATTCTTTCTACATCTATATAGTTTTGTAGGGAATTTTCTTCCCACCATTTACTGATTTATTTTTTTCATAGTGTTTCTAGTTCCTTGAGGAGAGCAACCTCAATGGTGTCTTTTGGTTTTATTGTTTGTTTAATGTCTTTACTTCTTCCACACAATAGGGCTTCATTAAAAAGGGTGTTGGCCTGTTCCTTTCTTGCTGCTTCTCGCCTAGCTTGGGAAGACCTCTCAATATGCAAAAATCCTATGGACTACTATCTAACTACTTATATAACATTAGTGATGTGTTCAAATATATCACTTTTCTGTGTAGTTGGGTCTTTCCTGTACGATGCAGCTTTCCGAGTCTAGATTAGTCAGCGGCTTGGTGGCTGGGTTGCCAGAGATGTTGAAGTCACTGAAAAAGATGGAGTACTGATGGGGTCTACGGTGATGCGGTTGAGGTTGCTATGATGCAGTGCCCATGATGTTAGTGGTGAGTGCTGTAGGGTTGTGTTGAGTGGTGATGGTAGGGATGGGCTGTAGGAAGAGAGGGGTGAAACACATATTCGAGGGAAATTACCTGATGTTAGAGGAGTTGGGGTTCTTGTCCTGCGTCTTTCTGGTCCAAACTGGAATGGCCCTTTTCTTCCTCTGCCCTTCACTTCAGACAACCAGGGTGAGAGACACCCTTGATCTAAGAGTTAATAATGGAAAGGAAGGGACGGGTCCAAGCAGGTGTGCAGGGCTTACAGCATGTGACCAAGATCCACTTGCACCTACTCAGCAACTGCAAAGGAACAGAGTCTGGAGGGCTGCTTTAGTCGGGGAAATGGTGGTAAAGCAGTGTTTGACAAGTGGTTTGTGCTTATGATACGTGACAAAGATTGACTTGCACCTCATATGTCGGTTCCTATGACATACCACTTTATTTGTCCTATTGGAATTCATTTTAAGTCCTAATTCCTTTCAGGCATTAAGAAATATGCTCAGTTGTTTTCTAAGTCCAATTGCAGGATCACATCATCACCAAATTGTAAGTTACCAGACAGGTTACCATCCAGTTTAGGGGCATCTGCTATGAGCAAAAGAGCAAGGGCATGATAATGCATCCCGGCCTCATCCCTAGCTGGACGGACAGGTACAGAGTATGTTCTCCACCCAGGCCACACCTGAATAATGCGCAGGAGTTTGCGTGCAAGGCTTTAATTACTACCCAGATATTATTAGGGATACATTAAGATTTTAATGCAGTCCATAATATTGGGCAATACACACAATCAAAAACTGTGCTGAAATCTACAAATTACTGTGGTTATCTTTCCTATAATCACATTTTTCTCTATTGGCAACAATAACCTAAATGCAAGAATCTATGAGGGAGATGGGTTTATAACTAATAGGATCATCCTGTCTCCCCTTCTTGAATATAGGGATTATTTAAGCAGCTAACCAGGTGTCCAGAATAATGCCATTAGCCATTAGTTTTGATCATGTTAAATCATTTTTTATCAGGAACGGGACCTAAAACTTAGGCTCATTTAAAAAAATATCTATTGGGAGGCTGTCTAAGCAGGTGCTTTCCCTGCTTTTTGACGAAGTAATAGATGTTTTTCCTCATCCGATGTGAAGATTAGTGCATCATACGTTTTGAGATACACTTCATGTATGGAAGGAGTGTTGCACTACCAGAGGGAAGTTCTTTTGTATGACCATACTGATAATTGCATGCTTAAAGTAATGGTTCGGCCAACATTTTTTATTGCCCCTACGGGTCGGCCATGTGTTTTTAAGCCTAAATCGCTCGATTTTAGAAAAATTTCCTATGGACCTTACCCGAATTTTCGTCCATTAAACACACGCGAAAACAGACACGAGGGAGCTGCCATTTTGTGATAATCCTATAATTTCCCCCATCGCCCTGGCTGACCTGCTTTTGCGGCACTAAATCATATCCCCCGCCCCTGAGCCTGGCATTATCAAAACATTCATATTCCCCGCCTCTCTCCGTGACGTTTCTGATCTGCGTAGGCAAACGCGCCCAGTCGTCTTCTACGCGACTTCACACAAAACCCGGAAACCAACACAGATCAGCTCACAACACAGCGCGCCACAATTCGGAATATGAAACTGTACTTTAAAATCAAACAGCAACACAGTAAATTTGGTAAAGTACATTTATTTGACATTAAATGTTTATAGAATATTCTGCAACTGCCATATGAACTTCGAAAGTCATTTTTTTTCTTTTATCTCTATCCGCAAATCCTTAACATTTTATCGTGAGTCACGCGCTGTTCCTTTATGGTACACAGGGTGTTGGTTTTCGTTCAAAGAGGCACTTTTGTCTCACGTTGAACCGCAAGGCTGTTCCATCAAGTAGGCACTAGGCCAGTGTAAAGGTTGATATGTTGCTTCTAGCCGCTAGTACCACATAAGGGCATATGGGCCCTTGGCGATCGTCCCATAAGATCATCAGAATGGTGCAGTTGTTTACATTAAGCTGCAGCTGGTGGCTGAAGAAACCATCTGCCGGGGTCTGAAACTGGTGACAGTGGCAAAATGGGAGTATATACCTATTTTGAAAACATAAAATTTATAATTAGTCTCGCCAGCCGATCTTTATTAATATTATTCATTTTATTTATTACGGCCGAGCTGAAACTATTTGCTTTCAAGTATAGTGCAATGGAGTATGTTCGGCTCTAAAATCAATGCGAAAACTAACTAAATAAATAGAGGTTGGTACACAATGAGAAACGACTTTTTGTCTACATGCGTGTGGTATGTGGACCTGCATGCCCATGTGCCCGCTACAAGGACGATCCCACAAACCTTTTCAAAGCTCTTCATTCATTCATTTATTCATGCATCCATTCATTAATTCTTCATTCCGGTATAAAAGCGTCTAAAGAGTTACTTACATTATATTTGCAATTTCCATTGTGTCTCTGCGTAATGCAGTCCGTAAATCCCACTGTGCTCTTGACAACGATTTTTCGTATTCTGAACTAACATGAAACTCGGTCTAGTTTAAGAATTGTCTGCCTTATCGTCGCAAACGTTATCGCACCCCCCAACCCCTCCTTCAAATGAAGTTCTTTCTGCATGGTCCCTGTCTCTCAAGGTCAAAAAACAGTAGAACCTTATACTGCCAGTGCGAGTTGTGGGCCTCTTCAGGGCGCGTGCTGAAAATCAAAGCCGCTGATCTTCACTAGAAATTAGCATACATTCTTTCTTTGCAACATCCCGTAGTAAAGCCATCTTTGAGAACTTGAAGTTTCGAATCCATCTATGTAGTGCGCCTCAATGTTCAAACGCAAACTGGCTTCTCTCCCATCTGCAACGGCTCGCATGGCGCGTTCTAAGGCCCCAATTTTGTCCTCGTTGTCTGCGAGCTTTGAAGCCCCAAAGAACCATAACTATTGAGACTTTTCATTTTTTGGGGAAGGTCAGGTGAAAGTATAAAGTACCCGAGCTGTTGATTTGAAAGTGAGATTTATTGTTTGTTTTATTATTTGCAATACGCAAGCCTCCCCTCGGTTAACAGTGCCCATCATTTATGAGAGATTGCGAGAATTAGTTGCATCAACAAAAATATATACATACACATACGTAGACAAGGTCAGCAATATGAGGTGAATAGAGAGAGAATTCAAAGATGACACCCAGGTAGTTCGGCACCCACGATGGTGAAGGTAGGGGTTAGGGTTAGCGTACTTTGTATGCACACTGTACAATAAAATTTATTTACAAAAAGACAATTGTATTACAATTATTTAATCGGGGATTTGTACTTCACAACCAGCTCTCCTTTGGGTGGACATGGCACAGTGGCAATGTTGGGTGGCAATGTATCAGTGCTCTGCACAGAAACGTTCAAAATTCCATATCTGTGCTTCTCTAATACAGCAACAATAAGGCTTTTGTCGAACTCCATTTCCTCATAGACTGGTTTGATCACCCATTGCTTACTTCTTTTTGAAAAGGCCTTAGTGTAGCGAGGCATCCTTACATTACCCTTATTACTAGATTGTTCACGGCCGAGATTCTCGTTATGGGCCAAGACGGCAAGTAGAGTCCTATGTCTCATGCCCTCTATGCTGAAATGCAAGCGCTTTGGCCTGTACTTTAGGCACATATTGTGTAACACCTCCAAACCTCCTGTGTGACAGAATTCTGTCAGTCCCCTCAAATCTTTTGATAGAGTTTTATCGAAAACAATCTTCTCAATGGCTTTGCGTGTCGGTGAAGATGGATTCAACCACTTCTTCTTCCGTGCCTCCACTGAGGATAAAGGGCCATATTCACATTGGTGGAAATGTAGGTTTTCTGACCAGCGGTGCACGTTGGTACAGTGGTGCATCAGTGACCGCCATTTTTCAAGTAGTATTTCCACTGACCCTTCACAAGTTTTGGAGCTCCACCAAAGATGGTTGCTGATAAACTGGGACCACTCTGAAATACTTTCCAAACCTTTTTTTTTCCCTGCAGCCGAGATTTTATTATTGATTGATTTAGCAAGATGCCATACGTCAAATTGATGTTTAATATGTGGGAACTGCTCTCTCATTGTCTTGCCAATTGAAACGTGTCTGTGCGTGGCTATGAGGTCGATGTGCATTCCCCTCGATTGTAGTTATTCCACTGATTTTATAAATCCTAGTTTCTCCATGGCCACTGAGGATGTACATTGTGTTACCTGCACGACCACCAAACTCACAATTTTCTTACTATCCATGTCCTGAAAGTAGTAGGTGCAGTACTTGGCAGAAAATCCAGGGCTGTTGCACTGTCCATTGCCAGCTACCCTGAATCGTTTGCCTTCGAATGTACTTGCTAGAGACAATTTTTCAATTTTCCAAGCATCACTAATGGCCGGAAACAGATAATCATGTTGGTATTTGTAGTACTGCGTTTTTGAAATGAAATGGAGTCCCACAAACTGAAATAAAGACTCTAACTTTCTAAAACTGGAGCCACTAAAAAGTGATGCAGCTTCACACAGTAGATTGCCTGCTGGCAGTTTCCCCAGCATCGGTTGTGCAGACCATGAGAACGTATGATGTAATCTACAGGCGACATGTATTGTGACGTTACTGCCTTGTTTTTGACGAGTCACATGAATCAATGGCTTCCCACATACTTTCCCTCTAACGGAATGCCCACATTTCAGCATACTTATAATATCCATCAAACAACTGTCGAATACTATGTATTTGCCCTCTTTCATTAGACTGTCATCCTGCGTCAAAGTTGATTCGGCCTGTGACGTTGAGGACATATCACCACATTTGAAATAAATATCGCTGCTATCAAGTTCTGATGCGTCGGTGAATGCTGCTGCTGGTTCATTCTCTGTCATTTCAACATCTGCTACCTCAACATTGATGGGAGAACACAACAATGTTGACAGCTTTTTTGGTGGCAATTTTTTGGCGGGTGTAGATTGTGTGAATTGATCTGCGACTACTTCAGAGCTATCTTCAATACTTCCAGTATCATGTTGTTGCAGCGGTGCGGTCGTACTGTAGCAATGGTCCAATAAAACTTTGCTGGATTCTCCGGACACATTCATTTAATGTTCTGGCCATTGGACATGAGCATCCCGAATCTCAACATGCCGCGTCTGAATTAATAGTTCCTCCATAGTGTAAATGGTCTGGCAAGCAACATCTCTCATTCGCTTCACTGTCTGTGTATGTATAGTTCGTAGACACACGGGTAACTAGAGGACAGATTGGAAAAGGGATGTTCAGTTTAAACACAAGATAAAGTATACTACAATTGACTGGAAAAAAACATAAAATAGTCCCCAGCACAAAAAAAATTCTAAAGTTATGAACTGTTTGTAACTAACCTTATTTTGGTTTCTTTTCTTTACAACTTTTTTGACTCGACTTTCAACATCTGCACGCTGTTGATCTGATACGTATCCGCATGTCTCCCCTTCCTCTTGCGCTGCAACGACTATATTTTCTGTATCTGCATAGACAGCACGGAATGAGGCTCCATCAACTCCCTGAAACATAGTATTTTCATTACTGTGTATCAAAATATTGTTAGCGTAAAACGCACGTGAGGACGAACACATATGTACATCTCAATAGCCAAACACGATTTAAACATTGTGTGGATCAATCAAACAACAAGTATTCGAGCTCTGATGACCTAGTTCGATGGAGATGTCAGTATCCATACCTCTGGCTCTACATGGACTGCCACGAATGATTGTATTGAAGAGGAGGCATCAGCAACTCCCTGAAACACAGTACTAGCGTTAGTATGGTTTTCAATATCGTAAACATAACACACACTTGGGGTCGACGGCACAGGTACATATAAAGAGATAACCACAAATGTTGCATTATCTAAAAGAATCAAGGAATATTTAAAAAAGATCAGATTTAATCGACTTATTTCTCCGATTTCTTTACATCTGCATCATCTAAACGGAATTACTTGAATGTCAGGCTCCGCCTCAAGTGCGTGGGTTGACGATTCAACAACAGCCTGAAACATAGTATTTGCATTAGTAAGGATTACAATATTGAAAACACAACACACGCTTGGGGTCGACTGCACAGGTACATATCAACGGTTAACCATAAATGAAACATGGTGTAGAAAAATCAAACGACAAGTGTTCCGGTCCAGATGATCACGGTCAATTGAGCTGTCAGTATCCATACCTCGGGCTGCTGAAGAACATCTAGGGCTGTTGTCAATGTGGTGGACGCTTCAGCATCTCCCTGAAAGACAGTACTTGCATTAGTATGGATAACACTAATTATAACTGAAAACAAACACCAGGGGACGACAACTAAGGTGTATATCAATTGGAAAGCACTAACCAAACAATTGGTAAAATAATCATTCGATACATACAAACTATTACTTGACATGCATAAAACAAGTCTGTAGCGGAATAGCCAAGTATGATTACCTGATACGCGCAAGAAGTGGTTGATAACTGCGAGCATGTGACGGAAGTAGAATGTTCTTGCTTCAGATTCAAGGGATAGTCAAGAAGTTGTAAAGGTAAATTATTGTTTGATAATGAAATGCCAATATTTAAAATTGCCATGTAAGGAGACAGAATACTTGAGTAATGCACAATATAGCACAGTTCCCTGTGCCCATATATAGATTTCGTTTGTGGGTTATGAAATCTAAAAATAATTTATTGATAAATGTCATTATTCAAAAATCTATACACTCATATCAATGTCGAAAGTATTACAAATTGGAAACAACACCTAAAATATCAATGAATCCATTCGGCTACCTACACACTACTGCAAGGCCTAAAGCTAAAAACGGACACTTGACTCACCAGTGGCGGATTGTGGATGAATAGAGTGGGAATAGCGTTTGGGAGCAATTTTCGTGTCGATCGCCGTTTGTTCTTCTTTGTTACCCAAGATGTGGTGTACATGTTCGAGGGAAAGTGCCGGCTGCAGATGCGGTATCGATCACCCCTCTTGTCCTCAAAGACTTGTTGGACTCTACTTTCCAGCTCATCTAGTGGATATCCGCAATGTCTGACCCATTCTCTTATTCGATCAACAGTTTTCGGGAATACATGCATTGTAGTGCCTTCAGATTTAGCATGGGTCTTCGAAGGGCAACCGCAAATCGAACAGGCAGGCATTGTTGAAAATTCTGAAAAGTAAATATCAAGATTATTATAAAACCTTGATGAATAAAAATGTCATAAAAAAGTAAATGAACCATACCATGCTCAATACAAGGTTTGTTTTGGTCGCCGTAACTATACCAGTTCATCATGTGCGGCTTAGTATTTGCATAAGTTACAGAAATTTCTGTTTTGTCTTGCACGAAAAGGAACCATGCTTACATTATAGACTGGACCCCCGAAGGATGCAATTCGATGATAATTGACACAGATGAAAATAAATAGATCTATTGATAGCATAACAATTGAAACTCAAGTCAATAGCAATGAGACCAATGACCATAGCTCTATTGGGTACTGTAATAGCAAATAGATTGAAATGTAAAAATTACCGAAATATGACTAGGATACATGGCCTTACCTTGACCAACAAACAGTTGGATTCAGCAGGCTGAGCAGTATGTTGCAGGAGAACAGGTAGATGGCCACAGGTAGCACACTGACGAGTTTGCTCGAAGCGGTCACAGATAGCACGGCGAGGAGCATATTAGCATAGATCTCAGTGCTTCTCAGGTAGAAGGTTCAGGAGTTGACAAAGCCCAAAGATGTTCTCATGAGACATATCAAGTGGTTTATAAAGTATTAGAAACAGGGGTGTGTTTGAAACAGGGGTGTGTTTGTGAATGAATGACGTGTGTATGTCCTGGTATTATGTGGATTGCAGGGGGGTGGCCTGCCTCAGGGGAGGCCTGCCTGGAGACACAGGGTCTGAGGAGGCCATGTGAGCGATGGCCCCTGGGCGTGGGATACCTTTTGAAGTGTACATGCTGTTTGGCACCTTGGCCGTTTGCGCCCGTCCCTTGCCCTTATGTGATGTTAAAGGACACGGGGCATCCATTTTTGTACCCCCTTTCCACTCCATTTTGGTGACCAGGCCTCACTGCGATAGTACAGCGCGCAGAGCACATGGCCCACAGCCTCGTTCCCTCTCTGACTGGAAAACTCCAGAGGTATTTGCAATAGCTAATAAATGGAACACATCACTCTCTGAGATCACGGTCCTGCATGTGAACCGGCTTGAACCATGCACATGGCTCGTTCATCTCCACAAACGTGTCCTTGCCCACGCACCCTCGCCAGTGGAAACTAACTGCCATTCTGACCCTGTGTCCCTGCAAGGGATTCTCTTCATGTGCCAGACCACTGACCACCCCATGATGGCCACCTAGCAGATCCCCAACTAACATTAGACCCCTACTGCAGTATATCGTTGCCTATCAATAACAAATGCCACATATCGGAGATTCTTGTGAGCACAGACGCACACTTCAAACACTGTATTATAGTGGTCAAGACCCTTGACCTAAGGCCTGTATAATCCAATGGTCATTGATAGTATTGATATATGTGTGACTTTTATAGCGACATAACCGACTGAAAGACTTTGAACAAGTGTTATTTAGTGCATGCATTATTGATAATATATTTGGTTAGCTTAGATAGTGACCACCCCGCTTCACAGCGACCTGAACTTCACCCATTCTGAGCACAGGTGTCTGACGTCCATCCTTGAATGGAGACACACTTGATTGATTTAAAAAATCGAAACAACCGTTGTTAAAATATATGTGGTGTTTTATTTTGTAGCTTATTTTGATGACACAAAAATACAAAAGTTTACACATTGTACTGGTCAGGATGCAGCACAGCGAGAGAAAATCCCCTGTACTGACCGCTGTCACTCGGGAATGTTTCTCTTATGGCACGAATGGCACAGACGGTTATGACTCTTCGAACGCGGTGTCCAAGCCTCCCGTGACACCACCATGTAAAGGAAACGATAGGCCACTAACCTGTACCACCTGTGAAAAGGAATGAAACAAACTGTTTTTAAATGACCAAGATAATTTTAATAAACGTTTGTTGCCAATGACAATTCTTGTAACTAATGGCATTCTGCTTGGACAAATGCTATCTAGACACTGCACACTATTGAATGACTTTCATGCGTTACAATGATATGTATATGTAATTTTGGATATAGTAGAAGACCATGAAATAGTAGTGGCATGACAAGCAGAGTATACTTACTCGTTATTCGGATTACGAGGACGAACAGTTGCGCGAAGTTCGTGCATAAGCACCATCATTATCCTCAACACGGACCGTGTGAGGCAGGCTGCCCTGAAGTCTGGCAGCTCGGTGATGCATTGCGGTCGTGGCTCGCCTTCCGAAATGTAGGCCACGCATCCCGAGTTTTCACAGCAGCAGCAGTTCTCCTCCTCGGTCGGCATTAGCTCGCACCGATTGCATGTGCACCAGGTGGAAACACCGTCCATGCGACTAGGTCCAGTCTCTTCATCCGTTGATTCGTCCTGTCAACTGCTGTCCGAAGCCCCATCATTTTCGCGTGTTTCCCTTTCCAGTAGTTCCTCCTCGGTATACTCGGGCTCGTACATGTAGGGCATTATTGTATCCATTGTGTGTTGCACAAACTAAAATAATTGATAGCGATGGTACTGGTATCTGTCCACACGGGCTACAAGCAACGAAGGTAGCAGACCAGAGCACAGAAATGAGTCACAGAATACTCAAAGTAACACAGAGAGAGGAATGGAATCGAAAATCTGCTGCTGTGTGTTGTGAAACGGTCTGTTTATACTTATTGAGGAAAGAGGCGTCCTGCCATTTCCATGGCGACACGTCATTAGCTGAAGCGCAGCGAATGTTGACACGAGACATGCTTTGGCGTTGTGAAATGGGCGGTACGCGTCTGCTGATGACAGGCTCAGGGGCGGGGGATATGATTTAGTGCCGCAAAAGCAGGTCAGCCGGGCGATGGGGGAAATGATAGGATTATTGCAAAATGGCAGCTCCCTGGTGCCTGTTTTCGCATGTTTAATGGACGAAAACTCGGGTAAGGTCCATAGGAAATTTTTCTAAAATCGAGCGACTTAAGCTTAAAAACACATGGCCGACCCGTAGGGGCAATAAAAAATTTTGACCGAACCATACCTTTAAGCCATTGATTTATTGTTATTGGAGGGTCCAACTTTACCTTCACTCTGATTTCCGACATTCATTTTGTCATCTCCTCCTTGAATAAATCCATGTGAGAGCCCATAGATGCCAGGTACTTCTAGAATTTAGTGTCACGTTTACCAAGCTGAGAGTAGGGCGGAGACTAACATGAGGTTTGCGTGGTAGCCCAACCGGCCTCCGTCCCTCACCATGAAATCCCTGGCAAAATACTGGGAGATTCTGGAGTGATAGACCAAGGCTAGAGGATAGATCAGCAACCTAAACACACGCCTCCAGGCTGAACAGAGAAAGAGACAGATTTCCGTATAGAGACATAAATAGTACATATCAGAGAACAATACACAATGAAATACAGCACTGTGCTCCTACCTAAGGCAAACAAGGAACCAGGTGAAAACCTAGTTCCCCCCTAAGCACTGAGTCCATAGATCAGGAGACTGGCACGGACTGCGCGAGGTGCAAGAAAAGGGAAGATAAATAACGCAAGGTGGGTATCAATCCGGCTCGAGGACAAGACTTAGATGGGAAGGAAAACAATGAGAGAATCAAGGAAGTCCTCTACAATAGGCGACAATGTGGTACAAATCTAGAAGAAATAAGAGAACAGGCAAAGTGAAATCACGTTACAGGCAGGAGTAATACCAAAACAGAGTCCAAAAGGCAGTCCAGTAAACAGGCAGAATCATAGCCTGAGAAATCCAATGAAAAGGAAAGGGAGAATTCTGCAGCATTGGTTCTTTCATAGATTCCCATGCTATGAACAATTCCCCATCGTCAGTCTGGGAATCCTCGGTTAACCTTTTAAAATAGTAAATAAAGAAAAGCTTTAGGTGTTTATTTTGCATCCCCTTGCCTTTGTTTTGGGTGTTTGTGGTCCCCATCAATGGGACATCGAGTATGTAGCTCCTCCCAGAGGTGTAGACAGAGTAGGGCCTGAGCAAGCAAGGCCCACCCAAAATCTTTAAATGCCCACTCAGCAGATGTTAATGTCACTGTGGTGGGCCCAACTATATTATCTTCAGGCCCCATTTGTTAGGCAATCCTGGCTATGCCTCTGGCTCCTCCCCTGCAACCTAACCTCCCTTCAGATTCTAACCGCATGTCATGCTAAGCCCTCGTGCGGGGGGGTGGCAGTGAATATGGAAGGAAGGAAGTCCCTCTTTAGAGCCTGCTCTAACTGTGGCGAAAAAACGTTTTTGAGGGAGACAGGCATGAAGAATGTATGTATTGCCTTCTCCCACACCACTCTGCTGAAGAGTGTGAAATATGTAAAACCTTCTGCTCTAAACTGCTGAAAGACAGAAAGCGATGCCTGGTGTGCTGGCTGAATGAAGGACATCACCCCCTTCAGTGGCAGAGTCCTCAAGAGAAATGGCAGTCCCAAGATGCCCAGAAAAAAAGGAATCTGTGTCAAAAAGGGCAAAATCTGAAGAAGACCAGCAAAACAGCCTAAATTAGTAATAAACCAATCACTGTCAAGCCAGGCCTCATTGTCATCAATAGAGGAGGCAGTGGTACAGCCAACGTCCTCGTCGGCGACTCTGAAAGGGGGTCCATCCATGGAGGAATGGTGGATGATCGAATGGTCGATGACAATGGAGCACGTTGAAAAAGGTTATCCCCTGTTGACAAGCTCAACGATGGAAAAGCACTCATCGATGAAACACTCCTCGACAGACAAAAAACACTTGTCAATGGACAAGAAACACTTGTCGATGGACAGGAACCACTTGTCAACAGACAAGAACTGTTTGTAGATGAACAAAAAATGCTTGTCGATGGACAAAAAAACGCTCATCAATGGACAAGAACGGCTCGTCGATGGACAAGAACTGCTCATCGACGGGGAGCGACTGCTCCTCGACGGACAGACGACATCCTGCAGTATGAAGTGGATTCTGAGTTTGAAAATCATCATGCATCATCAGTGTTCTCTGACTCTGATGAGTCCACAACCATGGGAAGGCTCTTTCAACCGCCTCCTTCATTGCCACGTCTCCCGCAGTTTCGACGATATAGACCAGGGAACTAAGGGATATTCCTGTGGTACAACCACAAGAACCTCTGCTCAATCTGCAATCTCTCTTCTCACTGCAGGTCCTATCCACACTGCACATTTTGTTACTCAACTGGACACTAGACTTCCGGATGAACTACAGGCCCCAGTGGCTACACAACCACCTGTAGCACCACAAAGGTGACACCAGCCACAAATGACTGTCTCACCCCCGCGAAAAGCGGACAAGAAACAAAAACACAAGGAGAGATCACTTTCCCCACATCATCGCAGCCCTAAAAGGCAAGCGACATCCACGGTACAGGCTCTAATACAGCAGAAATACGCTGCACCGAACAGAGGGGAGCTTACAGATACAGGTACCGACCAAGGCCAGCACAACACACCATCCACCACTACATCGCCACCACAGGATGATGGCCAGTGAGACACAGATGACAATCAATTGAATGACCAGCGGGAGGAAGCCCCAAAACAATCACCGCCAGACGAGATTCCACTCCCTCATTAGAGAAGCATGCAAGGGATTTGGCCTCATTCCCTCCTGGGAGAAAATATTATGGGCCTCATTACGACCCAGGCGGTAAGTTACCGCCTGGGTCGTACCTTTACCACCATGGCGTAAACTATGTTTACGCCATGGTGGTTGGCGGACTTACCGCCCCATTCCGAGGTTGGCGGGGCGGTAAGTCCCCAATCCCCATTTACCCTTCCCCATTCCCATTTTTGCCCCATAGGGCATAATGGGAGTGGGGAAGGCGTTAATTACGCCACCGTAAATTACGGTGGCGTAATTAACATCAAGGTCCCTTAGTGCCATGGATTTTAACACCTGCTAAAAGCAGGTGTTAAAACCTCCATGGCGCTAAGTGACCTCGGAATCAGGCGGTAAGGGTCGGCGCTGTTTACGCCGCCGTAAACCCCTTACCGCCTGAGTCGTAATGAGGCCCTATGTTTTTTGTTCAATCATATGAAAAAACGAAGGAAATCAGTGGTGGCAATTCCAATCCGCGAACACGTGTGGGAGGAGGGGCTCTGTACCATGAGACATACTTTTTACAGAGTCAACGTTTGAAGGCAGGCTAGACAAAAGGTTCAAAGCACCAGAAACCACGCCCAAGTCTATGACAATACAGTCTTCCCTGGAGTCAATTGTCAGAGTCCGCTGTCTCTGCGGCAGCAAGCAAGAAGTTGCACGCTCAATCACGTAAATGTACTGTGCCACCAGAAATAGAAAGCTGGAAGATGGACACTCTGAGAAAGAAGGTACTTACAGTGAGGGCCAGCACAGTAAAAGCAGCCAAAGCGCTAGCTATCGTGTCCAGGAATTGTGGCATAGATTGGTGCCCATTCTGGAGCACTTGCCAGAACAGAAGTGCGGCGAAGCAATCGCCATCTTGAAGGAAGGAGAGGAGGCTGCAAACCATAGTATCAACATCACAGGCAACCTAGCCGAAACTGGTTTTAAACAAATTAATAACGGGTAGTTCTCAGAAGGCAAGGATGGCTACATTACACAGATTTTAGATCGGATGTACAACTGGACATGTCTTTCGAAAGTGATAGTCAGTTTGGGCCCAAATCGATGAGGCACTCAAGGCGATTAAAACTGATTCAGACACAGTCCGCTCTCTCACCAACCTACAAACAAAATGTATGTTTTGTACATTTCGTGGAGCAGTGGGAAGATTAACCTCATTGGGAAATGCCTGAGGCTCCAGGCAGTACTGGAAAATCTCACACTATTGACAGAATACAAGAAATCATCCCAAAGCTACCAAAGACCATGAGAATACAGGCAGCAACAGCAGAGGCGAGAATCTTCAAACTCCCAGAGGGGTAGAGCAAAACCTCAGGCCTAACTGCGCAGCACATGTGGGGGGAAAAGTGGTGCACCATTTACAGCGGTGGAGCCAAATAACAACGGACAAGTGGGTATTGCAAGTAGTCGAATCAGGCCACCTGCTAACATTCCCCAAACAACCACAAAGCATCCTGCCATTGAAAACCTCCATGGCACATCTAAAGGTGCTCAAACAAAAAATAAAACAAATGTTAACAAAAAACGCCATAGAAAAAGTACAAAAACAACAAATAGGAAAGGGGGTTTACTCTTGATACTTTGTAGTGCAGTAACCGAACAAAAAGTGGCGGCCGATACTTGATCTGCACAAGCTAGACAAATTCATCAAAAAGCTCCACTTCAAAATGGTCACGATGCAACAAGTTTTACGGCGGTATAACCGCACGACTTCCTGCCATATTTGGACCTAAAAGATGCATATTTCTACATCCCAGGGGAACCAAAAACATTGACAGCATCTACGCCTCGCAGTAGCAGGTCGGCACTATCAATTGAAAATACTCCCATTTGGGCAGAAATCAGTGCCGCAGACATTTACCAAATGCCTAGCACCAGGTCGCAGCAGCCCTCAGGAAAAAGAGCCATCAGGTCTACCCATATCTGGGTGACTGGCTAGCGCGTGGCACTCACACATTCATTGCAGAGACGCAGCTCTTACTGCAACAATTGGGATTCGGGATAAACTTCGAAATATCTTCTCTATCGCCATCCAAGAGCCTGGTGTTTCTGGGGGCTCACTTTGCAACATACAAAGCCCTAGTTCACCCCTCGCGAAAACACACAGATTCCTCTGCTCAAACCAAAAAAGTGGTTATCGGTCAGGAAATTCATGCATTTCCTAGGGACTATGGCCTCCTGCATTCCCCTCATACCACACTGCAGACTGAACATGCGTCCGCTGCAAGAATTCCTTTCCAACAGATGGTCCCAGGGTAATGGGACAACAAACTGTGGATTACACCACAACTAAACAACCAACTACAATGGTGGACAAAGTCAGACATCTTCAGCATTGGATGCCGGTTTCAAGATCCCATTCCACACAACACATTGGTGACAAATGCCTCGCTGTCCGGATGGGGTGCGCATGTGAGCTCTTTCCATATAAAATGAAAACAGATGGCACAGGATGCCACGCTACACATAAATGTACGGGAACTCAGGGGAGTGGGATGGCCCCTGAAATCATTTCAACCAATACTACAACACTCTACGGTTCAGGCATTAACCGACAACACCATGACCATGTACTACTTCAGGAAACAAGGGGGGACGAGGTCCCCAACCCTCTCCCAGGAGGAACAAATGATTTGGCATTGGGCCATTGACAATGGGATAACGCTCCAAGTGTTTCACCTGCCGGGAATAAACTACGACAGCATCAGCAGGTCCACAAGTCAGTGCCACGAGTGGGAGATGTGTGACAACAAGCTCCAATGTATATTTGCTCAATGTGGGCATCCGAAAGTCAACCTATTTTCGACAGCGCAGAACGCCAAATGTGCACACTTTGCCAGCAGAACACAACAATGGAGGTCGAAAGGGAACGCCTTTTTGTGGACTAACCTCTTTTCCTACGCCTACCCACCTTTTCCAATTATCCGCAAAGTGATCCAAATGATTCAAACATCTCTGTGCACAGTGGTACTCATAGCCCCAAACTGGCCAAGGCAAGCATGGTACTCCGACCTTATTCACATGTCCAAGGGCCAGCAGGTTCCTCTCCACAATCAAGCCGACACAATATCGCAAAGCCAGGAAAAAGTGCGGCATAATGACCCGGGGTCACTAAAATTGACTGCATGGCTCCTGACTTTGCAGAATTTGGGCAACTACATTTGTCACATGAATTTGCGCACATCCTAACCTCAGCACGGGCCTCAGCTGCAAATCGTTCCCATCAGAGCAAGGGCAAGAGATTCTGTGCCTGGTATGCAGAGCAAGAAAACGTTCGACCTGTTTCTACGAGCCCGGAAACCATCCTACCTTACCTCCTATTGTTAGCTCAAGGAGGACTCTCGCACACCACCATAAAAGTACATCTGGCAGCTATCTCCAGGTACACTAGGAAATGGGGCACTTCGCCACTTTTCAGTGATCAATTGGTCAAACATTTCCTCAGGGAATTATTCAGAACCTTTCCCCCAGTGAAAAGGTTTCCACCATAATGGGGTCTAAATATTGTACTGCTTGGAATCATGAGAGCACCGTTTGAACCGTTAGCGACAGCACACCTAAAATTCCTTTCCTGGAAGTTGGCCTGCCTCATAGCCATTACTTCAGTAGGAAGTGTATCAGAACTACAAGCACTGATGGTCACAGAGGCCTATTCACATGTTTATAAAGACAAAGTGGTCCATACAACCAACCTGCTGTTTTTACCAAAAGTGCCATCGGCATTCCATAAACATTCATCATTTATGCTTCTCATTTGTTTCCAAGAACCAAATACCCCGGTGGAGATTGCCCTGCACTCCTTAGACATTAAAAGAGCACTAAAATACTACCTGCACAGGACGCAATCCTCAAGAAATTCCATGGACCGGTTTCTCGCCTACGGACATCCAAACAAAGGAAAGGCCATCTTCAAGCAAGGAATTGCAAGGTGGATATCCTTAACAATATCCTTCTGTCACACCAAAGCTAACAAACCACTGACTGGGCACGTTCAAACTCATTCAACAAGAGACAATGCGGCATTGGCGGCCATGTGGTCAGAGGTGTCACTAAAACACATTTGTCAAGCAGCCACATGGGCCGTGCCACACACCTTCACTAGGCATTACTGCCTCCAAGAACAACACGCTGCTGATGCAAGAACAGGAAATGCTGTCCTGCAGCATCTATTCAAATAAGGTAGGCTTGTCACTGTTGGCCTACCGCCATCTAAGTTCAATCTGCTTTCAAATCGTTTATAGCATGTGAATCTATGAAAGATCCAATGCTGGAGAATGGGTAAGTTTCTTACCTGTAACTCCATTTCTTCAGCATTGGTATCTTTCATAGATTCACATGCACCCTCTGGCCATCCCCTACGAATAGAATCTGAAAGTAGGCTGCAGAGGAGCTACACACTTGATGTCCCATTGTGTAAGCACCCAAAAGAAGGGCAATGGGATACAAAATAAACATCTAAAGTTTGTATTTATTTACTATTGTAAAAAGTGAACAGAGGATTATCAACCTGATGACTGGGAGTTGTTCATAGCATGTGAATCTATGAAAGATACCAGTGCTGGAGAAATGGAGCGACAGGTAAGAATCTTACCCCTTCAGATGCAAGGATGCAAGGGAGGCAAGGAGGGACAAGGAACAGCAGGAATACCAACAGGTAGCGCACAGTACGTAAGTGCAGCTAACTCTCTTTGAGGAGCATTGCAATTTTGTTTCCTTTGCCTTTTTATTGAAGAGACTGCATCTGCTGTATGGTGGACCCATCATCACATCGACGAGCATCGTGTCAGCAGATTGATACAGCGTTACATGCTTGCGCCGGAGCAGGTTTGGTCGGACATGACTCCAATCTTTAAGCTTCCACGGGAGGATGCCCCAGTACTGCCCTGCTGCACGGTTGGGACCCTGATATTCAGCACTTCAGAAGAGCAGATTTTGAAAGGTAACTATCAGGAGTCAATGTGGGTGTTGATTTTTTTGATTTATAGGTCTGTTTCGAAAGGAGGCCAATCATTTTGGCAATCTCTTTGGCCTGCAGGTTTCAGACAACTCTTCATTCCACTTCAGCACTCTTGAAAGTACTTCTTTTGTCTCACGTTTTATGCAGAAGGCTACTCAGTTAAATGAAAATATCAAGACAGTAACCAGGCAATCACACTCACAGGGCCATTAGACACGGGCTTGTTAGCAGCACAGTTCTCCCATGTTGAGCCTCATATATTCTCTTCAGTACAGCGTAACAACCCTTATTTCCAGCCAACTGGTCTTAGTGTTAATGACCTATGCCCTACGTTCCTCCCTACTGTGACATAGTCATGTGATCACCGTTGACTAGTAGCGTCATGCCGTATGTTGGGAAAACCAATAAATATGGGCGAGAGACCACCAAAGGGACATTGCGTCCCTGCCACTGCATTAGTGTACAAGTGTTTTATTGGTGTGGCACTGGTGTCACCCAGGCCCCACTTTCACACATCACATAGGCGACTAGGGCGTTAGTCATCAGACCCCACTACCGATGGCATCGGATGTGTCCTGAGCGACTGCTGGACGGCACCTGCAGCAGGGCAGATCGGGAAGGACACTCCTGGGATAGTGCTAGCGGTGGCAGCGCGTCACCAACAACAGCCGCCGGAGGAGTCCTGAAAGCTGCAGGCCGCCATCCCAGCCACACCAGCATCAGCAGCAGCACTGGCACACACAGCAAGGTACACTCAAGAAGAAAGCTGCGCTCTGGCACAGAGCTGGCAGACAGTGACGAGAAAGACACATGAGTAGGTGCTGGAGTGCCATCTGTCACGCTCCCAGGCCCCTGAAAATACATAGAAGGCCCACCAATCAACCACAAGCCTTGATAGAGAGGGGAAGGCGCCCCAGCCACATAAAAAAACAATATATGAAATACACATATGGAATCAAACAAGGTGTAACAAAGTCAAACCCAGCGCTGCCCAAAAGGTATATGGAAAAAAAGAACAGCAGAGAACAGTATAAACACACCCTCCATTGGCTGCAATTATAGCATAACAGGGCCCACAGCGTGAGAAACATGAGGCCAGCACAGCCAAAGCCCTCATGGGCATGGTCCAACATGGAAACATACATCATAGTGACACCAAGAGCCCAACAACTGGGCATAGACACACAAGAGAGAACATCTGAAGGCACACACCTAAATCACAACAGTGAGCGGCAAGCCACACCATATCTGGTCACAGATGACCGCGATTCCCGGCCACAATCTGCGAAGTGGTGACCACACCCAGGCATCATGGCAGCAGACCCCTCGGCAACTCCTGCGATGGCATGCGCACAGGGACCCGACAACAGCACATGGTTAGACACCGCACAGGGAACCTTCATGAATCCTTTTGAGCCATATGGGCCCAGTGCTGCACTTAGATGGGAACTGTGGATACAACAGTTTGAACTGAACACAAAGCTAGGCAAGGTTACAGACCCCGAAGAGAAGCGAACAATCCTCATGCTTAACCTTGGGACCTTTGTGCTGAGGCTGTTCAACGTCCTAACCAATAGAGGCACTGAGGACGACTATGACAGTTCCAAGCCAGTACTCACCAGAAGGTTTAAGCCACATCAGCCCAGACTTTGAAAGGTTTGAGATGAGTCAAGCTCGTCAACGACCGAATTAAAGAATTGATGACTTCTACGGCCGCCTCCAAGAAAGGGCGATAAGGTGCGACTTCCCAGATGAAGAGTTTTCTGTTTGCCAACAGGTAATTCTCATTTTATCGTCAGGTAAACTCTGCAGATTGATACTCTTGGAAACAAAATTTCCACTAGAATGGACACTCACAATAGGACGTCAACGAGAACAAACGGACACACATGGGGCTGAAATGGAATCCCTGATCAACCGATTACCTCTGCACTCAGAAAATCCAGAGAACAGCACAGCAGCAATCAACACTCTTCAAAAAGGAAAAGGCATGCCTGGCCAGAAACCGAGACAATCTGATCCATGCAAATGGTGTGGAGGACCCTGGCATAAGGAAGAATTGTGCCCAGTGCTAGGGGTTACCTGTCATAAGTGTGGAAAGCTCAACAATTTTGCAGCAGTGTGTTTGAGTTCCAACTCCCGGAGCCAAGCTGACCACAGACTTTTGGACCACCTGAACCTTGCCGCAATGATCCCTGCTGGGAGTACAAGCATGAAAACACTCCCAGCAGCAAGCACCCTGCCAAACCACATCCGCAGAGAAACTGAGGTCGAGCATATGCAGTGGACGTAGATGACGAGGACAGTGATATTGACAAGGAAGAGCACTCAGACGATAAATCATCACCCGACAGGCCTTCACACCACCTAAGCTGAGGAGGGAACGAGTGCGTATGATTTCAATTGTGAAATCTCACTACCGCAAAAATAAATGAGGGACAAACAACCATCCCACATGCATGATCCTAGCTGACAGCACTCCAACAAAAATCATGATTGACTCAGCAACCACTATTAATGAAAAACTCTTGCCATGCCTGACGCTGCAACACAAGTCAGTACAACTGTTCCAGTATGGGTGCGAGAAGCCCCCACCAGTGTGGGGCTCCTTCAAGGTGGAACTAGCGAATGAAGGAGAGAGATGCAAGTCATGCATTTACATGGTCAATGCAGGCATCGAGACACTTCTCAGCTGTAGGACAGTAGAAAAGCTGAAGGTGATTCACTTTGCTTTTGTTGTACAGACCAGAGGAATCAAATGCCTTCTAGAAAAACATGGAACGCAATTGCAGGGCATTGGATGCTCGGAAAACTGCACAGTCAAACTGCACATCGACCCCATAGTCGAACACAGAGCTGTCTGACATCAACGAGTCCCTTTCCAAATGAGAGCCACGTTAGAGGCAGAACTCAAGAAGCTCGAAGACCTCAACATCATAGAGAAAATGCCCTGTTGCACACTGTGTGTATCACCTAGGGTAGTATCTGCAAAACCCAAGCAGCCACAAGCTGTACGGATCTGCATAGACAAGCAACTCCGAACGTGCCTATTGGGAGAGGAAGACATATCACCCCAACCTTAGATATGATATGATAGGATATGATGTGGTATTTATACCGTGTCTGTGCACAAGTGTTGCTAGGCACGACAAGACAAGGAGGGGGAAACAAAGGGAGGACAATATAATGATCTTACTATGCCTTGTGTCATTCAGATTGTGCAAGTGCAGGGAAGAGGGAAGGGGCGAAGTGCCATGGGGGGGTAAGGGGAAGTGCAGTTAACTCACAAGTGCAGCCAGAGGGTGGCTCATAAGTGCAGAGAGAAGGGACTGTAGGGTTGTAGATACAGACCCTTAAGTGCTGGGGAGCCTGGAGGCAGGAGGCGAGGGCAACTGGACATGCAGGAGCTTGGGTCCGAGTTCAAAGGGTGACCAGGTGAACAGTTCGCAGAGCAGTCAGGTGCATCAGCAGGGTAGAGGAAGAGAGAAAGCAGAAGCAAAAAGGAAGGTCTTGAGTTGCTTCCGGAACCGGAGGTGGTTCTGCTCAAGTTTGAGAGAAGCAGGGAGGCTGTTCCAGAGGGAGGCCCCAGCCGAGGAGATAAATCTGCCCTAAACTCTCTGCTTGGAGAAGCGTCTGACCCTCAGAGAGTTGGAGGGCGATCAGTAGAGAGCTCGAGAAGGAAGATGTTATGGAAGGTAAAGTTGGAGGTACAGCAGTCAGAGGCCCCAGAAAGCCTTGTGGATGATGCAGAGGGTCTTGAATTTGGTCCTTGCAGCTACAGGGAGCCAGTGAAGAGATTTCCGAGATGGAGAGATATGATCCCTGGGCTTGAGGCCAAGGACAAGTCTCGCAGTCCTGTTCTGGATAGGTTGTAAAGGTCGAAGAGTAGAGGCAGGAAGATTTAGAAAGAAGCTGTTGCAATAGTCCAGCCTAGAGAGGACCAGAGCTCTGGAGACAGTGAGCTTCTGGGGAAAAGTGAGAAAAGGAAGAATACCTCTGAGGAGGTGCAGCAGATAGTTTGACTTGATAGTTTGACTTCTTAGAGACATCAGCGATGTGAGGAGAGAAGGTGAGGGTGGTTTCGAAGATGACACCAAGGTTCTTAGCCTCACAGGAAGAAGCAGGAAGAGGATCCAAAGTGGGAAGCCAGAGAGAGAGGAAAGGAGGGAGTGGGTGTCCCAATGAGGAGGATCTCAGTCTTACTGGCATTAAGGCAGGGATCATTGGCAGAACCAGATAGTCTGATATGAGAGAAGAAGAAGAGGTGGCTGAGGGGAGCCTGAAAAAAAGCTGACGGGCATCCACATTACATTGAAAATTAGAGCATAAAGTAGCGTTGTGGTGGGCAAGTGGTGCCAGGTAGTGGTTGAAGAGCCAGGGAGAGAGGTGAGACTTCTTGGGAACACCACACGTAGAGAGAGAGAGATAGAAGAGAGGAAAGACCCAAGTTGGACCTGAGAGGGTCGGTCGGTGAGAAAGGAGTTCAACCAGGCCAGGACCTGATCAGTAATACCAAGGTTGTTGCCAAGGCAATTGAGCAGGATGGCATGGTTGACTGTGTCAAAAGCAGAGGATAGATGAACTTATCTTATACCTTAGGGGGGCAACCACCTTCAACAAACTGGTTCTACGCTCTGTATACCACCAAATCAAACAAGCCAAAGAATCAAGATATTTCATGACCTTCTCATCTCACCATGGACTGCAGAGTTATCGGCGTCTTTGGGATTTCCTCCACAACTGAGGTTTTTGAATACAAAATCAGGAAAGTCCTGCAAGACCTCCATGGGGTGACCAATGTCAGCAATGACATTCTTGTGTACGGAGGAACAGACAAGGAACATGACTCCCGTCTCACACCGACGCTCCAATGTCTAGAGGACTCTAGACAGACACTACACGCAGAAAAGTGTGAGTTTGGGAAGAAAGCTGTAGAGGTGGTCCCAAGCACGGCCCACACTCAAATCATTCATTTTGAAGTACCAGGAACTTTCACACCGAAATATGTGATGTATGATGAACAAATAAACCAGCAGAGAGCCGTGGTGGGACTCTGTCCAGTACCTATCAAAAGAACAGCACCTGTTGAAGTACCGATGCCTAAGAAAACCTGGACAGTAAGGTATCCATTGAGAAAGCCATATCGACAAATAAAATAAAATGAAGAATGTCAGAGCACAGACACTGATGAAACTAAAAAGATACTGCAGGTAGACGAATGGTGACGTCACAAAACCGGGACTGATTCACATATAGAAGATATAACGACCTGCGAATGATGAAAAGAGACGAAACACCATGGATGAGGGACATCATGAACCTAAAGTGAAATAACGATGTCATATGTAAGAAGCGTATGCCCTGAGCACAATGAAGATCTTCAGCCAGTTTACACATGTACATATGCTTGGAACCGCATGAAATCTAAGAAAATCGTGCGACTTGCTATGCTTAGTAGTAAGATAGATTGCGGCAAGCGCCACCTATACATATCTACCTCAAAAAGGAGCATTTTATATAAGTATACTTCCACTATGTACAAGAGCAGAATCAACCAAAGGTTACTAAAGGTCTCAGGAGAGGAGCTCCTCAGCACGTGGATAAAAAACTAAAGACAGAGAGAAACTCAGACGCATGCAAATCCTGCCAAGAAGCCAAGGTCGTATCGGCTGAAATAGACCAACAGTAGATACAATTAATGAAGCAAAGAACAGAATATCCTGTTCAGAGAGGTCAAGATAAGCTGCAGAAGGCAGGTGGTGGGCAAAATTAAATCAAATACACAAATTGCATGGAGAATGAGACTATTTCACGGTGTCTGAATCATGTGACCAGCCAAGCGAAGCGAGAGCAGATGAAGCTTTCACACCTACACGTGGCCTTGTGCCATGCACAGATATCTGAACTTTTTCAGACAGAGATGCAGTCTCATGGCCAACCACCAAGAAATAATTGACACATGACCACTGAGGTGATGATTGATTGTAGCAATAATTGGAGGAAGGGTGAGGGAGCAGACGAGCACCCTGCATCTGGCCGGCTATTCTGTACGCTACTAAGCTAGTGGAAAAGTATGAGTGGGGTTGGTGCCAACCCAATCATAGTGGACCAAGTAATCTAGGGTGCTATAGTTAGTAGAACCAATGAGATGTCGTACTTTTAGTGACGTCCACAGTAGCCATTTTAAAGGAAGGGCTTAGATGCCCCACCTGACACTGTCTATCCAATCCCCTCACCCTGTTAACATATAAAGATATAGCACCTATATTAAAGTTACCTTCCTATAACCAATAGAATTGCATGCAACATTTTAAGCGTTACAAGTCAGTGATGACGAATTTTTAGTATATATGATGTGTTTTTTAATGAAGTTTGTTGGAGTTGTTGAAGCGAGAAGGAAAATCGAGCAATAGCTGATGTTCATGAACCCCCTGTTTTGTGTACTTGTCATTAAACGGACTCCCTTTGCCAAACCATTGAGTTGTCATTATTGATTTGATGCTAGAGTATTAATCTGCATCCCCATCCATCTCACGGGTGCTGCTGCCTCGTCTTAAAGTGCTATTGGGCAACCCCCAGCTTTATGGGCCAGTTGGGGTCCTAGTGCACAAAGCACTCAGCTTCTTTTGGTACCTGTTCACTTAAAAAAAAGGCGTGTCTCCAGAATCGAGCAAGGTGCCCTACATTAAGAACACCAAAGCACCTACCATTCCCACTGAGGTTCGCAGTTTTCTCGGGATGGCCACCTACTGTGGGAGGTTCAGTGCCGGCCTGACCACCACCGCAACACCACTACAAGAACTCACCAGAACAAATATCGCCTTGGAGTGGGGAGAAAAACACAATGGCCCTCATTACGACCCTGGCGGAGAACCATGGTGCAATTTGCACCATGGTCCATGGCGCTAAGCTGCCAATTCCGCCATGGTGGTTGGCGGACTTACCGCCCCATGCCGACCTTGGCGGGGCGGTAAGTCCCCAATCCCCATTTTGCCCTTCCCCATTCCCATTCTTGCCCCATAGGGCATAATGGGAGTGGGGAAGGCGTTAATTACGCCACCGTAAATTACGGTGGCGTAATTAACAACAAGTCTCGTAGCGCCATGGATTTTTCCGCCTGCAAAAAGCAGGCGTAAAATATCACCATGGCGCTACGGGAACTCGTAGTCAGGCGGAAAGGTACGCCATGCTCTACGCCGGCGTAAATCCCTTTCCGCCAGGGTCCTAATGAGGCCCAATGCCACCTTCCAACATATAAAGGAGTCCTTGCTAAGAGATGCAACCATGGATTTATTCGACACTGCCTGAGAAACAGAACTACTTTCTGACACCAGCCCAGTGGGACTGGGAACTGTTGTGACACAGAGGATTGAAAGGAGACAGCCTACCTCGTAGCATTTGCAGGCAGAGCCCTGACCTCCACTGAGAAGAACTATGCACATATCTAAAAGGAAGCACTAGCTATGCTTTGGGGGTGGAGGCACTTCCATACGTACATTGTTGGAAACCCGGTCAATCAAAGTCCTTACAGACCACAAGCAGCTGGTACCAATATTTAAAGGATATGCCCCCCACCCGCCTGTGCAAATCAAGCGCTGGGTGATACAGCTACAACAATTTGACATAGAGGTCCAATACAGACCCGGAGCTAACAACCCAGCCGACTTCCTGTCGAGACACCCTCGGTCAGCGACCCTGAGGGAGTGTGAAGCATCGTTGGAATCTGAAGAACAAGTATGCCCCGTTGTAGAGTGTGTCCTACCAAAAACAATGTGGCACAAGACGCTGTCACAGAAACAGCCAATGACACCTGTCGCTAAATAAGAAGCGATCCTGACAGGAGAACGGGAGAACTACCTGACAGCCATTCCCCACCGCACAGCCCAAGCTCAAGAGATGCTACTGAGCCTATTTGGCATACATCACAAACTGTCTGTCTCCCCAGAGGGACTGGTGCTGAAGGGGCACCGATTGTTATCCCGATGAGCCTGGAAGAGAGGGCACTACTCCTGGCCTATGAATGAAACCAAGGTGTGGTCAAAACACAAGGCTTCCTGAAATCGAGACTATGGATGCCACATATCCAACAAAAGGTAATGGTACTGGTAGAGTTGAGCGTGTCGTGTCAAGCCTCCCATCTCCTGGGGCAACCGGCACTGATTGCCAGCCCTCCCCACAGCCAACAGAGGTGGCAGTCAGTCAGTATTGACATCTGCACCATTTCCAATAAGACGTATCTCCAGGTGGCGGTCCACAAATTCACCCGATACCCTGAAGTTGAGCCAGTGCACTCCACTGATGCAACATCAGTGACCGCATCACTGGAGTAGAATTTCTCTGCCCATGGCATTCCATCCGTCATCAAGAGTGACAACAGAACTACCTTTAAGAGACGAGAACTCCAACTTTTCATTGGCAATTTAGGAATCGGTCACCATTGGATAAGGCCATACTGGCCACAAGCCAAATGAGATGCAGAAATATTTATGGCATTAAAAAACAAAGTGGAGCAGATTGCCAAAGATGAACACAAACCATAGATCCAAGAGCTATATTGTTTCCTTCGCTCATACCACCAGACCCCATACTCGTCGACACAGGTGAGCCCAGCGGTGCTCATGTTCAGAGTTCCGATCAAAGTAGGACTTATTCTACACCACACCTGGAGTCTGTCACCTATGGACCCTACAAGCACCCTCCAGACAGCAGAATGGCGCTAGTGAAAAACCAGGCTCCACCAAAGAAACTGCATCTCACGCACAAATCATAGCCCTGGATGGTTGTGGAAAAGAACCACGGCATAGTGACAGCATCACGAGGACACGAGAAGTGGACCCAAAACTCCTTTCACTTTCGGAAGGTCTCGATAACTATGTGGTAAGAGACATCAGGAACAATTACCGAACAGGACGATCACACTCTGGCTGAGAGAAGTCAGCAACGAGAAGAAGAAGGCACACCCTGAAACGCCGACCAAAAGCCGCCACTAGTGGATGAACGTGAACCAGTTCTCCCAAGAGCCAACAGTACCCAGAGAGTGGAGAGCCACCACCGTTACTCCCTCGGACAGCAAGCAGCACTGTCCACCCAGCTCAGAGGGTTTGTGCTGCACAGGATCTACTGGCGAGCTGATACACTGCACAATGGTAAGACACTGAAAAGTTGATTTGAGTGACTGATCTGAGTTCATGCTGGTATTTAAATTGGGGAGGGATGTGACATGATCATGTGACCACCATTGATGGCATGAGGAGTAGCAGCATGCCATATGTTGGGAAAACCAATAAACAAGGGTGAAAGCCCACCAACGGGGCATTGCGTCCCTGCCACTGCATTAGTGTAAAAGTGTTTTACTGTTGTGGGTTGTGGGTCCTGGTGTCATCCAGGCCACACTTTCACACATCACACCTACCTGTGTGTAGAACCTCTCTGGAGATAGCTGTGGTCAGAGCTTTAAGTGGAAAGCAGAATCGAGGGGGGCTCTAGTTAGGGTGTGTGTCCCAAGTACGGGTAGGTGGGATCAATGGGAAGACACTCCCACACACACACCTCTACTTGGGCCACGCCCCTAAGTAGAGCCCCTGTCCCTCGCCTATGGAGTTGGGAGGCTGGCAATTGCTTGGCTCCCAGGCAGTGGGATCCAAACAGGAGAGCTGGTATGCATTGCTATCATTCCTTTGGTGTTCCCCACCCCTCCGTTTTGTTCTAAATCACAGGCTCTGAGCCACTGTGGCAGGCTGCCGGTGGGGATCATAGCATATGAATAAGAAACAAAAGGAGAGGCTGGGCACCAAAAGAAATGGTAGCATTGCACCCCAGATCTCCTTTTGTTTCTTGGTAAGAGGAGCCAAGCCCCAGCAGGCAGCCCTTTCGCTGAAGGAGCTGCATGGTTAAAGGAACGTCTGCGGGGTTCATGGATTCTGATTAGATAAAGTAGAGGCATCAGCACCTGCCATCTTTATAATCAGACACGCCAGCCTCCATAGGTAGCATGCAGCTCTTTCACTGAATGGGCTGCCTGAGGGAGTTGGCGTATCTGGGGCTTATTGGGGGCATATTGGGGGCATAGCCTGGGCTCAAGATCTATGTTTGGAGACTGCCAGGGCTCTGCCCCTGGCTAGCCCCGGACCACTTAAAGCCCTGATCGTGGTTCTGGAACCAAAAGCCTATAATCTGGTCACTGATCACACCTGGACTTTATTACCCACCCTTTCTCTAAAGGGGCACCTCCGCTCACCTAACTGTGGCCTCCTCACACCACCGTCCTCAGCGGTGTCATGAAGAGTGTTAGTGGACTGATCCACTGCTTCCTTGCTCTTCGCATCCTTGAGGCTCACAGCCTCTTCCCGTGTTCACAGTCCTGGTGAGCACAAGACCCGGCCGGTAGAGCAGCCAATCCTTCAGCAAACCTGCTATCCTGGCACCTCTCCTCCTGCGTGTGCCTGGCAAGCTCCGTGCTCGCGTCCCTCCATTCAGTGCACCTTGTTGAAGGACCGCTGCCATCCTCAATCCCAGCAACGGGACCAGGAACTCAGTTACGACACACCGAGTGGCAGGCACTCTCCCACTTCTCCCCCTGGCTCTTGGCACCCTTAATCACAGAACGGTGGAAGTTTTAGCCCCTCAAGGGTAGTCACGGTGGCCACCTGAGCCGCCATCTGGCCACAAAAGGCAGCAGTCACAATCTCATTGCGCTCACACAACACACTGATAGAAGAGGGTTATTTAAAGACCTGCTACAGCAACCTCTCTTTAAAGATTATATACAATCTCATTACTCCACTGCTTGCCACACCCTCGAGATCATGGTTTCAATTGTGCACTGCTGCACTATTTGAGGTACTCTTCAAATCCTATTCAGGTGTTTTGTTATAACATGTAAGTCGCTCCCATGAAATACTTTTCAAAAGCAAATGTGAACCCGAGGAGCACATTACATTATTTTATTGAATATTTAGAAGAAAATTGGGCGACCATGAGAATTCTGCCTCAGTCTCTGGGTCAGAACAACCTCATATCAATTAATATGGCCAATTAGATGTTTATATATTGAGTCTAAGGAATCCAATTAACGTGTTACTTTCTTAAGCACAATACACGTCTTTATTCAACATCTCCTTTATAACCACTACCCACATTCTAAAAAACGGCTTGCAGTAGTTACAATAATGGGTCAAACAAAAACAACTTGCCATTAACGACGGAACGAGTAAGTATTGCACAGCCTAGCTGTAAAAAGGTGTAACGCCGCGTGAGTTGTTTTAAGATTTTAATTACCAAAAACACATTCGGTGTAAGAGCTTGAGTAATAAATATTCGATCGCTGCATGAAATCATTTTGATTTAAAGAATGAATTCAAGCCACACAGTAGTTCACTATAAGTTAGGACATACATAATGATGTAGACCCACGTACTCCTCTGGGAGCACATATTTATGGTGGAAACATGCATGTAGAGTGGTTGGATGGAGGGAGAATTGGGGTTAGGGCCTTTGGGCACATGTAGCTGTGCCAACATGGGAAGGGACACGACACAGCGCTTTTTTGCACATCCCCTGACCTACCATTTATGTTTCACCTATTATTATATCGATTTTACTGCATTTGTTATTGCACAAAGTAGAGCAACACAAAACACACATTTTCCCTCAAAATATGTAAACGAGAAATATGTTCCAATCATTACTTTTACATTATCCAGATCTAATTAAAACATGTTAAATTGCATTTTAATGTTGCACATGATCTTCCCAGATAGTATATTTGTATCTTATAATTGAAAAGCGCACAGGAAATTGGAAAAATGCACTTCTCTATGGTGCACTGCACTGGAACATTCCCGTCTCCTACCATGGGACATTTTGTCAGATGACTCTACAGTGCCTCTGGCGTGATGAAATATAAATGTGAGTAGCATTGACAAGTATAATTAACAAATAAATTAAGGTATATAACTACAGGAGGGGCCTTGCATTTAATTTATGGAAATATGCTTCTAATAATAGTAAAGCATTATTTTAGCGCCGTGTAAAGTATTCACCCAAGGCAGAGTCGTACGCACACGCTTGGCACGGGACCGGTCAGCACCATTTAAAATCTCAGATAATATCCGGCTTTGGCACCACACAGATTTCACTCCCTCGAAGATGTCTGTGGTAGGGGATAGAGGCATTCCTCTGCAATTCATGTCCATCTTTGACTCGTCAATGGACTCGTCGAATTATCAGTATTCAGCTGCATTTGCCAGTGATCCGGCTTGTGTTACAGGATTGTTTCCTGCCACAGAGGCATCCTATTGATTCCATCTGCTATTCCTAGCCTGCTCATTCAGGTTCTGTTCAATATATGAAATATTCTTATTCTGCTATCAAGTGCACTCTCTAAATCTTTACTGTCCCTCCAGCACATGTGCAGAATATATCAAAGTTGTTTTCAATTAAAAGTGTAGGCAAGCTGATGCTCCTATTCATCTAAACTAGAGGGGGGCTGCAGGGGTTCCGCTTTCCCTGGCCCACCGTTGCCCAGTCCGTTCTCGTTGCTACCTGCTGTTAGTCACCTGGCCCCAAGTGAAAGTACAATAACGTTTTGCTACCTCCAAAATATCACCAAAGTCTTTCAGCATGTGGGGCGAAATGTCAGCATATAAAATACTGCAATATGTTCGTAAGTCTACGAGAAATTCTCCTATTTCTCAACTGCGTTTCAGTTCAGTATTCTATTTTCATTTCTAGTTTTTTCTACTGGATACTCCAGCAAGCTGATTCAACACTGTATATGAGCTGTCTGCCGAAGGTTGGATCTAATATGATTATTCAATTGACTCCTGAAGCGAGGCCTATCTATTCCAAGATGAATGCTACTGTCTTCAGGAAGTTCTGCAAAACCCCAGAACAATAGTTTAAGAACTTTAGAGAGCTCACCGAAAAGGGGAGCCAAACCTTTGAGGCGTTTACACATCAGTCCTTGGAATATCTGAGTGATTTGGTCACTGGTAACAAAGTTGACACATGTGAGGGCATGTTTAATCTTATCGCATGTGAGAGCATTCTTAAACAATATGAGATGGAGTTACACCAGCATCTAGTGGACAAGAGTATCACAGACCCTCATGAATTTGCAAAGGCGACTGACCGGTTTGTAGCTACTTGCGTCCAGAAAAAAGCAGTGGCTGTTGCATTCAAACCAGATGACACAGGTGGTGAGAAAAGAAAATTCAAAGAGGGTAAGAACCAAGGTTTGCACCATCTTGCTAAGAAGGGAGAAGTGAAGGAACCCCTATCACTGTGGCACCCACTTTCACAGCCCCTCAAGGCCGTCTTGTCTGCAGAGATTGGAGACATAGGAAGGGAGATCCCGCCCGCAAGGGTAGATCCAACCAGGCTGTAGTTAGCGCTACGCTCATGGAGGAGGGGGAAGAAGAAATAGTCGACATGGACACCTTAGATGAGGAATTCCAACTCAGGCTGGGGTTGGCAGAATGCACCCTAGTATCCCTGGGCCCTAGTATCTCACTGAGGCCCAGGATGCTGCTAACAGGAGCAGAGCCCCAGCACTTCATGATACTGCTGCGAATATCACCGCCTGTCCGACGACAATGGGTGCGAGAGGACCAGATAATCCCTGGTCCTCTCAGGCTCGTCACAGGATTCGATTGTCTCACCTGATGCCCACTGGCTTTCATGGATTTCAGTTGGAGGCGAGAAACCTCTCAGCTCTGCATTGCTCTGAAAGATCCTATTCCAGTAGACTGTCTGGTGGGAAATGAAAATCCTGACGCTGAAATCATTGCTGAGGTAACATGATCTAGGGCAAAAGAAGCAGCTTGGCAAGCAGCCCTGGTGGGTCCAGGGCCCTTCCGGCTCATGACGGCAAAAGGCCAGCTCCACCAGTACTACTGGATCCATAGTCCAAATAGGTGCCTGCTCCTGCCGGAGAGGGTGTAGTGGCCTCTGACGTGACTGCTGCGGCATCAGGAACCTCAAGGCTGCCTACCGGCACACCATAGTTTCAGACCTCAAGGGTCTCCTTAGCTAAGTGATTTGTCCTTAGCTGGAGGTCTGAGTCAGGCAGACTTTCACTGGGCACAGCGCGACTTTCCAACTTTAGCAGATCTGCATGAGCAAGCAGAGAGACAGGCCCAGAGGAAGCCCCTGGGATTTTCAGGGTGTTTTGGGAGAACACCTGCACAGTGAGCCCAAGAACTCTGAGGCTGAGGCCACCCAGTATTTGTTGGTCCCTCAATGCCACAGGAGGTTCCTTCTGAACTTTGCTGATGACATTCCTTTGACAGGTCATCTCAGAATGATATGATATGATATGATGATTTGATATGGCATTTATAACGTGCCTATACACAAGTGTTTCAAGGTGCGACGAGACAAGGGAGGGGAACAAAGGGAGGACAAATCCTATTAGGCCAGGTGTCATTCAGATAACGCAAGAGCTTGGGCAGGGGGGGCAGGGACAGTGCAGTACATGGGAATTGATAATAACAATAAGTAACGGCCAGCATGTGGCAAGTGCATGGGTAGGTTCAGACAGCAGGTGTCAAGGGCTGGTAGGAGGACTGTAGGGATACAGAAAAAGTCCCCAAGTGTGGGGGTTGCCAGGCGGGAAGTGCAGGTGTGTGACGCTGGTGGGGGAGGGACCTGGGCCTGAGATCAGAGGGTTTCCAGGTAGCCAGTGCAGTTCAGGTTACAGCCAGGAGGTCAGCAGAGGAGAGGAGGAGAAAAAGCAGAAGCAAAGAGAAAGGTTTTGAGGTGCTTCCGGAACCGGAGATGGTTCTCCTCAGGTCGCAGGATTCGAATGACAAAGACCACCAACAGGCTGTCTGTCCACTTCTACTGGCCCCAGATGGGGTAAAAGATAAAAAAATTAGTTGGGTCCTGCCACACTTGGCAAGCACCCGGCAACGCTGGTGGTACCACCAAGGTCCCCATAATTAAACTACCCGTGGTTGGGCGGCCTTTACAGAGGATAGGCATGAACATTGAGGGTCTTTTGGATCCCCACACCTCCTTGGGAAACCAGTACATTTTGGTCGTATTGGAACATACCACCTGGTACTCTGAGGCTGCCCCTCTGAGAATCATCAAAGCCCCTGTGGTCACAAAGGTTCTCATTGGAATATTCTCTTATGTGGGATTCCCTAAAGAAGTCGTTTCTGACAGGGGATCCAACTTTATATCGGTGTATAAGGCAATGTGGGATGAATGAGGAGTAACCTACAAGTTCTCCATGGCCTATCACCCACAAACCAACAGAGCCTGTTGAGTGGTTGAACAAGACCCTTATGGGCATGATAGGTAGGTTGGAAGACCCTGATCAGGGGAAGGTGGGACATTCTCCTGCCATGCCTTCTTTTCTCCTACTGTGAGGTGCCACAGCACAGTGTTGGGTTCAGCTCCTTCAAACGACTGTTTAGTCATCTCATTAGGGGTCAACAAAGTCTGCTGCGGGAAGGATCGGAGGGCAATCCATGAACTCCTTCCCACAACATAGTGGACTGTGTGCTTGATCTTCAATCCAATATGGCTAGCCACAGGGAACAGAGCACCCAGAACCTGAAGGCAAGCCAGGAGCTTATGAAGCATTGGCATGACCACTAGGCCACCATGGCAGAGTGCACGCCAGGCCCAGTGCCTTTAATGACAAGTGGAATGGGTCCTACGTGGTGCTGGAAAAGATCAGTGAGGTTAACTACCTCATTGACACTAAGACCCAGAGACAGGTGCATCAGGTCTTCCACGTTAACCGGTTTAACCCTCATAACAGCAGGAATAAACTAGTGATGGCTCTGGTCACAGACAACGAGACCGAGGAGGAGACTGACCCTTTCCCAGACCTGTTGCACAGAGTGCCCACTGACAGGGTCTCTTGAGGGAGTACAAATCTCCCTATACCTCACGGAACAGCAAATGCAGGTCTGCCAGTAGTTGCTGAATAAGTTTGCAGGACTGTTCTCGCTGGCTTCTGGGAAGATTGATTGGTGCATTCGTGATATCAATCCCAGAGACAGTAAACCCATGAAAAGTAGGATTAACCTGATGTCTGACAAGGTCAAAGACTCCATCAAGGAGGAAGCCTCCAAGATGTTGGCATTGGGGGTTATCAAGCTGTCCAGCAGCCCTCGGACTAGCCCAGTGGTTACCGGTCCCGAAGAAGTCCAGCAGAGGGAAAAGCGTAGTCATCTTTTGCCTGGAATAGCGGGGGCTCAACTCTGTCACAAAGACGGACGCACACCCCGTCCCTCAGCCAGACAAACTCATTGACAGGTTAGGCATTGCCAAGTTCAGGATTACTTTAGACCTCAAAGCAGGGTACTCACAGGTCGAGCTGACCGATCATGCACAAGTGAAGTCTGCATTCTCCACCACGGTCAGGCATTATCAGGTGATGTTATGCTCTTTTGATTAAAGAATGTCCCTGCCACCTACCGGAGGATGGTGAACCAAGTCCTAATGGGGATGGAAGACGTCTGTGCCACCTAACTAGACGTCATGGTGGTATTCAGCAACACCTGGGAAGACCATCTAACCCTCTATCCCATCTGGAACAGGTGTTTCTAGATTTGGAAGGCTGGCTTGAGTAGCAATGCGCTTAAATGCCAGATAGCGTAGGGTACTGTGACTTTCTCAGGTCATCAAATAGGTGATGATAAGGAGTAGCCTCTCCAGGCCAAAGTCCTGGCAGTGAAGTATTTGGACATCCTCACTACCCAGACTCAAGTGAGGGCCTTCCTCGGCCTCACAGTTTATTACCTGCCTTTTATTAAGGGGTATGGTGCCTTTTCCCTTCCCTTAAATTATGTTACGTTGAAGGAACTGCTGAAAAAGATCACTTGGAGCCCTGCCTGTCAGTCATCCTTCCAGAGCTTGAAGGACAGCCTGTGACGGGCACCAGTTCTAAAGATTCCAGATTTTTGGCAAGAGTTTATCATCCAGACAGATGCTTGTGAATTTGGCATCGGTGCAGTATTAGGGCAACTGTACTCTGAAGGGGTAGAACAATCTTGTGCGTACCTAATGTGATGAATCCGACAGATCCCTCACTGAAACCCTGCCTAAAGTCTCCTCCCAGGTAGCCAGGGAAGGGCAGGTGCTTCCTGAGTCTGACCTTAGGGTTGGTGTACTGCGGGAAGATCACCTGGGAGGAGACAGGGCCCAGGGTGTTGAAGAAATCCTGTGAGATGAGACACAGTATTTGTCCTCTGAAAAGAAGTGCCTTTCTCAGTTGCCAAAACAGGCATATTGTCATTGTAATGTCCCTGTCTGACACATAAGATCTATAACCCATGTTACAAGTTCTTTGAAATTTGAGCAAGTCTTTTTTTCAGAAAGATATTTTAAGAATAAATACCCTCCTTACTCCCAAAGGTATAATGTAAAAGGATCTAGAGAAAATGCCTTAAATCAAATATCTTTTTCTGTAACAACCAATTCTAACAGCCAATCTTTTAATTAGTTGAAGGGAAATAAATCTACTCTTTAAAAGTGACTCAATTGTTAAAAGTGCTAACTTTGCTGAAAGGGACTGCAAGTCCCATCATCTCATAAGTAATGGAATGAGGGAGAGGGCTTAAGAGGAATGCAGATGCAGTAGTCAGGGAATTAGGCCTAACAGCCCACACAAGGGAGAACCTGTGAGGCATAAAAGCCCCCCTCAGGTGCAGGCAATTGTAAGGAGAAGGAGAGGAAGAAGCAAAAACGGTTACTGAAATGCCAGCTGTAGCAGTAGTAGCAAAAGGAAGAAGGCACAAGGCTGGCAAACCAAGCAGAAGTGGAAGAACAAGAGGAACGTCGGAACGTGAAGACAGCAGATTTCACCTGCTTGTTCTGAGAGGGTTATGTTACCCCAAGCTCTGAAGTGCAGAGGCTGCACACTGGAGGACATGCAGTAGGGCTGTCTTTCCCTATGTAAGTCTGATTGATGTGGTTTCCAGTCAGTGAACATGATGAGACCGAGGAGAATAGCAGTTGTCAAGCCATGGTCTCAGCCGTGAGAGGGGCTACAAAAACATGTGGCCGGACCGGTGTGGGGCCCTAAGACGCCAGAAGCAGTAGAAGTCATGGAAGCAGTGCGGCCCACAGCAGTGCGACCTGCAGAACAAGTGTTAAAGAAGCCGGTGAGTGAATCACAGTGTTCTAATACATTGCACACGCATTGCCAGTTCCTTATCAACTCAATTATGGTTTCAAGAGAGGATAAATTGTTTGTTGAGCTTAAATACTGGAACAATGGAAATGTAGCTTTTGCGTATAAACTGAACATCTTTTCACTCGCGTGGAAAGCAAACGCTGCTTAAATCCATTGTTCCACTTTTAAAAGACTTTTACTATCTGATGGAGTAGTCCTTTGTCACTAATTAAGAAGAGTGAATATTACAAAGACCATTACTGAATATTTAACCTTGGAAACACAATTGTTGAAACCTTTAACTTGTGAAAACTACATCAAGGAGTGGTTGTGTGTGCCTAATTGTGATTTTCAAAGGAGGACTGACCTTGATCCTTCACTTTCTCAAGGGAATAGAATACAATACCAATCTTTAAACTTTAAAAACTACATTAAGAAGTGGTCGCATGTGCCTAATTGTGATTCCTAAAGAAAGACGGATCTATATTCTTTACTCTAACATGGCATACCTTTCAGATATTAGAAGTCAAAGTGTATCTACTATTGAAGAGAACAAGCATTGCCCAAGCCAAGAGTCTCACCATATTAACAGTGAAACCAAGCTTTCTCAGAGTTAAAAAGCAATCTAACTGTACTTTGAAGTTAATAACAGTTCAGTTGGTTTAAGATACATATGTGCAAGCATTGCCTGAGGTGAAGAGAGTGGGACCAGAGCTTCTGGGTAGTTACTTGGGCTGATAACTAGCAGAAAGGCGCAGGCAAAGTTGGGGAAGGGTAACTGGCTGCTTGTAAAGACTATTTTGAAGCTGACACAAACTGTAATACCAGAGACTGTAAAAGACAGAGAAAATTGAGACTGGCAAACCCAGGTTCTTATGGTGGCAGATAGACAAGAGAGGCAAAGAGGCTGCCCCTTTTGAAGAGAGTTATTCAGAGGAGGAGTGCCTTGCCTACTTGAAGGTGTTGAAGTACTTTAAAGTATATATTTTTGAAGCCGATCTAGAAGTATAGATTAAGCTGTGGTAGTAGACCAAAGTAGCGAAGCTGTGGTGCTATATTAGGTTGTCAGTAGATGCAACATTGTAGTAGTCTTTACAAAGTGGAGTACTGTGAGACAAAAGGTGACTGTTCTCACAGCAAATCAAGTAGAAGTGAAGTTTTTGAAGTGGAAGCAGAAACACTAAGAAGTAATTCTGACAAATATACCATTGTGAAATCTAAAACCATAACTAAGAAGATAACTGTTAGCCATAAACTGTGTATTACTGACGGTTGTGGATATTGAATTTCTTTTGAATTGTGAAAGTCTTCTTGAAGAGGTGAACAAGCATTGTGGCTGGGATTACCATTGGTGCTATTTGGTGGAAGTGTAAAGTGGATATTTCACCAAAAAGAAGAGATTTGCTATCCTTGGAACTTTTGGTTAACAAACTTTTACTTTGACTTTGAAACATCAAGAACTGATTTGAGGCATGTATTTCATTGGTTGAACATTAGCAGAATAGCCCTTGAATCCTGGGGAAGGGAATGCACCCAGAACTTCAAAAGGTTATTCAGAAACTGCAAATGTTTTTCATGTCATGCTGTATTGCCATATATTTTCTTTGTGTGTTTACTGCTTAGTGTGAGGGCCAGTTATCCTGTATTAGAGTGTTTCACCTAGCTTTGGTTAGGCATGGAAATCCTCAGCAGTGTAGGGATAGTGAGGTATTTTTTTTATATTTCTTTTGCGAATAAAATGGCATGTTTTGATAAATCAGCCAACAGTTGTCCACCTCACATTACTGACCCCTCACACTAAGTAGGCAATGTAAGGGTATCCCCTATGTGGAAAGACAAATGGGCGGAATAAAGATAAGAAACAATAAGACATGGGGCCTCATTACAACTTTGGAGGTAGCCAAGGGCATGGCTGCCTCCAAAATCGGGTCCGGGTTCACTGAATGGGGAATTACCAGGCCATTCCGAGTTTGGAGGTCCTGGTAATTCCTCCTACAGAGAACCCGGGCCTGGTCCTTCCCCATTCCCATTTGAGCCGTGTAAAGATACCGGTGGGGGGTGCCTGTACTTCCGCTCTCTATATGGTAGAGGAGAGGCACAGAGGTCCCCAGCCAAGATTCTGTATAAGGTAGCAATGGACGAGCAATCAAGGCCTAGCTTCTCAGGAGGTGATGTGGGCTGGTTCTTAAGTACAGTGTAATCCCCGAACCCCCACAAAGGAATGTCCACACACTGTATTACTGAAAACACAGTCTTTATATAATTAATATTCAAAGGTATGTACACAATCACAATAACACACTTTGTACTCTGAAATCAACAATGATAAATATATACAATTCTAAAGTGGTACCACCAATGTTATCAAATCTCAATAAAGTGCATCAACTGTACGGTTAAAATGTCACACAGATCAATAACGAGGAAACCAGCAATAGAGATACGAAGGAACGCAAGAGGGTTGAAACAATAGGCAGATTTCTGGCCCCTACCACTAGACACAGTTCTGTGTGGAGATCCCCCCACCTGGGCAACCTGTAAAATAAAGATATATAGCACAAGCCCAGTCCATATATTGTTCAATAGTCTTATTTCCTCCTATAATGTTTTACCCCCCCAATGTACCTGGTGGAGTAGAGTTCTTCGAAGACGCGTCGAAGGATCCTTCTTGAGTGACTCCCTTTAAAGCAGGAGCCACGGATCGTCGAGAGGCATCGAAGATGGTGAACTTGGCATTGATGAGAAGTTCAAGGGTGCCGAGACCACAACGTCGATCCAGGCAGTGCTCGTCAGCGACGTCCTGCGAGAATGAGGTGTGCGGGGCACCTCGGTGATGGATTGTTCAGGACAGCAAAGAGTTTCAGAAGAACTGTGGCCCAACAAGGGCGTCGAGTCATCGAAGTCTTTGTGGCCTTCAGGTGGCAGGAAACCCACCAGCGGATTCTCCTCGGCGCGTTTACGACCGGCCGTTGTTAGCTCCCTGGTCCCCTCGCGGGACCCGCTCTGGACGTCTGGTAAAACCAGAAGTCCACATCGGGTCCCGCGAGGGGACCTCGTAATATTGCGGAATTAGTTTAACGGCACCGCCACCATTAGCGGAACCCATTAACCAATTCTGCAATACTTGTAATGAGGCCCATGGTCTTTCCGCTATTAAATTCTTTTCATACTTTCAATTCTGCATGTAACACATTCATTATTAGATGGCTGGGATGATTTAGCTTCCAAGGAGACAGCTAAGAGTCCTGAATAGGCTAGGTCAGTAGAGAAAAAGAGTCCAAAGGTATGGGTATTGCCTTTGAACAAGAGCACATAAATAGCATTAACTTCTTTTTTTCTATGCGGTTCAGTCTGGTAACGCTGTTATTTTATTTTTTTTAATGTTTTTCTTTTTTTGCAGACATAAAATGTTCTTTCATATAATTCTTTCAAACATTGCAAATATCAATTGTTCTTTACCACAGGTAAGTGTACATAATAATGCAGTAAACTTCAGGGGATTGTCATGTGTTAAAAAACATCAATTAATCAAAGTCTAAATCAGTAAACACACAAACATTTGATTTACACTGCAGTGCTATCTAAAAGTAAAGCAAAATACAGTGTAGCATCTGTCTATCTACAGAGTTAGAACTGAATTCATATGTCTATTTTCAGTATGACCTGACTCTGATTATATTGCAGTCTTGTCACATGGCCAATCTATGGTCATAATGCAAGTCAATTGATGAGCAATGTAGGGCCAGATTTCGAAATGACCAATCCTAGGTCTCACACTAATTAGGCACTTGTCCAAACGAAAGTGCAACTGTGCTACCATTCAGAAGGAGGCATTTGCAGTAGTTTGAGTGGTACGTAAGAGGCAACCCTAGATATCTTGGTCTCACTTCACCGTCCAAAGAGACGACAGACCTCTGAGGTGGCTCATGGCCATGGAGGGAGAGAACACTAAGTTACTGCTGCATTGGGGTATCTCCCTACAGCGATTACACATGGACATCCAACACAAACCTGGGCTGCAGCACTCCAATGCAGATGGCCTCAGTCGTTATTTTCACCAGGAGGATGAGCCTGACACTTAGAAGTGTGAGTTTCAACCTTTCTCCAGCATGGGGTCTGGCATGGATTCACATGCTCATGAATATTCCCCGTCGTCAGGCTGGGAATCCTCGGTAAAGAAAAAATCAGTATCAGTTTCGTTTCTGATCTGTCTTTCGTAGTAGTAACCAATCACTGATCTCTGCGTCATACTGACCACAGCCAATGACTGCCCTCTACCCAAGCCCGGTCTGGCAGCCATCTTCAGATTTTTACCGCACGTTCAAGTGTTGGGAGTCCTCCTGCTTAGCTCTCGAGCTTTTACTGCGTGTTTCACGCTTTTTCAGGTGATTTTTCACATTTTTTCGGTTAATCGAGCCTCAAGCTCCACCGTTTCTACTCCCGTTAACGGCTACCCGTTGCAGGATTTTCCTACGTCCCTCAAGGGTGAAGATTTCGTCAAATCAACTTCTTGGAGGATTCCAGAAGATTCGCGGCCTACTTCAAGATGGCCCAGGATGCGAGTTCGTCGCCCGGACCCAAGCTGTTTCCCAGCTGCCCTGGATGCGGGCTGCAGAATGTGTTTAAGGAAGACAAACATTTGCGATGCCTCTACTGTCTTCATGGGGACAAGACTCATGTAGAGAAGGACTGCCAGTTCTGCAAGAACTTGTCGGAGCGGACCATGAGGGACCGTCGATCCCGTCTCACAAGCTGATTGGAGAAGGGCTCGACGGGTGAGAAGAAGAAGAAAGGGTCCGAGCGGGATTCTAAGTCCTGTGAGGGCGCCCCGGCGACGGGGGCCCAACACCAGGCCAAGCGCCGCGAGTCCGCTGGCTCTGGGAGCACCGAAAGGTCGGGCTCTTCGGTAGCCAGGCAGGGCGCACCATCCCCGGCACCGTCAACCACGAGCCAACGCTCCGGTTCGGGGAAGAGAAAGTCCGAGACCCCGGGTAAGCTTCGGGAGAAGCCCCGTCCGATCTCGGAAGAGGGGGAGCGAGGCGTCGCCCCTCCCCCGAAGGAGAAGGCCCGGGATGCACCTAAGGTGGTGAAGGCCCCTACCCAGCAGGCGAAGGCCTCTATCGAGGCTATTGCGGCGACTCTGGCCAAGCCGGCAGAGACACCGCCAGCGGAGACTGCCTCTGGGACTAGAGTTTCCCTGCCGCCAAGGAGGGAAACCTCTTTTCAGCCCATCGTCGTGGCCGCCATAATGGAAGAAGCGAGGGGGGGCACGGTGCCCTCCTCGAGCCCGGAGTCAGCCTCGGAGGAGGAACTGACCGAGGCCGTGAGGAACCTCGAAGTCCAATTCGAGAAGGTTCGATCCCGTCAGGAAGATCCTCGGGAGATAACCGAGGAAGACGACGATGGTGAGGAAGAGCGGCTTTCCCTTCCGGCGCGGCTGGACCCTAGGCCTCAGGATGGCTCGGCGGCCATTTTGTCTGCCATCCAGTCCTTATGCTCTGAGATAAGGACGAGATTCCCACGGCCCAGGCCGGAGGACCAGCAACCTGGCCCGTCGGGAAGTCCTCAGAACAAACGACGGAGGACCCAACCCTCTCCTCCGCTCGCTCCCGTGAGGCCTACAGTTCCCGCCTCATCCTCCCACGAGTCGGGAGATGATGGTGCGTTGGGCTCGACAACGGGTTCTGAGGGCGACGGCGTCGACGACGGAACGGGTCTCCCGTCGCACGGGCCTCGCCGCCCGACGAGATTGGCTCATTCCACGCCATGATCGCCAGGGCGTCTGAATTGTTCCAGCTCTGCCCGGAGGAGCAGAAAAAGGAAGGTTTCCTCTATCAGCGCCGGGAGGCCAAGAGGAAGACGATCGATCATCGCGGTGCCCCTAATCGATGACATCTGGGAGGAGGGCCTGTCGGTTCTCAAAAAACCCTCCACGGCACCAGCCAAACGGGACCGGTACGAGAAGAAGTACCGGGTCCCCGAAACCGATCCCCTGAACCTCAGGGCCCAGCCAACACCAGACTCGGTCGTCTCTGCGGCGGCTAAGAAGAAAGCGGAGGGCTCAGGAGCCTCGACGTCGAATTCCCCGCCGGACGGCGAGGGAAAGAAGTTGACGCCATGGGGCGGCGGGTCATTTCGTCGGTGGCGACGATGATCAAAGCGGCCAACGCCCTGGCGATCGTGGCCCGTTACGACAGGGAGCTCTGGTTTAAACTGGCCTCCATATTGGACTTCCTGCCGGACGACAAGAGGTCCGAGGCACTGGAAATACTACAAGAGGGCGAGGTGGCGTCGGACCACGCCATAACGGTGGCAACCGATATTGCCGATACCGGGTTCCGCCAGCTGGGCAACGGTGTTTGCCTACGACGACGGGGTTGGCTTCGGGCGACCGACTTCCGTCAGGACGTCCAGACCAGGGTGTTGGACATGCCGTTCGACGGCAGCAACTTGTTCGGGAAGGCAGTGGACAAATCCCTCCAAGCCATAAAAACGGAAACGGAGACGGCCCGCGCCCTAGGAGCCCTTCAGCAACGACGTCCCTTTCGGAGCTCCGGAGGCAGACAGGGTGCCTCCAAGGGATCCAGCGGTGGCTCGTCGTCCTACTGCCAGGCGGCACGCTCCTCGTCTCAGGAGGCCTACAGGGGTTGCGGCAAGCTGGGAGCGCCTCGCTGCAGTCGGCAAGGTGGCCAGGGTGGCAATGCCACCACCTCCAAGCAGGACTGAACTGGCCGTGGTCTCGGGCCCCCACCGAAGCACCCCGGTGGGAGGCCGGCTGGCAAATTTCATCGGCGTGTGGAAGTCCATCTCCACCGACCGTTGGGTGCTGGATACCCTGGCAAGAGGACACTCTATCGAATTCCTGAAGAAGTGCCCTCACGTTCCACCTGTGGCCAGGAAGGAAAATCACGTCCCGCAACTGCTGTTGGAAGTACGGGCGATGCTCAGGAAAGGCACCATCGAGCTTGTCCCGAAGAGGCTCTGGGGTGTACTCAAGGTACTTCCTCGTCGGGAAGAAGACGGGCGGCTGGCGCCCTATCCCGGACCTTCGTCGTTTGAACACATAAATCAGATCACAAAAGTTCAGGATGGTCACCCTCCAGCATGTACTGGGACAGCTGGAGGAAGGCGACTTTCTATCGTCGTTGGACCTAGAGGATGCATACTTCCACGTTCCCATCCTCAAAATTCACCGAAAGTTCCTCAGGTTCGTCGTCCAGGGACGCCACTACCAATTCAGAGCACTGCCGTTCGGATTGAAGTCGTCCCCCAGGGTCTTTACCAAGTGCCTAGCACCAGTGGCGGCGCGGCTGCGCCTGCAGGGGATTCACGTCTACCCCTACCTGGACGACTGGCTCATCCGCTCAAGGACGAGGGAACTCGCCGTCGAACACACTGCGAGGACCGTCCAGCTACTCACAGACCTGGGATTCGCCATAAACTACCCAAAGTCCCACCTGGTGCCGTCGCAGGTGGCCCTGTTTCTGGGAGCGAAGCTCGATACAGTGAGGCGCCTGGCGGCCCCGTCGGAAGAACGGACGAAGACCATTCTAGGCAAGGTGCAGCGCCTACTAGCCACGGACGTGGCCAGGGTGAGGTCCATCAAGTCCCTCCTGGGGATGATGTCCTCTTGCATCTACCTGGATGCGCCCTCTTCAAGAATATCTCGACGCCCGTTGGATGCAGGCGACGGGCACCTTCGAAGGCAGGGACCCCTTCAACGAGGTGTTCCGGCGGGCGATCCAGTGGTGGGGCGTTCGAGCGCACCTCACGGCGGGCAAGGACTTTCAGACGCCGGCGTACCAGGAGACTGTCATGATCTCTGCTTCCAAAAGGTCAGGGTTTTCCCAACTCCCTTGGAAGCAGATTCATAACCCAGGTTCCGAGTGCCAACCAGTCCCAATTGGGACCTTTTGGACCCAGTCCTGGCGCCAGTGGCACCAGGCTCATAAATATGCCCAGTCCCAGCGCTGGAAGCGCCGGGCTCATAATGCTTGGGTGGACTTACCTGCAGCAGACCATGCTGCTTACTTGCCTGCCAGTTGAGCCTCTGATCCTCTTCTGTTTGGAACTACTTTTCCTGTTGGGTGGCGCAGGAGCCACTCCCTAGGTTCAGAACACTGGAACTCTTCTGGAAAGCAGGAACTCTTTTCTTACCTAGGCGTGGCTGTGGAAGGAGACACCTAAGCACTACAGGAAGCTATTTAAACCACACCCGATGGATGAATCTTGCTTTGCGTTATTCTGCATCCTCTGCAGCAGAACGCTCATCGTGTCTTCTGCATCTGATACTTGGCCTATGGAAAAAGGCTTACCATCCTGAATCCAGTCTTCAGCAACACCTATAAAGACAAGAAAGAACAGGTTAGCATTACGGTCTTCAGTGACAGCTCTTCACTTACCCGGGCCATCGGCTGTCACCAACGCCTTGCGCTGCATTCTGAAAGACAAAGGCTTACCTACTCTTCGTGCGCTCCGGAGGTCTTCACACTGCATTCCGGCATCTGAAAGACAAAAGCTTACCAACTCTTCGCACGCTCCAGAGGCCTTCGGCGCTACATCCCGCATCTGAAAGACAAAACAAGGTGCGTTTAAAGACATTGGGGAACTTTAATACTCACGTGCCATTACTCCTTTCCACATCTAACCCAGTGGGTATTCCGGCACCCTGCAGCCGCTCCGAACTTGTACCTGCAAAATAAAAAGAAAGTTAGAGCGCATCGTGAAGCAGGCAACAAGCGTTTACTTACGTGCTTCCAGGCGCTTCTATTCATCACATGGGCTCCATCTTCAACTCACTTCAGCCCGTCATCCACCATCGCCGGAACCCTGCAAAACAAGAGACATCATTACTAAAGACTTTAAAGACATTAGTATAACTCAAAACTTACCGTTCGTGCAGTAAACGACGGACAGCAGTCCTCTGAAGTCAAGAGGCCTGCTCCCCTTATCCAGTGAAGAAACTGGTTACAGCACCCTGCCCCGAGGCAGATGGAGAGCACGGCGTTCACTTACCTAAGGTGAGAGCGTTAACCTTCGGGGTTCTACAGGAGAAGAGAAAGGGAAGAAGAGAGAGACATTCAATAACCCAGTTCATTAATCCCATATTTTCTATCTGCAGACATCTTACCCTTCGAGTCAAACATACAGTGCACAGAGGTCCAGCCCAAAGAGCCAGCCGTGTGTTACACATCACCTTTGAAGATACGGTATACGCCCAGTCAAGACAGTCAAGACCGGCGCCTCTACGGGAATCAGGTGAGCGTTACAGAGACGGTGACGACGGACGCCTCCCTGGAAGGTTGGGGCACCCACACTGGAGATCTCCACGCAAGAGGCCTCTGGCTCCCGGAGGAGAGGCTCCTGCACATCAACGTCCTGGAACTCCGAGCCGTGTTCTGGGCTCTCAAATCGTTCCTCCCGTCGCTCAAGGGCAAGGTGGTGCGGATCTTCACGGACAACACCACAACAATGTTTTACATACGGAAGCAGGGAGGCACCAGATCCCCAGCCCTATCGAAGGAGGCACAGGATCTGTGGCACTGGGCGGTCGCCCAGGGGATGTTGCTGGTTCCCTTCCACCTGGTAGGAGAAAGCAACACCATTGCCGACTCGCTCAGCAGGGGGCTGCGCGCGTGTCACGAGTGGGAACTGCGCCAGGATCAGGTGGATCAACTCTTCCGACGATGGGGCAAACCCCAAATCGAGCTGTTCGCAACAGCGACAAACTCGAAGTGCAAGAGGTTCGCCAGCAGGTTTCCCCAGCCGAGAAGCATGGGCGATGCGTTCTCGTTCCCCTGGGACGGCCTATACCTGTATGCGTTCCCTCCGTTGCCGTTGCTGCTTCGACTCATCAGCCAGCTCAAGAGGTCCCGGTGCAGGATGATCCTCGTCGCACCGGCGTGGCCGAGCCAGATCTAGTTCCCGGACCTTCTGGACTTGTCAACGTCCCCTCCCATCAAGCGGACACGGACCTTCTCTCCAGAGAAGGAGGCGCCATCTTCCACCACAACCCAGCGTCGCTGAACCTGCAGGCTTGGCTCCTGCAGCGCTAGAGTTTGGAGGCTACGATATACCGGCCGAATGCAGAGAGGTTCTTGCAAAGGCCAGGGCGTCCTCGACTCTCAAATGCTACGGTCATAAGTGGAAAAGGTTCTCTATCTGGTGCCGAGCACAGAAGATCAACCCCCTTCGGATTAGGGCCCCTCAAGTGCTGCCGTACCTGCTATTGCTGGCAAAGGCTGGGCTAGCCCATGCCTCCATTAAGATTCATCTGGCGGCGATCTCCAGATATACCAGAACCACAGGACGGACGTCCCTGTGGTCCAATCGACTGGTAAAAGAGTTTATGAAAGGACTGTTCCAGTCGTTCCCGCCGGTGAAGGCCCCGGCCCCGGCGTGGGAACTTAACGTGGTGCTGACCAGGCTCATGGGGCCCCCATTCGAGCCGATGCACTCCGCACCGATGAAGTTTGTGTCATGGAAGACTGCATTCCTGGTGGCCACTACCTCCGCACGACGAGTGGGAGAGATCCAGGCCCTATCCTGCAAAGCACCGTACTTGACTTTCCATGCCTCGAGGGTGGTGCTTAGGACGCACCCCTCCTTTATGCCCAAGGTGCCGTCGGACTTCCATCTTAACGAGCCCTTGGTGTTACCTGTTTTCTTCCCGTCTCCTTCGTCGCCGGCCGAGAGGACTTTGCACTCGCTGGATGTGGCTAGAGCGCTGAAGTTCTACGTGGACCGCATGAAGAGTTTCCGGAGGACATCACAGCTGTTCGTGAACTTTGGACCTGTGAATCAAGGGAAGGCTCTCTCGAAGTCTTCTATTTCCAGATGGCTCTCCGACTGCATCATGCACTGCCACCGGTTGGCTAACCGACCGCTGCCAGACCGTCTGAGAGCCCATTCGACCAGAGGGATCGCTGCTACTACGGCGTTCTTATCTGGTGTGCCCCTGCTGGACATCTGCAGGGCTGCTACGTGGAGGTCGGCGCACACCTTCACGAGATTCTACTGCGTCGATCGGGATTCCAGAGAGGAGTCCAGGGTCGGCCAAGCAGTGCTGCGCAACCTGTTTGCCTAAGGTGAGCCTGGTGAGGAGGTAAGAGATGCTTAATGTTGAGTTTTTTGTATTGCTTAATGTTGAGCCTTTTGCCAGCTCCCGTGGTTGTGCATGTGTGTACTGCTATTTATTCGTATATTCATGAGCATGTGAATCCATGCCAGACCCCATGCTGGAGAAGGAACAAGTTACTTACCTGTAACTGTTGTTCTCCAGCATGGGTCTGGCATGGATTCACATGCGAACCCTCCCGCCTACCCCTCTGCGGCTCTTCACTTGGTCATACTGCCTCTTCACATGCTACCAAATCTGAAGATGGCTGCCAGAGGCGGGGCTTGGGTAGAGGGCAGTCATTGGCTGTGGTCAGTATGACGCAGAGATCAGTGATTGGTTACTACTACGAAAGACAGATCAGAAACGAAACTGATACTGATTTTTTCTTTACCGAGGATTCCCAGCCTGACAACGGGGAATATTCATGAGCATGTGAATCCATGCCAGACCCATGCTGGAGAACAACAGTTACAGGTAAGTAACTTGTTCCTTTTGGCTGGGCGCGTGTGAGGAATTGCCATCGGGCAAGGGTGCAGAGTCCTGGCTTTTTTATTTGTATTGAATGTTAAATAATAAAAAGATGCAATTAGTTCCATCTCCGAAATGGTAATCTGCTAATCAGATTCCCCTTTTGCAAGCTCCATGCTAACATCATAGTGTGTATCTGTGTGCTGCTGCATCAGTATTCTGATCTGCAGCGGCTGCTCTACCTGGGGCACAGAACAGGGTCAGAGGTCGCAGATGCCCAACTGGTAGCAGCAGTGACAGAAAAGTCTCTACCGCGCAGGGGCTGCACTTAAGACCTACACCATTGTACCAAAACCACGATGATCATAGGTAACTTATGATGGTGGCAGGATAATCTCTAAAATAAAGATATGCCTGAGTTTAGGCATTGTGATTAGCTTGTGATTATTACTACTCATATCACGACCGCCACATTCCAATTGATATCCCACATGTGTGAGCTCTTGTGAATCACCTCTGCTATGGAAGGTGATGTGTATTCTGGTCCGCCAGGTGTCATCCTTCAAATGGCAGGGGACAGGTTGATCTCTTTGTCAGGGCAAGTAACACACTCTGTCAGAAACAGCTGCACAGCAAGCAGCTGTCTTGGGCCCAGGCATCAAAGGAGCACACCCATTCAAATGGAGTAGCCTCACGCCAGGTTGCTGCATCTCTAAAGGCCTTTGTTCTCAGTAAGAAGGGAAGGAGTTGGGATTATGATAGGCAGGAAGTCTCTGATCAATGGAAGGAGGCATCCACCATCCTCATTCTCACTGTCCATCTTGCTCTCTTTCCTGTCCCCTTCACTTTCTCTGGAACAAAGTACGTTGGATGTGACATCAGAAGGGCAACGTCCACTCCATTTAAGAGCAGGGATTGGACCACTAAAGCCGGCTAACTTGAGTTTAATCTCCTGAGGGCTTTTCCTTTAAAAGAAGGGGTCTCCCACCCTTCTGTAGATTTACTCAGATCTTCTCGGATCATTTAAACCGACGATTCATTCTGAAGATCTCACTGCACTTCCTTTGGGAAAGTTGCACTTTCCAAAGTCTTCAACCCGTGGTGAAGAAGGAATCATCCAAGATAGAAGGAAAATCTGTTCCCTACCACTCTCAGGGCACTTCGGGAGTAACCTCTGCTGTGGATCAGGACCTACCACTCTGCACCAGAATCTCCTGCACTGGGAGCACAGACCCTAAACAGAACCATCCTATTCTCGGATTCCCCTGATGGGACTCACAGCAACTGGAGGACCAGACCAGCTGAAGCTCCCTGTTCTGCTGCAGCAAACCTGTCGCTCTGTGTTTACTGCACCTGAAACAAGAGGGAAGTCACGAATGCTGGTTCCTCTGCTACTCAAGCACTTCAAACTTGCTTGCACTTTCAACCAGCTGGACACTGCATTGTGCACTAGCTAAAGCTCGATGGCTGCTGGGCCCAGAGCAACTGCTCAAAGCCGGGACCTGAACCAAATCACTGGAGAGTCACACTGACTCCAACTGGGGGTTACAACCACACCTCGACCCAGCAAGGCCTTGAACTTCCGCCTCATTGATCGCACATCGATGCACCCAAGATCAACACTTGGATGACCATCGTCCGCCGACTTGAACTGCTGGAGCTTCACGCATCGACCCCTCTCAGCAGTTAAAGCCTGACTCGGCCAGACCAACTGCAAAGTGTTATTGGGATTGCCTCGACCTGCATCATTGAGAGTCACCCTTCTACCGCACTGTGCACCCACATTCGCTCCTACTCAATGGCTGCTTGCTGCTGGAGCCTCCATTATCCAACGTGCCTGAACTGAGCTTAATTCACTCACATCGACGTTTGATACTGGGTCTGACCAAGAACTGAATCCAGGTACTGTTGACTCTGAGCTGCCCCTTTGGTCAACTTGGACGCTAGAGACTGGTTGGGTCACGATCGCTCCTGTTTTTGTCCAAGATATCCTTTTTGTGGCTAGTTATTTACCCACCACGCTTGGAACTATCCTCAGAGTGCTACTTTCTCCAGGCTGTTGCATCTTCTCTGTTCTTCCTGTGTGAAGATGGTGTGTTTGATTAAAGTGTATATATTTTTATAGAACCTTGATTGGACATTCCCTTTATGTTTAACTGTGATACTTTGTTGTTTAGGTCACTACTGGTCCACCTTCATACCCCTCTTAAGAGCATAGTCTTGCATCAGCCCACGTTACCACAAAAGATGAAGGAGGTATAGGTTTTAACTGTCTCTGTTTTACCTTTATCGTTGTGTTTTTTGGTTTGCAGATGTGTTAGGGCAGTGTGGGCTAATTTTACCCCTACTCATCCTTGTACTCGTGCAGCGCAGAATCCAATTTGCACAAATGTTGAGAATTCCTCCAGATAGGTGCTGTCATGAACATGACAAAGAGGATCTGGAGATGAGGCTCAGAATCCTTCTCTAGGACTATACCATAACCCAAAAGGAATTGGTGCCTTTGGAAGTGGAACTTAATACCATCCAGGGTGAGACCAAGACTCATGGTTCACATCCCCTGTCTCGTGACACCAGCAAAGATGAAGTCTCCATCATTGGACCCTCTCCTGCCCTCCACTCATGGGCAATGAAATGACTGTGGTGTAGTAAGAGAACAAACCTGGAATAGAAATGTCCAACAGACCACAGAGCTAGACACCTCCAATTGTAACCCAAGATGAAGGTCTAGCCTGTAAGGATACCAGAGTGACGTACTCTTGTATACACTGCTAATAACTAATCCACCTTTCTACTTGTGTTTGTGGTTCTGTAGCAAAGTAATATGCCTGTCCTTATTGGTGGATGGTCAGGTCGATAACAGGGCTGGGGGATGCCAAAAACCTTGTGATACTGGGTTTAGGTGTGGCTTCGGGATGATCCTTTGCTAACCCCATCATGCCACGTGTGGAAGACCTGGTTCGCTAAATTACAACAGAGATAGCAGCGGTTGTACAATCGACTACCCTTGCAGAGGGGGAGGAGGAGCAACAATTCCACATACATTTACAGATAGAAAGAGTGGGACATGAGCTAGCCTGGGAAATTGGAGAGGCTGTTAGCGAGTCTTCACTCAAGGCTCTACAATCATACATTTAAAAACAGATAGACTAAGGGAGTCCACCCAAGGGCAGGGTCAGAGGGTGAAAACCAGAAAGCCAAGCCAAGAATAAGGTTTAGCCATCCCCAACTCCCACATCAGAACTGTAAGCCATCCGCAGAGCTGGGGCCTAGGAGCCAATCCTTATACCAGAAACCCAATGAAGAAGATGGAGTTAGCAATTCCAAGATTAAGGATACAGTTCTTCAAGTGGCAGTCCAGCAGTCTCTTGAGACCCAGCCAGGCCCAGAGAACTACGTCTCTCAAGTTCCCTATAACAAACATGCACAGCTGAATTCACTTACACCAGAGAGAGTCTGGAAGGCAGTGACAAAGCTGTCTAAAGGTCAAGGCCTGTGTCAGAGTGAAGTGGCAGTTAGAACGAAGAGCTGATTTAACTAGGGGCTGGCACATGAGACTGGAGGAGAGCTCCCAGAGCATGGAGAGAGCAGGAGGCTGGAGGAGTGTTAAAAGACTTGTGTAAGTAGGCATCAGGAGGTTGCTAGCAAGACCCAGGAGGTTGAGGAAAGACACATTCTAGCGGTGGGGAATTAGGAGACCCAGTGGGCTCGGAGGAGAAGGGCCCTTGGGGCTAGGAGGAGAAAAGCCTAGAGGTTTAGGATCAGATGAATCTAGAAGACTTGAAGGATAAGACCCAGAGCGCTAAAGCAAGAAAGAGCCAGTGTGCTTAGGAGAAGAAGAATATGAGAGCTGGTAAGAGTTATCGTACCAGGCAGAGGTGACTAGAAAACAGAGGGGATAAAGAAGAGTCATAAGGAGTTGGCAAAACTTAATGAAAGGGTGGAGGAGTGGCAAAATATCTGGAAGGGGTAGAAGGAGGTGGTAGAGGACAGCAAACTGGAAAAAGTGGTGGAACAAGGAGGTGAAGGAGGAAGTGTTAAAATGAAGTGAAGAGGAGAAGTGAAGGAATACCAATGAGGGGAAGGAGGAAGAGATGGATAGGGAGAAGTGTTGAGAGGAAACACAATAAATTTAAGCCGGAGGGATTTGTTATATCAACAGGAAGGCAGAAAAACAGTAGCGTGGCAGAGAAGGTAGACTATTACCTCAAAAAGGAGTACAACTAGGAAAGACTGGAGGTGAGTGAGACTGGAGCAGCTGACTGGTGAACCAGAACCCTGGGAGAGAGGGAGGTAGAGAGCGGCACACTGACAACCCTGTCAAAACCCTAGAGCATCCTCCTGTTATCCCGTCCCTCAGATCCTTGCTGGAACGCCCACCACTCAGGACAAAGTCAGTCAACAGACTCCACTCTGGAGATGAGACTGGGAAGGATTCCCCTATCATAAAAGTAGAAGAAGAGTGCAAGAACACCTTAAATCCAGGACTAAGAACCAAGGAGAAGATACCCAGAAGAAAGGATTTGTGTGGACCCTTTTAAACACAAACCTATGAATTCAATCATAATTGTGTTAATCTGTAGAGTGTTTTCTTAATGAGTTAGTGATGTACGATAGTGGCAATCATGCCTCTGCTACAACCTCCCTTTTACCACAAAATGCTTCATAGTGCATAGAGACGGGGTATTAATTTGGCATGTAAAGTTCTTTAGAATCCTATTGAGTGCCATGACACTGGGATGATTTGCCTAACTTGATCTTTTTAATACCACCGGGGTCCCCGACTCCTATGTAGTTCTAGAAATGGAAAAAAATATATACTGTGACTCACCTGGTGCAGTGACATACGAATATGGGTGGGGCGATGGCGGTGGGGCTAAACGGTGAAGTCTTGGCTTTTCTAAGAGGTGTCTTCATGCACATATCCCATAATAAATTATCCTAGCAATATATAAAACATTAAAGTAACATGTTGAGCAAAGCGAGTATGCTAGTAGCTTTAATTTATGCATCTTGAAAGGGTGCCTGCAATTATAAGCATGCAAAGTCCTTTAAGCCTAAACAAATTACCTGGGTTTAAATTTCCTATCACTGCTGTACGAGAGCCAGGGAATAAAATGTATTACAAGTGCTTGAATTAAGTTATTCTTTCACACAGCATGTATAGGCACTCTCCAATTCCTGCTCACCCACCGCCTGTACATCTTAAAGCACAATTGCCCGCTTACGTCTGTGTCTATCTCCTGATAATCACATTTTCAAGTGCTTAATATTGTTAAAAAAAAGGGAAAACTGTAACAGAGCTCTTTAACATCTGATGAGTGGGGTGAAGTTTGTGGTGGCTCGGACTTTCATTTTCCCCAGCTTTGCAGTCTGGCAAGACAATTTTTGCCAGTTTCTAAATTGAAGCTAATTAGCATCTGTTTGGAAACGGCAGTAGTCCAGCCAATCATGATGGCCAAACTTTGACTAATAATGTCTGATTGTGGCCTGAAATGTCCACCCAAAGCCTGGCTACCCCCCAATGTTATCCTTGCCCCCTTGCCGCCATGGCTCTCCTTTCTGCCTGCGTCTGCCTCAGCCTGTTGCTCCCCCACTCTGCTGCTCACACTCCTTTCCTGTGTCCTCTGTAATACTGCTTGGGAGTTTCTCTTCCTCGCTTGGGCAACACCTGCACTCCACCCCTCCCCCAAAGGTGATGATTGTATCATAGTGATAGAGAAAAATGTTGTTCGAGGTTTTGGGATACCGTCTCCAGACATGACTTCCTAGCATGAAACTGTTTGCACATCGGTGCTAGGCAGAATTGTAAAGTCCTAGTAGTCTCATGTTCATCTTTGTATGCTGAACACTTGGAAGTCAACGGAATAAAGGAAGGACTTTATTTATGGATGTTTCCAGCTTTGCCAAATTTAGCTCACACAACATTCTATTTAAAGAGTCTGCTACTGGATGGAAGAGATTTCAAATACTTCACTTATCTGTGCATATGTAGATTTTGCAACTCTTATGCATCCTGTCCAGTAATAAAAAAGAACTGTAACAAAACCATGAAAAACAAAATAAATGTACATTTGCTGTTTTTAAAAAGATTACAATTGCATGCTTCAATGTATCATTTTATTTGGAAGATGCATGCTATCTTTCCCATTCAAAGATGTATGCTAGTTTCAGCTTGTTTCCAGAGACCTTCCTTAGAGATAGCTCTTCCATGGAGGCAGCCATTTTGGATGACTGAGAGCCCAAAGAGTTCCTGCGATTGGCAGGAATGGGTGGGATTAGCCATAGGGATTAACATGGTTAGGGGCAGGGAATGAGAGGGATAAATAACCGAACAACACCTAATACACTGTGTATCCCTCCTCAAATGTCATTCTTGTGTGCCCTTTGTCAAAAGCCCTTATCCTTTTGTACACATGAATCAGTATTTTAATTCAATAGTTGGGGCTATTATAGGTGACGCACGCGACACCTATTAGCCCAAACTAAAAAGGTAAGTATATCTATTTTGGTATGAGCATCCAGCCTCAACGCCTGGAAAAATCTCCTGTCACTACTGTGCAACATCAAGATTATTGGAAGGTTTAGTGTGATCCATGCAGAAGTAATTTAAACACTGTATATTATAAGTCAAGGTAATCTATCTCTGACAACACACTGTGATAGCTACTGCCATTGTATACATATTCATTGCTGCATGTATAACATAATAGGCCAGTGTGACATTTCAAGCAAAGTGCATAAAATGATGTACGCTTTTAGCCCAGTTCGCATTGATTCAAGCCATTGCAAGGGTTGGTTTGGGTCAGGCCATGCATCATGTCCGACTGCGTAATATTTAGTCTTCTGATGTAGTGCCCAGTCCCCAGGAGGACATGCCTTATCGCTGAATGTGAAAATAACACTAGGTTCTTGACCTTCCAATTCCCGACATTGTGAGAGTGGAAATGTGCTGTCTTGTGTTATCGAGGTGCCTGTAAAGCGTGGTTTGGGAGCTACATGCTGAGGTTAACACTGCATTTATTTATATTTTTCTTTTCTAGGTATACACTTTATTTGACCATCACTACATTCTTCTTTCCATTACCTCTGATATTGGCGTGCTATATTTTAATTTTATGTTACACGTGGGAAATGTATCGACAGAATAAGAGAGCAGGGCGGTGAGTATCATTTAATGCATTCTCAAATTAAGTTTAATTCTCATTTGTATGCATTCTTGTTGTTAATCTGAATGTATCCTAAATGCCAACCTACAAACATAGACAGGCCTTAAAGAAGCAAGCATTGGCAATGCCAACAGTTTTGGCGTTTCATGTTATTCTTTGCATTTTGAATTTACAGGTACCAGGGTGCAGGGAGGTGAGTGCAAAGTTTTAAAGGAGGATGAGATAAAGGGTGCAGGTGTGCAATGGAATGAGAAGGGGAATAGCGTAACAGAGGAAGCCAATAATAGAGGGTAATAGGAAATATATTGTAGGATGCTAATAAATTAGCAACATTTTACTATGAATGCACTAATTTAGTAAATGCCTTGAAGTGACTCATTTTGCATCAGCGCTGTGAAAATTACCCAGAAAAGAAATATATATATATATATATTTCTGAGGCTTGTGGAATCTGCTTAGATCACATGCTGTGCATAGGCCGACATCTAGTGGAAGCTGCGGAGTATTACAGTTTGTTTTTCGAAACTCGAAAATGGGCGCCGACTCGACGCCGGATCGGAGAGGAGTTCGACCGTCGACTACACGACGACTTTGGGCCTCGAGGCTTCCGTCTCGGCCCGGGCCTGGGCCACTGGCCAAGGTCCTGCAAGTAGGGAGAGTGGGGGGTGGTCATACTCTACACTCTTGAATATATAGACACTTATATATTCCTACATTTACCAGCCCGCTGCCACAAGGTGCGTATGGAGGGTACCCCTTTCCAAATCTGCCCCTAGTGCAATCGCAAATACCCTTGGGTCGACAGGCACGCCACGTGCAACGTCTGCTTGCCGAGGGACCACCCGAGGCAAATTGCAGCGCCTGTAGTAGGTTTAAGCCTAAAACACTTAAGGACCGTTCAATCAAGCGTTGGGCCCACCACGCCAGGCGTCAAGAGGCCATGGCAGTGGAGGGCGCCTTCAGCAACGGCAGCGACGCCGTACTTTCGGACGGCGAGGGCTTTATGGCTTTATGGCGTCGAAAGACAGCCGAGCGCAAGTCCCCGACCTCGGAAGGTCGACCGGCAGGCCAGCTATGGGGAACACCCCCGGCGACACGAGCGCTTCGCATGACACCATCACAAAACACACAAAGTCCAACCGAGACTCGATGTGCACGTCGAGTTCTCGGAAAGAGGCACGTAGAGAACGGTCCGAATCGGCGTCCTCTGGGCGCTCTCGATCTAGATCGCCACATGACGCCAGGCAAGCATCTACTATTGCCAAGAGTGCCTCGCTCCCTAAGGTCACGGAAGCTCGATCGTCGGGAGACGAAGCAGACTTCCACCCTCAGGCCGCACTCCAAGAGTCGGCGCCCGCAGACCATATTACTACAGATCCCGAACACCTACCTCCACGCTCGAAGGATAGGGTCATGACCCCTGAACCTCCACGCCAGGCGTCGAAAAGCTCAGGGGGCCCTAAAACACACAGGAAAGACTCCTCCAGTCATGGGGAGGGAGGGAAACAGCAAAGGAAGCAGTCTCTACCCACTTCCAAGCCCGTAGAACACTACACTCCTCAAAAACAGAAAGGCAAGTCCACGTCTTCTAATAACACCAAAACCCCTGCACAGGCTACCAAGTCTAGTCAGGATAAATTTGGAAAACTCCCAGAAAGAGTCATTCCCAGTTCCAGAGAATGGACCAGTGTTGACATAGATAGGGTAATGTCAAGAATGTCATCTTTGGCAGATTTGTATGCAAAAAACCCAGAACACTTTCTTGCTTATACTCTCGACGGGTCAGCACCCTCTGGCTCTAAGGATCCTATACCTCCAAGTGCAAGGTCCCACTTTGAGACACCAACAGGGTCTTCAGACCCCATCTACGTCCAGCCCTACTCTCATTTCCAGGGAGAGACATCCTTTGTTGAGGATCCAGATTTGGACATGGTGGAGGAACAAACTGGGACAGGCTACTATGGGGATGATGAGGATCAAGATGAGGAGGAGGAAGACCCCTACAGGGTAGACTCCCCAGTAGAAAGAGAGGCCCCCATTACCGACTCCCCTGACGACAACCAGCCACTCCTGAATGAAGTGCTGTCTCGAGCAGCAGAACATTTCCACATCGACACCCAGGGTGCCCAGGAGGAAAGAGACTTTGCAGAAGAGTTAGTGGGGGAGAGGAGGCCTGTTGCTCAGGCCATCCCTACCTAAAATCTATTCAAAGAAGAATAGACCTGTCACTCCTCAATCCTAACCTCACCAGAGCAGTGAATCCTAGGATTGAAAAACTTTTCAAGGCGGCCCAATCAGACCCACTATATATAAGAGGGCATCTGAAGTCGGACTCTCTGGTTGTTACTAACACGCGTAAGAGGGCTGGAACACCCTTATCATCGTCCAAGGCTCCTCCGGACAAGGAGAGCAAAAGACTGTACAGGTTAGGCAGGAAAGTGGCCTCTACTTCTGCCTACCAGGCAAGGATTACCAACTCCACCACCCTGTTGGCCAGCTACAACTGCCATCAGTGGGAAGAGGTTGCGGCACTCATAGACTGCGCACCAGAACCCTTAAAGAGCCAATTGGCACGAGTTTCAGCGGAGGGAAGAGCCGTGTCCGGTTGCATTTTAAAGGCAACCTTTGATGCCGCGGATAACGCAGGCAGATTAATAGCAGAAGGAACTGTTATTAAGAGACACGCTTGGCTACGCCAGTCTGGTTTCAAGGCTGAAACACAAGCGTCATTATTGGACAAACCGGTGGAGCCGGATCTGTTGTTTGGTAAGGCGGTGGAGGACGCACTAAAGAATGCTAAGGGTGAGTATGAAACACTCAAATCCCTAGGCCAGCTAACCACTAAACCCCCTAATCAGAGAGGGAATGGCAATTTTTGTCACCCACGCGGCCAAAATTCCCAAAGAGGTTCTAACTATTCCCAGGGGCAGGGTACACAGTGGAACAATAATAACCAGCAGTCTACCCAGGGTTACGGCAGGGGGAATAAGAGAGGACGTAGTAGAGGTAGAGGCAGCCCCAATAAAGGAGGCGGCACGCCTCCACCGAAACAGTGACGCTCCATTCAGGGTCCCTTCTCACGCAACCCCAGTAGGGGGACGCATTTCCAACTTCACCCAAGCTTGGGAAGGGATCGCATCAGACAGATGGGTGCTGTCAACAGTATCCGAGGGGTACTGTATAGAACTACTAGAGCGTCCCCGAGACCATCCTCCACGACAAAAAATACATTCTTTGGAACACCAGAAGATCCTCCTAGAAGAGATTGTCAATCTGCTAGCAAAGGACACGATAGAACTCGTCCCGGGACACCAGGTAAACAAGGGTATTTATTCAACTTACTTCCTTGTGTCAAAAAAAGATTTGACAATGCGCCCAGTATTGGATTTACGGCCTGCCAACAAGTATGTCAAGCCCCAAAAGTTTCGCATGACAACTCTCCAAGAGGTAATCCCCCTCCTAAAAAAGGGGGATTACATGGCAACATTGGACATGAAAGATGCCTATTTTCATATTTCCATGTTCCCAGCGCACAGAAAATACTTGCGCTTCAAGGTGGACAGTCGGCACTACCAGTTCAAGGTACTGCCCTTCGGAATAGCTTTGGCCCCAAGGGTATTCACCAAGGTACTGGCGGTGGCAGCAGCACACCTACGCAGGGAGGCAATCCCGGTGTACCCTTACCTGGATGACTGGCTCATCACAGGGGAAACCCCAGTAATTTGCAGAACAAACATTCAAAGGACTATCAACCTCCTCTTTGAATTGGGCTTCTCAATAAACGAAAACAAGTCAAGTCTAGTGCCAAGCACATTCAAACAATTCTTAGGAGCTATCCTAGAGGGGTTGACCTTTCTATCAGAGGAAAGAATTCGGAATATATTGCTGCAAATTCCGCAATACCAGTCCGGTCGCCAGATAACGGTACGCAAAGCAATGCGTTTGCTGGGCATGATGGTGTCATGTATTTACCTGGTCCCCCACGCGCGCCTGCGCATGCGCCCCATGCAGGAATGGTTGGCGAAACATTGGTCTCAGGCAAGTGGTCAGTAGGACGATCTAGTGGTCGTTTTGCCAACACTGGTACAAAGCCTTCACTGGTGGACAAGAGAGAATCTGTCCAAGGGGAAACCCTTTTACGATCCCGAGATACAGGCGGTAGTCACAACCGATGCATGCCTGACGGGGTGGGGAGCTCACCATCTCCACCACACAGCTCAGGGTCTCTGGTCTCACGCAGTGGCCAAGAATCACATCAACCTTCTAGAGCTTCTGGCAGTATTCAGAGCACTTCAAGCTTTCGAACCCTACCTTTTAAACCTGTCAGTGCAAATCCGGATGGACAGCACTACAGCCATGTCCTACCTGAACAAACAAGGAGGGACTTGCTCGCCAAATCTGTCCAAGCTTGCCCAGAAAATCTGGATATGGGCACTCAGACGGAACATCTTCCTGTCATCACAACATGTTCCAGGGGATCTCAATTCCCTAGCGGATGCTCTGAGCAGAGTCCCCCTCCCAGAGGAACACGAGTGGTGTCTACACAGAGAAGTCGTAGAAGACATCTTCTCTCAGTGGGGTTTCCCCACTATAGACTTATTCGCCACAAGCGAAAACAGATAATGCCCAGGATCCGCATCCAGGTTCCCCCAACCAGACTCCCAGTGGAACGCCCTGTGGATGAACTGGTCAGGGATGTTTGCGTACGCTTTTCCACCAACTCCTCTAATCAGGAAGGTGGGCAACAAGATGAACAGAGAATCGATGACGCTCGTCCTGGTTGCTCCCATGTGTGCGAGACAACCATGACTACGCAGACTGGCGGTGTGCAAACCCATAAGACGTCCGAGCTGGTACAACCTATTGTCCCAGCACCAAGGTCAAACAGTGCACCCTCAACCCAACTCAATGAACCTTGCAGCATGGCTCCTGAGGTCATAGAGTTTGGACATCTCAAATTACCACAGAGGTGTATGGACATCCTAAAAGAGGCTAGGAAGCCCAACACTAGGTACTGCTACTTTGACAAATGGAAGAGATTCGTAATCTGGTGCCAGAGTAAGCAAATCAACCTAGTTGATTGCACTCCTTCCACCATTGTTACTTACATGCTCCACCTGCTGGATGCGAGGCTGGTTTTTAACTCACTGAAGGTACACCTGGCAGCCCTGTCAGCATACACCACTTCCCATAACAAGGTGTCGTGGTGGAAAGTACCAGTAGTTAAGGCCTTCATGGAAGGAGTAAAGAGACTTCACCCTCCTATTTCTAACCCACCACCAGGATGGGACCTGAACGTGGTGCTATCTAAACTCATGGGCCCCCCATTCGATCCCATGCATAAGACGAGTCTCAAACACCAGACATATAAGACTGCCTTCTTAGTAGCCATTACATCCATAAGAAGGGTCAGTGAAATTCAGGCTCTGTCAGTTCAGGATCCTTTCTTTACTATTCATAAGGATAAGCTGGTTTTACGGACACACCCTAGGTTCTCACATAAGTTTATTTCCAAATTCCATGTAAACCAGTCCATCGAGCTTCCGGCTTTCTTCCAAAACCCACAAAGCTCGGCTGAGGTTAAACTACACACCCTAGATGTGCGTAGGGCGGTCCTTCACTACATAAACAAGACCAGACCGCTTAGGAAAACAGATCAACTGTTTGTCTCCGTAGCCACAGGCAAGGAAGGAGATCGGGTTGTTTTTATTATGTTGGTAACAAGATGTCAGGGGTGATTGTGTAATGTTAAACATGTAATAACTAGCAAACAATTCAAGACTTACTACACACTTGTGCTAGTACAAACAATACATATGAAGACCCACAATGCATATAAATCAGAGGCACATACAGGGAAACTAAAGTAAGGAAGAAAGAAACAGCATCATCAGAAAATGTTAATAGCATTAAAGTGTATCTTCCTGTATACAAATGAATTGTGTGTTTGAGGCCTGCTATTACCCCATGCATGTGCACCATGAGCTGAGACCAAACTCTAAGGAAAGTACTTTAAGAACATATAACAAGGTTAACGTTTTGATATACAGCACCTCTTGAATTTAAAAATTCTGATTTTCAGTGAATAAAACCACCTGTCCTAGATTTTTCAGTGAACCCAAATAAGTGAGCCAGATATGTGATGTCATCAGTGATGTCATCAATGACATTTGTGATGTAATCTTTGAAGTCCTGGGTGTTAGTCTTAGCAGTGCATGGTGGCGCGAGTTATGGATGCTTAGCTTAACATAACTGGCGAATTTCTGAGGTTTTTCGGTTTTACCTGTAACCATAACGTCCCTGTAACAATGTTTTTCCATTGAATTTCATAGGTTTTTATTAGTGCAACTTAACCATAACATCCCCTTAACTACGTTTTTTTCATTGAATTTCATAGGTTTTTAATAGTGCAACTTAAGCATAACGTTCCTTTACAAAGTTTTTTCATTGAATTTCACAGGTTTTTAGTAGTGCAACTTAACCATAACGTCCCGTTAACTACGTTTTTTCATTGAATTTCATAGGTTTTTATTAGTGCAACTTAAGCATAACGTTCCTTTACAAAGTTTTTTCATTGAATTTCACAGGTTTTTAGTAGTGCAGCTTAACCATAACGTCCCGTTAATAAAGTTTTTTTAGTGACTTTCATGGGTTTTTACCAATGCATGCTATTTTCCTACAACTTATTAATATCATACTTAACCAATAAGCAATGTTTTTTGTCCAATTTACAAAGTTTCACCTTAAAACTCTGCCATTTCCCACCTTGTAGCAGCATTTTTAACACGTCTATACACCTTTTGCAACTTTTTGAAAAATGTTTGCATCCGTAGATAGCCGGGAACGTCTGACTTCATCGCAGACCTTCTGGACAGTGCCACGTGACCATACGCTTGCGCGCTGCATGGTGACTTGTTCGCGAAGGAGTCTGCACTTCGTGATCATATTTGTGCTTCAAAAACAGTTTGGAATTGCATTTTCCACTGATCTAGAAACTTTCAACTTCAAAATTTCCCTTGCACACCTCCTACACCTTTTCGTTCTCATTATCCATTACCAATCTAGTACACAGTACATACTTGGAAGAATTTTTATCAAAACTATTATTTATCTTATAAATGGCATCAGTTATTGCCATCCCTCCTCCCCAAGAGCCACCACCACCACCAGCTGGAGGACCTTCACAACAGAAAAGTGCAGTACTTTCAAAGACAATGAAGAGGACCAAGAAGATGAGGTAGAGGAAATGCCTACTTCTAGCACAAAGATTGAATCATGAGTGTGCCAGTTCTTTGCTACTGTTGGGAGTGTGCCAAAGGCTAAAGCTACCAAAGTGAAATGCACTGAGTGCATTTTGTACTCAGTTGCAGACTACTTGGACAGTACTCCTCCGGGACCACCTCCATGTGCCGCCACACCAATTCCAATGACCGCAATGCTCTCAGAAAGGTTGTTCCTTTCTCAGCAAGTAGTAAGCTGTCTTCCTCCACCTCATCTTCCTCAACAAATACTGTAACCACACAGCCTGATGTCTGCGGGCTTTGGCGTGTTATAAATACATAAATAAATACATAAATAAATAAAGAAGGAGGGCTACGGACCATTATCGTCCATTGCAGCCCCTGAAATGGGGGATAAAGGCCATTAGCACCCCCTGTTCCATAAGCAGGAACCCAGGGTTCAAAAACATAGATTTTTCTGCATCCCGCTTTAAGAAGGAAGGAAAATCCTTTTCCAAGACAGCCAACATGGAAAGAGAAGGCGGGGCTCGTACACAGCCCCTCTTCCCTTGCCATGGCAGCCTGCAAAACCCTATGAACATATTACCACAATCACTTTTTTTCCCTTTCAAACCTATCCTACTTTTGAATAACTTTACCACATAGCCGATCCCAGGTAGACATAGCCACTTTAACACCATTTTTCATCCCTAGCGGTCATGGCCAGTAGCCAGATTGTCCACGTCATGACCTTATGTCATGACCCAGACAATCTGGCTACTGCCCACAGCCACAAGCTATACCTCAGTCGCCGAAGATATATGACTATTTTTTGTGCCTACATTATGACACTAGTCAAAAAATAAAACACGGGCACATTTGTAAAACCATGCTTTAATGTCCTTGCCAATGCTACTCATGAGTTTGCTCGAAATCCGCCCATGTTTTAATTTTTAAAAAGTGTCAAAATGTATGTACATACAATAGTCATATAACTTAGCCCCCACTTGACAACATCCATTCAGTCTTTACACAAACATTGAAGGTTGGGTCCATAATCTTTCTCAAAACATGTGTCCACATTTGTCAAATAGCAACAAAGTGAAAAGCCATCTAAAAATGTTGAGACCCCCGCTCTAAATTCACCCCTCTTGAGAAAATCCCACCAAACTTTAGAAAACCATTTATATCTAGATCCAAAATCGTTTTGCCAAATGTTGTGCAGATTCATCAAATAACACTACATTTATATGCCTTTACAATATTTTGGGACCCCCCTCTAATTTTGCCCCCTCTCGACAGAATCTCACAAAACTTTGCAAAACCATTCAGGATTAGTTCTAGAATGAAATTGCAGTTTCATTGAGTGGCGCAAAAGTTATAAGCCATCCAAAAACTAACTTTTCCCCAACCCTGTAATGCAGAAATAGGTACAGATGTCCTACAGATGTCCTAGGACATCTGAAGTGTCCGCGAACACCAGAGGACTGCCCCAGGACATCTGAAGTGTTTGCGGACTGTCGGGGGGTGAAACAACCCGTGTTTGGCTACTTATGGCCATATCCCATCCCATCCTCATCCCCCCCACATCCCCAGAGATTGTTTGTTGAGTTTGACAAGTGCAATGTTGCTTTTTTTTTAATGTTTTCACTGCGCTGTCCGCAGACCCCAAAAAAGTCTGTGAATCCAAGTTGGCGGGCGTTTCAGGAAAACCGACGCATTTCACATTTTCTTACCACCCAATCAGCGGCTGCGTCCTGATGTTCGCGGACCACACAAAAGTCAGCACATTTTTTCTGGCCAATCAGAGGCCAGTCCGCAGACCGAACAGGGAAGTGAGTCCACGGAGCGGACATAGATATCACTCATTTTTTTGACTTATGTTTTGATCGTTTAAAAAAAACTACTAGACGGATTTAGACCAAATTAACAAAAGCACGCATTCGGGACCAAGCCGCCACTCCTGCCGTACATTTTGATGAAAATCCGTCCAGCGGTTTGGGCTGTAGGCGTGAGCAAACATTTTTCCCATTATGTCTAATGGAAAAAAATAAATTTTGGGACCTCCCCTATAACTTTGCCCCCCATTGACCAAACGTCACCAAACTTTGCAATAACATTCAGAGTGGGCCACATAATTGTTTTGCAAAGTTTGTTGATGATTCGTCCAGGGGAGCAAAGTTATAAGCCACCCAAAAAATGCTAGTTCTATGGGTTTAGCAACTTAACCATAACTACATGGCCGCTACCGCAGGCCATGTAATATATATATATATATATATATATATATATATGTGTATATATACAAAACACTATGATAAGGCAACATACTGATATTGGGTGAAACTCTTGGTGCGTTTAAAGGATTCCCCAAAAATGGGGTGAATTCGAAGAACTCTTGTGCGGGCCTTGCAGGGTGGGCCTGAAGCTGCCCACTAAATTGTGAGACTCAATCCTGAGTGAAACTGGGTGCAAATAACATGGTGTGCCAATTCGTTTTTCTTACATAAAAGCGCATTGATGCCACACAAGTGGGGAAAGAGCGCTATATAAATATATAAATAACCAAATGCAATCCAGGCAGCTGACAGCTTTGCTGGGGGTGGTTTACCTGAGTCAACTCAGAAGCTCAGTTCAGTATGATTTCACCTTCATATATGAAGATTTCTAAACTTACTCTGCTTCGCGGCAGGGGTCAGTTTAATGAAAAACAAGGAAACGTTCTGTCGCCCCCACCTGCCCTCTCCCCCAAAAAAGCGAATGGGAAATTATTTATATATTGCAAAAATAAAACATGGCCCAATTAGCACATGGAGAATATAAACAAATGCACAACATGGTTAGAAATCCTACACTACCACCTTTATATATAAGCAACTATACACACACATGCTGGACTTAGATACCACAGCTTTTGCCATTGTGGCCTGTTGCCACAGACGCACACACATTTCCCCCGTGCAGTTCCGCAGTCTACAT